>NW_028136435.1:0-1344476 GCF_964662115.1 Mustela nivalis | reverse complement strand
GCGGGACATTCGAGTCCTGTTGCATGGCTCCAGGACATACCATACGGAAGGACTGGAGAGCACGGTTCGAAGGATGGATCCCTGTCCAGCATGCCTCGCATTCCCATTGGCCATTAGCCACAAGATATGTTTGATCTGCTGCCTCTGGGGCACGCTACCCAGGGGGCTGAGTAAAAATGGCCTCTCCTGGTGATGCGTCATAATGTGCGTTGGGGTCCATGGAGACCTTGGAATGTGCTTGTTGTTCAGTGGCCCTGCGGAACTCTCCTACCTGAAGGGTTTGATAATTCCCCAGTAAGTAAGCTCCCCATGTGGAGACGAGAGAGGTTTGGTTTGGTGCCTCAGAAAAGCCTCGTGTGCTGGTCTACGAACACAGTCCTCTGAGGACGGACACATGGAAACCAAAGGTAAGGTTCAGTTTACGGCCTGGGGGCCTGTCCATTTCAACCTTCTGTCTCTGGGGACACTGTCTGAGAGTCTAAGTGGAGATAGTTGCTCCGCTGGTTTCAGAGAGCCCCTCTTAGTCCAGGGTGGCCTACACTATGGATGGCGTCAGGGGCCTTGGAGCTTTTCCCTAACATGTAGGGTTGTGGTCAATGGATTGGGCACACTTTCCTTGGAGAGGGCAGGCACAATCTTTCGCTGTGGCTCCAGAGGCCCTAGCCTGGAGGTTGTGTGGGTCCAGGCTGTGGCCACAGAAGTCTGAAAACACAAACTCAGCTTATGAGTGGCGCCTAGGGTATGGCAGGCCGGATGTACAGCCCGAGAGGGAGCTCCTGGGCCTCTGAAACAAGGGCGAGTGGGAGGCGTTCCTTCAGGCTTTTGTCTCCGGATGTTGTGTCCGGGATAGCCGTGGATTGGAGGGGTGGCCTCAGGGACGGTGGACGAGTATCCCTCTCTGGGGATTTGGCCCAGCTCCCAAGACTTTGGGGCATTTTGTGGGAAGGGTGGAGTCGTGTTGTCTGGCTCATGGGTCTCTCCAAGAAAGGGATTCCAGAGCAGAGCCCCAGGTACGGGCGGGGCGACTGGAAAACTCAAACACTGGTGAGGATTGGGTGCATAGGGGCTTGGCAAGCCCCATATGCGGGCTCTTGTTGCAGGCCCCGACAGGCCTTTCTTTGACATGGGGCTCATGCTGAGGTTCACAATGTGAATTTGTGCCCAAGCAGCTCTCAAGTTTGGGCGTGGCATCAGGGGCCATGAAGGTTTCTCCCACCCTGAAGGTGTGACTCCATGCCAAGAGCAAGCTTTACAGCCACGGGGAAGGAGGAGTTCTGTGTTGTGCTTGCGATACCCAGCTGTGTGGAGAATTGATATAATGTCTAGGTTCAGATATCTGAAAACCAAGGTTAGGAAGAGGTGACGGCATAAGACCATGGCGTGTCCGAAGTGCTGGGTGTGCGGCCAGCTGCCTCCTTGTCTGTTGGACGTCTGGTTTCAGGCTGTGTCAGACAGAGCATGAGTGCCCAGAGCAGCCTATCCAGTTCGGGTACCGTCGAGGCCCGAGCAGGTTGATCCTCATCTGGGTTTTCTGGAGAGAGCCCCACAGGGAAACGTTTTTCTTCCGTTGGGCAGACCCTGGGCTGGGTGGTAGTTCTGGAGTTCCTAGACCGGAGGGCTTGTTTGCCAGGAGTGTGAGGAAGGAAGTCTGAAAACACAAGCTAGCGTGAAGTTTGGGACCGAGGGCACGGCAGGCCCACTCTGCAGAGGCTGAATCGAGATCTCCTGCACTGAGGTCATGTCAACTATGAGACGTGCCTCAGGCTAGAGATTTTGTCCAGCATGGCCTCTTCCTGAAGGGTGTGGGGGCTTCATGAGGCCAGGGAGGGTTGCCTACGATGGGATTTGTGAACTACTCCAAAACTCAAGGTTTCCTTCTGCACGACAGTCGGGTGCTATTGGATGGTTCTAGGAGGCCCCAAACGGAAAGCCTCGAGAGCAGGTGTCTAAGCATGGATGCCTGGGAACGCCACCTCATATTCCCACTCTTTAGTCAGGACAAGGCAGGCTCAATCTGCGGGCTCCTGGGTGAGCTACCCAGAGGGGAGAGTTGAAATGGACTCTCTTGAAGATGAGTCCTACTCTGGCTTGGTGGCCTGAGAGACCTTGGAATGTGGAGGTGGCTCAGGGACTCTGCAGGTTTCTCCAACCTGAGGTGTTTGACACGGCTCCAACAAGGAAGCTTCCCTTGTGGAGACGAGAGGAGTTCTGTTCAGTGCCTCAGGAAAGCCCCATATCCTGTTCTTCGAACCAAAGCCTCTGAGGAGTAACACCTGGAAATCAAAGCAAGAGTTGAGATTAGGGCCTAAGGGCCTGTCCGGCTCAACCTTCTACCTCTGTTGACATCTGTGTGCATGCCTTCGTGGAGTTAGCTGCTCAGCTTGTGTCCGAAGGCCCCTGTGTGTCCAGGGAGGCTCCCGGTAGTGGGATGTCCTCGGGGGCCTTGAGGTTTCTCATATTCTGGAGGTGTGTGGCCAAAGGAATGGACAGAGTTTCCCAGGAGAGAGCAGGCACGGTCCTGTGGTATGGCTCCAGAGGACCCAGCCTAGAGGCTGTGTTTGCCAGGGCTGTGGGGACAGATGTCTGAAAAAGCAAACTTGGCTCAGGTAGGGGCCAAGGTAATGGCAGGGCTGATCCAGTCCGTGAGGGGAGATCCTCTGGATATCAAAAAGGGGGCAAGTGGGAGGCAGTCGCTCTGGCTTTTGTGTCTGGGTGTTGCGTTCACAGTGGCCGTTCAGGGTAGGGGTTGCTTCAGGGGCCGAGGAAGAGCCTTCCTCTCGGGGGATTGTTCAAGCTCCCAAGTGTTTGGGTTCATTCTTTGGGAAGGGAAGAGTACTGTTTTCTGCCTCAGGGGACCCCCCAGGAGAGGGACTCTAGAGCAGAGCAGTGGGTTCCCTCAACTGGAATACACACCATCTAGTTAGTCCTGGGTGCCTATGGGCATGGCAAGCCACATATGCGGGCTCTTGGTCCAGTCACTGAGAGGCGTTACTTGAATAAGTTACTCACGCTGAGGGTCACAATGTGTGTTTGTGCCCAAGGCGGCCCTCACGCCTGGGCGTGGCCTCATGGGCCATGCCGTTTTCTCCTACACTGAAGGTTTGACTCACTGCCAGCAGCAACGTTTCTTGCCAGGGGAAGGAGGGGTTCTGACTTGTGCATCAGGTTCCCCCCTGTGCAGGGATTGGAAATAAGGTCTAGGATCCGATGACTGAAAACCAAGGTTGGGAATGGATGGTGGCCTAAGGCATTGGCGGGTCCAATGTGCTGGGTGTGCAGCCAGCTCTGTCGGTGTCTGTTGGAAGGTCTGGTCTCAGGCTATTTGCGACAGAGCATCAGTGTTTAAGGTAGCCTCTGCAATTGGGGGGTTGCCGAGGGCCAAGCAGTTTGATCCTCATTTGGGGTATCTGGGCAGCACCATAGACAACGTTTTGCTCCTGGGAGGCAGGCAGAGTGCTTCATTGTGGCCCCAGAATTCCCAGAAGGCTGGATTTGTGGGCCAGGAGTGTGAGGACGGAAGTCTGAGAAGACAAGCTAGGGTGAGGATTGGAGCCAAGGGCAGAGCAGGACCACTCTGCAGAGGCTGAATCAAAATCTCCTGCATCTGAAGTCAGGCTGAGGATCAGACGTTGGCTGAGGCTGGAGTATGTGTCCCTGATGGCACCTTCATGAAGCGGGGGCCTCTTGAGGCCAAGGAAGTTTTCCCACGCTGAGTTTGGAGGTTGCCCCAAACCACCAGGTTTCCTTCTGCGGGACATTCGAGTCCTGTTGCATGGCTCCAGGACATACCATACGGAAGGACTGGAGAGCACGGTTCGAAGGATGGATCCCTGTCCAGCATGCCTCGCATTCCCATTGGCCATTAGCCACAAGATATGTTTGATCTGCTGCCTCTGGGGCACGCTACCCAGGGGGCTGAGTAAAAATGGCCTCTCCTGGTGATGCGTCATAATGTGCGTTGGGGTCCATGGAGACCTTGGAATGTGCTTGTTGTTCAGTGGCCCTGCGGAACTCTCCTACCTGAAGGGTTTGATAATTCCCCAGTAAGTAACCTCCCCATGTGGAGACGAGAGAGGTTTGGTTTGGTTCCTCAGAAAAGCCTCGTGTGCTGGTCTACGAACACAGTCCTCTGAGGACGGACACATGGAAACCAAAGGTAAGGTTCAGATTACGGCCTGGGGGCCTGTCCATTTCAACCTTTGTCTCTGGGGACACTGTCTGAGAGTCTAAGTGGAGATAGTTGCTCCGCTGGTTTCAGAGAGCCCCTCTTAGTCCAGGGTGGCCTACACTATGGATGGCGTCAGGGGCCTTGGAGCTTTTCCCTAACATGTAGGGTTGTGGTCAATGGATTGGGCACACTTTCCTTGGAGAGGGCAGGCACAATCTTCCGCTGTGGCTCCAGAGGCCCTAGCCTGGAGGTTGTGTGGGTCCAGGCTGTGGCCACAGAAGTCTGAAAACACAAACTCAGCTTATGAGTGGCGCCTAGGGTATGGCAGGCCGGATGTACAGCCCGAGAGGGAGCTCCTGGGCCTCTGAAACAAGGGCGAGTGGGAGGCGTTCCTTCAGGCTTTTGTCTCCGGATGTTGTGTCCGGGATAGCCGTGGATTGGAGGGGTGGCCTCAGGGACGGTGGACGAGTATCCCTCTCTGGGGATTTGGCCCAGCTCCCAAGACTTTGGGGCATTTTGTGGGAAGGGTGGAGTCGTGTTGTCTGGCTCATGGGTCTCTCCAAGAAAGGGATTCCAGAGCAGAGCCCCAGGTACGGGCGGGGCGACTGGAAAACTCAAACACTGGTGAGGATTGGGTGCATAGGGGCTTGGCAAGCCCCATATGCGGGCTCTTGTTGCAGGCCCCGACAGGCCTTTCTTTGACATGGGGCTCATGCTGAGGTTCACAATGTGAATTTGTGCCCAAGCAGCTCTCAAGTTTGGGCGTGGCATCAGGGGCCATGAAGGTTTCTCCCACCCTGAAGGTGTGACTCCATGCCAAGAGCAAGCTTTACAGCCACGGGGAAGGAGGAGTTCTGTGTTGTGCTTGCGATACCCAGCTGTGTGGAGAATTGATATAATGTCTAGGTTCAGATATCTGAAAACCAAGGTTAGGAAGAGGTGACGGCATAAGACCATGGCGTGTCCGAAGTGCTGGGTGTGCGGCCAGCTGCCTCCTTGTCTGTTGGACGTCTGGTTTCAGGCTGTGTCAGACAGAGCATGAGTGCCCAGAGCAGCCTATCCAGTTCGGGTACCGTCGAGGCCCGAGCAGGTTGATCCTCATCTGGGTTTTCTGGAGAGAGCCCCACAGGGAAACGTTTTTCTTCCGTTGGGCAGACCCTGGGCTGGGTGGTAGTTCTGGAGTTCCTAGACCGGAGGGCTTGTTTGCCAGGAGTGTGAGGAAGGAAGTCTGAAAACACAAGCTAGCGTGAAGTTTGGGACCGAGGGCACGGCAGGCCCACTCTGCAGAGGCTGAATCGAGATCTCCTGCACTGAGGTCATGTCAACTATGAGACGTGCCTCAGGCTAGAGATTTTGTCCAGCATGGCCTCTTCCTGAAGGGTGTGGGGGCTTCATGAGGCCAGGGAGGGTTGCCTACGATGGGATTTGTGAACTACTCCAAAACTCAAGGTTTCCTTCTGCACGACAGTCGGGTGCTATTGGATGGTTCTAGGAGGCCCCAAACGTAAAGCCTCGAGAGCAGGTGTCTAAGCATGGATGCCTGGGAACGCCACCTCATATTCCCACTCTTTAGTCAGGACAAGGCAGGCTCAATCTGCGGGCTCCTGGGTGAGCTACCCAGAGGGGAGAGTTGAAATGGACTCTCTTGAAGATGAGTCCTACTCTGGCTTGGTGGCCTGAGAGACCTTGGAATGTGGAGGTGGCTCAGGGACTCTGCAGGTTTCTCCAACCTGAGGTGTTTGACACGGCTCCAACAAGGAAGCTTCCCATGTGGAGACGAGAGGAGTTCTGTTCATTGCCTCAGGAAAGCCCCATATCCTGTTCTTCGAACCAAAGCCTCTGAGGAGTAACACCTGGAAATCAAAGCAAGAGTTGAGATTAGGGCCTAAGGGCCTGTCCGGCTCAACCTTCTACCTCTGTTGACATCTGTGTGCATGCCTTCGTGGAGTTAGCTGCTCAGCTTGTGTCCGAAGGCCCCTGTGTTTCCAGGAAGGCTCCCGGTAGTGGGATGTCCTCGGGGGCCTTGAGGTTTCTCATATTCTGGAGGTGTGTGGCCAAAGGAATGGACAGAGTTTCCCAGGAGAGAGCAGGCACGGTCCTGTGGTATGGCTCCAGAGGACCCAGCCTAGAGGCTGTGTTTGCCAGGGCTGTGGGGACAGATGTCTGAAAAAGCAAACTTGGCTCAGGTAGGGGCCAAGGTAATGGCAGGGCTGATCCAGTCCGTGAGGGGAGATCCTCTGGATATCAAAAAGGGGGCAAGTGGGAGGCAGTCGCTCTGGCTTTTGTGTCTCGGTGTTGCGTTCACAGTGGCCGTTCAGGGTAGGGGTTGCTTCAGGGGACGAGGAAGAGCCTTCCTCTCGGGGGATTGTTCAAGCTCCCAAGTGTTTGGGTTCATTCTTTGGGAAGGGAAGAGTACTGTTTTCTGCCCCAGGGGACCCCCCAGGAGAGGGAATCTAGAGCAGAGCAGTGGGTTCCCTCAACTGGAATACACACCATCTAGTTAGTCCTGGGTGCCTATGGGCATGGCAAGCCACATATGCAGGCTCTTGGTCCAGTCACTGAGAGGCGTTACTTGAATAAGGTACTCACGCTGAGGGTCACAATGTGTGTTTGTGCCCAAGGCGGCCCTCATGCCTGGGCGTGGCCTCATGGGCCATGCCGTTTTCTCCTACACTGAAGGTTTGACTCACTGCCAGCAGCAACGTTTCTTGCCATGGGGAAGGAGGGGTTCTGACTTGTGCATCAGGTTCCCCCCTGTGCAGGGATTGGAGATAAGGTCTAGGATCCGATGACTGAAAACCCAGGTTGGAAATGGATGGTGGCCTAAGGCATTGGCGGGTCCAATGTGCTGGGTGTGCAGCCAGCTGTGTCGGTGTCTGTTGGAAGGTCTGGTCTCAGGCTATTTGCGACAGAGCATCAGTGTTTAAGGTAGCCTCTGCAATTGGGGGGTTGCCGAGGGCCAAGCAGTTTGATCCTCATTTGGGGTATCTGGGCAGCACCATAGACAATGTTTTTCTCCTGGGAGACAGGCAGAGTGCTTCATTGTGGCCCCAGAATTCCCAGAAAGTTGGGTTTGTGGGCCAGGAGTGTGAGGACGGAAGTCTGAGAAGACAAGCTAGGGTGAGGATTGGAGCCAAGGGCAGAGCAGGACCACTCTGCAGAGGCTGAATCAAAATCTCCTGCATCTGAAGTCAGGCTGAGGATCAGACGTTGGCTGAGGCTGGAGTATGTGTCCCTGATGGCACCTTCATGAAGCGGGGGCCTCTTGAGGCCAAGGAAGTTTTCCCACGCTGAGTTTGGAGGTTGCCCCAAACCACCAGGTTTCCTTCTGCGGGACATTCGAGTCCTGTTGCATGGCTCCAGGACATACCATACGGAAGGACTGGAGAGCACGGTTCGAAGGATGGATCCCTGTCCAGCATGCCTCGCATTCCCATTGGCCATTAGCCACAAGATATGTTTGATCTGCTGCCTCTGGGGCACGCTACCCAGGGGGCTGAGTAAAAATGGCCTCTCCTGATGATGCGTCATAATGTGCGTTGGGGTCCATGGAGACCTTGGAATGTGCTGGTTGTTCAGTGGCCCTGCGGAACTCTCCTACCTGAAGGGTTTGATACATCCCCAGTAAGTAACCTCCCCATGTGGAGACGAGAGAGGTTTGGTTTGGTGCCTCAGAAAAGCCTCGTGTGCTGGTCTACAAACACAGTCCTCTGAGGACGGACACATGGAAACCAAAGGTAAGGTTCAGATTACGGCCTGGGGGCCTGTCCATTTCAACCTTCTGTCTCTGGGGACACTGTCTGAGAGTCTAAGTGGAGATAGTTGTTCCGCTGGTTTCAGAGAGCCCCTCTTAGTCCAGGGTGGCCTACACTATGGATGGCGTCAGGGGCCTTGGAGCTTTTCCCTAACCTGTAGGGTTGTGGTCAATGGATTGGGCACACTTTCCTTGGAGAGGGCAGGCACAATCTTTCGCTGTGGCTCCAGAGGCCCTAGCCTGGAGGTTGTGTGGGTCCATGCTGTGGCCACAGAAGTCTGAAAACACAAACTCAGCTTATGAGTGGCGCCTAGGGTATGGCAGGCCGGATGTACAGCCCGAGAGGGAGCTCCTGGGCCTCTGAAACAAGGGCGAGTGGGAGGCGTTCCTTCAGGCTTTTGTCTCCGGATGTTGTGTCCGGGATAGCCGTGGATTGGAGGGGTGGCCTCAGGGACGGTGGACGAGTATCCCTCTCTGGGGATTTGGCCCAGCTCCCAAGACTTTGGGGCATTTTGTGGGAAGGGTGGAGTCGTGTTGTCTGGCTCATGGGTCTCTTCAAGAAAGGGATTCCAGAGCAGAGCCCCAGGTACGGGCGGGGTGACTGGAAAACTCAAACACTGGTGAGGATTGGGTGCATAGGGGCTTGACAAGCCCCATATGCGGGCTCTTGTTGCAGGCCCCGACAGGCCTTTCTTTGACATGGGGCTCATGCTGAGGTTCACAATGTAAATTTGTGCCCAAGCAGCTCTCAAGTTTGGGCGTGGCATCAGGGACCATGAAGGTTTCTCCCACCCTGAAGGTGTGACTCCATGCCAAGAGCAAGCTTTACAGCCACGGGGAAGGAGGAGTTCTGTGTTGTGCTTGTGATACCCAGCTGTGTGGAGAATTGATATAATGTCTAGGTTCAGATATCTGAAAACCAAGGTTAGGAAGAGGTGACGGCATAAGACCATGGCGTGTCCGAAGTGCTGGGTGTGCGGCCAGCTGCCTCCTTGTCTGTTGGACGTCTGGTTTCAGGCTGTGTCAGACAGAGCATGAGTGCCCAGAGCAGCCTATCCAGTTCGGGTACCGTCGAGGCCCGAGCAGGTTGATCCTCATCTGGGTTTTCTGGAGAGAGCCCCACAGGGAAACGTTTTTCTTCCGTTGGGCAGACCCTGGGCTGGGTGGTAGTTCTGGAGTTCCTAGACCGGAGGGCTTGTTTGCCAGGAGTGTGAGGAAGGAAGTCTGAAAACACAAGCTAGCATGAAGTTTGGGACCGAGGGCACGGCAGGCCCACTCTGCAGAGGCTGAATCGAGATCTCCTGCACTGAGGTCATGTCAACTATGAGACGTGCCTCAGGCTAGAGATTTTGTCCAGCATGGCCTCTTATTGAAGGGTGTGGGGGCTTCATGAGGCCAGGGAGGGTTGCCTACGATGGGATTTGTGAACTACTCCAAAACTCAAGGTTTCCTTCTGCACGACAGTCGGGTGCTATTGGATGGTTCTAGGAGGCCCCAAACGGAAAGCCTCGAGAGCAGGTGTCTAAGCATGGATGCCTGGGAACGCCACCTCATATTCCCACTCTTTAGTCAGGACAAGGCAGGCTCAATCTGCGGGCTCCTGGGTGAGCTACCCAGAGGGGAGAGTTGAAATGGACTCTCTTGAAGATGAGTCCTACTCTGGCTTGTTGGCCTGGGAGACCTTGGAATGTGGAGGTGGCTCAGGGACTCTGCAGGATTCTGCAACATGAGGTGATTGACACGGCTCCAACAAGGCAACTTCCCATGTGGAGACGAGAGGAGTTCTGTTCAGTGCCTCAGGAAAGCCCCATATCCTGTTCTTCGAACCAAAGCCTCTGAGGAGTAACACCTGGAAATCAAAGCAAGAGTTGAGATTAGGGCCTAAGGGCCTGTCCGGCTCAACCTTCTACCTCTGTTGACATCTGTGTGCATGCCTTCGTGGAGGTAGCTGCTCAGCTTGTGTCCGAAGGCCCCTGTGTGTCCAGGAAGGCTCCCGGTAGTGGGATGTCCTCGGGGGCCTTGAGGTTTCTCATATTCTGGAGGTGTGTGGCCAAAGGAATGGACAGAGTTTCCCAGGAGAGAGCAGGCACGGTCCTGTGGTATGGCTCCAGAGGACCCAGCCTAGAGGCTGTGTTTGCCAGGGCTGTGGGGACAGATGTCTGAAAAAGCAAACTTGGCTCAGGTAGGGGCCAAGGTAATGGCAGGGCTGATCCAGTCCGTGAGGGGAGATCCTCTGGATATCAAAAAGGGGGCAAGTGGGAGGCAGTCGCTCTGGCTTTTGTGTCTGGGTGTTGCGTTCACAGTGGCCGTTCAGGGTAGGGGTTGCTTCAGGGGCCGAGGAAGAGCCTTCCTCTCGGGGGATTGTTCAAGCTCCCAAGTGTTTGGGTTCATTCTTTGGGAAGGGAAGAGTACTGTTTTCTGCCCCAGGGGACCCCCCAGGAGAGGGACTCTAGAGCAGAGCAGTGGGTTCCCTCAACTGGAATACACACCATCTAGTTAGTCCTGGGTGCCTATGGGCATGGCAAGCCACATATGCAGGCTCTTGGTCCAGTCACTGAGAGGCGTTACTTGAATAAGGTACTCACGCTGAGGGTCACAATGTGTGTTTGTGCCCAAGGCGGCCCTCACGCCTGGGCGTGGCCTCATGGGCCATGCCGTTTTCTCCTACACTGAAGGTTTGACTCACTGGCAGCAGCAACGTTTCTTGCCATGGGGAAGGAGGGGTTCTGACTTGTGCATCAGGTTCCCCCCTGTGCAGGGATTGGAGATAAGGTCTAGGATCCGATGACTGAAAACCAAGGTTGGGAATGGATGGTGGCCTAAGGCATTGGCGGGTCCAATGTGCTGGGTGTGCAGCCAGCTCTGTCGGTGTCTGTTGGAAGGTCTGGTCTCAGGCTATTTGCGACAGAGCATCAGTGTTTAAGGTAGCCTCTGCAATTGGGGGGTTGCCGAGGGCCAAGCAGTTTGATCCTCATTTGGGGTATCTGGGCAGCACCATAGACAATGTTTTGCTCCTGGGAGGCAGGCAGAGTGCTTCATTGTGGCCCCAGAATTCCCAGAAGGCTGGATTTGTGGGCCAGGAGTGTGAGGACGGAAGTCTGAGAAGACAAGCTAGGGTGAGGATTGGAGCCAAGGGCAGAGCAGGCCCACTCTGCAGAGGCTGAATCAAAATCTCCTGCATCTGAAGTCAGGCTGAGGATCAGACGTTGGCTGAGGCTGGAGTATGTGTCCCTGATGGCACCTTCATGAAGCGGGGGCCTCTTGAGGCCAAGGAAGTTTTCCCACGCTGAGTTTGGAGGTTGCCACAAACCACCAGGTTTCCTTCTGCGGGACATTCGAGTCCTGTTGCATGGCTCCAGGACATACCATACGGAAGGACTGGAGAGCACGGTTCGAAGGATGGATCCCTGTCCAGCATGCCTCGCATTCCCATTGGCCATTAGCCACAAGATATGTTTGATCTGCTGCCTCTGGGGCACGCTACCCAGGGGGCTGAGTAAAAATGGCCTCTCCTGGTGATGCGTCATAATGTGCGTTGGGGTCCATGGAGACCTTGGAATGTGCTTGTTGTTCAGTGGCCCTGCGGAACTCTCCTACCTGAAGGGTTTGATACATCCCCAGTAAGTAAGCTCCCCATGTGGAGACGAGAGAGGTTTGGTTTGGTGCCTCAGAAAAGCCTCGTGTGCTGGTCTACGAACACAGTCCTCTGAGGACGGACACATGGAAACCAAAGGTAAGGTTCAGTTTACGGCCTGGGGGCCTGTCCATTTCAACCTTCTGTCTCTGGGGACACTGTCTGAGAGTCTAAGTGGAGATAGTTGCTCCGCTGGTTTCAGAGAGCCCCTCTTAGTCCAGGGTGGCCTACACTATGGATGGCGTCAGGGGCCTTGGAGCTTTTCCCTAACATGTAGGGTTGTGGTCAATGGATTGGGCACACTTTCCTTGGAGAGGGCAGGCACAATCTTTCGCTGTGGATCCAGAGGCCCTAGCCTGGAGGTTGTGTGGGTCCAGGCTGTGGCCACAGAAGTCTGAAAACACAAACTCAGCTTATGAGTGGCGCCTAGGGTATGGCAGGCCGGATGTACAGCCCGAGAGGGAGCTCCTGGGCCTCTGAAACAAGGGCGAGTGGGAGGCGTTCCTTCAGGCTTTTGTCTCCGGATGTTGTGTCCGGGATAGCCGTGGATTGGAGGGGTGGCCTCAGGGACGGTGGACGAGTATCCCTCTCTGGGGATTTGGCCCAGCTCCCAAGACTTTGGGGCATTTTGTGGGAAGGGTGGAGTCGTGTTGTCTGGCTCATGGGTCTCTCCAAGAAAGGGATTCCAGAGCAGAGCCCCAGGTACGGGCGGGGCGACTGGAAAACTCAAACACTGGTGAGGATTGGGTGCATAGGGGCTTGGCAAGCCCCATATGCGGGCTCTTGTTGCAGGCCCCGACAGGCCTTTCTTTGACATGGGGCTCATGCTGAGGTTCACAATGTGAATTTGTGCCCAAGCAGCTCTCAAGTTTGGGCGTGGCATCAGGGGCCATGAAGGTTTCTCCCACCCTGAAGGTGTGACTCCATGCCAAGAGCAAGCTTTACAGCCACGGGGAAGGAGGAGTTCTGTGTTGTGCTTGCGATACCCAGCTGTGTGGAGAATTGATATAATGTCTAGGTTCAGATATCTGAAAACCAAGGTTAGGAAGAGGTGACGGCATAAGACCATGGCGTGTCCGAAGTGCTGGGTGTGCGGCCAGCTGCCTCCTTGTCTGTTGGACGTCTGGTTTCAGGCTGTGTCAGACAGAGCATGAGTGCCCAGAGCAGCCTATCCAGTTCGGGTACCGTCGAGGCCCGAGCAGGTTGATCCTCATCTGGGTTTTCTGGAGAGAGCCCCACAGGGAAACGTTTTTCTTCCGTTGGGCAGACCCTGGGCTGGGTGGTAGTTCTGGAGTTCCTAGACCGGAGGGCTTGTTTGCCAGGAGTGTGAGGAAGGAAGTCTGAAAACACAAGCTAGCGTGAAGTTTGGGACCGAGGGCACGGCAGGCCCACTCTGCAGAGGCTGAATCGAGATCTCCTGCACTGAGGTCATGTCAACTATGAGACGTGCCTCAGGCTAGAGATTTTGTCCAGCATGGCCTCTTCCTGAAGGGTGTGGGGGCTTCATGAGGCCAGGGAGGGTTGCCTACGATGGGATTTGTGAACTACTCCAAAACTCAAGGTTTCCTTCTGCACGACAGTCGGGTGCTATTGGATGGTTCTAGGAGGCCCCAAACGGAAAGCCTCGAGAGCAGGTGTCTAAGCATGGATGCCTGGGAACGCCACCTCATATTCCCACTCTTTAGTCAGGACAAGGCAGGCTCAATCTGCGGGCTCCTGGGTGAGCTACCCAGAGGGGAGAGTTGAAATGGACTCTCTTGAAGATGAGTCCTACTCTGGCTTGGTGGCCTGAGAGACCTTGGAATGTGGAGGTGGCTCAGGGACTCTGCAGGTTTCTCCAACCTGAGGTGTTTGACACGGCTCCAACAAGGAAGCTTCCCTTGTGGAGACGAGAGGAGTTCTGTTCAGTGCCTCAGGAAAGCCCCATATCCTGTTCTTCGAACCAAAGCCTCTGAGGAGTAACACCTGGAAATCAAAGCAAGAGTTGAGATTAGGGCCTAAGGGCCTGTCCGGCTCAACCTTCTACCTCTGTTGACATCTGTGTGCATGCCTTCGTGGAGTTAGCTGCTCAGCTTGTGTCCGAAGGCCCCTGTGTGTCCAGGGAGGCTCCCGGTAGTGGGATGTCCTCGGGGGCCTTGAGGTTTCTCATATTCTGGAGGTGTGTGGCCAAAGGAATGGACAGAGTTTCCCAGGAGAGAGCAGGCACGGTCCTGTGGTATGGCTCCAGAGGACCCAGCCTAGAGGCTGTGTTTGCCAGGGCTGTGGGGACAGATGTCTGAAAAAGCAAACTTGGCTCAGGTAGGGGCCAAGGTAATGGCAGGGCTGATCCAGTCCGTGAGGGGAGATCCTCTGGATATCAAAAAGGGGGCAAGTGGGAGGCAGTCGCTCTGGCTTTTGTGTCTGGGTGTTGCGTTCACAGTGGCCGTTCAGGGTAGGGGTTGCTTCAGGGGCCGAGGAAGAGCCTTCCTCTCGGGGGATTGTTCAAGCTCCCAAGTGTTTGGGTTCATTCTTTGGGAAGGGAAGAGTACTGTTTTCTGCCTCAGGGGACCCCCCAGGAGAGGGACTCTAGAGCAGAGCAGTGGGTTCCCTCAACTGGAATACACACCATCTAGTTAGTCCTGGGTGCCTATGGGCATGGCAAGCCACATATGCGGGCTCTTGGTCCAGTCACTGAGAGGCGTTACTTGAATAAGTTACTCACGCTGAGGGTCACAATGTGTGTTTGTGCCCAAGGCGGCCCTCACGCCTGGGCGTGGCCTCATGGGCCATGCCGTTTTCTCCTACACTGAAGGTTTGACTCACTGCCAGCAGCAACGTTTCTTGCCAGGGGAAGGAGGGGTTCTGACTTGTGCATCAGGTTCCCCCCTGTGCAGGGATTGGAAATAAGGTCTAGGATCCGATGACTGAAAACCAAGGTTGGGAATGGATGGTGGCCTAAGGCATTGGCGGGTCCAATGTGCTGGGTGTGCAGCCAGCTCTGTCGGTGTCTGTTGGAAGGTCTGGTCTCAGGCTATTTGCGACAGAGCATCAGTGTTTAAGGTAGCCTCTGCAATTGGGGGGTTGCCGAGGGCCAAGCAGTTTGATCCTCATTTGGGGTATCTGGGCAGCACCATAGACAACGTTTTGCTCCTGGGAGGCAGGCAGAGTGCTTCATTGTGGCCCCAGAATTCCCAGAAGGCTGGATTTGTGGGCCAGGAGTGTGAGGACGGAAGTCTGAGAAGACAAGCTAGGGTGAGGATTGGAGCCAAGGGCAGAGCAGGACCACTCTGCAGAGGCTGAATCAAAATCTCCTGCATCTGAAGTCAGGCTGAGGATCAGACGTTGGCTGAGGCTGGAGTATGTGTCCCTGATGGCACCTTCATGAAGCGGGGGCCTCTTGAGGCCAAGGAAGTTTTCCCACGCTGAGTTTGGAGGTTGCCCCAAACCACCAGGTTTCCTTCTGCGGGACATTCGAGTCCTGTTGCATGGCTCCAGGACATACCATACGGAAGGACTGGAGAGCACGGTTCGAAGGATGGATCCCTGTCCAGCATGCCTCGCATTCCCATTGGCCATTAGCCACAAGATATGTTTGATCTGCTGCCTCTGGGGCACGCTACCCAGGGGGCTGAGTAAAAATGGCCTCTCCTGGTGATGCGTCATAATGTGCGTTGGGGTCCATGGAGACCTTGGAATGTGCTTGTTGTTCAGTGGCCCTGCGGAACTCTCCTACCTGAAGGGTTTGATAATTCCCCAGTAAGTAACCTCCCCATGTGGAGACGAGAGAGGTTTGGTTTGGTTCCTCAGAAAAGCCTCGTGTGCTGGTCTACGAACACAGTCCTCTGAGGACGGACACATGGAAACCAAAGGTAAGGTTCAGATTACGGCCTGGGGGCCTGTCCATTTCAACCTTTGTCTCTGGGGACACTGTCTGAGAGTCTAAGTGGAGATAGTTGCTCCGCTGGTTTCAGAGAGCCCCTCTTAGTCCAGGGTGGCCTACACTATGGATGGCGTCAGGGGCCTTGGAGCTTTTCCCTAACATGTAGGGTTGTGGTCAATGGATTGGGCACACTTTCCTTGGAGAGGGCAGGCACAATCTTCCGCTGTGGCTCCAGAGGCCCTAGCCTGGAGGTTGTGTGGGTCCAGGCTGTGGCCACAGAAGTCTGAAAACACAAACTCAGCTTATGAGTGGCGCCTAGGGTATGGCAGGCCGGATGTACAGCCCGAGAGGGAGCTCCTGGGCCTCTGAAACAAGGGCGAGTGGGAGGCGTTCCTTCAGGCTTTTGTCTCCGGATGTTGTGTCCGGGATAGCCGTGGATTGGAGGGGTGGCCTCAGGGACGGTGGACGAGTATCCCTCTCTGGGGATTTGGCCCAGCTCCCAAGACTTTGGGGCATTTTGTGGGAAGGGTGGAGTCGTGTTGTCTGGCTCATGGGTCTCTCCAAGAAAGGGATTCCAGAGCAGAGCCCCAGGTACGGGCGGGGCGACTGGAAAACTCAAACACTGGTGAGGATTGGGTGCATAGGGGCTTGGCAAGCCCCATATGCGGGATCTTGTTGCAGGCCCCGACAGGCCTTTCTTTGACATGGGGCTCATGCTGAGGTTCACAATGTAAATTTGTGCCCAAGCAGCTCTCAAGTTTGGGCGTGGCATCAGGGACCATGAAGGTTTCTCCCACCCTGAAGGTGTGACTCCATGCCAAGAGCAAGCTTTACAGCCACGGGGAAGGAGGAGTTCTGTGTTGTGCTTGCGATACCCAGCTGTGTGGAGAATTGATATAATGTCTAGGTTCAGATATCTGAAAACCAAGGTTAGGAAGAGGTGACGGCATAAGACCATGGCGTGTCCGAAGTGCTGGGTGTGCGGCCAGCTGCCTCCTTGTCTGTTGGACGTCTGGTTTCAGGCTGTGTCAGACAGAGCATGAGTGCCCAGAGCAGCCTATCCAGTTCGGGTACCGTCGAGGCCCGAGCAGGTTGATCCTCATCTGGGTTTTCTGGAGAGAGCCCCACAGGGAAACGTTTTTCTTCCGTTGGGCAGACCCTGGGCTGGGTGGTAGTTCTGGAGTTCCTAGACCGGAGGGCTTGTTTGCCAGGAGTGTGAGGAAGGAAGTCTGAAAACACAAGCTAGCGTGAAGTTTGGGACCGAGGGCACGGCAGGCCCACTCTGCAGAGGCTGAATCGAGATCTCCTGCACTGAGGTCATGTCAACTATGAGACGTGCCTCAGGCTAGAGATTTTGTCCAGCATGGCCTCTTCCTGAAGGGTGTGGGGGCTTCATGAGGCCAGGGAGGGTTGCCTACGATGGGATTTGTGAACTACTCCAAAACTCAAGGTTTCCTTCTGCACGACAGTCGGGTGCTATTGGATGGTTCTAGGAGGCCCCAAACGTAAAGCCTCGAGAGCAGGTGTCTAAGCATGGATGCCTGGGAACGCCACCTCATATTCCCACTCTTTAGTCAGGACAAGGCAGGCTCAATCTGCGGGCTCCTGGGTGAGCTACCCAGAGGGGAGAGTTGAAATGGACTCTCTTGAAGATGAGTCCTACTCTGGCTTGGTGGCCTGAGAGACCTTGGAATGTGGAGGTGGCTCAGGGACTCTGCAGGTTTCTCCAACCTGAGGTGTTTGACACGGCTCCAACAAGGAAGCTTCCCATGTGGAGACGAGAGGAGTTCTGTTCATTGCCTCAGGAAAGCCCCATATCCTGTTCTTCGAACCAAAGCCTCTGAGGAGTAACACCTGGAAATCAAAGCAAGAGTTGAGATTAGGGCCTAAGGGCCTGTCCGGCTCAACCTTCTACCTCTGTTGACATCTGTGTGCATGCCTTCGTGGAGTTAGCTGCTCAGCTTGTGTCCGAAGGCCCCTGTGTTTCCAGGAAGGCTCCCGGTAGTGGGATGTCCTCGGGGGCCTTGAGGTTTCTCATATTCTGGAGGTGTGTGGCCAAAGGAATGGACAGAGTTTCCCAGGAGAGAGCAGGCACGGTCCTGTGGTATGGCTCCAGAGGACCCAGCCTAGAGGCTGTGTTTGCCAGGGCTGTGGGGACAGATGTCTGAAAAAGCAAACTTGGCTCAGGTAGGGGCCAAGGTAATGGCAGGGCTGATCCAGTCCGTGAGGGGAGATCCTCTGGATATCAAAAAGGGGGCAAGTGGGAGGCAGTCGCTCTGGCTTTTGTGTCTCGGTGTTGCGTTCACAGTGGCCGTTCAGGGTAGGGGTTGCTTCAGGGGACGAGGAAGAGCCTTCCTCTCGGGGGATTGTTCAAGCTCCCAAGTGTTTGGGTTCATTCTTTGGGAAGGGAAGAGTACTGTTTTCTGCCCCAGGGGACCCCCCAGGAGAGGGACTCTAGAGCAGAGCAGTGGGTTCCCTCAACTGGAATACACACCATCTAGTTAGTCCTGGGTGCCTATGGGCATGGCAAGCCACATATGCAGGCTCTTGGTCCAGTCACTGAGAGGCGTTACTTGAATAAGGTACTCACGCTGAGGGTCACAATGTGTGTTTGTGCCCAAGGCGGCCCTCATGCCTGGGCGTGGCCTCATGGGCCATGCCGTTTTCTCCTACACTGAAGGTTTGACTCACTGCCAGCAGCAACGTTTCTTGCCATGGGGAAGGAGGGGTTCTGACTTGTGCATCAGGTTCCCCCCTGTGCAGGGATTGGAGATAAGGTCTAGGATCCGATGACTGAAAACCCAGGTTGGAAATGGATGGTGGCCTAAGGCATTGGCGGGTCCAATGTGCTGGGTGTGCAGCCAGCTGTGTCGGTGTCTGTTGGAAGGTCTGGTCTCAGGCTATTTGCGACAGAGCATCAGTGTTTAAGGTAGCCTCTGCAATTGGGGGGTTGCCGAGGGCCAAGCAGTTTGATCCTCATTTGGGGTATCTGGGCAGCACCATAGACAATGTTTTTCTCCTGGGAGACAGGCAGAGTGCTTCATTGTGGCCACAGAATTCCCAGAAAGTTGGGTTTTTGGGCCAGGAGTGTGAGGACGGAAGTCTGAGAAGACAAGCTAGGGTGAGGATTGGAGCCAAGGGCAGAGCAGGCCCACTCTGCAGAGGCTGAATCAAAATCTCCTGCATCTGAAGTCAGGCTGAGGATCAGACGTTGGCTGAGGCTGGAGTATGTGTCCCTGATGGCACCTTCATGAAGCGGGGGCCTCTTGAGGCCAAGGAAGTTTTCCCACGCTGAGTTTGGAGGTTGCCCCAAACCACCAGGTTTCCTTCTGCGGGACATTCGAGTCCTGTTGCATGGCTCCAGGACATACCATACGGAAGGACTGGAGAGCACGGTTCGAAGGATGGATCCCTGTCCAGCATGCCTCGCATTCCCATTGGCCATTAGCCACAAGATATGTTTGATCTGCTGCCTCTGGGGCACGCTACCCAGGGGGCTGAGTAAAAATGGCCTCTCCTGGTGATGCGTCATAATGTGCGTTGGGGTCCATGGAGACCTTGGAATGTGCTTGTTGTTCAGTGGCCCTGCGGAACTCTCCTACCTGAAGGGTTTGATACATCCCCAGTAAGTAAGCTCCCCATGTGGAGACGAGAGAGGTTTGGTTTGGTGCCTCAGAAAAGCCTCGTGTGCTGGTCTACGAACACAGTCCTCTGAGGACGGACACATGGAAACCAAAGGTAAGGTTCAGATTACGGCCTGGGGGCCTGTCCATTTCAACCTTCTGTCTCTGGGGACACTGTCTGAGAGTCTAAGTGGAGATAGTTGCTCCGCTGGTTTCAGAGAGCCCCTCTTAGTCCAGGGTGGCCTACACTATGGATGGCGTCAGGGGCCTTGGAGCTTTTCCCTAACCTGTAGGATTGTGGTCAATGGATTGGGCACACTTTCCTTGGAGAGGGCAGGCACAATCTTTCACTGTGGCTCCAGAGGCCCTAGCCTGGAGGTTGTGTGGGTCCAGGCTGTGGTCACAGAAGTCTGAAAACACAAACTCAGCTTATGAGTGGCGCCTAGGGTATGGCAGGCCGGATGTACAGCCCGAGAGGGAGCTCCTGGGCCTCTGAAACAAGGGCGAGTGGGAGGCGTTCCTTCAGGCTTTTGTCTCCGGATGTTGTGTCCGGGATAGCCGTGGATTGGAGGGGTGGTCTCAGGGACGGTGGACGAGTATCCCTCTCTGGGGATTTGGCCCAGCTCCCAAGACTTTGGGGCATTTTGAGGGAAGGGTGGAGTCGTGTTGTCTGGCTCATGGGTCTCTTCAAGAAAGGGATTCCAGAGCAGAGCCCCAGGTACGGGCGGGGTGACTGGAAAACTCAAACACTGGTGAGGATTGGGTGCATAGGGGCTTGGCAAGCCCCATATGCAGGCTCTTGTTGCAGGCCCCGACAGGCCTTTCTTTGACATGGGGCTCATGCTGAGGTTCACAATGTGAATTTGTGCCCAAGCAGCTCTCAAGTTTGGGCGTGGCATCAGGGGCCATGAAGGTTTCTCCCAACTGAAGGTGTGACTCCATGCCAAGAGCAAGCTTTACAGCCACGGGGAAGGAGGAGTTCTGTGTTGTGCTTGTGATACCCAGCTGTGTGGAGAATTGATATAATGTCTAGGTTCAGATATCTGAAAACCAAGGTTAGGAAGAGGTGACGGCATAAGACCATGGCATGTCCGAAGTGCTGGGTGTGCGGCCAGCTGCCTCCTTGTCTGTTGGACGTCTGGTTTCAGGCTGTTTCAGACAGAGCATGAGTGCCCAGAGCAGCCTATCCAGTTCGGGTACCGTCGAGGCCCGAGCAGGTTGATCCTCATCTGGGTTTTCTGGAGAGAGCCCCACAGGGAAACGTTTTTCTTCCGTTGGGCAGACCCTGGGCTGGGTGGTAGTTCTGGAGTTCCTAGACCGGAGGGCTTGTTTGCCAGGAGTGTGAGGAAGGAAGCCTGAAATCACAAGCTAGCGTGAAGTTTGGGACCGAGGGCACGGCAGGCCCACTCTGCAGAGGCTGAATCGAGATCTCCTGCACTGAGGTCATGTCAACTATGAGACGTGCCTCAGGCTAGAGATTTTGTCCAGCATGGCCTCTTCCTGAAGGGTGTGGGGGCTTCATGAGGCCAGGGAGGGTTGCCTACGATGGGATTTGTGAACTACTCCAAAACTCAAGGTTTCCTTCTGCACGACAGTCGGGTGCTATTGGATGTTTCTAGGAGGCCCCAAACGGAAAGCCTCGAGAGCAGGTGTCTAAGCATGGATGCCTGGGAACGCCACCTCATATTCCCACTCTTTAGTCAGGACAAGGCAGGCTCAATCTGCGGGCTCCTGGGTGAGCTACCCAGAGGGGAGAGTTGAAATGGACTCTCTTGAAGATGAGTCCTACTCTGGCTTGGTGGCCTAAGAGACCTTGGAATGTGGAGGTGGCTCAGGGACTCTGCAGGTTTCTCCAACCTGAGGTGTTTGACACGGCTCCAACAAGGAAGCTTCCCATGTGGAGATGAGAGGAGTTCTGTTCAGTGCCTCAGGAAAGTCCCATATCCTGTTCTTCGAACCAAAGCCTCTGAGGAGTAACACCTGGAAATCAAAGCAAGAGTTGAGATTAGGGCCTAAGGGCCTGTCCGGCTCAACCTTCTACCTCTGTTGACATCTGTGTGCATGCCTTCGTGGAGGTAGCTGCTCAGCTTGTGTCCGAAGGCCCCTGTGTGTCCAGGAAGGCTCCCGGTAGTGGGATGTCCTCGGGGGCCTTGAGGTTTCTCATATTCTGGAGGTGTGTGGCCAAAGGAATGGACAGAGTTTCCCAGGAGAGAGCAGGCACGGTCCTGTGGTATGGCTCCAGAGGACCCAGCCTAGAGGCTGTGTTTGCCAGGGCTGTGGGGACAGATGTCTGAAAAAGCAAACTTGGCTCAGGTAGGGGCCAAGGTAATGGCAGGGCTGATCCAGTCCGTGAGGGGAGATCCTCTGGATATCAAAAAGGGGGCAAGTGGGAGGCAGTCGCTCTGGCTTTTGTGTCTGGGTGTTGCGTTCACAGTGGCCGTTCAGGGTAGGGGTTGCTTCAGGGGCCGAGGAAGAGCCTTCCTCTCGGGGGATTGTTCAAGCTCCCAAGTGTTTGGGTTCATTCTTTGGGAAGGGAAGAGTACTCTTTTCTGCCTCAGGGGACCCCCCAGGATAGGGACTCTAGAGCAGAGCAGTGGGTTCCCTCAACTGGAATACACACCATCTAGTTAGTCCTGGGTGCCTATGGGCATGGCAAGCCACATATGCAAGCTCTTGGTCCAGTCACTGAGAGGCGTTACTTGAATAAGGTACTCACGCTGAGGGTCACAATGTGTGTTTGTGCCCAAGGCGGCCCTCACGCCTGGGCGTGGCCTCATGGGCCATGCCGTTTTCTCCTACACTGAAGGTTTGACTCACTGCCAGCAGCAACGTTTCTTGCCATGGGGAAGGAGGGGTTCTGACTTGTGCATCAGGTTCCCCCCTGTGCAGGGATTGGAGATAAGGTCTAGGATCCGATGACTGAAAACCAGGTTGGGAATGGATGGTGGCCTAAGGCATTGGCGGGTCCAATGTGCTGGGTGTGCAGCCAGCTGTGTCGGTGTCTGTTGGAAGGTCTGGTCTCAGGCTATTTGCGACAGAGCATCAGTGTTTATGGTAGCCTCTGCAATTGGGGGGTTGCCGAGGGCCAAGCAGTTTGATCCTCATTTGGGGTATCTGGGCAGCACCATAGACAATGTTTTTCTCCTGGGAGACAGGCAGAGTGCTTCATTGTGGCCCCAGAATTCCCAGAAAGTTGGGTTTTTGGGCCAGGAGTGTGAGGACGGAAGTCTGAGAAGACAAGCTAGGGTGAGGATTGGAGCCAAGGGCAGATCAGGCCCACTCTGCAGTGGCTGAATCAAAATCTCCTGCATCTGAAGTCAGGCTGAGGATCAGACGTTGGCTGAGGCTGGAGTATGTGTCCCTGATGGCACCTTCATGAAGCGGGGGCCTCTTGAGGCCAAGGAAGTTTTCCCACACTGAGTTTGGAGGTTGCCCCAAACCACCAGGTTTCCTACTGCGGGACATTCGAGTCCTGTTGCATGGCTCCAGGACATACCATACGGAAGGACTGGAGAGCACGGTTCGAAGGATGGATCCCTGTCCAGCATGCCTCGCATTCCCATTGGCCATTAGCCACAAGATATGTTTGATCTGCTGCCTCTGGGGCACGCTACCCAGGGGGCTGAGTAAAAATGGCCTCTCCTGATGATGCGTCATAATGTGCGTTGGGGTCCATGGAGACCTTGGAATGTGCTGGTTGTTCAGTGGCCCTGCGGAACTCTCCTACCTGAAGGGTTTGATACATCCCCAGTAAGTAAGCTCCCCATGTGGAGACGAGAGAGGTTTGGTTTGGTGCCTCAGAAAAGCCTCGTGTGCTGGTCTACGAACACAGTCCTCTGAGGACGGACACATGGAAACCAAAGGTAAGGTTCAGATTACGGCCTGGGGGCCTGTCCATTTCAACCTTCTGTCTCTGGGGACACTGTCTGAGAGTCTAAGTGGAGATAGTTGCTCCGCTGGTTTCAGAGAGCCCCTCTTAGTCCAGGGTGGCCTACACTATGGATGGCGTCAGGGGCCTTGGAGCTTTTCCCTAACCTGTAGGATTGTGGTCAATGGATTGGGCACACTTTCCTTGGAGAGGGCAGGCACAATCTTTCACTGTGGCTCCAGAGGCCCTAGCCTGGAGGTTGTGTGGGTCCAGGCTGTGGTCACAGAAGTCTGAAAACACAAACTCAGCTTATGAGTGGCGCCTAGGGTATGGCAGGCCGGATGTACAGCCCGAGAGGGAGCTCCTGGGCCTCTGAAACAAGGGCGAGTGGGAGGCGTTCCTTCAGGCTTTTGTCTCCGGATGTTGTGTCCGGGATAGCCGTGGATTGGAGGGGTGGTCTCAGGGACGGTGGACGAGTATCCCTCTCTGGGGATTTGGCCCAGCTCCCAAGACTTTGGGGCATTTTGAGGGAAGGGTGGAGTCGTGTTGTCTGGCTCATGGGTCTCTTCAAGAAAGGGATTCCAGAGCAGAGCCCCAGGTACGGGCGGGGTGACTGGAAAACTCAAACACTGGTGAGGATTGGGTGCATAGGGGCTTGGCAAGCCCCATATGCAGGCTCTTGTTGCAGGCCCCGACAGGCCTTTCTTTGACATGGGGCTCATGCTGAGGTTCACAATGTGAATTTGTGCCCAAGCAGCTCTCAAGTTTGGGCGTGGCATCAGGGGCCATGAAGGTTTCTCCCACCCTGAAGGTGTGACTCCATGCCAAGAGCAAGCTTTACAGCCACGGGGAAGGAGGAGTTCTGTGTTGTGCTTGCGATACCCAGCTGTGTGGAGAATTGATATAATGTCTAGGTTCAGATATCTGAAAACCAAGGTTAGGAAGAGGTGACGGCATAAGACCATGGCGTGTCCGAAGTGCTGGGTGTGCGGCCAGCTGCCTCCTTGTCTGTTGGACGTCTGGTTTCAGGCTGATTCAGACAGAGCATGAGTGCCCAGAGCAGCCTATCCAGTTCGGGTACCGTCGAGGCCCAAGCAGGTTGATCCTCATCTGGGTTTTCTGGAGAGAGCCCCACAGGGAAACGTTTTTCTTCCGTTGGGCAGACCCTGGGCTGGGTGGTAGTTCTGGAGTTCCTAGACCGGAGGGCTTGTTTGCCAGGAGTGTGAGGAAGGAAGCCTGAAATCACAAGCTAGCGTGAAGTTTGGGACCGAGGGCACGGCAGGCCCACTCTGCAGAGGCTGAATCGAGATCTCCTGCACTGAGGTCATGTCAACTATGAGACGTGCCTCAGGCTAGAGATTTTGTCCAGCATGGCCTCTTCCTGAAGGGTGTGGGGGCTTCATGAGGCCAGGGAGGGTTGCCTACGATGGGATTTGTGAACTTCCCCAAAACTCAAGGTTTCCTTCTGCACGACAGTCGGGTGCTATTGGATGGTTCTAGGAGGCCCCAAACGTAAAGCCTCGAGAGCAGGTGTCTAAGCATGGATGCCTGGGAACGCCACCTCATATTCCCACTCTTTAGTCAGGACAAGGCAGGCTCAATCTGCGGGCTCCTGGGTGAGCTACCCAGAGGGGAGAGTTGAAATGGACTCCTTGAAGATGAGTCCTACTCTGGCTTGGTGGCCTGAGAGACCTTGGAATGTGGAGGTGTCTCAGGGACTCTGCAGGATTCTCCAACCTGAGGTGTTTGACACGGCTCCAACAAGGAAGCTTCCCATGTGGAGATGAGAGGAGTTCTGTTCAGTGCCTCAGGAAAGCCCCATATCCTGTTCTTCGAACCAAAGCCTCTGAGGAGTAACACCTGGAAATCAAAGCAAGAGTTGAGATTAGGGCCTAAGGGCCTGTCCGGCTCAACCTTCTACCTCTGTTGACATCTGTGTGCATGCCTTCGTGGAGGTAGCTGCTCAGCTTGTGTCCGAAGGCCCCTGTGTGTCCAGGGAGGCCCCCGGTAGTGGGATGTCCTCGGGGGCCTTGAGGTTTCTCATATTCTGGAGGTGTGTGGCCAAAGGAATGGACAGAGTTTCCCAGGAGAGAGCAGGCACGGTCCTGTGGTATGGCTCCAGAGGACCCAGCCTAGAGGCTGTGTTTGCCAGGGCTGTGGGGACAGATGTCTGAAAAAGCAAACTTGGCTCAGGTAGGGGCCAAGGTAATGGCAGGGCTGATCCAGTCCGTGAGGGGAGATCCTCTGGATATCAAAAAGGGGGCAAGTGGGAGGCAGTCGCTCTGGCTTTTGTGTCTGGGTGTTGCGTTCACAGTGGCCGTTCAGGGTAGGGGTTGCTTCAGGGGCCGAGGAAGAGCCTTCCTCTCGGGGGATTGTTCAAGCTCCCAAGTGTTTGGGTTCATTCTTTGGGAAGGGAAGAGTACTGTTTTCTGCCCCAGGGGACCCCCCAGGAGAGGGACTCTAGAGCAGAGCAGTGGGTTCCCTCAACTGGAATACACACCATCTAGTTAGTCCTGGGTGCCTATGGGCATGGCAAGCCACATATGCGGGCTCTTGGTCCAGTCACTGAGAGGCGTTACTTGAATAAGGTCTCACGCTGAGGGTCACAATGTGTGTTTGTGCCCAAAGCGGCCCTCACGCCTGGGCGTGGCCTCATGGGCCATGCCGTTTTCTCCTACACTGAAGGTTTGACTCACTGCCAGCAGCAAGGTTTCTTGCCATGGGGAAGGAGGGGTTCTGACTTGTGCATCAGGTTCCCCCCTGTGCAGGGATTGGAGATAAGGTCTAGGATCCGATGACTGAAAACCCAGGTTGGGAATGGATGGTGGCCTAAGGCAGTGGCGGGTCCAATGTGCTGGGTGTGCAGCCAGCTCTGTTGGTGTCTGTTGGAAGGTCTGGTCTCAGGCTATTTGCGACAGAGCATCAGTGTTTAAGGTAGCCTATGCAATTGGGGGGTTGCCGAGGGCCAAGCAGTTTGATCCTCATTTAGGGTTTCTGGGCAGCACCATAGACTATTTTTTTCTCTTGGGAGGCAGGCAGAGTGCTTCATTGTGGCCCCAGAATTCCCAGTAGGGTGGGTTTGTGGGCCAGGAGTGTTCGGACGGAAGTCTGAGAAGACAAGCTAGGGAGAGGATTGGAGCCAAGGGCAGAAAAGGCCCACTCTGCAGAGGTTGAATCAAAATCTCCTGCATCTGAAGTCAGGCTGAGGATCAGACGTTGGCTGAGGCTGGAGTATGTGTCCCTGATGGCACCTTCATGAAGCGGGGGCCTCTTGAGGCCAAGGAAGTTTTCCCACGCTGAGTTTGGAGGTTGCCCCAAACCACCAGGTTTCCTTCTGCGGGACATTCGAGTCCTGTTGCATGGCTCCAGGACATACCATACGGAAGGACTGGAGAGCACGGTTCGAAGGATGGATCCCTGTCCACATGCCTCGAATTCCCATTGGCCATTAGCCACAAGATATGTTTGATCTGCTGCCTCTGGGGCACGCTACCCAGGGGGCTGAGTTGAAATGGCCTCTCCTGATGATGCGTCATAATGTGCGTTGGGGTCCATGGAGACCTTGGAATGTGCTTGTTGTTCAGTGGCCCTGCGGAACTCTCCTACCTGAAGGGTTTGATACATCCCCAGTAAGTAAGCTCCCCATGTGGAGACGAGAGAGGTTTGGTTTGGTGCCTCAGAAAAGCCTCGTGTGCTGGTCTACGAAAACAGTCCTCTGAGGACGGACACATGGAAACCAAAGCTAAGGTTCAGATTAGGGCCTGGGGGCCTGTCCATTTCAACCTTCTGTCTCTGGGGACACTGTCTGAGAGTCTAAGTGGAGATAGTTGCTCCGCTGGTGTCAGAGAGCCCCTCTTAGTCCAGGGTGGCCTACACTATGGATGGCCTCAGGGGCCTTGGAGCTTTTCCCTAACCTGTAGGGTTGTGGTCAATGGATTGGGCACACTTTCCTTGGAGAGGGCATGCACAATCTTTCGCTGTAGCTCCAGAGGCCCTAGCCTGGAGGTTGTGTGGGTCCAGGCTGTGGGAACAGAAGTCGGAAACACAAACTCAGCTTATGAGTGGCGCCTAGGGTATGGCAGGCCGGATGTACAGCCCGAGAGGGAGCTCCTGGGCCTCTGAAACAAGGTCTTGTGGGAGGCGTTCCTTCAGGCTTTTGTCTCCGGATGTTGTGTCCGAGATAGCCGTGGATTGGAGGGGTGGCCTCAGGGTCTGTGGACGAGTATCCCTCTTGGGGGATTTTTCCCAGCTCCCAAGAGTTTGGGGTCATTTTGTGGGAAGGGTGGAGTCGTGTTGTCTGGCTCATGGGTCTCTCCAAGAAAGGGATTCCAGATCAGAGCCCCAGGTACGGGCGGGGCGACTGGAAAACTCAAACACTGGTGAGGATTGGGTGCATAGGGGCTTGGCAAGCCCCATATGCGGGCTCTTGGTCCTGGCCCTGACAGGCCTTTCTTTGACATGGAGCTCATGCTGAGGGTCAAAGTGTGAATTTGTGCCCAAGCAGCACTCAATTTTGGGCGTGGCATCAGGGGCCATGAAGGTTTCTCCCACCCTGAAGGTGTGACTCCATGCCAAGAGCAAGCTTTACAGCCACGGGGAAGGAGGAGTTCTGTGTTGTGCTTGCGATACCCAGCTGTGTGGAGAATTGATATAATGTCTAGGTTCAGATATCTGAAAACCAAGGTTAGGAAGAGGTGACGGCATAAGACCATGGCGTGTCCGAAGTGCTGGGTGTGCGGCCAGCTGTCTCCTTGTCAGTTGGACGTCTGGTTTCAGGCTGTGTCAGACAGAGCATGAGTGCCCAGAGCAGCCTATCCAGTTCGGGTACTGTCGAGGCCCGAGCAGGTTGATCCTCATCTGGGTTTTCTGGAGAGAGCCCCACAGGGAAACGTTTTTCTTCCGTTGGGCAGACCCTGGGCTGGGTGGTAGTTCTGGAGTTCCTAGACCGGAGGGCTTGTTTGCCAGGAGTGTGAGGAAGGAAGTCTGAAAACACAAGCTAGCGTGAAGTTTGGGACCGAGGGCACGGCAGGCCCACTCTGCAGAGGCTGAATCGAGATCTCCTGCACTGAGGTCATGTCAGCTATGAGACGTGCCTCAGGCTAGAGATTTTGTCCAGCATGGCCTCTTCCTGAAGGGTGTGGGGGCTTCATGAGGCCAGGGAGGGTTGCCTACGATGGGATTTGTGAACTACTCCAAACCTCAAGGTTTCCTTCTGCACGACAGTCGAGTGCTATTGGATGGTTCTAGGAGGCCCCATACGGAAAGCCTCGAGAGCAGGTGTCTAAGCATGGATGCCTGGGAACGCCACCTCATATTCCCACTCTTTAGTCAGGACAAGGCAGGCTCAATCTGCGGGCTCCTGGGTGAGCTACCCAGAGGGGAGAGTTGAAATGGACTCTCTTGAAGATGAGTCCTACTCTGGCTTGGTGGCCTGAGAGACCTTGGAATGTGGAGGTGGCTCAGGGACTCTGCAGGTTTCTCCAACCTGAGGTTTTTGACACGGCTCCAACAAGGAAGCTTCCCATGTGGAGACGAGAGGAGTTCTGTTCAGTGCCTCAAGAAAGCCCCATATCCTGTTCTTCGAACCAAAGCCTCTGAGGAGAAACACCTGGAAATCAAAGCAAGAGTTGAGATTAGGGCCTACGGGCCTGTCCGGCTCAACCTTCTACCTCTGTTGACATCTGTGTGCATGCCTTCGTGGAGGTAGCTGCTCAGCTTGTGTCCGAAGGCCCCTGTGTGTCCAGGGAGGCTCCCGGTAGTGGGATGTCCTCGGGGGCCTTGAGGTTTCTCATATTCTGGAGGTGTGTGGCCAAAGGAAAGGACAGAGTTTCCCAGGAGAGAGCCGGCACGGTCCTGTGGTATGGCTCCAGAGGACCCAGCATAGAGGCTGTGATTGCCACGGCTGTGGGGACAGATGTCTGAAAAAGCAAACTTGGCTCAGGTAGGGGCCAAGGTAATGGCAGGGCTGATCCAGTCCGTGAGGGGAGATCCTCTGGATATCAAAAAGGGGGCAAGTGGGAGGCAGTCCCTCTGGCTTTTGTCTCTGGGTGTTGCGTTCACAGTGGCCGTTCAGGGTAGGGGTTGCTTCAGGGGTCGAGGATGAGCCTTCCTCTCGTGGGATTGTCCAAGCTCCCAAGTGTTTGGGTTCATTTTGCGGGAAGGGAAGAGTAATGTTTTCTGCCACAGGGGACCCCCCAGGAGAGGGACTCGAGAGCAGAGCTGTGGGTTCCCTCAACTAGAATACACACCATCTAGTTAGTCCTGGGTGCCTATGGGCATGGCAAGCCACATATGCGGGCACTTGGTCCAGTCACTGAGAGGCGTTACTTGAATAAGGTACTCACGCTGAGGGTCACAATGTGTGTTTGTGCCCAAGGCGGCCCTCACGCCTAGGCGTGGCCTCATGGGCCATGCCGTTTTTTCCTACACTGAAGGTTTGACTCACTGCCAGCAGCAACTTTTCTTGCCATGGGGAAGGAGGGGTTCTGACTTGTGCATCAGGTTCCCCCCTGTACAGGGATTGGAGATAAGGTCTAGGTTCCGATGACTGAAAACCCAGGTTGGGAATGGATGGTGGCCTAAGGCAGTGGCGGGTCCAATGTGCTGGGTGTGCAGCCAGCTGTGTCGGTGTCTGTTGGAAGGTCTGGTCTCAGGCTATTTGCGACAGAGCATCAGTGTTTAAGGTAGCCTATGCAATTGGGGGGTTGCCGAGGGCCAAGCAGTTTGATCCTCATTTGGGGTATCTGGGCAGCACCATAGACAATGTTTTTCTCCTGGGAGGCAGGCAGAGTGCTTCATTGTGGCCCCAGAATTCCCAGAAGGTTGGGTTTGTGGGCAAGGAGTGTGAGGACGGAAGTCTTTGAAGACAAGCTAGGGTGAGGATTGGACCAAGGGCTGAGCAGGCCCACTCTGCAGAGGCTGAATCAAAATCTCCTGCATCTGAAGTCAGGCTGAGGATCAGACGTTGGCTGAGGCTGGAGTATGTGTCCATGAGGGCACCTTCATGATGCGGGGGCCTCTTGAGGCCAAGGAAGTTTTCCCACGCTTAGTTTGGGGGTTGCCCCTAACCACCAGGTTTCCTTCTGCGGGACATTCGAGTCCTGTTGCATGGCTCCAGGACATACCATACGGAAGGACTGGAGAGCACGGTTCGAAGGATGGATCCCTGTCCAGCATGCCTCGCATTCCCATTGGCCATTAGCCACAAGATATGTTTGATCTGCTGCCTCTGGGGCACGCTACCCAGGGGGCTGAGTTGAAATGGCCTCTCCTGAGGATGCGTCATAATGTGCGTTGGGGTCCATGGAGACCTTGGAATGTGCTGGTTGTTCAGTGGCCCTGAAGAACTCTCCTACCTGAAGGGTTTGATACATCCCCAGTAAGTAAGCTCCCCATGTGGAGACGAGAGAGGTTTGGTATGGTGCCTCAGAAAAGCCCCGTGTGCTGGTCTACGAAAACAGTCCTCTGAGGACGGACACATGGAAAGCAAAGCTAAGGTTCAGATTAGGGCCTGGGGGCCTGTCCATTTCAACCTTCTGTCTCTGGGGACACTGTCTGAGAGTCTAAGTGGAGATAGTTGCTCCGCTGGTTTCAGAGAGCCCCTCTTAGTCCAGGGTGGCCTACACTATGGATGGCCTCAGGGGCCTTGGAGCTTTTCCCTAACCTGTAGGGTTGTGGTCAATGGTTTGGGCACACTTTCCTTGGAGAGGGCAGGCACAATATTTCGCGGTGGCGCCAGAGGCCCTAGCCTGGAGGTTGTGTGGGTCCAGGTTCTGGGCACAGAAGTGGGAAAACACAAACTCAGCTTATGAGTGGCGCCTAGGGTATGGCAGGCCCGATGTCAGCCCGAGAGGGAGCTGCTGGGCCTCTGAAACAAGGGCGAGTGGGAGGCGTTCCTTCAGGCTTTTGTCTCTGAATGTTGTGTCCGGGATAGCCGGGGATTAGAGGGGTGGCCTCAGGGTCTGTGGACGATTATCCCTCTCTGGGGATTTTTCCCAGCTCCCAAGAGTTTGGGGTCATTTTGTGGGAAGGGTGGAGTCGTGTTGTCTGGCTCATGGGTCTCTCCAAGAAAGGGATTCCAGAGCAGAGCCCCAGGTACGGGCGGGGCGACTGGAAAACTCAAACACTGGTGAGGATTGGGTGCATAGGGGCTTGGCAAGCCCCATATGCAGGCTCTTGGTACAGGCCGTGACAGGCCTTTCTTTGACATGGCGCTCATTCTGAGGGTCACAGTGTGAATTAGTGCCCAAGCAGCACTCAAGTTTGGGCGTGGCATCAGGTGCTTTGTAGGTTTCTCCCACCCTGAAGGTGTGACTCCATGCCAAGAGCAAGCTTGACAGCCACGGGGAAGAAGGAGTTCTGTGTTGTGCTTGCGATACCCAGCTGTGTGGAGAATTGATATAATGTCTAGGTTCAGATATCTGAAAACCAAGGTTAGGAAGAGGTGACGGCATAAGACCATGGCGTGTCCGAAGTGCTGGGTGTGCGGCCAGCTGTCTCCTTGTCTGTTGGACGTCTGGTTTCAGGCTGTGTCAGACAGAGCATGAGTGCCCAGAGCAGCCTATCCAGTTCGGGTACCGTCGAGGCCCGAGCAGGTTGATCCTCATCAGGGTTTTCTGGAGAGAGCCCCACAGGGAAACGTTTTTCTTCCGTTGGGCAGACCCTGGGCTGTGTTGTAGTTCTGGAGTTCCTAGTCCGGAGGGCTTGTTTGCCAGGAGTGTGAGGAAGGAAGTCTGAAAACACAAGCTAGCGTGAAGTTTGGGACCAAGGGCACGGCAGGCCCACTCTGCAGAGGCTGAATCGAGATCTCCTGCACTGAGGTCATATCAGCTATGAGACGTGCCTCATGCTAGAGATTTTGTCCAGCATGGCCTCTTCCTGAAGGGTGGGGGGCTTCATGAGGCCAGGGAAGGTTGCCTACGATGGGATTTGTGAACTACTCCAAACCTCAAGGTTTCCTTCTACACGACAGTCGAGTGCTATTGGATGGTTCTAGGAGGCCCCATACGGAAAGCCTCGAGAGCAGGTGTCTAAGCATGGATGCCTGGGAACGCCACCTCATATTCCCACTCTTTAGTCAGGACAAGGCAGGCTCAATCTGCGGGCTCCTGGGTGAGCTACCCAGAGGGGAGAGTTGAAATGGACTCTCTTGAAGATGAGTCCTACTCTGGCTTGGTGGCCTGAGAGACCTTGGAATGTGGAGGTGGCTCAGGGACTCTGCAGTTTTCTCCAACCTGAGGTGTTTGACATGGCTCCAACAAGGAAGCTTCCCATGTGGAGACGAGAGGAGTTCTGTTCAGTGCCTCAGGAAAGCCCCATAAACTGTTCTTCGAACCAAAGCCTCTGAGGAGTGACACCTGGAAATCAAAGCAAGAGTTGAGATTAGGGCCTAAGGGCCTGTCCGGCTCAACCTTCTACCTCTGTTGACATCTGTGTGCATGCCTTCGTGGAGGTAGCTGCTCAGCTTGTGTCCGAAGGCCCCTGTGTGTCCAGGGAGGCTCCCGGTCGTGGGATGTCCTCGGGGGCCTTGAGGTTTCTCATATTCTGGAGGTGTGTGGCCAAAGGAATGGACAGAGTTTCCCAGGAGAGAGCAGGCACGGTCCTGTGGTATGGCTCCAGAGGACCCAGCCTAGAGGCTGTGTTTGCCAGGGCTGTGGGGACAGATGTCTGAAAAAGCAAACTTGGCTCAGGTAGGGGCCAAGGTAATGGCAGGGCTGATCCAGTCCGTGAGGGGAGATCCTCTGGATATCAAAAAGGGGGCAAGTGGGAGGCAGTCGATCTGGCTTTTTTCTCTGGGTGTTGCGTTCACAGTGGACGGTCAGGGTAGGGGTTGCTTCAGGGGCCGAGGAAGAGCTTTCCTCTCGGGGGATTGTCCAAGCTCCCAAGTGTTTGGGTTCATTCTTTGGGAAGGGAAGAATACTGTTTTCTGCCCAAGGGGAACCCCCAGTAGAGGGACTCTAGAGCAGAGCAGTGGGTTCCCTCAACTGGAATACACACCATCTAGTTAGTCCTGGGTGCCTATGGGCATGGCAAGCCACATATGCGGGCTCTTGGTCCAGTCACTGAGAGGCGTTACTTGAATAAGGTACTCACGCTGAGGGTCACAATGTGTGTTTGTGCCCAAGGCGGCCCTCACGCCTGGGCGTGGCCTCATGGGCCATGCCGTTTTCTTCTACACTGAAGGTTTGACTCACTGCCAGCAGCAACGTTTCTTGCCATGGGGAAGGAGGGGTTCTGACTTGTGCATCAGGTTCCCCCCTGTACAGGCATTGGAGATAAGGTCTAGGTTCCGATGACTGAAAACCCAGGTTGGGAATGGATGGTGGCCTAAGGCAGTGGCGGGTCCAATGTGCTGGGTGTGCAGCCAGCTGTGTCGGTGTCTGTTGGAAGGTCTGGTCTCAGGCTATTTGCGACAGAGCATCAGTGTTTAAGGTAGCCTATGCAATTGGGGGGTTGCCGAGGGCCAAGCAGTTTGATCCTCATTTAGGGTTTCTGGACAGCACCATAGACAATATTTTTCTCCTGGGAGGCAGGCAGAGTGCTTCATTGTGGCCCCAGAATTCCCAGTAGGGTGGGTTTGTGGGCCAGGAGTGTGAGGACGGAAGTCTGAGAAGACAAGCTAGGGTGAGGATTGGAGCCAAGGGCAGAGCAGGCCCACTCTGCAGAGGCTGAATCAAAATCTCCTGCATCTGAAGTCAGGCTGAGGATCAGACGTTGGCTGAGGCTGGAGTATGTGTCCCTGATGGCACCTTCATGAAGCGGGGGCCTCTTGAGGCCAAGGAAGTTTTCCCACGCTTAGTTTGGAGGTTGCCCCAAACCACCAGGTTTCCTTCTGCGGGACATTCGAGTCCTGTTGCATGGCTCCAGGACATACCATACGGAAGGACTGGAGAGCACGGTTCGAAGGATGGATCCCTGTCCAGCATGCCTCGCATTCCCATTGGACATTAGCGACAAGATATGTTTGATCTGCTGCCTCTGGGGCACGCTACCCAGGGGGCTGAGTTGAAATGGCCTCTCCTGTGGATGCGTCATAATGTGCGTTGGGGTCCATGGAGACCTTGGAATGTGCTGGTTGTTCAGTGGCCCTGCGGATCTCTCCTACCTGAAGGGTTTGATACATCCCCAGTAAGTAAGCTCCCCATGTGGAGACGAGAGAGGTTTGGTTTGGTGCCTCAGAAAAGCCCCGTGTGCTGGTCTACGAAAACAGTCCTCTGAGGTCGGACAATGGAAACCAAAGCTAAGGTTCAGATTAGGGTCTGGGGGCCCGTCCATTTCAACTTTCTGTCTCTGGGGACACTGTCTGAGAGTCTAAGTGGAGATCGTTGCTCCGCTGGTGTCAGAGAGCCCCTCTTAGTCCAGGGTGGCCTACACTATGGATGGCCTCAGGGGCCTTGGAGCTTTTCCTTAACCTGTAGGGTTGTTCTCAATGGATTGCGCACACTATCCTTGGAGAAGGCAGGCACAATCTTTCGCTGTGGCTCCAGAGGCCCTAGCCTGGAGGTTGTGTGGGTCCAGGCTATTGGCACAGAAGTCGGAAAACACAAACTCAGCTTATGAGTGGCGCCTAGGGTATGGCAGGCCCGATGTACAGCCCGAGAGGGAGCTCCTGGGCCTCTGAAACAAGGGCTTGTGGGAGGCGTTCCTTCAAGCTTTTGTCTCTGGATGTTGTGTCCGGGATAGCCGTAGATTGGAGGGGTGGCCTCAGCGACTATGGACGAGTATCCCTCTCGGGGGATTTTTCCCAGCTCCCAAGAGTTTGGTGTCATTTTGTGGTAAGGGTGGAGTCGTGTTGTCTGGCTCATGTGTCTCTCCAAGGAAGGGATTCCAGAACAGAGCCCCAGGTATGGGCGGGCCAACTGGAAAACTCAAACACTGGTGAGGATTGGGTGCATAGGGGCTTGGCAAGCCCCATATGTGGGCTCTTGGTGCAGGCCCTGACAGGCCTTTCTTTGACATGGGGCTCATGCTGAGGGTCACAGTGTGAATTTGTGCCCAAACAGCACTCAAGTTTGGGCGTGGCATCAGGGGCCATGAAGGTTTCTCCCACCCTGAAGGTGTGACTCCATGCCAAGAGCAAGCTTTACAGCCACGGGGAAGGAGGAGTTCTGTGTTGTGTTTGCGATACCCAGCTGTGTGGAGAATTGATATAATGTCTAGGTTCAGATATCTGAAAACCAAGGTTAGGAAGAGGTGACGGCATAAGACCATGGCTTGTCCGAAATGCTGGGTGTGTGGCCAGCTGTCTCCTTGTCTGTTGGACGTCTGGTTTCAGGCTGTGTCAGACAGAGCATGAGTGCCCAGAGCAGCCTATCCAGTTCGGGTACCTTCGAGGCCCGAGTAGGTTGATCCTCATCTGGGTTTTCTGGAGAGAGCCCCACAGGGAAACGTTTTTCTTCCGTTGGGCAGACACTGGGCTGGGTTGTAGTTCTGGAGTTCCTAGACCGGAGGGCTTGTTTGCCAGGAGTGTGAAGAAGGAAGTCTGAAAACACAAGCTAGCGTGAAGTTTGGGACCAAGGGCATAGCAGGCCCACTCTGCAGAGGCTGAATCGAGATCTCCTGCACTGAGCTCATGTCAACTATGAGACGTGCCTCAGGCTTGAGTTTTTGTCCAGCATGGCCTCTTCCTGAAGGTTGGGGGCCTTCATGAGGCCAGGGAGGTTTACCTACGATGAGATTTGTGAACTACTCCAAACCTCAAGGTATCCTTCTGCACGACAGTCGAGTCCTATTGGATGGTTCCAGAAGGCCCCATATGGAAAGACTCGATAGCAGGTGTCTAAGCATGGATGCCTGGGAACGCCACCTCATATCCCCACACTTTTGTCAAGAAAAGGCAAGCTCAATCTGCGGGCTCCGGGGTGAGCTACCCAGAGGGGAGAGTTGAAATGGACTCTCTTGAAGATGAGTCCTACTGTGGTTTGGGGGCCTGGGAGACCTTGGAATGTGGAGGTGGCTCAGGGACTCTGCAGGTTTCTCCAACCTGAGGTGTTTCACACGGCACCAACAAGGAAGCATCCCATGTGGAGACGAGAGGAGTTCTGTTCAGTGCCTCAGGAAAGCCCCATATCCTGTTCTTCGAACCAAAGCCTCTGAGGAGTGACACCTGGAAATCAAAGCAAGAGTTGAGATTAGGGCCTAAGGGCCTGTCCGGAACAAACTTCTATCGCTGTTGAAATCTGTGTGCATGCCTTCGTGGAGGTATCTGCTCAGCTGTGTCCGAATGAACCTGTGTGTCCAGGGATGTTCCCGGTAGTGGGATGTTTGGGGGCCTTGAGGTTTCTCATATTCTGGAGGTGTGTGGCCAAAGGAATGGACAGAGTTTCCCAGGAGAGAGCAGGCACGGTCCTGTGGTATGGCTCCAGAGGACCCAGCCTAGAGGCTGTGTTTGCCAGGGCTGTGGGGACAGATGTCTGAAAAAGCACACTTGGCTCAGGTAGGGGCCAAGGTAATGGCAGGACTGATCCAGTCCGTGAGGGGAGATCCTCTGGATATCAAAAAGGGGGCAAGTGGGAGGCAGTCGCTCTAGCTTTTGTGTCTGGGTGTTGCGTTCACAGTGGCTGTTCGTGGTAGGGGTTTCTTCAGGGGCCGAGGAAGAGCCTTCCTCTCGGGGGATTGTCCAAGCTCCGAAGTGTTTGGGTTCATTCTGTGGGAAGGGAAGATTACTGTTTTCTGCCACAGGGGACCCCCCAGGAGAGGGACTCTAGAGCACAGCAGTGGGTTCCCTCAACTGGAATACACACCATCTAGTTAGTCCTGGGTGCCTATGGGCATGGCAAGCCACATATGCCGGCACTTGGTCCAGTCACTGAGAGGCGTTACTTGAATAAGGTACTCACGCTGAGGGTCACAATGTGTGTTTGTGCCCAAGGCGGCCCTCACGCCTTGGCGTGGCCTCATGGTCCATGCCGTTTTCTCCTACACTGAAGGTGGACACAATGCCAGCAGCAAGGTTTCTTGCCATGGGGAAGGAAGTGTTCTGACTTGTGCATCAGGTTCCCCCCTGTACAGGGTTTGGAGAAAAGGTCTAGGTTCCGATGACTGAAAACCCAGGTTGGGAATGGATGGTGGCCTAAGGCAGTGGCGGGTCAATCCTCCACAGTGTTTGAGTTTTCCTGTCGCCCCGCCCGTCCCTGGGGTTCTGCTCTGGAATCCCTTTCTTGGAGAGACCCATGAGACAGACAACACGACTCCACCCTTCCCACAAAATGACCCCAAACTCTTGGGAGCTGGGACAAATCCCCAGAGAGAGATACTCGTCCACAGTCCCTGAGACCACCCCTCCAATCCACGGCTATCCCGGACACAACATCCAGAGACAAAAGCCTGAAGGAACGCCTCCCACTCGCCCTTGTTTCAGAGGCCCAGGAGCTCCCTCTCGGGCTGTACATCCAGCCTGCCATACCCTAGGCGCCACTCATAAGCTGAGTTTGTGTTTTCAGACTTCTGTGCTCACAGCCTGGACTCACACAACCTCCAGGCTAGGGCCTCTGGAGCCACAGCGAAAGACTGTGCCTGCCCTCTCCAAAGAAAGTGTGCCCAATCCATTGACCACAACCCTACAGGTTAGGGAAGAGCTTCAAGGCCCCTGAGGCCATCAATAGTGTAGGCCACCCTGGACTAAGAGGGGCTCTCGGACACCAGCGGAGCAACTATTTCCACTTAGACTCTCAGACAGTGTCCCCAGAGACAGAAGGTTGAAATGGACAGGCCCCCAGGCCGTAATCTGAACCTTACCTTTGGTTTCCATGTGTCCGTCCTCAGAGGACTGTTTTCGTAGACCAGCACATGGGGCTTTTCTGAGGCACCAAACCAAACCTCTCTCGTCTCCACATGGGGAGCTTTCTTACTGGGGATGTATCAAACCCTTCAGGTAGAAGTGTTCAACAGGGCCACTGAACAACCAGCACATTCCAAGGTCTCCATGGACCCAAACGCACATTATGACGCATCCTCGGGAGAGAACATTTCAACTCAGCCCCCTGGGTAGCGTGCCTCAGAGGCAGCAAATCAAACATATCTTGTCGCTAATGGCCAATGGGAATGCGAGGCATGCTGTACAGGGATCCATCCTACGAACCCTGCTCTCCAGTCCTTCCATATGGTATGACCTGGAGCCATGCAACAGGACTCGAATTTCCCGCAGAAAGAAACCTTGTGGTTTGGGGCAACCTCCAAACTCAGCTTGAGAAAACTTCCTTGGCCTCATGAGGCCCCCGCTTCATGAAGGTGCCATCATGGACACATACTCCAGCCTCAGCCAATGTCTGATCCTCAGCCTGACTTCAGATGCAGGAGATTTTGATTCAGCCTCTGCAGAGTGGGCCTGCTCTGCCCTTGGCTCCAATCCTCACCCTAGCTTTTGTTTTCCGAATGCTGTCCTCACACTCCTGGCCTACAAACCCTCCCTCCTGGGAATTCTGGGGCCACAATGAAGCACTCTGCCTGCCTCCCAGGAGAAGAACATTGTCTATGGTGGTGCCCAGCAACCCCAAATGAGGATAAAACTGCTTGGACCTCGGCAACACCCCAATTGCATAGGTTACCTTAAACACTGATGCTCTGTCGCAAATAGCCTGAGCCCTGTCCTTTCAACAGACACCGACACAGCTGGCTGTACCCCCAGCACATTGGACCCGCCACTGCCTTAGGCCACCATCCATTCCCAACCTGGGTTTTCTGTCATCGGAACCTAGACCTTATCTCCAATCCCTATAAAGGGGGGAACCTGATGCACAAGTCAGAACCCCTCCTTCCCCATGGCAAGAAACCTTGCTGCTGGCAGTGAGTCAAACCTTCAGTGTAGGAGAAAACGGCATGGCCCATGAGGCCACGCCCAGGCGTGAGGGCTGCCTTGGGCACAAACACACATTGTGACCCTCAGCGTGAGTACCTTATTCAAGTAACGCCTCTCAGTGACTGGACCAAGAACCCGCATATGTGGCTTGCCATGCCCATAGGCACCCAGGACTAACTAGATGGTGTGTATTCCTGTTGAGGGAAGCCACTGCTGTGCTCTAGAATCCCTCTCCTCGGGGGTCCCCTGTGGCAGAATACAGTACTCTTCCCTTCCCACAGAATGAACAAATACACTTGGGAGCTTGGACAAACCCCCGAGAAGAAGGCTCTTCCTCGGCCCCTGAAGCAACCCCTACCCTGAACGGCCACTGTGAACGCAACACCCAGAGACAAAAGCCTGAACGACTGCCTCCCACTTGCCCTCCTTTGATATCCAGACGATCTCCCCTCACGGACTGGAGATCAGGCCTGCCGTTACCTTGGCCCCTAGCTGAGCCAAGTTTGCTTTTTCAGACATCTGTCCCCACAACCCGGGCAAACACAGCCTCTAGGCTGGGTCCTCTGGAGCCATACCACAGGACCGTGCCTGCTCTCTCCTGGGAAACTCTGTCCATTCCTTTGGCCACACACCTCTAGAATATGAGAAAACTCAAGGACATCCCACTACTGGGAGCCTCCCTGGACACACAGGGTCTTTCGGACACAAGCTGAGCAGCTACCTCCACGAAGCCATTCACACAGATGTCAACAGGGATAGAAGGTTGAGCCGGAGAGGCCCTTAGGCCCTATTCTCAACTCTTGCTTTGGTTTCCATGTGTCACTCCTCAAAGGCTTTGGTTCGAAGAACAGGTTATGGGGCTTTCCTGAGGCACTGAATCGAACTCCTCTCGTCTCCACATGGGAAGCTTCCTTATTGGAGCCGTATCAAACATCCCAGGTTGCACAATCCTGCAGAGTCCCTGATCCACCTCCACATTCCAAGGTCTCCTGGCCACCAATCCATAGTAGGACTCATCTTCAGGGGAGTCCATTTCAAATCTCCCCACTGGGTAGCTCTCCTAGGAGCCCGCAGATTGAGCCTGCCTTGTCCTGACTAAAGAGTGAGAAAAAGAGGTGGCGTTCCCAGGAATCCATGCTTAGACACCTGCTCTAGAGTTTCCGTATGGGGCCTTTTGGAACCATCCAATAGCACTCGACTGTCGTGCAGAAGGAAACCTTGAGGTTTGGAGTAGTTCACAAATCCCATCGTAGGCAAAGCTCTTTGGCCACATGAAGGCCCACACTCTTCAGGAAGAGGCCATGCCGGACAAAATCTCTAGCCTGAGGCACGTCTCATAGTTGACATGACCTCAGTGCAGGAGATCTCGATTCATCATCTGCAGAGTGGGCCTGCCGTGCCCTCGGTCCCAAACCTCACGCTAGCTTGTGTTTTCAGACTTCCTTCCTCACACTCCTGGCAAACAAGCCCTCCGGACTAGGAACTCCAGAACCACAACCCAGCCCAGTGTCTGCCCAACGGAAGAAAAACGTTTCCCTGTGGGGCTCTCCGGAAACACAGATGAGGTCAACCTGCTTGGGCCTTGATGGTACCTGAACTGGATAGGCTGCTCTGGGCACTCATGCTCTGTCTGACACAGCCTGAAGCCACACGTCCATACAGAAAAGGAGACAGCTAGCCGCACACCCAGCACTTCGGACACGCCATGGTCTTATGCCGTCACCTCTTCCTAACCTTGGTTTTCAGATATCTGAACCTAGACATTATATCAATTCTCCACACAGCTGGGTATCGCAAGGACAACACAGAACTCCTCCTTCCCCATGGCTGTCAAGCTTGCTCTTAGCATGGAGTCACACCTTCAGGGTGGGAGAAACCTTCATGGCCCCTGATGCCACGCCCTAACTTGAGTGCTTCTTGGGCACAAATTCACACTGTGACCCTCAGCATGAGCCCCATGTCAAAGAAAGGCCTGTCAGGGCCAGGACCAAGAGCCCGCATATGGGGCTTGCCAAGCTCCTATGCACCCAATCCTCACCAGTGTTTGAGTTTTCCAGTCGCCCCGCCCGTACCTGGGGCTCTGCTCTGGAATCCCTTTCTTGGAGAGACCCATGGGCCAGACAACACGACTTCACCCTTCCCACAAAACGACACCAAATCTTGGGAGCTGATACAAATCCCCAGAGAGGGATACTCGTCCACTGTCCCTGAGGCCACCCCTCCAATCCACGGCTATCCCGGACACAACATCCAGAGACAAAAGCCTGAAGGAACGACTCCCACTAGCCCTTGTTTCAGAGGCCCAGGAGCTCCCTCTCGGGCTGTACATCCGGCCTGCCATACCCTAGGTGCCATTCATAAGCTGAGTTTGTGTTTTCAGACTTCTGTGCCCACAGCTTGGACCCACACTACCTCCAGCTAAGGCCTCTGGTGCAACAGCGAAAGATTGTGCCTGCCCTCTCCAAAGAAAGTGTGCCCAATCCATTGACCACAACCCTACAGGTTAGGGAAAAGCTCCAAGGCCCCTGAGGCCATCAATAGTGTAGGCGACCCTGGACTAAGAGGGGCACTCGGACACCAGCGGAGCAAATATTTCCACTTAGACTCTCTGACAGTGTCCCCAGAGACAGAAGGTTGAAATGGACAGGCCCCCAGGCCCTAATCTGAACCGTAGCTTTGGTTTCCATGTGTCCGTCCTCAGAGGACTGTTTCCGTAGACCAGCACACGGGGCTTTTCTGAGGCACCAAACCAAACCTCTCTCGTCTCCAAATGGGGAGTTTCCTTACTGGGGATGTATCAAACCCTTGAGGTAGGAGAGTTTCGCAGGGCCACTGAACAACCAGACATTCCAAGGTCTCCATGGACCCAAACGCACATTATGACGCATCCTCGAGAAAGGGCATTTCAACTCAGCCCCCTGGGTAGCGTGCCCCAGAGGCAGCAGATCAAACATATCTTGTCGCTAATGGCCAATGGGAATACGAGCATGCTGGACAGGGATCCATCCTCGAATCCTGCTCTTCAGTCCTTCCGTATGGTATGTCCTGGAGCCATGCAACAGGACTCGAATGTCCCGCAGAAGGAAACCTGGTGGTTTGGGGCAACCTCCAAACTCAGCGTGGGAAAACTTCCTTGGCCTCAAGAGGCCCCCGCTTCATGAAGGTGCCATCATTGACACATACTCCAGCCTCAGCCAATGTCTGATCCTCAGCCTGACTTCAGATTCAGGAGATTTTGATTCAGCCTCTGCACAGTGGGCCTGCTCTGTCCTTGGCTCCAAACCTCACCCTAGCTTGTGTTTTCTGACTTCCGTCCTAACACACCTGGCCCACAAACCCTCCCTACTTGGAATTCTGGGGCCACAATGAAGCACTCTGCCTGCCTCCCAGGAGAAAAACATTGTCTCTGGTGGTGCCCAGAGACCCCAAATGAGGATCAATCTGCTTGGCCCTCGGCAACACCCCAATTGCATAGGCTACCTTAAACACTGATGCTCTGTCGCAAATAGCCTGAGCCCAGACCTTCCAACAGACACCGACACAGCTGGCTGCACATCCAGCACATTGGACCCGCCACTACCTTAGGCCACCATCCATTTCCAAACTGGGTTTTCAGTCATTGGAACCTGACCTTATCTCCAATCCCTGTACAGGGGGAAACCTGATGCACAAGTCAGAACCCCTCCTTCCCCATGGCAAGAAACCTTCCTGCTGGCAGTGAGTCAAACTTCAGTGTAAGAGAAAACGGCATGGCCCATGAGGCCACGCTCATGAGTGAGGGCCCGCTTGGCCACAAACACACATTGTGACCCTCAGCGTACCTTATTCAAGTAACGCCTCTGAGTGACTGGACCAAGAACCTGCATATGTGGCTTGCCATGCCCATAGGCACCGAGGACTGAATAGATGGTGTGTATTCCATTTGAGGGAACCCCCTGCTTTGCTCTAGAGTCCCTCTCCTGGGGGGTCCCCTGAGCAGAAAACAGTACTCTTCCCTTCCCCAGAATGAACCCAAACACTTGGGAGCTTGGACAATCCCTCGAGAGGAAAGCTCCTCCTCGGCCTCTGAAAAAACCCCTACCCTGAACGGCCACTGTGAACGCAACACCCAAAGACAAAAGCCTGAGCGACTGACTCCCACTTGCCCTCCTTTGATATCCAGACAATCTCCCCTCACGGACTGGAGATCAGGCCTGCCATTACCTTGGCCCCTAGCTGAGCCACGTTTGCTTTTTCAGACATCTGTCCCCACAGCCCGGGCAAACACAGCCTCTAGGCTGGGTCCTCTGGATCCATACCACAGGACCATGCCTGCTCTCTCCTGGGAAACTGGGTCCATTCGTTTGACCTCACACCTCCAGAATATGAGAAACCTCAAGGCCCTTGAGGACATACCACTACTGGGAGCATCCCTGGACACACAGGGGCATTCGGACACAAGCTGAGCAGCTACCTCCACGAAGGCATGCACACAGATGTCAACAGAGATAGAAGGTTGAGCCGGACAGGCCCTTAGGCCCTATTCTCAACTCCTGCTTTGGTTTCCAGGTGTCACTCCTCAGAGGCTTTGGTTTGAAGAACAAGATATGGGGCTTTCCTGAGGCACTTAACAGAACTCCTTTCGTCTCCACATGGGAAGCTTCCTTGTTGGAGCCGTGTCAAATACCTCAGGTTGGAGAATCCTGCAGAGTCCCTGATCCACCTCCTCATTCCAAGGTCTCCCAGGCTACCAACCCACAGTAGGACTCATCTTCAGGAGAGTCCATTTTAACTCTCCCCTCTGGGTAGCTCACCCAGGAGTCCGGAGATTGAGCATGACTTGTCCTGACTAAAGAGTGGGAATATGAGTTGGCGTTCCCAGGCATCCACGCTTAGACACCTGCTCTCGAGGCTTTCCGTTTGGGGCCTCCTGGAACCATCCAATAGTTCTCGACTGTCGTGCAGAAGGAAACCTTGATGTTTGGAGTAGTTCACAAATCCCATCGTAGGCAAACCTCCCTGTCCTCATCAAGCCCCACACCCTTCAGGAAGAAGCCATGCTGGACAAAAACTCTAGCCTGAGGCACGACTCATAGTTGACATGACCTCAGTGCAGGAGATCTCGATTCAGCCCCTGCAGAGTGGGCCTACCATGCCCTCGGTCCCAAACCTCACGCTAGCTTGTGTTTTCAGGCTACCTTCCTCAAACTCCTGGCAAACAAGCCCTCTGGACTAGGAACTCCAGAAACACAACCCAGCCCACTGTCTTCCCAACGGAAGACACAGCCTGAAACCAGACGTCCAACAGACAAGGAGACAGCTGGCCGCACACCCAGCACTTCGGACACGCCATGGTCTTATGCCGTCACCTCTTCCTAACCTTGGTTTTCAGATATCGGAACCTAGACATTATATCAATTCTCCACACAGCTGGGTATCGCAAGCACAACACAGAACTCCTCCTACCCATGGCTGTCAAGCTTTCTCTTGGCATGGAGTCACACCTTCAGGGTGGGAGAAACCTTCATGGCCCCTGATGCCACGCCCAAACTTGAGTGCTGATTGGGCACAAATTCACACTGTGACCCTCAGCATGAGCCCCATGTCAAAGAAAAGCCTTTCAGGGCCTGGACCAAGAGCCCGCATATGAAGCTTGCCAAGCCCCTATGAACCCAATCCTCACCAGTGTTTGAGTTTTCCAGTTGCCCCGCCCATACCTGGGGCTCTGCTCTGGAATCCCTTTCTTGGAGAGACAAATGAGCCAGACAACACGACTCCACCCTTCCCACAAAATGGCCCCAAGCTCTTGGGAGTTGGGACAAATCCCCAGAGAGAGATACTCATCCACATTCCCTGAGGCCAACCCTCCAATACGGCTATCCCGGACACAACATCCAGAGACAAAAGCCTGAAGGAACGCTTTCCACTCGCCCTTGTTTCAGAGGCCCAGGAGCTCCCTCTCGGCTGTACATCCGGCCTGCCATACCCTAGGCGCCACTCATAAGCTGAGTTTGTGTTTTCAGACTTCTCTGCCCATAGCCTGGACGCACAGAACCTCCAGCCATGGCCTCTGGAGCCACAGCGAAAGATTGTGCCTGCCCTCTCCAAGGAAATTGTGCCCAATCCATTGACCACAACCCTAGAGGTTAGGGAAAAGCTCCAAGGCCCCTGACGCCATCCATAGTGTAGGCCACCCTGGACTAAGAGGGGCTCTTTGACACCAGCGGAGCAACTATCTCTACTTAGGCTCTCAGACAGTGTCCCCAGAGACAGAAGGTTGTAATGGACAGTCCCCCAGGCCCTAATCTGAACCTTAGCTTTGGTTTCCATGTGTCCGTCCTCCGAGGACTGTTTTCGTAGACCAGCACACGTGCTTTTCTGAGGTACCAAACCAAACCTCTCTCGTCTCCACATGGGGAGCTTTCTTACTGGGAATGTATCAAACCCTTCAGGTAGGAGAGTTCCACAGGGCCACTGAACAACCAGCACATTCCAAGGTCTCCATGGACCCAAACGCACATTATGACGCATCCTCGGGAGAGGCCATTTCAACTCAGCCTCATGGGTAGCGTGCCCCAAAGGCAGCAGATCAAACATATCTTGTCACTAATGGCCAATGGGAATGCGAGGCATGCTGTATAGGGATCCATCCTTTGAACCCTGCTCTTCAGTCCTTCCGTATGGTATGTCCTGGAGCCATGCAACAGGACTCGAATGTCCCGCAGGAGGAAATCTTGTGGTTGGGGCAACATCCAAACTCAGCTTGGGAAAACTTCCTTGGCCTCTTGAGGCCCCGCTTCATGAAGGTGCCATCATGGACACTTACTCCAGCCTCAGCCAACGCCTGATTCTCAGTCTGACTTCAGATGCAGGAGATTTTGATTCAGCCTCTGCAGAGTGGGCCTGCTCTGCCCTTGGCTCCAATCCTCACCCTAGCTTGTCTTCTCAGACTTCCGTCCTCACACTCCTGGCCCACAAACCCTCCCTACTGGGAATTCTGGGGGCCACAATGAAGCACTCTGCCTGCCTCCCAGTAGAAAAACTTTGTCTCTGGTGCTGCGCAGAGACCCCAAATGAGGATCAATCTGCTTGGCCCTCGGCAACCCCCCAATTGCATAGGCTACCTTAAACACCGGTGCTCTGTCGCAAATAGCCTGAGCCCAGACCTTCCAACAGACACCGACACAGCTGGCTGCACACCCAGCACATTGGACCCGCCACTGCCTTAGGCCACCATCCATTCCCAACCTGGGTTTTCAGTCATTGGAACCTAGACCTTATCTCCAATCCCTGCACAGGGGGGAATCTGATGCACAAGTCAGAACCTTTCCTTCCCAATGGCAAGAAACCTTGCTGCTGGCAGTGAGTCAAACCTTCAGGGTAGGAGAAAATGGTATGGCCCATGAGGCCACGCCCATGCGTGAGGGCCGCCTTGGGCACAAACGCACATTGTGACCCTCAGCGTGAGTACCTTATTCAAGTAACGCCTCTAGGTGAGTGGACCAAGAGCCCGCATATGTGGCTTGCCATGCCCATAGGCACCCAAGACTAACTAGATGGTGTTTATTCTAGTTGAGGGAAGCCACTGCTGTGCTCTAGAGACCCTCTCCTGGGGGGTCCCCTTTGGCAGAAAACAGTACTCTTCCCTTCCCAAAGAATGAACCCAAACACTTGGGAGCTTGGACAATCCCCCGAGAGGAAGGCTCTTCCTTGGCCCCTGAAGCAACCCCGAACCTGAATGGCCACTGTGAACGCAACATGCAGAGACAAAAACCTGAGTGACTGCCTCCTACTTGCCCTCCTTTGATATCCAGAGGATCTCCCCTCACGGACTGGTGATTGGCCTGCCATTACCTTGGCCCCTAGCTGAGCCAAGTTTGCTTTTTCAGACATCTGTCCCCACAGCCCTGGCAAACACAGCCTCTAGGCTGGGTCCTCGGAGCCATACAACAGGACCGTGCCTGCTCTCTCCTGGGAAACTGTGTCCATTCCTTTGGCCACACACCTCCAGAATATGAGAAACCTCAAGGCCCCCGAAGACATCCCACTACTGGGAGCCTCCCTGGACACACGGGGGCATTCGGACACAAGCTGAGTAGCTTCTCCACCAAGGCATGCACACAGATGTCAACAGAGATAGAAGGTTGAGCCGGACAGGCCCTTAGGCCCTAATCTCAACTCTTTCTTTGGTTTCCATGTGTCACTCCTCAGAGGCTTTGGTTCAAAGAACAGGATATGGGGCTTTACTGAGGCACTGAACAGAACTCCTCTCGTCTCTACATGGGAAGCTTCCTTGTTGGAGCCGTGTCAAACATTTCAGTTTGCAGAATCCTGCAGAGTCCCTGTGCCACCTCCACATTCCAAGGTCTCCCAAGCCACCAAGCCACAGTTGAACTCATTCAGGAGAGTCCATTTCAACTCTTGCCTCTGGGTAGCTCACCAAAGAGGCCGAAGATTGAGCCTGCCTTGTCCTGACTAAAGAGTGGGAATAAGAGGTGGCGTTCCCAGGCATCCATGCTTAGACTCCTGCTCTCGAGTCTTTCCGTATGGGGCCTCATAGAACCATCCAATAGGACTCGACTGTCGTGCAGAAGGAAACCTTGAGATTTGGAGTAGTTCACAAATCCCATCGTAAGCAAACCTCCCTGGCCTCATGAAGCCCTGACAACCTTCAGGAAGAGGCCAGGCCGGACAAAAATTCTAGCCTTAGTTTATACAAAATCCAGAGACAAAAGCCGGAGCATGCGCCTCATTATCGCTCTTTCTTCATATCCCGAAGAGTTCTTCTCATGGATTGTAGATTGGGCCTGCCATTCATACACCTCCAATCCTAAGCTGTTTTTGTGTTTTCAGACTTCTGTCCGCAAAGTCCTAGGCCACACACCCTCCAGGCTGGGTCCCCTGGAGCCACTCATTAGGACTGTGCATACCCAATCCATGGGAATTCTGCCCATTCCTTTGTCCAAAATCGTACAAATTAGGAGAACCCTCCAAATTCCCCGAGACCATCCCAATAGTGTAGGTCTCCGTGGACAAACAAGAGCGGTCTGACACCAGCTGAGCATCTACCTCCACTCATACCATAGATGGATGTCCCCAGAGAAGAATATTGAACCAGACAGGACCCTAGGCATAATCAGGTCCATTGCTTTGATTTACAGGCATGTCTCCTGAAAAGCCTGGATTCCAATACCAGAATAGGGGGCTTCCTGTGGCATCCATCAGAACAAATCTCGTCTCCACAGGAAACTTGTGCATGGGAGCTATGTCAAAAGCTTAGGATAATACTACAGGGTCCCGGTGCCCCGCCCCATTCCAAGGCCCTCATGGACAAAAACACACATTAGGCCCCATCCTCAGGAAAGTCCATTTCAACACAGGCACCCCAGTTACTCCTGCAGAGCCATTCGATCTCAACTCTCTTGTTGCTAGGAGACAATTGGAATGCGAGGCGGGCTTCCCTGGCATCCATCCTCCAATGGTGCTCTGGAGTCATTCCATATGGGATGTCCTGGAGCTGCCCAACAGGTCTCAATTGTTCCGCAGAAGGAATCCTTGAAGGGGGCTTCCCACAACTCCCAAAGTGGGAAAACCTCCATGGCCTTGAGATTCCGAGCCGTTCATGAAGGGGAGTCATGCACAGAAACTCCAAACTAAGCCAACGTCTGATCCTCGCCGTGACGTCAGATGCTTGAGATATTGGTTCAGATCTGCAGGGGGTATCTGACGTCGCCTCCGCCTGAAGCCCATGTCTAGCTTGTGTTCTCAGACTTCTGTCCTCACACTCCTGGCCCAGAAACCCTCACGTTTGCAATTCCGGACCCACAATGCAGCACTCTGCCTGCCCTCTAGAAAAAATATCTTGCCTAATGAGCTTCACAGGTACCTCAAATGAGGATAAACCTACACGGCACTCGACTGTACCCAAATCACATAGTCTAACCTGGGCACTAATGCACTGTCTGACACAACCTGAGCAAGAACCTCCTGACCAACACCCAGGCAGCTTACCAAACACTGAGCATATCAGACCCGCCCTGGCCTTAAGTCGTCATCTCTTCCCAACTGCGGTTTTTCGGGCTTCAAAACCTAGACCTTATCTCCAACCACTGCCCAGGGTTGAAAAGGATGCAGACATCAGAACACCTTCCCCATTGCAAGAGACCTTGTGGTTGGCATGTTGACCAAAGTCCAGTGTACTTGAAACCACTGTGGCCCATGACCCCCGCGCTCATGCTAGCGGGCCACATTGGTCACAAACTCACATTGTGACCCTCAGTCTGAGCCCTGTCCTCAAGTAAGGCCTCTCAGTGGCTGGATGAAGAGACAATATTGGGCCTGCCATGCCACTAGACCCCAATTTTTAACCATAGTTCGGGTTGTCCCTTCACTCTTCCCCAGGGCTCTGCATAGGAATTCCTCTTTTGTTCGGATTCCTGAGGTAATAAACCTGAAAGGAGACCTCCCAGCCCACAGATTGACGAAAAACAATTGGGACCGGGTCAAATCCACTGAGAGGAAGATTTGTCCATGGCCCATGAGGCCTACCCACATTCCACGGCCATCGTTGATCCAAAATCCAAAGACAAAAGCCTGAGCAAGTGCCTCAGACTCGCTTTTTCTTCATATCCTGAAGAGTTCTTCTCATGGTTTGTATATTGGGCCTGCCATTCCTACGTCCCCAAACCTAAGCTGAGTTTGTGTTTTCAGACTTCTGTCCTCAACGTCCTGGGCCACACACCCTCCAGGCTGGGGCCCCTGGAGCCACATATTAGGACTGTGCCTACCCAATCCATGGGAATTCTGCCCATTCCATTGTCCAAAATCGTACAAATTAGGAGAACTCTCCAAAGTCCCCGAGACCATCCCAATAATGTAGGTCTCCGGGGACAAACATGGGCGGTCTGACACCAGGTGAGCATCTACCTCCACTCATTCCATAGATGGATATCTCTAGAGAAGAAGATTGAACCAGACAGGACCCTAGGCCATAATCAGATCCATTGCTTTGTTTTACAAGCAAGACTCCTCAAAACCTGGATTCCAATACCAGCATTAGGGGTTTCCTTAGGCACCCATCAGAACAAATATCGTCTCCTCAAGGAAACTTGTGCATGGGAGCTATGTCAAAAGCTTAGGAGAATACTTTAGTGTCCCGGTGCCACCGCCCCATTCCAAGGCCCTCATGGACACAAACACACAGTAGGCCCCATTCTCAGGAAAGTCCATTTCAACTCAGCCAACCCTGTTGCTCCCGCAGAGCCATCCGATATCAACTGTCTTGTTGCTAGGAGACTATTGGAATGCCAGGCAGGCTTTCGTGGATTCCATCCTCCAATGATGCTCTGGAGTCATTCCACATGTAATGTCCTGGAGCTGCCCAACATGTCTCAGTGTCCTACAGGAGGAATCCTTGAAGTGGGCATCCCACAACTCCCAACGTGGGAAAAACTCCATGGCCTTTAGATTCTGCTCCGTTCATGAAGGGGCAGTCATGCACAGAAACTCCAACCTGAGCCAAAGTCTGATCCTCGCCGTGACTTCAGATACTTGAGATATTGGTTCAGATCTGCAGGGGGTACCTGCCGTGCCCTCCGCATGAAGCCCAAGTCTAGCTTGTGTTCTCAGACTTCTGTCCTCACACTCCTGGCCCAGAAGCCCTCAAGTAAGGCAATTTCGGACCCACAATGCAGCACTCTGCCTGCACTCTATACAAAATATGTTGCCTAATGAGCTGCCCAGGCACCTCAAATGTGGATAAACCTACACGGCACTCGACTGTACCCAAATTATATGGTATAAACTGGGCACTAATGCACTGTCTGACACGACCTGAGCCATAACCTCCCGACCAACACCTAGGCAGCTGACCGCACACTGAGCGTATCAGACCTGCCATGGCCTTAGGCCGTCATCTCTTCCCAACTGCGGTTTTTCAGGCTTCAGAACATAGACCTTATCTCCAACCAGTGCCCAGGGTTTAAAATGATGTAGGGTTTAAAATGATGCAGAAATCCGAACATCTTCCCCAAGGCAAGAGACCTTGTGATTGGCATGCTGACCAAAGTCCAGGGTAGTTGAAACCAGTGTGGCCCATGAGGCCCGCCCATGCTCGCGGGCCACATTGGTCACAAACACACATTGTGACCCTCAGCCTGAGCCCAGACCTCAAGTAAGGCCTCTCAGTGGCTGGATGAAGAGACAGCATATTGGGCCTGCCATGCCCCTAGGCCCCAATTTTTAACCATAGTTTGGGTTTTCCCTTCACTCTTCCCCTGGGCTCTGCTTTGGAATTCCTCTTTTGTTCGGACACCTGAGGTAATAAAACTGAAAGAGAGCTCCCATCCCACAGATTGACGAAAAACAATTGGGACCGGGCCAAATCCAATGAGAAGAAGATTCGTCCATGGCCCATGAGGCCTCCCCACATTGCACGGCCATCGTTGATACAAAATCCAGAGACAAAAGCCTGAGCAAGTGCCTCAGACTCGCACTTTCTTCATATCATGAAGAGTTCTTCTCATGGTTTGTAGATTGGGCCTGCCATACCTACGTCCCCAAACCTAAGCTGAGCTTGTGTTTTCAGACTTCCGTCCTCAAAGTCTTGGGACACAAACCCTCCAGGCTGGGGCCCCTAGAGCCACACATTAGGACTGTGCCTACCCAAGCCATGGGGATTCTGCCCATTCCATTGTCCAAAATCGTACAAATTAGGAGAAATCTCCAAAGTCCCCGAGGCCATCCCAATAGTGTAGGTCTCCGGGGACAAACAAGGGCTGTCTGACACCAGCTGAGCATCTACCTCCACTCATTCCATAGATGGATATTCCCAGAGAAGAAGATTGAACAAGACAGGACCCTAGGACATAATCGGATCCATTGCTTTGGTGTACGGCATGTCTCCTCAAAAGCCTGGATTCCAATACCAGCATAAGGGGTTTTCTGAGGCACCCATCAGAACAAATCTCGTCTCCACAAGGAAACTTGTGCATGGGAGCTATGTCAAAAGCTTAGGAGAATACTTCAGAGTCCCGGTGCCACCGCCCCATTCCAAGGCCCTCATGGACACAAACACACATTAGGCCCCATCCTCAGGAAAGTCCATTTCAACACAGCCACCCCGGTTTCTCCTGCAGAGCCATTCGATCTCAACTCTCTTGTTGCTAGGAGACAATTGGAATGCGAGGCAGGCTTCCCTGGCATCCATCCTCTGATGGTGCTCTGGAGTCATTCCATATGGAATGTCCTGGAGCTGCCCAACAGGTCTCAATTGTCCCGCAGAAGGAATCCTTGAAGGGGGCATCCCACAACTCCCAACGTGGGAAAACCTCCATGGCCTTGAGTTTCCGCTCCGCTCATGAAGGGGCAGTCATGCACAGAAACTCCAACCTGGGCCAATGTCTGATCCTCGCCGAGACTTCTGATGCATGAGATATTGGTTCAGATCTGCTGGGGTACCTGCCGTGCCCTCGGCCTGAAGCCCACGTCTAGCTTGTTTTCTCAGAGTCTGTCCTCACGCTCCTGACCCAGAAGCCCTCACGTTTGGCAATTCTGGACCCACAATGCAGCACTCTGCCTGCCCTCTAGAAAAAATATCTTGCCTAATGAGCTGCCCAGGCACCTCAAATGAGGATAAACCTAAAAGGCACTCGACTGTACCCAAATTATATAGTCTAACCTGGGTACTAATGCACTCTGTGACACAACCTGAGCCCGAACCTCCTGACCAACACGCATAAACTGACCGCACAGTGAGCACATCAGACCCGCCCTGGCCTTATGTCGTCATCTCTTCCCATCTAAGGTTATCAGGCTTCAGAACCTACACCTTATCTCCAAACACTTCCCAGGGTTGAAAATGATGCAGAAATCAGAAATCCTTACCCAAAGCAAGAGACCTTGTGATTGGCATGTTGTCCAAAGTTCAGTGTAGTTGAAACCAGTGTGGTCCATGAGGCCCGCCCATGCTTGCGGGCCACATTGGTCACAAACACACATTGTGACCCTCAGCCTGAGCCCAGACCTCAAGTAAGGCCTCTCAATTGCTGGATGAAGAGACAGCATATTGGTCCTGCCATGCCTCTAGGCCCCAATTTTTAAACATAGTTTGCGTTGTCCTTTCACTCTTCCCCAGGGCTGTGCTTTGAAATTTCTCTTTGGTTGAGACACCTGAGGTAACAAACCTGAAAGGGAACCTCCCAGTCCACAGCTTGACGAAAAATAATTGGGACCTGGCCAAATCCACAGAGAGGAAGATTCCTCCATGGCCCATAAGGCCTCCCCACATTCCATAGCCATCGTTGATACAAAATCCAGAGTACAAAACCTGAGCAAGCGCCTCAGACTCACTCTTTCTTCATATCCTGAAGAGTTCTTCTCATGGTTTGTAGATTGGGCCTGAAATACCTACGTACCGAAACCTAAGCTGAGTTTGTGTTTTTAGACTTCTGTCCTCAAAGTCCTAGGCTACACACCCTCCAGTCTGGGGCCCCTGGAGACACACATTAGGACTGTGCATACCCAATCCATGGGAATTCTGCCCATTCCATTGTCCAAAATCGTCCAAATTAGGAGAACCCTCCAAAGTCCTTGAGGCCATCCCAATAGTGTAGGTCTCCGGGGAAAAACAAGAGCGGTCTGACACCAGCTGAGCATCTTCCTCTACTCATAAGATAGTCGGATGTCCCCAGCGAAGAAGATTGAACCAGACAGGACCCTAGGCCATAATCGGATCTATTGCTTTGGTGTACAGGCATGTCTCCTCAAAAGCCTGGATTCCAATACCAGCATAAGGGTTTTCCTGAGGCACCCATCAGAACAAATCTGGTCTCCACAAGGAAACTTGTGCATGGGAGCTATGTCAAAAGCTTAGGAGATGATTCAGGGTCCCGGTGCCACCGCCCCATTCCAAGGCCCTCATGGACACAAACACACATTAGGCCCCATCCTCAGGAAAGTCCATTTCAACTCAGCCACCCCGGTTGCTCCCGCATAGCCATCCGATCTCAACTGTCTTGTGTGCTAGGAGACAATTGGAATGCGAGGCGGGCTTCCCTGGCATCCATCCTCCAATGGTGCTCTGGAGTCATTTTATATGGGATGTCCTGGAGCTGCCCAACAGGTCTCAATTGTCCCGCAGAAGGAATCCTTGAATGGGGCATCCCACAACTCACAAAGTGGGAAAACCTCCATGGCCTTGAGTTTCCGCTCCGTTCATGAAGGGCCAGTCATGCACAGAAACTCCAACCTGAGCAAACCTCTGATCCTCGCCGTGACGTCAGATGCATGATATATTGGTTCCGATCTGCAGGGGGTACCTGCTGTGCCCTCGGCCTGGAGCCCAAGTCTAGCTTGTGTTCTCAGACTTCTGTCCTTACGCTCCTGCCCCAGAAGACATCAAGTTTGGCAATTCCGGACCCACAATGCAGCACTCTGCCTGCCCTCTAGAAAAATTACTTGCCTAATGAGCTGCCCAGGTACCTCAAATGAGGATAAACCTACACGGCCCTCGACTGTACCCAAATTATGTAGTCTAACCTGGGCTCTAATGCACTCTCTGACACAACCTGAGCCAGAACCTCCTGACCAACATGCAGGCAGCTGACTGCACAGTGATCAAGTCAGACCCGTTGTGGCCTTAGGTCGTCATCTCTTCCCCACTGTGGTTTTCAGGCTTCAGAACCTAGACGTTATCTCCAAAAATTGCCCAGGGGTGAAAATGATGCAGAAAACAGAACTCCTTACCCATAGCAAGAGACCTTGTGATTGGTATGTTGACCAAAGTTCAGTGTAGTTGAAACCAGAGTGGCCCATGAGGCCCCGCCCATGCTCACGGGCCACATTGGTCACAAACACACATTGTGACCCTCAGCCTGGGCCCAGTCCTCATTAAGGCCTCTCAGTGGCTGGATGAATAGACAGCATATTGGTCCTGACATGCCCCTAGGCCCCAAATTTAAACATAGTTTGTGTTGTCCCTTCACTCTTCCCCAGGGCTCTGCTTTGGAATTTCTCTATGGTTGGGACACCTGAGGTAACAAACCTAAAGGAGACCTCCCATTGCACAGATTGAGGAAAAACATTGGGACCGGGCCAAATCCACAGAGAGGAAGATTCGTCCATGGGCCATGAGGCCTCCCCACATTCCACGGCCATCGTTGATACAAAATCCAGAGACAAAAGCCTGAGCAAATGCCTCAGAGTCGCTCTTTCTTCATATCCTGAAGAATTCTTCTCATGGTTTGTAGATTGGGCCAGCCATACCTACGTCCCCAAAACTAAGCTGATTTTGTATTTTCAGACTTCTGTCCTCAAAGACCTGGGCCACACACCCTCCAGGCTGGGGCCTCTGGAGCCACACATTAGGACTGTGCCTATCCAATCCATGGGAATTCTGCATATTCCATTGTCCAAAATCGTACAAATTAGGAGAACTCTCCAAAGACCCCGAGGCCAACCAAATAGTGTAGGTCTCCGGGGACAAACAAGGGCTGTCTGACACCAGCTGAGCATCTACCTCCACTAATTCCATAGATGGATATCCCCAGAGAAGAATATTGAACCAGACAGGACCCTAGGCCATAATCAGATACATTGCTTTGTTTACAGGCATGTCTCCTAAAATGCCTGGATTCCAATACCAGCATATGGGTTTCCTGAGGCACCCATCAGAACAAATCTCGTGTCCATAATGAAACTTGTGCATGGGAGCTATGTCAAAAGATTAGGAGAATACTTCTGTGTCCCGATGCCACCGCCCCATTTCAAGGCCCTCATGGACACAAACAGACATTAGGACCCATCCTCAGGATAGTCCATTTCAACTCTGCCACCGTGGTTCCTCGCGCAGAGCCATTTGATCTCAACTGTCTTGTTGCTAGGAGACAATTGGAATGCGAGGCAGGCTTCCTTGGCATCCATCCTCCAATGGTGCTCTGGAGTCATTCCATATGGGATGTCCTGGAGCTGCCCAACAGGTCTCAATTGTCCCGCAGAAGGAATCCTTGAAGGGGGCATCTCACAACTCCCAACGTGGGAAAACCTCCATGGCCTTGAGATTCCGCTCCGTTCATGAAGGTGCAGTCATGCATAGAAACTACAACCGGTGCCAACGTCTGATCCTCGCCGTGACTTCAAATGCTTGAGATATTGGTTCAGATCTGCAGGGGGTACCTGCTGTGGCTTTACCAGAAGCCCAAGTCTAGCTTGTGTTCTCAGACTTCTGTCCTCACACTCCCGGCCCAGAAGCCCTCACGTTTGGCAATTCCGGACCCACAATGCAGCACTCTGCCTGCCCTCTAGAAAAAATATCTTGCCTAATGAGCTGCCCAGGCACCTCAAATGAGGATAAACCTACACGGCATTCGACTGTACCCAAATTATATAGTCTACCTGTGCACTAATGCACCTTCTGACACAACCTGAGCCAGAACCTCCTGACCAACACCCAGGCAGCAGAGCGCACACTGAGTATATCAGACCCGCCATGGCCTTAGGTCGTCATCTCTTTCCAACTGCGGTTTTTCAGGCTTCAGAACCTAGACCTTATCTCCAACCACTGCCTAGTGTTGAAAATGATGCAGAAATCAGAACACCTTCCCCATGGCAAGAGACCTTGTGATTAGCATGTTGACCAAAGACTAGTGTACTGGAATCCAGTGTGGCCCATGAGGCCCCGCCCATGCTCGCGGGCCACATTGGTCACAAAAAAATATTGTGACCCTCAGCCTGAGCCCAGTCCTCAAGTAAGGCCTCTCAGTGGCTGTATGAAGAGGCAACATATTGGGCCTGCAATGCCTCTAAGCCCCAATTTTTAACCATAGTTTGGGTTGTCCCTTCACTCTTCCCCAGAGCTCTGCTTTGGAATTCCTCTTTTGTTTAGAAACCTGAGGTAATAAACACGAAAGGAGACCTCCCATCCCACAGATTGACGAAAAACATTTGGGACCAGGCCAAATCCACAGAGAGAAAGATTCGTCCATGGCCCATGAGGCACCCCACATTCCACGCCATCGTTGATACAAAATCCAGAGCCAAAAGCCTGAGCAAGCACCTCAGACTCGCTCTTTCTTCATATCCTGAAGAGTTCTTCTCATGGTTTGTAGATTGGGCCTGCCATACCTACGTCCCAAAACCTAAGCTGAGTTTGTGTTTTCAGACTTCTGTTCTCAAAGTCTTAAGCTAAACACCCTCCAGGCTGGGGCCCCTGGAGCCACACATTACGACTGTGCCTACCCAATCCATGGGAATTCTGCTCATTCCATTGTCCAAAATAGTACAAATTAGGAGAACTCTCCAAAGGGCCGCGGCCATCCCAATAGTGTATGTCTCCGGGGACAAACAAGGAGGGCCTGACACCACGTGAGCTACTACCTCCACTCATTCCATAGATGGATATTCCCAAAGAAGAAGATTGAACCAGACAGGACCCTAGGCCATAATCGATCCATTGCTTTGGTTACAGGCATGTATCGTCAAAAGCCTGGATTCCAATACCAGCATAAGGGGTTTCCTGTGGCACCCTTCAGAACAAATCTGGTCTCCACAAGGAAACTTGTGCATGGGAGTTATGTCAAAAGCTTAGGAGAATACTTCAGGGTCCCGGTGCCACCGCCCCATTACAAGGCCCTCATGGACACAAACACACATTAGGCCCCATCCTCAGGAAAGTCCATTTCAACTCCGCCACCCCGGTTGCTCTCACAGACCCATCCGATCTCAAAGGTATTGTTGCTCGGAGACAATTGGAATGCGAGGCGGGCTTCCCTGGAATCCGTCCTCCAATGGTGCTCTGGAGTCATTCCATATGGGATGTTCTGGAGCTGCCCAACTAGGTCTCAATTGTCCCGCAGAAGGAATCCTTGAAGGGGGCATCCCACAACTCCCAACGTGGGAAAACCTCCATTGCCTTGTGACTCCACTCCGTTCATGAATGGTCAGTGAAGCACAGAAACTGCAACCTGAGACAAAGTCTTACCCTCGCCGTGACTTCTAATGCTTGATATATTGGTTCAGATCTGCAGGGGGTACCTGCCGTGCCTTCCGCCTGAAGCCCAAGTCTAGCTTGTGTTCTCAGAATTCTTTCCTCACAGTCCCAGCCCAGAAGCCATCAAGGCTTCAACCTTGACCTTATCTCCAACCACTGCCCAGGGTTGAAAATGATGCAGAACAGAAAACCTTCCCCATGTCAAGAGACCTTGTGATTGGCATGTTGACCAAAGTCCAGTGTAGTTGAAACCAGTGTGGCCCATGAGGCCCCGCCCATGCTCGCGGGCCACATTGATCACAAACACACATTGTGACCGTCAGCCTGAGCACAGTCCTCAAGTAAGGCCTCTCAGTGGCTGGATGAAGATGCAGCATATTGGGCCTGCCATGCCCCTAGGCCCCAATTTTTAACCATAGTTTGGGTTGTCCATTCACTCTTCCCCAGGGCTCTGCTTTGGAATTCCTCTTTTGTTCGGACACCTGAGGTAATAAACCTGAAAGGAGACCTTCCATCCCACAGATTGACGAAAAACAATTGGGACCGGGCTAAATCCACAGAGAGGAAGATTCATCCATGGCCCATGAGGCCTCCCCACATTCCACGGCCATCGTTGATACAAAATCCAGAGCCAAAAGCCTGAGCAAGCACCTCAGACTCGCTCTTTCTTCATATCCTGAAGAGTTCTTCTCATGGTTTGTAGATTGGGCCTGCCATACCTACGTCCCCAAACCTAAGCTGAGTTTGTGTTTTCAGACTTCTGTCCTCAAAGTCTTAAGCTAAACACCCTCCAGGCTGGGGCCCCTGGAGCCACACATTAGGACTGTGCCTACTCAATCCATGGGAATTCTGCCAATTTCATTGTCCAAAATCGTACAAATTAGGAGAACTCTCCAAAGTCCCCGAGGCCAACCCAATAGTGTAGGTCTCCGGGGACAAACAAAGGCGGTCTGACACCAGGTTTGCATCTACCTCCACTAATTCCATAGATGGATATCCCCAGAGAAGAATATTGAACCAGACAGGACCCTAGGCTATAATCAGATACATTGCTTTGTTTACAGGCATGTCTTCTAAAATGCCTGGATTCCAATACCAGCATAAGGGGTTTCCTGAGGCACCCAACGGAACAAATCTCTTCTCCACAAGAAAACTTGTGAAAGCTTAGGAGAATACTTCAGGGCCCCGGTGCCACCGCCCCATGCCAAGGTCCACATGGACACAAACACACATTAGGCCCCATCCTCAGGAAAGTCCATTTCAACTCAGCCAACCCGTTTGCTCATGCAGAGTCATATGATATCAACTGTCTTGTTGCGAGGAGCCAATTGGAATGGGAGGCGGGCTTCCCTGGCATCCATCCTCCAAGGGTGCTCTGGAGTCATTCCATATGGGATGTCCTGGAGCTGCTCAACAGGTCTCAATTGTCCCGCAGAAGGAATCCTTGAAGGGGGCATCCCACAACTCCCAACGTGGGAATCCACCATGTCCTTGAGATTCCGCTCCGTTCATGAAGGGGCAGTCATGCACAGACCTCCAACCTGAGCCATGGTCTGATCCTCCCCGTGACTTCGGAGGCTTGAGATATTGGTTCAGATCTGCAGGTGGTACCTTCCGTGCCCTCGGCCTGAAGCCCAAGTCTAGCTTGTGTTCTCAGACTTCTGTCCTCACACTCCTGGCCCAGAAGCCCACAAGTTTGGCAATTCCGGACCCACAATGCAGCACTCTGCCTGGCCTCTAGAAAAAATATCTTGCCTAATGATCTGCCCAGGCACCTCAAATGAGGAAAAACCTACCCGGCACTCGACTGTACCCAAATTATATAGTCTAACCTGGGCAAAAATGCACTCTTTGACACAACCTGAGCCAGAACCTCCTGACCAACACCCAGGCAGCTGACCGCACACTGTGCATATCACAGGACATGGTCTTAAGACGTCATCTCTTCCCAACTTCGATTTTTCAGGCTTCTGAACCTAGACCTTATCTCCAACCACTGCCCAGGGTTGAAAATGATGCAGAAATCGGAACACATTCCCCAAGGCAAGAGACCTTCTGATTGCCATGTTGTCCAAAGTTCAGTTTAGTAGAAACCAGTGTGGCCCATGAAACCCCGCCCATGGTAGCAGGACACATTAGTCACAAACACACATTGTGACCCTCATCCTGAGACCAGTCCTCAAGTAAGGCCTCTCAGTCGCTGGATGAAGAAACAGCATATTGGGCCTGCCATGCCCCTAGGCCCCAATTTTTAACTATAGTTTGGGTTGTCCCTTCACTCTTCCCCAGGACTCTGCTTTGGTATTCCTCTTTTGTTCGGTCACCTGAGGTAATAACCCAGAAAGGAGACCTCCCATCCCACAGATTGACGAAAAACAATTGGGACCGGGCCAAATCCACAGAGAGGAAGATTCATCCATGGCCCATGAGGCCTCCCCACATTGCACGGCCATCGTTGATACAAAATCCAGACCCAAAAGCCTGAGCAAGCACCTCAGACTCGCTCTTTCTTCATATCCTGGTGAGTTCTTCTCATGGTTTGTAGATTGGACCTGCCATACCTACATCACCAAACCTAAGCTAAGTTTGTGTTTTCAGACTTCTGTCCTCAAAGTCCTGGGCCAAACACCCTCCAGGCTGGGGCCCCTGGAGGCACAAATTAGGACTGTGCCTACCCAATCCATGGGAATTCTGCCCATTTCATTGTCCAAAATCGTACAAATTAGGAGAACTCTCCAAAGTACCCGAGGCCCACCCAATAGTTGTGGTCTCCGGGGACAAAAAAGGGCGGTCTGACACCAGTTTTGCATCTACCTACACTCATTCCCAGAGAAGAAGATTGAACCATACAAGACCCTAGGCCATAATCGGATCCATTGCTTTGGTTTACAGGCATGTCTCCTCAAAAGCCTGGAATCCAATACCAGCATATGGGTTTTCCTGAGACACCCATCAGAACAAATCTCGTCTCCACAAGGAAACTTGTGCATGGGAGTTATGTCAAAAGCTTAGGAGAATACTTCAGGGTCCCGGTGCAACCGCCCCATTCCAAGGACCTCATGGACACAAACACATATTAGGCCCCATCCTCAGGAAAGTCCATTTCAACTCAGCCACCCCGGTTGCTCCCGCAGAGCCAGCCGATTTCAAATGTATTGTTGCTTGGAGACAATTGAAATGCGAGGCGGGCTTCCCTGGCATCCATCCTCCAACGGTGCTCTGGAGTCATTCCATATGGAATGTCCTGGAGCTGCGCAACAGGTCTCAATTGTCCCGCAGAAGGAATCCTTGAATGGGGCATCCCACAACTCCCAACGTGGGAAAACTCCATGGCCTTGAGATTCCATTCCGTTCATGAAGGGGCAGTCATGCACGGAAACTCCAACCTGAGCCAACGTCTAATCCTCGCCGTGACTTCGGATGCTTGAGATATTGGTTCAGAGCTGCAGGGGGTACCTGCCGTGCCCTTGGCCTGAAGTCCAAGTATAGCTTGTGTTCTCAGACTTCTGTCCTCACACTCCTGGCCCAGAAGCCCTCAAGTTTGGCAATTCCAGACCCACAATGCAGCACTCTGCCTGCCCTCTAGAAAAAAATTATTGCCTCATGAACTGTCCAGGTAACTTAAATGAGGATAAACCTACACAGCACTCGACCTTACCCAAATTATATAGCCTAACCTGGGCACGAATGCACTGTCGGACACAACGTGACCCGCGACCTCCTGACCAACACCCAGGAAGCTGACCGCACACTGAGCACATAAGACCCGCCATGGCATTATGTCATCATGTCTTCCCTACCTCAGTTTTCAGACTTCAGAACCGAGACCTTATCTCCAATCACTGCCCAGGGGTGAGTGTGATGCAGAAATCAGAACTCCTCCTTACCCATGGCAAGAAACCTTGTGGTTGGCATGTTGTCCAACGTTCAGTGTAGGAGAAACCAGCATTCACCCGCAGGCCCCGCCCATTCTTGAGTGTGACGAGGGCATAAACACGCATAGTGACCCTCAGCATGCGTCCTTTACTCTTAAGTCCTCTCCGTGGCTGAACCATTAGATGTCATAATGGGCTTGACATGTCCCTAGGCACGAATTTTAAACCAGATTTTTGATTGTCCTGTCTCCCCTCCCCTGGTCTCTACTCTGGAATCCCTCATTTGGTGGGACACCTGAGGGTAACAAAGAAATCAACAACATCAAAAAAACGGACTTCTTCCATCCCACAGAATGACCCCAATCTCTTTGGACGGGGCCAAACCACCAGAGAGTAAGATCCTCCATTTCCCATGAAGTCATCCAGAAATTTCACCACCATGAGTGACAGGATATCCAGAGACAAAAAGTTGAGCAAGAGCCTCACACTCGCCCTTTTTTCAAATCCCGAAGAGTTCTCCTCATGGTCTGTAGATCAGTCCTGCCATACCTAATACCCGAAACACAAGCCGAGTTTGTGTTTTCAGACAACTGTCGAATCAGCCATGGCCTACACAACCTACAGGCTCAGGCCCCTGGAGCCAAACCTGAGGACGGTTCTTGCCCTCTCCAAGGGAATTGTGTGTGCCCATTCCAATGGCCACAACCCTTCTAATAGGATAAACCTCCAAAGTCCCTGATCCATCACACTAGTGCTGGCTTCCCAGGAAGAACAAGGGAAATCTGAGCCCATCTGTGCACCTACCTGCACTCAGACCCATAGACAGATGTCCCTAGAGGTAAAAAGGAAAGTACAGGCCCCTAGCCAATAATCAGATCCATTGGTATGGTTTCCAGGCATCTCTCCTCAGAGGCCTGGATTTCAAAACCACCATATGGCTGTTTCTTGACTCACCCATCAGAAAACATCTCATCTACACATGGGAAACTTGCACGTTGGAGCTGTGTCAAAGCCTCTGTTTAGGAGAACCCTTCAGGGCGCCAGTGCCACCGTTCATTCCAAAGTCTCCATAGACACAAAAGCACATTAGGACCCATCCACAGGTGAGTCCATTTCAACTCAGCGTCCTCGGTTGCTCCCCCAGATCCAGCAGATCTAACCTGTCTTGTTGCTAGGAGACAATTGGAATGCGAGGTGGGCTACCCAGCCATCCATCCTTAGAACCCTGCTCAGAATCATTGGCCTGGAGCCAAACAACAGGTCTCAATTGTCCTGCAGAAGACTCTTTGCAGTTTGGAGCTGCTGACAACTTCCATCGTGGGAAAACCCCCATGGTCTCGTGATGTCCCCCCTTCATGAAGGAGCCATCAGGGACAGAAACTCCAACCTGAGAGATCGTCTGACCCTCGCCTGACTTTAGATGCACGAGATCTCGATTCCGGTCTGTAGATTGTGCCTGCCATGTCCTCACCCAGAAACCTAAGCCTAGCTTGTGTTCTCAGACTTCTGTCCTCAGACTACTGGCCCACAAGCCCGCACGTTTGGCAATCCAGAACTACAATGCAGCACTCTGCCTGCCATCCAGAAGAAAAACATTGCCTTCTGGGGCTACCCAGTAACCCCAAATGAGGATCAACCTGCACCGACCTAAGCTGTACCCGAAATACATAGGCTGACCAGGGAACTAATGCCCTTCCTGACAGAGCCTGAGCCTGGAACTCCTGGCCCGACCCAGACAGCTGGCCGCACACTGAGCACATCGAGCCGCCATGGCCTTAGGTCGTCATCTCTACCCAACCTGGGTTTTCAGGCTTCAGAACCTCGACCTTATCTCCAAACACTGCCCAGAGTTAAACGTGATGCAGAAATCAGAACCCCTTCCCCATGGCAAAAAACCTTGTGGTTGGCATGTTGTCCAACGTTCAGTGTAGTTGAACCCAGTGTGGCCCATGAGGCCCCGCATGTGCTCACGGGCCACATTGGTCACAAACACACATTGTGACCCTCAGCCTGAGCCCAGTCCTCAAGTAAGGCGTCTCTGTGGCTGGATGAAGAGATAGCATATTGGGCTTGCCATGCCCCTAGGCCCCAATTTTTAACCATAGTTCGGGTTGTCCCTTCAGTTCCCCACGGCTTGCTTTGGAATTCCTCTTCTGGTGGGAAACCTGAGGTAACAAAACTGAAAGGAGTCCTCCCATCCCACAGATTGACGAAAACCGATTGGGAATTGGGCGAAATCCTCAAAGTGGAAGATTCATCAATGGCCCATGAGGCCTCCCCGACATTCCACGGCCATCGATAACACAAAATCCAAAGAAAAAAGCCTGAGCAAGCGCATCAGACTTGCACTTTCTTCATATCCTGAAGAGTTCTTCTCATGGTTTGTAGATGGGGCCTGCCATACCTACGTCCCCAAACCTAAGCTGAGTTTGTGTTTTCAGACTTCTGTCCTCAAAGTCCTGGACCACACACCCTCCATACTGGGGCCCCTGGAGACACACATTAGGACTGTGCCTACCCAATCCATGGGAATTCTGCCCACTCCATTGTCCCAAATCGTACAAATTAGGATAAACCTCCAAAGTCCCTGAGGCCATCCAAATATTTTAGGTCGCCCAGAAAAAACAAGGGCTGTCTGACACCAGCTGATAATCTACCTCCACTCATACAATAGATGAATGTCCCCAGAGAAGAAGATTGAACCAGACAGGATTCTAGGCCATAATAGGATCCATTGCCTTGGTTTACAAGCATGTCTCCTCAAAAGCCTGATTCCAATACGAGCATAGGGGTTTTGGTGAGGCAACCATCAGAACTCATCTCGTCTCCACAAGGAAACCTGTGCATGGGAGCTATGTCAAAAGCTTAGGATAGTACTTCAGGGTCCCGTGCCAACACCCCATTCCAACCCCCTCATGGACACAAAAACCCATTAGGCCCCATCCTCAGGAAAGTCCATTTCACCTGAGCCACCCTGGTTGTTCCCGCAGAGCCATCAGATCTAAACTGTTTTGTTGCTAGGAGACAATTGGAAAGTGAGGCGGGCTTCCCAAACATCCATGCTCGAACGGTGCTCTGGAGTCATTTCATATGGGATGTCCTGGAGCTGTCCAGCAGGTCTGAATTGTCCCGCAGAAGGAATCCTTGAAGGGGGCATCCCACAACTCCCGTGGGAAAACCTGTATGGCCTTGAGATTCCGCTTTGTTCATGAAGGGGCAGTCATGCACAGAAACTCCAACCTGAGCCAACGTCTGATCCTCGCCGTGACTTCAGATGCTTGAGATATTGGTTCAGATCTGCAGGGGGTACCGGCCGTGCCCTCGGCCTGAAGTCCAAGTCTAGCTTGTGTTCTCAGATCTGTCCTCACACTCCTGGCCCAGAAGCCCTCAAGTTTGGCAATTCCGGACCCAAAATGCTGCACTCTGCCTGCCCTCTAGAAAAAATATCTTGCCTAATGAGATGACCATGCACCTCAAATGAGGATAAACCTACGGCACTCGACTGTACCCAATTTATATAGTCTAACCTGGGCACTAATGCACTGTCTGACTCAACCTGAGCCAGAACCTCCTGACCAACACCCAAGCAGCTGACCGCACACTGAGCATATCATACGGGCCATGGCCTTAGGTCGTCATCTCTTCCCAACTGCCGTTTTTCAGGCTTCAGAACCTAGACCTTATCTCCAACCACTGCCCAGGGTTGAAAATGATGCAGAAATCAGAACACCTTCCCCATGGCAAGAGACCTTGTGATTTGCATGTTGTCCAAATACAGTGTAGTGGAAACCAGTGTGGCCCATGAGGCCCCGCCCATGCTCGCGGGCCACATTTGTCACAAACGCAAATTGTAACCTTCAGCCTGAGCCCAGTCCTCAAGTACGGCCTCTCAGTGGCTGTATGAAGAGACAGCATATTGGGCGTGCCATGCCCCTAGGCCCCAATTTTTAACCATAGTTTGGGTTGTCCCTTCACTCTTCCCCAGGGCTCTGCTTTGGAATTCCTCTTTTGTTCGGACACTTGAGGTAATAAACCTGAAAGGAGACCTCTTATCCCACAGATTGACGAAAAACAATTGGGACCGGGGCAAACAACAGAGAGGAAGATTCGTCCATGGCCCATGAGGCCTACCCAAATTCCACGGCCATCTTTGATACCAAATACAAAGACAAAAGCCTGAGCAAGTGCCTCAGACTCGCTCTTTCTTCATATCCTGAAGAGTACGTCTCATGGTTTGTAGATTGGGCCTGCCATTCCTACGTCCCCAAACCTAAGCTGAGTTTGTGTTTTCAGACTTCTGTCCTCAAAGTCCTGGGCCAAACACCCTCCAGCCTGGGGCCCCTGGAGCCACACATTAGGACTGTGCCTACCCAATCCATGGGAATTCTGCCCATTCCATTGTCCAAAATCGTACAAATTAGGAGAACTCTCCAAAGTCCCAGGGGCCATCCCAATAGTGTAGGACTCCGGGGACAAACAAGGGTGGTCTGACAACAGGTGAGCATCTACCTCCACTAATTCCATAGATGGATATCCTCAGAGAAGAAGATTGAACCAGACAGGACCCTAGGCCATAATCGGATCCATTGCTTTGGTTTACAGGCATGTCTCCTCAAAAGCCTGGTATCCAATACGAGCATAAGGGGTTTCCGGAGGCACCCATCAAAACAAATCTAGTCTCCACAAGGAAACTTGTGCACGGGAGCTTTGTCAAAAGCTTAGGAGAATACTTAGGGTCCCGGTGCCACCGCCCCATTCCAAGGCCCTCATGGACACAAACACACATTAGGCCCCATCCTCAGGAAAGTCCATTTCAACTCATCCACCCCGGTTGCTCCCGCAGAGCCATCCGATTTCAACTGTCTTGTTGCTAGGAGACAATTGGAATGCGAGAAGGGCTTCCCTGGCATCCATCTTCCAACGGTGCTCTGCAGTCATTCCATATGGGATGTCCTGGAGCTGCCCAACAGGTCTCAATTGTCCCGCAGAAGGAATCCTTGAAGGGGGCATCCCACAACTCCCAACGTGGAAAAACCTCCATGGCCTTGAGATTCCGCTCCGTTCATGAAGGATAGTCATGCACAGAAACTCCAACCTGAGCCAACGTCTGAAACTCGCCATGATTTCAGATGCTTGAGAGATTGGTTCAGATCCGCAGGGGGTACCTGCAGTGCCCTCGGCCAGAAGCCCAAGTCTAGCTTGTGTTCTCAGACTTCTGCCCTCACACTCCTGGCCCAGAAGTCCTAAAGTTTGGCAATTCCCGGACCACAATGCAGCACTCTGCCTGCCCTCTAGAAAAAATAACTTCCCTAATGAGCTGCCCGGACACCTCAAATGAGGATAAACCTACAAGGCACTTGAATGTACCCAAATTATATAGTCTAACCTGGGCACTAATGCACTGTCTGACACAACCTGAGCCAGAACCTCCTGACCAACACCCAGGCAGCTGACCACACAGTGAGCTTATCAGACCCGCCATGGCCTTAGGTGGTCCTCTCTTCCCAACTGCGGTTTTTCAGGCTACAGACCGTAGACCTTATCTCCAACCACTGCCCAGGGTGGAAAATGATGCAAAAATCAGAACACCTTCCCCATGGCAAAAGACCTTGTGATTGGCATGTTTTCCAAAGTCCAGTGTAGTGGAAACCAGTGTGGCCCATGAGGCCCTGCCAATGCTCGCGTGCCACATTGGTCAGATAAACACATTGTGACCCTCACCTATGCTGAGTCCTCAAGTAAGGCCTCTCAGTGGCTGGATGAAGAGACAGCATATTGGGCCTGCAATGCCCATACGCCCCAATTTTTAACCATATTTTGGGTTGTCCCTTCACTCTTCCCCAGGGCTCTGCTTTGGAATTCCTCTTTTGTTCGGACACCTGATGTAATAAACCTGAAAGGAGACCTCCCATCCCACAGAATGTCGAAAAACCATTGTGACCAGGCCAAATCCACAGAGAGGAAGATTCATCCATGGCCCATGAGGCCTCCCCACATTCCACGGCCATCGTTGATATAAAATCCAGAGACAAAAGCCTGAGCAAGTGCCTCAGACTCGCTCTTTCTTCATATCCTGAAGAGTTCTTCTCATGGTTTGTAGATTGGGCCTGCTATAGCTACGTCCCAATGCCTAAGCTGAGTTTGTGTTTTCAGAATTCTGTCCTCAAAGTCCTGAGCCAAACACCCTCCAGGCTGGTGCCCGTGGAGCCACACATTAGGACTGTGCCTACCCAATCCATGGGAAATCTGCCCATTTCATTGTCCCAAATCGTACAAATTAGGAGAACCCTCCAAAGTCCCCGAGGCCATACCAATAGTGTAGGTCTCCGGGGACAAACAGGGCGGTCTGACACCAGCTGAGCATCTACTTACACTCATACCATGGATGGATGTCCCAAGAGAAGAAGATTGAACCAGACAGGACCCTAGGCCATAATCGGATCCATTGCTTTGGTTTAAAGGCATGTCTCCTCAAAAGCCTGGAATCCAATACCAGCATAAGGGGTTTCCTGAGGCACCCATCAGAACAAATCTCGTCTCCACAAGGAAACTTGTGCATGGGAGCTATGTCAAAAGCTTAGGAGAATACTTCAGGGTCCCGGTGCCACTGCCCTATTCCAAGGCCTCATGGACACAAACACACATTAGGCCCATTCCTCAGGAAAGTCCATTTCAACTCAGCCACCCTGGTTGCTCCCGCAGAGCCATCCGATCTCAAGTGTCTTGTTGCTATGAGACAATTGGAATGCGAGAAGGGCTTCCCTGGCATCCATCCTCCAACGGTGCTCTGGAGTCATTCCATATGGGTTGTCCTGGAGCTGCCCAACAGGTCTCAATTGTCCCGCAAAGGACGACTTGAATGGGGCATCCCACAAATCCCAACGTGGGAAATCCTCCTTGGCCTTGAGATTCCGCTCCGTTCATGATGGGGCAGTCATGCACAGAAACTCCAACCTGAGCCAACGTCTGAACCTCGCCGTGACTTCAGATACTTGAGATATTGGTTCAGACCTGCAGGGCGTACCTGACGTGCCCTCGGCCTGAAGCTCAAGCCTAGCTTGTGTTCTCAGACGTCTGAAATCACACTCCTGGCCCAGAAGCCCTCAAGTTTGGCAATTAGGGACCCAGAATGCAGCACTCTGCCTGGCCTCTAAAAAAAATATCTTGCCTAATGAGCTGCCCTGGTACCGCAAATGAGAATAAACCTACACGGCACTCAACTGTACCCAAATTATATAGTCTAACCTGAGCACTAATGCACTCTCTAACACAAACTGACCCGAACCTCCTGAACAACACTCAGGCAGCTTACCGAACAGTGAGCACATCAGACCCGCCAAGGCCTTAGGTCGTCATCTCTTCCCAACTGAGGTTTTCAGGCGTCAGAACCTACACCTTATCTCCAACCACTGCCAAGGGTTGAAAATGATGCAGAAATCAGAACACCTTTCCCATGGCAAGAGACCTTGTGATTGGCATATTGTCCACAGTTCAGTGTAGTTGAAAGCAGTGAGGCCCATGAGGCCCCGCCCATGCTCCCGGGCCACATTGGTCACAAACACACATTGTGACCCTCAGCCTGAGACCAGACCTCAAGTAAGGCCTCTCAGTGGATGGATTAAGAGACAGCATATTGGGCCTGCCATGGCCCTAGTCCCCAATTTTTAACCATAGTTTGCCTTGTCCCTTCACTCTTCCCCAGGGCTCTGCTTTAGATTTCCTCTTTGGTTAGGACACCTGAGGTAACAAACCTGAAAGGGGACCTCGCATTCCACAGATTGACGAAAAACAATGGGGACCGGGCCAAATCCACAGAGAGGAAGATTCATCCATGGCCCATGAGGCCTCCCCACATTGCACGGCCATCGTTGATACAAAATCCAGAGACAAAAGCCTGAGCAAGCACCTCAGACTCGCTCTTTCTTCATATCCTGGTGAGTTCTTCTCATGGTTTGTAGATTGGGCCTGCCATACCTACATCACCAAACCTAAGCTAAGTTTGTGTTTTCAGACTTCTGTCCTCAAAGTCCTGGGCCAAACACCCTCCAGGCTGGGGCCCCTGGAGGCACACATTAGGACTGTGCCTACCCAATCCATGGGAATTCTGCCCATTTCATTGTCCAAAATCGTACAAGTTAGGAGAACTCTCCAAAGTACCCGAGGCCCACCCAATAGTGTAGGTCTCCGGGGACAAAAAAGGGCGGTCTGACACCAGTTTTGCATCTACCTCCACTCATTCCCAGAGAAGAAGATTGAACCATACAAGACCCTAGGCCATAATCGGATCCATTGCTTTGGTTTACAGGCATGTCTCCTCAAAAGCCTGGAATCCAATACCAGCATATGGGTTTTCCTGAGACACCCATCAGAACAAATCTCGTCTCCACAAGGAAACTTGTGCATGGGAGTTATGTCAAAAGCTTAGGAGAATACTTCAGGGTCCCGGTGCAACCGCCCCATTCCAAGGACCTCATGGACACAAACACATATTAGGCCCCATCCTCAGGAAAGTCCATTTCAACTCAGCCACCCCGGTTGCTCCCGCAGAGCCAGCCGATTTCAAATGTATTGTTGCTTGGAAACAATTGAAATGCGAGGCGGGCTTCCCTGGCATCCATCCTCCAACGGTGCTCTGGAGTCATTCTATATGGAATGTCCTGGAGCTGCGCAACAGGTCTCAATTGTCCCGCAGAAGGAATCCTTGAATGGGGCATCCCACAACTCCCAACGTGGGAAAACTCCATGGCCTTGAGATTCCGTTCCGTTCATGAAGGGGCAGTCATGCACAGAAACTCCAACCTGAGCCAACGTCTAATCCTCGCCGTGACTTCGGATGCTTGACATATTGGTTCAGAGCTGCAGGGGGTACCTGCCGTGCCCTTGGCCTGAAGTCCAAGTATAGCTTGTGTTCTCAGACTTCTGTCCTCACACTCCTGGCCCAGAAGCCCTCAAGTTTGGCAATTCCAGACCCACAATGCAGCACTCTGCCTGCCCTCTAGAAAAAAATTATTGCCTCATGAACTGTCCAGGTAACTTAAATGAGGATAAACCTACACAGCACTCGACCTTACCCAAATTATATAGCCTAACCTGGGCACGAATGCACTGTCGGACACAACGTGACCCGCGACCTCCTGACCAACACCCAGGAAGCTGACCGCACACTGAGCACATAAGACCCGCCATGGCATTATGTCATCATGTCTTCCCTACCTCAGTTTTCAGACTTCAGAACCGAGACCTTATCTCCAATCACTGCCCAGGGGTGAGTGTGATGCAGAAATCAGAACTCCTCCTTACCCATGGCAAGAAACCTTGTGGTTGGCATGTTGTCCAACGTTCAGTGTAGGAGAAACCAGCATTCACCCGCAGGCCCCGCCCATTCTTGAGTGTGACGAGGGCATAAACACGCATAGTGACCCTCAGCATGCGTCCTTTACTCTTAAGTCCTCTCCGTGGCTGAACCATTAGATGTCATAATGGGCTTGACATGTCCCTAGGCACGAATTTTAAACCAGATTTTTGATTGTCCTGTCTCCCCTCCCCTGGTCTCTACTCTGGAATCCCTCATTTGGTGGGACACCTGAGGGTAACAAAGAAATCAACAACATCAAAAAAACGGACTTCTTCCATCCCACAGAATGACCCCAATCTCTTTGGACGGGGCCAAACCACCAGAGAGTAAGATCCTCCATTTCCCATGAAGTCATCCAGAAATTTCACCACCATGAGTGACAGGATATCCAGAGACAAAAAGTTGAGCAAGAGCCTCACACTCGCCCTTTTTTCAAATCCCGAAGAGTTCTCCTCATGGTCTGTAGATCAGTCCTGCCATACCTAATACCCGAAACACAAGCCGAGTTTGTGTTTTCAGACAACTGTCGAATCAGCCATGGCCTACACAACCTACAGGCTCAGGCCCCTGGAGCCAAACCTGAGGACGGTTCTTGCCCTCTCCAAGGGAATTGTGTGTGCCCATTCCAATGGCCACAACCCTTCTAATAGGATAAACCTCCAAAGTCCCTGATCCATCACACTAGTGCTGGCTTCCCAGGAAGAACAAGGGAAATCTGAGCCCATCTGTGCACCTACCTGCACTCAGACCCATAGACAGATGTCCCTAGAGGTAAAAAGGAAAGTACAGGCCCCTAGCCAATAATCAGATCCATTGGTATGGTTTCCAGGCATCTCTCCTCAGAGGCCTGGATTTCAAAACCACCATATGGCTGTTTCTTGACTCACCCATCAGAAAACATCTCATCTACACATGGGAAACTTGCATGTTGGAGCTGTGTCAAAGCCTCTGTTTAGGAGAACCCTTCAGGGCGCCAGTGCCACCGTTCATTCCAAGGTCTCCATAGACACAAAAGCACATTAGGACCCATCCACAGGAGAGTCCATTTCAACTCAGCGTCCTCGGTTGCTCCCCCAGATCCAGCAGATCTAACCTGTCTTGTTGCTAGGAGACAATTGGAATGCGAGGTGGGCTACCCAGCCATCCATCCTTAGAACCCTGCTCAGAATCATTGGCCTGGAGCCAAACAACAGGTCTCAATTGTCCTGCAGAAGACTCTTTGCAGTTTGGAGCTGCTGACAACTTCCATCGTGGGAAAACCCCCATGGTCTCGTGATGTCCCCCCTTCATGAAGGAGCCATCAGGGACAGAAACTCCAACCTGAGAGATCGTCTGACCCTCGCCTGACTTTAGATGCACGAGATCTCCATTCCGGTCTGTAGATTGTGCCTGCCATGTCCTCACCCAGAAACCTAAGCCTAGCTTGTGTTCTCAGACTTCTGTCCTCAGACTACTGGCCCACAAGCCCGCACGTTTGGCAATCCAGAACTACAATGCAGCACTCTGCCTGCCATCCAGAAGAAAAACATTGCCTTCTGGGGCTACCCAGTAACCCCAAATGAGGATCAACCTGCACCGACCTAAGCTGTACCCGAAATACATAGGCTGACCAGGGAACTAATGCCCTTCCTGACAGAGCCTGAGCCTGGAACTCCTGGCCCGACCCAGACAGCTGGCCGCACACTGAGCACATCGAGCCGCCATGGCCTTAGGTCGTCATCTCTACCCAACCTGGGTTTTCAGGCTTCAGAACCTCGACCTTATCTCCAAACACTGCCCAGAGTTAAACGTGATGCAGAAATCAGAACCCCTTCCCCATGGCAAAAAAACCTTGTGGTTGGCATGTTGTCCAACGTTCAGTGTAGTTGAACCCAGTGTGGCCCATGAGGCCCCACACGTGCTCACGGGCCACATTGGTCACAAACACACATTGTGACCCTCAGCCTGAGCCCAGTCCTCAAGTAAGGCGTCTCTGTGGCTGGATGAAGAGATAGCATATTGGGCTTGCCATGCCCCTAGGCCCCAATTTTTAACCATAGTTCGGGTTGTCCCTTCAGTTCCCCACGGCTTGCTTTGGAATTCCTCTTCTGGTGGGAAACCTGAGGTAACAAAACTGAAAGGAGTCCTCCCATCCCACAGATTGACGAAAACCGATTGGGAATTGGGCGAAATCCTCAAAGTGGAAGATTCATCAATGGCCCATGAGGCCTCCCCGACATTCCACGACCATCGATAACACAAAATCCAAAGAAAAAAGCCTGAGCAAGCGCATCAGACTTGCACTTTCTTCATATCCTGAAGAGTTCTTCTCATGGTTTGTAGATGGGGCCTGCCATACCTACGTCCCCAGACCTAAGCTGAGTTTGTGTTTTCAGACTTCTGTCCTCAAAGTCCTGGACCACACACCCTCCATACTGGGGCCCCTGGAGACACACATTAGGACTGTGCCTACCCAATCCATGGGAATTCTGCCCACTCCATTGTCCCAAATCGTACAAATTAGGATAAACCTCCAAAGTCCCTGAGGCCATCCAAATATTTTAGGTCGCCCAGAAAAAACAAGGGCTGTCTGACACCAGCTGATAATCTACCTCCACTCATACAATAGATGAATGTCCCCAGAGAAGAAGATTGAACCAGACAGGATTCTAGGCCATAATAGGATCCATTGCCTTGGTTTACAAGCATGTCTCCTCAAAAGCCTGATTCCAATACGAGCATAGGGGTTTTGGTGAGGCAACCATCAGAACTCATCTCGTCTCCACAAGGAAACCTGTCCATGGGAGGTATGTCAAAAGCTTAGGATAGTACTTCAGGGTCCCGTGCCACCACCCCATTCCAACCCCCTCATGGACAAAAAACCCATTAGGCCCCATCCTCAGGAAAGTCCATTTCACCTGAGCCACCCTGGTTGCTCCCGCAGAGCCATCAGATCTAAACTGTTTTGTTGCTAGGAGACAATTGGAAAGTGAGGCGGGCTTCCCAAACATCTATGCTCGAACGGTGCTCTGGAGTCATTCCATATGGGATGTCCTGGAGCTGTCCAGCAGGTCTCAATTGTCCCGCAGAAGGAATCCTTGAAAGGGCATCCCACAACTCCCGTGGGAAAACCTGTATGGCCTTGAGATTCCGCTTTGTTCATGAAGGGGCAGTCATGCACAGAAACTCCAACCTGAGCCAACGTCTGATCCTCGCCGTGACTTCAGATGCTTGAGATATTGGTTCAGATCTGCAGGGGGTACCGGCCGTGCCCTCGGCCTGAAGTCCAAGTCTAGCTTGTGTTCTCAGATCTGTCCTCACACTCCTGGCCCAGAAGCCCTCAAGTTTGGCAATTCCGGACCCAAAATGCTGCACTCTGCCTGCCCTCTAGAAAAAATATCTTGCCTAATGAGATGACCATGCACCTCAAATGAGGATAAACCTACGGCACTCGACTGTACCCAATTTATATAGTCTAACCTGGGCACTAATGCACTGTCTGACTCAACCTGAGCCAGAACCTCCTGACCAACACCCAAGCAGCTGACCGCACACTGAGCATATCATACGGGCCATGGCCTTAGGTCGTCATCTCTTCCCAACTGCCGTTTTTCAGGCTTCAGAACCTAGACCTTATCTCCAACCACTGCCCAGGGTTGAAAATGATGCAGAAATCAGAACACCTTCCCCATGGCAAGAGACCTTGTGATTTGCATGTTGTCCAAATACAGTGTAGTGGAAACCAGTGTGGCCCATGAGGCCCCGCCCATGCTCGCGGGCCACATTTGTCACAAACGCAAATTGTAACCTTCAGCCTGAGCCCAGTCCTCAAGTACGGCCTCTCAGTGGCTGTATGAAGAGACAGCATATTGGGCGTGCCATGCCCCTAGGCCCCAATTTTTAACCATAGTTTGGGTTGTCCCTTCACTCTTCCCCAGGGCTCTGCTTTGGAATTCCTCTTTTGTTCGGACACTTGAGGTAATAAACCTGAAAGGAGACCTCTTATCCCACAGATTGACGAAAAACAATTGGGACCGGGGCAAACAACAGAGAGGAAGATTCGTCCATGGCCCATGAGGCCTACCCAAATTCCACGGCCATCTTTGATACCAAATACAAAGACAAAAGCCTGAGCAAGTGCCTCAGACTCGCTCTTTCTTCATATCCTGAAGAGTACGTCTCATGGTTTGTAGATTGGGCCTGCCATTCCTACGTCCCCAAACCTAAGCTGAGTTTGTGTTTTCAGACTTCTGTCCTCAAAGTCCTGGGCCAAACACCCTCCAGCCTGGGGCCCCTGGAGCCACACATTAGGACTGTGCCTACCCAATCCATGGGAATTCTGCCCATTCCATTGTCCAAAATCGTACAAATTAGGAGAACTCTCCAAAGTCCCAGGGGCCATCCCAATAGTGTAGGACTCCGGGGACAAACAAGGGTGGTCTGACAACAGGTGAGCATCTACCTCCACTAATTCCATAGATGGATATCCCCAGAGAAGAAGATTGAACCAGACAGGACCCTAGGCCATAATTGGATCCATTGCTTTGGTTTACAGGCATGTCTCCTCAAAAGCCTGGTATCCAATACGAGCATAAGGGGTTTCCGGAGGCACCCATCAAAACAAATCTAGTCTCCACAAGGAAACTTGTGCACGGGAGCTATGTCAAAAGCTTAGGAGAATACTTAGGGTCCCGGTGCCACCGCCCCATTCCAAGGCCCTCATGGACACAAACACACATTAGGCCCCATCCTCAGGAAAGTCCATTTCAACTCATCCACCCGGTTGCTCCCGCAGAGCCATCCGATTTCAACTGTCTTGTTGCTAGGAGACAATTGGAATGCGAGAAGGGCTTCCCTGGCATCCACCCTCCAACGGTGCTCTGCAGTCATTCCATATGGGATGTCCTTGAGCTGCCCAACAGGTCTCAATTGTCCCGCAGAAGGAATCCTTGAAGGGGGCATCCCACAACTCCCAACGTGGAAAAACCTCCATGGCCTTGAGATTCCGCTCCGTTCATGAAGGATAGTCATGCACAGAAACTCCAACCTGAGCCAACGTCTGAAACTCGCCATGATTTCAGATGCTTGAGAGATTGGTTCAGATCCGCAGGGGGTACCTGCAGTGCCCTCGGCCAGAAGCCCAAGTCTAGCTTGTGTTCTCAGACTTCTGCCCTCACACTCCTGGCCCAGAAGCCCTAAAGTTTGGCAATTCCGGACCACAATGCAGCACTCTGCCTGCCCTCTAGAAAAAATAACTTCCCTAATGAGCTGCCCGGACACCTCAAATGAGGATAAACCTACAAGGCACTCGAATGTACCCAAATTATATAGTCTAACCTGGGCACTAATGCACTGTCTGACACAACCTGAGCCAGAACCTCCTGACCAACACCCAGGCAGCTGACCACACAGTGAGCTTATCAGACCCGCCATGGCCTTAGGTGGTCCTCTCTTCCCAACTGCGGTTTTTCAGGCTACAGACCGTAGACCTTATCTCCAACCACTGCCCAGGGTGGAAAATGATGCAAAAATCAGAACACCTTCCCCATGGCAAGAGACCTTGTGATTGGCATGTTTTCCAAAGTCCAGTGTAGTGGAAACCAGTGTGGCCCATGAGGCCCTGCCAATGCTCGCATGCCACATTGGTCAGATAAACACATTGTGACCCTCACCTATGCTGAGTCCTCAAGTAAGGCCTCTCAGTGGCTGGATGAAGAGACAGCATATTGGGCCTGCAATGCCCATACGCCCCAATTTTTAACCATATTTTGGGTTGTCCCTTCACTCTTCCCCAGGGCTCTGCTTTGGAATTCCTCTTTTGTTCGGACACCTGATGTAATAAACCTGAAAGGAGACCTCCCATCCCACAGAATGTCGAAAAACCATTGTGACCAGGCCAAATCCACAGAGAGGAAGATTCATCCATGGCCCATGAGGCCTCCCCACATTCCACGGCCATCGTTGATATAAAATCCAGAGACAAAAGCCTGAGCAAGTGCCTCAGACTCGCTCTTTCTTCATATCCTGAAGAGTTCTTCTCATGGTTTGTAGATTGGGCCTGCTATAGCTACGTCCCAATGCCTAAGCTGAGTTTGTGTTTTCAGAATTCTGTCCTCAAAGTCCTGAGCCAAACACCCTCCAGGCTGGTGCCCGTGGAGCCACACATTAGGACTGTGCCTACCCAATCCATGGGAAATCTGCCCATTTCATTGTCCCAAATCGTACAAATTAGGAGAACCCTCCAAAGTCCCCGAGGCCATACCAATAGTGTAGGTCTCCGGGGACAAACAGGGCGGTCTGACACCAGCTGAGCATCTACTTACACTCATACCATGGATGGATGTCCCAAGAGAAGAAGACTGAACCAGACAGGACCCTAGGCCATAATCGGATCCATTGCTTTGGTTTAAAGGCATGTCTCCTCAAAAGCCTGGAATCCAATACCAGCATAAGGGGTTTCCTGAGGCACCCATCAGAACAAATCTCGTCTCCACAAGGAAACTTGTGCATGGGAGCTATGTCAAAAGCTTAGGAGAATACTTCAGGGTCCCGGTGCCACTGCCCTATTCCAAGGCCTCATGGACACAAACACACATTAGGCCCATTCCTCAGGAAAGTCCATTTCAACTCAGCCACCCTGGTTGCTCCCGCAGAGCCATCCGATCTCAAGTGTCTTGTTGCTATGAGACAATTGGAATGCGAGAAGAGCTTCCCTGGCATCCATCCTCCAACGGTGCTCTGGAGTCATTCCATATGGGTTGTCCTGGAGCTGCCCAACAGGTCTCAATTGTCCCGCAAAGGAAGACTTGAATGGGGCATCCCACAACTCCCAACGTGGGAAATCCTCCTTGGCCTTGAGATTCCGCTCCGTTCATGAAGGGGCAGTCATGCACAGAAACTCCAACCTGAGCCAACGTCTGAACCTCGCCGTGACTTCAGATACTTGAGATATTGGTTCAGACCTGCAGGGCATACCTGACGTGCCCTCGGCCTGAAGCTCAAGCCTAGCTTGTGTTCTCAGACGTCTGAAATCACACTCCTGGCCCAGAAGCCCTCAAGTTTGGCTATTAGGGACCCAGAATGCAGCACTCTGCCTGGCCTCTAGAAAAAATATCTTGCCTAATGAGCTGCCCTGGTACCGCAAATGAGAATAAACCTACACGGCACTCAACTGTACCCAAATTATATAGTCTAACCTGAGCACTAATGCACTCTCTAACACAAACTGACCCGAACCTCCTGAACAACACTCAGGCAGCTGACCGAACAGTGAGCACATCAGACCCGCCAAGGCCTTAGGTCGTCATCTCTTCCCAACTGCGGTTTTCAGGCGTCAGAACCTACACCTTATCTCCAACCACTGCCAAGGGTTGAAAATGATGCAGAAATCAGAACACCTTTCCCATGGCAAGAGACCTTGTGATTGGCATATTGTCCACAGTTCAGTGTAGTTGAAAGCAGTGTGGCCCATGAGGCCCCGCCCATGCTCCCGGGCCACATTGGTCACAAACACACATTGTGACCCTCAGCCTGAGACCAGACCTCAAGTAAGGCCTCTCAGTGGATGGATGAAGAGACAGCATATTGGGCCTGCCATGGCCCTAGTCCCCAATTTTTAACCATAGTTTGCCTTGTCCCTTCACTCTTCCCCAGGGCTCTGCTTTAGATTTCCTCTTTGGTTAGGACACCTGAGGTAACAAACCTGAAAGGGGACCTCCCATTCCACAGATTGACGAAAAACAATGGGGACCGGGCCAAATCCACAGAGTGGAAGATTCGTCCCTGGCGCATGAGGCCTCCCCACATTCCAAGGCCATCGTTGATACAAAATCCAGAGACAAAAGCCGGAAGAGCGCCTCAGACCCGTTCTTTCTTCATATCCGAAGAGTTATTCTCATGATTTGTAGATTGGGCCTGCCATACCTACATCACCAAACCTAAGCTGAGTTTGTGTTTTCAGACTTCTGTCCTCAAAGTCCTGAGCCAAACCCCCTCCAGGTTGGGGCCCCTGGAGCCACACATTAGGACTGTGCCTACCCAATCCATGGGAATTCTGGCGATTCTATGTCCCAAATCGTACAAATTATGAGAACCCTCCAAAGTCCCCGAGGCCATCCCAATAGTGTAGGTCTCCGGGGACAAATAGGGCGGTCTGACACCAGCCTTGCATCTACCTACACTGATACCATAGATGGATATCCCCAGAGAAGAAGATTGAACCAGACAGGACCCTAAACCATAATCGCACCCATTGCTTTGGTTTACAGGCAACTATCCTCAAAAGCCTGGATTCCAAGACCAGCATAAGGGGTTTCCTGAGGCCCCCACCTGAACAAATCTCGTCTCCACAAGGAAACTTGTGCATGGGCGTTATGTCAAAAGCTTAAGAAATTACATCAGGGTCCAGGTGCCACCGCCCCATTCCAAGGCCCTCATGGACACAAACACACATTAGGCCCCATCCTCAGGAAAGTCCATTACAACTCAGCCACCCCGGTTTCTCCAGAGAGCCATCGGATCTCAAGTGTCTTGTTGCTAGGAGACAATTGGAATGCGAGGCGGGATTCCCTGGCATCCATCCTCCAACGGTGCTCTGGAGTCATTCCATATGGGATGTCCTGGAGCTGCCCAACAGGTCTCAATTGTCCCGCAGAAGGAATCCTTGAAGGGGGCATCCCACAACTCCCAACGTGGGAAAACCTCCATAGCCTTGAGATTTTGCTCCGTTCATGAAGGGGCAGTCCTGCACACAAACTCCAACCTGAGCCAAAGTCTGATCCTCGTCGTGACTTCAGATGCATGAGATATTGGTTCAGACCTGCAGGGCGTACCTGCCGTGCCCACGGCCTGAAGCCCAAGTCTAGCTTGTGTTCTCAGACTTCTGTCCTCACATTCCTGGCCCAGAAGACGTCAAGTTGGCAATTACGGACCCACAATGCAGCACTCTGCCTGCCCTCTAGAAAACATATCTTGACTAAGGAGCTGCCCAGGCAACTCAAATGAGGATAAACTTACACGGAACTCGACTGAACCCAAATTATATAGTCTAACCTGAGCACTAATGCACTCTCTGACACAACCTGAGCCCGAACCTCCTGACCCACACCCAGGCAGCAGAATGCACAGTGAGGACATCAGACCCGCCAAGGCCTTAGGTCGTCATTCTCTTCCCAACTGCGGTTTTCAGGCTTCAGAACCTACACCTTATCTCCAACCACTGCCCAGGGTTGAAAATGATGCAGAAATCAGAACAACTTTCCCATGGCAAGAGACCTTGTGATTGGCATATTTTCCAAAGTTCAGTATATTTGAAAGTAGTGTGGCCCATGAGGCCCCGCCCATGCTCCCGGGCCACATTGGTCACAAACACACATTGTGACCCTCAGCCTGAGACCAGACCTCAAGTAAGGCCTCTCAGTGGATGGATTAAGAGACAGCATATTGGGCCTGCCATGCCCCTAGTCCCCAATTTTTAACCATAGTTTGTGTTGACCCTTCACTATTCCCTAGGGCTCTGCTTTAGAATTCCTCTTTGGTTAGGACACCTGAGGTAACAAACCTGAAAGGGGTCCTCCCATTCCACAGATTGACGAAAAACATTTGGGACCGGGCCAAATCCACATAGTGGAAGAGTCGTCCCTGGCCCATGAGGCCTCCCCACATTCCACGGCCATCGTTGATACAAAATCCAGAGACAAAAGCCTGAAGAGCGCCTCAGACCCGTTCTTTCTTCATATCCAAAGAGTTCTTCTCATGCTTTGTAAATTGGGCCTGCCATACCTACATCCCCAAACCTAAGCTGAGTTTGTGTTTTCAGACTTCTGTTTTCAAAGTCCTGAGCCAAACACGCTACAGGCTGGGGCCCCTGGAGCCACACATTAGGACTGTGCCTACCCAATACATGGGAATTCTGGCGATTCTATTGTCCCAAATCGTACAATTAGGAGAACCCTCCAAAGTCCCCGAGGCCATCCCAATAGTGTAGGTCTCCGGGGACAAACAGGGTGGTCTGACACCAGCCTAGCATCGACCTACACTGATACCATAGATGGATAGCCCCAGAGAAGAAGATTGATACATACATGACCCTAGGCCATAATCGGATCCATTGCTTTGGTTTACAGGCATGTATCCTTAAAAGCCTGGATTCCAAGACCAGCATAAGGGGTTTCCTGAGGCCCCCACCTGAACAAATCTCGTCTCCACAAGGAAACTTGTGCATGGGAGTTATGTCAAAAGCTTAAGAGAATACTTCAGGGTCCAGGTGCCACCGCCCCATTCTAACGCCCTCATGGACACAAACACAAATTAGGCCCCATCCTAGGAAAAGTCCTTTTCAACTCAGCCACCCCGGTTGCTCCCCCAGAGCCATCCGATCTCAACTGTCTTGTTGCTAGGAGACAATTGGAGTGTGAGACGGCTTCCCTGGCATCCATCCTCCAAGGGTGCTCTGGAGGCATTCCATTTGGGATGTCCTGGAGCTGCCCAACAGGTCTCAATTGTCCCGCAGAAGGAATCCTTGAAGGGGGCATCCCACAACTCCTAACGTGGGAAAACCTCCATAGCCTTGAGATTTTGCTCCGTTCATGAAGGGGCAGTCCTGCACACAAACTCCAACCTGAGCCAACGTCTAATCCTCGCCGTGACTTCAGATGCATGAGATATTGGTTCAGATCTGCAAGGGGTAACTGCCGTGCCCTCGGCCCGAAGCCCAAGTCTAGCTTGTGTTCTCAGACTTCTGTCCTCACACTCCTGGCCCAGAAGCCCTCAAGTTTGGCAATCCGGACCCACAATACAGTACTCTGCCTGCCCTCTAGAAAAAATATCTTGCCTAATGAGCTGCACAGGCACCTCAATGAGGATAAACATACACGGCACTCGACTGTACCCAAATTATATAGTTTAACCTGAGCTCTAATGCACTCTCTGACACAACTGAGCCCAAACCTCCTGACCAACACCCAGCCAGCTGACCTCACAGTGAGCACATCAGACCCGCCATGGCCTTAGGTCGTCATCTCTTCCCAACTGCGGTTTTCAGGCTTCAGAACGTAGAACTTATCTCGAAACACTGCCCAGGACTGAAAATGATGCCGAAATCAGAACACCTTTCCCATGGCAAGAGACCTTGTGATTGGCATATTGTCCAAAGTTCAGTGTAGATGAAACCAGTGTGGCCCATGAGGCCCCACTCATGCTCCCGGGCCACATTGGTCACAAACACACATTGTGACCCTCAGCCTGAGACCAGACCTCAAGTATGGCCTCTCAGTGGATGGATTAAGAGACAGCATATTGGGCCTGCCATGCCCCTAGTCCCCAATTTTTAACCATAGTTTGCGTTGTCCCTTCACTCTTCCTCAGGGCTCTGCTTTAGAATCCCTCTTTGGTTAGGACACCTGAGGTAACAAACCTGAAAGGGGACCTCCCATTCCACATATTGACGAAAAACAATTGGGACCGGGCCAAATCCACAGAGTGGAAGATTCGTCCCTGGCACAATAGCCCTCCCCACATTCCATGGCCATCGTTGATAGAAAATCCAGAGACAAAAGCCTGAAGAGCGCCTCAGACCCAATCTTTCTACATATCCGAAGAGTTCTTCTCATGATTTGTAGATTGGGCCTGCCATACCTACATCACCAAACCTAAGCTGAGTTTGTGTTTTCAGACTTCTGTCCTCAAAGTCCTGAGCCAAACACCCTCCAGGCTGGGGCCCCTGGAGCCACACATTAGGACTGTGCCTACCCAATCCATGGGAATTCTGGTGATTCTATTGTCCCAAATCGTACAAATTAGGAGAACCCTCCAAAGTCCCCGAGGCCATCCCAATAGTGTAGGTCTCTGCGGACAAACAGGGTGGTCTAACACCAGCCTTGCATCTACCTACATTGATACCATAGATGGATATCCTCAGAGAAGAAGATTGAACCAGACAGGACTCTAGGCCATAATCGCACCCATTGCTTTGGTTTACAGGCAACTAACCTCAAAAACCTGGATTCTAAGACCAGCATAAGGGGTTTCCTAAGGCCCCATCTGAACAAATCTCGTCTCCACAAGGAAACTTGTGCATGGGCGTTATGTCAAAAGCTTAAGAGAATACTTCAGGGTCCAGGTGCCACCGCCCCATTCCAACGCCCTCATGGACAGAAACACACATTAGGCCCCATCCTCAGGAAAGTCCATTTCAACTCAGCCACCCCGGTTGCTCCCGAGAGCCATCGCATCTCAAGTGTCTTGTTGCTAGGAGACAATTGGAATGCGAGGCGGGCTTCCCTGGCATCCACCCTCCAACGGTGCTCTGCAGTCATTCCATATGGGATGTCCTGGAGCTGCCCAACAGGTCTCAATTGTCCCGCAGAAGGAATCCTTGAAGGGGCCATCCCACAACTCCCAAAGTGGAAAAACATCCATGGCCTTGAGATTCCACTCCGTTCATGAAGGATAGTCATGCACAGAAACTCCAACCTGAGCCAACGTCTGAAACTCGCCATGATTTCAGATGCTTGAGAGATTGGTTCAGATCTGCAGGGGGTACCTGCACTGCCCTCGGCCAGAAGCCCAAGTCTAGCTTGTGTTCTCAGACTTCTGCCCTCACACTCCTGGCCCCGAAGCCCTAAAGTTTGGCAATTCCGGACCACAATGCAGCACTCTGCCTGCCCTCTAGAAAAAATATCTTCCCTAATGAGCTTCCCGGACACCTCAAATGAGGATAAACCTACAAGGCACTCGAATGTACCCAAATTATATAGTCTAACCTGGGCACTAATGCACTGTCTGACACAACCTGAGCCAGAACCTCCTGACCAACACCCAGGCAGCTGACCACACAGTGAGCTTATCAGACCCGCCATGGCCTTAGGTGGTCCTCTCTTCCCAACTGCGGTTTTTCAGGCTACAGACCGTAGAACTTATCTCCAACCACTGCCCAGGGTGGAAAATGATGCAAAAATCAGAACACCTTCCCCATGGCAAGAGACCTTGTGATTGGCATGTTTTCCAAAGTCCAGTGTAGTGGAAACCAGTGTGGCCCATGAGGCCCTGCCAATGCTCGCGTGCCACATTGGTCAGATACACACATTGTGACCCTCACCTATGCTGAGTCCTCAAGTAAGGCCTCTCAGTGGCTGGATGAAAAGACAGCATATTGGGCCTGCAATGCCCATACGCCCCAATTTTTAACCATATTTTGGGTTGTCCCTTCACTCTTCCCCAGGGCTCTGCTTTGGAATTCCTCTTTTGTTCGGACACCTGATGTAATAAACCTGAAAGGAGACCTCCCATCCCACAGAATGTCGAAAAACCATTGTGACCAGGCCAAATCCACAGAGAGGAAGATTCATCCATGGCCCATGAGGCCTCCCCACATTCCACGGCCATCGTTGATATAAAATCCAGAGACAAAAGCCTGAGCAAGTGCCTCAGACACGCTCTTTCTTCATATCCTGAAGAGTTCTTCTCATGGTTTGTAGATTGGGCCTGCTATAGCTACGTCCCAATGCCTAAGCTGAGTTTGTGTTTTCAGAATTCTGTCCTCAAAGTCCTGAGCCAAACACCCTCCAGGCTGGTGCCCGTGGAGCCACACATTAGGACTGTGCCTACCCAATCCATGGGAAATCTGCCCATTTCATTGTCCCAAATCGTACAAATTAGGAGAACCCTCCAAAGTCCCCGAGGCCATACCAATAGTGTAGGTCTCCGGGGACAAACAGGGCGGTCTGACACCAGCTGAGCATCTACTTACACTCATACCATGGATGGATGTCCCAAGAGAAGAAGATTGAACCAGACAGGACCCTAGGCCATAATCGGATCCATTGCTTTGGTTTAAAGGCATGTCTCCTCAAAAGCCTGGAATCCAATACCAGCATAAGGGGTTTCCTGAGGCACCCATCAGAACAAATCTCGTCTCCACAAGGAAACTTGTGCATGGGAGCTATGTCAAAAGCTTAGGAGAATACTTCAGGGTCCCGGTGCCACTGCCCTATTCCAAGGCCTCATGGACACAAACACACATTAGGCCCATTCCTCAGGAAAGTCCATTTCAACTCAGCCACCCTGGTTGCTCCCGCAGAGCCATCCGATCTCAAGTGTCTTGTTGCTATGAGACAATTGGAATGCGAGAAGGGCTTCCCTGGCATCCATCCTCCAACGGTGCTCTGGAGTCATTCCATATGGGTTGTCCTGGAGCTGCCCAACAGGTCTCAATTGTCCCGCAAAGGAAGACTTGAATGGGGCATCCCACAAATCCCAACGTGGGAAATCCTCCTTGGCCTTGAGATTCCGCTCCGTTCATGATGGGGCAGTCATGCACAGAAACTCCAACCTGAGCCAACGTCTGAACCTCGCCGTGACTTCAGATACTTGAGATATTGGTTCAGACCTGCAGGGCGTACCTGACGTGCCCTCGGCCTGAAGCTCAAGCCTAGCTTGTGTTCTCAGACGTCTGAAATCACACTCCTGGCCCAGAAGCCCTCAAGTTTGGCAATTAGGGACCCAGAATGCAGCACTCTGCCTGGCCTCTAGAAAAAATATCTTGCCTAATGAGCTGCCCTGGTACCGCAAATGAGAATAAACCTACACGGCACTCAACTGTACCCAAATTATATAGTCTAACCTGAGCACTAATGCACTCTCTAACACAAACTGACCCGAACCTCCTGAACAACACTCAGGCAGCTGACCGAACAGTGAGCACATCAGACCCGCCAAGGCCTTAGGTCGTCATCTCTTCCCAACTGCGGTTTTCAGGCGTCAGAACCTACACCTTATCTCTAACCACTGCCAAGGGTTGAAAATGATGCAGAAATCAGAACACCTTTCCCATGGCAAGAGACCTTGTGATTGGCATATTGTCCACAGTTCAGTGTAGTTGAAAGCAGTGTGGCCCATGAGGCCCCGCCCATGCTCCCGGGCCACATTGGTCACAAACACACATTGTGACCCTCAGCCTGAGACCAGACCTCAAGTAAGGCCTCTCAGTGGATGGATGAAGAGACAGCATATTGGGCCTGCCATGGCCCTAGTCCCCAATTTTTAACCATAGTTTGCTTTGTCCCTTCACTCTTCCCCAGGGCTCTGCTTTAGATTTCCTCTTTGGTTAGGACACCTGAGGTAACAAACCTGAAAGGGGACCTCGCATTCCACAGATTGACGAAAAACAATGGGGACCGGGCCAAATCCACAGAGTGGAAGATTCGTCCCTGGCGCATGAGGCCTCCCCACATTCCAAGGCCATCGTTGATACAAAATCCAGAGACAAAAGCCGGAAGAGCGCCTCAGACCCGTTCTTTCTTCATATCCGAAGAGTTCTTCTCATGATTTGTACATTGGGCCTGCCATACCTACGTCCCCAAACCTAAGCTGAGTTTGTGTTTTCAGACTTCTGTCCTCAAAGTCCTGAGCCAAACACCCTCCAGGCTGGGGCCCCTGGAGCCACACATTAAGACTGTGCCTACCCAATCCATGGGAATTCTGGCGATTCTATGTCCCAAATCGTACAAATTAGGAGAACCCTCCATATTCCCCTAGGCCATCCCAATAGTGTAGGACTCCAGGGACAAACAGGGCGGTCTGACACCAGCCTTGCATCTACCTACACTGATACCATAGATGGATATCCACAGAGAAGATGATAGAACCAGACAGGACCCTAAACCATAATCGCACCCATTGCTTTTGTTTACAAGCAACTATCCTCAAAAGCCTGGATTCCAAGACCAGCATAAGGGGTTTCCTGAGGCCCCCACCTGAACAAATCTCGTCTCCACATGGAAACTTGTGCATGGGCGTTATGTCAAAAGCTTAAGAGAATACATCAGGGTCCAGGTGCCACCGCCCCATTCCAACGCCCTCATGGACACAAACACACATTAGGCCCCATCCTCAGGAAAGTCCATTACAGCTCAGCCACCCCGGTTGCTCCAGAGAGCCATCGGATCTCAAGTGTCTTGTTGCTAGGAGACAATTGGAATGCGAGGCAGGATTCCCTGGCATCCATCCTCCAACGGTGCTCTGGAGTCATTCCATATGGGATGTCCTGGAGCTGCCCAACAGGTCTCAATTGTCCCGCAGAAGGAATCCTTGAAGGGGGCATCCCACAACTCCCAACGTGGGAAAACCTCCATAGCCTTGAGATTTTTGCTCCGTTCATGAAGGGGCAGTCCTGCACACAAACTCCAACCTGAGCCAACGTCTGATCCTCGTCGTGACTTCAGATGCATGAGATATTGGTTCAGACCTGCAGGGCGTACCTGCCGTGCCCACGGCCTGAAGCCCAAGTCTAGCTTGTGTTCTCAGACTTCTGTCCTCACATTCCTGGCCCAGAAGACGTCAAGTTGGCAATTACGGACCCACAATGCAGCACTCTGCCTGCCCTCTAGAAAAAATATCTTGCCTAATGAGCTGCTCAGGCACCTCAAATGAGGATAAACTTACACGGAACTCGACTGTACCCAAATTACATAGTCTAACCTGAGCACTAATGCACTTTCTGACACAACCTGAGCGCGAACCTCCTGACCCACACCCAGGCAGCTGAACGCACAGTGAGCACATCAGACCCGCCAAGACCTTAGGTCGTCATCTCTTCCCAACTGCGGTTTTCAGGCTTCAGAACCTACACCTTATCACCAACCACTGCCCAGGGTTGAAAATGATGCAGAAATCAGAACACCTTTCCCATGGCAAGAGACCTTGTGATTGGCATATTGTCCAAAGTTCATTGTAGTTGAAAGCAGTGTGGCCCATGAGGCCCCGCCCATGCTCCCGGGCCACATTGGTCACAAAAACACATTGTGACCCTCAGCCTGAGCCCAGTCCTCAAGTAAGGCCTCTCAGTGGCTGGATGAAGAGACAGCATATTGGGCCTGCCATGCTTCTAGGCCCCAATTTTTAACCATAGTTGGGTTGTCCCTTCACTCTTTCCCAGGGCTCTGCTTTGGAATTCCTCTTCTGTTCGGACACCTGAGGTAATAAACCTGAAAGGAGACCTCCCAGCCCACAGATTGACGAAAAACAATTGGGACCGGGCCAAATCCACAGAGAGGAAGATTCGTCCATGGCCCATGAGGCTTCCCCACATTCCATGGTCATCGTTGATACAAAATCCAGAGACAGAAGCCTGAGCAAGTGCCTCAGATTCGCTCTTTCTTCATATCCTGAAGAGTTCTTCTCATGGTTTGTAGATTCGGACTGCCATACCTACATCCCCAAAACTAAGCTTAATTTGTGTTTACAGACTTCTGTCCTCAAATTCCTGAGCCACACACCCTCCATGCTGGGGCCCCTGGAGCCACACATTAGACTGTGCCTACCAAATACATGGGAATTCTGCCCACTCCATTTTCCAAAATCGTACAAATTAGGAGAATTCTCCAAAGTCCCCGAGGTCATCCCAATAATGTAGGTCTCCGGGGACAAACAAGGGCGGTCTGACACAAGGTGAGCATCTACCTCCACTCATTCCATAGATGGATATCCCCTGAGAAGAAGATTGAACCAGACAGGACCCTAGGCCATAATCGCATCCATTGCTTTGGTTTACAGGCATGTCTCCTCAAAGCCTGGATTTCAATACCAGCATAGGGGGTTTCCTGAGTCACCCATCAGAACAAATCACGTCTCCACAAGGAAACTTGTGCTTGGGAGCTATGTCAAAAGCTTAGGAGAATACTTCAGTGTCCCGGTGCCACCGCCCCATTCCAAGGCCCTATGGAAACAAACACACATTAGGCCCCATCCTCAGGAAAGTCCATTTCAACTCAGCCACCCAGGTTGCTCCCGCAGAGCCATCCGATCTCAAGTGTCTTGTGCTAGGAGACAATCGGAATGCGAGGCGGGATTCCCTGGCATCCATCCTCCAACGGGGCTCTGGAGTTATTCCATATGGGATGTCCTGGAGCTGCCCAATAGGTGTCAATTGTCCTGCAGAAGGAATCCTTGAAGGGGGCATCACACAACTCCCAACGTGGGAAAACCTCCATGGCCTTGAGATTCCTCTCCGTTCATGAAGGGGCTGTCATGCACAGAAACTCCACCTGAGCCAACGTCTGTTCCTCGCCGTGACTTCAGATACTTGAGATATTGGTTCATACCTTCAGGGCGTACCTGCCGTGCCCTCGGCCTGAAGCCCTAGTCTAGCTTTTGTTCTCACACTTCTGTCCTCACATTCCTGGCCCAGAAGCCGTCAAGTTGACAATTACGGACCCACAATGCAGCACTCTGCCAGCCCTCTAGAAAAAATATCTTGCCTAATGAGCTGCTCAGGCACCTCAAATGAGGATAAACTTACACGGAACTCGACTGTCCCCAAATTATATAGTCTAACCTGAGCACTAATGCACTTTCGGACACAACTTGAGAGCGAACCTTCTGACCCACACCCAGGCAGCTGAACGCACAGTGGGCACATCAGACCCGCCAAGGCCTTAGGTCGTCATCTCTTCCCAACTGCGGTTTTCAGGCGTCAGAACCTACACCTTATCTCCAACCACTGCCCAGGGTTGAAAATGATGCAGAAATCAGAACACCTTTCCCATGGCAAGAGACCTTGTGATTGGCATATTGTCCAAAGTTCATTGTAGTTGAATCCAGTGTGGCCCATGAGGCCCCGCCCATGCTCCCGGGCCACATTGGTCACAAACACACATTGTGACCCTCAGCCTGAGCCCAGTCCTCAAGTAAGGCCTCTCAGTGGCTGGATGAAGAGACAGCATATTGGGCCTGCCATGCCCCTAGGCCCCAATTTTTAACCATAGTTTGGGTTGTCCCTTCACTCTTTCCCAGGGCTCTGCTTTGGAATTCTTCTTCTGTTTGGACACCTGAGGTAATAAACCTGAAAGGAGACCTCCCAGCCCACAGATTGACGAAAAACAAGAGGGACCGGGCTAAATCCACACAGAGGAAGATTCATCCATGGCCCATGAGGCCTCCCCACAGTCCATGGCCATCGTTGATACAAAATCCAGAGACAAAAGCCTGAGCAAGCGCCTCAAAATTGCTCTTTCTTCATATCCTGAAGAGTTCTTCTCATGGTTTGTAGATTGGGCCTGCCCTACCTACGTCCCCAAACCTAAGCTGAGTTTGTGTTTTCAGATTCTGTCCTCAAAGTCCTGGGCCACACACCCTCCAGGCTGGGGCCCCTGGCGCCACACATTAGGACTGTACCTACCCGATCCATGGGACTTCAGCCCATTCCACTGTCCAAAATCGTACAAATTTAGACAACACTCCAAAGTCTCCGAGGCCATCCCAATAGTGTAGGATTCCAGGACAAACAAGGGCGGTCTGACACCAGCTGAGCATCTACCTCCACTCATACCATAGATAGATGTCCCCAGAGAAGAATATTGAACCAGACTGGACCCTAGGCCTTAATCGGATCCATTGCTTTGGTTTACAGGCATGTCTCCTCAAAAGCCTGGATACCAATACCAGCATAGTGGGTTTTCTGAGCCACCCATCAGTACAAATCTCGTCTCCACAAGGAAACTTGTGCATGGGCGTTATGTCAAAAGCTTAAGAGAATACTTCAGTGTCCCGGTGCCACCGCCCCATTCCAAGGCCCTCATGGACACACACACACATTAGGCCCCATCCTCAGGAAAGTCCAAGTCAATTCAGCCACAAGGGTTGCTCCGGCAGAGCTATCCGATCTTAACTGTCTTGTTGCTAGGAGACAATTTGAATGAGAGGCTGCCTTCCCTGGCATCCATCCTCGAACGGTGCTCTCGAGTCATTCCATATGGGATGTCCTGGAGCTGCCCAACAGGTCTCAAATGTCGCACAGCAGGAATCCTTGAAGGGGGAATCCCACAACTCCCAACGTGGGAAAACCTCCATGGCCTTGAGATTCCGCTCCATTCATGAAGGGGCTGTCATGCACAGAAACTCCAACCTGAGCCAACGTCTGATCCTCGCCATTACTTCAGATACTTGAGATATTAGTTCAGATATGCAGGGGGTACCTGCCATGCCCTCGGCCTGAAGCCCAAGTCTAGCTTGTATTCTCAAACTTCTGTCCTCACACTCCTGACCCAGAAGTCCTCAAGTTTGGTAATTCCGGACCCACAATGCAGCACTCTGCCTGCCCTCTAGAAAAAATATCTTGCCTAATGAGCTGCCCAGGCAACTCCAATGAGCGTAAACCTACACGTACTCGACTGTACCCAAATTATATAGTCTAACCTGACCAAAAATGTACTCTCTGACAAAACCTGAGCGCAAATCTCCTGACCAACACCCAGGCAGCTGACCGCACAGTGAGCATATCAGACCCGCCATGGCCTTATGTCCTCATCTATACCCAACTGCGGTTTTGAGGCTTCAGAACCTAGACCTTATCTCCAACCACTGCCCAGGGTTGAAAATGATGCAGAAATCAGAACTCTTTATCCATGGCAAGAGAGCTTGTGCTTGGAATGTTGTCCAAAGTTCAGTGTAGTTGAAACCAGTGTGGCCCATGAGACCCCGCCCATGATCGCGGGCCACATTGGTCACAAACACAGCCTGAGCCCAGTCCTCAAGTAAGGCCTCTCAGTGGCTGGATGAAGAGACAGCATATAGGGCCTGCCATGCCCCTAGCCACAATTTTTAACCATAGTTTGGTTTGTCCCTTCATTCTTCCCCAGGGCTCTGCTTTGGAATTCCTATTTGGTTGGGACAACTGAGGTAACAAACCTGAAAGGAGACTTCCCATCCCACATATTGATGAAAAATAATTCGGACCGAACCAATTCCACAGAGAGGAAGATTCGTCCATGGCCCATGAGGCATCCAACATTCCACGCCATCGTTGATAAAAAATCCAGAGACAAAATCCTGAGCAAGCACCTCAGACTCGCTCTTTCTCATATCCTGAAGAGTTCTTCTCATGGGTTTTTAGTTTGGGCCTGCCATACCTTCGACCCAAACCTAAGCCGAGTTTGTGTTTTCAGATTTCCATCCTCAAAGTCCTTGGGCAAACCCTCCCGGCTGGAGGCCCTGGAGCCACACATTTGACAGTGCCTACCAATCCATGGGAATTCTGCACAAACCATTGCCAAGAATCGTACAAATCAGGAGATACCTCCAATGTCCCGGAGGCCATCCCAATAGTGTAGGTCTCCTGGGACAAACAAGGGCAGTCTGACAGCAGCTGAGCATCTACATCCACTCATATCATAGATGGATGTCCCCAGAGAAGAAGATTGAACCAGACAAGACCCTAGGCCATAATCGGATCCATTGCTTGGGTTTACAATCATGTCTCCTCAAAAGCCTGGATTCCAATACGAGCATAGGGGGTTTCCTGAGGCACCCATCAGAACAAATCTCACCTCCACAAGGAAACTTGTGCTTGGGAGCTATGTCAAAAGCTTAGGAGAATACTTCAGGGTACTGGTGCCACCGCCCCATTCCAAGGCCCTCATGGACACAAACACACATTAGGCCCCATCCTCAGGAAAGTCCATTTCAACTCAGCCACCCCGGTTGCTCCCGCAGAGCTATCCGATCTCAACTGCCTTGTTGTTAGGAGAAAATTGGAATGCGAGGCTGGCTTCCCTGGCATCCATCCTCGAACGGTGCTCTGGAGTCATTCCATATGGGATGTCCTGGAGCCTCCCAACAGGTCTCAATTGTCCCGCAGAAGGAATCCTTGAAGGGGGCATCCCACAACTCCCAACGTGGGAAAACCTCCATGGCCTTGAGATTCCACTCCGTTCATGAAGTGGCAGTCATGCACAGAAACTCCAACCAGAGCCAACGTCTCATCCTTGCCGTGACTTCAGATGCATGATATATTGGTTCAGATCTGAAAGGGGTACCTGCTGTGCCCTCGGCATGAAGCCCAAGTCTAGGTTGTATTCTCAGACTTTTGTCCTCACGCTCCTGGCTGGAATCCCTTCCTTTGGCAATTCCGGACCCACAATGCAGCACTCTGCCTGCACTCTAGAAAAAATATCTTGCATAATGAGCTGCCCAGGTACCTCAAATGAGGATAAACCTACACGGCACTCGACTGTACCCACATTATATAGTCTAACCTGAACACTAATGCACTGTCTGACACAACCTGAGCCCGAACCTCCTGACCCACACCCAGGCAGCTGACCGCACAGTGAGCACATCAGACCCGTCATGGCCTTAGGTTGTCATCTCTCCCCAACACAAAACCTAGACCTTATCTCCAACCACTGCCCAGGATTGAAAATGATGCAGAAATAAGAAATCCTTCCCCATGGCAAGAGACCTTGTGATTGGCATGTTGTCCAAAGTTCAGTGTAGTTGAATCCAGTGTGGCCCATGAGGCCCCGCACATGTTCGCGGTCCACATTGGTCACAAACACATATTGTGACCCTCAGCGTGAGCCCAGTCCTCCAGTAAGGCCTCTCATTGGCTGGATGATGAGACAGCTTATTGGGCCTGCCATTCCCCTAGGCCCAAAATTTAACCATAGTTTGGGTTGTCCCTTCACTCTTCCCGGGATCTGCTTTGGAATTCCTCTTTGGTTGGTACACCTGAGGTAACAAACCTGAAAGGAGACCTCCCATCCCACAGCTGGACGGAAAACAATTGGTATCGGGCCAAATCCACAGAGAGGAAGATTCGTCCATGGCCCATGAGGCCTCCCCACATCCATCGTTGATACAAAATCCAGAGACAAAAACCTGAGCAAGCGCCTCTGACTCACTCTTTCTTCATATCCTGAAGAGTTCTTCTCATGGATTTTTAGACTGGGCCTGCCATACCTACGTCCCCAAACCTAAGTTGAGTTTGTGTTTTCAGACTTCTGTCCTCAAAGTCCTGGGCCTCACGCCCTCCAGGCTGGGGCAACTGGAGCCACACATTAGGACTTAGCCTACCCAATCCATGGGAATTCTGCCCATTCCATTGTTCAAAATCGTACAAATTAGGAGAACCCTCCAAAGTCCCCGAGGCCATCCCAATAGTGTAAGGGCTCTCAGAAGCTGGATGTATAGACAGCATATTGGGCCTGCCATGGCACTAGGCCCAAATTTTTAACCATAGATTGGCTTGTCCCTGCACTCTTCCTCATGACTCTGCTTTGGAATTCCTCTTTTGTTGGGACACCTGAGGTAACAAACCTGAAAGGAGACCCCCCATCCCACAGCTTGACGAAAAACAATGGGGACCGGGCCAAATTCACAGAGAGGAAGATTCGTCCATGGCACATGAGACCTCCCCACATTCCACGGCCATCGTTGATACAAAATCCAGATGCAAAAGCATGAGCAAGCGCCTCAGATTTGCTCTTTCTTCATATCCTGAAGAGTTCTTCTAATGGTTGTAGATTGGGCCAGCCATACTTACGTCCCCAAACCTACACTGAGTTTGTGTTTTTAGACTTCTGGCCTCAAAGTCCTGGGACACACACCCTCCAGGCTGGGGACCCAGGAGCCACTTATTAGGACTGTTCCTAACCAATCCCTGGGAATTCTGCACATTCCATTGTCCAAAATCGTACAAAATATGATAACCCTAGAAATTCCTGAGGCCGTCCTTATAGTGTAGGTCTCCCGGGACAAACAAGGGAGATCTGACACCAGCTGAGCATCTACATCCACTCATACCATAGATGGATGTCCCCAGAGTTAAAGATTGAACCAGACAGGCCCTAGGGCATAATCGGATCCATTGCTTTGGTTTACAGGCATGTCACCTCAAAAGCCTGGATTCCAATACGAGCATAGGGGGTTTCCTGAGGCACCCATCAGAACAAATCTCGTCTCCACAAGGAAACTTGTGCATGGGAGCTCTGTCAAAAGCTTAGGAGAATACTTCAGGGTCCCGGTGCCACCGCACCATTCCAAGGCCCTCATGGACACAAACACACATTAGGCCCCATTCTCAGGAAAGTCCATTTCAACTGGGCCACCCCGGTTACTCCCGCAGAGCCATCTGATCTCTACTCTCTTGTTGCTAGGAGACAATTGGAATGCGAGGCGGGCTTCCCTGGCATCCATGCTCCAATGTGGCTCTGGCGTCATTCCATATGGGATATCCTGGAGCTGCCCAACAGGTCTCTATTGTCCTGCAGAAGGAATCCTTGAAGGGGGCATCCCACAACTCCCAACGTGGGAAAACCTCCATGGCCTTGAGATTCCGCTCCGTTCATGAAGGGGCAGTCATGCACAGAAATTCCTATCTGAGCCAACGTCTGATCATCGCCGTGACTTCAGATGCATGAGATATTGGTTCAGATCTGCAGGGGGTACCTGCCGTGCCCTCGGCCTGAAGCCCAAGTCTAGCTTGTCTTCTCAGACTTCTGTCGTCACACTCCTGGCACAGAAGCCCTCATGTTTGGCAATTCCGTACCCACAATGCAACACTCTGCCTGACCTCTAGAAAAAATATCTTGCCTAATGAGTTGCCCAGGCAACACAAATGAGGATAAACCTACACGGCACTCGACTATACCCAATTCATATGGTCTAACCTGGGCACTAATGCACTGTCTGACACAACCCGAGCCGGAACTCCTGAGCAACACCCAGGCAGCTGACCGCACACTGAGCTTATGAGACCCGCCATGGCCTTAGGTTGTCATCTCTTCCCAACTGCGTTTTTTCAGGCTTTAGAACCTAGACCTTATCTCCAACCACTGCCAAGGGTTGAAAATGATGCAGAAATCAGAACACCTTCCCCATGGCAAGAGACCTTGTGATTGGCATGGTGTCCAAAATCCAGTGTAGTTGAAACCAGTGTGGCCATGAGGCCTCGTTCATGCTCGCGGGCCACATTGGTCACAAACACACATTGTGACCCTCAGCCTGAGCCCAGTCCTCAAGTAAGGCCTCTCAGTGGCTGGATGAAGAGACAGCATATTGGGCCTGCATTGACACTATGCCCCAATTTTTAACTATAGTTTGGGTTGTCCATTCACTCTTCCCCAGGGCTCTGCTATGGAATTCCTCTTTTGTTCGGACACCTGAGGTAATAAACCTGAAAGGAGACCTCCCATCCCACAATTGACGAAAAACAATTGGGAGCGGACCAAATCCACAGAGAGGAAAATTGTCCATGGCCCATGAGGCCTCCCCACATTCGACGGCCATCGTTGATACAAAATCCAGAGACAAACACAGGAGCAAGTGCCTCAGAATTGCTCTTTCTTCATATCCTGAAGAGTTCTTCTCATGGATTGTAGATTGGGACTGCCATACCTACGTCCCCAAACCTAAGCTGAGTTTGTGTTTTCAGACTACTGTCCTCAAAGTCCTGGGCCACACACCCTCCAGGCTGGGGCCCCTGGAGCCACACATTAGGACTCTCCCTACCCAATCCATGGGAATTCTGCCCATTCCATTGTCCAAAATCGTACAAATTAGGAGAACTCTCCAATGTCCCCAAGGCCATCCCAATAGTGTAGGTCTCCGGGGACAAACAAGGGCGGTCTGACACCAGGTGAGCATCTACCTCCACTCATTCCATAGATGGATATCCCCAGAAGAGAAGATTGAACCAGACCGGACCCTAGGCCATAATCGGATCCATTGCTTTGATTTACAGGCATGTCTCCTCAAAAGCCTGAATTCCAATAACAGCATAAGGGGTTTCCTGAGCCACCAATCAGAATAAATCTCGCCTCCACAAGGAAACTTGTGCATGGGAGCTATGTCAAAAGCTTAGGAGAATACTTCAGGGTCCCGGTGCCTCTGCCCCATTCCAAGGCCCTCATGGGCACAAACAAACGTTAGGCCCCATCCTCAGGAAAGTCCATTTCAACTCAGCCACCCCGGTTGCTCCCGCAGAGCCATCCGATCTCAACTGTATTGTTGCTAGGAGACAATTGGAATGCGAGGCGGGCTACCCTGGCATCCATCCTCGAACGGTGTTCTGGAGTCATTCCATATGGGATACCTGGAGCTGCCCAACAGGTCTCAGTTGTCCAACAGAAGGAATCCTTGAAGGGGGCGTCCCACATCTCCCAACGTGGGAAAACCTCCATGGCCTTGGAATTCCACTCCGTTAATGAAGGGGCAGTCATGCACAAAAACTCCAACCTGAGCCAACGTCTCATCCTCGCCGTGACTTCAGATACTTGAGATATTGGTTCAGATCTGCAGGGGGTACCTGCCGTGCCCTCGGCTTGAAGCACAAGTCTAGCTTGTGTACTCAGACTTCTGTCCTCACACTCCTGGGCCAGAAGCCCTCAAGTTTGGCAATTCCGGACCCACAATGCAGCACTCTGCCTGCCCTCTATTAAAAATATCTTGCCTAATGAGCTGCCCAGGCACTTCAAATGAGGATAAACCTAGAAGGCACTCGACTGTACCGAAATTATATATTCTAATATGGGCACTAATGCACTGTCTGACACAACCTGAGCCAGAACCTCCTGACCAACACCCAGGCACCTGACCGCACACTGAGCATATCAGACCCACCATGGCCTTAGGATGTCATCTCTTCCCAACTGCGGTTTTTCAGGCTTCAGAACGTAGACCTTATCTCCAACCACTGCCCAGGGTTGAAAATGATGCAGAAATAAGAACACCTTCCCCATGGCAAGAGACCTTGTGATTGGCATGGTGTCCAAAGTCCAGTGTAGTTGAAAGCAGTGTGGCCCATGAGACCTTGACAATGCTCTCGGGCCACATTGGTCACAAACACACATTGTGACCCTCAGGCTGATCCCAGTCCTCAAGTAAGGCCTCTCAGTGGCTGGATGAAGAGACAGCATATTGGGCCTGCGTTGATCCTAGGTCCCAATTTTTAACCATATTTTGGGTTGTCCCTTCGCTCTTCTCCAGGGCTCTGCTTTGGAATTAGTCTTTTGTTCGGACCCCTGAGGTAATAAACCTGAAAGGAGACCTCCCATTTCACAGATTGACGAAAACTATTGGGACCGGTCCAAATCCACAGAGAGGAAGATTCGTCCATGGCCCATGAGTCCTCCCCACATTCCACGACCATCGTTGATACAAAATCCAGAGAAAAACGCCTGAGTAAGTGCCTCAGAATCGCTCTTTCTTCATAAACTTAAGAGATCTTCTCATGGTGTGTGAATTGGGCCTGCCATACCTACATCCCCAAACTAAGCTGAGTTTGTGTTTTCAGACTTCTGTCCTCAAAGTCCTGGGCCACACACCCTCCAATCTGTGGCCCCTGGAGCCACACATTAGGACTGTGCCTACCCAATCCATGGGAATTCTGCCCATTCCATTGTCCAAAATCGTACAAATTAGAAGAACTCTCCAAAGTGCCTGAGGCCATCCCGATAGTGTAGGTCTCCGGGGACAAACAAGGGCGGTCTGACACCAGGTGAGCATCTACCTCCACTCATTCCATAGATGGATATCCCCAGAAGAGAAGATTGAACCAGACCGGACCCTAGGCCATAATTGGATCCATTGCTTTGATTTACAGGCATGTCTCCTCAAAACCCTGGATTCCAATACCAACATAATGGGTTTCCTGAGGCACCCATCAGAACAAATCTCGTCTCCACAAGGAATCTTGTGCATGGGGGCTATGTCAAAAGCTTAGAAGAATACGTCAGGGTCCCGGTGCCACCGCGCCATTCCAAGGCCCTCATGGACACAAACACACGTTAGGCCCCATCCTCAGGAAAGTCCATTTCAACTCAGCCTCCCCGGTTGCTCCCGCAGAGCCATCCGATCTCAACTGTCATGTTGCTAGGAGACAATTGGAATGCGAGGCGCGATTCCCTGGCATCTATCCTCCAACGGTGCTCTGGAGTCATTCCATATGGGATGTCCTAGAGCTGCCCAACATGTCTCAATTGTCCCGCAGAAGAAATCCTTGAAGGGGGCAGTGCACAACTCCCAACGTGGGAAAATCTCGATGGCCTTGAGATTCCGCTCCGTTCATGAAGGGGCAGTCATGCACAATAACTCCAACCTGAGCCAAAGTCTGATCCTCGCCGTTACTTCAGATGCTTGAGATATTGTTTCAGATCTGCAGGGGTACCTGCCGTGCCTCGGACTAAAGCCCAAGTCCACGTTGTGTTCTCAGACTCTGTCCTCACACTCCTGGCCCAGAAGCCCTCACGTTGGCAATTCCGGACCCACAATGCAGCACTCTGCCTGCCCTCTAGAAAAAATATTTAGCTTAATGAGCTGCCCAGGCACCTCAAATGAGGATAGACCTACACGGCCCTCGACTGTACCCAAATTATATCATCTAACCTGGGCACTAATGCACTGTCTGACACAACCTGAGCCAGAACCTCCTGACCAACACCCAGGCAGCTGACCGCACACTGAGCATATCAGACCCGCCATGGGCTTAGGTCGTCATCTCTACCCAACTGCGGTTTTTCCGGCCTCAGAACCTAGACCTTATCTCCAACCACTGCCCAGGGTTGAAAATGATGCATAAATCAGAACACCTTCCCCATGGCAAGAGACCTTGTGATTGGCATGTTGTCCAAAGTTCAGTGTAGTGGAAACCAGTGTGGCCCATGAGGCCCCGCCCATGATCGCGTGCCACATTGGTCACACACACACATTGTGACCCTCAGCCTGAGCCCACTCCTCAAGTAAGGTCTCTCAGTGGCTGAATGAATAGACAGCATATTGGGCCTGCCATGCCCCTAGGCCCCAATTTTTAACCATAGTTTGGGTTGTCCCTTCAATGTTCCCCAGGGCGCTGCTTTGGAATTCCTCTTTTGTTCGGACACCTGAGGTAATAAACCTGAAAGGAGACCTCCCATCCCACAGATTAACAAAAAACAATTGGGACCGTGCCAAATCCAAAGAGAGGAATATTCGTCCATGGCCCATGAGGCCTCCCCACATTCCACGGCCATCGTTGAATCAAATACCAGAGACAAAGCCTGAGCAAGTGGCTCAGACTCGCACTTTCTTCATATCCTGAAGAGTTCTTCTCATGGTTTGAAGATTCGCCCTGCCATACCTACGTCCCCAAACCTGAGATGAGTTTGTGTTTTCAGACTTCTGTCTTCAAAGTCCTGGACCACACAACCTCCAGGCTGGAGCCCCTGGAGCCACACATTAGGACTTGCCTACCCAATCCCTGGGAATTCTGCCCATTCCATTGTCCAAAATCGTACAAATTATGAGAACTCTCCAAAGTCCCCGAGGCCATCCCAATAGTGTAAGTCTCCTGGAACAAACAAGGGCAGTCTGACAACAGGTGAGCATCTACCTCCATTCATTCCATAGATGGATATCCCCAGTTAAGGAGATTGAACCAGACAGGACCCTAGGCCATAATCGGATCCATTGCTTTGGTTTACAGGCATGTCTCCTTAAAAACCGGGATTCCAAAACCAGCATAAGGCGTTTCCTGAGGCACCCATCAGAACAAATCTCGTCTCCACAAGGAAACTTGTGCATGGGAGCTATGTCAAAAGCTTAGGAGAATACTTCAGGGTCCCGGTGCCACTGCCCCATTCCAAGGCCCTCATGGACACAAACACATATTAGGCCCCATACTCAGGAAAGTCCTTTTCAACTCAGCCACCCCGGTTGCTCCCGCAGAGCCATCCGATCTCAACTGTCTTGTTGCTAGGAGACAATTGGAATGCGAGGCGGGCTTCCCTGGCTTCCAACCTCCAAAGGTGCTCTGGAGTCATTCCATATGGGATGTCCAGGAGCTGCCCAACAGGTCTTAATTTTCCCGCAGAAGGATCCTTTAAGGGGGCATCCCAAAACTCCAACGTGGGAAAACCTCCATGGCCTTGAGATTCCGCTCCGTTCATGAAGGGGCAGTCATGCACAGAAACTCCAACCTGAGCCAACGTCTGATCCTCGCCATGACTTCAGATGCTAGAGATATTGGTTCAGTTCTGCAGGGGTACCTACCGTGCCCTCGGCCTGAAGCCCAAGTCTAGCTTGTGTTCTCAGACTTCTGTCCTCACACTCCTGGCCCAGAAGCCCTCAAGTTTGGCAATTCCGGACCCACAATGCAGCACTCTGCCTACCCTCTAGAAAAAATATCTTGCGTAATGAGCTGCCCAAGCACCTCAAATGAGGATAAACTTACACGGCACTCGTCTGTACCCAAATTATATAGTCTAACCTGGGCACTAATGCACTGTCTGACACAACCTGAGCCAGAACCTCCTGACCAACACCCAGGCAGCTGACCGCACACTGAGCATATTAGACCCGCCATGGACTTAGGTCGTCATCTCTTCCCAACTGCGGTTTTTCAGGCTTCAGAACCTAGACCTTATCTCCAACCGCTGCCCAGGGTTGAAAATGATGCAGATCAGAACACCTTCCCCATGGCAAGAGACCTTGTGATTGGCATGTTTTCCAAAGTCCACTGTATTTGAAACCAGTGTTGCCCATGAGGCCCCGTCCATGCTCGCGGGCCACATTGGTCACAAACACAACTTGTGACCCTCAGCCTGAGCCCAGTCCTCAAGTAAGGCCTCTCTGGCTGGATGAAGAGACAGCATATTGGGCCTGCCATCCCCCTAGGCCCCAATTCTTAACCATAGTTTGGGTTGTCCCTTCACTCTTCCCCAGGCCTCTGCTTTGGAATTCCTCTTTTGTTAGGACACCTGTGGTAATAAACCTGAAAGGAGACCTCCCATCCACAGATTGACGAAAAACATTTGGGACAAGGCCAAATACACAGAGAGGAAGATTCGTCCATGATCCATCAGGCCTCCCCACATTCCACGGCCATCGTTGATACAAAATCCAGAGAAAAAAGCCTGAGCAAGTGGCTCAGACTCGCTCATTCTTCATATCCTGAAGAGTTCTTCTCATGGTTTGTACATTGGGCCTGCCACACCTACGTCCCCAAACCTGAGCTGAGTTTGTGTTTTCAGACTTCTGTCCTCAAAGTCCAGGGCCACACACCTTCCAGGCTGGGGCCCCTGGAGCCACACATTAGGACTGTGCCTACCCAATCCATGGGAATTCTGCCCATTCCTTTGTCCAAAATTGGACAAATTAGGAGAACTCTCCAAAGTCCCCGAGGTGTATGCCTTCGGGGACAAAGAAGGGCGGTCTGACACCAGGTGAGCATCTACCTCCACTCATTCCATAGATGGATATCCCCAGAGAAGAAGATTGAACCAGACAGGACCCTAGGCCATAATCGGATCCATTGCTTTGGTTTACAGGCATGTCTCCTAAAAAGCCTGCATTCCAATACCAGCATAAGGCGTTTCCTGAGGCACCCATCAGAACAAAACTCGTCTCCACAAGGAAACTTGTGCATGGGAGTTATGTCAAAAGCTTAGGAGAAAACTTCAGGGTCCTGGTGCCACCGCACCATTCCAAGGCCCTCATGGACACAAACACACATTAGGCCCCATTTTCAGAAAAGTCCATTTCAACTCAGCCACCCCGGTTGCTCTTGCAGAGCCATCCGATCTCAACTGTAATGTTGCTAGGAGACAATTGGAATGCGAAGCGGGCTTCCCTGGCATCCATCCTCCAACGGTGCTCTGGAGTCATTCCATATGTGATGATCTGGAGCTGCCCTACAGGTCTCAATTGTCCCACAGAAGGCATCCTTGAAGAGGGCATACCACAACTCCCAACGTGGGAAAACCTCCATGGCCTTGAGAGACCGCTCCGTTCATGAAGGCGCAGTCATGCACAGAAACTCCAACCTGAGCCAACGTCTGATCCTCACCGTGATTTTAGATGCATGATATATTGGTTCAGGTCTGCAGGGGGTACCTGCCATGTCCTCGGGCAGAAGCCCAAGTCTAGCTTGTGTTCTCAGTCTTCTGTCCTCACACTCCTGGCCCAGAAGCCCTCATTTTGGGCTATTCAGGACCCACCATGCAGCACTATGCCTGCCCTCTAGAAAAAATATTTTGCCTAATGATGTGCCCAGGCACCTAAAATGAGGATAAACCTACACGGCACTCGACTGTACCCAAATTATATAGTCTAACCAGGGCACTAATGCCCTGTATGATCAAAACCTGACCCAGAACTTCGACCAACACCAAGGCAGCTGACCGCACACTGAGCATATCAGATGCGGGTTCGCCTTAGATCGTCATCTCTTCCCAACTGCGATTTTTCAGGCTTCAGAACGTAGACATTATCTCCAACCACTGCCAGGGTTGAAAATGATGCTGATCAGAACACCTTCCCCATGGCAAGAGACCTTGTGATTGGCATGTTGTCCAAGGTCCAGTGTAGTTGAAACCAGTGTGGCCCATGAGGCCCCGCCCATGCTCACGGGCCACAATTGTCACAAACACACATTTGACCCTCAGCCTGAGCCCAATACTCAAGTAAGGCCTCTCAGTGGCTGGATGAAGAGACAGCATATTGGGCATGCCATGCCCCTAGGCCCCAATTTTTAACCATAGTTTGGGTTGACCCTTCAATCTTCCCCAGGGCTCTGCTTTGGAATTCCTCTTTTGTTCGGACACCTGAGGTAATAAACCTGAAAGGAGACCTCCCATCCCACAGATTGACGAAAAATAATTTGGACCGTGCCAAATCCACAGAGAGGAAGATTCGTCCATGGCCCATGAGGCCTCCCCATATTCCACGGCCATCGTTGAAATAAGCCCTAACGTTTGGCAATTCTGGACCCACAATGCAGCACTCTGCCTGCCCTCTAGGCGTGAGTGTAATGCCGAAATCAGAACACCTCCTTACCCATGGTAAGAAACCTTGTGGTTGGCACGTTGTCCAACGTTCATTGTAGGAGAAACCAGCATTCACACCTGAGGCCCCGCCCAATCTTGAGTGCGACAAGGGCATAAACACGCATTGTGACCCTCAGCATGAGTCCTGTCCTCTAGTAAGTCCTCTCAGTGACTGGAACATTAGATGTCATAATGGGCTGGATATGACCCTAGGCCCCAATTTTTAAACAGATCTGATTGTCCATTCACCCCCCCCCAGGTCTCTACTCTGGAATCCTCATTTGGTGGGACACTTGAGGTTAAAAAAAAACAACATCAAAAAAAAAAAAAAAACAACGGATTTCTTCCATCCCACAGAGTGACCCCAATCGATTTGGACTGGGCCAAACCACCAGGGAGTAAGACTCGTCCATTTCCCATGAAGTCACCCAGAATTTTCACGACCATGAGTGACACGATATCCAGACACAAAAACTTAAGCAAGAGCCTCAGACTCGCCCTTTTCTCAAATCCCGAAAAGTTCTCCTCATGGTCTGTAGATAAGTCCTGCCATACCGATGACCTGAAACATAAGCCAAGTTTGTGTTTTCAGACAACTGTCCAAACAGCCCTGGCCTACACAACCTACAGGCTCTGGTCACTGGAGCCAAACCTGAGGACTGTACTTGCCCTCTCCAAGGGAATTGTGTGTGCCTATTCCAATGGCCACATCCCTTCTAATAGGATAAAGCTCCAAAGTCCCTGAACCATCTCATTAGTGGTGGCTTCCCAGGTAAAACAGGGGCAATCTGAGCCCATCTGAGCACCTACCTGTACTCAGACCCATAGACAGATGTCCCCAGAGGTAAAAAGGAAAGAACAGGCCCCTAGGCACTAATCAGATCCATTTCTTTGGTTTCCAGGCATCTCTCCTCAGAGGCCTGGATTTCAAAACCAGCATGTGGCTGTTTCTTGACTCACCCATCAGAAAAAATCACATCTACACATGGGAAACTTGCACGTTGGAGCGGTATCGAAGCCTCTGTTTAGGAGAACCCTTCAGGGCCCCAGTGCCACCGCATCATTCCAAGGTCTCCATAGACACAAAAGCACATTACGACCCATCCATAGGAGAGTCCATTTCAACTCAGCCTCCTCGGTTGCTCCCCCAGATCCAGCAGATCTAACCTGCCTTGTTTCTAGGAGACAATTGGAATGCGAGGTGGGCTACCCAGCCATGCATCCTTAGAACCCTGCTCAGAATCATTGGCCTGGAGCCATACAACAGTTCTCAATTGTCCTACAGAAGACACTTTGCAGTTTGGAGCTTCTCACAAATCCCATCGTGGGAAAACCCCAATGCCTCGTGATGCCCCCCCCCCCTTCGTGAAGGGGCCATCAGAGACAGAAACACCAACTTGAGCGATCGTCTGATTCTCGCCCTGACTTCAGATGCACGAGATCTCGATTCAGGTCTGTAAATTGTGCCATCGCTGATACAAAATCCAGAGACAAAAACCTGAGCAAGCGCCTCAGTCTCCGACTTTCTTCATATCCTGAAGAGTTCTTCTCATGGTTTGTAGATCGGGCCTGCCATACCTACGTCCCCAAACCTAAGCTGTGTTTGTGTTTTCAGACTTCTGTCCTCAAAATCCTGGGCCACACACCCTCCAGGCTGGGGCCCCTGGTGCCACACATTAGGACTGTGCCTACCAATCCATGGGAATTCTTCCCATTCCATTGTCCAAAATCGTACAAATTAGGAGAAACCTCCAAAGTCCCTTAGGCCATCCCAATAGTTTAGGTCGTTAGGAACAAACAAGGGCTGTCTGACACCAGCTGATAATCTACCTCCCCTCATACCATAAATGGATGTCCCCAGAGGAGAAGATTGAACCAGACAGGACCCTGGCCATAATAGGATCCATTGCCTTGGTTTACAGGCATGTCTCCTCAAAAGCCTGATTCCAATACGAGCATAAGGGTTTTGCTGAGCCACCCATCAGAACTCATCGTCTCCACAAGGAAACCTGTGCATGGGAGCCATGTCCAAAGCATAGGAGAGTACTTCAGGGTCCTGGTGCCACCGCCCCATTCCAAGGCCCTCATGGACACAAAAACACATTAGGCCCCATCCTCAGGAAAGTCCATTTCAACTCAACCACCCCGGTTGCTCCCGCAGAGCCATCAGATCTAAACTGTCTTGTTGCTAGGAGACAATTGGAATGCGAGGCGGGCTTCCCAGGCATCCATCCTCGAACGGTGCTCTGGAGTCATTCCATATGGGATTTCCTGGAGCTGTCCAACAGGTCTCAATTGTCAAGCAAAAGGAATCCTTGAAGGGGGCTTCCCACAACTCCCAACGTGGGAAAACCTCAGTGGCCTCGAGATTCCGCTCCCTTCATGAAGCGGCCATCATGCACGGAAACTCCTACTGAGCCAACGTCTGATCCTCGCCCTGATTCAGATGCATGAGTATTGGTTCAGATCTGCAGGGGGTACCAGCCGTACCCTCGCCCTGAAACCCAAGTCTAGCTTGTCTTCTCAGACTTCCGTCATACACTCCTGGCCCCGAAGCCCTCAAGTTTGGCAATTCCGGAACCACAATGCAGCACTCTGCCTGCCCTCTAGAAAAAAATTATTGCCTCATGAGCTGCCCAGGCACCTTCAATGAGGATAAACCTCCACAGCACTCGACTTTACCCAAATTATATAGTCTAACCTGGGCAATAATGAACTGTCGGACACAACCTGAGCCCGGACCTCTTGAACAACACCCAGAAAGCAGACCGCACACTGAGCACATAAGACCCGCCATGGCCTTAGGTCATCATCTCTTCCCTACCTCAGTTTTCAGGCCTCAGAACCGAGACATTATCTCCAATCACTGCCCAGGGGTGAGTGTGAGGCAGAAATCAGAACACCTCCTTACCCATGGTAAGAAACCTTGTGATTGGCTTGTTGTCCAACGTTCAGTGTAGGAGAAACCAGCATTCACCCTGAGGCCCCGCCCATTCTTGAGTGCGACAAGGGCATAAACACGCATTGTGACCCTCAGCATGAGTCCTGTCCTCTAGTAAGTCCTCTCAGTGACTGGAACATTAGATGTCATAATGGGCTTGATATGACCCAAGGCCCCAATTTTTAACCAGATTTCTGATTGTCAAGTCACACCCCCCAGGGCTCTACTCTCAAATCCCTCATTTGGTGGGACAACTGAGGTTAAAAAGAAAACAACATCAAAAAAAAAAATGGACTTCTTCCATCCCACAGAGTGACCCCAAACGCTTTGGATGGGCCAAACCATAGGGAGTAAGACTCGTCCATTTCCCATGAAGTCACCCAGAATTTTCAGGACCATGAGTGACACGATATCCAGAGACAAAAACTTGAGCAAGAGCCTCACACTCGCCCTTTTCTTAAATCCCGAAAAGTTCTCCTCATGGTCTGTAGATAAGTCCTGCCATACCGATGACCTGAAACATAAGCCAAGTTTGTGTTTTCAGACAACTGTCCAAACAGCCCTGGCCTACACAACCTACAGGATCAGGTCCCTGGAGCCAAACCTAAGGACTGTACTTGCCCTCTCCAAGGGAATTGTGTGTGCCCATTCCAATGGCCACATCCCTTCTAATAGGATAAACCTCCAATGTCCCTGATCCATCTCATTAGTGCTGGCTTCCCAGGTAAAACAGGGGCAATTTAAGCCCATCTGAGCACCTACCTGTACTCAGACCCATAGACAGATGTCCCCAGAGGTAAAAAGGAAAGAACAGGCCCCTAGGCACTAATCAGATCCATTGCTTTGTTTTCCAGGCATCTCTCCTCAGAGGCCTGGATTTCAAAACCCGCATATGGCTGTTTCTTGACTCAACCATTAGAAAACATCTCATCTACCCATGGGAACTTGCACGTTTGAGCTGTGTCACAGCCTCGGTTTAGGAGAACCCGACAGGGCCCCAGTGCCACCGCTTCATTCCAAGGTCTCCATAGACACAAAAGCACTTTAGGACCCATCCATAGGAGAGTCCATTTCAACTCAGCCTCCTCGGTTGCTCCCCCAGATCCAGCAGATCTAACCTGTCTTGTTTCTAGGAGACCATTTGAATGCGAGGTGGGCTACCCAGCCATGCATCCTTAGAACCCTGCTCAGAATCATTGGCCTGGAGCCAAACAACAGGTCTCAATTGTCCTGCAGAAGACACTTTGCAGTTTGGAGCTTCTCACAAATCCCATCGTGGGAAAACCCCCATGGCCTCGTGATGCCCCCCCTTCGTGAAGTGGCCATCAGGGACAGAAACACCAACGTGAGCGATTGTCTGATCCTCGCCCTGACTTCAGTTGCACGAGATCTCGATTCAGGTCTTTAGATTATGCCATCGCTGATACAAAATCCAGAGACAAAAACCTGAGCAAGCGCCTCAGTCTCCGACTTTCTTCATATCCTGAAGAGTTCTTCTCATGGTTTGTAGATCGGGCCTGCCATACCTACGTACCCAAACCTAAGCTGAGTTTGTGTTTTCAGACTTCTGTCCTCAAAGTCCTGGGCCACACACCCTCCAGGCTGGTGCCCCTGGAGCCACACATTAGGACTGTGCCTACCAATCCATGGGAATTCTGCCCATTCAATTGTCCAAAATCGTACAAATTAGGAGAAACCTCCAAATTCCCTGAGGCCATCCCAATCGTGTAGGTCGCCCGGAACAAACAAGGGCTGTCTGACACCAGCTAATAATCTACCTCCACTCATACCATAAATGGATGTCCTTAGAGGAGAAGATTGAACCAGAAAGGACCCTAGGCCTTAATAGGATCCATTTCCTTGGTTTACAGGTATGTCTCCTCAAAAGCCTGATTCCGATACGAACATAGGGGTTTTGCTGAGGCACCCAGCAGAACTCATCTCGTCTCCACAAGGAAACCTGTGCTTGGGAGCCATGTCCAAAGCATACGAGAGTACCTCAGTGTCCCGTTGCCACCGCCCCATTCCAAGGACCTCATGGACACAAAAACACATTAGGACCCATCCTCAGGAAAGTCCATTTCAACTCAGCCACCCAGGTTGCTCCCGCAGAGCCATGAGATCTAAACTGTCTTGTTGGTAGGAGACAATTGGAAAGCGAGGCGGGCTTCCCTGGCATCCATCCTCGAACGGTGTTCTGGAGTCATTCCATATGGGATGTCCTGGAGCTGTCCAACAGGTCTCAATTGTTCCGCAGAAGGATTCCTTGAAGGGGGCATCCCACAAATCCCAACGTGGGAAAACCTCAATGGCCTCGAGATTCTGCTCGCTTCATGAAGCGGCCGTCATGCACAGATACTCCGAACTGAGCCAACGTCTGATCCTCGCCCTGACCTCAGATGCATGAGTATTGGTTCAGATCTGCAGGTGGTACCTGCCGTGCCCTCGCCCTGAAACCCAAGACTAGCTTGTATTCTCAGATTTCCGTCCTCACACTCCTGGCTCCGAAGCCCTCAAGTTTGGCAATTCCTGATCCACAATGCAGCACTCTGCGTGCCGTCTAGAAAAAAATTATTGCCTCATGAGCTTCCCAGGCACCTTCAATGAGGATAAACCTCCACAGGACTCAACTTCACCCAAATTATATATTCTAACCTGGGCACTAATGCACTGTCGGACACAACCTGAGCCCGGACCTCCTGACCGAAACCCGGAAAGGAGACCGCACACTGAGCACATAAGACCCGCCATGGCCTTAGGTCATCATCTCTTCCCTATCTCAGTTTTCAGGCCTCAGAACCGAGACATTATCTCCAATCACTGCCCAGGGGTGAGTGTGAGGCAGAAATCAGAACACCTCCTTACCAATGGTTAGAAACCTTGTGTTGGGCACGTCGTCCAACGTTCATTGTAGGAGAAACCAGCATTCACCCTGAGGCCCCGCCCATTCTTGAGTGCGACAAGGGCATAAACACGCATTGTGACCCTCAGCATGAGTCCTGTCCTCTAGTAAGTCCTCTCAGTGACTGGAACATTAGATGTCATAATGGGCTTGATATGTCCCTAGGCCCCAATTTTTAACCAGATTTCTGATTGTCCAGTCAACCCCCCCCCAGGGCTCTACTCTGGAATCCCTCATTTGGTGGGACACCTGAGGTTAAAAAGAAAACAACATCAAAAAAAAAAAACCACGGACTTCTTCCATCCCACAGAGTGACCCCTAACGCTTTGGACTGGGCCAAACCACCAAGGAGTAAGACTCGTCCATTTCCCATGAAGTCACCCAGAAATTTCACGACCATGAGTGACACGATATCCAGAGACAAAAACTTGAGCAAGAGCCTCACACTCGCCCTTTTCTCAAATCCCGAAAAGTTCTCCTCATGGTCTGTAGATAAGTCCAGCCATACCTATGACCTGAAACATAAGCCAAGTTTGTGTTTTCAGACAACTGTCCAAACAGCCCTGGCCTACAAAACCTACAGGCTCAGGCCCCTGGAGCGAAACCTGGGGATTGTACTTGCCCTCTCCAAGGGAATTGTGTGTGCCCATTCCAATGGCCACATCCCTTTCAATATTATAAACCTCCAAAGTCCCTGAACCATCTCATTAGTGGTGGCTTCCCAGGTAAAATAGGGGCAATCTGAGCCCATCTGAGCACGTACCTGTGCTCAGACCCATAGACAGATGTCCCCAGAGGTAAAAAAGAAAGAACAGGCCCCTAGGCACTAATCAGATCAATTGCTTTGTTTTCCAGGCATCTCACCTCAGAGGCCTGGATTTCAAAACCAGCATATGGCTGTTTCTTGACTCACCGATCTGAAAACATGTCATCTACCCATGGGAAACTTGCACGTTGGAGCTGTGTCAAAGCCTCTGTTTAGGAGAAACTTCAGGGCCCCAGTGCCACCGCTTCATTCCAAGGTCTCCATAGACACAAAACCACATTATGACCCATCCATAGGAGAGTCCATTTCAACTAAGCCTCCTCGTTTGTTCCCCCAGATCCAGCAGATCTAACCTGTCTTGTTTCTAGGAGACAATTGGAATGCAAGGTGGGCTACCCAGCCATGCATCCTTAGAACCCTGCTCAGAATCATTGGCCTGGAGCCAAACAACAGGTCTCAATTGTCCTGCAGAAGACACTTTGCAGTTTGGAGCTTCTCACAAATCCCATCGTGGGAAAACCCCCATGGCCTCGTGATGCCGCCCCTTCGTGAAGGGGCCATCAGGGACAGAAACACCAACATGAGCGATCGTTTGATCCTCGCCCTGACTTCAGATGCACGAGATCTCGATTCAGGTCTGTAGATTGTGCCATCTCTGATACAAAATCCAGAGACAAAAACCTGAGCAACCGCCTCAGACTCGCACTTTCTTCATATACTGAAGAGTTCTTCTCATGGTTTGTAGAACGGGCCTGCCATACCTACGTCCCCAAACCTAAGCTGAGTTTGTGTTTTCAGACTTCTGTCCTCAAAGTCCTGGGCCACACACCCTCCAGGCTGGTGCCCCTGGAGCCACACATTAGGACTGTGCCTACCAATCCATGGGAATTCTGCCCATTCCATTGTCCAAAATTGTACAAATTAGGAGAAACCTCCAAAGTCCCTGAGGCCATCCCAATCGTGTAGGTCGCCCGGAACAAACAAGGGCTGTCTGACACCAGCTGATAATCTACCTCCACTCATACCATAAATGGATGTCCCCAGAGGAGAAGATTGAACAGGACAGGACCCTAGGCCATAATAGGATCCATTGCCTTGGTTTACAGGCATGTCTCCTCAAAAGCCTGATTCCAAAACGAGCATAGGGGTTTTGCTGAGGCACCCAGCAGAACTCATCTCGTCTCCACAAGGAAACCTGTGCATGGGAGCCATGTCCAAAGCATAGGAGAGTACTTCAGGGTCCCGGTGCTACCGCCCCATTTCAAGGCCCTCATGGACACAAAAACACATTAGGACCCATCCTCAGGAAATTCCATTTCAACTCAGCCACCCCGGTTGCTCCGGCAGAGCCATCAGATCTAAACTGTCTTGTTGCTAGGAGACAATTGGAAAGCGAGGCGGGCTTACCTGGTATCCATCCTCGAACGGTGCTCTGGAGTCATTCCATATGGGTTGTCCTGGAGCTGTCCAACAGGTCTCAATTGTCCCGCAGAAGGAATCCTTGAAGGGGGCATCCCACAACTCCCAACGTGGGAAAACCTCAATGGCCTCGAGATTCCGCTCCCTTCATGAAGCGGCCGTCATGCACGGAAACTCCGACCTGAGCCAACGTCTGATCCTCGCCCTGACTTCAGATTCATGAGTGTTGGTTCAGATCTGCAGGGGGTACCTGCCGTGCCCTCGCCCTGAAACCCAAGTCTAGCTTGTCTTCTCAGACTTCCGTCCTCACACTCCTGGCCCCGAAGCCCTCAAGTTTGGCAATTCCTGACCCACAATGCAGCACTCTGCGTGCCGTCTAGAAAAAAATTATTGCCTCATGAGCTGCCCAGGCACCTTCAATGAGGATAAACCTCCACAGGACTCGACTTCACCCAAATTATATAGTCTAACCTGGCCACTAATGCACTGTCGGACACAACCTGAGCCCGGACCTCTTGACCAACACCGGAAAGCAGACCGCACACTGAGCACATAAGACCCGCCATGGCCTTAGGTCATCATCTCTTCCCTACCTCAGTTTTCAGGCCTCAGAACCGAGACATTATCTCCAATCACTGCCCAGGTGTGAGTGTGATGCAGAAATCAGAACACCTCCTTACCCATGGTAAGAAACCTTGTGTTTGGCACGTCGTCCAACGTTCATTGTAGGAGAAACCAGCATTCACCCTGAGGCCCCGCCCATTCTAGAGTGCGACAAGGGCATAAACACGCATTGTGACCCTCAGCATGAGTCCTGTCCTCTAGTAAATTATCTCCGTGACTGGACCATTAGATGTCATAATGGGCTTGATATGTCCCTAGGCCCCAATTTTTAACCAGGTTTCTGATTGTCCAGTCACCCCCCCCCCCAGGGCTCTACTCTGGAATCCCTCATTTGCTGGGACACCTGAGGTTAAAAAGAAAACAACATCAAAAAAAAAAAAAAAAAAACCACGTACTTCTTCCATCCCACAGAGTGACCCCAAACATTTGGACTGGGCCAAACCACCAGGGAGTAAGACTCATCCATTTCCCATGAAGTCACCCAGAAATTTCACGACCATGAGTGACACGATATCTAGAGACAAATCTTGAGCAGGAGCCTCACTCTCGCCCTTTTCTCAAATCCCGAAAAGTTCTCCTCATGGTCTGTAGATAAGTCCTGCCATACCGATGACCTGAAACATAAGCCAAGTTTGTGTTTTCAGACAACTGTCCAAACAGCCCTGGCCTACACAACCTACAGGCTCAGGCCCCTGGAGCCAAACCTGAGGATTGTACTTGCCTTCTCCAAGGGAATTGTGTGTGCCCATTCCAATGGCCACATCCCTTCTAATAGGATAAACCTCCAAAGTCCGTGATCCATCTCATTAGTGGTGGCTTCCCAGGTAAAACAGGGGCAATCTGAGCCCATCTGAGCACCTACCTGTACTCAGACCCATAGACAGATGTCCCCAGAGGTAAAAAGGAAAGAACAGGCCCCTAGGCACTAATCAGATCCCTTGTTTGGTTTCCAGGCATCTCTCCTCAGAGGCCTGGATTTCAAAACCAGCATGTGGCTGTTTCTTGACTCACCCATCAGAAAACATCTCATCTACCCATGGCAAACTTGCACGTTGGAGCCGTGTCAAAGCCTCTGTTTAGGAGAACCCTTCAGGGCCCCAGTGCCCCCGCTTCATTCCAAGGTCTCCATAGCCACAAAAGCACATTAGGACCCATCCATTAGAGAGTCCATTTCAACTCAGCCTCCTCGGTTGCTCCCCCAGATCCAGCAGAACTAACCTGTCTTGTTTCTAGGAGACAATTGGAATGCGAGGTGGGCTACCCAGCCATGCATCCTTAGAACCCTGCTCAGAATCATTGGCCTGGAGCCAAACAACAGGTCTCAATTGTCCTGCAGAAGACACTTTGCAGTTTGGAGCTTCTCACAAATCCCACCGTGGGAAAACCCCCATGGCCTCGAGATGCCGCCCCTTCGTGAAGGGGCCATCAGGGACAGAAACACCAACTTGAGCGATCGTCTGATCCTCGCCCTGATTTCAGATGCACGAGATCTCGATTCAGGTCTGTAGATTGTGCCATCGCTGATACAAAATCCAGAGACAAAAACCTGAGCAAGCTCCTCAGGCTCGCACTTTCTTCATATCCTGTAGAGTTCTTCTCATGGTTTGTAGGTCGGGCCTGTCATACCTACGTCCCCAAACCTAAGCTGAGTTTGTGTTTCAGACTTCTGTCCTCAAAGTCTAGGGCCACACACCCTCCAGCCTGGGGCCCCTGGAGCCACACATTAGGACTATGCCTACCAATCCATGGGAATTCTTCCCATTCCATTGTCCAAAATTGTACAAATCAGGAGAAACCTCCAAAGTCCCTGAGACCATCCCAATCGTGTAGGTCGCCCGGAACAAACAAAGGCTGTCTGACACCAGCTGATAATCTACCTCCACTCATACCATAAATGGATGTCCCCAGAGGAGAAGATTGAACCTGACAGGAACCTAGGCCTTAATAGGATCCATTGCCTTGGTTTACAGGCATGTCTCCTCAAAAGCCTGATTCCAAAACGAGCATAGGGGTTTTGCTGAGGCACCCAGCAGAACTCATCTCGACTCCACAAGGAAACCTGTTCATGGGAGCCATGTCCAAAGCATAGGAGAGTACTTCAGGGTCCCGGGGACACCGCCCCATTCCAAAGCCCTCATGGACACAAAAACACATTAGGACCCATCCTCAGGAAAGTCCGTTTCATCTCAGTCAACCAGGTTGTTCCCACAGAGCCATCAGAACTAATCTGTCTTGTTGGTAGGAGACAATTGGAAAGCGAGGCGGGCTTCCCTGGCATCCATCCTCGAACGGTGCTCTGGAGTCATTCCATATGGGATGTCCTGGAGCTGTCCAACAGGTCTCAATTGTCCCGCAGAAGGAATCCTTGAAAGGGGCATCACACAACTCCCAAAGTGGGAAAACCTCAATGGCCTCGATATTCCGCTCCCTTCATGAAGCGGCCGTCATGCACGGAAACTCCGACCTGAGCCAACGTCTGATCCTCGCCCTGACTTCAGATGCATGAGTGTTGGTTCAGATCTGCAGGGGGTACCTGCCGTGCCCTCGCCCTGAAACCCAAGTCTAGCTTGTCTTCTCAGACTTCCGTCCTCACACTCCTGGCCCCGAAGCCCTCAAGTTTGGCAATTCCTGACCCACAATGCAGCACTCTGCGTGCCGTCTAGAAAAAAATTAATGCCTCATGAGCTGCCCAGGCACCTTCAATGAGGATAAACATCCACATAACTCGTCTTCACCCAAATTATATAGTCTAACCTGGCCCCTAATGCACTGTCGGACACAACCTAAGCCCGGACCTCCTGACCAACACCCATAAAGCAGACTGCACACTGAGCACATAAGACCCGCCATGGCCTTAGGTCATCATCATTTTCAGGCCTCAGAACCGAGACATGATCTCCAATCACTGCCCAGGGGTGAGTGTGATGCAGAAATCAGAACACCTCCTTACCCATGGTAAGAAACCTTGTGTTTGGCACGTCGTCCAACGTTCAGTGTAGGAGAAACCAGCATTCAGCCTGAGGCCCCGCCCATTCTGGAGTGTGACAAGGGCATAAACACGCATTGTGACCCTCAGCATGAGTCCTGTCCTCTAGTAAATCCTCTCAGTGACTAGACCATTAGATGTCATAATGGGCTTGATATGTCCCTAGGCCCCAATTTTTAACCAAATTTCTGATTGTCCAGTCACCCCCCCCCGAGGGCTCTACACTGGATCCCCTCATTTGGTGGGACACCTGAGGTTAAAAAGAAAACAACATCAAAAAAAAAAAAAACACGGACTTCTTCCATCCCACAGAGTGACCCCAAACGCTTTGGACTGGGCCAAACCACCAGGGAGTAAGACTCGTCCATTTCCCATGAAGTCACCCAGAAATTTCACGACCATGAGTGACACGATATCCAGAGACAAAAACTTGAGCAAAAGCCTCACACTCGCCCTTTTCTCAAATCCCAAAAAGTTCTCCTCATGGTCTGTAGATCAGTCCTGCCATACCTATGACCTGAAACATAAGCCAAGTTTGTGTTTTCAGACAACTGTCCAAACAGCCCTGGCCTACACAACCTACAGGCTCAGGCCCCTGGAGCCAAACCTGAGGATTGTACTTGCCCTCTCCAAGGGAATTGTGTGTGCGCATTCAATGGCCACATCCCTTCTAATAGGATACACCTCCAAAGTCCCTGATCCATCTCATTAGTGGTGGCTTCCCAGGTAAAACAGGGGCAATCTGAGCCCGTCTGATCACGTACCTGTACTCAGACCCATAGACAGATGTCCCCAGAGGTAAAAAAGAAAGAACAGGCCCCTAGGCACTAATCAGATCCATTGCTTTGGTTTCCAGGCATCTCTCCTCAGAGGCCTGGATTTCAAAACGAACATATGGCTGTTTCTTGACTCACCTATCAGCAAACATCTCATCTACCCATGGGAAACTTGCACGTTGGAGCTGTGTCAAAGCCTCTGTTTAGGAGAACCCTTCAGGGACCCAGTGCCACCGCATCATTCCAAGGTCTCCATAGACACAAAAGCACATTAGGACCCATCCATAGGAGAGTCCATTTCAACTAAGCCTCCTCGGTTGCTCCCCCAGTTCCAGCAGATCTAACCTGTCTTGTTTCTAGGAGACAATTGGAATGCGAGGTGGGCTACCCAGCCATGCATCCTTAGAACCCTGCTCAGAATCATTGGCCTGGAGCCAAACAACAGGTCTCAATTGTCCTGCTGAAGACACTTTGCAGTTTGGAGCTTCTCACAAATCCCATCGTGGGAAAACCCCCATGGCCTCGTGATGCCGCCCCTTCGTGAAGGGGCCATCAGGGACAGAAACACCAACTTGAGCGTTCGTTTGATCCTCGCCCTGACTTCAGATGTACGAGATCTCGATTCAGGTCTGTAGATTGTGCCATCTCTGATACAAAATCCAGAGACAAAAACCTGAGCAACCGCCTCAGACTCGCACTTTCTTCATATACTGAAGAGTTCTTCTCATGGTTTGTAGAACGGGCCTGCCATACCTACGTCCCCTAACCTAAGCTGAGTTTGTGTTTTCAGACTTCTGTCCGCAAAGTCCTGGGCTACACACCCTCCAGGCTGGTGCCCCTGGAGCCACACATTAGGACTGTGCCTACCAATCCATGGGAATTCTGCCCATTCCATTGTCCAAAATTGTACAAATTAGGAGAAACCTCCAAAGTCCCTGAGGCCATGCCAATAGTGTAGGTCGCCCGGAACAAACAAGGGCTGTCTGACACCATCTGTTAATCTACCTCCACTCATACAATAAATGGATGTCCCCAGAGGAGAAGATTGATCAAGACAGGACCCTAGGCCATAATAGGATCCATTGCCTTGGTTTACAGGCATGTCTCCTCAAAAGCCTGATTCCAAAACGAGCATAGGGGTTTTGCTGAGGCACCCAGCAGAACTCATCTCGTCTCCACAAGGAAACCTGTGCATGGGAGCCATGTCCAAAGCATAGGAGAGTACTTCAGGGTCCCGGTGCCACCGCCCCATTTCAAGGCCCTCATGGACACAAAAACACATTAGGACCCATCCTCAGGAAATTCCATTTCAACTCAGCCACCCCGGTTGCTCCCGCAGAGCCATCAGATCTAAACTGTCTTGTTGGTAGGAGACAATTGGAAAGCGAGGCGGGCTTCCCTGGCATCCATCCTCGAACGGTGCTCTGGAGTCATTCCATATGGGATGTCCTGGAGCTGTCCAACAGGTCTCAATTGTCCCGCAGAAGGAATCCTTGAAGGGGGCATCCCACAACTCCCAACGTGGGAAAACCTCAATGGCCTCGAGATTCCGCTCCCTTCATGAAGCGGCCGTCATGCACGGAAACTCCGACCTGAGCCAACGTCTGATCCTCGCCCTGACTTCAGATGCATGATTATTGGTTCAGATCTGCAGGGGGTACCTGGCGTGCCTTCGCCCTGAAACCCAAGTCTAGCTTGTCTTCTCAGACTTCCGTCCTCACACTCCTGGCCCCGAAGCCCTCAAGTTTGGCAATTCCTGACCCACAATGCAGCACTCTGCGTGCCGTCTAGAAAAAAATTATTGCCTCATGAGCTCCCCAGGCACCTTCAATGAGGATAAACCTCCACAGGACTCGACTTCACCCAAATTATATAGTCTAACCTGGGCACTAATTCACTGTCGGACACAACCTGAGCCCGGACCTCCTGACCAACACCCGGAAAGCAGACTGCACACTGAGCACATAAGACCCGCCATGGCCTAGGTCATCATCTCTTCCCTACCTCAGTTTTCAGGCCTCAGAACCGAGACATTATCTCCAATCAGTGCCCAGGGGTGAGTGTGATGCAGAAATCAGAACACCTCCTTACCCATGGTAAGAAACCTTGTGTTTGGCACGTCGTCCAACGTTCATTGTAGGAGAAACCAGCATTCACCCTGAGGCCCCGCCCATTATGAGTGCGACAAGGGCATAAACACGCATTGTGACCCTCAGCATGAGTCCTGTCCTCTAGTAAATCCTCTCAGTGACTGGACCATTAGATGTCATAATGGGCTTGATAGTTCCCTAGGCCCTAATTTTTAACCAGATTTCTGATTGTCCAGTCACCCCCCCCGCAGGGCTTCACTCTGGTATCCCTCATTTGGTGGGACACCTGAGGTTAAAAAGAAAACAACATCAAAAAAAAAAAAAAAAAAACACGTACTTCTTCCATCCCACAGAGTGACCCCAAACGCTTTGAACTGGGCCAAACCACCAGGGAGTAAGACTCATCCATTTCCCATGAAGTCTCCCAGAAATTTCACGACCATGAGTGACACGATATCCAGAGACAAAAACTTGAGCAAAAGCCTCACACTCGCCCTTTTCTCAAATCCCAAAAAGTTCTCCTCATGGTCTGTAGATAAGTCCTGCCATACCGATGACCTGAAACATAAGCCAAGTTTGTGTTTTCAGACAACTTTCCAAACAGCCCTGGCCTACACAACCTACAGGCTCAGGCCCCTGGAGCCAAACCTGACGATTGTACTTGCCCTCTCCAAGGGAAGTGTGTGTGCCCATTCCAATGGCCACATCCCTTCTAATAGGATACACCTCCAAAGTCCCTGATCCATCTCATTAGTGGTGGCTTCCCAGGTAAAACAGGGGCAATCTGAGCCTGTCTGATCACGTACCTGTACTCAGACCCATAGACAGATGTCCCCAGAGGTAAAAAGGAAAGAACAGGCCCCTAGGCACTAATCATATCCATTGCTTTGGTTTCCAGGCATCTCTCCTCAGAGGCCTGGATTTCAAAACCAGCATATGGCTGTTTCTTGACTCACCCATCTGAAAACAACGCACAGGCTTCTGTCCTCAAAGTCCTGGGCCACACACCCTCCAGGCTGGGGCCCCTGGAGCCACACATTAGGACTGTGCCTACCAATCCATGGGAATTCTGCCCATTCCATTGTACAAAATTGTACAAATTAGGAGAAACCTCCAAAGTCCCTGAGACCATCCCAATACTATAGGTCGCCCGGAACAAACAAGGGCTGTCTGACACCATCTGATAATCTACCTCCACTCATACCATAAATGGATGTCCCCAGAAGAGAAGATTGAACAGGACAGGACCCTAGGCCATAATAGGATCCATTGCCTTGGTTTACAGGCATGTCTCCTCAAAAGCCTGATTCCAAAACGAGCATAGGTGTTTTGCTGAGGCACCCAGCAGAACTCATCTCGTCTCCACAAGGAAACCTGTGCATGGGAGCCATGTCCAAAGCATAGGAGAGTACTTCAGGGTCCCGGTGCCACCGCCACATTTCAAGGCCCTCATGGACACAAAAACACATTAGGACCCATCCTCAGGAAAGTCCGTTTCATCTAGCCGACCCGGTTGCTCCCACAGAGCCATCAGATCTAAACTGTCTTATTGCTAGGAGACAATTGGAAAGCGAGGCGGGCTTCCCTGGCATCCACCTCAAACGGTGCTCTGGAGTCCTTCCATATGGGATGTCCTGGAGCTGTCCAACAGGTCTCAATTGTCCCGAAGAAGGAATCCTTGAAGGGGGCATCGCACAACTCCCAACGTGGGAAAACCTCAATGGCCTCGAGATTCCACTCCCTTCTTGAAGCGGCCGTCATGCACGGAAACTCCAACCTGAGCCAACGTCTGATCCTCGCCCTGACTTTAGATGCATGAGTATTGGTTCAGATCTGCAGGGAGTACCTGCCGTGCCCTCGCCCTGAAACCCAAGTCTAGCTTGTCTTATCAGACTTCCATCCTCCCGCTCCCGGCCCTGAAGCCCTCAAGTTTGGCAATTCCGGACCCAAAATGCAGCACTCTGCCTGCCCTCTAGAAAAAAATTATTGCCTCATGAGCTGCCCGGGCACCTTCAATGAGGATAAACCTCCACAGGACTCGACTTCACCCAAAATATATAGTCAAACCTGGGCACTAATGCAGTGTCGGACAAAACCTGAGCCCGGACCTCCTGACCAACACCCAGAAAGCAGACCGCACACTGAGCACATAAGACCCGCCATGGCCTTAGGTCATCATCTCTTCCCTACCTCAGTTTTCAGGCCTCAGAACCGAGACATGAACTCCAATCACTGCCCAGGAATGAGTGTGATGCAGAAATCCGAACACCTCCTTACCCATGGTAAGAAACCTTGTGGTTGGTACATTGTCCAATGTTCAGTGTAGGAGAAACCAGCATTCACCCTGAGGCCCCGCCCATTCTTGAGTGCGACAAGGGCATAAACACGCATTGTGTCCCTCAGCATGAGTCCTGTCCTCTAGTAAGTCCTCTCAGTGACTGGACCATTAGATGTCATAATGGGCTTGATATGTCCCTAGGCCCCAATTTTTAACCAGATTTCTGATTGTCCAGTCACCCCCCCCCCCGAGGGCTCTACTCTGGATTCCCTCATTTGGTGGGACACCTGAGGTTAAAAAGAAAACCACATCAAAACACAAAAAACACGGACTTCTTCCATCCCACAGAGTGACCCCAAACGCTTTGGACTGGGCCAAACCACCAGGGAGTACGACTCGTCCATTTCCAATGAAGTCACCCAGAAATTTCACGACCATGAGTGACACGATATCCAGAGACAAAAACTTGAGCAAGAGCCTCACACTCGCCCTTTTCTCAAATCCTGAAATGTTCTCCTCATGGTCTGTAGATAAGTCCTGCCATACCTATGACCTGAAACATAAGCCAAGTTTGTGTTTTCAGACAACTGTCCAAACAGCCCTGGCCTACACAACCTACAGGCTCAGGCCCCTGGAGCCAAACCTGAGGATTGTACTTGCCCTCTCCAAGGGAATTGTGTGTGCGCTTTCCAATGGCCACATCCCTTCTAATAGGATAAACCTCCAAAGTCCCTGATCCATCTCATTAGTGGCGGCTTTCCAGGTAAAACAGGGGCAATCTGAGCCCATCTGAGCACCTACCTGTACTCAGACCCATAGACAGATGTCCCCAGAGGTAAAAAGGAAAGAACAGGCCCCTAGGAAATAATCAGATCCATTGCTTTGGTTTCCAGGCATATCTCCTCAGAGGCCTGGATTTCAAAACCAGCATATGGCTGTTTCTTGACTCACCCATCTGAAAACATCTCATCTACCCATGGGAAACTTGCACGTTGGAGCTGTGTCAAAGCCTCTGTTTAGGAGAACCCTTCAGGGCCCCAGTGCCACCGCTTCATTCCAAGGTCTCCATAGACACAAAAGCACATTAGGACCCATCCATAGGAGAGTCCATTTCAACACAGCCTCCTCGATTGCTCCCCCAGTTCCAGCAGATATAGCCTGTCTTGTTTCTAGGAGACAATTGGAATGCGAGGTGGGCTACCCAGCCATGCATCCTTAGAACCTTGCTAGAATCATTGGCCTGGAGCCAAACTACAGGTCTCAATTGTCCTGCAGAAGACACTTTGCAGTTTGGAGCTTCTCACAAATCCCATCGTGGGAAAACCCCCATGGCCTCGTGATGCCGCTCCTTCGTGAAGGGGCCATCAGGGACAGAAACACCAACTTGAGCGATCGTTTGATTCTCGCCCTGACTTCAGATGCACGAGATCTCGATTCAGGTCTGTAGATTGTGCCATCGCTGATACAAAATCCAGAGAAAAAAACCTGAGCAAGCGCCTCAGACTCGCACTTTCTTCATATCCTGAAGAGTTCTTCTCATGGTTTGTAGATCGGGCCTGCCATACCTACGTACCCAAACCTAAGCTGAGTTTGTGTTTTCAGAATTCTGTCCTCAAAGTCCTGGGCCAAACACCCTCCAGGCTGGGGCCCCTTGAGCCACACATTAGGACTGTGCCTACCAATCCATGGGAATTCTGCCCATTCCATTGTACAAAATTGTACAAATTAGGAGAAACCTCCAAAGTCCCTGAGACCATCCCAATACTATAGGTCGCCCGGAACAAACAAGGGCTGTCTGACACCAGCTGATAATCTACCTCCACTCATACCATAAATGGATGTCCCCAGAGGAGAAGATTGAACAGGACAGGACCCTAGGCCATAATAGGATCCATTGCCTTGGTTTACAGGCATGTCTCCTCAAAAGCCTGATTCCAAAACGAGCATAGGGGTTTTGCTGAGGCACCCAGCAGAACTCATCTCGTCTCCACAAGGAAACCTGTGCATGGGAGCCATGTCCAAAGCATAGGAGAGTACTTCAGGGTCCCGGTGCCACCGCCCCATTTCAAGGCCCTCATGGACACAAAAACACATTAGGAACCATCCTCAGGAAATTCCATTTCAACTCAGCCACCCCGGTTGCTCCCGCAGAGACAACAGATCTAAATTGTCTTGCTGCTAGGAGACAATTGGAAAGCGAGGCGGGGTTCCCTGGTATCCATCCTCGAACGGTGTTCTGGAGTCATTCCATATGGGATGTCCTGGAGCTGTCCAACTGGTCTCAATTGTCCCGCAGAAGGAATCCTTGAAGGGGGCATCCCACAAATCCCAACGTGGGAAAACCTCAATGGCCTCGAGATTCCGCTCCCTTCATGAAGCGGCCATCATGCACGGAAACTTCGACCTGAGCCAACGTCTGATCCTCGCCCAGTCTTCAGATGCATAAGTATTGGTTCAGATCTGCAGGGGGTACCTGCCGTGCCCTCGCCCTGAAACCCAAGTCTAGCTTGTCTTCTCAGACTTCCGTCCTCACACTCCTGGCCCCGAAGCCATCAAGTTTGGCAATTCCTGACCCACAATGCAGCACTCTGTGTGCCGTCTAGAAAAAAATTATTGCCTCATGAGCTGCCCAGGCACCTTCAATGAGGATAAACCTCCACAGGACTCGACTTCACCCAAATTATATAGTCTAACCTGGCCACTAATGCACTGTGGGACACAACCTGAGCCCGGACCTCCTGAGCAACACCCGGAAAGCAGACCGCACACTGAGCACATTAGACCCGCCATGGCCTTAGGTCATCATCTCTTCCCTACCTCAGTTTTCAGGCCTCAGAACCGAGACATGATCCCCAATCACTGCCCAGGGGTGAGTGTGATGCAGAAATCAGAACACCTCCTTACCCATGGTAAGAAACCTTGTGTTTGGCACGTCGTCCAACGTTCAGTGTAGGAGAAACCAGCATTCACCCTGAGGCCCCGCCCATTCTTGAGTGCGACAAGGGCATAAACACGCATTGTGACCCTCAGCATGAGTCCTGTCCTCTAGTAAGTCCTCTCAGTGACTGGACCATTAGATGTCATAATGGGCTTGATATGTCCCTAGCCCCCAATTTTTAACCAGATTTCTGATTGTCCAGTCACCCCCCCCCCAGGGCTCTACTCTGGAATCCCTCATTTGGTGGGACACCTGAGGTTAAAAAGAAAACAACATCAAAAAAAAAACACGTATTTCTTCCATCCCAAAGAGTGACCCCAAACGCTTTGAACTGGGCCAAACCACCAGGGAGTAAGACTCATCCATTTCCCATGAAGACACCCAGTAATTTCACGACCATGAGTGACACGATATCCAGAGACAAAAACTTGAGCAAGAGCCTCACACTCGCCCTTTTCTCAAATCCCGAAAAGTTCTCCTCATGGTCTGTAGATAAGTCCTGCCATACCGATGACCTGAAACATAAGCTTAGTTTGTGTTTTCAGACAACTGTCCAAACAGCCCTGGCCTACACATCCTACAGGCTCAGGCCCCTGGAGCCAAACCTGAGGCTTGTACTTGCCCTCTCCAAGGGAAGTGTGTGTGCCCATTCCAATGGCCACATCCCTTCTAATAGGATAAACCTCCAAAGTCCCTGATCCATCTCATTAGTGGTGGCTTCCCAGGTAAAACAGGGGCAATCTGAGCCCATCTGAGCACCTACCTGTACTCAGACCCATAGACAGATGTCCCCAGAGGTAAAAAGGTAAGAACAGGCCCCTAGGCACTAATCAGATCCATTGCTTTGGTTTCCAGGCATCTCTCCTCAGAGGCCTGGATTTCATAACCAGCATATGGCTGTTTCTTGACTCACCCATCAGAAAACATTTCATCTACCCAGGGGAAACTTGCACGTTGGAGCTGTGTCAAAGCCTCTGTTTAGGAGAACCCTTCAGGGCCCCAGTGCCACCGCTTCATGCCAAGGTCTCCATAGACACATAAGCACATTAGGACCCATCCATAAGAGAGTCCATTTCAACTAAGCCTCCTCGTTGCTCCCCCAGATCCAGCAGAACTAAACTGTCTTGTTTCTAGAAGACAATTGGAATGCGAGGTGGGCTAACCAGCCATGCATCCTTAGAACCCTGCTCAGAATCATTGGCCTGGAGCCAAACAACAGGTCTCAATTGTCCTGCAGAAGACACTTTGCAGTTTGGAGCTTCTCACAAATCCCATCGTGGGAAAACCCCCATGGCCTCGTGATGCCGCCCCTTCGTGAAGGGGCCATCAGGGACAGAAACACCAAATTGAGCGATGGTCTGATCCTCACCCTGACTTCAGATGCACGAGATCTCGATTCAGGTCTGTAGATTGTGCCATCACTGATACAAAATCCAGAGACAAAAACCTGAGCAAGCTCCTCAGACTCGCACTTTCTTCATGTTTTTTAGAGTTCTTCTCATGGTTTGTAGATCGGGCCTGCCATACCTACGTCCCCAAACCTAAGCTGAGTTTGTGTATTCAGACTTCTATCCTCAGAGTCCAGGGCCACAAACCCTCCAGGCTGGGGCCTCTGGAGCCACACATTAGGACTGTGCCTACCAATCCATGGGAATTCTGCCCATTCCATTGTCCAAAATCTTACAAATTAGGAGAAACCTCCAGAGTCCCTGAGGCCATCCCAATCGTGTAGGTCACCCGGAACAAACAAGGGCTGTCTGACACCAGCTGATAATCTACCTGCGCTCATACCATAAATGGATGTCCCCAGAGGAGAAGATTGAACAGGACAGGACCCTAGGCCATAATAGGATCCATTGCCTTGGTTTACAGGCATGTCTCCTCAAAAGCCTGATTCCAATACGAGCATAGGGGTTTTGGTGAGGCACCCAGCAGAACTCATCTCGTGTCCACAAGTAAACCTGTGCATGGGAGCCATGTCCAAAGCATAGGAGAGTACTTCAGGGTCCCGATGCCACCGCCCCATTCCAGGGCCCTCATGGACACAAAAACACATTAGGACCCATCCTCAGGAAAGTCCATTTCAACTCAGCCACCCCGGTTGCTCCCGCAGAGCCATCAGATCTAAACTATCTTGTTGCTAGGAGACAATTGGAATTCGAGGCGGGCTTCCCTGGCATCCTTCCTCGAACGGTGCTCTGGAGTCATTCCATATGGGATGTCCTGGAGCTGTCCAACAGGTCTCAATTGTCCCGCAAAAGGAATCCATGAAGGGGGCATCCCACAACACCAAACGTGGGAAAACCTCAATGGCCTCGAGATTCCGCTCCCTTCATGAAGCAGCCGTCATGCACGGAAACTCCAACCTGAGCCAACGTCTGATCCTCGCCCTGACTTCAGATGCATGATTATTGGTTCAGATCTGCAGGGGGTACCTGCCGTGCCCTCGCCCTGAAACCCAAGTCTAGCTTGTCTTCTCAGACTTCCGTCCTCACACTCCTGGCCCCGAAGCCCTCAAGTTTGGCAATTCCTGACCCACAATGCAGCACTCTGTGTGCCGTCTAGAAAAAAATTATTGCCTCATGAGCTGCCCAGGCACCTTCAATGAGGATAAACCTCCACAGGACTCGACTTCACCCAAATAATATAGTCTAACCTGGGCACTAATGCACTGTCGGATACAACCTGAACTCGGACCTCCTGACCAACACCTGGAAAGCAGACCGCACACTGAGCACATTAGACCCGCCATGGCCTTAGGTCATCATCTCTTCCCTACCTCAGTTTTCAGGCCTCAGAACCGAGACATTATCTCCAATCACTGCCCAGGGGTGAGTGTGATGCAGAAATCAGAACACCTCCATACCCACGGTAAAAAACCTTGGGTTGACACATCGTCCAACGTTCAGTGGAGGAGAAACCAGCGTTCACCCTGAGGCCCAGCCCATTCTTGAGTGCGACAAGGGCATAAACACGCATTGTGACCCTCAGAATGAGTCCTGTCCTCTAGTAAGTCTAGACTGGACCATTAGATGTCATAATGGGCATGATATGTCCCTAAACCCCAATTTTTAACCAGATTTCTGATTGTCCAGACACCCCCTTGCCATGGCTCTACTCTGGAATCCCTCATTTGGTGGGACACCTGAGGTTAAAAAGAAAAGAACATCAAAAAAAAAAACTGACTTCTTCCATCCCACAGAGTGACCCCATCGCTTTGGACTGGGCCAAACCAGCAGGGAGTAAGACTCGTCCATTTCCCATGAAGTCACCCAGAAATTTCACGACCATGAGTGACACGATATCCAGAGACAAATCTTGAGCAAGAGCCTCACACTCGCCCTTTTCTCAAATCCCGAAAAGTTCTCCTCATTGTCTGTAGATAAGTCCTGCCATACCTATGACCTGAAACATAAGCCTAGTTTGTGTTTTCAGAAAACTGTTCAAACAGCCCTGGCCTACGCAACGTACAGGCTCAGGCCCCTGGAGCCAAACCTGAGGACTGTACTTGCCCTCCTCAAGGGAATTGTGTGTGCCTATTCCAATGGCCACATCCCTTCTAATAGAATAAACCTCCAAAGTCCCTGATCCATCTCATTAGTGGTGGCTTCCCAGGTAAAACAGGGGCAATTTGAGCCCATCTGAGCACCTACCTGTACTCAGACGCATAGACAGATGTCCCCAGAGGTAAAAAGGAAAGAACAGGCCCCTAGGCACTAATCAGATCAATTGCTTTGGTTTCCAGGCATCTCTTTTCATAGGCCAGGATTTCAAAACCAGCAGATGGCTGTTTCTTGACTCACCCATCAGAAAACATCTCATCTACGCATGGGAAACTTGCACGTTGGAGCTGTGTCAAAGCCTCTGTTTAGGAGAACCCTTCAGGGCCCCAGTGCCACCGCTTCATTCCAAGGTCTCCATAGACACAAAAGCACATTAGGACCCATCCATAGGAGAGTCCATTTCAACTAAGCCACCTTGGTTGCTCCCCCAGATCCAGCAGATCTAACCTGTCTTGTTTCTAGGAGACAATTGGAATGCGAGGTGGGCTACCCAGCCATGCATCCTTAGAACCCTGCTCAGAATCATTGGCCTGGAGCCAAACAACAGGTCTCAATTGTCCTGTAGAAGACACTTTGCAGTTTGGAGCTTCTCACAAATCCCATCGTGGGATAATCCCCATGGCCTCGTGATGCCGCCCCTTCGTGAACGGGCCATCAGGAACAGAAACACCAACTTGAGCGATCGTCTGATCCTCACCCTGACTTCAGATGCACGAGATCTCGATTCAGGTCTGTAGATTGTGCCATCACTGATACAAAATCCAGAGACAAAAACCTGAGCAAGCTCCTCAGACTCGCACTTTCTTCATGTTTTTTAGAGTTCTTCTCATGGTTTGTAGATCGGGCCTGCCATACCTACGTCCCCAAACCTAAGCTGAGTTTGTGTTTTCAGACTTCTGTCCTCAAAGTCCAGGGACACACACCCTCCAGGCTGAGGCCCCTGCAGCCATACATTAGGACTGTGCTTACCAATCCATGGGAATTCTGCCCATTCCATTGTCCAAAATCTTACAAATTAGGAGAAACCTCCAAAGTCCCTGAGGCCATCCCAATCGTGTAGGTCACCCGGAACAAACAAGGGCTGTCTGACACCAGCTGATAATCTACCTCCACTCATACCATAAATGGATTTGCCCAGAAGAGAAGATTGAACAGGACAGGACCCTAGGCCATAATAGGATCCATTGCCTTGGTTTACAGGCATGTCTCCTCAAAAGCCTGATTCCAAAATGAGCAGAGGGGTTTTGCTGAGGCACCCAGCAGAACTCATCTCGTCTCCACAAGGAAACCTGTGCATGGGAGCCATGTCCAAAGCATAGGAGAGTACTTCAGGGTCCCCGTGCCACCGCCCCATTTCAAGGCCCTCATGGACACAAAAACACATTAGGACCCATCCTCAGTAAATTCCATTTTAACTCAGCCACCCCCGTTGTTTCCACAGAGCCATCAGATCTAAACTGTCTTGTTGCTAGGAGACAATTGGAAAGCGAGGCGGGCTTCCCTGGCATCCATCCTCGAACGGTGCTCTGGAGTCATTCCATATGAGATGTCCTGGAGCTGTCCAACAGGTCTCAATTGTCCTGCAGAAGGAATCCTTGAAGTGGGCATCCCACAAATCCCAACGTGGGAAAACGTCAATGGCCTCGAGATTCCGCTCCCTTCATGAAGCGGCCGTCATGCACGGAAACTCCGACCTGAGCCAACGTCTGATCCTCGCCCTGACTTCAGATGCATGAGTATTGGTTCAGATCTGCAGGGGGTACCTGCCGTGCCCTCGCCCTGAAACCCAAGTCTAGCTTGTCTTCTCAGACTTCCGTCCTCACACTCCTGGCCCCGAAGCCCTCAAGTTTGGCAATTCCTGACCCACAATGCAGCACTCTGCGTGCCGTCTAGAAAAAAATTATTGCCTCATGAGCTGCCCAGGCACCTTCAATGAGGATAAACCTCCACAGGACTCGACTTCACCCAAATTATATAGTCTAACCTGGGCACTAATGCACTGTCGGACACAACCTGAGCCCGGACCTCCTGACCAACACCCGGAAAACAGACCGCACACTGAGCACATAAGACCCGCCATGGCCTTAGGTCATCATCTCTTCCCTACCTCAGTTTTCAGGCCTCAGAACCGAGACATTATCTCCAATCACTGCCCAGGGGTGAGTGTGATGCAGAAATCAGAACACCTCCTTACCCATGGTAAGAAACCTTGTGTTTGGCACGTCGTCCAACGTTCAGTGTAGGAGAAACCAGCATTCACCCTGAGGCCCCGCCCATTCTTGAGTGCGACAAGGGCATAAACACGCATTGTGACCCTCAGCATGAGTCCTGCCCTCTAGTAACTCCTCTCAGTGACTGGACCATTAGATGTCATAATGGGCTTGATATGTCCCTAGGCCCCAATTTTTAACCAGATTTCTGTTTGTCCAGTCACCCCCCCCCCCGAGGGCTCTACTCTGGATTCCCTCATTTGGTGGGACACCTGAGGTTAAAAAGAAAACAACATCAAAACAAAAAAAACACGGACTTCTTCCATCCCACAGAGTGACCCCAAACGCTTTGGACTGGGCCAAACCACCAGGGAGTAAGACTCGTCCATTTCCCATGAAGTCCCCCAGAAATTTCACGACCATGAGTCACACGATATCCAGAGACAAAAACTTGAGCAAGAGCCACACACTCGCCCTTTTCTCAAATCCCGAAATGTTCTCCTCATGGTCTGTAGATAAGTCCTGCCATACCTATGACCTGAAACATAAGCCAAGTTTGTGTTTTCAGACAACTGTCCAAAAAGCCCTGGCCTACGCAACGTACAGGCTCAGGCCCCTTGAGCCAAACCTGAGGATTGTACTTGCCCTCTCCAAGGGAATTGTGTGTGCCCATTCCAATGGCCACATCCCTTCTAATAGGATAAACCTCCAAAGTCCCTGATCCATCTCATTAGTGGTGGCTTCCCAGGTAAAACAGGAGCAATCTGAGCCCATCTGAGCACCTACCTGTACTCAGACCCATAGACAGATGTCCCCAGAGGTAAAAAGGAAAGAACAGGCCCCTAGGCACTAATCAGATCAATTGCTTTGTTTTCCAGGCATCTCTTTTCATAGGCCAGGATTTCAAAACCAGCAGATGGCTGTTTCTTGACTCACCCATCAGAAAACATCTCATCTACGCATGGGAAACTTGCACGTTGGAGCTGTGTCAAAGCCTCTGTTTAGGAGAACCCTTCAGGGCCCCAGTGCCACCGCTTCATTCCAAGGTCTCCATAGACACAAAAGCATATTAGGACCCATCCATAGGAGAGTCCATTTCAACTAAGCCACCTTGGTTGCTCCCCCAGATCCAGCAGATCTAACCTGTCTTGTTTCTAGGAGACAATTGGAATGCGAGGTGGGCTGCCCAGCCATGCATCCTTAGAACCCTGCTCAGAATCATTGGCCTGGAGCCAAACAACAGGTCTCAATTGTCCTGCAGAAGACACTGTTTAGGATCACCCTCAGGGCCTCAGTCTACTGGCCCAGAAGCCCTCCAATTTGGCAATCCAGAACTACAATGCAGCACTCTACCTGCCCTCCAGAATTAAAACATTGCCCTCTGGGGCTACGAAGTAACCCCAAGTGAGGATCAACCTGCACCTACCTTGGCTGTACCCCAAATACATAGGATGACCAAGGCACTAATGCCGTTTCTTACACAGCATGAGCCTTGACCTTCTGGCCCCACCAAGACAGCTGGCCGCACACTGAGCACATCGAGCCGCCATGACCTTAGGACGTCATCTCTTTCCACCTCGGTTTTCAGGCTTCAGAACCTAGACCTTATCTCTATTCACTGCCCAGGCCTGAACGTAATGCAGAAATCAGAATTCCTTCCCCAGGGCAAGAAAACATGTGGTTGGCATGTTGTCCAACGTTCAGTGTAGTTGAAACCAGTGTGGCCCATGAGGCCCCGCTCATGCTTGCTTTCCAAGCCCCCCTACACAAAATCCTCACCAGTGTTTGAGTTTTCCGGTCACCCCGCCCATACCTGAGGCTCTCCTCTGGAATCCCTTTCTTGGAGAGACACATGAGCCAGAAAACACGACTCCACCCTTCCCACAAATTGACCCCAAAGTTTTGGGAGCTGGGACAAATCCCCAAAGAGGGATACCCGTCCATAGTCCCTGAGGCCAACTTCCAATCCACGGCTATCACGGACACAACATCCAGAGACATAAGCCTGAAGGAACGCCTCCCACTCGCCCTTGTTTCAGAGGCCCAGGAGCTCCCTCTCGGTTTGTACATCTGGCCTGCCATACTCTAGGCGCCACGCATAAGCTGAGTTTGTGTTTTCAGACTTCTGTGCCCACAGCCTGGACCCACACAACCTCCAGGCTAGGGCCTCTGGAGCCACAGCGAAAGATTGTGCCTGCCCTCTCCAAGGAAAGTGTGCCCAATCCATTGACCACTTCCCTACAGGTTAGGGAAAAGCTCCAAGGCCCCTCAGGCCATCAGTAGTGTAGGCCACCCTGGAGTAAGAGGGGCTCTCTGACACCAGCGGAGCAACTATCTCCACTTAGACTTTCAGACAGTGTCCCCAGAGACAGAAGGTTGAAATGGACAGGCCCCCAGGCCCTAATCTGAACCTTAGCTTTGGTTTCCATGTGTCCGTCCTCAGAGGACTGTTTTCGTAGACCAGCACACAGGGCTTTTCTGAGGCACCACCCAAACCTCTCTCGTCTCCACATGGGGAGCTTTCAAACTGGGGATGTATCAAACCCTTCAGGTAGGGGAGTTCCGTAGAGCCACTGAACAACCAGCACATTCCAAGGTCTCCATGGACCCAAACGCACATTATAACGCATCCTCAGGAGAGGCCATTTCAACTTAGCCCCCTGGGTAGCGTGCCCCAGAGTCAGCAGATCAAACATATCTTGTGGCTAATGGCCAATAGGAATGCGATGCATGCAGTACAGGGATCCATCCTTCGAACCCTGCTCTCCAGTCCTTCCGTATGGTATGTCCTGGAGCCATGCAACAGGACTCGAATGTCCCGCAGAAGGAAACCTTGTGGTTTTGGGCAACCTCCAAACTCAGCTTGGGAAACTTCCTCGGCCTCATGAAGCCCCCGCTTCATGAAGGTGCCATCATAGACACATACCCCAGCCTCAGCCAACGTCTGATCCTCAGCCTGACTACAGAATCAGGAGATTTTGATTCAGCCTCTGCAGAGTGGGCCTGCTCTGCCCTTAGCTCCAATCCTCACCCTAGCTTGTGTTTTCAGACTTCAGTCCTCACACTCCTGGCCCACTAACTCTCCCTCCTGGGAATTCTGGGGCCACAATGACGCACTCTGCCTGCCACCCAGGAGTAAAACATTGTCTATGGTGCTGCCCAGAAACCCCAAATGAGGATCAAACTGTTTGGCCCTCAGCAACACCCCAATTGCATAGGCTACCTTAAACACTGATGCTCTGTCGAAAATAGCCTGAGCCCAGACCTTCCAACAGACACCGACAGAGCTGGCTGCACACCCAGCACATTGGACCCGCCACTGCCTTAGGCCACCATCCATTCCCAACCTGGGTTTTCAGTCATCGGAACCTAGACCTTATCTCAAATCCCTGCACAGGGGGGAACCTGATGCACAAGTCAGAACCCCTCCTTCCCCAAGGCAAGAAACCTTGCTGCTGGCAGTGAGTCAAACCTTCAGTGTAGGAGAAACGCCATGGCCCATGAGGTCACGACCATGCGTGAGGGCCGCCTTGGGCACCAACACACATTGTAACCAAGGCGTGAGTTCCATATTCAAGAAACGCCTCTCTGTGACTGGACCAAGAGCCCGTATATGTGGCTTGCCATGCCCATAGGCACCCAGGACTAACACGATGGTGTGTATTCAATTTGAGGGATCCCATTGCTTTGCTCTAGAGTCCCTCTCGTGGGGGGTCCCCTGTGGCAGAAAACAGTACTCTTCCCTTCCCACAGAATGAACCAAAACACTTGGGAGCTTGGACAATCCCCCGAGAGGAAGGCTCTTCCTCGGTCCCTGAAGCAACCGCTACCCTGAACAGCCATTGTGAACGCAACACCCAGAGACAAAAGCCTGAGCAACTGCCTCCCACTTGCCCTCGTTTGATATCCAGAGGATCTCCCCTCACGGACTGGAGATCAGGCCTGCCATTACCTTGGCCCCTAGCTGAGCCAAGTTTGCTTTTTCAGACATCTGTCCCCACAGCCCTGGCAAACACAGCCTCTAGGCTACGTCCTCTGGAGCCATACCACAGGACCGTGCCTGCTCTCTCCTGGTAAACTGTGTCCATTCCTTTGGCCACACACATCCAGAATATGAGAAACCTCAAGGCCCCCGAGGACATCCCACTACTGGGAGACTCCCTGGACACACAGGGGCATTCTGACACAAGCTGAGCAGCTACCTCCACGAAGGCATGCATACAGATGTCAACAGAGATAGAAGGTTGAGCTGGACAGTCCCTTAGGCCCTAATCTCAACTCTTGCTTTGGTTTCCAGGTGTCACTCCTCAGAGGCTTTGGTTCGAAGAACAGGATATGGGGCTTTCCTGAGGCACTGAACAGAACTCCTCTAGTCTCCACATGGGAAGCTTCCTTGTTGGAGCCGTGTCAAACACCTCAGGTTGGAGAATCCTGCAGAGTCCCTGAGACACCTCCACATTCCAAGGTCTCCCAGGCCACCAAGCCACAGTAGGACTCATCTTAAGGAGAGTCCATTTAAACTCTCCCCTCTGGGTAGCTCACCCAGGAGCCCACAGATTGAGCCTGCCTTGTCATGACTAAAAAGTGGGAATATGAGGTGGCGTTCCCAGGCATCCATGCTTAGACACCTGCTCTCGAGTCTTTCCATATGGGGCCTCCTGGAACCATCCAATAGGACTCGAACGTCGTGCAGAAGGAAACCATGAGGTTTGGAGTAGTTCACAAATCCCATCGTAGGCAAACTTCCCTGGCCTCATGAAGCCCCCACACACTTCAGGAAGAGGCCATGCTGGACAAAAACTCTAGCCTGAGGCACGTCTCATAGTTGACATGACCTCAGAGCAGGAGATATTGATTCAGCCTCTGCAGAGTGGGCCTTCCATGCCTTCGGTCCCAAACCTCACGCTAGCTTGTGTTTTCAGACTTCCTTCCTCACACTCCTGGCAAACAAACCCTCCGGACTAGGAACTCCAGAACCACAACCCAGCCCAGTGTCTGCCCAACGGAAGAAAAACATTTTCCTGTGGGGCTCTCCAGAATACCCAGATGAGGATCAACCTGCTCGGGCCTCGACGGACCCGCACTGGATAGGCTGCTCTGGGCACTCATGCTCTGTCTGACACAGCCTGAAGCCAGACGTCCGGACAGACGAGGAGACAGCTGGCCGCATACCCAGCACATAGGACACGCCATGGTCTTATGCCGTCAACTCTTCCTAACCTTGGTTTTCAGATATCTGAAACTAGACATTATCTCAATTCTCCACACACCTGGGTATCGCAGGCACAAAACAGAACTCCTCCTTCCCCATGGCTGTAAAGCTTGCTCTTGGCATGGAGTCACACCTTCAGGGTGGGAGAAACCTTTATGGCCCCTGATGCAACGCCCAAACTTGAGTGCTGCTTGGGCACAAATTCACACTGTGACCCTCAGCATGAGCCCCATGTCAAAGAAAGGCCTGTCAGGGCCTGGACCAAGAGCCCACATATGGGGCTTGCCAAGCCCCTATGCACCCAATCCTCACCAGTGTTTGAGTTTACCAGTCGCCCAGACCGTACCTGGGGCTCTGCTCTGGAATCCCTTTCTTGGAGAGACACATGAGCCAGAAAACACGACTCCACCCTTCCCACAAAATGACCCCAAACTTTTGGGACTGGGACAAATCCCCAGAGAGGGATACTCGTCCACAGACCCTGAGGCCATTCCTCCTATCGACGGCTATCCCGGACACAACATCCAGAGACAAAAGCCTGAAGGAACGCCTCCCACTCGCCCTTGTTCAGAGGCCCAGAGGCTCCCTCTTGGGCTGTACATCAGGCCTGCCATAAGCTAGGCGCCACGCATAAGCTGAGTTTGTGTTTTCAGACTTCTGTGCCCAAAGCCTGGACCCACACAACCTCCAGGCCAGGGCCTCCTGAGCCACAGCGAAAAATTGTGCCTGCCCTCTCCAAGGAAAGTGTGCCCAATCCATTGACCACAAACCTACAGGTTAGGGAAAAGCTCCAAGGCCCCTGAGGCCATCAATAGTGTAGGCCACACTGGACTAAGAAGGGATCTCTGACAGCAGCGGAGCATCTATCTCCACTTAGACTCTCAGACAGTGTCCCCAGAGACAGAAGGTTGAAAAGGACAGGCCCCCAGGCCCTAATCTGAACCTTAGCTTTGGTTTCCATGTGTCCGTCCTCAGAGGACTGTTTTCGTAGCCCAGCACACGGGGCTTTTCTGAGGCACCAAACCAAACCTCTCTCGTCTCCACATGGGGAGCTTTCTTACTAGGGACGTATCAAACCCTTCAGGTAGGAGAGTTCCGCAGGGCCCCTGAACAACCAGCACATTCCAAGGTCTCCATGGACTCAAACGCACATTATGACGCATCCTGAGGAGAGGCCATTAGAACTCAGCACCCTGGGTAGCGTGTCCCAGAGGCAGCAGATTAAACATATCTTGTGGCAAATGGCCAATGGGAAAGCGAGGCATGCTGTACAGGGATCCATCCTTCGAACCCTGCTCTCCAGTCCTTCCATATGGTATGTCCTGGAGCCATGCAACAGGACTCTAATGTCTCGCAGAAGGAAACCTTGTGGTTTGGGGTAACCTCCAAACTCAGTGTGGGAAAACTTCCTTGGCCTCATGAGGCCCCCGCTTCATGAAGGTGCCATCATGGACACATACACCAGCCTCAGCCAATTTCTGATCCTCAGCCTGACTTCAGATGCAGGAGATTTTGATTCAGCCTCTGCAGAGTGGGCCTGCTCTGCCCTTGGCTCCAATCCTCACCCTAGCTTGTGTTTTCAGACTTCTGTCCTCACATTCCGGGCCCACAAACCCACCCTCCTGGGAATTCTGGGGCCACAATGAAGCACTCTGCCTGCCTCCCAGGAGAAAAACATTGTCTATGGTGCTGCCCAGAACCCCAAATGAGGACCAAACAGCTTGGCCCTCGGCAACACCCCAAATGCATAGGCTACCTTAAACACTGATGCTCTGTCGCAAATAGCCTGAGCCCAGACGTTCTAACAGACACCGACACATCTAGCTGCACCCCCAGCACATTGGACCCGCCACTGCCTTAGGCCACCATGCATTCCCAACCTGGGTTTTCAGTCATCGGAACCTAGACCTTATCTCCAATACCTGCAGAGGGGTAACCGGATGCACAAGTCACGGAATCCATTTCCACAGAAGGAAACCTTGAGGTTTGGAGTAGTTCACAAATCTCATCGTAGGCAAACCTCCCTGGCCTCATGAAGCCCCCACACCCTTCAGGAAGAGGCCATGCTGTACAAAAACTCTAGCCTTAGGCTCGTCTCATAGTTGACATGACCTCAGAGCAGGAGATCTCGATTCAGCCCCTGCAGAGTGGGCCTGCCATGCCTTCGGTCCCAAACCTCATGCTAGCTTGTGTTTTCAGACTTCCTTCCTCACACTCCTGGCAAACAAGCCCTCCGGACTATGAACTCCAGAACCACAACCCAGCCCAGTTTCGGCCCAACGGAAGAAAACCGTTTCCCTGTGGGGCTCTCCAGAAAACACAGATGAGGATCCACCTGCTCGGGCCTCGACAGTACCCGAACTGGATAGGCTGCTCTGGGCACTCATGCTCTGTCTGACACAGCCTGAAGCCAGACGTCCAGACAGACAAGGAGACTGCTGGCCGCACACCCCGCACTTCGGACACGCCATGGTCTTATGCCGTCAACTCTTCCTAACCTTGTTTTTCAGATATCTGAACCTAGACATTATATCAATTCTCCATACAGCTGGGTATCGCAAGCACAAAACAGAACTCCTCCTTCTCCATGGCTGTAAAGCTTGCTCTTGGCATGGAGTCACACCTTCAGGGTAGGAGAAACCTTCATGGCCCCTGATGCTACGCCCAAACGTGAGTGCTGCTTGGGCACAAATTCAAACAGTGACCCTCAGCATGAGCCCCATGTCAAAAAAGGCTTGTCAGGGCCTGGACCAAGAGCCCGCATATGGACTTGCCAAGCACCTATGCACCCAATCCTCACCAGTGATTGAGTTTACCAATCGCCCAGCCCGTACCTGGGGCTCTGGTCTGGATTCCCTTCCTTGGAGAGACACATGAGCCAGAAAACACGACTCCACCCTTCCCACAAAATGACCCCAAACTCTTGGGACCTGGGACAAATCCCCAGAGAGAGATACTCGTCCACAGTCCCTGAGGCCACCCCTCCTATCCACGGCTATCCCTGACACAACATCCAGAGATAAAAGCCTGAAGGAACGCCTCCCACTCGCCCTTGTTTCAGAGGCCCAGGAGCTTCCTCTCGGGCTGTACATCCGGCCTGCCATACCCTTGGCGCCACTCATGAGCTGAGTTTGTGTTTTCAGACTTCTGTGTCCACAGCCTGGACCCACACTACCTCCAGGCTAGGGCTTCTGGTGCCCCAGCGAAAGATTGTGCCTGCCCTCTCCAAGGAAAGTGTGCCCAATCCATTGACCACAACCCTACAGGTTAGGGAAAAGCCCCTAGGCCCCTGAGGCCCTCAATAGTGTAGGCCACCCTGGACTAAGAGGGGCTCTCTGACACCAGCGGTGCAACTATCTCCACTTAGACTCTCAGACAGTGTCCCCAGAGACAGAAGGTTGAAATGGACAGGGCCCCAGGCCCTAATATGAACTTTAGCTTTGGTTTCCATGTGTCTGTCCTCAGAGTACTGTTCTCATAGACCAGCACTAGGGGCTTATTTGGGCACCAAACGAAACCTCTCTCGTCTCCACATGGGGAGCTTTCTTACTTGGGATGTATCAAACCCTTCAGGTAGGAGAGTTCCGTAGGGCCACTGAACAACCAGCACATTCCAAGGTCTCCATGGACCCAAACGCACATTATGACCCATACTCGGGAGAGGCCATTTCAACTCAGCCCCCTGGGTAGCGTGCCCCAGAGTCAGGAGATCAAACATATCTTGTCGCTCATGTTCAATGGGAACCCGAGGCATGCTGTACAGGGATCCATCCTTTGAACCCTGCTCTACAGTCCTTCCGTATGGTATGTCCTGGAGCCATGCAACAGGACTCGAATGTCCCGCAGAAGGAAACCTTGTGGTTTGGGGTAACCTCCAAACTCAGCGTGGGAAAACTTCCTTGGCCTCATGAGGCCCCCGCTTCATGAAGGTGCCATCATGGACACATACTCCAGCCTCAGCCAATTTCTGATCCTCAGCCTGACTTCAGATGCAGGAGATTTTGATTCAGCCTCTTCAGAGTGGGCCTGCTCTGCCCTTGGCTCCAATCCTCACCCTAGCTTGTGTTTTCAGACTTCTGTCCTCACATTCCGGGCCCACAAACCCACCCTCCTGGGAATTCTGGGGCCACAATGAAGCACTCTGCCTGCCTCCCAGGAGAAAAACATTGTCTATGGTGCTGCCCAGAACCCCAAATGAGGACCAAACAGCTTGGCCCTCGGCAACACCCCAATTGCATAGGCTACCTTAAACACTGATGCTCTGTCGCAAATAGCCTGAGCCCAGACCTTCTAACAGACACCGACACATCTAGCTGCACCCCCAGCACATTGGACCCGCCACTGCCTTAGGCCACCATCCATTCCCAACCTGGGTTTTCAGTCATCGGAACCTAGACCTTATCTCCAATCCCTGCAGAGGGGTAACCGGATGCACAAGTCAGAAACCCTCCTTCCCCATGGCAAGAAACCTTGCTGCTGGCAGTGAGTCAAACCTTCAGTGTAGGAGAAAACGGCATGGCCCATGAGGCCACGCCCATGCGTGAGGGCAGCCTTAGTCACAAACACACATTGTGACCCTCAGCGTGAGTACCTTATTCAAGTAACGTCAGTGACTGAACCAAGAGCCCGCATATGTGGCTTGCCATGCCCATAGGCACCCAGGACTAAATAGATGGTGTGTATTCAGGTTGAGGGAACCCACTGCTGTGCTCTAGAGTCCCTCTCCTGGGGGTCCCCTGTGGTAGAAAAAAGTACTCTTCCCTTCCCACAGAATAAACCCAAACACTTTGGAGCTTGGACAATCCACCGGGAGGAAGGCTCTTCCTGGGCTCCTGAAGCAACCCCTACCCTGAACGGCCACTGTGAATGCAACACCCAGAGACAAAAGCCTGAGCAACTGCCTCCCACTTACCCTCCTTTGATATCCAGAGGATCTTCCCTCACGGACTGGAGATCAGGCCTGCCATTACCTTGGCCCCTAGCTGAGCCAAGTTTGCTTTTTCAGACATCTGTCCCCACAGCCCTGGCAAACACAGCCTCTAGGCTGCGTCCTCTGGAGCCATACCACAGGACCGTGCCTGCTCTCTCCTGGGAAACTGTGTCCTTTCCTTTGGCCACACACCTCCAGAATATGAGAAACCTCAAGGCCCCCGAGGACATCCCACTACTGGGAAACTCCCTGGACACACAGGGGCATTCGGACACAAGCTGAGCAGCTACCTCCACGAAGGCATGCATACAGATGTCAACAGAGATAGAAGGTATAGCCGGACAGTCCCTTAGGCCCTAATCTCAACTCTTGCTTTGGTTTCCAGGTGTCACTCCTCAGAGGCTTTGGTTCGAAGAACAGGATATGGGGCTTTCCTGAGGCACTGAACAGAACTCTTCTAGTCTCCACATGGGAAGCTTCCTTGTTGGAGCCGTGTCAAACACCTCAGGTTGGAGAATCCTGCAGAGTCCCTGAGACACCTCCACATTCCAAGGTCTCCCAGGCCACCAAGCCACAGTAGGACTCATCTTCAGGAGAGTCCATTTCAACTCTCCCCTCTGGGTAGCTCAATCAGGAGCCCACAGATTGAGCCGGCCTTGTCCTGACTAAAGAGTGGGAATATGAGGTGGCGTTCCCAGGCATCCATGCTTAGACACCTGCTCTCGAGTCTTTCCGTATGGGGCCTCCTGGAACCATCCAATAGGACTCGACCGTCGTGCAGAAGGAAACCTTGAGGTTTGGAGTAGTTCACAAATCCCATCGTAGGCAAACTTCCCTGGCCTCATGAAGCCCCCACACCCTTCAGGAAGAGGCCATGCTGGACAAAAACTCTAGCCTGAGGCACGTCTCATAGTTGACATGACCTCAGAGCAGGAGATAACGATTCAGCCTCTGCAGAGTGGGCCTGCCATGCCTTCGGTCTCAAACCTCATGCTAGCTTGTGTTTTCAGACTTCCTTCCTCACACTCCTGGCAAACAAGCCCTCCGGACTAGGAACTCCAGTACCACAACCCAGCCCAGTGTCTGCCCAACGGAAGAAATACGTTTCCCTGTGGGGCTCTCTAGAATACCCAGATGAGGATCAACCTGCTTGGGCCTCGACGGACCCGCACTGGATAGGCTGCTCTGGGCACTCATGCTCTGTCTGACACAGCCTGAAGCCAGACGTCCAGACAGACAAGGAGACAGCTGGCCGCATACCCAGCACTTCGGACACGCCATGGTCTTATGCCGTCAACTCTTCCAAACCTTGGTTTTCAGATATCTGAACCTAGACATTATATCAAATCTCCACACACCTGGGTATCGCAGGCACAAAACAGAACTCCTTTTTCCCCATGGCTGTAAAGCTTGCTCTTGGCATGGAGTCACACTTTCAGGGTGGGAGAAACCTTTATGGCCCCTGATGCCACGCCCAAACTTGAGTGCTGCTTGGGCTCAAATTCACACTGTGACCCTCAGCATGAGCCCCATGTCAAAGAAAGTCCTGTCAGGGCATGGACCAAGAGCCCACAAATGGGGCTTGCCAAGCCCCTATGCACCCAATCCTCACCAGTGCTTGAGTTTACCAGTCGCCCAGACCGTACCTGGGGCTCTGCTCTGGAATCCCTTTCTTGGAGAGACACATGAGCCAGAAAACACGACTCCACCCTTCCCACAAAATGACCCCAAACTCTTGGGACTGGGACAAATCCCCAGAGAGAGATACTCGTCCACAGACCCTGAGGCCACCCCTCCTATCGACGGCTATCCCGGACACAACATCCAGAGAAAAAGCCTGAAGGAACGCCTCCCACTCGCCCTTGTTCAGAGGCCCAGGAGCTCCCTCTCGGGCTGTACATCAGGCCTGCCATAAGCTATGCGCCACGCATAAGCTGAGTTTGTGTTTTCAGACTTCTGTGCCCACAGCCTGGACCCACACAACCTCCAGGCTAGGGCTTCTGGTGCCCCAGCGAAAGATTGTGCCTGCCCTCTCCAAGGAAATTGTGCCCAATCCATTGACCACAAACCTACAGGTTAGGGAAAAGCTCCAAGGCCCCTGAGGCCATCAATAGTGTAGGCCACACTGGACTAAGAAGTGATCTCTGACAGCAGCGGAGCATCTATCTCCACCTAGACTCTCAGACAGTGTCCACAGAGACAGAAGGTTGAAATGGACAGGTCCCCAGGCCCTAATCTGAACCTTAGCTTTGGTTTCCATGTGTCCGTCCTCAGAGGACTGTTTTCGTAGACCAGTACACGGGGCTTTTCTGAGGCACCAAACCAAACCTCTCTTGTCTCCACATGTGGAGCTTTCTTACTGGGGACGTATCAAACTCTTCAGGTAGGAGAGTTCCGGAGGGCCCCTGAAAAACCAGCACATTCCAAGGTCTCCATGGACTCAAACGCACATTAAGACGCATCCTCAGGAGAGGCCATTTCAACCCCGCCCCATGGGTAGCGTGTCCCAGAGGCAGCAGATCAAACATATCTTGTGGCTAATGGCCAATGGGAATGCGAGGCATGCTGTACAGGGATCCATCCTTCGAACCCTGCTCTCCAATCCTTTCGTATGGTATGTCCTGGAGCCATGCAACAGGACTCGAATGTCCCACAGAAGGAAACCTTGTGGTTTGGGGTAACCTCCAAACTCAGCGTGGGAAAACTTCCTTGGCCTCATGAGGCCCCCGCTTCATGAAGGTGCCATCATGGACACATACTCCAGCCTCAGTCTGATCCTCAGTCTGACTTCAGATGCAGGAGATTTTGATTCAGCCTCTGCAGAGTGGGCCTGCTCTGCCCTTGGCTCTAATCCTCACCCTAGCTTGTCTTCTCAGACTTCTGTCCTCACATTCCGGGCCCACAAACCCACCCTCCTGGGAATTCTGGGGCCACAATGAAGCACTCTGCCTGCCTCCCAGGAGAAAAACATTGTCTATGGTGCTGCCCAGAACCCCAAATGAGGACCAAACAGCTTGGCCCTCGGCAACCCCCCAATTGCATAGGCTACCTTAAACACTGATGCTCTGCAAATAGCCTGAGCCCAGACCTTCTAACAGACACCGACACATCTAGCTGCACCCCCAGCACATTGGACCCGCCACTGCCTTAGGCCACCATCCATTCCCAACCTGGGTTTTCAGTCATCGGATCCTAGACCTTATCTCCAATCCCTTCACAGGGGTAACCGGATGCACAAGTCAGAACCCCTCCTTCCCCATGGCAAGAAACCTTGCTGCTGGCAGTGAGTCAAACCTTCAGTGTGGGAGAAAACGGCATGGACCATGAGGCCACGCCCATGCGTGAGGGCAGCCTTAGTCACAAACACACATTGTGACCCTCAGCGTGAGTACCTATTCAAGTAACGCTTCAGTGACTTAACCAAGAGCCCGCATATGTGGCTTGCCATGCCCATAGGCACCCAGGACTAAATAGATGGTGTGTATACAGGTTGAGGGAACCCACTACTGTGCTCTAGAGTCCCTCTCCTGGGGGTCCTCTGTGGTAGAAAACAGTACTCTTCCCTTCCTACAGAATAAACCCAAACACTTGGGAGCTTGGAAAATCCCCCGAGAGGAAGGCTCTATCTCGGCCCCTGAAGCAACCCCTACCCTGAACGGCCACTGTGAACGCAACACCCAGAGACAAAAGCCTGAGCAACTGCCTCCCACTTGCACTCCTTTGATATCCAGAGGATCTCCCCTCACGGACTGGAGATCAGGCCTGCCATTACCTTGGCCCCTAGCTGAGCCAAGTTTGCTTTTTCAGACATCTGTCCCCACAGCCCTGGCAAACACAGCCTCTAGGCTGCGTCCTCTGGAGCCATACCACAGGACCGTGTCTGCTTTCTCCTGGGAAACTGTGTCCATTACTTTGGCCACACACCTCCAGAATATGAGAAACCTCAAAGCCCCCAAGGACATCCCACTACTGGGAGCCTCCCTGGACACACAGGGGCATTCGGACACAAGCTGAGCAGCTACCTCCACGAAGGCATGCACACAGATGTCAACAGAGATAGAAGGTTGATCCGGACAGGCCCTTAGGCCCTAATCTCAACTCTTGCTTTGGTTTCCAGGTGTCACTCCTCAGAGGCTTTGGTTCGAAGAACAGGATATGGGGCTTTCCTGAGGCACTGAACAGAACTCCTCTCGTCTCCACATGGGAAGCTTCCTTGTTGGAGCCGTGTCAAACACCTCAGGTTGGAGAATCCTGCAGAGTCCCTGAGACACCTCCACATTCCAAGGTCTCCCAGGCCACCAAGCCACAGTAGGACTCATCTTCAGGAGAGTCCATTTCAACTCTCCCCTCTGGGTAGCTCACCCAGGAGGCCTCAGATTGAGCCGGCCTTGTCCTGACTAAAGAGTGGGAATATGAGGTGGCGTTCTCAGGCATCCATGCTTAGACACCTGCTCTCGAGTCTTTCCGTATGGGGCCTCCTGGAACCATCCAATAGGACTCGACAGTCGTGCAGAAGGAAACCTTGAGGTTTGGAGTAGTTCACAAATCTCATCGTAGGCAAACCACCCTGGCCTCATGAAGCCCCCACACCCTTCAGGAAGAGGCCATCTGTACAAAAACTCTAGCCTTAGGCTCGTCTCATAGTTGACATGACCTCAGAGCAGGAGATCTCGATTCAGCCCCTGCAGAGTGGGCCTTCCATGCCTTCGGTCCCAAACCCCATGCTAGCTTGTGTTTTCAGACTTCCTTCCTCACACTCCTGGCAAACAAGCCCTCCGGACTATGAACTCCAGAACCACAACCCAGCCCAGTGTCGGCCCAACGGAAGAAAACCGTTTCCCTGTGGGGCTCTCCAGAAAACACAGATGAGGATCAACCTGCTCAGGCCTCGACGGTACCCGAACTGGATAGGCTGCTCTGGGCACTCATGCTCTGTCTGACACAGCCTGAAGCCAGACGTCCAGACAGACAAGGAGACTGCTGGCCGCACACCCCGCACTTCGGACACGCCATGGTCTTATGCCGTCAACTCTTCCTAACCTTGTTTTTCAGATATCTGAACCTAGACATTATATCAATTCTCCATACAGCTGGGTATCGCAAGCACAAAACAGAACTCCTCCTTCCCCATGGCTGTAAAGCTTGCTCTTGGCATGGAGTCACACCTCAGGGTAGGATAAACCTTCATGGCCCCTGATGCTACGCCCAAACGTGAGTGCTGCTTGGGCACAAATTCAAACAGTGACCCTCAGCATGAGCCCCATGTCAAAAAAGGCCTGTCAGGGCCTGGACCAAGAGCCCGCATATGGACTTGCCAAGCACCTATGCACCCAATCCTCACCAGTGATTGAGTTTACCAATCGCCCAGCCCGTACCTGGGGCTCTGGTCTGGAATCCCTTTCTTGGAGAGACACATGAGCCAGAAAACACGACTCCACCCTTCCTAAAAAATGACCCCAAACTCTTGGGACCTGGGACAAATCGCCAGAGAGAGATACTCGTCCACAGTCCCTGAGGCCACCCCTCCTATCCACGGCTATTCCTGACACAACATCCAGAGACAAAAGCCTGAAGGAACGCCTCCCACTCGCCCTTGTTTCAGAGGCCCAGGAGCTTCCTCTCTGGCTGTACATCCGGCCTGCCATACCCTTGGCGCCACTCATGAGCTGAGTTTGTGTTTTCAGACTTCTGTGTCCACAGCCTGGACCCACACTACCTCCAGGCTAGGGCTTCTGGTGCCCCAGCGAAAGATTGTGCCTGCCCTCTCCAAGGAAAGTGTGCCCAATCCATTGACCACAACCCTACAGGTTAGGGAAAAGCCCCTAGGCCCCTGAGGCCCTCAATAGTGTAGGCCACCCTGGACTAAGAGGGGCTCTCTGACACCAGCGGTGCAACTATCTCCACTTAGACTCTCAGACAGTGTCCCCAGAGACAGAAGGTTGAAATGGACAGGGCCCCAGGCCCTAATATGAACTTTAGCTTTGGTTTCCATGTGTCTGTCCTCAGAGTACAGTTCTCGTAGACCAGCACTAGGGGCTTATTTGGGCACCAAACGAAACCTCTCTCGTCTCCACATGGGGAGCTTTCTTACTTGGGATGTATCAAACCCTTCAGGTAGGAGAGTTCCGTAGGGCCACTGAACAACCAGCACATTCCAAGGTCTCCATGGACCCAAACGCACATTATGACCCATACTCGGGAGAGGCCATTTCAAATCAGCCCCTGGGTAGCGTGCCCCAGAGGCAGGAGATCAAACATATCTTGTCGCTCATGTTCAATGGGAATGCGAGGCATGCTGTACAGGGATCCATCCTTTGAACCCTGCTCTACAGTCCTTCCGTATGGTATGTCCTGGAGCCATGCAACAGGACTCGAATGTCTCACAGAAGGAAACCTTGTGGTTTGGGGCAACCTCCAAACTCAGCGTGGGAAAACTTCCTTGGCCTCATGAGGCCCCGCTTCATGAAGGTGCCATCCTGGACACATACTCCAGCCTCAGCCAACTTCTGATCTTCAGCCTGACTTCAGATGCAGGAGATTTCGATTCAGCCTCCGCAGAGTGGGCCTGCTCTGCCCTTGGAACAATCCTCACCCTAGCTGGTGTTTGCAGACTTCCGTCCTCACACTCCTGGCCCACACACCCTCCCTACTGGGAATTCTGAGGCAACAATGAAGCACTCTGCCTGCCTCCCAGGAGAAAAACATTGTCTATGTTGCTGCCCAGAGACCCCAAATAAGGATCAAACTGCTTGGACCTTGGCAACACCCCAATTGCATAGGCTACTTTAAACACTGATGCTCTGTCGCAAATAGCCTGAGCCCAGACCTTCCAACAGACATCGACACATCTGGCTGAACACCCAGCACATTGGACCCGCCACTGCCTTAGGCCACCATCCATTCCAAACCTGGGATTTCATTCATTAGAACCTAGACCCTCTCTCCAATCCCTGCACAGGGGGGAACCTGATGCACAAGTCAGAACCCCTCCTTCCCCATGGCAAGAAACCTTGCTACTGGCAGTGAGTCAAACCTTCAGTGTAGGAGAAAACGGCATGGCCTATGAGGCCACGCCCATGGGCACAAACACACATTGTGACCCTCAGCGTGAGTACCTTATTCATGTAACGCCTCTCAGTGACTGGACCAAGAGCCCGCATATGTGGCTTGCCATGCCCATAGACACCCAGGACTAACTAGATGGTGTGTATTCCAGTTGAGGAGGCCACTGCTGTGCTCTAGAGACCCTTGCCTGGGGGGTGACCTGTGGCAGAAAACAGTACTCTTCCCTTCCCACAGATTGACCCAAACACTTGGGAGCTTGGACAAATCCCCGAGAGGAAGGCTCTTCCTCACCTCCTGAAGCAACCCCTACCATGAACGGCCACTGTGAACGCAACACCCAGAGACAGAAGCCTGAGCGTCTGCCTCCCACTTGCCCTCCTTTGATATCCAGATGATCTCCCCTCACGTACTTGGTATCAGGCCTGCAATTACCTTGGCCCCTAGCTGAGCCAAGTTTGCTTTTTCAGACATCTGTCCCCACAGCCCTGGCAAACACAGCCTCTAGGCTGGGTCCTCTGGAGCCATACCACAAGACCGTGCCTCCTCTCTTCTGGGACACTGTGTCCATTCCTTTGGCCACACACCTCCAGAATATGAGAAACCTCAAGGCCCCCGAGGACATCCCACTACTGGGAGCCTCCCTGGACACACAGGGCCATTCGGACACAACCTGAGCAGCTACTTCCACGAAGGCTTGCACACAGATGTCAACAGAGATAGAAGGTTGAGCCGGACAGGCCCTTAGGCCCTAATCTCAACTCTTGCTTTGGTTTCCAGGTGTCACTCCTCAGAGGCTTTGGTTCGAAGAACAGGATATGGGGCTTTCCTGAGGCACTGAACAGAACTCCTCTAGTCTCCACATGGGAAGCTTCCTTGTTGGAGCCATGTCAAACACCTCAGGTTGGAGAATTCCTGCAGAGTCCCCGAGCCACCTCCACATTCCAAGGTCTCCCCGGCAACCAAGCCACAATAGGACTCATCTTCAGGGGAGTCCATTTCAACTCTCCCCTCTGGGTAGCTCACCCAGGAGCCCGCAGATTGAGCCTGCCTTGTCCTGACTAAAGAGTGGGAATATGAGGTGGCATTCCCAGGCATCCATGCTTAGACACCTGCTATCGAGTCTTTCCATATGGGGCCTTCTGGAACCATCCAATAGGACTCGACTGTCGTGCATATGGAAACCTTGAGGTTTGGAGTAGTTCACAAATCCCATCGTAGGCAAACCTCCCTGGCATCATGAAGCCCCAACACCCTTCAGGAAGAGGCCATGCTGGACAAAAACTCTAGCCTGAGGCACGTCTCATTGTTGACATGACCTCAGTGCAGGAGATCTCGATACAGTCTCTGCAGATTGGGCCTGCTCTGCCCTCGGTCCCAAACCTCACGCTAGCTTGTGTTTTCAGACTTCCCCCCTCACACTCTTGGCAAACAAGCCCTCCGGACTAGGAACTCCAGAACCACAACCCAGCCCAGTGTCTGCCCAACGGAAGAAAACCGTTTCCCTGTTGGGTTCTCCAGTAAACCCAGATGAGGATCAACCTGCTCGGGCCTCGACGGTACCCGAACTTGATAGGCTGCTCTGGGCACTCATGCTCTGTCTGACACAGCCTGAAGCCAGCCGTCCAGACAGACAAGGAGACAGCTGGCCGCACACCCAGCACTTCAGACACGCCATGGTCTTATGCCGTCAACTCTTCCTAACCTTGGTTTTCAGATATCTGAACCTAGACATTATATCAATTCTCCAAACAGCTGGGGATCGCAAGCACAAAACAGAACTCCTCCTTCCCCATGGGTGTAAAGCTTGCTCTTGGCATGGAGTCACACCTTCAGAGTGGGAGAAACCTTCATGGCCCCTGATGCCACGCCCAACCTTGAGTGCTGCTTGGGCACAAATTCACACTGTGACCCTCAGTGTGAGCCCCATGTCAAAGAAAGGCCTGTCAGCGCCTGGACAAAGAGCCCGCATATGGGGCTTTCCAAGCCCCTATGCACCCAATCTTCACGAGTGTTTGAGTTTTCCAGTCGCCCCGCCCGTACCAGGTTCTTTGCCTTCGAATCCCTTTCTTGGGTAGACACATGAACCAGACAACACGACTCCACCCTTCCCACAAAATGACCCCAAACTCTTGGGAGCTGAAACAAATCCCCAGAGAGAGATACTCCTCAATAGTCCCTGAGGCCACCCCTCCAATCCACGGCTATCCCTGACACAACATCCAGAGACAAAAGCCTGAAGGAAGGCCTCCCACTCGCCCTTGTTTCAGAGGCCCAGGAGCTCCCTCTCGGGCTGTACATCTGGCCTGCCATACCCTAGGCGCCACTCATAAGCTGAGTTTGTGTTTTCAGACTTCTGTGTCCACAGCCTGGACCCACACTACCTCCAGGCTAGGGTCTCTGGAGCCACAGCGAAAGATTGTGCCGGCCCTCTCCAAGGAAATTGTGCCCAAACCATTGACCACAACCCTACAGGTTAGGGAAGAGCTCCAAGGCCCCTGAGGCCATCAATAGTGTAGGCCACCCTGGACTAAGAGGGGCTCTCTGACACCAGCGGAGCAACTATCTCCACTTAGACTCTCAGACAGTGTCCCCAGAGACAGAAGGTTGAAATGGACAGGTCCGCAGGCCCTAATCTGAACTTTAGCTTTGCTTTCCATGTGTCCGTCCTCAGAGGACTGTTTTCGTAGACCAGCACACGGGGCTTTTCTGAGGCAACAAACCAAACCTCTCTCGTCTCCACATGGGGAGCTTTCTTACTCGGGATGTATCAAACCATTCAGGTAGGAGAGTTCCGCAGGGCCACTGAACAACCAGCACATTCCAAGGTCTTCATGGACCCAAACGCACATTATGACGCATCCTCAGGAATGGGCATTTCAACTCAGCCCCCTGGGTAGCGTGCCCAGAGGCAGCAGATCAAACATATCTTGTCGCTAATGGCCAATGCGAACCCGAGGCATGCTGTACAGGGATCCATCCTTTAAACCCTGCTCTCCAGTCCTACCGTAGGGTAAGTCCTTGAGCCATGCAACAGGACTCGAATGTCCCGAGAAGGAAACCTTGTGGTTTGAAGCAACCTCAAAACTCAGCGTGGGAAAACTTCCTTGGCCCATGAGGCCCCCGCTTCATGAAGGTGCCATCATGGACACATACTCCAGCCTCAGCCAACGTCTGATCCTCAGCCTGACTTCAGATGCAGAAGATTTTGATTCAGCCTCTGCAGAGAGGGCCTGCTCTGCCCTTGGCTCCAATCCTCACCCTAGCTTGTGTTTTCATACTCTTGTCCTCACACTCCTGGCCCACAAACCCTCCCTTCTGGGAATTCTGGGGCCACAATGAAGCACTCTGCCTTCCTCCTAGGAGAAAAACATTGTCTGTGGTGCGGCCCATCAACCCCAAATGAGGATCAAACTGCTTGGCCCTCGGCAACACCCCATTTGCATAGGCTACCTTAAACACTGATGCTCTGTCGCAAATAGCCTAAGCGCAGACCTTCCAACAGACATCGACACAGCTGGCTGCACACCCAGCACATTGGACCCGCCACTGCCTTAGGCCACCATCCATTCCCAACATGGGTTTTCAGTCATCGGAACCTAGACCTTATCTCCAATCCCTGCACAGGGGGGAACCTGATGCACAAGTCAGAACCCCTCCTTCCCCATGGCAAGAAAACTTGCTGCTGGCAGTGATTCAAACCTTCAGTGTAGGAGAAAATGGCATGGCCCATGAGGCCACGCCCATGCGTGAGGGCCGCCTTGGGCACAAACACACATGGTGACCCTCAGCGTGAGTACCTTATTCAAGTAACGCCTCTCAGTGACTGGACCAAGAGCCCGCATATGTGGCTTGCCATGCCTATAGGCACCCAGGACTAACTAGATGGTGTGTATTCCAGTTGAGGGAGGTCACTGCTGTGCTCTAGAGTTCCTCGCCTGGGGGGTCCCCTGTGGCAGAAAACAGTACTCTTCCCTTCCCACAGATTGAACCCAAACACTTGGGAGCTTGGACAATCCCCTGAGAGGAAGGCTCTTCCTCGGCCCCTGAAGCAACCCCTACCCTGAACGGCCACTGTGAACGCAACACCCAGAGACAAAAGCCTGAGCGACTGCCTCCCACTTGCCCTCCTTTGATATCCAGAGGATCTCCCCTCACGGACTGGAGATCAGGCCTGTCATTACGTTGGCCCCTAGCTGAGCCAAGTTTGCTTTTTCAGACATCTGTCCCCACAGCCCCGGCAAACACAGCCTCTAGGCTACGTCCTCTGGAGCCATAACACAGGACCGTGCCTGCTCTCTCCTGGGAAACTGTGTCCATTTCTTTGGCCACACACCTCCAGAATATGATAAATCTCAAGGCCCCCGAGGACATCCCACTACTGGGAGCCTCCCTGGACACACAAGGGCATTCGTACACAAGCTGAGCAGCTACCTCCACAAAGGCATGCACACAGATGTCAACAGAGATAGAAGGTTGAGCCGGACAGTCCCTTTGGCCCTAATCTCAACTCTTGCTTTGGTGTCCTGGTGTCACTCCTCAGAGGCTTTGGTTCGAAGAACAGGATATGGGGCTTTCCTGAGACACTGAACAGAACTCCTCTCGACCAAATGGGAAGCTCCCTTGTTGGAGCCGTGTCAAACACCTCAGGTTGGAGAATCCTGCAGAGTCCCTGAGCCACCTCCACATTCCAAGGTCTCCCAGGCCACCAACCCACAGTAGGACTCATCATCAGGAGAGTCCATTTCAACTCTCCCCTCTGGGTAGCTCACCCAGGAGCCCGCAGATTGAGCCTGCCTTGTCCTGACTAAAGAGTGGGAATATGAGGTGGCGTTCCCAGGCATCCATGCTTAGACACCTGCTCTCGAGTCTTTCCGTATGGGGCCTCCTGGAACCATCCAATAGGACTCGACTGTCGTGCAGAAGGAAACCTTGAGGTTTGGAGTAGTTCACAAATCCCATCATAGGCAAACCTCCCTGGTCTCACGAAGACCCCACACCCTTCAGGAAAAGGCCATGCTGGACAAAAACTCTAGCCTGAGGCATGTCTCATAGTTGACATGACCTCAGTGCAGGAGATCTCGATTCAGCCTCTGCAGAGTGGGCCTGCCGTGCCCTCGGTCCCAAACCTCACGCTAGCTTGTGTTTTCAGACTTTCTTACTCACACTCCTGGCAAACAAGCCCTCCGGACTAGGAACTCCAGAACCAAAACCCAGCCCAGGGTCTGCCCAACGGAAGAAAAACGTTTCCCTGTGGGGTTCTCCAGAAAACCCAGATGAGGATCAACCTGCTCGGGCCTCGACGGTACCCGAACTGGATAGGCTGCTCTGGGCACTTATGCTCCATCTGACACAGACTGAAGTCAAACGTCCAGACAGACAAGGAGACAGCTGGCCGCACACCCAGCACTTCAGACACGCCATGGTCTTATGCCGTCACCTCTTCCTAACCTTGGTTTTCAGATATCTGAACCTAGACATTATATCAATTCTCCACACAGCTGGGGATCGCAAGCACAAAACAGAACTCCTCCTTCCCCATGGCTGTAAAGCTTGCTCTTGGCATGGAGTCACACCTTCAGGGTGAGAGAAACCTTCATGGCCCCTGATTCCACGCCCAACCGTGAGTGCAGCAGCACAAATTCACACTGTGACCCTCAGCGTGAGCCCCTTGTCAAAGAAAGGCCTGTCAGGGCCTGGACCAAGAGCCCACATATGGGGCTCGCCAAGCCGCTATGCACCCAATCCTCACCAGTGTTTGAGTTTTCCAGTCGCCCCGCCCGTACCGGGGGCTCTGCTCTCGAATCCCTTTCTTGGAGAGACACATGAGCCAGACAACACGACTCCACCCTTCCCACAAAATGACCCCAAACTCTTGGGAGCTGGGACAAATACCCAGAGAGGGATACTCGTCCATAGTCCCTGAGGCCACCCGTCCAATCCACGGCTATCCCGGACACAACATCCACAGAAAAAGCCTGAAGGAACGCCTCCCACTCGCCCTTGTTTCAGATGCCCAGGAGCTCCCTCTCGTGCTGTACATCCGGCCTGCCATACCCTAGTCGCCACTCATAAGCTGAGTTTGTGTTTCCAGACATCTGTGCCCACAGCTTGGACCCACACAACCTCCAGGTTAGCCTCCATTCCAAGGCCCTCATGGACAGAAACACACATTAGGCCCCATCCTCAAGAAAGACCATTTCAACTCAGCCACCCCGGTTTCTCCCGCTGAGCCATCAGATTTCAACTGTCTAGTCCCTTCACTGTTCGCCAGGGATCTGCTTTGGAATTCCTCTTTGTTTGGGGCACCTGAGGTATCAAACCTGAAAGGAGACCTCCCATGCCACAGATTGACGAAAAACCATTGGGACCGGGCCATATCCACAGAGAGGAAGATTTGTCCATGGCCCAGGAGGCCTCCCCACATTCCAAGGCCATCGTTGATACAAAATCCAGAGACAAAATCCTGAGCAAGCGCCTCAGACACGCTCTTTCTTCATATCCTGAAGTTTTCTTCTCATGGTTTGTAGATTGGGCCTGCCATACCTACGTCTCCAAACCTAAGCTGAGTTTGTGTTTTCGACTTCTGTCCTCAAATTCCAGGGCCACACACCCTCCAGGATGGGGCCCCTGGCGCCACACATTAGGACTGTGCCTACCCCATGCATGGAAATTCTGCCCATTCCATTGTCCAATATCGTACATATTAGGAGAACCCTGCAAAGTCCCCGAGGCCATCCCAAGAGTGTAGGTCTCCCGGGACAAACAAGGGCGGTCTGACACCAGCTGAGCATCTATCTCCACACATGACATAGATGGATGTCCCCAGAGAAGTAGATGGAACCAGACATGACCCTAGGCCATAATCGAATCCAAGCTTTGGTTTACAGGCATGTCTCCTCAAAAGCCTGAATTCCAATACAAGCATAGGGGGTTTCCTGAGGCACCCATCAGAACAAACCTCATCTCCACAAGGAAACTTGAGCATGGGAGCTATGTCAAAAGTTTAGGAGAATACTTCAGGGTCCTGGTGCCACCGCCCCATTCCAAGGCCCCCATGGACACAAACACACTTTAGGACCTTACCTCGGGAACGTCCATTTCCATTGAACCTCCCCGGTGTCTCCCGATAGCCATCAGATCTCAAATGTCTTGTTGTTAGGAGAGAATTGGAATGCGAGGCGATCTTCCCTGGCATACATCCTCAAACGATGCTCTGGAGTCATTCCATAGGAAATGGCCTGGAGCTGCCCAACAGGTCTCAAATGTCCCGAATAAGGAATCCTTGAAGGGGGCATCCCACTACTCCCAACGTGGGAAAACGTTAACAGCCTTGAGACTCCGCTTCGTTCATGAAGGGGCAGTAATGCACAGAAACTCCAACCTGAGCCAACGTCTGATCCACGCCGTGACTACAGATGCATGAGATATTGTTTCATATCTGCAGGGGTACCTGCCCTGCCCTCAGCCTGACATCCGAGTCTAGCTTGTGTTCTCAGACTTCTGTCCTCACACTACTGGCCCCGAAGCCCTCACGTTTGGCAATTCCGGACCCACAATGCAGCACTCTGCCTGCCCTCTAGAAAAAATATCTTGCGTACTTAGCTGCCCAGGCACCACAAATGAGGATAAAACTACATGGCATTCAACTGTAACCAAATTATCAAGTCTAACCTGGACACTAATGCAATGTCTGACACAACCTGAGCCCGAACCTCCTGACCAACAACCAGGCAGCTGACCGCACACTGAGCATATCAGAACCACCATGGCCTTAGGTCATCATCTCTTCCCAACTGCGGTTTTCAGGATTTATAACCTAGACCTTATCTCCAACCACTGCCCAGGGTTGAAAATGATGCAGAAATCAGAACTCCTTCCCCATGGCAAGAAACCTTGTGATTGGCATGTTGTCCAAAGTTCAGTGAAGTTGAAACCAGTGTGGCCCATGTGGCCCCGCCGATGCTCACAGGCCACATTGGTCAGAAACACACATTGTGACCCTCAGCCTGAGCCAAGTCCTCAACTAAGGCCTCTTAGTGGCTGGATGAAGTGACAGCATATTGGGCCTGCCATGCCCCAAGGCACCAATTTTAGCCATAGTTTGGGTTGTCCCTTCACTCTTCCCCAGGGCTCTGCTTTGGATTTCCTCTTTTGTTGGGACACTAAGGTAACAAACCTGAAAGGAGACCTCCCATCCCACAGATTGACGAAAAACCATTGGGACCGGGCCAAATCCACAAAGAGGAAGATTCGTCCATGGCACATGAGGCCTCCCCACATTCCACGGCCATCGTTGATACAAAATCCAGATACAAAAGCCTGAGCCAGCGACTCAGACTAGCTCTTTCTTCATACCCTGAAGATTTCTTCTCATGGTCTGTAGATTGGGCCTGCCATTCCTACCTCCCCAAACCTAAGGTGAGTTTGTGTTTTCAGACTTGTGTCCTCAAAGTCCTAGGCCACACACCGTACAGGCTGGTGCCCCTGGTGTGAAACATTAGGACTGGGCCTACCCAATCCATGGGAATTCTGCGCATTCCATTGTTCAAAATCTTACAAATCAGGAGTACCCTCCAATGTCCCCGAGGCCATCCCAATAGTGTAGGTCTCCCAGACAAACAAGGGCGGTCTGACACCGGCTGAGGATCTACCTCCACTCATACCATAGATGGATGTCCCCAGAGAAGAAGATGGAACCAGACAGGACCCTAGCCCATAATCGGATGCATTGATTTGGTTTACAGGCATGTCTCCTCAAAGCCTGGATTCTAATACCAGCATAGGTGGTTTCCTCAGGCACCGATCAGAACAAATCTGTCTCCACAAGGAAACTTGTGCATGGGAGTTATGTCAGAAGCTTAGGAGAATACTTCAGGGGCTCTGTGCCACTGCCCCATTCCAAGGCCCTCATGGACACAATCACACATTAGGCCCCATCTTCAGGAAAATGCATTTCAACTCAGCCACCCCGGTTCCTCCCGCAGAGCCATCCAATCTAAACTGTCTTGGTGCTAGGAGACAATTGGAATGCGAGGCGGGATTCCCTGGCATCAATCTTGAACGGTGCTCTGGAGTCATTCCATATGGGATGTCTGGAGCTGCCAAACAGGTCTCAATTGTCCCGCTCAGACATCTGTCCTCACACTCCTGGCCCAGAAGCCCTCAAGTTTGGCAATTCCGGACCCACAATGCAGGACTCTGCCTGCCCTCTAGAAAAAAAATATATATATATATTGTGACCCTCAGTCTGAGCAGAGTCTTCAAGTAAGGCCTCTCAGCGGGTGGATGAAGAGACAGCATATAGGGCCTGCCATGATCCTAGGCCCCCATTTTTAACCATAGTTTGGGTTGTCCCTTCACTCTTCCCCGGGTCTCTGCTTTGGAATTCCTCTTTGGTTGGGACACTGAGGTAACAAACCTGAAAGGAGACCTCCCATCCCACAGCTTGACGAGAAACAATTGGGAACGGGTCAAATCCGCAGAGAGGAAGATTCGTCCACGGCCCATGAGGCCTCCCCACATTCCACGGCCATCGTTGATACAAAATCCAGAGACAAAGCCTGAGCAAGTGCCTCAGACTCGCTCTTTCTTCATATCCTGAAGAATTCTTTACATGGTTTATAGATTGGGCCTGCCATACCTAAGTCCCAAAACCTAAGCTGAGTTTGTGTTTTCAGACTTCTGTCCTCAAAGTCTTGGGCACACACCCTCCAGGCTGGGCCCCTGGAGCCATACATTAGGACTGTGCCTACCCAATCCATGGGAATCTGCGCATTCCATTGTCCAAAATCGTACAAATTAGGAGAACCCTCCAACGTCCCCGAGGCCATCCCAATAATGTAGGTCTCCGGGGACAAACAAGGGCGGTCTGACACCACCTGAGCATCTACCTCCACTCATACCATAGATGGATGTCCCCAGAGAAGAAGATTGAACCAGACAGGGCCCTAGGCCATAATCGGATCCATTGCTTTGGTTTACAGTCATGTCTCCTCAAAAGCCTGGAATCCAATACCAGAATAGGGGGCTTCCTGTGGCACCCATCAGAACAAATCTCGTCTCCACAAGGAAAGTTGTGCATGGGAGCTATGTCGAAAGCTTAGGAGAATACTTCAGGGTCCCGGTGCCACCGCCCCATTCCAAGGCCCTCATGGACACAAACACACATTAGGCACCATCCTCAGGAAGTCCATTTCTTTTTTTTGTTTAAAGATTTTATTTATTTATTTGACAGACAGAGATCACAAGCAGGCAGAGAGGCAGGCAGAGAGAGAGAAGGAAGCAGGCCCGATATGAGGCTCGAAACCAGGACTCTGAGATCATGACCTGAGCCTAAGGCAGCGGCTTAACCCACTGAGCCACCCAGGAGCCCAAGGAAAGTCCATTTCAACTCAGCCACCCCGTTTGCCCCCGCAGAGCCATCCGACCTAAACTGTCTTGTTCCTAGTAGACAATTGGAATGCGAGGCGGGCTTCCCTGGCATTCATCCTCGAACAGTGCTCTGGAGTCATTCCATATGGGATGTCCTGGAACTGCCCAACAGGTCTCAATTGTCCCGCAGAAGGAATCCTTGAAGGGGGCAGCCCACAACTTCCAACGTGGAAAAACCTCCATGGTCTTTAGATTCTGCTCCGTTCATGAAGAGGCAGTCATGCACAGAAACTCCAAACTGAACCAACGTCTGATCCTTGCCGTGACTTCATACGCATGAGACATTGGGTCAGTACTGCAGGGGGTACGTGCCGTGGCCTCGGCCTGAAGTCCAAGTCTAGCTTGTGTTCTCAGATTTCTGTCCTCACACTCCTGCCTAGAGGCCCTCAAGTTTGTCAATTCCAGAACCACAATGCAGCACTCTGCCAGCCCTCTAAAAAAAAATATCTTGCCTAATGAGCTGCCCAAGCACCTTAAATGAGTATAAATCTACACGGCACTCGACTGTACCCAAATTATATAGTCTAACCTGGGCACTAATGCACCATCAGCACCACCTGAGCACGAACCTCCTGACCAAAACCCAGGCAGCTGACCGCACACTGAGCACATCAGACCCGCCATGGCCTTAGGTCAGTGTAGTTGAAATCAGTGTGGCCAATTAGGCCCCGCCCATGCTCGCGGGCCACATTGGTCACAAACACACATTGTGACCCTCAGCCTGAGCCCAGTCCTCAAGTAAGGCCTCTCAGTGTCTGGATGAAGTGACAGCATATTGGGCATGCCATGCCCCTAGGCCCCAATTTTTAACCATAGTTTGGGTTTTCCCTTCACTCTTCCCCAGAGCTCTGCTTTGGAATTCCTCTTTGGTTGGGACACCTGAGGTAGCAAACCTGAAAGAGGCCTCCCATGCCACAGATTGACGAAAAATATTTAGGACCAGGCCAAATCCACAAAGAGGAAGATTCGTCCATGGCCCATGAGGCCTCCCCACCTTCCACGGCCATCGTTGATACAATATCCAGAGACAAATGCCTGAACAAGCACCTCAGACTAGCTCTTTCTTCATATCCTGAAGAAATCTTCTCATGGTTTGTAGATTGGGCCTGCCATACCTACCTCCCACAAACTAATGAGTTTGTGTTATCAGACTTCTGTCCCCAAAGTCCTGGGCCACACACCCTCCAGGCTGGGGCGCCTGGAGCCACACATTAGGACTGTGACTACCCAATCCATGGGAAGAAGATTGAACCAGACAGGACCCTAGGCCATAATTGGATCCATTGCTTTGCTTTACAGGCATGTCTCTTCAAAACCCTGAAAACCAATACCAGCAAGGGGGTTTCCTGAGGCACCCATCAGAAAAAATCTCGTCTCCACAAGGAAACTTGTGCATGGGAGCTAGTCAAAAGCTTAGGAGAATACTTCAGGGTCCCGGTGCAACCGCCCCATTCCAAGGCCCTCATGGACAAAAACACACATTAGGCCCCATTCTCAGGAAAGTCCATTTCAACTCAGCCACCCCGGTTGCTCCCGCAGAGCCATCCATTCTCAACTGTCTTTGTGCTAGGAGACAATTGGAATGCGAGGCACACTTCCCTGGCATCCATCCCCGAACAGTGCTCTGGAGTCATTCCATATGTGATGTCCTGGAGCTGCCCAACAGGTCTCAATTGTCCCGCACAAGGAATCCTTGAAGGGGGCATCCCACAACTCCCAACGTGGGAAAAACTCCATGGCCTTGAGATTCCGCACCGTTCATGAAAGGGCTGTCATGCACAGAAACTCCACCTGAACCAACGTCTGATCCTCCCCGTGACTTCAGATGCATGAGATATAGGTTCAGATCTGCAGGGGGTACAAGCCTTCCCCTCGGCCTGAAGCCCAAGTCTAGCTTGTGTTCTCAGACTTCTGTCCTAACACTCCTAGCAAAGAATCCCTCAAGTTTTGCAATTCCGGACCCACAAGGCAACACTCTGCCTGACCTCTACAAAAATTTTATTGCCTAATGAGCTGCCCAGGCACCTTAAATGAGGATAAACCTAAACGGCACTCCACTGTACCCAAATTATATAATCTAAGCTGGGCACTAATGCACTGTCTGTCACCACCTGAGCCCGAACCTCCTGACCTACACCTAGGCAGCTGACCGCATACTGAGCACATCAGACATGCCATGGCCTTAGGTCGTCATCTCTTCCCAACTGCGGTTATCAGGCTTCAGAACCTAGACCTTATCTCCAACTACTGCCCAGGGTTGATAATGATGCAGAAAGCAGAACTCCTTCCCCATGGCAAGAAACCTTGTGATTGGCATGTTGTCCAAAGTTCAGTGTAGTTGAAACCAGTGTGGCCCATGAGGCCCCGCTCATGCTCGCGGGCCTCATTGGTCACAAACACACATTGTGACCCTCAGCCTGAGGCCATTCTTCAAGTAGGCCTCTCAGAGGCTGGATGGAGAGACAGCATATTGTCCAGCCATGACCCTAGGCCCCAATTATTAACCAAATTTTGCGTTGTCCCTTAACTCTTCCCCAGGGCTCTGCTTTGGAATTCCTCTTTGGTTGGGAACCTGAGGTAACAAACCTGAAATGAGACTTCCCATCAAACAGATTGACGAAAAACAAATGGGACTGGGCCAAATCCACAGAGCGGAAGATTCATTCATGGTCCATGAGGCTCACCACATTCCACGGCCATCGTTGATACAAAATCCAGAGACAAAAGCCTGAGCAAGCGCCTCAGACTCGCTCTTTCTTCATATCCTGAATAGTTCTTCTCATGGTTTGTAGATTGGGCCTTCCGTACCTACGTCCCCAATACTAAGTAGAGTTTGTGTTTTCAGACTTTGGTCCTCAAAGTCCAGGGGCCACACAGCCTCCAGGCTGGGCTCCTGGAGCCACACAATAGGTCTGAGCCTACCCAGTCGATGGGAATTCTGCCCATTCCATTGTCCAAAAACGTACAAATTAGGAGAACCATCCAAAGTTCCCGAGGCCATCCCAATAGTGTAGGTCTCGGGACAAACAAGGGTGGTCTGACACCAACTGAGCATCTACCTCCACTCATACCATAGATGGATGTCCCCAGAGAAGAAGATTGAACCAAACAGGAGCCTAGGCCATAATCGGATCCATTGCTTTGGTTTACAGGCATGTCTTCTTAAAAGCCTGGATTCCAATACCAACATAGGGGGGTTTTCTGAGGCAACCATCAGAACAAATCTCGTCTCCACGAGGAAACTTGTGCATGGGAGCTATGTCAATAGCTTAGGAGAATACTTCAGGTTCCCGGTCCCACCGCCCCATTCCAAGGCCCTCATGGACACAAACACACATTAGGCCCCATCCTCAGGAAAGACCATTTCAACTCAGCCACCCCTGTTGCTCCCACAGAGCCATCCGATCTCCACTGTCTTGTTGTGAGGAGACAACTGGAATGCGAGGTGGGCTTCCCTGGCATTCATCCTCAAACGGTGCTCTGGAGTCATTCCATATGGGAGGTCCTGGAGCTGCCCAAAATGGTCTCAATTGTCCCGCAGAGGGAATCCTCTGAAGGGGGCATCCCACAACTCCCAACGTGGGAGAAACTCCATGGCCTTGAGATTCCGCTCCTTTCATGAAGGTGCAGTCATGGACAGAAACACCAAACTGAGCCAACGTCTGATCCTCGCAGTGACTTCCGATGCATGAGATATTGGTTCAGATCTGCAGGGGGTACCTGCAGTGCCCACGGTGAAGCCCAAGTCTAGTTTGTGTTCTCAGACTTCTGTCCTCACACTCCTGGCCCAGAAGCCCTCAACTCTGGCAATTCCCGACCCAAATGCAGCACTCTGACAGCCCTCTCGAAAAAATATTTTGCCTAATGACCCTCCCAGGCACCTTAATGAGGATAAAACTACACGGCTCTGACTATACCCAAATTATATAGTCTAACCAGAACACTAATGCACTGTCTGACACAACCTGAGCCCGAACCTCCTGACCAACACCCAGACAGCTGACCGCACACAGAGCACATCAGACCCGCCATGGCCTTAGGTCATCATCTCTTCCCAACTGCGGTTCAGGCTTCAGAACCTAGACTTTATCTCCAACCACTGCCCAGGGTTGAAAATGATGCAGAAATCAGAACTCCTTCCCCATGGAAAGAAACCTTGTGATTGGCATGTTGTCCAAAGTTCAGTGTAGTTGATACCAGTGTGGCCAATGAGGCCCCGCCCAAGCTCGAGGGCCACATTGGTCACAAACACACATTCTGTCCCTCAGCCTAATCCCAGTCCTCAAGTAAGGGGTATCAGCAGCTAGATGATGAGATAGCATATTGGGCCTGCCCTGCCCATAGGCCCCAATTTTTAACCATAGTTTGGGTTGTCCCTTCACTCTTTCCCAGGCCTCTGCTTAGGATTCCTCTTTGGTTGGGACACCTGAGGTAACAAACCTGAAAGGAAACCTCCCATCCCACAGATTGACGAAAAACAATTGGGACCGAGCCAAATCCACAGAGAGGATGATTCGTCCATGGCCCATGTGGCCTCCCCACATTCCACGGCCATCGTTGATACAAAATCCAGAGACAAACGCCTGAGCAAGCGCCTCAGAATCACTCTTTCTTCATATCCTGAAGAGTTCTTCCTACGGTTTGTAGATTGGGCCTCCCATACCTACGTCCCCAAACCTAAGCTAAGTTTGTGTTTTCAGAATTCTGTCCTCAAAGTCCTAGGCCACACACCCGCTAGGCTAGGGCCACTGGAGCCACAATGAGCACTGTGTCTACCCAATCTATGGGAATTCTGCCCATTCCATTGTCGAAAATCTGACAAATTAGGAGAACCCTCTATAGTCCCCGAGGCCATCCCAATTGTGTAGATCTCCCAGGACAAACAAGGGCGGTCTCACACCAGCTGAGCATCTACCTCCACTCATACCACAGATGGATGTCCCCAGAGAAGATAATTGAACCAGACAGGACGCTATTCCATAATCGGATCCATTGCTTTGATTTACAGGCATGTCTCCTCAAAAGCTTGGATTCCAATACCAGCGTAGGGGGTTTCCTGAGGCACCCATTAGAACAAATCTCATCTCCACAAGGAAACTTGTGAATGGGAGCTATGTCCAAATCTTAGGAGAATACTTCAGGGTCCCGGTGCCCCCCCCCATTCCAAGGCCCTCATGGACACAAACACTCCTTAGACCCCAACCTCAGGAAGTCCATTACTTTTTTTTTTAAGATTTTATTTATTTATTTGACAGTCATAGATCACAAGCAGGCAGAGAGAGAGTAGGAAGCAGGCTCCCTGCTGAGCAGAGTGCCTGATGTGAGGCTCGATCCTAGGACTCTGAGATCATGACCTGAGTCGAAAGAAGTGGCTTAACACACTGAGCCACCCAGGAGCACCACGAAAGTCCCATTCAACTCAGTCACACCGGTAGCTCCCGCAGACCCATCGAATCTAAACTCTCTTGGTGCTAGCAGACTATTGGCATGCGAGGCAGGCTTTCCTGGCATCCATCCTCGAACGTTGCTCTGGAGTCATTCCATATGGGATGTCCTGGAGCTGCCCAACAGGTCTGAATTGTCCCACGGAAAAAATCCTTGAAGGGGGCATCCCACATCTTCCAACGTGGGAGAACCACCATGGCCTTAAGTTTCTCCTCCGTTCCTGAAGGGACATTCATGCACAGAAACTCCAACATGAGCCACGTCTAATCATCGCAGTGACTTCAGATGCATGAGATATTGGATCAGTTTGGGTTGACCCTTTACTCTTCCCAAGGGCTCTGCTTTGAAATTCCTCTTTGGTTGGGACACCTGAGGTAACAAAACTGAAAGGTGACTTCCCATCCCACAGATTGACGAATTACAATGGGGACCGCGCCAAATCCACAGAGAGGAAGATTCATCCGTGGCCAATGAGGCCTCCCCACATTCCACGGCCATCGTTCATACAAAATCAAGAAATAGCCTGAGCAGGCGACTCAGACTCGCACTTTCTTCATATCCTGAAGAGTTCTTCTCATGGTTTGTAGATTGGGCCTGCCATACCTACGTCCCAAACCTTGGCTGAGTTTGTGTTTTCAGACTTCTGTCCTAGAAGTCCTGGGCCACACACCCTCCAGGCTGGGCACCTGGACCACATATTAGGACTGTGCCTACACAATACATGGGAATTCTGCCCATTCAATTGTCCAAAATCGTACAAATTAGGAGAACCCTCCAAAGTCCCTGAGGACATCACAATTGTGTGGTCTCCCAGGACAAACAAGGGCGGTCTGACACCAGCTGAGCATCTACCTCCACTCATACCATAGATATATATCCCCAGAGAAGAAGATTGAACCAGACAGGACACTAGGCCATAATCGGATCCATTGCTTTGGTTTACAGGCATGTCTCCTCAAAAGCCTGGATTCCAATACCAGCATAGGGGTTTTCCTGAGGCACCCATGAGAACAAATCTCGTCTCCATGAGGAAACTTGTGCATGGAAGCTATGTCAAAAGCTTAGGAGAATACTTCAGGGTCCCAGTGCCACCGCCCATTCCAAGGTCTTCACGGACACAAACACACATTAGGCCCCATCCTCAAGAAAGTCCATTTTAACTCAGCCACCCCGGTTGCTCCCGCAGAGCCATCTGATTTCAAATGTCTTGTTGCGAAGAGACAATTGGAATGCGAGGCGGGCTTCCCTGGCATCCATATTCGAACTGTGCTCTGGAGTCATTCCATATGGGACGTCCTGGAGCTGCCCAAAAGGTCTCAATTATCCCGCAGAAGAGATCCTGGAAAGGGGCATCCCACAACTCTCAACGTGGGAAAACCTCCATGTTCTTGAGATTCAGCCATGTTCATGAAGGTGCAGTCATGCACAGAAACTCCAAACTGAGCCAACGTCTGATCTTCGCCGTGACTTCAGATGCATGATATATTGGTTCAGACTTCAGGGGGTACCTGCCGTGCGGTCGGCCTGAAGCTCAAGTCTAGCTTGTGTTCTCAGACTTCTGTCCTCACACTACTGAACCAGAAGCCCTCAAGTTTGGCAATTCCGGGCCCACAATGCAGCACTCTGGCTGCCCTCTAGAAAAAATATCTTGCCTAATGAGCTGCCCCGGCACATCAAATGAGGATCAACCTACATGGCACTCGACTGTACCCAAATTATATAGTCTAACCTGGGCACTAATGCACTGTTTGACACAACCTGAGCCCGAACCTCCTGACCAACAACCAGGCAGCTGACCGCACACTGAGCACATCAGACCCACCATGGCCTTAGGTCATCATCTCTTCCCAACTGCGGTTTTCAGGCTTCCGTACCTAGACCATATCTCCAACCACTGCGCAGGGTTGAAAATGATGCAGAAATCAGAACTCCTACCCCTTGGTAAGAGACCTTGTGATTGGCATGTTGTCCAAAGTTCAGTGTAGATTAAACCAGTGTGGCCAATGTGGTCCCTCCCATGCTCGTGGGCCACATTGGTCACAAACAAACATTGTGACCCTCAGCCTGAGCCCACTCCTCATGTAAGGCCTCTCAGAGGCTGGATGAAGAGACAGCATATGGGGCCGGCCATGCCCCTAGGCCCCATATTTTAACCATAGTTTTGGTTGTCCCCTCACTCTACCCCAGGGATCTACTTTGGAATTCGCTTTGGTTGGGACACCTGAGGTAACAACCTGAAAGGGGACCTCCCATGCCACAGATTTAAGAAAAACAATTGGGACCGGGCCAAATCCACAGACAGGAATATTCGTCCATGGCCCATGAGGCTTCCCCACATTCCACGGCCATCGTTGACACAAAATCCAGAGACCAAAGCCTGAGCAAGTGCCTCAGACTCGCTCTTCTTTATATCCTGAAGAGTTCTTCTCATGGTTTGTAGATTGGGCCTGCCACACCTACGTCCCCAAACCTAAGCTGAGTTTGTGTTTTCAGACTTCTTTCCTCAAAGTCCTGGGCCACCCACCCTCCAGGCTGGGGCCCCTGGAGCCACACATTAGGACTGTGCCTACCCCATGCATGGGAATTCTGCCCATTCCATTGTCCAAAATTGTACAAATTAGGAGAACCCTCCAAAGTCCTCGAGGCCATCCCAATATGTAGGTCTCTTTGGACAAACAAGGGCGGTCTGACAACAGCTGAGCATCTACCTCCACTCATACCATAGATGGATGTCCCCAGAGAAGGAGATGGAACCAGAGAGGACCCTAGGCCATAATCGGATCCATTGCTTTGGTTTACAAGAATGTCTCCTCAAAATCCTGGATTCCAATACCAGCATAGGGGGTTTCCTGAGGCACCCAGCAGAAAACATCTCGTCTCCACGAGGAAACTTTTGCATGGGACCTATGTCAAAATCTTAGGAGAATACTTCAGAGTCCCAGTGCCACCGCCCCATTCCAAGGTCCTCATGGACACAAACACACATTAGGCCCCATACTCAGGAAAGTCCATTTCAACTCAACCACCCCGGTTGCTCCCGCAGAGCCATCCGATCTCCAATCTCTTGTTGCTAGGAGACAATTGGAATGTGAGGCGGACTTCCCTGGCATCCATCCTCGAACGGTACTCTGGAGTCATTCCGTATGGGATGTTTTAGAGCTGCCCAACAAGTCTCAATTGTGCTGCAGAAGGAATCCTTGAAGGGGGCATCCCACAACTCCAAACGTGGGAAAACTTCCATGGCATTGAGAATACTCTCCGTTCATGAAGGGGCAGTCATGCACAGAAACTACAACCTGAGCCAACGTCTGATCCTCGCCGTGACTTCAGATGCATGAGATATTGGTTCAGATGTGCAGGGGGTACCTGCCTTGCCCTCGGCCTGAAGCCCAAGTCTAGCTTGTGTTCTCAGACTTCTGTCCTCACACTACTGAACCAGAAGCCCTCAAGTTTGGCAATTCCGGGCCCACAATGCAGCACTCTGCCTGCCCTCTAGAAAAAATAACTTGCCTAATGAGCTGCCCCGGCACATCAAATGAGGATCAACCTACAGGGCACTCGACTGTACCCAAATTATAGAGTCTAACCTGGGCACTAATGCACTGTCTGACACAACCTGAGCCCAAACCTCCTGACCAACACCCAGGCAGCTGACCGCACACTGAGCACATCAGACCCGCCTTGGACTTAGGTCGTCATCTCTTCCCAACAGCGGTTTTCAGGATCAAGAACCTAGACCTTATCTCCAACCACTGCCCAGGTTTGAAAATGATGCAGAAATCAGAACTCCTTCCCCATGGCAAGAAACCTTGCGATTGGCATGTTGTCCAAAGTTCAGTGTAGTTGAAACCAGTGTGGCCCATGAGGCCCCACCCATGCTCGCGGGCCACATTGGTCTCAAACATGCATTGTGACCCTCAGCCTGAGCCCAGTCCTCAAGTAAGGCCTCTCAGTGGCTGGATGAAGAGACAGCATATGGGGCCTGCCATGCCACTAGGCCCCAATTTTTAACCATAGTTTGGGTGGTCCCTTCACTCTTCCCCAGGTCTCTAGTTTGGAATTCCTCTTTGGTTGGGACACCTGAGGTAACATACCTGAAAGGAGACCTCCCAGCCCACAGATTTACGAAAAACAATTGGGACCGGGCGAAATCCACAGAGAGGAAGATTCGTCCATGGCCCATGAGGCCTCCCCACATTTGACGGCCTTCGTTGATACAAAATACAGAGACCATAGCCTGAGCAAGCGCCTCAGACTCGCTCTTTCTTCATATCCTGAAGAGTTCTTCTCATGGTTTGTAGATGGGGCCTGATATACCTACGTCCACAAACCTAAGCTGAGTTTGTGTTTTCAGACATCTGTCCTCAAATTACTGGGCCACACATACTCCAGGCTGGGGCCACTGGAGCCACACATTAGGACTGTGCCTACCCCATGCCCATTCAATTGTAAAATTTCGTACAAATTAGGAGAAACCTCCAAAGTCCCTGAAGCCATCCCAATAGTGTAGGTCTCTGTGGACAAACAAGGGCGGTCTGACACCATAATCGGATCCATTGCTTTGGTTTATAGGCATGTCTCCTCAAAATCCTGGATTCCAATACCAGCATAGAGGTTTACTGAGGCACCCATCAGAAATAATCTCGTCTCCACGAGGAAACTTGTGCATGGGACCTATGTAGGTCATGATGAGGCTGTTATGCACAGAAACTACAACCTGAGCCCGAACCTCCTGACCAACAATCAGGCAGCTGAATGCACACTGAGCACATCAGACCCACCATGGCCTTAGGTCATCTCTCTTCCCAACTGCGGTTTTCAGGATTCAGAACCTAGCTGAGTTTGTGTTTTCCGACTTCTGTCCTCAAAGTCCTGGGCAACACACACTCCAGGCTGGGGCCCCTGGAGCCACACAATAGGACTGTGCCTACTTCATGCATGGGAATTCTGCCCATTCCATTGTCCAAAATTGTACAAATTAGGAGAACCCTCAAAGTCCCCGAGGCCATCCCAATATGTAGGTCTCTTTGGACAAACAAGGGCGGTCTGACAAAAGCTGAGCATCTACCTCCACTCATACCATAGATGGATGTCCCCAGAGAAGGTGATGGAACCAGACAGGACCCTAGGCCATAATCGGATCCATTGCTTTGGTTTACAGGCATGTCTCCTCAAAAGCCTGGATTCCAATACGAGCATAGGGGGTTTCCTGAGGCACCCATCAGAAAACATCTCGTCTCCACGAGGAAACTTGTGCATGGGACCTATGTCAAAATCTCAGGAGAATACTTCAGAGTCCCGGTGCCACCGCCCCATTCCAAGGTCCTAATGGACACAACCACACATTAGGCCCCATGTTCAGGAATGTCCATTACAAATCAGCCACCCCGGTTGCTCCCGCAGAGCCATCCGATCTCCACTGTCTTGTTGCTAGGAGACAATTGGAATGCGAGGCAGGCTTCCCTGGCATCCATCCTCGAACGGTGCTCTGGAGTCATTTCATATGGGATGTTTTGGAGCTGCCCAACAGGTCTCAATTGTCCCGCAGAAGGAATCCTTGAAGGGGGCATCCCACAACTCCCAACGTGGGAAAAACTCCATGGCCTTGAGATTCCTCTCCGTTCATGAAGGGGCAGTCATGCACAGAAACTACAACCTGAGCCAACTTCTGAGCCTCGCTGTGACTTCAGATGCATGATATATTGGTTCAGATGTGCAGGGGGTACCTGCCTTGCCCTTGGCCTGAAGCCCAAGTCTAGCTTGTGTTCTCAGACTTCTGACCTCACACTACTGAACCAGAAGCCCTCAAGTTTGGCAATTCCGGGCCCACAATGCAGCACTCTGCCTGCCCTCTAAAAAAATATCTTGCCTAATGAGCTGCCCCGTCACATCAAATGAGGAACAACCTACACGGCACTCGACTGTACCCAAATTATAGAGTCTAACCTGGGCACTAATGCACTGTCTGACACAACCTGAGCCCGAACCTCCTGACCAACACCCAGGAAGCTGACCGCACACTGAGCTCCTCAGACCCACCATGGCCTTAGGTCATCATCTCTTCCCAACTGCGGTTTTCAGACTTCCGTACCTAGACCTTATCTCCAACCACTGCCCAGGGTTGAAAATGATGCAGAAATCAGAACTCCTTCCCCATGGCAAGAGACCTTGTGATTGGCATGTTGTCCAAAGTTCTGTGTAGTTGAAACCAGTTTGGCCCATGAGGCCCCGCCCATGCTCGCGGGCCATATTGGTCACAAACACACATTTTGACCCTCAGCCTGAGCCCAGTCCTCAAGTAAGGCCTCTCAGTGGCTGGATGAAGAGACAGCATATGGGGCCTGCCATGCCCCTAGGCCCCAAATTTTAACCATAGTTTGGGTTGTCCCTTCACTCTTCCCCAGGGCTCTGCTTTGGAATTCCTCTTTGGTTGGGACACCTGAGGTATCAAACCTGAAAGGAGACCTCCCATCCCACAGATTGACGAAAAACAATTGGGACCGGGGCAAATCCACAGAGAGAAAGATTCGTCCATGGCCCATGAGGCTTCCCCACATTCCACGGCAATCGTTGATACAAAAACCAGAGACCGAAGCCTGAGCAAGCGACTCAGACTCGCTCTTTTTTCGTTCCTGAAGAGTTCTTCTCATGGTTTGTAGATTGGGCCTGCCACACCTACGTGCCCAAACATAAGCTGATTTTGTGTTTTCAGACTTCTGTCCTAAAAGTCATGGGCCACACATCCTCCTGGCTGGCGCCCCTGGAGCCACATATTAAGACTGTGTCTACCCCATGCATGGGAATTCTGCCCATTCCATTGTCCAAAATTGTACAAATTAGGAGAACCCTCCAAAATCCCCGAGGCCATCCCAATATAAAAGACTCTGTGGACAAACAAGGGCGGCCTGACACCAGCTGAGCATCTACCTCCACTCATACCACAGATGGATATCCCAAGAGAAGGAGATGGAACCAGACAGGACCCTAGGCCATAATCGGATCCATTGCTTTGGTTTACAGGCATGTCTCCTCAAAAGCCTGGATTCTAATGCAGCATAGGGTGTTTCCTGAGGCACTCATCAGAAAACATCTTGTCTCCACGAGGAAACTTGTGCATGGGACCTATGTCAAATCTTAGGAGAATACTTCAGAGTCCCGGTGCCACCGCCCCATTCCAAGGTCCTCATGGACATAACACACATTAGACACCATTCTCAGGAAAGTCCATTTCAACTCAGCCACCCCGGTTGCTCCCGCAGAGCCATCCGTTCTCAACTCTCTTGTTGCTAGGAGACAATTGGAATGCGAGGCGGGCTTCCCTGGCATCCATCCTCGAACGGTGCTCTGGAGTCATTCCATATGGGATGTTTTGGAGCTGCCCAACAGGTCTCAATTGTCCCGCAGAAGGAATCCTTGAAGGGGGCATCCCACAACTCCCAACGTGGGAAAACCTCCATGGCCTTGAGATTCCTCTCCGTTCATGAAGGGGCAGTCATGCACAGAAACTACACCTTGAGCCAATGTCTGATCTTCCCCGTGATTTCATATGCATGAGATATTGGTTCAGATGTGCAGGGGGTACCTGCCTTGCCCTCGGCCTGAAGCCCAAGTCTAGCTTGTGTTCTCAGACTTCTGTCCTCACACTACTGAACCAGAAGCCATCACGTTTGGCAATTCCGGGCCCACAATGCAGCACTCTGCCTTCCCTATACAAAAAATATCTTGCCTAATGAGCTGCCCAGGCACCTCAAATGAAGAACAACCTACACGGCACTCGACTGTACCCAAATTATATAGTCTAACCTGGGCACTAATGCACTGTCTGACACAACCTGCGCCCGAACCTCCTGACCAACAACCAGGCAGCTGACCGCACACTGGGCACATCAGACCCACCATGGCCTTAGGTCATCATTTCTTCCCCATGCGGTTTTCAGGTTTCCTTACCTAGACCTTATCTCCAACCACTGCCCAGGGTTGAAAATGATGCAGAAATCAGAACTCCTTCCCCATGGCAAGGGACCTTGTGATTGGCATGTTGTCCAAAGTTCAGTGTAGATGAAAACAGTGTGGCCCATGAGGCCCCGCCCATGATCGCGGGCCGTATTGGTCACAAACAGACATTGTGACCCTCAGCCAGAGCCCAGTCCTCAAGTAAGGCCTCTTAGTGGCAGGATGAATAGACAGCATATGGGTCCTGGCATGCCCCAAGGCCCCAAATTTTAACCATAGTTTGGGTTGTCCCTTCACTCTTCCCCAGGGCTCTGCTTTGGAATTCCTCTTTGGTTGGGACACCTGAGGTAACAAACCTGAAAGGAGACCTCCCATCCCACAGATAGACGAAAAACAATTGGGACCGGGCCAAATCCACTGAGAGGAAGATTCGTCCATGGCACATGAGGCCTCCCCACATTCCACGGCAATCGATGACACAAAATCCAGAGACCAAAGCCAGAGCAAGCGCCTCAGACTCGCTCTTTCTTCATATCCTGAAGAGTTCTTCTCATGGTTTGTAGATTGGGCCTGCCATAACTACGTCCCCAAACCTAAGCTGAGTTTGTGTTTTCGGACTTCTGTCCTCAAAGTCCTTGGCCACACACCCTCCAGGCTGGGGCCCCTGGAGCCACACATTAGGACTGTGCCTACCCCATGCATGGAAATTCTGCCCATTCCATTGTCCAAAATTGTACTAATTAGGAGAACCCTCGAAAGTCCCCGAGGCCATCCCAATATGTATGTCTCAGAAGACAAACAAGGGCGGTCAGACACCAGCTCAGCATCTACCTCCACTCATACCATAGATGGATGTCCCCAGAGAAGTATACGGTAGCAGACAGGACCCTAGGCCATAATCGGATCCATTGCTTTGGTATACAGGCATGAATCCTCAAAATCCTGGATTCCAATAGCAGCATAGTGGGTTTCCTGAGGCACCCATCAGAAAAAATCTCGTCTACACGAGGAAACTTGTGCATGGGACTTATGTCAAAATCTTAGGAGAATACTTCAGAGTCTCGGTGCCACCGCTCCATTCCAAGGTCCTCATGGACACAAACACACATTAGGCCCCATGGTCAGGAAAGTCCATTTCAACTCAGCCACCACGGTTGCTCCCGCAGAGCCATCCGATCTCAACTGTCATGTTGCTAAGAGACAATTGGAATGGGAGGCGGGCTTCCCTGGCATCGATCCTCGAATGGTGTTCTGGAGTCATTCCATATGGGATGTTTTGTAGCTGCCCAACAGTTCTCTATTGTCCCGCAGAAGGAATCCTTGAAGGGGGCATCCCACAACTCCCAACGTGGGAAAACCTCCATGGCCTTGAGATTCCTCTCCGTTCATGAAGGCCAGTCATGAACAGAAACTACAACCTGAGCCAACGCCTGAGCCTCGCCATGACTTCAGATGCATGAGATATTGATTCAGATGTGCAGGGATACCTGCCTTGCCCTCGGCCTGAAGCCCAAGTCTAGCTTGTGGTCACAGACTTCTGTCCTCACACTACTGGCCCAGAGGCCCTCACGTTTGGCAATTCCGGACCCACAATGCAGCACTGTGTCTGCCCTCCAAAAAAAATATCTAGCCTAATGAGCTGCCCAGGCACCTCAAATGAGGATCAACCTACACGGCACTCGACTGTACCCAAATTACATAGTCTAACCTGGGCACAAATGCTCTGTCTGACACAACCTGAGCCCGAACCTCCTGACCAACAACCAGGCAGCTGACCGCACACTGAGCACCTAAGACCCACCATGGCCTTAGGTCATCATCTCTTCCCAACTGCGGTTTTCAGGCTTCCGTACCTAGACCTTATCTCCAACCACTGCCCAGGGTTGAAAATGATGCAGAAATCAGAACTCCTTCCCCATGGCAAGAAACCTTGTGATTGGCATGTTGTCCAAAGCTCAGTGTAGATGAATCCAGTGTGGCCCATGAGGCCCCGCCCATGCTCGCGGGCAATATTGGTCACAAACAGACATTGTGACCCTCAGCCTGAGCCCAGTCCTCAATTAAGCCTCTCAGTGGCTGGATGAAGAGACAGCATATGGGGCCTGCCATGCCCCTAGGCCCCAAATTTTAACCATAGTTTGGGTTGTCCCTTCACTCTTCCCGAGGGCTCTGCTTTGGAATTCCTCTTTGGTTGGGACACCTGAGGTAACAAACCTGAAAGGAAACCTCCCATCCCACAGATTGACGAAAAACAATTGGGACCGGGCCAAATCCACAGAGAGGAAGATTCGTCCATGGCACATGAGGCCTCCCCACATTCCACGGCAATCGTTGAGACAAAATCCAGAGACCAAAGCCAGAGCAAGCGCCTCTGACTAGCTCTTTCTTCATATCCTGAAGAGTTCATCTCATGGTTTGTAGATTGGGCCTGCCATACCTACGTCCCCAAACCTAAGCTGAGTTGGTGTTTTCAGACTTCTGTCCTCAAAGTCCTGGGCCACCCACACTCCACGCTGGGGCCCCTCGAGCCACAGATTAGGACTGTGCCTACCCCATGCATGGAAATTCTGCCCATTCCATTGTCCAAAATTGTACAAATTAGGAGAACCCTACAAAGTCTCCGAGGCCATCCCAATATGTAGGACTCTGTGGACAAACAAGGGCGGTCTGGCACCAGCTGAGAATCTACCTCCATTCATACCATAGATGGATGTCCCCAGAAAAAGAGATGGAACCAGACAGGACCCTAGTCCATAATCGGATCCATTGCTTTGGTTTACAGGCATGTCTCCTCAAAATCCTGAATTCCAATACCAGCATAGGGGGGTTCCTGAGGCTCCCATCAGAAAAAATCTCATCTCCACGAGGAAACTTGTGCTTGGGACCTATGTCAAAATATTAGGAGACTACTTCAGAGTCCTGGTGCCACCGTCCCATTCCAAGGTCCTCATGGACACAAACACATTTAGGCCCCATGCTCAGGAAAGTCCATCACAACTCAGCCAACCCAGTTGCTCCGGCAGAGCCATCAGATCTCAACTGTCTTGTTGCTAGGAGACAATTGGAATGCGAGGCGGGATTCCCTGGCATCCATCCTCCAACGGTGCTCTGGAATCATTCCATATGGGATGTTTTGGAGCTGCCCACAGGTCTCAATTGTCCCGCAGAAGGAATCCTTGAAGGGGGCATCCCACAACTCCCAACATGGGAAAACCACCATGGCATTGAAATTCCTCTCCGTTCATGAAGAGGCAGTCATGCACAGAAACTACAACCTGAGCAAACGTCTGATCCTCGCCGTGACTTCAGATGCATGAGATATTGGTTCAGATGTGAAGGGTGTACCTGCCTTGCCCTCAGCCTGAAGACCAAGTCTAGCTTGTGTTCTCAGACTTCTGTCTTCACACTACTGGCCCAGAAGCCCTCAGGTTTGGCAATTCTGGACCCACAATGCAGCACTCTTCCTGCCCTCTAGAACAAATATCTTGCCTAATGAGCTGCCCAGGCACCTCAAATGAGGATCAACATACACGGCACTCGACTGTACCCAAATTTTATAGTCTAACCTGGGCACAAATGCACTGTCTGACACAATCTGAGCCCGAACCTCCTGACCAACAACCAGGAAGCTGCCGCACACTGAGCACATCAGACCCATCATGGCCTTAGTTCATCATCTCTTCCCAACCTCGGTTTTCAGACTTCCGAACCTAGACCTTATCTCCAACCACTGCCCAGGGTTGATAATGATGCAGAAATCAGAACTCCTTCCCCATGGCAAGAAACCTTGTGATTGGCATGTTGACCAGAGTTCTGTGTAGATGAAACCAGTGTGGCCCATGAGTCCCCGCCCATGCTCTTGGGCCACATTGGTCACAAACACACATTGTGACCCTCAGCCTGAGCCCAGTCCTCAAGTAAGGCCTCTTAGTGGCTGGATGAAGAGACAGCATATGGGGCCTGCCATGCCCCTAGGCCCCAAATTTTAACCATAGTTTGGGTTGTCCCTTCACTCTTCCCCAGGGCTCTGCTTTGGAATTCCTCTTTGGTTGGGACACCTGAGGTAACAAACCTGAAAGGAAACCTCCCATCCCACAGATTGACGAAAAACAATTGGGACCGGACCAAATCCACAGAGAGGAAGATTCGTCCATGGCCCATGAGGGCGCGCCACATTCCACGGCCATCGTTGACACAAATCCAGAGACCAAAGCCTGAGCAAGCGCCTCAGACTCGCTCTTTCTTCATATCCTGAAGAGTTCTTCTCATGGTTTGTAAATTGGGCCTGCCACACCTACGTCCCCAAACCTAAGCTGAGTTTGCGTTTTCAGACTTCTGTCCCCAAAGTCCTGGGCAACACACCCTCCAGCCTGGGGCCCCTGGAGCCACACTTTAGGACTGTGCCTACCCCATGCATGGGAATTCTGCCATTCCATTGTCCAAAATTGTACAAATTAGGAGAACCCTCCAAAGTCTCCGAGGCCATCCTAATATGTACGTCTCAGTGGACAAACAAGGGCGGTCTGACACCAGCCTAGCATCTACCTCCACTCATAAATTAGATGGATGTCCCCAGAGAAGGATATGGTAACAGACATGACCCTAGTCCATAATCGGATCCATTGCTTTGGTTTACAGGCATGTCTCATCAAAATCCTGGATTCCAATACCAGCATAGTGGGTTTCCTGAGGCACCCATCAGAAAAAATCTCGTCTCCATGAGGAAACTTGTGCATGGGACCTATGTCAAAATCTTAGGAGAATACTTCAGAGTCCCGGTGCCACCGCTCCGTTCCAAGGTCCTCATGGACACAAACACACATTAGGCCCCATGGTCAGGAAAGTCCATTTCAACTCTGCCATCCAGGTTGCTCCCGCAGAGCCATCCGATCTCAACTGTCTTGTTGCTAGGAGATAATTGGAATGCGAGGCGGGCTTCCCTGGCATCCATCCTCGAACGGTGCTCTGGAGTCATTCCATATGTGATGTTTTGGTTTGCCCAACAGGTCTCAATTGTCCCGCAGAAGGAATCCTTGAAGGGGGCATCCCACAACTCCCAACGTGGGAACACCTCCATGGCCTTGACATTCCTTTCTGTTCATGAAGGGACAGACATGAAAAGAATCTACAACCTGAGCCAAGGTCTGATCCTCGCCGTGACTTCAGATGCATGAGATATTGGTTCAGATGTGCAGGCGGTACCTGCCTTGCCCTCGGCCTGAAGCCCAAGTGTAGCTTGTGTTCTCAGACTTCTGTCCTCACACTACTTGCCCAGAAGACCTCACGTTTGGCAATTCCGGACCCACAATGCAGCACTGTGTCTGCACTCCAAAAAAAATATCTAGCCTAATGAGCTGCCCAGGCACCTCAAATGAGGATCAACCTACACAGCACACGACTGTACCCAAATTACATAGTCTAACCTGGGCACTAATGCACTGTCTGACACAACCTGAGCCCGAACCTCCTGACCAACAACCAGGCAGCTGACCGCACACTGAGCACCTCAGACCCACCAAGGCCTTATGTCATCATCTCTTCCCAACTGCGGTTTTCAGGCTTCCGTCCCTACACCTTATCTCCCCCCACTGCCCAGGGTTGAAAATGATGCAGAAATCAGAACTCCTTCCCCATGGCAAGAAACCTTGTGATTGGCATGTTGTCCAAAGCTCAGTGTAGATGAAACCAGTGTGGCCCATGAGGCCCCGCCCATGCTCTCGGGCCATATTGGTCACAAACCGACATTGTGACCCTCAGCCTGAGCCCAGTCCTCAATAAGGCCTCTCAGTGGCTGGATGAAGAGACAGCATATGGGGCCTGCCATGCCCCTAGGCCCCAAATTTTAACCATAGTTTGGGTTGTCCCTTCACTCTTCCCCAGGGCTCTGTTTTGGAATTCCTCTTTGGTTGGGACACCTGAAGTAACAAACCTGAAAGGAGACCTCCCATCCCACAGATTGACGAAAAACAATTGGGACCGGACCAAATCCACAGAGAGGAAGATTCGTCCATGGCACATGAGGCCGTGCCACATTCCACGGCCCTCCTTGACACAAAATCCAGAGACCAAAGCCAGAGCAAGCGCCTCAGACTCGCTCTTTCTTCATATCCTGAAGAGTTCTTCTCATGGTTTGTAGATTGGGCCTGCCATACCTACGTCCCCAAACCTAAGCTGAGTTAGTGTTTTCAGACTTCTGTCCTCAAAGTCCTGGGCCACCCACCCTCCAGGCTGGGGCCCCTGGAGCCACAGATTAGGACTGTGCCTACCCCATGCATGGAAATTCTGCCCATTGCATTGTCCAAAATTATACAAATTAGGAGAAACCTACAAAGACCCCGAGGCCATCCCAATATTTATGTCTCTGTGGAAAAACAAGGGCGGTCTGACACCAGCTGAGAATCTACCTCCATTCATACCATAGATGGATGTCCCCAGAGAAGGAGATGGAACCAGACAGGACCCTAGTCCATAATCGGATCCATTGCTTTGGTTTACAGGTATGTCTCCTCAAAATCCTGAACTCCAATACCAGCATAGGGGGTTTCCTGAGGCACCCTTTAGAAAAAATCTCATCTCCACGAGGAAACTTGTGCATGGGACCTATGTCAAAATATTAGGAGAATAGTTCAGAGCCGGTGCCACCGCCCCATTCCAAGGTCCTCATGGACACAAACACACATTAGGCGACATGCTCAGGAAAGTCCACTACAACTCAGCCACCGCAGTTGCTCCCGCAGAGCCATCCGATCTCAACTGTCTTGTTGCTAGGAGACAATTGGAATGTGAGGCGGGATTCCCTGGCATCCATCCTCAAACGGTGCTCTGGAGTCATTCCATATGGGATGTTTTGGAGCGGCCCACAGGTCTCAATTGTCCCGCAGAAGGAATCCTTGAAGGGGGCATCCCACAACTCCCAACGTGGGAAAACCTCCATGCCCTTAAGATTCCTCTCCGTTCATGAAGGGACAGTCATGCACAGAAACTACAATCTGAGCCAACTTCTGATCCTCGCCGTGATTTCAGATGCATGAGATATTGGTTCAGATGTGCAGGGCGTACCTGCCTTGCCCTCAGCCTGAAGCCCAAGTCTAGCTTGTGTTCTCAGACTTCTGTCCTCACACTACTGGCCCAGAAGCCCTCAAGTTTGGCAATTCTGTGCCCACAATGCAGCACTCTGCCTGCCCTCTAGAAAAAATATCTTGCCTAATGAGCTGCCCAGGCACCTCAAATGAGGATCAACCTACACGGCACTCGACTGTACCCAAATTACATAGTCTAACCTGGACACAAATGCTCTGTCTGACACAACCTGAGCCCGAACCTCCTGACCAACAACCAGGCAGCTGATCGCACACTGAGCACATCAGACCCATCATGGCCTTAGGTCATCATCTCTTCCCAACTGCGGTTTTCAGGATTCAAAAATTAGACCTTATCTCCAACCACTGCCCAGGGTTGAAAATGATGCAGAAATCAGAACTCCTTCCCCATGGCAAGAAACCTTGTGATTGGCATGTTGACCAAAGTTCTGTGTAGATGAAACCAGTGTGGCCCATGAGGCCCCGCTCATGCTCGCGGGCCACATTGATCACAAACACACATTGTGACCCTCAGCCTGAGCCCAGTCCTCAAGTAAGGCCTCTCAGTAACTGGATGAAGAGACAGCATATGGGGCCTGCCATGCCCCTAGGCCCCAAATTTTAACCAAAGTTTGGGTTGTCCCTTCACTCTTCCCCAGGGCTCTGCTTTGGAATTCCTCTTTGGTTGGGACACCTGAGGTAACAAACCTGAAAGGAGACCTCCCATCCCACAGATTGACGGAAAACAATTGGGACCGAGCCAAATCCACAGAGAGGAAGATTCGTCCATGGCCCATGAGGACGCGCCACATTCCACGGCCATCGTTGACACAAAATCCAGAGACCAAAGCCTGAGCAAGCGCCTCAGACTCGCTCTTTTTTCGTATCCTGAAGAGTTCTTCTCATGGTTTGTAGATTGGGCCTGCCACACCTACGTCCCCAAACCTAAGCTGAGTTTGTGTTTTCAGACTTCTGTCCTCAAAGTCCTGGGCCACACACCCTCCAGGCTGGGGCCCCTGGAGCCACACATTAGGACTGTGCCTACCCCATGCATGGGAATTCTGCCCATTCCATTGTCCAAAATTGTACAAATTAGGAGAACCCTCCAAAGTCCCCGAGGCCATCCCAATATATACATCTCAGTGGACAAACAAGGGCGGTCTGACATCAGTTGAGCATCAATCTCCACTCTACCATAGATGGATGTCCCCAGAGAAGGATATGGTAACAGACAGGACCCTAGGCCATAATCGGATCCATTGCTTTGGTTTACAGGTATGTCTCCTCAAAATCCTGGATTCCAATACCAGCATAGTGGGTTTCCTGAGGCACCCATCAGAAAAAATCTCGTCTCCACAAGGAAACTTGTGCATCGGACCTATGTCAAAATCTTAGGAGAATACTTCAGAGTCTCGGTGCCACCGCTCCATTCCAAGGTCCTCATGGACACAAACACACATTAGGCCCCATGGTCAGGAAAGTCCATTTCAACTCAGCCACCCCGGTTGCTCCCGCAGAGCCATCCGATCTCAACTGTCTTGTTGTTAGGAGACAATTGGAATGCGAGGCGGGCTTCCCTGGCATCCATCCTCGAACGGTGCTCTGGAGTCATTTCATATGGGATGTTTTGGAGCTGCCCAACAGGTCTCAATTGTCCCGCAGAAGGAATCCTTGAAGGGGCCATCCCACAACTCCCAATGTGGGAAAATCTCCATGGCCTTGAGATTCCTCCCCGTTCATGAAGGGACAGTCATGAACAGAAACTACCACCTGAGCCAACGTCTGATCCTCGCCGTGACTTCAGATGCATGAGATATTGGTTCAGATATGCAGGGGGTACCTGCCTTGCCTTCGGCCTGAAGCCCAAGTGTAGCTTGTGTTCTCAGACTTCTGTCCTCACACTACTGGCCCAGAAGCCCTCACGTTTGGCAATTCCTGAACCACAATGCAGCACTCTGCCTGCCCTCTAGAAAACATATCTTGCCTAATGAGCTTGCCATTTGAGGCACCTCAAATGAGGATCAACCTACACGGCACTCGACTGTAACCAAATTCCATAGTCTTACCTGGGCACAAATGCACTGTCTGACACAACCTGAGCCCGAACTTCCTGACCAACAACCAGGCAGCTGACCGCACACTGAGCACATCAGACACATCATGGCCTTAGGTCATCATCTCTTCCCAACTGCGGTTTTCAGACTTCTGAACCTAGACCTTATCTCCAACCACTGCCCAGGGTTGAAAATGATGCAGAAATCAGAACTCCTTCCCCATGGCAAGAAACCTTGTGATTGGCATGTTGACCAAAATTCTGTGTAGATGAAACCAGTGTGGCCCATGAGGCCCCGCCCATGCTCGCGGGCCACATTGATCACAAACACACATTGTGACCCTCAGCCTGAGCCCAGTCCTCAAGTGAGGCCTCTCAGTGGCTGAATGAAGAGACAGCATATGGGGCCTGCCATGCCCCTAGGCCCCAAATTTTAACCATAGTTTGGGTTGTCCCTTCACTCTTTCCCAGGGCTGTGCTTTGGAATTCCTCTTTGGTTGGGACACCTGAGGTAAGAAACATGAAAGGAGACTTCCCATCGCAAAGATTGACTAAAAACAATTGGGACCGGGCCAAATCCACAAAGAGCATGATTCGTCCATGGCACATGAGGCCTCCCCACATTCCACGGCTATCGTTGACACAAAATCCAGAGACCAAAGCCAGAGCAAGCGCCTCAGACTCGCTCTTTCTTCATATCCTGAAGAGTTCTTCTCATGGTTTGTAGATTGGGCCTGCCACACCTACGTCCCCAAACCTAAGCTGAGTTTGTGTTTTCAGACTTCTGTCCTCAAAGTCCTGGGCCACACACCCTCCAGGCTGGGGCCCCTGGAGCCACACATTAGGACTGTGCCTACCCCATGCATGGGAATTCTGCCCATTCCATTGTCCAAAATTGTACAAATTAGGAGAACCCTCCAAAGTCCCCGAGGCCATTTCAATATGTACGTCTAGTGGACAAACAAGGGCGGTCAGACACCAGCTGAGCATCTACCTCCACTCATACCATAGATGAATGTCCCCAGAGAAGGATATGGTAACAGACAGGACCCTAGGCCATCATCGGATCCATTGCTTTGGTTTACAGGCATGTCTCCTCAAAATCCTGAATTCTAATACCAGCATAGGGGGTTTCCTGAGGCACCCATCAGAAAAAATCTCATCTCCACGAGGAAACTTATGCATGGGACCTATGTCAAAATATTAGGAGAATACTTCAGAGTCCCGTTGCCACTGCCCCATTCCAAGGTCCTCATGGACACAAACACACATTAGGCCCCATGCTCAGGAAAGTCCATTACAACTCAGCCACCCCAGTTGCTGCCGCAGAGCCATCCGATCTCAACTGTCTTGTTGCTAGGAGACAATTGGAATGCGAGGCGCGATTCCCTGGCATCCATCCTCAAACGTTGCTCTGGAGTCATTCCATATGGGATGTTTTGGAGCTGCCCACAGGTCTCAATTGTCCCGCTGAAGGAATCCTTTAAGGGGGCATCCCACAAGTCACAACGTGGGAAAACCTCCATGGCCTTAAGATTACTCTCAGTTCATGAAGGGGCAGTCATTCACAGAAACTACAATCTGAGGCAACGTCTGATCCTCGCCGTGACTTCAGATGCATGAGATATTGGTTCAGATGTGCAGGGCGTACCTGCCTTGCCCTCGGCCTGAAGCCTAAGTGTAGCTTGTGTTCTCAGACTTCTGTCCTCACACTACTGGCCCAGAAGCCCTCACGTTTGGCAATTCCTGAGTCACAATGCAGCACTCTGCCTGCCCTCTAAAAAAAATATCTTGCCTAATGAGCTTGCCATTTGAGGCACCTCAAATGTGGATCAACCTACACGGCACTCGACTGTACCAAAATTACATAGTCTAACCTGGGCACAAATGCACTGTCTGACACAACCTGAGCCCGAACTTCCTGACCAACAACCAGGCAGCTGACCGCACACTGAGCACATCAGACCCATCATGGCCTTAGGTCATCATCTCTTCCCAACTGCGGTTTTCAGACTTCTGAACCTAGACCTTATCTCCAACCACTGCCCAGGGTTGAAAATGATGCAGAAATCAGAACTCCTTCCTCATGGCAAGAAACCATGTGATTGGCATGTTGACCAAATTTCTGTGTAGATGAAACCAGTTTGGCCCATGAAGTCCCGCCCATGCTCGCGGGCCACATTGATCACAAACACACATTGTGACCCTCAGCCTGAGCCCAGTCCTCAAGGAAGGCCTCTCAGTGGCTGGATGAAGAGACAGCATATGGGGCCTGCCATGCCCCTAGGCCCCAAATTTTAACCATAGTTTGGGTTGTCCCTTCACTCTTCCCCAGGGCTCTGCTTTGGAATTCCTCTTTGGTTGGGACACCTGAGGTAACAAACCTGAAAGGAAAACTCCCATCCCACAGATTGACGAAAAACAATTGGGACCGGGCCGAATCCACAAGGAGGAAGATTCGTCCATGGCCCATGAGGACGCGATACATTCCACGGCCATCGTTGACACAAAATCCAGAGACCAAAGCCTGAGGAAGTGCCTCAGAATCGCACTTTCTTCGTATCCTGAAGAATTCTTCTCATGGTTTGTAGAGTGGGCCTGCCACACCTACGTCCCCAAACCTAAGCTGAGTTTGTGTTTTCAGACTTCTGTCCTCAAAGTCCTGGGCCACACACCATCCAGGCTAGGGCCCCTGGAGGCACACATTAGGATTGTGCCTACCCCATGCATGGGAATTCTGCCCATTCCATTGTCCAAAATTGTACAAATTAGGAGAACCCTCCAAAGTCCCCGAGGCCATCCCAATATATACGTCTAGTGGACAAACAAGGGCGGTCAGACACCAGCTGAGCATCTACCTCCACTCATACCATAGATGAATGTCCCCAGAGAAGGATATGGTAACAGACAGGACACTGGCCATAATCGGATCCATTGCTTTGGTTTACAGGCATGTCTCCTCAAAATCCTGGATTCCAATACCAGCATAGTGGGTTTCATGAGGCACCCATCAGAAAAAATCTCGTTTCCACGAGGAAACTTGAGCATGGGACCTATGTCAAAATCTTAGGAGAATACTTCAGAGTCCCGGTGCCACCACTCCATTCCAAGGTCCTCATGGACACAAACACACATTGGGCCCCATGGTCAGGAAATCCATTTCAACTCAGCCATCCCGGTTGCTCCCTCAGAGCAATCCGATCTCAACTGTCTTGTTGCTAGGAGACAATTGGAATGCGAGGTGGGCTTCCCTCGCATCCATCCTCGAACAGTGCTCTGGAGTCATTCCATATGGGATGTTTTGGAGCTGCCCAACAGGTCTCAATTGTCCCGCAGAAGGAATCCTTGAAGGGGGCATCCCACAACACCCAACGTGGGAAAACCTCCATGGCCTTGAGATTCCTCTCCGTTCATGAAGGGACAGTCATGAACAGAAACTACAACCTGAGCCAACGTCTGATCCTCGCCGTGACTTCAGATGCATGAGATATTGGTTCAGATGTGCAGGGGTACCTGCCTTGCCCTCGGCCTGAAGCCCAAGTGTAGCTTGTGTTCTCAGACATCTGTCCTCACCCTACTGTCCCAGAGGCACTCACGTTTGACAATTCCTGAACCACAATGCAGCACTCTGCCTGCCCTCTAAAAAAAATATCTTGCCTAATGAGCTTGCCATTTGAGGCACCTCAAATTGGGATCAACCTACACGGCACTCGACTGTACCCAAATTACATAGTCTAACCTGGACACAAATGCAGTGTCTGACACAACCTGAGCCCGAACCTCCTGACCAACAACCAGGCAGCTGACCGCACACTGAGCACATCAGACCCATCATGGCCTTAGGTCATCATCTCTTCCCAACTGCGGTTTTCAGACATCCGAACCTAGGCCTTATTTTCAACCAGTGCCCAGGGTTGAAAATGATGCAGAAATCTGAACTCCTTCCCCATGGCAAGAAACCTTGTGATTGGCATGTTGACCAAGTTCTGTGTAGATGAAACCAGTGTGGCCCATGAGGCCCCGGCCATGCTCGCGGGCCACATTGATCACAAACACACATTGTGACCCTCAGCCTGAGCCCAGTCCTCAAGGAAGGCCTCTCAGTGGCTGGATGAAGAGACAGCATATGGGGCCTGCCATGCCCCTAGGCCCCAAATTTTAACCATAGTTTGGGTTGTCCCTTCACTCTTCCCCAGGGCTCTGCTTTGGAATTCCTCTTTGGTTGGGACACCTGAGGTAACAAACCTGAAAGGAAACCTCCCATCCCACAGATTGACGAAAAACAATTGGGACCGTGCCGAATCCACAGAGAGGAAGATTCGTCCACGGCCCATGAGGACGCGCCACATTCCACGGCCATCGTTGACACAAAATCCAGAGACCAAAGCCTGAGCAAGCGCCTCATAATCGCTCTTTCTTCGTATCCTGAAAAGTTTTTCTCATGGTTTGTAGAGTGGGCCTGCCACACCTACGTCTCCAAACCTAAGCTGAGTTTGTGTTTTCAGACTTCTGTCCTAAAAGTCCTGGGACACACACCCTCCAGGCTGGGGGCCCTGGAGCCACACATTAGGACTGTGCCTACCCCATGCATGGGAATTCTGCCCATTCCATTGTCCAAAATTGTACAAATTAGGAGAACCATCCAAAGACCCCGAGGCCATCCCAATATGTACGTCTCAGTGGACCAACAAGGGCGGTCTGACACCAGCTGAGCATCTACCTCCACTCATACCATAGCGGATGTCCCCAGAGAAGGATATGGTAACAGACAGGACCCTAGGCAATAATCGGATCCATTGCTTTGGTTTACAGGCATGTCTCCTCAAAATCCTGGATTCCAATACCAGCATAGTGGGTTTCCTGAGGCACCCATCAGAAAAAATCTCGTCTCCAAGAGGAAACTTGTGCATGGGACCTATGTCAAAATCTTAGGAGAATACTTCAGAGTCCCGATGCCACCGCTCCATTCCAAGGTCCTCATGGACACGAACACACATTAGGCCCCATGGTCAGGAAAGTCCATTTCAACTCAGCCATCCCGGTTGCTCCCGCAGAGCCATCCGATCTCAACTGTCTTGTTGCTAGGAGACAATTGGAATGCGAGGCGGGCTTCCCTCGCATCCATCCTCGAACGGTGCTCTGGAGTCATTCCATATGGGATGTTTTGGAGCTGCCCAACAGGTCTCAATTGTCCCGCAGAAGGAAATCTTGAAGGGGGCATCCCACAACACCCAACGTGGGAAAACCTCCATGGCCTTGAGATTCCTCTCCGTTCATGAAGGGACAGTCATGAACAGAAACTACAACCTGAGCCAACGTCTGATCCTCGCCGTGACTTCAGATGCTTGAGATATTGGTTCAGATGTGCAGGGGGTACCTGCCTTGCCCTCGTCCTGAAGCCCAAGTGTAGCTTGTGTTCTCAGACATCTGTCCTCACACTACTGGCCCAGAGGTACTCACGTTTGGCAATTCCTGAACCACAATGCAGCACACTGCCTGCCCTCTAGAAAAAATATCTTGCCTAATGAGCTTGCCATTTGAGGCACCTCAAATTGGGATCAACCTACACGGCACTCGACTGTACCCAAATTACATAGTCTAACCTGGACACAAATGCAGTGTCTGACACAACCTGAGCCCGAACCTCCTGACCAACAACCAGGCAGCTGACCGCACACTGAGCACATCAGACCCATCATGGCCTTAGGTCATCATCTCTTCCCAACTGCGGTTTTCAGTCATCTGACCCTAGACCTTATCTCCAACCAGTGCCCAGGGTTGAAAATGATGCAGAAATCAGAACTCCTTCCCCATGGCAAGAAACCTGGTGATTGGCATGTTGACCAAGTTCTGTGTAGATGAAACCAGTGTGGCCCATGAGGCCCCGGCCATGCTCGCGGGCCACATTGATCACAAACACACATTGTGACCCTCAGCCTGAGCCCAGTCCTCAAGGAAGGCCTCTCAGTGGCTGGATGAATAGACAGCATATGGGGCCTGCCATGCCCCTAGGCCCCAAATTTTAACCATAGTTTGGGTTGTCCCTTCACTCTTCCCCAGGTCTCTGCTTTGGAATTCCTCTTTGGTTGGGACACCTGAGGTAACAAACCTGAAAGGAAACCTCCCATCCCACAGATTGACGAAAAACAATTGGGACCGGGCCAAATCCACAGAGAGGAAGATTCGTCCACGGCCCATGAGGCCGCGCCACATTCCACGGGCATCGTTGACACAAAATCCAGAGACCAAAGCCTGAGCAAGCGCCTCAGAATCGCTCTTTCTTCGTATCCTGAAGAGTTTTTCTCATGGTTTGTAGAGTGGGCCTGCCACACCTACGTCCCCAAACCTAAGCTGAGTTTGTGTTTTCAGTCTTCTGTCCTCAAAGTCCTGGGCCACACAACCTCCAGGCTGGGGCCCCTGGAGCCACACATTAGGACTGTGCCTACCCCATGCATGGGAATTCTGCCCATTCCATTGTCCAAAATTGTACAAATTTGGAGAACCATCCAAAGACCCCGAGGCCATCCCAATATGTACGTCTCAGTGGACAAACTAGGGCGGTCTGACACCAGCTGAGCATCTACCTCCACTCATACCATACCGGATGTCCCCAGAGAAGGATATGGTAACAGACAGGACCCTAGGCCATAATCGGATCCATTGCTTTGGTTTACAGGCATGTCTCCTCAAAATCCTGGATTCCAATACCAGCATAGTGGGTTTCCTGAGGCACCCATCAGAAAAAATCTCGTCTCCAAGAGGAAACTTGTGCATGGGACCTATGTCAAAATCTTAGGAGAATACTTCAGAGTCCCGGTGTCACCGCTCCATTCCAAGGTCCTCATGGACACAAACACACATTAGGCCCCATGGTCAGGAAAGTCCATTTCAACTCAGCCACCCTGGTTGCTCCCGCAGAGCCATCCGATCTCAACTGTCTTGTTGCTAGGAGACAATTGGAATGCGAGGCGGGCTTCCCCGGCATCCATCCTAGAACGGTGCTCTGGAGTAATTCCATATGGGATGTTTTGGAGCTGCCCAATAGGTCTCAATTGTCTCGCAGAAGGAATCCTTGAAGGGGGCATCCCACAACTCCCAACGTGGGAAAACCTCCATGGCCTTGAGATTCCTCTCCGTTCATGAAGGGGCAGTCATGCACAGAAACTACAACCTGAGCCAACTTCTGATCCTCGCCGAGACTTCAGATGCATGAGATATTGGTTCCGATGTGCAGGGGGTTCCTGCCTTGCCCTCGGCCTGAAGCCCAAGTCTAGTTTGTGTTCTCAGACTTCTGTCTTCACACTAATGGCCCAGAAGCCCTCAAGTTTGGCAATTCCAAAACCACAATGCAGCACTCTGCCTGCCCTCTAGAAAAAATATCTTGCCTAATGAGCTGCCCAGGCACCTCAAATGAGGATCAATCTACACGGCAGAAGACTGTACCCAAATTATAGAGTCTAACCTGGGCACTAATGCACTGTCTGACAAAACCTGAGCCCGAACCTCCTGACCAACAACCAGGCAGCTGACCGCACACTGAGCACATCAGACCCACCATGGCCTTAGGTCATCATCTCTTCCCAACTGCGGTCTTCAGGATTCCGAACCTATACCTAGACCTTGTCTCCAACCACTGCCCAGGGTTGAAAATGATGCAGAAATCAGAACTCCTTCCCCATGGCAGAGACCTTGTGATTGGCATGTTGTCCAAAGTTCAGTGCAGTTGAAACCAGTGTGAGACATGAGGCCCCGCACATGCTCGCGAGCCACATTGGTCACAACAAACATTGTGACCCTCAGCCTGAGCCCAGTCCTCAAGTAAGGCCTCTCAGTGGCTGGATGAAGAGACAGCATATCGGGCCAGCCATGCCCCTAGGCCCCAAATTTTAACCATAGTTTGGGTTGTCCCTTCACTCTTCCCAAGGTCTCTGCTTTGGAATTCCTCTTTGGTTGGGACACCTGAGGCAACAACCCTGAAAGGAGACCTCCCATCTCACAGATTGACGAAAAACAATTGGGACCGGGCCAAATCCACAGAGGGGAAGATTCGTCAATGGCCCATGAGGCCTCGCCACATTCCACGGCCATCGTTGACACAAAATCCAGAGACCAAAGCCTGAGCAAGCGCCTCAGAATCGCTCTTTCTTCGTATCCTGAAGAGTTCTTCTCATGGTTTGTAGATTGGGCCTGCCACACCTACGTTCCCAAACATAAGCTGAGTTTGTGTTTTCAGTCTTCTGTCCTCAAAGTCCTGGGCCACACAACCTCCAGGCTGGGGCCCCTGGAGCCACACATTAGGACTGTGCCTACCCCATGCATGGGAATTCTGCCCATTCCATTGTCCAAAATTGTACAAATTAGGAGAACCATCCAAAGACCCCGAGGCCATCCCAATATGTACGTCTCAGTGGACCAACAAGGGCGGTCTGACACCAGCTGAGCATCTACCTCCACTCATACCATAGCGGATGTCCCCAGAGAAGGATATGGTAACAGACAGGACCCTAGGCCATAATCGGATCCATTGCTTTGGTTTACAGGCATGTCTCCTCAAAATCCTGGATTCCAATACCAGCATAGTGGGTTTCCTGAGGCACCCATCAGAAAAAATCTCGTCTCCAAGAGGAAACTTGTGCATGGGACCTATGTCAAAATCTTAGGAGAATACTTCAGAGTCCCGATGCCACCGCTCCATTCCAAGGTCCTCATGGACACGAACACACATTAGGCCCCATGGTCAGGAAAGTCCATTTCAACTCAGCCATCCCGGTTGCTCCCGCAGAGCCATCCGATCTCAACTGTCTTTTTGCTAGGAGACAATTGGAATGCGAGGCGGGCTTCCCTCGCATCCATCCTCGAACGGTGCTCTGGAGTCATTCCATATGGGATGTTTTGGAGCTGCCCAACAGGTCTCAATTGTCCCGCAGAAGGAATCCTTGAAGGGGGCATCCCACAACACCCAACGTGGGAAAACCTCCATGGCCTTGAGATTCCTCTCCGTTCATGAAGGGACAGTCATGAACAGAAACTACAACCTGAGCCAACGTCTGATCCTCGCCGTGACTTCAGATGCTTGAGATATTGGTTCAGATGTGCAGGGGGTACCTGCCTTGCCCTCGTCCTGAAGCCCAAGTGTAGCTTGTGTTCTCAGACATCTGTCCTCACACTACTGGCCCAGAGGTACTCACGTTTGGCAATTCCTGAACCACAATGCAGCACACTGCCTGCCCTCTAGAAAAAATATCTTGCCTAATGAGCTTGCCATTTGAGGCACCTCAAATTGGGATCAACCTACACGGCACTCGACTGTACCCAAATTACATAGTCTAACCTGGACACAAATGCAGTGTCTGACACAACCTGAGCCCGAACCTCCTGACGAACAACCAGGCAGCTGACCGCACACTGAGCACATCAGACCCATCATGGCCTTAGGTCATCATCTCTTCCCAACTGCGGTTTTCAGTCATCCGACCCTAGACCTTATCTCCAACCATTGCCCAGGGTTGAAAATGATGCAGAAATCAGAACTCCTTCCCCATGGCAAGAAACCTTGTGATTGGCATGTTGACCAAGATCTGTGTAGATGAAACCAGTGTGGCCCATGAGGCCCCGGCCATGCTCGCGGGCCACATTGATCACAAACACACATTGTGACCCTCAGCCTGAGCCCAGTCCTCAAGGAAGGCCTCTCAGTGGCTGGATGAAGAGACAGCATATGGGGCCTGCCATGCCCCTAGGCCCCAAATTTTAACCATAGTTTGGGTTGTCCCTTCACTCTTCCCCAGGTCTCTGCTTTGGAATTCCTCTTTGGTTGGGACACCTGAGGTAACAAACCTGAAAGGAAACCTCCCATCCCACAGATTGATGAAAAACAATTGGGACCGGGCCAAATCCACAGAGAGGAAGATTCGTCCACGGCCCATGAGGCCTCGCCACATTCCACGGCCATCGTTGACACAAAATCCAGAGACCAAAGCCTGAGCAAGCGCCTCAGAATCGCTCTTTCTTCGTATCCTGAAGAGTTCTTCTCATGGTTTGTAGATTGGGCCTGCCACACCTACGTCCCCAAACCTAAGCTGAGTTTGTGTTTTCAGTCTTCTGTCCTCAAAGTCCTGGGCCACACAACCTCCAGGCTGGGGCCCCTGGAGCCACACATTAGGACTGTGCCTACCCCATGCATGGGAATTCTGCCCATTCCATTGTCCAAAATTGTACAAATTTGGAGAACCATCCAAAGACCCCGAGGCCATCCCAATATGTACGTCTCAGTGGACAAACTAGGGCGGTCTGACACCAGCTGAGCATCTACCTCCACTCATACCATAGCGGATGTCCCCAGAGAAGGATATCGTAACAGACAGGACCCTAGGCCATAATCGGATCCATTGCTTTGGTTTACAGGCATGTCTCCTCAAAATCCTGGATTCCAATACCAGCATAGTGGGTTTCCTGAGGCACCCATCAGAAAAAATCTCGTCTCCAAGAGGAAACTTGTGCATGGGACATATGTCAAAATCTTAGGAGAATACTTCAGAGTCCCGGTGCCACCGCTCCATTCCAAGGTCCTCATGGACACAAACACACATTAGGCCCCATGGTCAGGAAAGTCCATTTCAACTCAGCCACCCTGGTTGCTCCCGCAGAGCCATCCGATCTCAACTGTCTTGTTGCTAGGAGACAATTGGAATGCGAGGCGGGCTTCCCCGGCATCCATCCTAGAACGGTGCTCTGGAGTCATTCCATATGGGATGTTTTGGAGCTGCCCAACAGGTCTCAATTGTCTCGCAGAAGGAATCCTTGAAGGGGGCATTCCACAACTCCCAACGTGGGACAACCTCCATGGCCTTGAGATTCCTCTCCGTTCATGAAGGGGCAGTCATGCACAGAAACTACAACCTGAGCCAACTTCTGATCCTCGCCGAGACTTCAGATGCATGAGATATTGGTTCCGATGTGCAGGGGGTTCCTGCCTTGCCCTCGGCCTGAAGCCCAAGTCTAGTTTGTGTTCTCAGACTTCTGTCCTCACACTAATGGCCCAGAATCCCTCAAGTTTGGCAATTCCAAACCCACAATGCAGCACTCTGCCTGCCCTCTAGAAAAAATATCTTGCCTAATGAGCTGCCCAGGCACCTCAAATGAGGATCAACCTACACGGCAGAAGACTGTACCCAAATTATAGAGTCTAACCTGGGCACTAATGCACTGTCTGACAAAACCTGAGCCCGAACCTCCTGACCAACAACCAGGCAGCTGACCGCACACTGAGCACATCAGACCCACTATGGCCTTAGGTCATCATCTCTTCCCAACTGCGGTCTTCAGGATTCCGAACCTATACCTAGACCTTGTCTCCAACCACTGCCCAGGGTTGAAAATGATGCAGAAATCAGAACTCCTTCCCCATGGCAGAGACCTTGTGATTGGCATGTTGTCCAAAGTTCAGTGTAGTTGAAACCAGTGTGAGACATGAGGCCCCGCACATGCTCGCGAGCCACATTGGTCACAACAAACATTGTGACCCTCAGCCTGAGCCCAGTCCTCAAGTAAGGCCTCTCAGTGGCTGGATGAAGAGACAGCATATCGGGCCAGCCATGCCCCTAGGACCCAAATTTTAACCATAGTTTGCTTTGTCCCTTCATCTTCCAAGGCTCTGCTTTGGAATTCCTCTTTGGTTGGGACACCTGAGGCAACAACCCTGAAAGGAGACCTCCCATCTCACAGATTGACGAAAAACAATTGGGACCGGGCCAAATCCACAGAGGGGAAGATTCGTCAATGGCCCATGAGGCCTCCCCACATTCCACGGCCATCGTTAACACAAAATTCAGAGACCAAAGCCTGAGCAAGCGCCTCAGACTCGCTCTTTCTTCATATACTGAAGAGTTCTTCTCATGGTTTGTAAATTGGGCCTGCCATACCTACGTCCCCAAACCTAAGCTGAGTTTGTGTTTTGAGACTTCTGTCCTCAAAGTCCTGGGCCACACACCCTCCAGCCTGGGGCCCCTGGAGCCACACATTAGGACTGTGCCTAACCCATGTATGGAAATTCTGCCCATTCCATTTTCCAAAATTGTACAAATTAGGAGAACACTCCAGAGTCCCTTAGGCCATCCCAATATGTAGGTCTCAGTGGACAAACAAGGGCGGTCTGACACCTGCTGAGTATCTACGTCCACTCAAACCATAGATGGATGTCACCAGTGAAGGATATGGTACAAGAAAGGACCCTAAGCCTTAATCGGATCCATTGCTTTGGTTTACAGGCATGTCTCCTAAAAATCCTGGATTCCAGTACCAGCATAGGTGGTTTCCTGAGGCACCCATCAGAAAAAATCTCGTCTCCACGAGGAAACTTCTGCATGGGACTTATGTCAAAATCTTTGGAGAATACTTCAGAGTCCCGGTGCCACCGCCACATTCCAAGGTCCTCATGGACAAAAACACAAATTAGGCCCCATGCTCAGGAAAGTCCATTTCAACTCAGCCATCCCGGTTGCTCCCGCAGAGCCATCCGATCTCCACTGTCTTGTTGCTAGGAGACAATTGGAATGCGAGGTGGGCTTCCGTGGCATCCATCCTCGAACGGTGCTCTGGAGTCGTTCCATATGGGATGTTTTGGAGCTGCCCAACAGGTCTCAATTGTCCCGCAGAAGGAATCCTTGAAGGGGCCATCCCACAACACCCAACGTGGGAAAAACTCCATGGCCTTGAGATTCCGCTCCGTTCATGAAGGGGCAGTCATGCACAGAAACTACAACCTGAGCCAACGTCTGATCCTCGCCGTGACTTAGATGCATGAGATATTGGTTCAGATGTGCAGGGGGTACCTGCCTTGCCCTCTGCCTGAAGCCCAAGTCTAGCTTGTGTTCTCAGACTTCTGTCCTCACACTACTGGACCAGAAGACCACAAGTTCGGCCACTCCGGACCCACGATGCAGCACTCTGCCTGCCCTCTAGAAAAAATATCTTGCATAATGAGCAGCCCAGGCACCTCAAATGAGGATCTACCTACACGGCACTCGACTGCACCCAAATTATAGAGTCTAACCTGGGAACAAATGCACTGTCTGACACAACCTGAGCCCGAACCTCCTGACCAACAACCAGGCAGCTGACCGCACACTGAGCACATCAGACCCACCATGGCCTTAGTTCATCATCCCTTCCCAACTGCGGTTTTCAGGCTTCCGAACCTAGACCTTATCTCCAACCACTGCCCAGGGTTGAAAATGATGCAGAAATCAGAACTCCTTCCCCATGGCAAGAGACCTTGTGTTTGCCATGTTGTCCAAAGTTCAGTGTAAAAGAAACCAGTGTGGCCCATGAGGACCCGCCCATGCTCGCGGGCCACATTGGTCACAAGCACACATTGTGACCCTCAGCCTGAGCCCAGTCCTCAAGGAAGGCCTCTCAGTGGCTGGATGAAGAGACAGCATATGGGGCCTGCCATGCCCCTAGGCCCCAAATTTTAACCGTAGTTTGGGTTGTCCCTTCACTCTTCCCCAGGGCTCTGCTTTGGAATTCCTATTTGGTTGGGACACCTGAGTTAACAAACCTGAAAGGAGACCTCCCATCCCACAGATTGACGAAAAACAAATGGGACCACGCCAAATCCACAGAGAGGAAGATTCGTCCATGGCCATGAGGCCTCCCCACATTCCACGGCCATCGTTGACACAAAATCCAGAGACCAAAGCCTGAGCAAGCGCCTCAGAATCGCTCTTTCTTCGTATCCTGAAAAGTTTTTCTCATGGTTTGTAGATTGTGCCTGCCATACCTACGTCCCTAAACCTAAGCTGAGTTTGTGTTTTCCGACTTCTGTCCTCAACGTCCTGGGCCACACACCCTCCAGGCTGGGGCTCCTGGAGCCACACATTAGGACTGTGCCTACCCCATGCATGAAAATTCTGCCCATTCCATTGCCCAAAATTGTACAAATTAGGAGAACCCTCCATATTCCCCGAGGCCATCCCAATATGGACGTCTCTTTGGACAAACATGGGCGGTCTGACACCAGCTGAGCATCTACCTCCACTCTTACCATAGATGTATGACCCAGAGAAGGAGATGGAACCAGACAGGACCCTAGGCCATAATAGGATCCATTCCTTTGGTTTACAGGCATGTCTCCTCAAAAGCCTGGATTCCAATACCAGCATTGGGGTTTACTGAGGCACCATCAGAAAAAATCTCGTCTCCAAGAGGAAACTTGTGCATGGGACCTATGTCAAAATCTTAGGAGAATACTTCAGAGTCCCGGTGCCACCGCCCCATTCCAAGGTTCTAATGGACACACACACATTAGGCCCCATGCTCAGGAAAGTCCATTTCAAATCAGCCACCGCGGTTGATTCCGCAGAGCCATCCGTTCTCAACTATCTTTGTGCTAGGAGACAATTGGAATGCGAGGCGGGCTTCCCTGGCATCCATCCTCGAACGGTGTTCTGGAGTCATTCCATATGGGATGTTTTGGAGATACCCAACAGGTCTCAATTGTCCCACATACGGAATCCTTGAAGGGGGCATCCCACAACTCCCAACGTGGGAAAACCTCCATGGCCTTGAGATTGCTCTCAGTTCATGAAGGGGCAGTCATGCACAGAAACTACAACCTTAGCCAAGGACTGATCCTCGCCGTGACTTCAGATGCATGAGATATTGTTTCAGATGTGCAGGTGGTACCTGCCTTGCCCTCGGCCTGAATCCCAAGTGTAGCTTGTGTTCTCAGACTTCTGTCCTCACACTACTGACCCAGAAGCCCTCAGGTTTTGCAATTCCGGACCCACAATGCAGCACTGTGCCTGCCCTCTAGAAAAAATATCTTGCCTATGAGCTGCCCAGGCACCTCAAATGAGGATCAACCTACACGGCACTCGACTGTACCCAAATTATATATATATATATCTAACCTGGGCACTAAAGCACTGTCTGACACAACCTGAGCCCAAACCTCCTTGCCAACAACCAGACAGCTGACCGCACACTGAGCACATCAGACCCACGATGGCCTTAGGTCATCATCTCTTCCCAACTGCGATTTCAGGCTTCCGAAACTAGACCTTATCTCCAACCACTGCCCAGGGTTGAAAATTATGCAGAAATCAGAACTCCTTCCCCATGGCAAGGACCTTGTGATTCGCATGTTGTCCAAAGTTCAGTGTAGTTGAAACCAGTGTGGCCCATGAGGCCCCGCCCATGCTCGCGGGCCACTAGGTCACAAACACACATTGTGACCCTCACCCTGAGCCCAGTCCTCAAGTAAGGCCTCTCAGTGGCTGGATGAAGAGACAGCATATGGGGCCTGCCATGCCCCTAGGCCCCAAATTTTAACCATAGTTTGGGTTGTCCCTTCACTCTTCCCCTGAGCTGTGCTTTGGAATTCCTCATTGGTTGGGACACCTGAGGTAACAAACCTGAAAGGAGAACACCCATACCACAGATTGACAAAAAAAAAAAATTTGGGTCCGGGCCAAATCCACAGAGAGGAAGATTCGTCCATGGCCCATGAAGCCTCCCGAGATTCACAGCCATCGTTGACACAAAATCCAGAGACCAAACCTGAACAAGCGCCTCAGACTCGCTCTTGCTTCATATCCTGAAGAGTTCTCTCATGGTTTGTAGATTGGGCCTGCCATATCTACGTCGCCAAATCTAAGCTGAGTTTGTGTTTTCAGACTTCTGTCCTCAAAGTCCTGGGCCACACACCCTCCAGGCTGGGGGCCCAGGAGCCACACTTTAGGACTGTGCCTACCCCATGCATGGGAATTCTGCCCATTCCATTGTCCAAAATTGTACAAATTAGGAGAACCCTCCAAAGTCCCTGACGCCATCCCAATATGTAGGTCTCTGTGTACAAACAAGGGCGGTCTGACACCAGCTGAGAATCTACCTCCACTCAGACCGTAGATGGATGTCCCCAGAGAAGGAGATGGAACCAGACAGGACCCTAGGCCATAATCGGATCCATTGCTTTGGTTTACAGGCATGTCTCCTCAAAAACCGGGATTCCAATACCAGCATAGGGGGTTTCCTGAGGCACCCATCAGAAAAAATCTCGTCTCCACGAGAAAACTTGTGCAAGGGCCCTATGTCAAAATCTTAGGAGAATACTTCAGAGTCCCGGTGCCACCGCCCCATTCCAAGGCCCTCATGAACACAAACACACATTAGGCCCCATCCTCAAGAAAGTCCATTTCAACTCAGCCACCCCGTTTGCTCCCACAGAGCCATCCGATCTCAACTGTCTTGTTGCTAGGAGACAATTGGAATGAGAGGCGGGGTTCCCTGGCATCCATCCTCGAACGGTGCTCTGGAGTCATTCCATGAAGAATGTCCTGGAGCTGCCAAAACAGATCTCAATTGTGCCTCAGAATGAATCCTTGAAGGGGGCATCCCACAACTCCCAACGTGGGAAAACCTCCATGGCCTTGAAATTCCTCTCTGTTCATGAAGGGGCAGTCATGCACAGAAACTACAACCTGAGCCAACGTCTGATCCTCGCCGTGACTTCAGATGCATGAGATAATGGTTCAGATGTGCAGGGGGTACCTGCCTTGCCCTCGGCCTGAAGCCCAAGTCTAGCTTGTGGTCTCAGACTTCTGTCCTCACACTACTGGCCCAGAAGCCCTCACGTTTGGCAATTCCAGACACTCAATGCAGCAATCTGCCTGCCCTCTAGAAAAATATCTTGCCTAATGATCTGCCCAGGCACCTCAAATGCGGAAAACCTACACGGCACTCGACTGTACCCACATTATACACTCTAACCTGGGCACTAATGCACTGTCTACACAACATGAGCACGAACTTCCTGACCAACACCCAGGCAGCTGACCGCACACTGAGCACATAAAACCCGCCATGGCCTTAGGTCATCATCTCTTCCCTACCTCAGTTTTCAGGCCTCAGAACCGAACATTATCTCCAATCACTGCCCAGGGGTGAGTGTGATGTAGAAATCAGAACACCTCCTTACCCATGGTAAGAAACCTTGTGGTTGGCACGTCGTCCAACGTTCAGTGTAGGAGAAAACAGCATTCACCCTGAGGCCCTGCCCATTCTTGAGTGCGACAAGGGCATAAACATGCATTGTGACCCTCAGCATGAGTCCTGTCCTCTACTAAGTCCTCTCAGTGACTGGACAATTAGATTTCATAATGGGCTTTACATTTCCCTAGGACCCAATTTTTAACCAGATTTCTGATTGTCCATTCACACCCCCCCCCCCCAGAGCTCTACTCTGGAATCCCTCATTTGGTGGGACACCTAAGTTTAAAAAAAAAACAACATCAAAAAAAAAAAAACAACAAAAAACGGTCTTCTTCCATCCCACAGAGTAACCCCAAACGCTTTGGACTGGGCCAAACCACCAGGGAGTAAGACTCGTCCATTTCCCATAAAGTTACCCAGAAATTTCACGACCATGAGTCACACGATATCCAGAGACAAAAACTTGAGCAAGAGCCTCACACTCGCCCTTTTCTCAAATCCCGAAATGTTCTCCTCATGGTCTGTAGATAAGTCCTGTCATACCTATGATCTGAAACATAAGCCAAGTTTGTGTTTACAGACAACTGTCCAAACAGCCCTGTCCTACACAACCTACAGGCTCAGGCCCCTAGAGCCAAACCGGAGGACTGTACTTGCCCTCTCCAAAGGAATTGTGTGTGCCCATTCCAATGGCCACATCCCTTCTAATAGGATAAACCTCCAAAGTCCCTGATCCATCTCATTAGTGGTGGCTTCCCAGGTAAAACAGGGGCAATCTGAGCCCATCTGAGCACCTACATGTACTCAGACCCATAGACAGATGTCCCCAGAGGTAAAAAGGAAAGAACAGGCCCCTAGGCACTAATCATATCCATTGCTTTGGTTTCCAGGCATCTCTCCTCAGAGGCCTGGATGTAAAAACCAGCATATGGCTGTTTCTTGACTCACCCATCAGAAAACATCTCATCTACACATGGGAAACTTGCACATTGGAGCTGTGTCAAAGCCTCTGTTTAGGAGAACCCTTCAGGGCCCCTGTGCCACCGCTTCATTCCAAGGTCTCCATAGACACAAAAGCACATTAGGACCCATCCATAGAAGAGTCCATTTCAACTCAGCCTCCTCGGTTGCTCCCCCAGATCCAGCATATCTAACCTGTCTTGTTTCTAGGAGACAATTGGAATGCGACGTGGGCTACCCAGCCATGCATCCTTAGAACCCTGCTCAGAATCATTGGCCTGGAGCCAAACAACAGGTCTCAATTGTCCTGCTGAAGACACTTTGCAGTTTGGAGCTTCTCACAAATCCCATCGTGGGAAAACCCCCATGGCCTCGTGATTCCCCCCCTTCGTGAAGGGGCCATCAGGGACAGAAACACCAACATGAGCTATCGTCTGATCCTCGCCCTGACTTCAGATGCAAGAGATATCGATTCAGGTCTGTAGATTGTGCCATCGCTGATACAAAATCCAGAGACAAAAACCTGAGCAAGTGCCTCAGACTCGCACTTTCTTCATATCCTGAAGATTTCTTCTCATGGTTTGTAGATCGGGCCTGCCATAACTACGTCTCCAAACCTAAGCTGAGTTTGTGTTTTCAGACTTCTGTCCTCAAAGTCCTGGGCCACACACCCTCCAGGATGGGGCCCCCTGAGCCACACATTAGGACTGTGCCTACCAATCCATGGGAATTCTGCCCATTCCATTGTTGAAAATGGTACAAATTAGGAGAAACCTCCAAAGTCCATGAGGCCATCCCAATAGTGTAGGTCGCCCGGAACAAACAAGGGCTGTGACACCAGCTGATAATCTACCTCCACTCATACCATAAATGGATGTCCCCAGAGGAGAAGATTGAACCAGACAGGACCCTAGGCCATAATAGGATCCATTGCCTTGGTTTACAGGCATGTCTCCTCAAAAGCCTGATTCCAATACGAGCATAGGGGTTTTGCTGAGGCACCCAACAAAATTCATCTCGTCTCCACAAGGAAACCTGTGCATGGGAGCCATGTCCAAAGCATAGGAGAGTACTTCAGGGTCCCGGTGCCACCGCCCCATTCCACGGCCCTCATGGACACAAAAACACATTAGGACCCATCTTCAGGAAAGTCCATTTCAACTCAGCTACCCCGGTTGTCCCAAAGAGCCATCAGATCTAAACTGTCTTGTTCCTAGGAGACAATTGGAATGCGAGGTGGGCTTCCCAGGCATCCATCCGCGAACGGTGCTCTGGAGTCATTCCAGATGGGATGTCCTGGAGCTGTCCAACAGGTCTTAATTGTCCTGCAGAAGGAATCCTTGAAGGGGGCATCCCACAACTCCCAACGTGGGAAAACCTCAATGGCCTCGAGATTCCGCTCCCTTCTTGAAGCGGCCGTCATGCACGGAAACTCCACCTGAGCCAACGTCTGATCCTCGCCCTGACTTCAGATGCATGAGTATTGTTTCAGATCTGCAGGGGGTACCTGCCGTGCCCTCGCCCTGAAACCCAAGTCTAGCTTGTCTTCTCAGACTTCTGTCCTCACACTCCTGGCCCCGAAGCCCTCAAGTTTGGCAATTCTGGACCACAATGCAGCACTCTGCCTGCCCTCTTGAAAAAAATTATTGCCTCATGAGCTGCCCAGGCACCTTCAATTAGGATAAACCTCCACAGACCTCGACTTTACCCAAATTGTATAGTCTAACCTGGGCACTAATGCACTGTCGGACACAACCTGAGCCCGGACCTCCTGAGCAACACCCGGAAAGCAGACCGCACACTGAGCACATAAGACCCGCCATGGACTTAGGCCATCATCTCTTCCCTACCTCAGTTTTCAGGACTCAGAACCGAGACATTATCTCCAATCACTGCCCAGGGGTGAGTGTGATGCAGATATCAGAACACCTCCTTACCCATGGTAAGAAACCTTGTGGTTGTCACGTCGTCCAACGTTCAGTGTAGGAGAAACCAGCATTCACCCTGAGGCCCCGCCCATTCTTGAGTGCGACAAGGGCATAAACACGCATTGTGACCCTCAGCATGCGTCCTGTCCTCTACTAAGTCCTCTCATTGCCTGGACCATTAGATGTCATAATGGGCTTTACATGTCCCTAGGCCCCAATTTTTAACCAGATTTCTGATTGTCCGGTCACCCCCCCCCCCAGGGCACTACTCTGGAATCCCTCATTTGGTGGGACACCTGAGGTTAAAAAGAAAACAACATCAAAAAAAAAAAAAAACGGACTTCTTCCATCCAACAGAGTGACCCCAAACGCTTTGGACTGGGCCAAACCACCAGGGAGTAAGACTCGTCCATTTCCCATGAAGTCTCCCAGAAATTTCACGACCATGAGTGACACGATATCCAGAGACAAAAACTTGAGCAAGAGCCTCACACTCGCCCTTTTCTCAAATCCCGAAAAGTTCTCCTCATGGCCTGTAGATAAGTCCTGCAATACCTATGACCTGAAACATAAGCTTTGGAGAGCCATGCAGCAGAAGCAAGGAGTTACGTACTAGGCGAGGCTTGAGGAGAAGGGCAGGGGAATGTTTATGTGGTGGCGCTCTATGGTGACGCACAACCTGTACTGAAGTATTGGGACTAGTATAAGATTAACCAGGGACCATAGGAAAGGCACAGGAGTAAGTGAACAATAAGTTTCGGGAGCTCACGTCATTAGACACGAGCACCCTACATGCTCCGGGCTGAAGTCATCTGTATCCCTTCTGATTGGATGTTATACTAGTCGTGTTATGTGGTGATTGGTTGCTTTCTATCCGCTGTGTTCTATAATTTGGGGCTATAATCCTTGTACGGGGTCCCGGGGCTGAAGATTGTCAATAAAGAAGTTTGCCACTCACCTTGTCTGCGGGTCGTTCTTGCGGGCCGAGAGCGACATCTGGTGCCGAAACCCGGGACCCAAGACGCCGGACGCAGAACGAGGATTGGGGTAAGAGCAACGATTTGGAAAGTGCGTGCCTATTTCCTGTCTTAAGACGGGGGGATTCTCTGAGGACGATATTAAGAGGCTATACTTTAAGTTCCTCAAGAGGGTAAGGTTTCCGGCATGGGAAACGAATTAGCCAGATATAAGATGGAAAGTCCATTGAGAGATATACTGAAAGCCAATGGTACCCCTTTAAAATCTAAGACTGCTCGTGCTTTTCTGAAAGAAGTAGGGGAGATTGCCCCTTGGTTTATAGAAGAGGGACTTCTGAATGTGCCTCAGTGGGAACATCTGGGGGAGGATTTGAGGCAAAGCCCCACCGTTACTGCCGGAACTCTTGCCGTGTGGTCCCTTGTGAAAGTATGTTACAGTCTTCCCGGGAACGACTAAAACAGGTGGTGCAGCAAGGAGGGGAGATCTTAGAACAGTTAAAGGAAGAGTCGCACAAGGGGTCCTCCCGGGGTTCTGATGTGGACAGTGAAAGTTCGGAGGAACTCTCAGACGAAATAACCCAAAATTTAAAAGGGGGTAAGGAGAAAAAGAGTCCAGAGGCTCTTGGCTTACCCACTGGGGCAAAGCCTATAGCTGTAACGCAGTCGGTAGCAAAAACAGACCATGCGCCGACTCCTCATTCCAGCCCCACGGCGCCACCTTATGAGTGGCCCCCGCCATATCGGTCAGGCTGTGCGAGAGTCTGCCATTGCTCAGACTGCACCACGGCAAACTGGAGAGAGGTCTTAGGCCCGGAAAAAGGGTTTTTTCCAGTACTAGAAGATCAAAATCAGCGGAGGTATCACCAGCCACTAGATTTTAAACTGGTAAAGCAACTCAAGGAAGCAGTTAGTGCCTATGGACCCCAAGCAGCTTTCACAGTATCCATTGTGGAGTCATTAGGGGCACTTTTTCTTGTCCCCGAGGATTGGACTAATTTAGCCAGAGCAGTTTTGAGCAGAGGGCAATATCTGGAATGGAAAATTCAAAATCAAGACAATTGCCAGGATACCACACGCAGAAACACTGCTGCTGGAAATCCTCAATGGGATTTAGATATGCTGTTAGGCATAGGACCATATCTTGGGGCTCAGGCACAAAGCAATTACCCTCCTGCGGTCTATCAGCAAATTGCTACCACCGCCATCCGAGCATGGAAAACTTTAAGGGGTGTTGGAGACCTACAGGGTCAACTTTCCAAGGTTGTTCAAGGACCGAATGAGCCATACGCTGACTTTGTGGACAGGCTGATGCAGGTGGCAGGCAGGATGTTTGGGGACGTGGAGTCAGCAATGCCACTAGTTAAACAGTTGGCATATGAAAATGCTAATAAATGGTGCCGGGAAGCTATCAGGCCTTGGAAGTCTAAGGATCTTTCTGCATATATTAAGGTGTGTAGGGATATCACGGGACCAGTAATACAAGGACAAGTAATGGCCGCTGCTTTTGCACAAGTTATGCAGGGACAAAAGGGCACTCGCCCTAGGAAATGTTTCCAATGCGGACAGGAAGGTCACATAAAGAGAGATTGTCCACAGCGAGGGAAAACCTCCTTTAGTCGTTCACCTGAGAACATCAAGCCCCAGCTATGCCCTCGATGCCGAAAAGGAATTCACTGGGCACATGAGTGTCGCTCCGTAGTTGATATTGAGGGCAACCCCCTACCATCTAATAATTGGGGGAGTTCAAAAAACGGGAGGCAGGGCCCAGCCCCCCGGGGCCACAAGCAAATGTACGGGGTGGCAATGTCTCTGCCTGTCAAACCGCGATGGGCCTTTCCACCTTCCGAACAAGGGAGTCAAACCCTGCAAAACCCAGGAGAGCCACAACAGGCTCCGCCGGACTTGACGTCTGTGCCACCACCCGAATGGTCTTAACACCTGAAATGGGGGTGCAGGCTGTGCCATCTGACCTGTCTGGAGGGCCTCCAAGAGGAACGGTGGGACTCCTTCTTGGTAGAAGCTCTTCCACTATGCGGGGACTTCAAATCCACCCGGGAGTTATTGACCCTGATTTTGAAGGGGAAGTTAAAATTCTGATATCATCTCCTAAGGGAATTAATATTATAAATCCAGGGGACAGAATTGCACAGCTTTTGATTTTGCCTAGTAATCATGAAAAATATCCCTCTACAGGCCAGACTAGAAAAGGTGGCCTGGGATCCACAGGATCTTCCCTCGCATGCCTTACTATGAGCATGAAAGAGAGACCTATGCTTAAATTAAAGATTAGGGGTAAACTATTCTGGGGGCTCCTAGAGACAGGAGCAGACAAAAGCATTATAAATTGTCTAGATTGGCCTAAAGCCTGGGCTCTAGTCAAGGCCAGCCAGACCCTCCGAGGACTAGGGATAGCTACCAGTCCTGATATTAGTGCCGCATCTTTGTACTGGGAGGATGAGGAAGGACATAAAGGCATTTTCCAACCATATGTCTGTTCCACCCCTGTTTCTCTGTGGGGGCGCGATGTGCTGGAGCAGATGGATATCAGACTTACTACTGAAAAACTATATAGTGAGGCCTCCCAAACCATGATGAGAAACATGGGATATAAGCCTGGCCAAGGACTCGGAACCAAGGGTCAGGGAGATCTCAATCCGCCTTCCATGGGAGGTCAGGTTTTTTCCTAGCGGCCACTGAGGCAATTCGCATAACTTGGAAAACACAAGAGCCGCGCTGGGTGCCTCAGTGGCCTTTAACAAAAGATAAATTACAAGCGGCAAAAGAGCTAGTCCAAGAACAACTCAAAGCAGGGCATATTCAAAAATCCACGTCCCCGTGGAATACACCCATATTTGTAATAAGAAAGAAATCAGGCAACTGGCGATTGCTACATGACCTGCGACAGATTAATGATCAAATGCAGGTCATGGGACCCATTCAGTTAGGGCTTCCAGTCGTGACGGCGCTGCCAAAAAACTGGCCTTCTATTGTAATTGACATCAAAGACTGTTTCTTTTCCATTCCACTACACCCTGCAGATACAGAGCGCTTTGCATTTACTCTGCCATCAATTAATCATGCTGAGCCAGATCAAAGGTATGAATGGAAAGTACTCCCTCAGGGGATGGCAAATAGCCCCACCTTGTGTCAGTTATATGTAAGCCAAGCACTAGAGCCTTTCCGAAAAGCATTTCCAGACTTGCTTTGTTATCATTATATGGATGATATCTTGATTTGTGGACCAAATGAGAGGTCTCTTCCTTCAGCTCTAACCTTCCTACAGAAACAGTTAGCAAAATGGGGTCTAACTATATCCCCTGAAAAGATCCAAGCAGGAGACCTACAAAATTACCTTGGTATGCAGCTCTCTAAAACGTCAGTAAAGCCTCAGCTAATTCAAATCCGTAGAGATCACTTGCATACACTGAATGATTTCCAAAAACTTTTAGGGGACATTAACTGGATTCGACCATACATAAAAATTACTACTGCAGAGCTGAAACCTTTATTCAATATTCTGCCTGGGGACCCTGCATTAGACTCCCCAAGAGTACTCACTCCAGCTGCTATTAAATCATTACAGTTAGTTGAAAGCAGGCTAGCTTTAACAGCAGCAGATAGGTGTAACCCGGAAAAGCCTATAAGTGTCATAATTATCCCATCCCCGGGATCACCCACGGGGGCCTTATGGCAAGGAGGACCCCTACTATGGATTTATCTACCCCATAATCTTAGCCGTGTCATCACCCCGTATGCTACGGCTGTAGCTACAGTGGCAAATAAAGCCTTTAAAGCCAGCATACAGGTCCTCGGGAAACTGCCCGATGTTTGTATAATCCCTTATGATAAAACCCAAATAAGCATTTTAACGCATGAAAATGACGATTGGGCCATTCTAACAGTTGCTTATCCTGTTACGTTTGATAATCATTATCCCTCACACCCTCTCATTGAGTTTTATAAGAATACACCCCTTATTTGGCCTAAATCCTGTCGATTGGAGCCATTAATCGGGGCCCTCACAGTATTTACAGATGGCAGTAAATCAGGAACTGGCGCTTATGTGGTAGAAAGAAAAATAATTCCTGTTGTTGTGCCCTCGACTTCAGCTCAGAGAACAGAATTGTTGGTGATTATGTGTGTTTTACAAAGGTTTCTAAATCAACCTATTAATATTATCTCAGATAGCAAATATGCAGTTGCAGCCACCAGGTCTATAGAAACTGCTATTATCTCAGCCAGCCAGTCAGAAATTTCCTCCCTGCTGGCTGAATTGCAACACCTTATACTCTCCCGTGGTGCCCCTTTTTATATTGGACATCTTAGAGCACATTCAGACCTTCCAGGACCTATGGCTGAGGGAAACCGAATGGCTGATGCAGCTGAGCGCTTTTATGTTTGCAGTGCTCTAGAAGATGCTAAAAGATATCATGATAAATGGCATGTGAATGCCCAAACATTAAAGGCACGCTTTCATATCTCCAGAGCTGACGCACGAGATATCGTAAAGTCTTGTGGCAATTGTGTGGTGCACTTGCCCATGCCCTCCTTAGGGGTAAACCCTAAAGGGCTATTGCCTAACCATTTGTGGCAGATGGATGTAACACAAGTACCTTCCTTTGGGCAACAAAAGTACGTTCATGTGAGTGTGGATACTTGCTCAGGGGTCGTTAGTGCAACCCCCCTGCGAGGGGAAAATGTTAAAAACGTGATATCTCATTGCCTGCGCAGCTTTGCCTGCTGGGGAGTGCCTAAACAGTTAAAAACAGACAATGCTCCTGCTTATACTTCTAAAAGCTTTTCAAACTTTCTAGCCTGTTATAATATTCACCATGTTACAGGCATTCCTTACAGCCCTCGAGGCCAGGGTGTCATAGAGCGCACTCACCTGACCTTTAAAACTACCTTGCAAAAAATACAAAAAGGGGGAATTGGAGAGGAGCATCACACGCCTACAGACCTTGCCAACTTGACCACTTTTATTTTAAATTTTCTTACGCTTGACAAGGATGGCGTTTCAGCTGCGGAGCGCCATTGGGGCCAACAGAAAACGCAGCAATCTATGGTGAAGTGGAAGGATGTCCTTACTGGTTCATGGAAGGGCCCTGACCCGGTGCTCCGATGGCACCGAGGTTCCCTTTGTGTTTTCCCATAGGATGCGCCCACTCCACTCTGGGTACCAGAACGTCTCACCAGGCTGGTGGCCGTGGAACCTGTGGAAGATGCTGCTACTGCGGATGGCAGTGACGACGATCGTCCTGCAGCCTGCCCCCGTGAATCCGGAACCAATCCAACTGTGGCCGAAACAAGAGACTACCCAGCTTCAAGCTCTTCTTCAAATGACTCAGCATAGAGTGCATTTTTCTCTTCTGGACTCATATCTGTCACTACTGCTTGTTTGTATGCAAATATTGTCAGCTCAAGGTTCTGTATATTGGGCATACGTGCCTGATCCGCCTTTGTTACAACCTGTGAGTTGGGATATGAGCTCTGTCCCTGTTTATGTTAATGACACTGCCCTGCTAGGACCGCCTTCCTCGGTACATCTTCAGCCGCAGCAGGCAAACATTTCTTATAGGGGCTATTCTGATATGTATCCTATGTGTTTCACCATGAATGGTAGACTACCACATTGCTTGTGGGTGTTTACACTACTTCAATATAATGATGTAACCATAGCAGGGTTAACTGCTGGCCACGCACCATCAATAGGTAAGATTCCCCGGGATATCCCATTATGTGCAGCTCAGTTGGGAATATCTAAATGAATAGACGTTCCCTGGAGGTTATGTGTGGAAAAGAAGGCCACTGCTTACACCCTTGAGGAGGGATTTACACTTTTAGATTGGGGACCTGGGGCACCTACCCGGTTTTATAAGCCAAAAGTACCTCCTATACTTGCTCCACCAAGGGGGTATCCAGTACAAACGGAATTATGGAAGCTTTTAGCCGCTTTTGGTAAAGCAGTTCGTTGGAACAAGGGGCCCCAGGATCCAGAGGATAGATACCCTCAAGCGTGTGTGCCTAGACCTTTTATGCTGCTAGTGGGGAATCTCGCTATTAAAAAAGATGAAGCTACATATCACCTGCTCTGTCAGAATTGTACTTTAACTAACTGCATTCAGGGTGTCTCGGTAGATGATAGTGTATTAGTAGTTCGACAACCCCCCTTTATCATGCTTCCTGTTAATATATCTAAGCCATGGTACTCTAACCCTGGGTTAGAATTGTGGGATCGGGTACAGAATGCCCTTAGTCGGCCTAGACGAGAATTAGGTTTGTTGATCTTAGGTATAGTTTCTCTTATAACGATAATTGCTATGACTGTTACTGCATCTATTTCTTTAACTCAAGCAGTGCAAGCTTCAGATACTGTAGATCATCTGGCACATAATACTTCTATGGCCTTGGGAACACAAGAGGATATAGACAAAAGGGTTGAAACCAGATTAAATGCCTTATATGACGCTGTGAAGTTTCTGGGGGACGAACTTCAAAGTTTGAAATTGCGAACTAGGATCCAATGCCATAGTGACTACCATTGGATCTGTGTCACCCCCAAGCGCTATAACATCACAGAAACTTCCTGGGGTCGAGTGTTGTACCACCTTGAAGGGGTATGGTCTAACTCTAATGTGTACATTGACTTGCTGCAGTTACATCAAGAGATTTTAGATATTGCAGAAGCTCCGCATGCCAAACTGCCCGTGGCTCAGCTTGCTGACAATTTTGTAAATTCGCTATTTTCTCATATTCCTTCGCTATCACGTACTTGGTATGCTATAGGCTCTATTATAGGAGTGTTAATACTTATGCTTTTATTCATGTGCCTCTTTCCCTGTGTGGTGAAATTCATGCTTACAGAATTATATAACGTGCGAGCCATGAGCGGAATCAGCAACGGGCTGCTCGTGACAAAACTGCACGGCAACCCTGATTATGGGGTGCTCCCACCATAGCTAGTACCCTGCTGCCTCAAGCGTCTCAAAACTGGCCTTGCTGCCTAAAAGGAGCTAGTAATTGATGCCTCCCCCTGAATATGGCTGTATGCTGGGTCGGTAGCCAAAGACGGGTAAGACTGATCCCTCACCTTAGCAACCTAAGACAGCGGCTCCTCGGTGAAGGGGAGTACCCGATGACGGGTAAGCATGTGTGTTGAGGATTGGCAACCTAAGACAGGCACGATCCCTGCCATATAAAAATACAAAAAGGGGGAGCTGTGGAGAGCCATGCAGCAGAAGCAAGGAGTCACGTACTAGGCGAGGTTTGAGGAGAAGGGCAGGTGAATGTTTATGTGGGGGCGCTCAAGGGTGACGCACAACCTGTACTGAAGTATTGGGACTAGTATAAGATTAACCATGGACCATGGGAAAGGCACAGGAGTAAGTGAACAATAAGTTTCAGGAGCTCACGTCATTAGACACGAGCACCTTGCATGCTCCGGACTGAAGTCATCTGTATCCCTACTGATTGGATGTTATACTAGTCGTGTTATGTGGTGACTGGTTGCTTTCTATCCGCTGTGTTCTATAATTTGGGGCTATAATCCTTGTACGGGGTCCCGGGGCTGAAGACTGTCAATAAAGAAGTTTGCCACTCATCTCATCTGCGGGTCGTTCTTGCGGGTCGAGAGCGACAATAAGCCAAGTTGTGTTTTCAGACAACTGTCCAAACAGCCCTGGCCTACACAACCTACAGGCTCAGGCCCCTGGAGCCAAACCTGAGGACTGTACTTGCCCTCTCCAAGGGAATTGTGTGTGCCCATTCCAATGGCCACATCCCTTCTAATAGGATAAACCTCCAAAGTCCCTGATCCATCTCATTAGTGGTGGCTTCCCAGGTCAAACAGGGGCAATCTGAGCCCATCTGAGCACCTACCTGTACTCAGACCCATAGACAGATGTCCCCAGAGGTAAAAAGGAAAGAACAGGCTCCTAGTCACTAATCATATCCATTGCTTTGGTTTCCAGGCATCTCTTCTCAGAGGCCTGAATTTCAAAACCAGCAATGGCTGTTTCTTGACTCACCCATCAGAAAACATCTCATCTACACATGGTAAACTTGCACGTTGGAGCAGTTTTCAAAGGCTCTGTTTAGGAGAACCCTTCAGGGCCCCAGTTCCACCGCCTCATTCCAAGGTCTCCATAGACACAAAAGCACGTTAGGACCCATCCACAGGAGAGTCCATTTCAACTCAGCCTCCTCGGTTTCTCCCCTAGATCCAGCAGAACTAACCTGTCTTGTTGCTAGGAGACAATTGGAATGCGAGGTGGGCTACCCAGCCATCCATCCTTAGAACCCTGCTCAGAATCATTAGCCTGGAGCCAACAACAGGTCTCAATTGTCCTGTAGAAGACACTTTGCAGTTTGGAGCTTCTCACAATTCCCATTGTGGGAAAACCGCCATGGCCTCGTGATGCCCCCCTTCATGAAGGGGCTATCAGGGTCAGAAACTCCAACCTGAGCGATCGTCTGATCCTCGCCCTGACTTCAGATGCACGAGATCTCTATTCAGTTCTGTAGATTGTGCCTGCCATGTCCTCACTCAGAAACCTAAGCCTAGCTTGTGTTCTCAGACTTCTGTCCTCAGACTACTGGCCCAGAAGCCCTCCAATTTGGCAATCCAGAACTACAAAGCAGCACTCTGCCTGCCCTCTGAAAGAAAAACATTGCCCTCTGGGGCTACCAAGTAACCCCAAGTGAGGATCAACCTGCACCTACCTTGGCTGTACCCCAAATACATAGGCTGACCAGTGCACTAATGCCCTTTCTGACACAGCCTGAGCCTAGACCTCCTGGTCCCACCAAGACAGCTGGCCGAACACTGAGCACATCAAGCCGCCATGGCCTTAGGACGTCATCTCTTTCCATCTCGGTTTTCAGGCTTCAGAACCTAGACCTTATCTCTATTCACTGCCCAGGCCTGAACGTAATGCAGAAATCAGAATTCCTTCCCCAGGGCAAGAAACCTTGTGGTTGGCATGTTGTCCAACGTTCAGTGTAGTTGAAACCAGTGTGGCCCATGAGGCCCCGCTCATGCTTGCTTTCCAAGCCCCCATACACCCAATCCTCACCAGTGTTTGAGTTTTCCCATCACCCCGCCCGTACCTGGGGCTCTCCTCTGGAATCCCTTTCTTGGAGAGACACATGAGCCAGAAAACACGACTCCACCCTTCCCACAAAATGACCCCAAACTCTTGGGAGCTGGGACAAACCCCAGAGAGGGATACTCCTCCGTAGTCCCTGAGGCCACCTTTCCAATCCACGGCTATCCCGGAAACAACATCCAGAGACATAAGCCTGAAGGAACGCCTCCCACTCGCCCTTGATTCAGAGGCCCAGGATCTCCCTCTCTGGCTGTACATCCGGCCTGCCATACCCTAGGCGCCACTCATAAGCTCAGTTTGTGTATTCAGACTTCTGTGCCCACAGCCTGGACCCACACAATCTCCAGGCTAGGGCCTCTGGAGCCACAGCGAAAGATTGTGCCTGCCCTCTCCAAGGAAAGTGTGCCCAATCCATTGACCACAACCCTACAGGTTAGGGAAAAGCTCCAAGGCACCTGAGGCCATCAATAGTGTAGGCCACCCTGGACTAAGAGGGGCTCTCTGACACCAGCAGAGCAACTATCTCCACTTAGACTCTCAGACAGTGTCCCCAGAGACAGAAGGTTGAAATGGACAGGTCCCCAGGCCCTAATCTGAACCTTAGCTTTGGTTTCCATGTGTCCGTCCTCAGAGGACTGTTTTCGTAGACCAGCACATGGGGCTTTTCTGAAGCACCAAACCAAACCTCTCTCGTCTCCACATGGGGAGCTTTCTTACTGGGGATGTATCAAACCCTTCAGGTAGGAGAGTTTCGCAGGGCCACTGAACAACCAGCACATTCCAAGGTCTCCATGGACCCAAACGCACATTATGACGCATCCTCAGGAGAGGCCATTTCAACTCAGCCCCCTGGGTAGCGTGCCCCAGAGGCAGCAGATCAAACATATCTTGTGGCTAATGGCCAATAGGAATGCGATGCATGCAGTACAGGGATCCATCCTTCGAACCCTGCTCTCCAGTCCTTCCGTATGGTATGTCCTGGAGCCATGCAACAGGACTCGAATGTCCCGCAGAAGGAAACCTTGTGGTTTGGGGCAACCTCCAAACTCAGCGTGGGAAAACTTCCTTGGCCTCATGAGGCCCCCGCTTCATGAAGGTGCCATCATAGACACATACGCCAGCCTCAGCCAACGTCTGATCCTCAGCCTGATTTCAGATGCAGGAGATTTTGATTCAGCCTTTACAGAGTGGGGCTGCTCTGCCCTTGGTTCCAATCCTCACCCTAGCTTGTGTTCTCAGACTTCCGTCCTCACACTCCTGCGCCACAAACTCTCCCTCCTGGGAATTCTTGGGCCACAATGAAGCACTCTGCCTGCCTCCCAGGAGAAAAACATTGTCTATGGTGCTGCCCAGCAACCCCAAATGAGGATCAAACTGCTTGGCCCTCGGCAAAAACCCAATTGCATAGGCTACCTTAAACACAGGTGCTCTGTCGCAAATAGCCTGAGCCCGGACCTTCCAACAGACACCGACACAGCTGGCTGCACACCCAGCACATTGGACCCGCCACTGCCTTATACCACCATCCATTCCCAACCTGGGTTTTCAGTCATCGGAACCTAGACCTTATCTCCAATCCCTGCACAGCGGGGAACCTGATGCACAAGTCAGAACCTCTCCTTCCCCATGGCAAGAATCCTTGCTGCTGGCAGTGAGTCAAACCTTCAGTGTAGGAGAAAACGGCATGGCCCATGAGGCCACGACCATGCGTGAGGGCCGCCTTGGGCACCAACACACATTGTAACCCTCAGCGTGAGTTCCTTATTCAAGTAACGCCTCTCATTGACTGGACCAAGTTCCCGCATATGTGGCTTGCCATGCCCATAGGCACCCAGAACTAACTAGATGGTGTGTATTCCAGTTGAGGGATCCCATTGCTTTGCTCTAGATTCCCTCTCATAGGGGGTCCCCTGTGGCAGAAAACAGTACTCTTCCGTTCCCACAGAATGAACCCAAACACTTGGGAGCTTGGACAATCTCCCGAGAGGAAGGCTCTTCCTCGTCCCCTGAAGTAACCCCTACCCTGAACGGCCACTGTGAACGCAACACCCAGAGACAAAAGCCTGAGCAACTGCCTCCCACGTGCCCTCCTTTGATATCCAGAGGATCTCCCCTCACGGACTGGAGATCAGGCCTGCCATTACCTTGGCACCTACCTGAGCAAAGTTTGCTTTTTCAGACATCTGTCCCCACAGCCCTGGCAAACACAGCCTCTAGGCTGGGTCCTCTGGAGCCATACCACAGGACCGTGCCTGCTCTCTCCTGGGAAACTGTGTCCATTCCTTTGGCCACACACCTCCAGAATATGAGAAACCTCAAGGCCCCCGAGGACATCCCAGTACGGGGAGCCTCTCTGTACACACAGGGGCATTCGGACACAACCTGAGCAGCTACCTCCACGAAGGCATGCATACAGACGTCAACAGAGATAGAAGTTGAGCCGGACAGGCCCTTAGGCCCTAATCTCAACTCTTGCTTTGGTTTCCAGGTGTCACTCCTCAGAGGCTTTGGTTCGAAGAACAGGATATGGGGCTTTCCTGAGGCACTGAACAGAACACCTCTCGTCTCCACATGGGAAGCTTCCTTGTTGGAGCCGTGTCAAACACCTCATGTTGGAGAATCCTGCAGAGTCCCTGAGCCACCTCCACATTCCAAGGTCTCCCAGGCCACCAAGCCACAGTAGGACTCATCTTCATGAGAGTCCATTTCAACTCTCCCCTCTGGGTAGCTCACCCCAAGCCCACAGATTGAGCCTGCCTTGTCCTGAATAAAGAGTGGGAATATGAGGTGGCGTTCCCAGGCATCCATGCTTAGACACCTGCTCTCGAGTCTTTCCATATGGGGCCTCCTGGAACCATCCAATTGGACTCGACAGTCGTGCAGAAGGAAACCTTGAGGTTTGGGGTAGTTCACAAATCCCATCGTAGGCAAACTTCCCTGGCCTCATGAAGCCCCCACACCCTTCAGGAAGAGGCCATGCTGGACAAAAACTCTAGCCTGAGGCACGTCTCATAGTTGACATGACCTCAGAGCAGGAGATATCGATTCAGCCTCTGCAGAGTGGGCCTGCCATGCCTTCGGTCTCAAACCTCATGCTAGCTTGTGTTTTCAGACTTCCTTCCTCACACTCCTGGCAAACAAGCCCTCCGGACTAGGAACTCCAGAACCACAACCCAGCCCAGTGTCTGCCCATCGGAAGAAATACGTTTCCCCGTGGGGCTCCCCAGAAAACCCAGATGAGGATCAACCTGCTCGGGCCTCGACGTTCCCCGAACTGGATAGGCTGCTCTGGGCACTCATGCTCTGTCTGACACAGACTGAAGCCAGACGTTAAGACAGACAAGGAGACAGCTGGCCGCATACACAGCAATTCAGACACGCCATGGTCTTATGCCGTCACCTCTTCCTAACCTTGGTTTTCAGATATCTGAACCTAGACATTATATCAATTCTCCACACAACTGGGTATCGCAGGCATAAAACAGAACTCCTCCTTCCCCATGACTGTAAAGCTTGCTCTTGGCATGGTGTCACACCTTCAGGGTGGGAGAAACCTTCATGGCCCCTGATGCCACGCCGAAACGTGATTGCTGCTTGGGCACAAATTCACACTGTGACCCTCAGCATGAGCCCCATGTCAAAGAAAGATCTGTCAGGGCCTGGAACAAGAGTCCGCATATGGGGCTTGCCAAGCCCCTATGCACTCAATCCTCACCAGTGTTTGAGTTTACCAGTTGCCCAGCCCGTACCTGGGGCTCTGCTCTGGAATCCCTTTCTTGGAGAGACACATGAATCAGACAACACGACTCCACCCTTCCCACAAAATGACCCCAAACTCTTGGGACTGGGTCAAATCCCCAGAGAGAGATACTCGTCCACAGTCCTGAGGCCCTCCTTCTATCCACGGCTATCCCGGACACAACATCCAGAGACAAAAGCCTGAAGGAACGCCTCCCACTCGCCCTTGTTTCAGAGGCCCAGGAGCTCCCTCTCAGGCTGTACATCCGGCCTGCCATACCCTAGGCGCCAAGCATAAGCTGAGTTTGTGTTTTCAGATTTCAGTGCCCACAGCCTGGACCCACACTAACTCCAGGCTAGGGCCTCTGGAGCCACAGCGAAAGATAGTGCCTGCCCTCTCCAAGGAAAGTGTGCCCAATCCATTGACCACAACCCTAGAGGTTAGGGAAAAGCTCGAAGGCCCCTGAGGCCATCAATAGTGTAGGCCACCCTGGACTAAGAAGGGCTCTCTGACACCAGCGGAGCATCTATCTCCACTTAGACTCTCAGACAGTGTCCCCAGAGACAGAAGGTTGAAATGGACAGGCCCCCAGGCCCTAATTTGAACCTTAGCTTTGGTTTCCATGTGTCCATCCTCAGAGGACTGTTTTCGTAGACCAGCCCACGGGGCTTTTCTGAGGCACCAAACCAAACCTCTCTCGTCTCCACATGGGGAGCTTTCTTAATGGGGACGTATCAAACCCTTCAGTTAGGAGAGTTCCACAGGGCCAATGAACAACCAGCACATTCCAAGGTCTCCAGGGACTCAAACGCACATTAAGACGCATCATCAGGAGAGGCCATTTCAACTCAGCCCCCTGGGTAGCGTGTCCCAGAGGCAGCAGATCAAACATATCTTGTGGCTAATGGCCAATGGGAATGCGAGGCATGCTGTACAGAGATCCATCCTTCGAACCCTGCTCTCCAGTCCTTCCGTAGGGTATGTCCTGGAGCCATGCAACAGGACTCGAATGTCCCGCAGAAGGAAACCTTGACGTTTGGGGCAACCTCCAAACTCAGCGTGGGAAAACTTCCTTGGCCTCATGAGGCCCCGGCTTCATGAAGGTGCCATAATTGACACATACTCCAGCCTCAGCCAACGTCTGATCCTCAGCCTGACTTCAGATGCAGGAGATTTTGATTCAGCCTCTGCAGAGTGGGCCTGCTCTGCCCTTGGCGCCAATCCTCATCCTAGCTTGTGTTTTCAGACTTCTGTCCTCACATTCCGGGCCCACAAACCCACCCTCCTGGGAATTCTGGGGCCAAACTGCTTGGCCCTCGGCAACACCCCAATTGCATAGGCTACCTTAAACACTGATGCTCTGTCACAAATAGCCTGAGCCCAGACCTTCCAACAGACACCGACACAGCTGGCTGCACCCCAGCATATTGGACCCGCCACTGCCTTAGGCCACCATCCATTCCCAACCTGGGTTTTCAGTCATCGGAACCTAGCCCTTATCTCCAATCCCTGCACAGGGGTAACCGGATGCAGAAGTCAGAACCCCTCCTTCCCCATGGCAAGAAACCTTGCTGTTGGAGGTGAGTCAAACCTTCAGTGTAGGGGAAAACGGCATGGCCCATGAGGCCACGCCCATGCGTGAGGGCCGCCTTGGGCAAAAACACACATGGTGACCCTCAGCGTGAGTACTTTATTCAAGTAACGCCTCTCAGTGACTGGACCAAGAGCCCGCATATGTGGCTTGCCATGCCCATAGGCACCCAGGACTAAATAGATGGTGTGTATTCAGTTTGAGGGAACCCACTGCTGTGCTCTAGAGTCCCTCTCGTGGGGGTCCCCTGTGACAGAAAACAGTACTCTTGCCTTCCCACAGAATAAACCCAAACACTTGGGAGCTTGGACTATCCCCCGAAGGAAGGCTCTTCCTCGGGCCCTGAAGCAACCCCTACCCTGAACGGCCACTGTGAACGCAACACCCAGAGACAAAAGCCTGAGCAACTGCCTCCCACTTGCCATCCTTTGATATCCAGAGGATCTCCTCTCACGGACTGGAGATCAGGCCTGCCATTACCTTGGCCCCTAGCTGAGCCAAGTTTGCTTTTTCAGACAACTGTCCACACAGCCCTGGCAAACACAGCCTCTAGACTGGGTCCTCGGGAGCCATACCACAGGACCGTGCCTCCTCTCTCCTGGGAAACTGTGTCCATTCCTTTGGCCACACACCTCCAGAATATGAGAAACCTCAAGGCCCCCGAGGACATCCCAGTACAGGGAGCCTCCCTGGACATACAGGGGCATTCAGACACAACCTGAGCTGCTACTAACACGAAGGCTTGCACACAGATATCAACAGAGAAAGAAGGTTGAGCCGGCCAGGCCCTTAGGCCCTAATCTCAACTCTTGCGTTGGTTTCCAGGGGTCACTCCTCAGAGGCTTTGGTTCGAAGAACAGGATATGGGGCTTTCCTGAGGCACTGAACAGAACTCCTCTCGACCACATGGGAAGCTTCCTTGTTGGAGCCGTGTCAAACACCTCATGTTGGAGAATCCTGCAGAGTCCCTGAGCCACCTCCACATTCAAAGGTCTCCCAGGCCACCAAGCCACAATAGGACTCATCTTCAGGGGAGTCCATTTCAACTCTCCCCTCTGGGTAGCTCACCCAGGAGCCCGCAGATTGAGCCTGCCTTGTCCTGAATAAAGAGTGGGAATATGAGGTGGCGTTCCCAGGAATCCATGCTTAGACACCTGCTCACGAGTCTTTCCGTATGGGGCCTCCTGGAACCATCCAATAGGACTCGACTGTCGTGCAGAAGGAAACCTTGAGGTTTGGAGTAGTTCACAAATCCCATCGTAGGCAAACTTCCCTGGCCTCATGAAGCCCCCACACCCTTCAGGAAGAGGCCATGCTGGACAAAAATTCTAGCCTGAGGCACGTCTCATAATTGACATGACCTCAGTGCAGGAGATCTCAATACAGCCTCTGCAGAGTGGGCCTGCTCTGCCCTCGGTCCCAATCCTCAGGCTAGCTTGTGTTTTCAGACTTCCTTCCTCACACTCCTGGCAAACAAGCCCTCCAGACTAGGAACTCCAGAACCACAACCCAGCCCAGTGTCTGCCCAACGAAAGAAAAACGTTTCCATGTGGGGCTCTTCAGTAAACCCAGATAGGATCAACCTGCTCGGGCCTCGACGGTCCCCGAACTGGATAGTCTGCTCTGGGCACTCATGCTCTGTCTGACAAAGCCTGAAGCCAGACGTCCAGACAGACAAGGAGACAGCTGGCCGCACACCCAGCACTTCGGACACGCCATGGTCTTATGCCTTCACCTCTTCCTAACCTTGGTTTTCAGATATCTGAACCTAGACATTATATCAATTCTCCACACAGCTGGGGATCGCAAGCACAAAACAGAACTCCTCCTTCCCCATGGCTGTAAAGCTTGCTCTTGACATAGAGTCACACCTTCAGTGTGGGAGAAACCTTCATGTCCCCTGATGCCACGCCCAAACGTGATTGCTGCTTGGGCACATTTTCACACTGTGACCCTCAGCGTGAGCCCCAAGTCAAAGCAAGGCCTCTCATGGCCTGGACCAAGAGCCCGCATATGGGGCTTGCCAAGCCCCTATGCACCCAATCCTCACGAGTGTTTGAGTTTTCCATTCGTCCCACACGTACCTGGTTCTCTGCTCTCGAATCCCTTTTTGTGTAGACACATGAGCCAGACAACACGACTCCACCCTTCCCACAAAATGACCCCAATCTTTTAGGAGCTGGGACAAATCCCCAGAGAGGGATACTCCTCAATAGTCGCTGAGGCGACCCCTCCAATCCACGGCAATCCCGGACACAACATCCAGAGACAAAAGCCTGAAGGAACGCCTCCCACTCGCCCTTGTTTCAGAGGCCCAGGAGCTCCCTCTCGGGCTGTACACCCGGCCTGCCATACCCTAGGCACCACGCATAAGCTGAGTTTGTGTTTTCATACTTCTGTGTCCACAGCCTGGACCCACACTACCTCCAGGCTAGGGCCTCTGGAGCCACAGCGAAAGATTTTGCCTGCCCTCTCCAAGGAAATTGTGCCCAATCCATTGACCAAAACCCTAAAGTTTAGGGAAAAGCTCCAAGGCCCCTGAGGCCATCAATAGTGTAGGCCACCCTGGACTAAGAGGGGCTCTCTGACACCAGCGGAGCAACCATCTCCACTTAGACTCTCAGAGAGTGTCCCCAGAGACAGAAGGTTGAAATGGACAGGTCCCCAGGCCCTAATCTGAACCTTAGCTTTGGTTTCCATGTGTCCGTCCTCAGAGGACTGTTTTCGTAGACCAGCACATGGGGCTTTTCTGAGGCACCAAACCAAACCTCTCTCGTCTCCACATGGGGAGCTTTCTTACTGGGGATGTATCAAACACTTCACGTAGGAGAGTTCCGCAGGGCCACTGAACAACCAGCACATTCCAAGGTCTCCATTGACCCAATCTCACATTATGACGCATCCTCAGGAGAGGCCATTTCAACTCAGCCCCCTGGGTAGCGTGCCCCAGAGGCAGCAGATCAAACATATCTTGTGGCTAATGGCCAATGGGAACCCGAGGCATGCTGTACAGGGATCCATCCTTCGAACCCTGCTCTCCAGTCCTTCCGTAGGGTATGTCCTGGAGCCATGCAACAGGACTCGAATGTCCCGCAGAAGGAAACCTTGTGGTTTGGGGCAACCTCCAAACTCAGCGTGGGAAAACTTCCTTGGCCTCATGAGGCCCCCGCTTCATGAAGGTGCCATCATGGACACATACTCCAGCCTCAGCCAACGTCTGATCCTCAGCCTGACTTCAGATGCAGGAGATTTTGTTTCAGCCTCTGCAGAGAGGGCCTGCTCTGCCCTTGGCTCCAATCCTCACCCTAGCTTGTGTTTTCAGACTTCCGTCCTCCACACTCCTGGCCCACAAAACCTCCCTCCTGGGAATTCTTGGGCCACAATGAAGCACTCTGCCTGCCTCCCAGGAGAAAAACATTGTCTATGGTGCTGCCCAGCAACCCCAAATGAGGATCAAACTGCTTGGCCCTCGGCAACACCCCAATTGCATAGGCTACCTTAAACGCTGATGCTCTGTCGCAAATAGCCTGAGCCCAGACCTTCCAACAGACACCGACACAGCTGGCTGCACACCCAGCACATTGGACCCGCCACTGCCTTAGGCCACCATCCATTCCCAACCTGGGTTTTCAGTCATCGGAACCTAGACCTTATCTCCAATCCCTGCACAGGGGTAACCGGATGCACAAGTCAGAACCCCTCCTTCCCCATGGCAAGAAACCTTGCTGCTGGCAGTGAGTCAACCCTTCAGTGTGAGGAAAACGGCATGGCCCATGAGGCCACGCCCATGCGTGAGGGCCGCCTTGGGCACAAACACACATGGTGACCCTCAGCGTGAGTACCTTATTCAAGTAACGCCTCTCAGTGACTGGACCAAGAGCCCGCATATGTGGCTTGCCATGCCCATAGGCACCCAGGACTAATTAGATGGTGTGTATTCCAGTTAAGGGAGTCCACTGCTGTGCTCTAGAGTCCCTCTCCTGGGGGGGGTCCCCTGTGACAGAAAACAGTACTCTTCCCTTCCCACAGATTGAACCCAAACACTTGGGAGCTTGGACAATCCCCCGAGAGGAAGGCTCTTCCTCGGGCCCTGAAGCAACCCCTACCCTGAACGGCCACTGTGAACGCAACACCCAGAGACAAAAGCCTGAGCGACTGCCTCCCACTTGCCCTCCTTTGATATCCAGAGGATCTCCCCTCACGGACTGGAGATCAGGCCTGCCATTACCTTGGCCCCTAACTGAGCCAAGTTTGCTTTTTCAGACATCTGTCCCCACAGCCCGGGCAAACACAGCCTCTAGGTTTGGTCCACTGGAGCCATAACACAGGACCGTGCCTGCTCTCTCCTGGGAAACTGTGTCCATTCTTTTGGCCACACACCTCCAGAATATGAGAAATCTCAAGGCCCCCGAGGCATCCCACTACTGGGAGCCTCCCTGGACACAGAGGGGCATTCGGACACAAGCTGAGCAGCTACCTCCACGAAGGCATGCACACAGCTGTCAACAGAGATAGAATGTTGAGCCGGCCAGACACTTAGGCCCTAATCTCAACTCTTGCTTTGGTATCCAGGTGTCACTCCTCAGAGGCTTTGGTTCGAAGAACAGGATATGGGGCTTTCCTGAGGCACTGAAAAGAACTCCTCTCGACTCCACATGGGAAGGTTCCTTGTTGGAGCCATGTCAAACACCTCAGGTTGGAGAATCCTGCAGAGTCCCTGAGCCACCTCCACATTCCAACGTCTCCCAGGCCACCAACCCACAGTAGGACTCATCTTCATGACAGTCCATTTCAACTCTCCCCTCTGGGTAGCTCACCCAGGACCCCGCAGATTGAGCCTGCCTTGTCCTGACTAAAGAGTGGGAATATGGGTTGGCGTTCCCAGGCATCCATGCTTAGACACCTGCTCTCGAGTCTTTCCGTATGGGGCCTCCTGGAATCATCCAATAGGACTCGACTGTCGTGCAGAAAGAAACCTTGAGGTTTGGAGTAGTTCACAAATCCCATCGTAGGCAAACCTCCCTGGCATCACGAAGCCCCCACACCCTTCAGGAAGAGGCCATGCTGGACAAAAACTCTAGTCTGAGGCATGTCTCATAGTTGACATGACCTCAGTGCAGGAGATCTCGATTCAGCCTCTGCAGAGTGGGCCTGCCGTGCCCTCGGTCCCAAACCTCACGCTAGCTTGTGTTTTCAGACTTTGTTACTCACACTCCTGGCAAACAAGCCCTAGGGACTAGGAACTCCAGAATCACAACCCAGCCCAGGGTCTGCCCAATGGAAGGAAAAGGTTTCCCTGTGGGGCTCTCCAGAAAACCCAGATGAGGATCAACCTGCTCGGGCCTCGACGGTACCCGAACTGGATCGGCTGCTCTGGGCACTTATGATCCATCTGACACAGCCTGAAGCAGACGTCCAGACAGACAAGGAGACAGCTGGCCGCACGCCCAGCACTTCGGACACGCCATGGTCTTATGCCGTCACCTCTTCCTAACCTTGGTTTTCAGATATCTGAACCTAGACATTATATCAATTCTCCACACAGCTGGGTATCGCAAGCACAACACAGAACTCCGCCTTCCCCATGGCTGTAAAGCTTGCTCTTGGCATGGAGTCACACCTTTAGGGTGAGAGAATCCTTCATGGCCCCTGATTCCACGCCCAACCGTAAGTGCTGCTTGGGCACAAATTCACACTGTGACCCTCAGCGTGAGCCCCATGTCAAAGAAAGGCCTGTCAGGGCCTGGCCAAGAGCCCGCATATGGGGCTTGCCAAGCCCCTATGCACCCAATCCTCACCAGTGTTTGAGTTTTCCAGTCGCCCCGCCCATACCGGGGGCTCTGCTCTCGAATCCCTTTCTTGGAGAGACACATGAGCCAGACAACACGACTCCACCCTTCCCACAAAATGACCCAAAACTATTGGGAGCTGGGACAAATACCCAGAGAGGGATACTCGTCCATATTCCCTGAGGCCACCGGTCCAATCCACGGATATCCCGGACACAACATCCAGAGACAAAAGCCTGAAGGAGCGCCTCCCACTCGCCCTTGTTTCAGAGGCCCAGGAGCTCCTTCTTGGGCTACACATCCGGCCTGCCATACACTAGGCGCCACTCATAAGCTGAGTTTGTGTTTCCAGACTTCTGTGCCCACAGCCAAGACCCACACAACTTCCAGGCTAGCCTCCATTCCAAGGACCTCATGGACACAAACACACATTAGGCCCCATCCTCAAGAAAGTCCATTTCAACTCAGCCACCCCAGTTTCTCCTAGAGCCATCAGATCTCAACTGTCTAGTCCCTTCACTCTTCCCCAGGGCTCTGCTTTGGAATTCCTCTTTGTTTGGGGCACCTGAGGTATCAAACCTGAAAGGAGACCTCCCAATCCACAGATTGACGAAAAACCTTTGGGACCGGGCCATTTCCACAGAGAGGAAGATTTGTCCATGGCCCATGAGGCCTCCCCACATTCCACGGCCATCGTTCATACAAAATCCAGAGACAAAAGCCTGAGCAAGCGCCTCAGACTCGCTCTTTCTTCATATCCTGAAGTGTTCTTCTCATGGTTTGTAGATTGGGCCTGCCATACCTACGTCCCCAAACCTAAGCTGAGTTTATGTTTTCAGACTTCTGTCCTCAAATTCCAGGGCCACACACACTCCAGGATGGGGCCCCTGGAGCCACACATTAGGACTGTGCCTACCCAATGCATGGAAATTCTGCCCATTCCATTGTCCAATATCGTACATATTAGGAGAACCCTGCAAAGTCCCCGAGGCCATCCCAAGAGTGTAGGTCTCCCGGGACAAACAAGGGCGGTCTGACACCAGCTGAGCATCTATCTCCACACATCTCATAGATGGATGTCCCCAGAGAAGAAGATGGAACCAGACATGACCCTAGGCCATAATCGGATCCAAGCTTTGGTTTACAGGCATGTCTCCTCAAAAGCCTGAATTCCAATACAAGCATAGGGGGTTTCCTGAGGCACCCATCAGAACAAACCTCATCTCCACAAGGAAACTTGAGCATGGGAGCTATATCAAAAGTTTAGGAGAATACTTCACGGTCCCGGTGCCACCGCCCCATTTCAAGGCCCTCATAGACAAAAACACACTTTAGGACCTTACCTCGGGAAAGTCCATTTCAACTCAGCCTCCCCGGTGTCTCCCGCAGAGCCATCAGATCTCAACTGTCTTGTTGTTAGGAGACAATTGGAATGCGAGGCGATCTTCCCTGGCATCCATCCTCGAACGATGCTCTGATGTCATTCCATAGGAAATGTCCTGGAGCTGCCCAACAAATCTCAAATGTCCCGAATAAGGAATCCTTGAATGGGGCATCCCACTACTCCCAACGTGGGAAAACGTTAACAGCCTTGAGACTCCGCTTCGTTCATGAAGGGGCAGTCATGCACAGAAACTCCAACCTGAGCCAACGTCTGATCCACGCCATGACTTCAGATGCATGATATATTGGTTCAGATGTGCAGGGCGTACCTGCCGTGCCCTTGGCCTGAAGCCCAAGTCTAGCTTGTGTTCTCAGACTACTGTCCTCACACTACTACCCAGAACCCCTCAAGTCTAGCAAATCCGGACCCACAATGCAGCACTCTGCCAGCACTCTAGAAAAAAATATATTTCCTAATGAGTTTCCCAGGAATCTCAAATGATGATAAACATACACGGCACTCGACTGTACCCAAATTATGTAGGCTAACCTGGGCACTAATGCACTCTGGCCCAACCTGACCCCGAACCTCTTGACCAACACCCAGGCAGCTGACCGCACACTGAGCACATCAGACCTGCCATGGCCTTAGGTCTTCATCTCTTCCCAACTGCAATTTTCAGGCTTCAGAACCTAGACCTTATCTCCAACCACTGCCCAGGGTTGAAAATGATGCAGAAATCAGAACTCCTTTTCCATGGCAAGAAACCTTGTGATTAGCATGTTGTCCAAAGTTCAGTGTAGTTGAAACCAGTGTGGCCCATGATCCCCGGGGATGCTCGTTGGCTACATTGGTCACAAACACACATTGTGACGCTCAGCCTGAGCCAAGTCCTCAACTAAGGCCTCTTAGTGGCTGGATGAAGTGACAGCATATTGGGCCTGCCATGCCACAAGGCACCAATTTTAGCCATAGTTTGGGTTGTCCCTTCACTCTTCCCCAGGACTCTGCTTTGGATTTCCTCTTTTGTTGGGACACTGAGGTAACAAACCTGAAAGGAGACCTCCCATCCCACAGATTGACGAAAACCCATTGGGACCAAGCCAAATCCACAAAGAGGAAGATTCGTCCATGGCACATGAGGACTCCCCACATTCCACGGCCATCGTTGATACAAAATCCAGAGACAAAAGCCTGAGCAAGCGCCTCAGACTAGCTCTTTCTTCATACCCTGAAGATTTCTTCTCATGGTCTGTAGATTGGGCCTGGCATTCCTACGTCCCCAAACCTAAGGTGAGTTTGTGTTTTCAGATTTTGTCCTCAAAGTACTGGGCCACACACCGTACAGGCTGGTGCCCCTGGAGCCACACATTAGGACTGGGCCTACCCAATCCATGGGAATTCTGTGCATTCCATTGTTCAAAATCTTACAAATCAGGAGAACCCTCCAAAGTCCCTGAGGCCATCCCAATAGTGTAGGTCTCCCGGGACAAACAAAGGCGGTCTGACACCGGCTGAGCATCTACCTCCACTCATACCATAGATGGATGTCCCCAGAGAAGAAGATGGAACCAGACAGGACCCTAGCCCATAATCGGATGCATTGATTTGGTTTACAGGCATGTCTCCTCAAAAGCCTGGATTCTAATACCAGCATAGGTGGTTTCCTGAGGCACCCATCAGAACAAATCTGTCTCCACAAGGAAACTTGTGCATGGGAGTTATGTCAAAAGCTTAGGAGAATACTTCAGGGGCCCTGTGCCACCGCCCCATTCCAAGGCCCTCATGGACACAATCACACATTAGGCCCCATCCTCAGGAAAATCCATTTCAACTCAGCCACCCCGGTTCCTCCCGCAGAGCCATCCAATCTAAACTGTCTTGGTGCTAGGAGACAATTGGAATGCGAGGCGGGCTTTCCTGGCATCCATCTTGAACGGTGCTCTGGAGTCATTCCATATGGGATGTCTGGAGCTGCCAAAAAGGTCTCAATTGTTCCGCTCAGACTTCTGTCCTCAACTCTTGGCCCAAAAGCCCTCAAGTTTGGCAATTCCGGACCCACAATGCCTGCCCTCTAGAAAAAAAAATATATATTGTGACCCTCAGCCTGAGCCCAGTCCTCAAGTAAGGCCTCTCAGCGGCTGGATGAAGAGACAGCATATTGGGCCTGCCATGATCCTAGGCCCCCATTTTTAACCATAGTTTGGGTTTTCCCTTCACTCTTGCCCGGGGCTCTGCTTTGGAATTCCTCTTTGGTTGGGACACTGAGGTAACAAACCTGAAAGGAGACCTCCCATCCCACAGCTTGACGAAAAACAATTGGGACCGGGCCGAATCCACAGAGAGGAAGATTCGTCCACGGCACATGAGGCCTCCCCACATTCCACGGCCATCGTTGATACAAAATCCAGAGACAAAGCCTGAGCAAGTGCCTCAGACTTGCTCTTTCTTCATATCCTGAAGAATTCTTTACATGGTTTATAGATTGGGCCTGCCATACCTACGTCCCCAAACCTATGCTGAGTTTGTGTTTTCAGATTTTGTCCTCAAAGTCCTGGGCCTCACAACCTTCAGGCTGGGGCCCCTGGAGCTACACATTAGGACTGTGCCTACCCAATCCATGGGAATTATGCCCATTCCATTGTCCAAAATCGTACAAATTAGGAGAACCCTCAAAAGACGCCGAGGCCATCCCAATAGTGTAGGCTCCCGGGACAAACAAGGGCGGTCTGACACCAGCTGAGCATCTACCTCCACTCATACCATAGATGGATTTCCCAGAGAAGAAAATTGAATCAGACAGGACCCTAGGCCATAATCGGATCCATTGCTTTGGTTACAGGCATGTCTCCGCAAAAGCCTGGATTCCAATACCAGGAGAGGGGGTTTCCTGAGGCACTCATCAAAACAAATCTCGTCTCCACAAGGAAAGTTGTGCATGGGAGCTATGTCAAAAGCTTAGGAGAATACTTCAGGGTCCCGGTGCCACCACCCCATTCCAAGGCCCTCATGGACACAAACACACATTAGGAACCATCCTCAGGAAGTCCATTTCTTTTTTTTGTTTAAAGATTTTATTTATTTATTTGACAGACAGAGATCACAACCAGGCAGAGAGACAGGCAGAGAGAGGGAAGGAAGCAGGCTCGATATGAGGCTCGAAACCAAGACTCTGAGATCATGACCTGAGCCTAAGGCAACGGATTAACCCACTGAGCCACCCAGGAGCCCCAGGAAAGTCCATTTCAACTCAGCCACCCTGTTTGCCCCCGCAGAGCCATCCGACCTAAACTGTCTTGTTCCTAGGAGACATTTGGAATGCGAGGCGGGCTTCCCTGGCATCCATCCTTGAACGGTGCTCTGGAGTCATTCCATATGGGATGTCCTGGAGCTGCCCAACAGGTCTCAATTGTCCTGCAGAAGGAATCCTTGAAGGGGGCATCCCACAACTCCCAACGTGGGAAAACCTCCATGGCCTTTAGATTCTGCTCCGTTCATGAAGAGGCAGTCATGCACCAAACTCCAAACTGAGCCAACGTCTGATCCTCGCTGTGACATCATACGCATGAGACATTGGGTCAGATCTGCAGGGGGTACCTGCCGTGGCCTCGGCCTGAAGTCCAGATCTAGCTTGTTTTCTCAGATTTCTGTCCTCACACTCCTGGCCTAGAAGCCCTCAAGTTTGTCAATTCCGGACCCACAATGCAGCACTCTGCCAGCCCTCTAAAAAAAAAATATCTTGCCCCTGAGAAGCCCAGGCACCTTAAATGAGGATAAACCTACACGGCACTCGACTGTACCCAAATAATATAGTCTAACCTGGGCACTAATGCACCATCAGCATCACCTGACCACGAACCTCCTGACCAAAACCCAGGCAGCTGACCGCACACTGAGCACATCAGACCCGCCATGGCCTTAGGTCAGTGTAGTTGAAAGCAGTGTTGCCAAGTTGCCCCGCCCATGCTCGCAGGCCACATAGGTCACACACACACTTAGTTCCTCATCTCTTCCCTACTGCGGTTTTCAGGTTTCAGAACCAAGACCTTATCTCAATCCTCTGCCCAGGGTAAAAATGATCAAGAAATCAGAACTCTTTCCCCGTGGTAAGAAACCTTGTAATTGGCATGTTGTCCAAAGTTCAGTGTAGTTGAAATCAGTTTGGCCAATTAGGCCCCGCACATGCTCGCGGGCCACATTGGTCACAAACACACCTTGTGACCCTCAAGTAAAGCCTCTCAGTGTCTGGATGAAGTGACAGCATATTGGGCATGCCATGCCCCTAGGCCCCAATTTTTAACCATAGTTTGGGTTTTCCCTTCACTCTTCCCCAGGGCTCCGCTTTGGAATTCCTCTTGGTTGGGACACCTGAGGTAGCAAACCTGAAAGAGGCCTCCCATCCCACAGATTGACGAAAAATATTTGGGACCGGGCCAAATCCACAAAGAGGAAGATTCGTCCATGGCACATGAGGCCTCCCCACCTTCCACGGCCATCGTTGATACAATATCCAGAGACAAATGCCTGAACAAGCACCTCAGACTAGCTCTTTCTTCATATCCTGAAGAATTCTTCTCATGGTTTGTAGATTGGGCCTGCCATACCTAACTCCCACAACCTAAGATGAGTTTGTGTTATCAGACTTCTGTCCCCAAAGTCCTGGGCCACACACCCTCCAGGCTGGGGCCCCTGGAGCCACACATTAGGACTGTGCCTACCCAATCCATGGGAAGAAGATTGAACCAGACAGAACCCTAGGCCATAATCGGATCCATTGTTTTGGTTTACAGGCATGTCTCCTTAAAACCCTGGAAACCAATACCAGCAAAGGGAGTTTCCTGAGGCACCCATCAGAACAAATCTCGTCTCCACAAGGAAACTTGTGCATGGGAGCTAGTCAAAAGCTTAGGAGAATACTTCAGGGTCCCGGTGCCACCGCCCCATTCCAAGGCCCTCATGGACAAAAACACACATGAGGCCCAATCCTCAGGAAAGTCCATTTCAACTCAGCCACCCCGGTTGCTCCCGCAGAGCCATCCGATCTCAACTGTCTTGTTGCTACGAGACAATTGGAATGCGAGGCGGGCTTCCCTGGCATCCATCCCCGAACAGTGCTCTGGAGTCATTCCATATGTGATGTCCTGGAGCTGCCCAACAGTTCTCAATTGTCCCGCACAAGGAATCCTTGAAGGGGGCATCCCACAACTCCCAACGTGGGAAAACCTCCATGGCCTTGAGATTCCGCCCCGTTCATGAAGGGGCTGTCATGCACAGAAACTCCAACCTGAGCCAACGTCTGATCCTCGCCGTGACTTCAGATGCATGAGATATAGGTTCAGATCTGCAGGGGGTACCAGCCTTCCCCTCGCCCTGAAGCCCAAGTCTAGCTTGTGTTCTCAAACTTCTGTCCTCACACTCCTAGCCAAGAATCCCTCAAGTTTTTCAATTCCGGACCCACAAGGCAACACTCTGCCTGACCTATAGAAAAAATTTTATTGCCTAATGAGCTGCCCAGGTACCTTAAATGAGGATAAACCTAAACGGCACTCCACTGTACCCAAATTAATTAGTCTAACCTGGGCACTAATGCACTCTGTCACCACCTGAGCCCGAACCTCCTGACCAACACCCAGGAAGCTGACCGCATACTGAGCACATCAGACATGCCATGGCCTTAGGTCGTCATCTCTTCCCAACTGCGGTTATCAGGCTTCAGAACCTAGACCTTATCTCCAACCACTGCCCAGGGTTGATAATGATGCAGAAAGTAGAACTCCTTCCCCACGGCAAGAAACCTTGTGATTGGCATGTTGTCCAAAGTTCAGTGTAGTTGAAACCAGTGTGGCCCATGAGGCCCGGCTCATGCTCGCGGGCCTCATTGGTCACAAACACACATTGTGACCCTCAGCCTGAGGCCATTCTTCAAGTAGGCCTCTCAGCGGCTGGATGAAGAGACAGCATATTGTCCATCCATGACCCTAGGCCCCAATTTTTAACCATATTTTGCGTTGTCCCTTCACTCTTTCCCAGGGCTCTGCTTTGGAATTCCTCTTTGGTTGGTAATTTGAGGTAACAAACCTGAAATGAGACTTCCCATCAAACAGATTGTCGAAAAACAAATGGGACCGTGCCAAATCCACAGAGCGGAAGATTCGTCCATGGTCCATGAGGCTCACCACATTCCACGGCCATCGTTGATACAAAATCCAGAGACAAAAGCCTGAGCAAGCGCCTCAGACTCGCTCTTTCTTCATATCCTGAAGAGTTCTTCTCATGGTTTGTAGATTGGGCCTTCTGTACCTACGTCCCCAAAACTAAGTAGAGTTTGTGTTTTCAGACGTCGGTCCTCAAAGTCCAGGGGCCACACAGCCTTCAGGCTGGGTCTCCTGAAGCCACACATTAGGACTGAGCCTACCCAGTCCATGGGAATTCAGCCCATTCCATTGTCCAAAAACGTACAAATTAGAAGAACCCTCCAAAGTTCCCGAGTCCATCCCAATAGTGTAGGTCTCTTTGGACAAACAAGGGTGCTCTGACACCAACTGAGCATCTACCTCCACTCATACCATAGATGGGTGTCCCCAGAGAAGAAGATTGAACCAGACAGGACCCTAGGCCATAATCGGATCCATTGCTTTGGTTTACAGGCATGTCTCCTTAAAAGCCTGGATTCCAATACCAACATAGGGGGTTTTCTGAGGCACCCATCAGAACAAATCTCGTCTCCACAAGGAAACTTGTGCATGGGAGCTATGTCAATAGCTTAGGAGAATACTTCAGGTTCCCGGTCCCACTGCCCCATTTCAAGGCCCTCATGGACACAAACACACATTAGGCCCCATCCTCAGGAAAGACCATTTCAACTCAGCCACCCCGGTTGCTCCCGCAGAGCCATCCGATCTCCACTGTCTTGTTGCGATGAGACAATTGGAATGCGAGGTGGGCTTCCCTGGCATTCATTCTGACTCAGGACCATTGACTTGGCTGTGTTCCTGGATGTAGGGGATCAGGGTATTTCAGACTGTGCATTTGTGTTCAGAGCGGCCACCGAAATTGGGGTAGGCCCAGAAGCCTTGTAGGTTTCTCCTAATCTAGACAGTTTGGGCAACTGTGATGGAAACAGTTTCCTTGTGGATGGCAGGGACAGTCCTGCAGTGTGGATACAGAGACCCCATCCTGGAGGGCATGTGTGCCATGGTTTTGGTAGATAAGTCTGCAAACACAAATTCGAATTAGGGTGAGTGGCGAGGTGATCACAGGCCCAATGCATAGACCTTGAGAGCAGCTCATCTGGAACTGTAATTAGGGTGAATGGAAGGCAGTAGCACAGGCTTTTCTCTCCGGATTGTGTGTCCAGGATGGCCTCAGAATGCAGGTGTGTTCTCATGGGTCCATGGGAGACATTGCCTCTCTATGGATCCTGGTGGCTCCTCATAATTTGGTGACATTTTTGGGGAAGGGATGAGGGCTGTTTTCCATCTGAAGGGTGCACCAAAACAAAAATTCCAGAGACGGTCTCTGGGTCTGGGCAACTCGAAAATCCCACCAAGTTTTATGATTTGAACCTACAGGCATACCAGGCCTAAAATGAGGGATCATTGTGGTGAATCTGAGAGGGATTTTTTGAAAGCATGCTCAGGGTGAGGGTCACAATGCCTGTTTGTGCCAAGGGTAGTCCTCAGGAGTGTGTGTGGTGTCATTGATGTTGTAACTGGCTCCCCCTTTAAGGGTTGAACACCCATCCCAAAAGCCAGGTTTATTGCCATGGGGAAAGAAGAGTTCTCTATTGTGCTTCAAGTTCCCTAATTGGCAGGGATCTCTGCCAAGGTCTGGGGACAGGTTCCTGAATATCAAGGATGGGTAGAGATGACATAATTGGGCCATGGCAATCCCAAATTCTAGATATGGGGCCTGCTCTCTAGTGGCTGAAACTCAGTCGGGCTCAGGCTCTTTCAGACACGGCACTAGTGGCCATGGCAGCCTATAAATCGGTGTTGACTCGAGGGCAGACCTGATTGATCCTCATGTGGGTTTTCAGGGCAGACTCACCAGGCATTTCTTCATTCGATGGGGAAGGCAGAATGCTGCGTTGTGGCCCCAGATTTCCCTATCAAGAGGGCTTAGGGACCAGTCAGGTGAGGATGGAATTGTAAACACAAGCTATGGTTCAATTCAGTGCCAAGTGGAAGGCAGTTCCAATGTGCAGTGGTTTATTCAAGACATCCAGCACCAGGATAAGGGTGCATGTCAGATGTTTGCTTAGACTGGAGTTTGTGTCTATGATGACCGACCAATGGAGTGGTGGCATCAAGAGGCCATGGAGCAGTTTACACGCTGAGGCCTGTGAGTTGATCCAAACATAAGGTTTCCTTCTACTGGACAGGGGAGGTCTGGTTTGTTTACACCAGGTTCCCCCATGTGAAAAGTTTGGGTAGCATAGTACTCGCACGTGGATACTGGAAAGCACACCTACATTGACCATTGCACCTAAGGAACATGGCAGGTTCTTTCTGGTTGCTCTAGGGCAAAGTGCCAAGGCCTGGATTCTAATGAAGTTGGGTCACAATGCAGTTTTGTTACCACGGAAATCTTACTATGTGCTGGTGGCTAAGGGGCCATGTAAGTTTCGTCTATCCTGATGGTTTGACACCGGTCGAAGAACACGGTTTCTTTCTGGGTATCAGAGATGTTCTGTTGTGGGGCTCACGGACCAAATGTTGTATCATAAGTTGGTATTCCAGAACAGGCCTCTGAGGACAGATGCCTAAAAACTTCATCTAGGGTTCCAATGAAGTCCAAGGGGAATTTCAGGTTCAATCATCAGACTCAGGACCATTGACTTCGGTGTCTGCCTATATGTAGGCAATCAGGGTGTTTCTGACTGTGCCTTTGTGTACAGAATGGCCTCCAATATTGGGGTGGGCTCTGGGGCCTTGCAGGTTTCTCCTAATCTTGAAGGTTTAGGCAAATTTGTGGGCACGGTTTCCTTGGGGGTGGCAGGCACAGTCCTGTTGTGTGGCTCCAGAGACTCCATCGTGGAGGGCATGTAAGCCATGGTTTTGGGAGAGAAGTCTGCAATCACAAACTCAGATTAGGTTGAGTTGCGAGGTGATCGTAGGCCCAATGCATAGACCTGGAGGGCAGATCGTCAGGAACTGTAAATCACGTACCTCGAAGGCACTAGCACTGGCTTTTGTATCTGGATTGTGTGTCCATGATAGCCTTGGAATGCAGGTGTGTTCTAATGTTTCCATGAGAGTATTTTCCTCTCTACGGATCCTGGAAGCTCCCAATAGTATGGTGGCTTTCTCGTTTGAATGGAAGAGTGCTGTTTTCAATCTTAGATGTTCCCCAAAAAGGGATTCCAGAGAAGGGCTGTGAGTCTGGGTGCTTGGAAAATCCCACCAGGTTTAGGATTTGGGCCTAGGGGAGTACCAGGCCTACAATGTGTGACTTGGAGGTACAACTGAGAGCGTTTGTTTGAAAGCATGCTAGTCTGAGTGTCACAATGCCTGATGTGATTAGGGCAGCCCTTATGAGTGGGAGTTGTCTCCTTGGCCATGCAGCTGGCTACCACTTTAATGTAGGACACCCATCCCAACTACCAGGATTCCTGCCATGGAAAAGGAAGAATTCTCTATTGTGCCTCAGGTTCCCCCATTAGCAGGTATTCTAGCAAATGTCTGGGGACAGATGCCTGAATACCAAGGATGGGTAGAGATGAGGGACCTGAGACATGGCCAGTCTCACATGCCTGACTCTCTGAGTAGCTGACATGAATTGAGCACTCAGGCTCTGTCAGAAACAGAACTAGTGGTCAGGGCTGAGTATGAATCAGGGATCCCTCAAGGGCTGAGCAGATTGATCCTCATGCAGAGTTTCTGGGCAGAATCACCATGCCCTTCTTCTTTCTAAGGGGAAGGCAAAAAGCTGCGTTGTGGCCCCAGAATTCCCTATCAAGCGGGCTTGGGGACCAGTAGGGTGAGGATGGAATTGTAAACTCAAGCTAAGGTTCAATTCAGTGCCAAGCGAAAGGCAGTTCCATTGTGCAGTGTCTGATTCCAGATATCCAGCACCTGAGTAAAGGTGAAAGTCAGACATTTCCTCATGCTGGAGTTTATGTCTATGATGACCGACGAATGGAGGGGTGGCGTCAAGAGGCCATGGAGGATTTCACATGCTGGGGCTTGTGAGATGCTTCAAACAGCAAAGTTTCCTTCTACCAGACAGGGGGAGTCTGGTTTATTTGCTCCAGGGTCCCCCATGTGGAAAGTTTGGGTAGCAGAGCACTCCCACATGGATGCCTGAAAAGCACACCTCCATTAAAATTGCAGCTGAGAAACATGGCCAATTCGTTCTGGTGGCTCTTGGGCGAATTACCAAGGCCTGGAGTTGACATGAAGTCTCATGAAGATGGGTCATAATGCAGGTTTGTTACCATGGAGACCTTACAGTGTGCTGGTGGCTAAGGGACCATGTAGGATTCATCTACCCTGAGGGTTTGACACTGGTCAAAGGGCACGGTTTCCTTCTTGGACCAGAGATGTTCTGATGTGGGGCTAACGGACCAAATGTATCATAATTTGGTATTGCAGAACAGGACTCTGAGGATAGATGCCTGAAAATTTAATCTAGGGTTCCAATAAAATCCTAACGGAATGTCAGGTTCAATCCTCTGACTCAGTATCATTGACTTCAATGTCTGCCTAGATGTAGGTGATCAGGTTGTTCCAGACTGTGCATTTGTGTACTGAGTGGCAACCAGTATTGGGGTGGGCTCAGGGGCCTTGCAGGTTTCTCCTAATCTGGAAAGATAGGGCAATTTGACGGGCACAGTTTCCTTGGCAATGGTGGGCACAGTCCTGTTGTGTGGCTCCAGAGACCCCATGCTGGAGGGCATGAGAGCCATGGTTTTGGGAGGGAAGTCTGCAAACACAAACGCGGGTTAGGTTTAGTGGCGAAGTGATTGTAGGCCCAATGCATACTCCTGGAGGGAAGCTCCGTGTGAAATGTAAATCGCATGCCTCAAAGGAGGTAGCACAGGCTTTTTTATCTGGATTGTGTATCCACGATGGACTAAGAATGCAGGTGTGGTCTCAGGTGTCCATGGGTGATATTTCCTCTCAAGTATCCTGGCGGCTGCTTATAATGTGGTGGCTTTCTCACAGAGGAAAGAGTTCTGTTTTCCATATTAAGGGTGTCCCATAACAGGGATTGCAGAGAAGTTCTCTGGCTCTGGGCACCTGGAAATACCCACCAAGGGTTATGATTTGGGCATAGGGGCTTACCAGGCCTCCAATGCAAGTCCTGGAGATACAACTGAGAGCGTTTGTTTGAAAGCATGCTCAGGCTGAGGGTCACTATGCCAGCTTTTGCATAGGGTGGCCCTCAGGAATGGGGGTGGTCTCAATGGCCATTCAGTAGGCTAACACTCTGAGTGTTGGACACCCTTCCGAACTTACAGGAATCCTGCCATGGGGAATGAGGATTTCTCTATTGTGATTCAGGTTCCCTCATTGGTAGGGATTCCAGGAAAGGTCTGGGGACACATGCCTGAATACCAAGGATGGGTAAAGATGACAGCTCTGTTCCGTGGCCAGTCTAACATGTGGGATATGGGCCCCGCCTTCTAGGTGGCTGACACGAGGTCGGGGCTTAGGCTCTGTCAGACACAACACTAGGGGCCAGGGCTGTCTATAATTCAGGGTTCCCTCAAGGGACAAGTAGATTGATCATAATGTGGAGTTTCTGGGCAGACTCACCAGGCCCTTCTTCTTTCTATTGGGAAGGCAGAATGCTGTGTTGTGGCTGCAGTATTCCCTATCATGAGGGCTTGTGGACCAGTAGGGTGAGGATGGAATTGTAAACCCAAGCTATGAATAAATTCAGTGACAAGCGAATGGCATTTCCAGTGTGCAGCGGCTGATTCGAATATCCAGCACCTGAGTAAGCGCAGACGTCAGATGTTTGCTCAAGCTGGAGTTTGTGTCTATAATGACCGACAAATGGAGAGGAGTTGAAAAGAGGTCATAGAGGATTTCCCACACTTGAGCTTGTGAGATGCTCCAAACAGCCAGGTTTCCTTCTACAGAACAGGGCAGTCAGATTTGTTTGCTCGAGAGTCCCCCATGTGGAAAGTTTGGGTAGCAGAGCACTCCCACATGGATGCCTGGAAAGCACACTTCCACTGAACATTGCAGCTGAGGAACATGGCAGGTTCTTTCTGAAGGCTCTGGGGTGAAGTACCAAGGCCTGTAGTTGACATGGAATCTCATGAAGATGGCTCACAATGCTGGCTTGTTACCAGTGAGATCTTAGAATCTGCTGGTGGCTACGGGCCAAGTAGGATTCATCTACCCTGAGGGTTTGACACAGTTCCAAGAGCACGGCTTCCATCTAGAGAAAGGAGATGTTCTGTTGTGGGGATCAGGGACCATATGTTGTATCTTAAGTTGGTACTCCAGAACAGGTCTCTGATTACAGATGCCTGAAAACCTAATCAGGGGTTACAATGAGGTCATAGGAGCATGTCAGGTTCAATCTTCTGACTGAGAAACACTGATTTGGGTATCTGCCTGGATTCAGGTGATCAGCGTATTTCAGACTGCACATTTGTGTCCAGAGGGGCCTCCAGTATTTGGGTGGGCTCAGGGGCCTTGCAGGTTTCTCCTTATCTCGAAGTTTTAGGCAAATGTGACAGACACATTTTCCTTGGGGATGGCAGGCACAGTCCTTTGGTTTGGCTCCAGAGACCCCATCCTGGAGGAAATATGAGCCATGGTTTCGGGATAGAAGTCTGTAAGCACAAACTCGGGTTAAGGTTAGCGGTGAGGTGATCGCAGGCCCAATGCATAGACCTGGAGGGCAGCTCGTCTGGAACTATAAATTAGTTGCCTTGAAGGTGGTAGCACAGGCTTGTGTATCTGGCTTTTGTGTCCAGGATGGCCTCGGAATGCAGGTGTGGTCTCATGGATCCATGGGAGATTTTTCCTCTCAAGGATCCTAGCGGCTCCCTATACTATGGTGGCTTTCTTGGCGAAGGGGAGAGTGCTATTTTCCATCTTAGAGGTGTCCCAAAACAGGGATTCCAGAGACAGGCTGTGTTTCTGGGCCCCTGAAAAATCCCACCAGGTGTTAGGATTTGTGCTTAGGGGCATATCAGGCCTGCAAATTTGGATTCTGGAATGCAACTGAGAGTGTTTGTTTGAAAGCATGCTCATGTTGGGGGTCACAATGCCTGCTTGTGTCCAGGGCGGCCCTCATGAGTGGGCGGGTTATCATTGGCCATTCAGCTGGCTACCACTCTGAGGTCTGGAAACCCATCCCAAGAGCCATCATTCCTGCCATGGGGAAGGAGGATTTCCCTATTGTGCTTTTGGTTCCCCCATTGGCAGGGATTTTAGCAAATGTCTGGGGACAGATGCCTGAATCAAGAATGGGTAGAGATGACAGCCCTGGGTCATGGCTGGTCTCACATTCTGGAGTTGGAGCCCAGTCTCTGGGTCCTGACACGAGGTCAGAGACGAGGTTCTGTCAGACTCAGCGCTAGTGGCCAGGTAAAACTATAAATGGGGTTCACTCGAGGGTCGAGTAGATTTATCCTCATGTAGGGTTTCTGGGCAGTCTCTCCAGGCTGTTTTTTCTTGCTATGGGGAAGGCAGAATGCTGTGTTGTGGCTTCAGAATTCCCTATCAAGAGAGCTTACTGAACACCAGGCTGAGGATGGAATTGCAAACCCAAGCTAATTTTTTTTTTTAAGATTTTATTTATTTGTCAGAGAGTGAGCGAGAGCAAGCACAGGCAGACAGAGTGGAAGGCAGAGTCAGACGGAGAAGCAGGCTCCCTGCGGAGCAAGGAGCCTGATGTGGGACTCGATCCCAGGACGCTGGGATCATGACCTGAGCCGAAGGCAGCTGTTTAACCAACTGAGCCACCCAGGCGTCCCGCCAAGCTACTTTTAAATTCAGTGCCATGCATAAGGCAATTCCAGTGTGTAGCAGCTGATTCAAATATCCAGCACTTGAGTAAGTGCAGATGTCAGTTGATTGCTCACGCTGGAGTTAGTGTCTATGATGACCAACAAATGGATGGGTGGCCTCAAGAGGCCATGGAGGATTACCCACCCTCAGGCTTGAGATACTCCATACATCAAAGATTCCTTTTACCGTACAGGGGAGTCTGGTTTGTTTCCTCCAGGGTTCCCCATGTGGAAAGTTGGTATCAGAGCACTCCCGCTGGATGCCTGGAAAGTACACCTACATTGACCATGGCAGCAGAGGAACATGGCAGTTTCATTCTGGTGGCTCTGGGCCGAAGTACCAAGGGCTGGAGTTGTCATGGAGTCTCATGAAGATGGGTCACAATGCTGGTATGTTGTCAGGGAGATCATAGAATGTGCTGGTTGCCAGGGGGCCTTGAAGGATTCATCTACCCAGAGTGTTTGACACAGGTCCAGAGCACAGCTTTCTTCTAAGGACAGGAGATGTTCTTTTGTGTGGCTCAGTGACCATATTGTATCATACATTGATATTCAGAACAGCCTTCTGAGTACAGATACCTGAAAACCTATTCTAGTGTTCCAGTAAATCCTAGGAGCATGTCAGGTTCAATCTTCTGTCTGAGGACCATTGACTTGGATATCAGCCTGGATGTAGGTGATATGGTGTGTCAGACTGTGCATTTGCGTCCAGAGTGGCCTCCAATATTGGGCTGGGCTTAGGGGCCTTGCAGGTTTCTCCTAATCTAGAGGGTTTGTTTAATAGTGACAATCACAGTTTCCTTTGGAAAGACAGGTACAATCCCGTGGTGTGGCTCCAGTTATCACAAACTGGAGGGCATGTGAGCCATGGTTTTGGGAGGGAAGTCTGAAAACACAAACTTCGGTTAGGGTTAGTGGCAAGGTTATCACAGGCCCAATGCATAGACATGGATGGCAGCTCTTCAGGAACTGTTAATCGGGTGACTCAAAGGCAGAATCACAGGCTTTTTTCTCTGTATTGTGTGCAGGATGGCCTCAGAATGCAGTTGTGGCCTCATGGGTCCATGGGAGATTTTTCCTCTCTAAGGATCCTGGTGGCTCCCAATAGTTGGTGGCTTTTTCGGGGAAGGGAAGAGTGCTGTTTTTCATGTTAGGGGTGCCCCAAAATATAGATTCCAGAGACGGACTCTGGGTTAGGTCCCCTGGAAAATCCCACCAAGTGTTAGGATTTGGGCCTAGTGGCTTACCAGGCCTGCATGCAGGATCCTGGAGGTGCAACTGAGAGGGCTTGTTTGAAATCATTCTCAGGCTGAGGGTCACAATACTTGCTTATGCCCAGGTGGCCCTCATGAGTGGGCGTGGTCACATTGGCCATGCAGCTGGCTCCCACTTTGAGGGTTGGACAACCATCCCAACAGCCAGAATCCTGCCATGGGGAAAGAGGAGTTCTCTATAGTGCTTCAGGTTCCCCCATTAGCGGGGATTCCAGCAAAGGTCTGGGGACAGAGGCCTGAATACCAAGGATGGGTAAAGATGATGGACATGGGCCATGGCCAGTATCAAATCATGGATATGGGCCCCGATCACTGGGTGGCTGACACTAGGTCTTGGCTCAGGCTCTGTCAGACACAGCACTAGTGCCCAGGGCAGCCTATAAATTGGGGTTCCCTCGAGTGCCGAGCAGATTGATCCTCATGTATGGTTTCTGGGCAGACTCACCAGGCCCTTCTTGTTTGTAAGGGGAAGGCAGAATGCTGCTTTGTGGCTCTAGAATTCACTATCAAGAGGGCTTGTGGACCAGGAGGCTGAGGATGGAATTGTAAACCTAAGCTATGGTTACATTCTGTATCAAGCGAAAGGAATTTCCAGTGTGCAATGTTTGAATCCAATATTCAGCACTTGAGTGAGGGTGGATGTCAGATATTTGCTCATGCTGGAGTTTGTGTCTATGATGACACAAAAATGGAGGGGTGGCGTCAAGAGGCCATGGAGGATTTCCCAATCTGGTGTTTTTGAGATGCTCCAAACAGCAAGGTTTCCTTCTACCAGACAGGGGCTGTCTGATTTGTTTCCTCCATGGTTCCCCATGTCGAAAGATCGGATAACATAGATCTCCCACATGGGTGACTGGAAAGCACACCTTCATTGACCATGACAGCGAAGGAACATGGCATCTGGTGGCTTTGAGGCGAAGAAATAAAGACTGGATTGGACATGGAACCTCATGAAGATGGGTCAAAATGTTGGTTTGTTACCAGGGAGATCTTAGAATGTGCTGGTGGTTAATGGGCCATGCAGGATTCATCTAGCCTGAGGATTTGACACAGGCCCAAGAGCCCGGATTGCTTCTGGGGGCAGGAGATATTCTGTTGTGGGGCTCAGCGGCCATATGTTGTATCATAAATTGGTAATCCAGAACAGGTCTCTGAGGACAGAAGCCTGAAAACCTAATAAAGGGTTTGAATGAGGCCCTGGGGGAATGTCATTCAATCTTCTGACTCAGGATCATTGACTCTGGTGTCTGACTGGATGCAGGTGATGAGGGTGTTTCAGACTGTGCATTTGTGTCCAGAGTGGCATCCAATACTAGGGTTGGCTCAGGTTCCTTGCAGGTTTCTCCTTATATGGGGTTTTTGGACAACTGTGATGGGCAGTTTCCTTGGGGATTGCAGGAACTGTCCTGTGGTGTGACTCCAGAGACCCCATCCTGGAGGACATGTGCGCCATGATTTTGAGAGAGAAGTCTGCAAACACAAACTTAGGTTAGGGTTAGTGGCAAGGTGATCATAGTCCCAATCCATAGACCAGGATGGCAGCAAGTCTGGAACTGTAAATCACGTAACTCAAAGGTGGTAGCACAGGTAATTGTATCTGGATTTAATTTCCAGAATGGCCTTTATTGCAGGTGTTGTCTCAAGGGTCCTTGGGAGATTTCTCCTCTCAAGGATCCTGGCGGTTCTCAATAGTTTGTTGGATTTCTCCGGGAAGGGATGAGTACTGTTTTCCAGCTTAGGCGTGCCCCAAAACAGGCATTCCAGAGATGAGCTTTGGGTCTAAGTGCTTGGAAAATCCCACCAAGGGTTAATATTTAGGCCTAGGGCCATACCAGGCCTGCAATGCGGGATCCTGGAGGTGCAACTGAGAGCGTTTGTTTGAAAGTATGGTCAAGCTGAGGGTCCCAATGTCTGCTTGTGCCCCGGAGGCCATCAGGATTGGGCGATTTCTACTCAGCCATGCAGCCAGTTCCCATTCCTAGGGTTGGACACCCATCCAAAAGCCAGGTTTCCTGCCATGGCGAAGGATGAATTCTCTATTGTGCTTCAGGTCCCCCCATTGGTAGGGATTCCAGCTAAGATCTAGGGGACAGATGCCTGAATACCAAGGATGGGTAGTAATGACAGCCCTGGGCCATGGCCGGTCTCACATGGTTAATGTGGGCCCCACCCTCTGGGTTGCTGACACGAGGTAGGGGCTCAGGCTCTGTCAGACACAGCACTAGTGACTAGGGAAAACTATAAATAGGGGTTCCCTCCTGGGCTGAGTATATTGATCTTCATGTGCAGTTTATGGGCAGACTCACCAGGTCCTTCTATCTATGAAGAAGGCAGAATGTTGCGTTGTGGCTCCAGAATTCCCGATCAAGAGATATGGCAGACCAGTAGGGTGAGGATGAAATTGTAGTCTGAAGCTAGGCTTAAATTCATTGCAAAGCGAAAGGCAGTTCCAGTGTGCAGCAGCTGATTCCAATATCAGCGCCTGAATATGGGCGGATGTCAGATGTTTACTCAGGCTGGAGTTTGTGTCTATGATGACCAACAAATGGAGAGGTGGCGTCAAGAGGCCATGGAAGATTTCCCACCCTGGGGCTCAGGAGCCATAATTTGTATCATAAGTTGGTATTCCAGAAGAGGCCTCTGAGGACAGGTGCCTGAAAAGTTAATCCCTCTTCCAATGAGGTCCTAGGGCCATGTCAGGTTCAATTATCTGACTCAGGACCATTGATTTGGGTGTCTGCCTGGATGGAGGTGATCAGGGTGTTTCAGACTGTGCATTTGCATCCAGAGCAGCCTCCAATATTGGGATGTGCTCAGGAGCCTTCCAGGTTTCTCCTAATCAGGAGGGTTTGGGCAACTGTGATGGGCCCAGTTTCCTTGGAGATGGCAAGCACAGTCTTGTGGTGTGACTCTAGGGGCCCCATCCTAGAGGACATGTGAGCTATGGTTTTTAGAGAGAGATCTGCAAACACAAACTCGGGATAAGGTTAATGGAGAGGTGTTCACAGTCCCAATCCAAAGATCTGGAGGGCAGCACGTCAGGAACTGTAAATCAGGTGACTCGAAGCCAGTAGCACAGTCTCTTGTATCTGGATAGCATATCCACGCTGGCCTCGGAATACAGGTGTGGACTCATGGGACCATGGGAGATTCTTCTTCTCAAGGATCCTGGGGGTTCCCATTAGTTTGGTGGCTTTCTCAGGGAAGTGAAGAGTGCTGTTTTCCATCTTAGGGGTGCCTCAAAACAGGGATTCCAGTGACGGGCTCTGGGTATGTGCACATGGAACATCCCACGATGTGTTAGGATTTGGGCTTAAGGGCATATCAGGCCTGCAATGCAGGATCCTGGAGGTGCAACTAAGAGCATTTTTTTTGAAGGCTTGATCAAGCTGAGGGTTACAATGGCTACTTGTGCCCAGGGCAGCCCTCATGAGTGGGCATTTTCTCCTTGGCCATGCAGCTGGCTCCCACTTTGAGGTTTGGACACCCATATCAACAGCCAGGATTCCTACCATGGGGAAGGAGGAGTTCTCTATTGTGCTTTAGGTTACCCCATTGGTAGGGATTACATAAAAGGTCTGGGGACAGGTGCCTGAATACCAAGGATGGGTAGAGATGATGGACTTGGGCCCTGGCCAATCTCACATGCTGGATATGGGCTCATATCTCTGGGTGCCTGAAACTAGGTCTTGGCTCAGGCTCTGTCAGACACAGTACTAGTACTAGTACTAGTACTAGTGCCCAGGACAGCCTATAAATCAAGGTTCCATCGAGTGCCAAGTAGATTGATCCTCATGTGGAGTTTCTGGGAAGATTCACCAGGCCCTATTTCTTTCTAGTGGGAATGGAGAATGTTGCCTTGTGGCTCCAAATTCCCTCTCTAGAGGGCTTGCAGACCAGGAGGCTGGGGATGGAATTCTAAACCCAAGCTATTGTTAAATTCAGTGTCAAGTGAAACGCAGTTCCAGTGTGCAGTGGTGGAAAAGAAAATGCAGAATCTAAATAACGGCAGATTTCAGATGTTTTCTCATGCTGGAGTTTTTGTCTATGATGACTGACAAATGGAGGGGTTGTGTCAAGGGCCATGGAGGATTTCTCCTGCTGGTGCTTCTGAGATGCTCCAAACAGAGGGTTCCCTTCTACTGGTCAGTGGCAGTCTGGTTTGTTTGCTCCAGGGTCCCACATGTGGAAAGAATAAGTAGAAGAGCACTCCCACATGGATGCCTGGAAAGCACACCTCCACTGACCATATCTGGTGAGGAACATGACAGGTTCATTCTGGTGGCTCTGGGGCGAATTACCAAGGACTTGAAGTGACATGGAATCTCATGAAGATGGATCACAATGCTGTTTGTTTGTTACCAGAGAGATCTTAGAATGTGCTGGGGGCTAAGGGGCTGTGCATAATTGATATACCCCGACACTTGACACAAGTTGAAGAGCACGAATTCCATCTGGGGACAGGAGATATTCTATTGTGGGGTTCAGGGACCAATCTTCTGACTCAGGACCATTGACTTGGGTGTCTTCCTGGATGGAGGTGATCAGGGTGTTGCACACTGTGCATTTGTGTCCAGAGTGGCCTCCAATATTGGACTGGGCTCAGGGGACTTGCAGGTCTCTCCTAATCTGGAGGGTTTGGGCAACTGTGATGGACACAGTTTCATTGGGGATAGCAGGATCTTTCTTGTGGTGTGGCTACAGAGACCCATCATAGAGGGCATGTGAGCCATGGTTTTGGGAAAGAAGTCTGCAAACACAAACTTGGGGTAGGGTTAATGGCGAGGTGATCACAGGCCCAATGCGTAGGTCTGTAGGGCAGCTCGTCTGGAACTGTAAACCAGGTGATTCGAAGGTGGTAGCACAGTCTCTTGTATCTGGATTGTGTGTCCAGGATGGCCTCGGAATGAAGGTGTGGTCTTATGGAGCCCTGGAAGATTTTTCCTCTCTACGCATCCTGGCAGCTCCTAATAGTTTTCTCAGGGGAGGGAAGAGTGCTGTTTTCCATCATAGGGGTGCTTCAAAACAGAGATTCCAGAGACGGGCTCTGGTTATGTTGGCATGGAAAATCCCACGAAGTGTTAGGATTTGGTCCTAAGGGCATACCAGGCCTGCGATGCGGGACCCTGCAGAAACAACTGAGAGCATTTGTTTGAATGCATGCTAAGGTTGAGGGACACAATGCCTGCTTTGGCCCAGGCGGCCCTTATGATTGGGCGTTGTCTCATTGGCCATGCACCTGGTTCTAATTCTGAGGTTTGGGCACCCATAGCAACAGCCAGGCTTCCTGCCATGGGGAAGGAGGAGTTCTCAATTGTGCTTCAGGTTCCCCCACTGGTAGGGATTCCAGCAAAGGTCTGGGATAGTTGCCGGAATACCAAGGATGGATAGGGATGACTGGGCCATGGCCAGTCCCACATGCTGGATAAGGGCCCCACACTCTGGGTGGCTGACACGAGGTTGGGGCTCAGGCTCTCTCAGACACAGCGCTAGTGGCCAGCGCAAAGTATAAATCGGGGTTCCCTCGAGGGCCAAGTAGATTGATCTTCATGGGGAGTTTCTGGGCAGACTCACCAGGCCTTTCTTCTTTCTATGGGGAAGGCAGAATGTTGCGTTTTGTCTCCCTAATTCCCTCTCAAGAGGACTTGCAGTCCAGTAGGGTGAGGATGGAATTGTAAACCCAAACTATGCAAGAATACAGTGTCAAGTGAAAGGTATTTCCAGTGTGCGTGACTGATTCGAATATCCAGCACCTGAGTAAGAGCAGATGTCAGATGTTTGCTCATGCTGGAATTTGTGTCTATGATGACTAACAAATGGAGGGTTGGCATCAAGAGAATGTGGAGGACTTCCCAGGCTGGGGCTTGTGAGATGCTCCAAACAACCAAGGTTTCCTTCAACCTGACAGGAGCAGTCTTATTTGTTTGCTCTAGGGTTCCCTATGTGGAATTTTTGTGTAGCAGAGAACTACCTCTTGGATGCCTAGAAAGCACACGTCCATTGACCTTTGTACCTGAGGAACATGGCAGATTCGTTTCATGGCTCTTGGGCAAAGTACCAACACCTTGAGTTGGCATCAAGTCTCAGGAAGTTGGGTCACAATGCTGGTTTGTTACCAGGAAGATCATAGAAGGTGCTGGGGCTAATGGGTCATGCAGGATCCATCTACCCTGAAAGTTGGACATAGATCCAAGAGCACATTTTCCTTCTGGAGACAGGAGATGTTCTGTTGTGGGAATCAGGGACCACATGCTGTATCATAACTTGGTATTCCAGAACAGGACTCTGAGAACAGATGTCTGAAGACCCAATCTAGGGTTCCAGTAAAGTCCTAGGGGCATGTCAGGTTCAATCATCTGACTCAGAACCATTGACTTGGCTTTCTGCCTCGATGGAGGTGCTCAGGGTGTTTCAGACTGCACGTTTGCATCCAGAGCAACCTCCAATATTGGGGTGGGTTCAAGGGCCTGGCAGGTTTCTCCTAATCTGGAGGGTTTGGACAACCTGATGGGCACAGTTTTCTTGGGGATGGCAGGAACTTTCCTGTGATGTGGCTTGAGGGACCACATCTTGGTGGGCATGTAAGCCATGGTTTTGGGAGAGAAGTCGGCAAACACAAACTGGGGTTAGGGTTAGTGTCGAGATGATCACAGGCCCAATGCATAGACATGGAGGGCAGCTCGTCAGGAAATGTAAATAGGATGACTCGAAGGCGGTAGCAAAGACTTTTCTCTCTGGATTGTGTGGACAGGATGGCCTCGGAATGCAGGTTTGTTTTCATGGGTCCATGGGAGATTTTTTCTCTCTAAGGATCCTGGCGGCTCCCAATAGTTTGGTGCCTTTCTCAGGGAAGGGAAGAGTGCTGTTTTCCATCTTAAGGGTGCCCCAAACAGGGATTCTGAGACGGACTCTGGGTCTGGGCACCTGGAAAATCCCACCAAGAGTTAGGATTTGGGCCTAGGGGCATACCAGGCCTGCAATGCTGGTACTGGAGGAGCAACTGAGAGTGTTTGTTTGAAAACATGCTCAGGCTGAGGATCACCATGCCTGCCTGTGCCCATGTCGGCCCTCAGGAGTGGGCATGGTCTCCTTGGCCATGCAGCTGGCTCCCACGCTGAGGGTTGGACAACCATCCCAATAGCCAATATTCCTGCCATGAGGAAGGAGGTGTTCTCTATTGTGTTTCAGGTTCGCCATTGGCAGGAATTCCAGCAAAGTTTGGGGGACAGATGACTGGATACCAAGGATGGGTACAGATGATGGCCCAGGGCCATGGCCGATCTCTCATGCTAAATATGGGCCCTCACCTCTGGGTGGCTGACACGAGGTCGGGGCCTAGACTCTGTCAGACACAGCACTAGTGGTCAGGGAAATCTATTAATCAGGGTTGCCTCGTGGTCTGAGTAGATTGATCCTCATGTGCAGTTTCTGGGCAGACTCAACAGGTCCTTCTTCTTTCTATGTGGAAGGCAGAATACTGCGTTGTGGCTCCAGAATTCCCTATCAAGAGATATTGTGGACCAGTGTGGTGAGGATAGAATAGTAATACAAAGCTATGGTTAAGTTCAGTGAAAAGCAAAAGGCAGTTCCAGTGTGCAGCTGCCGTTTCGAATATCCAGCACCTGAGTAAGGGTGGATGTCAGATGTTTGCTCACACTGGAGTTTGTGTCTGTGATTACCCACAAATGGAAGGGTGGCGTCAAGAGGCCATGGAGGATTTCCCATGCTGGGGCTTGTGAGATGCTCCAAATAGCAAAGTTTCTTTCTACCGGACAGGAGAAGTCTGGTTTGTTTTCTCTGGTTTCTCCATGTGGAAAGTTTTGTAGCAGAGAACCCCACAGGGATGCCTGGAAATCACCCCTCCATTGACCATTGCAGCTGAGGAACATGGCAGGTGCATTCTGGTGGCTCTGGGGCAATATATCGAGACCTTGAGTTGACATGGAGTCTCATGAAGATGGGGCACAATGATGGTTTGTTACCAGGAATATCATAGAATGTGCTGGTTGCTAAGGGGCCATTCAGGATCCAAATACCCTTAGGGTATGACACAATTCCAGGAGCATGGCTTCCTTTTTGTGGAGGACATATTCTGTTCTGTGGCTCAGGGACTATATATTTTATCATAAGTTGATATTCCAGAGCAGGCCTCTGACGACAGATACCTGTAAACCTAATCTAGTGTGCCAATGAAGTCCTCGGGGCATGTCAGGTTCAATCTTCTGACTCAGGACCATTGACTTGGGTGTCTGCCTGTATGGAGGTGATCAGGGTGTCTCAGACTGTGCATTTGTGCCCAGAGCGGCCTCCATTATTTGGCTGCGCTCAGGGGCCTTGCAGGTTTCTCCTAATCTAAAGGTATCGGGCAAAAGTGATGGGCACAGTTTCCTTGAGGATCTCAGGCACAGTCTTGTGGTGTGGCTTCAGATGCCAGAACCTGGAGGTCATGTGAGCCATGGTTTTAGGAAGGAAGTCTGCAAACACAAACTCAGTTTAGGTTAATGGCAAGGTGATTGCAGGCCCAATGCATAGACCTGGAAGGCAGCTCGTCAGGAACTGTAAATCCGATGACTCAAAGGTGATAGCACATGATATGTATCTGGATTGTATGTCCAGGATGGCCTCGGAATGCAGGTGTGTTCTCATGGGTCTATGGCAGATTTTTCCACTCAAGGATCCTGGTGGCTACCAAGAGTTTGGTGACTATCTCGGGGAAGGGAAGAGTGCTGTTTTCCATCTTAAGGGTCCCCCAAAATAGGGATTCCAGAGATGGGCTCTGTGTCTGGGCCCCTGTAAAATCCCACCAGGGTTAGGATTTGGGCCTAGGTGTGTACTAGGCCTGCAATTCGGGGTCCCAGAGATGCAATTGAGAGCGTTTGGTTGAAAGCATGCTCAGGCTGAGGTCACAATGCCTGCTTGTGCCCGGGGAAGCCATCATGAGTGCACATGGTCTACTTGGCCATGGAGCTGCCTTCCACTTTGAGGGTTGAGCAACTATCCCAACTGTCAGAATACCTTCCATGGGGAAGGAGGAGTTCTCTATTGTGCTTCAGGTTCCCCCAATGGCAAGGATTTCAGCAAAGGTGTGGGTACAGATGCCTGAATACCAAGAATAGAAGAGAAGACAGACTTGGGCCATAGCTGGTCTCACATGCTGGATATGGGCCCAGATCTCTCAGTGGCTGACACTAGGTCCTGGCTCCGGCTATGTCAAACACAGCACTAGTGCCCAGGGCAGCCTATGAATCAGGGTTCCGTCTAGCACCGAGAAGATTGATCATAATATGGAGTTTCTGGGCAGACTCTCCAGGCCCTTTTTCTTTCTATGGGGAAGGCAGAATATTGTGTTGTAGCTCCAGAATTCCCTCACAATAGGGCTTGTGGACCAGTAGGCTGAGGATGGAATTGTAAACCCAAGCTATGGCTTAATTCAGTCAAACTAAAGGCAGTTCCAGTGTGCAGCGATCGAATTGAAATCCAGCACCTGAGTAAGGGCGGATGTCAGATGTTTGCTCATGCTGGAGTTTGTGTCTATGATGACTGACAAATGGAGTGGTGGCTTCAAGAGGAAATGGAGGATTTCCCACGCTGGGGCTTGTGAGATGCTACAAACAGAAGGTTTCCTTCTACCGGACAGGGACATTCTGTTTTTTTGTCTCAAGGGTCCCCGCCAATTGCAAAGTTTGTGTAGCAGAGCACCCCCGTATGGTTGCCTGGAAACCACACCTCCACTGACCATTGCAGCTTAGGAACATGGCAAGTTCATTCTGGTGGCTCTGGGGCGAAGTACTAAGGGCTTATTTTTACATGGAATGTCATGAACATGGGTAACAACGCTGTTTTGTTACCTGGGAATTCTTAGCCTGTCATCTGTACACATCCTTGGTATTAAGGCAACTTTCCACAGACCTCTCCTGTAACCCTGCCAATGGGGGAACCTGAAGCACAATAGAGAACTCCTCTTTCCATTGCAGGAAGCCTGGCTGTTGCAATGGGTGTCCAACCCTCAAAGTGGGATCCAGCTATATGGCCAATGAGACTACGCCCTCTCCTGAGGGCCCCCCTGGGCACAAAGAGGCATGATGACCCTCAGCCTGAGCATGCTGTCAAACAAGCCCTCTCTGTTACACCATTAGGATCCTGCATTGCAGGCCTGGAATGCCCCTAGGGCCAAATCCTAACACTTGGTGGGATATCCGGGCACCCAGACCCAGAGCCCGTCTCTGGAATCCCTGTTTTGGCATAAGCCTAAGTTGGAAAACAGCATTCTTCCCTGTTTTGGGGCACCCCTAAGATGGAAAAGAGCACTCTTTTCTTCTCTGAAAAACCACCAATCTATGGAGATCCACCAGGATCCTTAGAGAGGAAAAGTCTCCCATTGAACCATGAGACCACGTCTACATTCAGAGCCCATCCTGGACACACAATCCAGATAGAAAAGCCTGTGCTACCAGCTTTCAGTCACCCTAATTACAGTTCCTGACGTGATGCCTTCTAGGTCTATGCATTGGACCTGCGATCACCTTGCCACTATCCCTAACCCAAATTTGTGTTTGCAGACTTCCCTCCCAAAACCATGGCTCTCATATCCTCAAGGAGGTGGTCTCTGAAGCCTTACCACAGGACTGGGCCTGCCATCCCCAAGGAAACTGTGCCCATCACAGTTCCCCAAAGCCTCCAAGTTAGGAGAAACCTGCAAGGCCCCTGAGCCCACCCCAATATTGGAAGTGGCTCTGGATGCAAATGCACAGTCTGAAACACCCTGATCACCTACATCCAGTCAGACAACCATATCAATGGTCCTTAGTCAGAAAATTGAACCTGATGGGCACCAAGGACATCATTGGATCCCTAGATTAGGTTGCAAGCATCAATCCTCAGAGGCCTGTTCTTGAATACCAAGTCAGGATACAACATATGTACCCTGAGCCACAAAACAGAACATCTCCTCTCCCAAGATGGAAACTGTGCACATCGACCTGTGCCAAACCCTCAGCGTGGCCCATAGCCACCAATACATTCTAAGACCTCCCTTGTAACAAACCAGTTTTGGGACACATCTGTAAGAGATTCCAAGTCAACTCAAGGCCTTGGTACTTGGCACCAGAACCACCAAAACGAACCTGTCATGTTCCTCAGCTGCAATGGTCATTGGACGTGTGCTTTCCAGTCATCCATGCAGGAGGGCTCTGCTACACAAACTTCCACTTGAGGGACCCTGGAGGAAAAAAAAAACAGACTCCTCCTGTCCATTAGAAGGAAAACTTGTTGTTTGGAGCATCTCACAATCTTAAGCGTGGGTAATCCTCCATTGCCTCCTGAAGCCACCCCTCCATTAGTCGTCATCCTAGACACAAACTCCAGTGTGAGCAAATATCTGACATCTGCCCTTACTCAGGTGCTGGATATCTCGTATAAGCTGCTGCACATTGAAACTGACTTCCGCTTGGCACTCAATTTAAGCATAGCTGGTGTTTACAATTGCATTCTCACCCTATTTGTCCCCAAACCCTCTTGATAGGGAATTCTGGATCCATAAGGCAGCATTCTGCCTGCCCCACAGAAAGAAGTGCTTCATGAGTCTGGCCAGAAACTCTACATGAGGATCAATTTACTCGGCCCTGGAGAGAACCCCAATATATAGACTTGTCTGGCCACTAGTGCTGTGTCTGACACAGCCTGAGCCCAGACCTCGTGTCAGCCACCCAGAGAGCGGGGCCCATATCCAGCATGTGAGAACGGCCATGGCCCAAATCTGTCATCTCTATGCATCCTTGGTATTCAGGCATCTGTCTCCAGACCTTTGCTGTAATCCCTGCCTATGGGGGAACATGAAGCACAATAGATATTTCCTCCTTCCCCATGGCTGGAAACCTGGCCATTGGAATGTGTGTCCATCCCTCAGTGTGGGAGCCAGAAAATGGACAATGGGACCACGCCCACTCCTGAGGGCCACCCTGGGCACAAACAGGCATTGTAATGCTCAGTCTGAGCATGCTTCCAAACAAGCCCTCTCAGTTGCACCACCAAGATCCTGCATTGCAGGCCTGGTCTGCCCATAAGCCCAAATCCCATCCCTTGGTGGGATTTTCCAGGCGCCTAGACCCAGAGCCCATCTCTGGAATCCCTGTTTTGGGGCCCACCTAAGATCGAAAATAGCAGTCTTCCCATCCCAAAAAGTCATCAAAATATTGGGAGCCGCCAGTATCCTTAGAGGAAAAATCTCCCATGGACCCATGAGGCCACAGCTACATTCTGAGGTCACCCTAGACACACAATCCAGATATAAAAGCCTGTGCTTCCGCCTTTGGGTCATTCCAGTTACTGTTCCTGACGAGTAGCCTTCCAGGTCTACACATTGCCCTGCGATAACCTAGCCACTAAACCTAACCCGAGTTTGTGTTTGCAGACTTCCCTCCCAGAACCATGGCTCACATGCCCTCCAGGGTGGAGTCTCTGGAGCCACACCACAGGACTGTGCTTGCCATCCCCATGGAAATTGTGCATGTCAGTTAACCAAACCCTCCAGAGTTGGTTGAAATATTCAAGGCCCCTGTGGCCACCCCAATATTGGAGGTTACTCTGGACATAAGTGCGCAGTCTGAAACTCCCTGATCACCTACATCCTGGCAGACACCCAAGTCAACTGTCCTAAGTCTGAAGATTGAACCTCTCATGCCCCTGGGACTCATTGGAACCCTAGATTAGGTTGTCGGGCATCTGTCTTCAGAGGCCTGTTCTTGAATAGGAACTTATGATACGGCATGTGGTCCCTGAGCCACAAAACACTACATCTCCTGTCCTCAGAAGGTAACCGTGCTCTTCGACCTGTGTTAAACCCTCAGGGTAGGAGAATCCTGCAGGCACCTTAGCCACCAACACATTCTAAGATCTACCTGGTAAAAAAAAACCAGCATTGTAACCCATGTTCAAGAGATTCCATGTCAACTCAAGACCTTGGTGCTTCGCCCCAGAAGCACCGTAAAGAACCTGCATGTTCCTCAGCTGCATTGGTCAATAGAGGTGTGCTTTCCAGGCATCCATGTGGAAGGGCTCTGCTACCCATACTTTTCACATGGGGGGCCCTGCAGAAAACATACCAGACTCTAACTGTCCAGTAGAAAAAACAACCTTGCTGTTTGGAGCATCTCACATGCATCAGCCTCTTGATGCCACTCCTCCATTCGGTCATCAGAGACACATATTCCAGTGTGCGTAAACATCTGAAATCCACCTTTACTCAGGTGCTGGATATTTCATTTGTTGGCCACGATAGATACAAACTCTATCATGAGCAGACATCTGACCCTCGCCTGTACTCAGATGCTGGAGATCTCGAAAAAACCACTGCACATTGGAACGGCCATGTTCTCGGCACTGAGATTAAGCATAGATTGTGTTTTCTGCCTTCTGTTCTCACACTCCTTGCCTTCAAGTCCCCCATATTGGGAATTTGGGAGCCACAATGCAGCCTTCTGCCTGCCCACCAGAAAAAAGAGGTGCCCTATGGGTCTGCGTGAAACTCCATATAAGGTTCCACCAGCACAGCCCTCTATAGCACCACAATATCATAGGCCACCTTGTGAACTAATGCTCTGTCTGACACAGCTCGAGCCCCGACCTCCTGGTAGCCACCTAGATAGCGGGACCCATATCTGGCAGGTGTGACCTGCCTTGACCTGAGTCCTTCATCTCAAACCAACTTGGTTATTCACGTACCAGTCCCAGAACATAGCTCAAATTACTGTGCATGGGGGAATCTGAAGCACAAAAGAGTACTCCTCCTTCCTCATAGAAGGAAAATTAAATGTTGATATGGTGGTCCAACCCTCATATTGGGATCCAGGTGCATGGAACAAGAGCCAATGCCCACTCAGGATGGGCATCTGGGCACAAACAGGCATTGTGACCCTTACCCTGAGACCCATTTCCAACAAGTCTCCATGGGAGCTGAACCAAAGCCCCACAGAGCCAGGCAGTCAAGCCTCTAGGCCCAAATACTAAGCCTTTGTAGGGTTATCCAGGCACAGGGACCTATAACCCACCTCTGGAATCCCTGTGTTGACGGGAACCCTGAAACAGTAAACCACGCTCTCTCCTTCCCAGTGAGACACCAAACTCTTGGGTGCTGGGCAGAATCCCCAGAGAGGTAGAATATTCCATGGACACATGAGGACACCCCACCATTCCAAGGCCATCCTAGACACAATCCAGACAGAAAAGCCTTTGCTCCTGCCTCCCAGCCACACGAATTTCAAATCCTGAGGAGCTGCCCTCAGCGTCTGCAGATCGGGGCTGCCATCACCTCCCTCCTAATTGATACACAATTTTGTGTCTGAAGACTTTGGTCCCAGAGCCCTTAACCACATTCCCTGCAGGATGGGGCTGACAGAACCACACTACATCACTGGACCTGATCTCTGGATGAAATTCTGCCGTCTCAGTTGCACAAACCCTCCAGATTAGGAAAAGCCTGCAAGGCCCCTGAGCCCACCCCAATTTCATAGGCCACTCTGGAAAAAATGCACAGTCTGACACAGCCTGAGCATCTACCTCCAGGAAGACTCACAGTTCAAAGTCCCTAAGTCCGAAGGTTGAGGATGACATGCCCCTACAACCTCATAAGAACCCTAGCCTAGATATTCAGGCCTCTGTGCCCAGAGGCCTGGTCTTGAAATCCAACATATGATCCGACATGTGGTCCCTGAGCCATACAAGAGAACCCCTCCTGTCCCGAGAAGGGAACCTGGCTCCTGGGAACTGGGTCTAACCCTCAGGTAGGAGAATCCTGCATGGCCACAGACCCACAACCACATTCTTTTTTTTTTATATAGATTTTATTTGTTTATTTGTCAGAGAGAGATCACAAGTAGGCATAGAGGAAGGCAGAGAGAGAGAGAGGAAGAAGCAGGCTCCCTGCTAAGCAGAGAGCCCGATGCGGGACTCAATCCCAGGACCCTGAGATCATGACCTGAGCCGAAGGCAGCGGCTTAGCCCATTAAGCCACCCAGGCACCCTCACCACCACATTCTAAGGTCTCCCTGGACACCAAGCAGCATTGTGACTCATTAGACTGAGAACATCCGTCAACTTAGATCACTTGGAAATTTGAACAAAAACCAGCAGATCAAGCCTGCAATGTTCCTCAGCTGTAATGGTCATGCAAGGAAAACTTCCCAGGCCCCCATTCAGAGACCTCTGCTGTCGAATCTTTCTATATGGGGGACCCTGGAGCCTTGTAAGCGGACTTCCCCTGTCCCACAGTAGGACACTTGCTGTTTGGAGCAGCTCACAAGGTCCTGCTTGGGAAAATCTCCAAGAATTCTTGAAACCACCCCACAATTCGTTGACCATCATGGATGCAAACCCAGCGTGAGCAGACATCTGACCCTCGCCCATACTCAGGTGCTGGAAATCTCGAAACAACCACTGCACAATGGAATGGTCCTGTGGTCGGCACTGAGCTTATCCGTGGCTTGTGTTTTCAGACTTCTGTCTTCACACTCCTCGCCTACAAGCCCTCCATATTGGGAATTCTGAAGCCACAGTGCAGCTTTCTGCCTGCCCACCAGAAAGAAGAAGTGCCCTATGGGTCTTCGCAGAAACCCACATGAGGATCCTCCTGCACGGCCCTCAATGGCACCCCAATATAATAGACCGACCTCTGCATAAATTGTCTGTCTGACACCGCCTGATCCCCGACCTCCTGTCAGCCACCCAGATAGTGGGCCCCATATCCTCCAGGTGGGTCCAACCTTGGCCCAAGGCAATCATCTTGAAGCAACCTGGATATTCAGGTACCTGTCCCAGACTTAGCTCAAATTCCTGCCCATAGGGGACTCGGAAGCACAAAAGAGTGCTCCTCCTTCTCCATGGCCAGAAAACTGAATGTTGAGATGGCTTTACAACCCTGAGTGGGAACCAGGTGCATGGTCCATGAGACCACGCCTACACAGGATGGGCAGCTGGGCACAAACAGGCATTGTGACCCTCAGAATGAGACCCCTTTCCAAAGATCCCCCTTGGGATCTGGACCAGGAACCCAAATCGAAGCTTTGGTTAAGTTTTCCCAGTGTCTGGACCCAGAACCCATCTCTGGAATCCCTGTTTGGACAGGATCCCAGAGATGGAATACAGTCTTTTCCTCTTCCCCAGAAAGAAATCAAACTCTTGGGTGCCAAGCAGAATCACCAGAGTGGAAGAATATCCCATGGACACATGAGGTCACCCCTCCATTTAGTGGCCATCCTAGACACACAATCCAGACAGAAAAGCCTGTGCTCCTCCCTCCCAGCCACCTGAATTTCAAATCCCGAGGAGCTTCCCTCAGGGTCTTCAGATTCGGACTGCCATCACCTCACTCCTATCTCTTATCCGAGGTTGTGTCTAAAGTCTTTGGTCCCAAAGTCCTGACACACATGACCTCCAGGATGGGGCCTCGAGAAACACATGACATCACTGGCCCTGCTCTCCTGAGGAAACCCTGCCCATCTCAGTTTCCCAAAATGTCCAGATTAGGAGAAAACTGCAAGGCCCCTGACTGCACCCCAATATCATAAGCCACTCTGGAAAAAGTGCACAGCCTGACACAGCCTCAGCACCTACCTCCAGGATGACATGCAGGCCAATGGCACTTAGTCCGAAGATTGAAACTTCCATGGCCCTAAAACCTCATCAGAACCCTAGCTTATGTTTTGAGGTCTCTCTCCCTAGAGGTCTGTTCTGGAAATTCAAGCATATGGTCCAACCTGTGGTCTGTGAGCCATACAAGAGCACACCTCCTGTCCCAAGAAGGAAACCTGGCTCCTGGGTACTGGGTCTAATCCTAAGGATAGAGAATCCTCAATGGTCTGAGAGCCGCCACCACATTCTAAGGTCTCCCTGGACACCAAGCAGCATTGGGACCTGTTAGACTGAGAACTTCCATCAACGCAAATCACTTGGAACTTGGAATCAGTGTCATTGGTTCAAGCTTACCCTGTTCCTCAGCTGCAATGGTAACACGAGATTGGCTTCCCAGGCCTCCATTCAGAGAGCATTGCTATCAAATCTTCCATATGGGGGACCCTGGAGCCCTGTAAGAAGACTTCTGCTGTCCCTTAGTAGGACACCTTGATGTTTGGAGTAGCTCACAAGCTCCAGCTTGGAAAAACCTCCATGAATTCTTGAGGCCTCCCCACCATTTGTTGGCCATCATGGATACAAACTCCAGCGTGAGCAGACATCTTCCCCTCGCCCAGGTGCTGGAGATCTCGAAACAACTGCTGTACATTGGAATAGACATGTGCTCGGCACTGAGCGTAACCATAGCTTATATTTTCATACTTCTGTCCTCACACTCCTCGCCTGCAAACCCTCCAACTTGGATATTCTGGAGCCGTAATGCAGCCATCTGCCTGCTCACCAGATAGAAGAAGTGAAGAAAGGGTCTGTGCAAAAATCCCCCATGAGGATCCAGTTGCACAGCTCTCAAAAGCACCCCAATATCATAGGCCGAACTCTCCACGAATGTTCTGTCTGACACAGCTCGAGCCCGAGCTCCTGACAGCCACCCAGAAAGCAGGCCTCATTTTCTGCAGGTGGGTCCTGCCTTGGCCCGAGGACCTCATCTCAAAGTGAACTGGGTATTCAGGCACCTGTCCCAGAACTTAGCTCAAATTCCTGCCCATGGGGGAACCTGAAGCATAAAAAAGTACACCTCCTTCCCCATGGCAGGAAAACTGAATGTTGAGATGGCAGTCCAACCCTCAGAGTGGGAGCCAAGTGCATAGCCCATGAGGTCACACCCACTCAGCATGGGCATCTGGGCAAAAACAGGCATTGTGACCCTCAGAATGAGACCCATTTCCAACAAGAACACTCGGGAGCTGTACCAGGAAAACATAGAGCAGGACCCTAGGCCCAAATCCCAAGCCTTGTTGCGGTGATCCAAGCTCCAGAACCCAGGACCCATCTCTGGAATGGCTGTTTGGACGGGATCCCTGACTCAGAAAACTGCGCTCCTCCCATCCCCCGGAAATACACCAAACTCTTGGGTGCCGAGCAGAATTCCCAGAGAGGTAGAATCTCACATGGACCCATGAGGCCACCCCTCCATTTCGTGGCCATCATAGACAAACAAGTCAGACAGAAAAGACTGTGCTCCTGCCTCACAGCCGTCCGAATTTCATATCTGGAGATGCTTCGCTCAGGGTGTGAAGATTGGGTCTGCCATCACCTCGAGCTTAACTCTTACCCGAGTTTGTGTCTGAAGACTTTGGACCCAGAGTCCTGACCCATATGCCCTCCAGGATGGGGCCTCCAGGAACACACAACAGCACTGGGCCAGCTCTCCCAAGGAATGTCAGCCTGTCTCAGTTTCCCAACCCACCAGATTAAGAGAAAATTGCAAGGCCCCTAATACCACCCCAATTCCATAGGAAGCTCCAGAAAAAATGCATAGTCTGACACAGCCTCAGAATATACCTCCAGGAAGACACTCAGGTCAATGGGAAGGGATGAAATGGCCTAACCCATGGCAGGTTCGATGTGCTGGGTGTGAAGCCAACTGTCTCAATGTCTCTCACAAGGTCTGGGCTCAGGCTATGTAAGACAGAGCATAGTGTTTAGGGTAGCCTATGCAATTGGGGTGTTGCCGAGGGCTGAGCAGGTTGATTTTCATTTGGGGTTTCTGAGCAATGCCATAGACAATGTTTTTCTTTGGGGGGCAGGCAGAGTGCATCGTTCTGGAACCAGAATTCCCAATCATGAGGGCTTTTGGGCCAGGAGTGCTAGGGTAGAGTCTGAAAACAAAAGATAGTGTGAGGTTGGGAGCAGGCCCACTCTGCAAAGGCTGAAAGGAAATCTCATGCATCTGAAGTCAGGCTGAGGGTCAGACGTTGGCTGAGGTTGGATTGTGCCCTTGATGGCACCTTCATGAAGCAGGTGCCTCATGAGGCCAACGAAGTTTTCCCACGCTGAGTTTGGAGGTTGCCACAAACCACAAGGTTTCCTTCTGCGAGACAGTCGAGTCCTGTTGAATGGTTCCAGTACATACCATACGGAAGGACTGAAGAGGAGGGTTCAAAGGATGGATCCCTGAACAGCATGCCTCGCATTCCCTTTGGCCATTAACGACAAGATATGTTTGATCTGCTGGCTCTGGGGCAAGCTAACCAGCGGGCTGAGTTGAAATGGCCTCTCCTGAGGATGCGTCATAATGTGAGTTTCTGTCCATGGAGACCTTGGAATGTGATGGTTGTACTGTGGCCCTACGGAATTCTCCGACCAGAATGGTTTGATACAGATCCAGTAAGAAAGTACTCCATGTGGAGACGAGAGAGGTTTGGTTTGGAGCCTCAGAAAAACCTAATATGCTGGTATACGAAACCAGTCCTCTGAGGACAGACACATGAAAACTAAAGCTAAGGTTCATATTAGGGCCTAAGGGCCTGTCCATTTCAATCTTGTGTCTCTGGGGACACTGTCTGAGAGTCTAAGTGGTGATAATGGTTCAGCTGGTGTCAGAGTGCCCCTTTTAGTCCAGGGCAGCCTACACTATCAGGATGGCCTCAGGGGCCTTGGAGCTTTTCCCTAACCTGTAGGGTTGTGGTCAATGGATTGGGCACACTTTCCTTGGAGAGGGCAGGCACAATCTTTCGCTGTGGCTCCAGATGCCCTAGCTTGGAGGGTGTGTGGGTCCAGGCTGTGGGCACAGAAGTCTGAAAACAAAAACTCAGCTTATGAGTGGCGCCGAGGGTATGGCAGGCTGGATGTACAGATAGAGAGTGAGCTCCTTGGCTTGTGAATCAAGGGCGAGATTCCTTCAGGCTTTTGTCTCTGGATGCGTCCAGGATAGCCGTGGATTGTGGGGGGTGGCCTCAGTGACTGTGGACGAGTATCCGTCTCTGGGGATTTGTCCCAGCTAACAGCATTTTGGGGTCATTTTGTGGGAAGGCTGGAGTCCTGTTGTCTGGCTCATGTGTCTCTCCAAGAAAGGGATTCCAGAGCAGAGCCCCAGGAACGGGGGGGAGACAGGAAAACTCAAACACTGGTGAGGATTGGGTGTATAGGGGCTTGGCACGCCCCATATGCGGGCTCTTGGTCAAGGCCCTGACAGGCCTTTCTTTGATATTGGGCTCATGCTGAGGGTCACAGAGTGAATTTGTGCCCAAGGCAGCACTCAAGTTTGGGCGTGGTTTCAGGGGAAATGAAGGTTTCTCCCACCCTGAAGGTGTGACTCCATGCCAAGAGCAAGCCTTACAGCCATGGGGAAGAAGGAGTTCTGAATTGTGCTTCAGATGCCCAACTGTGTGGGGAATTGATATAATATATGGGTTTAGATATCTGAAAACAAAGGTTAGAAAGAGATAACGGCATAAGACCATGGCGTGTCACAAGTGCTAGGTGTGTGGCCAGCTGATCCTTGCTGTCTGGAGGTCTGGCATCAGGCTGTGAAAGGCAGAGCATTAGTGCCCAGAGCAGCCTATCAAATATGAGTGCCATCGAGGCAAGAGCAGGTTGATCCTCATCTGGGTTTTATGGAGAGCCCCACAAGGAAACGTTTTCTAGGTGGGCAGTCACTGGGCTGGCTTGTGGTTCTTCAATTCCTACTCTGGAGGGATTGTTTGCCAGGAGTGTGAGGAAGGAAGTCTGAAAACACAAGGTAGCGTGAGGTTTGGGACCGAGGGCACGGCAGGCCACTCTGCAGAGGCTGAATCAAGATCTCCTGCATTGCGGTCATGTCTACTAAGAGACGTGCTTCAAGCTAGAGTTTTTGTCCAAGATGGCCTCTCCCTGAAGGATATGGGGGGCTTCATGAGGCCCGGCAGGTTTGCCGTTTTCTCCTACACTGAAGGTTTGACTCACGGCAAGCAGCAAGGTTTCTTGCCATGGGGAAGGAGGGGTTCTGACTTATGCATCAGGTTCCCCCCTGTGCAGGGATTGGAGATAAGGACTAGATTCTGATGACTGAAAACCCAGGTTGGGAATGGATGGTGGCCTAAGGCAGTGGCGGGTCCAATGTGCTGGGTGTGCAGCCAGCTGTGTCGGTGTCTGTTGGAAGGTCTGGGCTCAGGCTATTTGCGACAGAGCATCAGTGTTAAAGGTAGCCTATGCAATTGGAGTTTTGCCGAGGGCCAAGCAGTTTAATCCTCATTTAAGGTTTCTGGGCAGCACCATAGACAATGTTTTTCTCCTGGGAGGCAGGCAGAGTGCTTCAGTGTGTACCCAGATTTCCCAGTGGGGAGGGTTTGTGGGCCAGGATTCTGAGGACGGAAGTCTGAAAACACAAGCTAGGGTGAGGATTGGAGCCAAGGGCAGAGCAGGCCCAATCTGCAGAGGCTGAATCAAAATCTCCTGCATCTGAAGTCAGGCTGAGGATCAGACGTTGGCTGAGGCTGGAGTATGTGTCCATGATGGCACCTTCCTGAAGCGGGGGCCTCATGAGGCCAAGGAAGTGTTCCCACGCTGAGTTTGGAGGATGCCCCAAACCACAAGGTTTCCTTCTGCGGGACATTCGAGTCCTGTTGCATGGCTCCAGGACATACCATACGGAAGGACTGGAGAGCAGGGTTCGAAGGATGGATCCCTGTACAGCATGCCTCGCATTCCCCTTGGCCATAAGCGAAAAAATATGTTTGATCTGCTGCCTCTGGGGCACGCTACCCAGGGGGCTGAGTTGAAATGGCCTCTCCTGAGGATCCGTCATAATGTGCGTTTGGGTCCATGGAAACCTTGGAATGTGCTGGTTGTTCAGTGGCCCTGCGGAACTCTCCTACCTGAAGGGTTTGATACATCCCCAGTAAGAAATCTCCCCATGTGGAGACGAGAGAGGTTTGGTTTGGTGCCTCAGAAAAGCCCCGTGTGCCGGTCTACGAAAACAGTCCTCTGAGGACAGACACATGGAAACCAAAGCTAAGGTTCAGATTAGGGCCTGAGGGCCTGTCCATTTCAACCTTCTGTCTCTGGGGACACTGTCTGAGAGTCTAAGTGGAGATAGTTGCTCCGCTGGTGTCAGAGAGCCCCTCTTAGTCCACGGTGGCCTCCACTATTGATGGCTTCAGGGGCTTGGAGCTTTTCCCTAACCTGTAGGGTTGTGGTCAATGGATTGGGCACACTTTCCTTGGACAGGGCAGGCACAATCTTTCGCTGTGGCTCCACAGGACCTCGCCTTGAGGTTGTGTGGGTCCAGGCTGTGGGCACAGAATTCTGAAAACACAAAATCAGCTTAAGAGTGGCGCCTAGAGTATGGCAGGCCGGATGTACAGCCCGAGAGGGAGCTCCTGGGCCTCTGAAACAAGGGCGAGTGGGAGGCGCTCCTTCAGGCTTTTGTCTCTGGATGTTGTGTCCGGGATAGCCGTGGAAAGAGGGGTGGCCTTAGGGACTGTGGACGGGTATCCCTCTCTTGGGATTTGTCCAAGCTCCTAAGAGTTTAAGGTCATTTTGAGGGAACGGTGGAGTCGTGTTGTCTGGCTCATGGTTCTCCCCAAGAAAGGGATTCCAGAGCAGAGCCCCAGGTACAGGTGGGGCGACTGGAAAATTGAAACCCTGGTGAGGATTGGGTGCATAGGGGCTTGGTAAGCCCCCTATGGGGGCTCTTGGTCCAGGCCCTGACAGGCCTTTCTTTGTCATGGGGCTCATGCTGAGGGTCACAGTGTGAATTTGTGCCCAAGCAGCACTCAAGTTTCGGCGTGGCATCAGGGGCCATGAAGGTTTCTCCCACCCTGAAGGTGTGACTCCATGCCAAGAGCTAGCTTTACAGCCATGGGGAAAGAGGAGTTCTGTTTTGTGCTTGCGATACCCAGCTGTTTGGAGAATTGATATAATGTCTAGGTTCAGATATCTGAAAACCAAGGTTAGGAAGAGGTGACGGCATAAGACCATGGCGTGTCCGAAGTCCTGGGTGTGCGACCAGCTGTCTCCTTGTCTGTCTGGATGTTTGGCTTCAGGCTGTGTCAGACAGAGCATGAGTGCCCAGAGCAGCCTATCCAGTTTTGGTACCATCAAGGTCCGAGCAGGTTGATCCTCATCTGGGTTTTCTGGAGAGCCCCACAGGGAAACGTTTTTCTTCCGTTGGGCAGACACTGGGCTGGGTTGTGGTTCTGGAGTTCCTAGTCCGGAGGGCTTGTTTGCCAGGAGTGTGAGGAAGGAAGTCTGAAAACACAAGCTAGCGTGAGGTTTGGGACCGAGGGCACGGCAGGCCCACTCTGCAGAGGCTGAATCGAGATCTCCTGCACTGAGGTCATGTCAACTATGAGACGTGCCTCAGGCTAGAGTTTTTATCCATCATGGCCTCTTCCTGAAGGGTGTGGGGGCTTCATGAGGCCAGGGAGGTTTGCCTAAGATGGGATTTGTGAACTACTCCAAACCTCAAGGTTTCCTTCTGCACGACAGTCGAGTCCTATTGGATGATTCCAAGAGGCCCCATATGGAAAGACTCGAGAGCACGTGTCTAAGCTTGGATGCCTGGGAACGCCACCTCATATTCCCACTCCTTAGTCAGGACAAGGCAGGCTCAATCTGCGGGCTCCTGGGTGAGCTACCCAGAGGGGAGAGTTGAAATGGACTCTCCTGAAGATGAGTCCTACTGTGGCTTGGTGGCCTGGGAGACCTTGGAATGTGGAGGTGACTCAGGGACTCTGCAGGATTCTCCAACCTGAGGTGTTTGAACGTCTTCAACGAGGAAACTTCCCATGTGGAGACGAGAGGTGTTCTGTTCAGTGCCTCAGGAAAGCCCCATAACCTGTTCTTCGAACCAAAGCCTCTGAGGAGTGACACCTGGAAACCAAAGCAAGAGTTGAGACTACGTCCTAAAGGCCTGTCTTGCTCAACCTTCTATATCTGTTGACATCTGTGTTCATGCATTCATGGATGTAGCTGCTCAGCTTGTGTCCGAATGCCCCTGTGTGTCCAGGGAGGCTCCCAGTAGTGGGATGTGCTCGGAGGCCTTGAGGTTTCTCAAATTCTGGAGGTGTGTGGCCAAAGGAATGGACACAGTTTCCCAGGAGAGAGCAGGCAAGGTCCTGTGGTATGGCTCCAGAGGACCCAGCCTAGAGGCTGTGTTTGCCAGTGCTGTGGGGGCAGATGGCTGAAAAAGCAAACTTGGCTCAGCTAAGGGCCAATGTAATGGCAGGCCTGATCTCCAGTCCGTGAAGGAAGGTCCTCTGGATATCAAAGGAGGGCAAGTAGGAGGCAGTCGCTCATGCTTTTGTCTCAGGGTGTTGCGTTCACAGTGTCCGGTTAGGGTAGGGGTTGCCTCAGGGGCCGAGGAAGAGCCTTCCTCTCGGGGGATTGTCCAAGCTCCCAAGAGTTTGGGTTCATTCTGTGGGAAGGGAAGAGTACTGTTTTCTGCCACAGGGGACCCCCCAGGAGAGGGACTCTAGAGCACAGCACTGGGTTCCCTCAACTGGAATACACACCATCTAGTTAGTCCTGGGTGCCTATGGGGATGGCAAGCCACATATTCGGGCTCTTGGTCCAGTCACTGAGAGGCGTTACTTGAATAAGGTACTCACGCTGAGGGTCACAATGTGTGTTTGTGCCCAAGGCGGCTCTCACGCTTGGGCGTGGGTGGCCTCATGGGCCATGCCGTTTTCTCCTACACTGAAGGTTTGACTCACTGCCAGCAGCAAGGTTTCTTGCCATGGGGAAGGAGGGATTCTGACTTGTGCATCAGGTTCACCCCTGTGCAGGGATTGGAGATAAGGTCTAGGTTCCGATGACTGAAAACCCAGGTTGGGAATGGATGGTGGCCTAAGGCAGTGGCGGGTCCAATGTGCTGGTTGTGCAGCCAGCTGTGTCGGTGTCTGTTGGAAGGTCTGGGCTCAGGCTATTTGCGACAGAGCATCAGTGTTAAAGGTAGCCTATGCAATTGGGGTGTTGCCGAGGGCCAAGCAGTTGATCCTCATTTGGGGTTTCTGGGCGGCTCCATAGACAATGTTTGCTCCTGGGAGGCAGGCACAGTGCTTCATTGTGGCCCCAGAATTCCCAGTAGGGAGGGTTTGTGGGCCAGGAGTGTGAGGACGGAAGTCTGAAAACACAAGCTAGGGTGAGGATTGGAGCCAAGGGCAGAGCAGGCCCACTCTGCAGAGGCTGAATCAAAATCTCCTGCATCTGAAGTCAGACTGAGGATCAGACGTTGGCTGAGGCTGGAGTATGTGTCCATGATGGCACCTTCCTGAAGCGGGGGCCTCATGAGGCCAAGGAAGTGTTTCCACGCTGAGTTTGGAGGATGCCCCAAACCACAAGGTTTCCTTCTGCGGGACATTCGAGTCCTGTTGCATGGCTCCAGGACATACCATACGGAAGGACTGGAGAGCAGGGTTCGAAGGATGGATCTCTCTACAGCATGCCTGGCATTCCCCTTGGCCATAAGCGAAAAAATATGTTTGATCTGCTGCCTCTGGGGCACGCTACCCAGGGGGCTGAGTTGAAATGTCCTCTCCTGAGGATGCGTCATAATGTGCGTTTGGGTCCATGGAGACCTTGGAATGTGCTGGTTGTTCAGTGGCCCTGCGGAACTCTCCTACCTGAAGGGTTTGATACATCCCCAGTAAGAAATCTCCCCATGTGGAGACGAGAGATGCTTGGTTTGGTGCCTCAAAAAATCCCCATGTGCTGGTCTACGAAAACAGTCCTCTAAGAACGGACACATGGAAACAAAGCTAAGGTTCAGATTAGGGCCTGGGGGCCTGTCCATTTCAACCTTCTGTCTCTGGGGACACTCTCTGAGAGTCTAAGTGGAGATAGTAGCTCTGCTGGTGTCAGAGAGACCCTCTTAGTCCAGGGTGGCCTACACTATTGAGGGCCTAAGGGGCCTTGGAACTTTTCCCTAAACTGTAGGGTTGTGGTCAATGCATTGGGCACACTTTCCTTGGAGAGGGCAGGCACAATCTTTCGCTGTGGCTTCAGAGGCCCTAGTCTGGAGGTTGTGTGGGTCCATGCTGTGGGCACAGAAGTCTTAAAACACAAACTCAGCTTATGAGTGGCGCATAGGGTATGACAGGCCGGATGTACAGCCCGAGAGGGAGCTCCTGGGCTTCTGAAACAAGGGCGAGTGGGAGGCGTTCCTTCAGGCTTTTGTCTCTGGATGTTGTGTCCGGGATTGCCGTGGATTGGATGGGTGGCCTTAGGGACTGTGGACGAGTATCCCTCTCTGGGGATTTGTCCCAGCTCCCAAGAATTTGGGGTCATTTTGGGGGAAGGGTGGAGTCGTGTTGTCTGGCTCATGGGTCTCTCCAAGAAATGGATTCAAGAGCAAAGCCCCAGGTACGGGCGGGGCGACTGGAAAACTCAAAACCTGGTGAGGATTGGGTGCATAGGTGCTTGGCAAGCCCCATATGCGGGCTCTTGGTGCAGGCCCTGTCAGGACTTTCTTTGACATGGGGCTCATGCTGAGGGTCACAGTGTGAATTTGTGCCCAAGCAGCACTCAAGTTAGGGCGTGGCATCAGGGGCCATGAAGGTTTCTCTTACCCTGAAGGTGTGACTCCATGCCAAGAGCAAGCTTTACAGCCATGGGGAAGGAGGAGTCTGTTTTGTGCTTGCTATACCTAGCTGTGTGGAGAATTGATATAATGTCTAGGTTCAGATATCTGAAAACCAAGGTTAGGAAGAGGTGACAGCATAAGACCATGGCGTGTCCGAAGTGCTTGGTGTGCGGCCAGCTGTCTCCTTGTCTGTCTGGACGTCTGGCTTCAGGCTGTGTCAGACAGAGCATGAGTGCCCAGAGCAGCCTATCCAGTTCGGGTACCGTCGAGGCCCGAGCAGGTTGATCGTCATCTGGGTTTTCTGGAGAGCCCCACAGGGAAACGTTTTTCTTCCGTTGGGCAGACACTGGGCTGGGTTGTGGTTCTGGAGTTCCTAGTCCGGAGGGCTTGTTTGCCAGGAGTGTGAGGAAGGAAGTCTGAAAACACAAGCTAGCGTGAAGTTTGGGACCGAGGGCACGGCAGGCCCATTCTGCAGAGGCTGAATCGAGATCTCCTGCACTGAGTTCATGTCAACTATGAGACGTGCCTCAGGCTAGAGTTTTTGTCCAGCATGGCCTCATCCTGAAGGGTGTGGGGGCTTCATGAGGCCAGGGAGGTTTGCCTACGATGGGATTTGTGAATTACTCCAAACCTCAAGGTTTCCTTCTACACGACAGTCGAGTCCTATTGGTTGGTTCCAGGAGGCCCCATATGGAAAGACTCGAGAGCACGTGTCTAAGCATGGATGCCTGGGAACGCCACCTCATATTCCCACTCTTTAGTCAGGACAAGGCAGGCTCAATCTGCAGGCTCCTGGGTGTGCTACTCAGAGGGGAGAGTTGAAATGGACTCTCCTGAAGATGAGTCCTACTGTGGCTTGGTGGCCTGGGAGACCTTGGAATGTGGAGGTGGCTCAGGGACTCTGCAGGGTTTTCCAAACTGAGGTGTTTGACACAGCTCCAACAAGGAAACTTCCCATGTGGAGACGAGAGGAGTTCTGTTCAGTGCCTCAGGAAAGCCCCATATCCTGTTCTTCGAACCAAAGCCTCTGAGGAGTAACACCTGGAACCCAAAGCAAGAGTTGAGATTACGGCCTAAGGGCCTGTCCGGATCAACCTTCTATCTCTGTTGACATCTGTGTGCATGTCTTCGTGGAGGTAGCTGCTTAGCTTGTGTCCGAATGCCCCTGTGTGTCCAGGGAGGCTCCCAGTAGTGGGATGTCCTCGGGGGCTTTGAGGTTTCTCATATTCTGTAGGTGTGTGGCCAAAGGAATGGACACAGTTTCCCAGGAGAGATCAGTCACGGTCCTGTTGTATGGCTCCAGAGGACCCAGCCTAGAGGCTGTGTTTGCCAGGGCTGTGGGGACAGATGTCTGAAAAACCAAATTTGCCTCAGCTAGTGGCCAAGGTAATGGCAGGCCTGATCTCCAGTCCGTGAGGGGAGATCCTCTGGAAATCAAAGTAGGGCAAGTGGGAGGCAGTCACTCAGGATTTTGTCTCTGGGTGTTGCGTTTACAGTGTCCGGTCAAAGTAGGGGTTGACTCAGAGGCCGAGGAAGAGCCTTCCTCTCGGGGGATTGTCCGAGCTCCCAAGTGTTTGTGTTCATTCTGTGGGAATGAAGAGTACTGTTTTCTGCCACAGGTGACCCCCCAGGAGAGGGACTCTAGAGCACAGCTGTGGGTTCCCTCAACTGGAATACACACCATCTAGTTAGTCCTGGGTGCCTATGGGCATGGCAAGCCACATATGCGGGCACTTGGTCCAGTCACTGAGAGGCGTTACTTGAATAAGGTACTCACGCTGAGGGTCACAATGTGTGTTTGTGCCCCAGGCGGCCCTCACGCATGGGCGTGGCCTCATGGGTCATGCCGTTCTTTCCAACACTGAAGGTTTGACTCACTGCCAGCAGCAAGGTTTCTTGCCATGGGGAAGGAGGGGTTCTGACTTGTGCATCATGTTCCCCCCTGTGCAGGGATTGGAGATAAGGTCTAGGTTCAAATGACTGAAAACCCAAGTTGGGAATGGATGGTGGCCTAAGGCAGTGGCGGGTCCAATGTGCTGGTTGTGCAGCCAGCTGTGTCGGTGTCTGTTGGAAGGTCTGGGCTCAGGCTATTTGCGACAGAGCATCAGTGTTTAAGGTAGCCTATGCAATTGGGGTGTTGCCGAGGGCCAAGTAGTTTGATCCTCATTTGGGGTTTCTGGACAGCACCATAGACAATGTTTTTCTCCTGGGAGGCAGGCAGAGTGCTTCATTGTGGCCCCAGAATTCCCAGTAGGGAGGGTTTGTGGGCCAGGAGTGTGAGGACGGAAGTCTGAAAACACAAGCTAGGGTGAGGATTGGAGCCAAGGGCAGAGCAGGCCCACTCTGCAGAGGCTGAATCAAAATCTCCTGCATCTGAAGTCAGGCTGAGGATCAGACTTTGGCTGAGGCTGGAGTATGTGTCCATGATGGCACCTTCCTGAAGCGGGGGCCTCATGAGGCCAAGGAAGTTTTCCCACGCTAGTTTGGAGGTTGCCCCAAACCACAAGGTTTCCTTCTGCGGGACATTCGAGTCCTGTTGCATGGCTCCAGGACATACCATACGGAAGGACTGGAGAGCAGGGTTCGAAGGATGGATCCCTGTACAGCATGCCTCGCATTCCAATTGGCCATTAGCGATAAGATATGTTTGATCTGCTGCCTCTGGAGCACACGACCCAGGGGGCTGAGTTGAAATGGCCTCTCCAGAAGATGCGTCATAATGTGCGTTTGGGTCCATGGAGACCTTGGAATGTGCTGGTTGTTCAGTGGCCCTGCGGAACTCTCCTACCTGAAGGGTTTGATACATCCCCAGTAAGAAAGCTCCCCATGTGGAGACTAGAGAGGTTTGGTTTGGTGCCTCAGAAAAGCCCTGTGTGCTGGTCTACGAAAACAGTCCTCTGAGGACGGACAGATGGAAACCAAAGCTAAGGTTCAGATTAGGGCCTAGGGGCCTGTCCATTTCAACCTTCTGTCTCTGGGGACACTGTCTGAGAGTCTAAGTGGAGATAGTTGCTCCGCTGGTGTCAGAGAGCCCCTCTTAGTCCAGGGTGGCCTACACTATTGATGGCCTCAGGGGCCTTGGAGCTTTTCCCTAACCTGGAGGGTTGTGGTCAATGGATTGGGCACACTTTCCTTGGAGAGGGCAGGCACAATCTTTCGCTGTTTCTCCAGTGGCACTAGCCAGGAGGTGTGTGGGTCCAGGCTGTGGGCACAGAAGTCTGAAAACACAAACTCAGCTTATGAGTGGCGCCTAGCTTATGAGTGGCAGGCTGGAGGTACAGCCCGAGAGGGAGTTCCTGGGCCTCTGAAACAAGGGCGAGTGGGAGGCTTTCTTCAGGCTTTTGTCTCTGGATATTGTGTCCGGGATAGCCGTGGATTGGAGGGGTGGCCTCAGGGACTGTGGACGAATATCCCTCTCTGGGGATTTGTCCCAGATCCCAAGATTGGGGTCATTTTGTGGGAAGGGTGGAGTCGTGTTTTCTGGCTCATGGGTCTCTCCAAGAAAGGGATTCCAGATCAGAGCCCCAGGTACGGGCGGGGAGACTGGAAAACTCAAACTCTGGTGAGGATTGGGTGCATAGGGGCTTGGCAAGCCCCATATGCGGGCTCTTGGTCCAGGCCCTGACAGGCCTTTCTTTGACATGGGGCTCATGCTGAGGGTCACAGTGTGAATTTGTGCCTAAGCAGCACTCAAGTTTGGGCGTGGCATCAGGGGCCATGAAGGTTTCTCCCACTCTTAAGGTGTGACTCCATGCCAAGAGCCAGCTTGACAGCCATGGGGAAGGAGGAGTTATGTTTTGTGCTTGCGATACCGAGCTGTGTGGTGAATTGATATGATATCTAGGTTCAGATATCTGAAAACCAAGGTTAGGAAGAGGTGACGGCATAAAAGCATGGCGTTTCCGAAGTGCTGGGTGTGCGGCCAGCTGTCTCCTTGTCTGTCTGGACGTCTGGCTTCAGGCTGTGTCAGACAGAGCATGAGTGCCCAGAGCAGCCTATCCAGTTCGGGAACCGTCAAGGCCTGAGCACGTTGATCCTCATCTGGGTTTTCTGGAGAGCCCCACAGGGAAATGTTTTTCTTCCGTTGGGAGGACACTGGGCTGGGTTGTGGTTCTGGAGTTCCTAGTCCGGAGGGCTTGTTTGCCAGGAGTATGAGGAAGGAAGTCTGAAAACACAAGCTAGCGTGAGGTTTGGGACTGAGGGCACGGCAGGCCCACTCTGCAGAGGCTGAATCGAGATCTCCTGCACTGAGGTCATGTCAACTATGAGACGTGCCTCAGGCTAGAGTTTTTGTCCAGCATGGCCTCTTCCTGAAGGGTGTGGGGGCTTCATGAGGCCAGGGAGGTTTGCCTACGATGGGATTTGTGAACTACTCCAAACCTCAAGGTTTCCTTCTGCACGACAGTCGAATCCTATTGGATGGTTCCAGGAGGCCCCATACGGAAAGACTCGAGAGCACGTGTCTAAGCATGGATGCCTGGGAACGCCACCTCATATTCCCACTCTTTAGTCAGGACAAGGCAGGCTCAATCTGCGGGCTCCTGGATGAGCTACCCAGAGGGGAGAGTTGAAATGGACTCTCCTGAAGATGAGTCCTACTGTGGCTTGGTGGCCTGGGAGACCTTGGAATGTGGAGGTGGCTCAGGGACTCTACAGGATTCTCCAACCTGAGGTGTTTGATACGGCTCCAACCAGGAAGCTTCCCATGTGGAGACGAGAGGAGTTCTGTTCAGTGCCTCAGGAAAGCCCCATATCCTGTTCTTCGAACCAAAGCCTCTGAGGAGTGACACCTGGAAACCAAAGCAAGAGTTGAGATTAGGGCCTAAGGGCCTGTCAGGCTCAAACTCCTATCTCTGTTGACATCTGTGTGCATGCCTTTGTGGAGGTAGCTGCTTAGCTTGTGTCCGAATGCCCCTGTGTGTCCAGGGAGGCTCCCAGTAGTGGGATGTCCTCGGGGGCCTTGAGATTTCTCATATTCTGGACGTGTGTGGCCAAAAAAATGGACACAGTTTCCCAGGAGAGAGCAGCACGGTCCTGTGGTATGGGACCAGAAGACCCATCCTAGAGGCTTTGTTTGCCAGGGCTGAGGGGACTGATGTCTGAAAAAGCAAACTTGGCTCAGGTAGGGGCCAAGGTAATGGCAGGCCTGATCTCCAGTCCATGAGGGGAGATCCTCTGGATATCAAAGGAGGGCAAGTGGGAGGCAGTCGCTCAGGCTTTTATCTTTGGGTGTTGCGTTCACAGTGTCCCGTCAGGGTAGGGGTTGCCTCAGTGCCTGAGTAAGAGCCTTCCTTTCGGGGGATTGTCCAAGCTCCCAAGTGTTTGGATTCATTCTGTGGGAAGTGAAGAGTACTGTTTTCTGCCACAAAGGACCCTCCAGGAGAGGGACTCTAGAGCACAGCAGTGGGTTCCCTCAACTGGAATACACACCATCTTGTTAGTCCTGGGTGCCTATGGGCCTGGCAAGGACTATATGCAGGATCTTCGTCCCGAACCTGACAGGCCTTTCTTTGACATGGGGCTCATGCTAGGGTCACAGTGTGAATTTATGCACAAGCAGCACTCATGTTTAGCCGTGGATTCAAGGGGCCATGAAGGTTTCCCCACGTGAAGGTGTGACTCCATGCGAAGAACAAGCATTAGAGCCATGTGAAAGGCAGAGTTCTGATTGTGATTCCGATACACAAACTCAGCTTGTTTGGGGACATCGGTATGGCAGGCCCAATCTATAAACCATGAGAAGAACTCATGAAGATTTGAGTATAGAGCGAGTCTGAGGCGCTTGCTCAGGCATTTGTCTCTGGAATTTGTATCAGCGATGGCCGTGGAATATCGGGGATGCCTCATAGGCCATGGACGAATCTACCTCTATGAGGATTTCGCCCAATTCCCAATTATATTTCGTCAATCTGTGGGATGGGAGGACTCCTTTCAGTTTTGTTACCTCAGGTGTCCCAAGAAAAGAGGAATTCCAAGGCAAAGCCGTGGGGAACACTGAAGGAACCACCCAAAATATGGTTCAAAATTTGGGCCTTGGGGCATGGAAAGCCCAATATGCTATCTCTTCATCCAGTCACTGAGAGGCCTTACTTGAGGACTTTGGTCAGGCTGAGGGTCACAATGTGTGTTTGTGACCAATGTAGCCTGCGAGCATGGCGGGGCCTCATGGGCAACCCTGGATTCAACTACACTGAAAGTAGGACAACATGCCAACCACAAGGTTTCTTGCCATGGGGAAGGAGTTCTGATTTCCGCATCCAGTTCAACCCTGGGAAGTGATTGGAGATAAGGTCTAGAATCTCAAGCCTGAAAACCGAGGTTGGGAAAAGATGACAACCTAAGGCCATGGCGGCTCGATGTGCTCAGTGTGCGGCCAGCTGTCTGGGTGGGGCCAGGAAGTCCATGCTCAGGCTGTGTCAGAAATGGCATTAGTGCCCTGGTCAGCCTATGTATTTGGGGTACAGCCAAGGTAGGTGCAGGTTGATCCTCACTTGGAGTTACTGGGTAGCCCCAGAGGGCAATGTTTTTCTTCTGGAGGGCAGGCAGAGTGCAGCATTGTAGTTCTGGATTGCAAAAATGGAGGGCTTGTGGGCCAGTAGTCTGAGGACAGAAGTCTGAGAATACAAGCTCGGCTTAGGTTTCTGGTTGAGGACATGGCAGGCAGAATCTACAGACCGGAATGGAGATCTCGTGCATCTGAAGTCAGGGCGAGGATCAGACGATCGCTCAGGTTGGAGTTTCTGTCCCTTATGGCCCCTTCATGAAGGGGGAGCATCACGAGGCCATGGGGGTTTTCCCACGATGGGAGTTGTGAGAAGCTCCAAACTGCAAAGTGTCTTCTGCAGGACAATTGAGACCTGTTGTTTGGCTCCAGGCCAATGTATCTGAGCTGGGTTCTAAGGATGGATCGCTGGGTAGCCCACCTCGCATTCCAATTGTCTCCTAGCAACAAGACAGGTTAGATCTGCTGGATCTGGGGGAGCAACCGAGGAGGCTGAGTTGAAATGGACTCTCCTGGGGATGGGTCCTAGCGTGCTTTTGTGTGTATCGGGACCTTGGAATGAAGCGGAGGCACTGGGGCCCTGACGGGTTCTCCAAAACAGAGTCTTTGACAGAGCTCCAACGTGCAAGTTTCCCATGTGTAGATGAGATGTTTTCTGATGGTTGCGTCAAGAAAAAGCCATTGCTGGTTTTGAAATCCAGGCGTCTGAGGAGAGATGCCTGGAAACCAAAGCAATGGATCTGATTAGTGCCTAGGGGCCTGTTCTTTCCTTTTTACCTCTAGGGACATCTGTCTATGAATCTGAGTGCAGGTAGGTGCACAGATGGGCTCAGATTGCCCCTTTTTTTCCTGGGAAGCCAGCCCTAGTGAGATGGATCAGGGATTTGGGTGTTTATCCTACTAGAAGGGTTGTGGCTTTTGGAAATGGCAAACACATTTTCCTTACAGAGGGCAAGTACAGTCCTCAAGCCTTGCTCCAGGGGCCTGAGCCTGTAGGTTGTGTAGGCCAGGGCTGTTTGGACAGTTGTTCGAAAACACAACCTCGGCTTATGTTTCAGGTCATAGGTATGGCAGGACTGATCTACAGACCATGAGGAGAACTCTTCGGGATTTGAAAAAAGAGCGAGTGTGAGGCTCCTGCTCAAGTTTTTGTCTCTGGATATCGTGTCACTCACGGTGGTGAAATTTCTGGGTGACTTCATGGGAAATGGACGAGTCTTACTCTCTGGTGGTTTGGCCCTTTCCAAAGAGATTGGGGTCATTCTGTGGGATGGAAGACGTCCGTTTTTTTGTTTTTGTTGTTTTCTTTTTTAACCCCAGGTGTCCCACAAAATGAGGGATTCCAGAGTATAGCCCTGGGAAGGGGCGACTGGACAATCAGAAATATGGTTAAAAATTGGGGCCTAGGACATGTCAAGCCCATTATGACATCTAATAGTCCAGCCACTGAGAGGACTTACTAGAGGACAAGACTCATGCTGAGGGTCACAATGCGGTGTTTATGCCCCCATCGCACTCAAGAATGGGCGGGGCCTTGGGGTGAATGCTGGTTTCTTCTACTCTGAACATTGGACAATGTGCCAACCACCAGGTTTCTTGCCATGGGTAAGGAGGAGATCTGATTTCTGCATCATACTCAACCGTGGCAGTGATTGGAGATAAGGTGTCGGTTCGGAAGCCTGAAAACTGAGATAGGGAAGAGATGATGACCTAAGCCCATGGCGGGTCTTATGTGCTCAGTGTGCAGTCAGCTTTCTGGGGGTTGGTCAGGAGGTCCGGCCTCATGTTGTGTCCGACAGTGCTTTAGTGCCCAGGTTAGAGTATATAATTTGGTTAAAATGGAGTGCTGTGTAGGTTTATCCTCATTTAAGGTGCCTGCTCAGCTCATGAGGCAATACTTTTTTTCTACAGGGCAGGCAGAGTGCTGCATTGTGGGTCCGAAATTGCCAAACATGAGGGCTTCGGGGCCAGGAGTGTGAGGACGGAAGTCTGAGAAGACAAGCTAGACTTGGCTTTCAGGGCGAGCGCACGGCAGATACCCCCTGCAGATTTGAACCAATATCTCATGCATCTGAAGTCAGGTCGAGGATCAGACATTGGCTAAGGTTGGAGTTTCTGATCATGATGGCCGCTTCATGAAGGGAGCAGAAACTCGAGGCCATTGAGGTTTTCCCACGTTGGGAGTTGTGGGATGCCCCCTTCAAGGATTCCTTCTGCGGGACAATTGAGACATTTTGGACAGCTCCAGGATATCCCAAACGGAATGACTCCAGAGTACCGTTCGAGGTTGGATGCCTGGGAAACCCGCCTCGCAGTCCAATTGTCTCCTAGCAACAAGACAGTTTAGATCTGATGGCTCTGCGGGAGCAACCGGGTTGGCTGAGTTGAGATGGACATTCCTGAGGATGGGTCCTAATGGGTTTTTATGTCCATGAGGGCCTTGGAATTGGGCGGTGGCACCGGGACCCTGACGTACTCTCCTAAGCTTTTGACATAGCTCCCATGCACAGGTTTCCTTGTGGAGACGAGATGAGTTCTGATGGGTGCCTCAGGAAAACTCCTATGCTTGTATTGGAATCAGGCTTTTGAGGAGACATGCCTGTAAACCAAAGCAATGGATCCTATTATGGCCTAGGTTCCTGTCTGGTTCAATCTTCTTCTCTGGGACATCCATCTATGGTATGAGTGGAGGTAGATGCTCAGCTGGTGTCAGACCGCCCTTTTTGTCCCAGGCGACATACACTATTGGGATGGCCTCAGGGACTTTGGAGGTTTCTCCTCATTTGTACGATTTTGGACCATGGAATGGGCAGAATTCCCATGGATTGGTAGGCACAGTCCTAATGTGTGGATCCAGGGGCCCCAGCCTGGAGGGTGTGTGGCCCAGGACTTTGAGGACAGAAGTCTGAAAACACAAACTCAGCTTAGGTTTGGGGACGTAGGTATGGCAGGCCCGATCTACAAACCATGAGAAGAACTCTTCAGGATATGAAGAAAGTGCGAGTCTGAGGCGCTTGCTCAGGTTTTTGTCTCTGGATTTTGTATCAGCGGTGGCCGTGGAATGTCAAGGAGGCCTCATGGGCCATGGACGAATCTACCTCTATGAGGATTTCGCCCGATTCCCAATTGTTTTCGTCAACCTGTGGGATGGGATGACTCATTTCATTTTTGTTACCTCAGGTTTCCCACCAAAAGAGGAATTCCAAAGCAAAGCCATGGGGAAGACTGAAGGGACAACCCGAACTATGGTTCAAAATTGGGGCCTAGGGGCATGGCAATCCCAATATACTATCTCTTCAAGCAGCTACTGAGAGGCCTTACTTGAGGACTGGGCACAGGCTGAGGGTCAAAATGTTTGTTTGGGAACCATGTGGCCCGTGAGCATGGGCGGGTCCTCATTGGCCACACTGGTTTCAACTACACTGAACGTGGACAACATGCCAACCACTAGGATTCTTGCCATGGGGAAGAAGTTCTGATTTCTGCACCACGGTCAACCCTGGGCAGTGATTGGAGATAAGGTCTGGGTTCTGAAGCCTGAAAACCAGGGTTGGGAAGAGATGACGATCTAAGGCCTAGGAGGCTCGTTGTGCTCAGGTTGCGGCCAGCTATCTGGGTGGGGCCAGGAGGTCCAGGCTCAGGCTGTGTCAGAAAGGGCATTAGTGCCCTGGTCAGCCTATGTATTTGGGGTACAGCCAAGGTAGGTGCAGGTTGATCCTCATTTGGGGTTACTAGGTAGCCCCGATGGCAATGTTTTTCTTCTGGAGGGCAGGCAGAGTGCTGCATTGTAGTTCTGGATTGCCAAACTGGAGGGCTTGTGGGCCAGTAGTATGAGGAGAGAAGTCTGAGAACACAAGCTCGGCTTAGGTTTCTGGTTGAGGACATGGCAGGCAGAATCTACAGACTGGAATCGAGATCTCGTGCATCTGAATTCAGGGCGAGGATCAGACGATGGCTCAGGTTGGAGTTTCTGTGAATGACTGCTCTTCATGAACGGAGCGGAGTCTCTTGGCTATGGAGGTTTTTTCACGTTGGGAATTGTGGGATGCACCCTTCAAGGATTCCTTCTGCGGGACAATTGAGAACTGTTGCGCATCTCCAGGACATCCCATTTGGAAAGACTCCAGAGCACCGTTCTAGGATGGATGCAAGGGAAGCCCGCCTTGCATTCCAATTGTCTCCTAGCAAAAGACACTTGAGATTGGTGGCTATGAAGGAGCAACCGGGGTGGCTGAGTACAGTCCTCAGGTTTGGCTCCAGGGGCCTGAGCCTGTAGGTTGTGTAGGCCAGGGCTGTTTGGACAGTCATCTGAAAACACAAACTCGGCTTATGTTTCGGGTCATAGGAATGGCAGGACTGATCTACAGAACATGAGGAGAACTCTTCGGGATTTGAAAGAAGGGCGAGTGTGAGGCTCCTGCTCAAGTTTTTGTCTCTGGATATCATGTCACTCATGGTCGTGGAATTTCTGAGTGACTTCATGGAAAATGGACGAGTCATACTCTGGTGGTTTGGCCCCGTCCAAAGAGTTTGGGGTCATTCTGTGGGCTGGAAGAAGTCCGTTTGTTGTTGTTGTTGTTGTTGTGTTCTTTTTTAACCTCAGGTGTCCCACCAAATGAGGGATTCCAGAGTATAGCCCTGGGGAGGGGCGACTGGACAATCAGAAATCTGGTTAAAAATTGGGGCCTAGGGACATGTCAAGCCCATTATGACATTTAATGGTCCAGCCACTGAGAGGACTTACTAGAGGACAGGACTCATGCTGAGGGTCACAATGCGTGTGTATGCCCTCGTCGCACTCAAGAATGGGCGGGGCCTCAGAGTGAATGCTGGTTTCTCCTACACTGAACGTTGGACAACATGCCAACCACAAGGGTTCTTGCCATGGGTAAGGAGGAGTTCTGATTTCTGCATCACACTCACCCCTGGGCAGTGATTGGAGATAAGGTCTCGGTTCTGAAGCCTGAAAACTGAGGTAGGGAAGAGATGATGACCTAAGGCCATGGCGGGTTTTATGTGCTCAGTGTGAGGTCAGCTTTCTGGGTGTTGGTCAGGAGGTACGGGCTCAGGTTTTGTTTGACAGTGCATTAATGCCCAGGTTAGGTTGGTAAGAGATGATGACCTAAGGCCACGGCGGCTCGATGTGCTCAGTGTGCGGCCAGCTGTCTGGGATGGGCCAGGAAGTCCATGCTCAGGCTGTGTCAGAAAGGGCATTAGTGCCCTGGTCAGCCTATGTATTGGGGGTACAGCCAAGGTCGGTGCAGGTTGATCCTCATTTGGGGTTACTGGGTAGCCCCAGAGGACAATGTTTTTCTTCTGGAGGGCCGGCAGAGTGCTGCATTGTAGTTCTGGATTGCCAAACTGGAGGGCTTGTGGGCCAGTAGTCTGACGACAAATGTCTGAGAACACAAGCTAGGCTTAGTTTTCTGGGTGAGGCCATGGCAGGCACAATCTACAGAACTGAATCGAGATCTCGTGCATCTGAAGTCAGGGCGAGGATAGACGATCGCTCAGGTTGGAGATTCTGTCCTGATGGCCCCTTCATGAATGGGGGGGGCATCACGAGTCCATGGGTGATTTCCCACGATGGGAGTTGTGAGAAGCTCCAAACTGCAGAGAGTCTTCTGCAGAACAATTGAGACCTGTTGTTTGGCTCCAGGCCAATGATTCTGAGCAGGGTTCTAAGGATGGATGGCGGGGTGCCCACCTCGCATTCCAATTGTCTCCTAGCAACAAGACAGGTTAGATCTCCTGGATCTGTGGGGAGCAACCGAGGATGCTGAGTTGAAATGGACTCCCCTGGGGATGAGTCCTAATGTGCTTTTGTGTCTATGGAGACCTTGGAATGAAGCGGTGGCACTGGGGCCCTAAAGGGTTCTCCTAAACAGAGGCTTTGACACAGCTCCAACGTGAAAGTTTCCCATGTGTAGATGAGATGTTTTCTGATGGGTGAGTCAAGAAAGAGCTATATGCTGCTTTTGAAATCGAGGCCTCTGAGGAGAGATGCCTGGAAACCAAAGCAATGGATCTGATGAGTGCCTAGGGGCCTGTTCTTTCCTTTTTACCTCTGGGGACATCTGTCTATGGGTCTGAGTGCAGGTAGGTGCTCAGTTGGGCTCAGATTGCCTCTGTTTTTCCTGGGAAGCCACCACTGTTGTTATGGATCAGGGACTTTGGAGGTTTATCCTATTAGAAGGGTAGTGGCCATTGGAATGGTCACACACAATTCCCTTGGAGAGGGCAAGTACAGTCCTCAGGTTTAGCTTCAGGGGCCTGAGCCTGTAGGTTGTGTAGGCCAGGGCTGTTTGGACAGTTGTCTGAAAACACAAACTCGGCTTATGTTTCGGGTCATAGGTATGGCAGGACTGATCTACAGACCACGAGGAGAACTCTTCGAGATTTGAAAGAAGGGCGAGTGTGAGGCTTCTGCTCAAGTTTTTGTCTCTGGATATCGTGTCACTCATGGTCGTGGAATTTCTGGGTGACTTGATGGGAAATGGATGAGTCTTACTCTCTGGTGGTTTGGCCCCGTCCAAAGAGTTTGGGGTCACTCTGTGGGATGGAAGAAGTCCGTTTTTTTTTTTTTTTGATGTTGTTTTTTTTTTAATCCTCAGGTGTCCCACCAAATGAGGGATTCCAGAGTAGAGCCCTGGGCGGGGTGACTGGACAATCAGAAATCTGGTTAAAATTTGGGGCCTAGGGACATGTCAAGCCCATTATGACATCTAATGGTCCAGTCACTGAGAGGACTTACTAGAGGACAGGACTCATGCTGAGGGTCACAATGCCTGTTTCTACCCTTGTCGCACTCAAGAATGGGCGGGGCTTCAGGGTGAATGCTGGTTTCTCCTACACTGAACGTTGGACGACGTGCCAACCACAAGGTTTCTTACCATGGGTAAGGAGGTGTTCTGATTTCTGCATCACACTCACCCCTGGGCAGTGATTGGAGATAATGTCTCGGTTCTGAGGCCTGAAAACTGAGGTAGTTAAGAGATGATGACCTAAGGCCATGGCAGGTCTTATGTGCTCAGTGTGCGGTCTGCTTTCGGGGTGTTGGTCAGGAGGTCCGCGCTCAGGTTGTGTCCGACAGAGTATTAGTGCCCAGGTTAGACTATATTATTTGGGTGAAGTCGAGCGCTGTGGAGGTTTTTCCTCATTGAAGGTGACTGGGCAGCTCATGAGGCAATAATTTTTTTCTAGAGGGCAGGGAGAGTGCTGCATTGTGGGTCCGGAATTGCCAAACTTGAGGGCTTCGGGGCCAGGAGTGTGAGGACGGAAGTCTGAGAAGACAAGCTAGACTTGGGTTTCAGGGGGAGGGCACGGCAGGTACCCCTGCAGATCTGAACCAATAATGTCTCGGTTCTGAGGCCTGAAAACTGAGGTAGGGAAGAGATGATGACCTAAGGCAATGGCGGGTTTTATGTGCTCAGTGTGCGGTCTGCTTTCTGGGTGTTGGTCAGGAGGTCCGCGCTAAGGTTGTGTCCGACAGTGCATTAGTGCCCAAGTTAGACTATATTATTTGGGTGAAGTCGAATGCTGTGGAGGTTTATCCTCATTTAAGGTGCCTTGGGCAGCTCTTTAGACAAGATATTTTTTCTAGAGGGCAGGCAGAGTGCTGCATTTTGGGTCCAGAATTGCCAAACTTGAGGGCTTCGGGACCAGGAGTGTGAGGACGGAAGTCTGAGAAGACAAGCTAGACTTGGGTTTCTGGGCGAGGGCACAGCAGGTACCCCTGCCGATCTGAACCAATACTCATGCATCTGAAGTAAGGACAAGGATCAGACGTTGGCTCAGGTTGGAGTTTCCGTGCATGACGGCCGCTTCATGAAGGGAGCGGAATCTCGAGGCCATTGAGGTTTTCCCACGTTGGGAGTTGTGGGATGCCCCCTTCCAGGATTCCTTCTGCGGGACAATGGAGACCTGTTGGACAGCTGCAGGACATCCCATATGGAATGACTCCAGAGCACCGTTCGAGGATGGATGCCTGGGAAGTCCGCCTCGCCATCCAATTGTCTCCTAGCAACAAGACAGTTTAGATCTGATGGCTCTGCGGGAGCAACCGTGGCTTAGTTGAAATGGACTTTCCTGAGGATGGGTCCTAATGTGTTTTTGTGTCCATGAGGGCCTTGGAATGGGGCGGTGGCACCGGAACCCTGTAGTACTCTCCTATGCTTTGGACATGGCTCCCATACACAGGTTTCCTTGTGGAGACGAGATGAGTTCTGCTCGGTGCGTCAGCAAAACCCCTATGCTCGTATTGGAATCAGGCTTTTGAGGAGACATGCCTGTAAACCAAGGCAATGGATCCTATTATGGCCTAGGGTCCTGTCTGGTTCAATCTTCTCCTATGGGGTCATCCATTTATGGTATGAGTGGAGATAGATTATCAGCTGGTGTCAGAAAGCCCTTGATAGTTCCGGGCGACCTACACTATTGGCATGGCCTCAGGGACTTTGGAGGTTTCTCCTAATTTGTACGATTTTGGACAATGGAATGGGCAGAATTCCCATGGATTGGTAGGCACAGTTCTTATGTGTGACTCCAGGGGCTCCAGCCTGGAGGGAGTGTGGCCCAGGACTTTGAGGACAGAAGTCTGAAAACACAAACTCAGCTTAGGTTTGGGGATGTAGGTATGGCAGGCCCGATCTACAAACCATGAGAAGAACTCGTCAGGATATGAAGAAAGTGCGAGTCTGAGGCGCGTGCTCAGGTTTTTGTCTCTGGATTTTGTATCACCGATGGCATTATCTATAGACCTGAATCGAGATCTCGTGCATCTGAAGTCAGGGCGAGGATCAGACGATCGCTCAAGTTGGTGTTTCTGTCCCTGATGGCCCCTTCACGAAGGGGGGGCATCACGAGGCCATGGGGGTTTTCCCACGATGGGATTTGTGAGAAGCTCCAAACTGCAAAGTGTCTTCTGCAGGACAATTGAGACCAGTTTTTTGGCTCCAGGGCGATGATTCTGAGCAGGGTTCTAAGGACGCATGGCTGGGTAGCCCACCTCGCATTCCAATTGTCTCCTAGAACAAGACAGTTTAGATCTGCTGGATCTGGGGGAGCAACCGAGGAGGCTGAGTTGAAATGGACTCCCCTATGGATGGGTCCTAATGTGCTTTTGTGTCTATGGAGACCTTGGAATGAAGCGGTGGCACTGGGGCCCTGAAGGGTTCTCCTAAACAGAGGCTTTGACACAGCTCCAACGTGCAAGTTTCTCATGTGTAGATGAGATGTTTTCTGATGGGTGAGTCAAGAAACAGCCATATGCTGGTTTTGAAATCCAGGCCTCTGAGGAGAGATGCCTGGAAACCAAAGCAATGGATATGATTAGTGCCTAGGGGCCTGTTCTTTCCTTTTTACATCTGGGGACATCTGTCTATGGGTCTGAGTACAGGTAGGTGCTCAGATGGGCTCAGATTGCCCCTGTTTTACGTGGGAAGCCACCACTAATGAGATGGATCACGGACTTTGGAGGTTTATCCTATTAGAAGGGATGTGGCAATTGGAATGGGCACACACAATTCCCTTGGAGAGGGCAAGTACAGTCCTCAGGTTTGGCTCCAGGGGCCTGAGTCTGTAGGTTGAGTAGGCCAGGGCTGTTTGGACAGTTGTCAGAAAACACAAACTTGGCTTATGTTTCAGGTCATAGGTATGGCAAGACTTATCTACAGACCATGAGGAGAACTTTTTGGGATTTGAGAAAAGGGCGAGTGTGAGGCTCCTGCTCAAGTTTTTGTTTCTGGATATCTTGTCACTCATGGTAGTGAAATTTCTGGGTGACTTCATGGGAAATGGACGAGTCTTACTCCCTGGTGGTTTGGCCCAGTCCAAAGCGTTTGGGGACACTCTGTGGGATGGAAGAAGTCCGGTTTTTTTTTTTTTTAATGTTTTTTCTATTTATACTCAGGTGTCCCACCAAATGAGGGATTCCAGAGTAGAGCCCTGGGGGGGTTTGACTGGACAATCAGAAATCTGGTTAAAATTTGGAGCCAAGGACATATCAAGCCCATTATGACATCTAATGGTCCAGTCACTGAGAGGACTTACTAGTGGACAGGACTCATGCTGAGGGTCACAATGCGTGTTTATACCCTTGTCTCACTCAAGAATGGGCGGGGCTTCAGGGTGAATGCTGGTTTCTCCTACACTGAACATTGGACGACGTGCCAACCACAAGGTTTCTTACCATGGGTAAGGAGGTGTTCTGGTTTCTGCATCACACTCACCCCTGGGCAGTGATTGGAGATAATGTCTCGGTTCTGAGGCCTGAAAACTGAGGTAGGGAAGAGATGATGACCTAAGGCCATGGCGGGTTTTATGTGCTCAGTGTGCGGTCTGCTTTCCGGGTGTTGGTCAGGAGGTCCCCGATCAGGTTGTGTCCGACAGTGTATTAGTGCCCAGGTTAGACTATATTATTTGGGTGAAGTCGAGCGCTGTGGAGGTTTATCCTCATTGAAGGTGACTGGGCAGCTCATGAGGCAATAATTTTTTTCTAGAGGGCAGGGAGAGTGCTGCATTGTGGGTCCGGAATTGCCAAACTTGTGGGCTTCGGGGCCAGGAGTGTGAGGACGGAAGTCTGAGAAGACAAGCTAGACTTGGATTTCAGGGCGAGGACACGGCAGGTACCCCCTGCAGATCTGAACCAATATCTCATGCATCTGAAGTCAGGGCGAGGATCAGACGTTGGCTCAGGTTGGAGTATCTGTGCATGACGGCCGCTTCATGAAGGGAGCGGAATCTCGGGGCCATTGAGGTTGTCCCACGTTGGGAGTTGTGGGATGCCCCCTTCAAGGATTCCTTCTGCGGGACAATTGAGACCTGTTGGACAGCTCCAGGACATCCCATATCGAATGACTCCAGAGCAACGACCGAGGATGGATGCCTGGGAAGCCCGCCTCGCATTCCAATTGTCTCCTAGCAACAAGACAGTTTAGATCTGATGGCTCTGCGGGAGCAACCGTGGCTGAGTTGAAATGGACTTTCCTGAGGATGGGTCCTAATGTGTTTTTGTGTCCATGAGGGCCTTGGAATGGGGCGGTGGCACCGGAACCCTAAAGTACTCTCCTATGCTTTGGACATGGCTCCCATACACAGGTTTCCTTGTGGAGACGAGATGAGTTCTGCTCGGTGCCTCAGCAAAACCTCTATGCTCGTATTGGAATCAGGCTTTTGAGGAGACATGCCTGTAAACCAAGGCAATGGATCCTATTATGGCCTAGGGTCCTGTCTGGTTCAATCTTCTCCTATGGGGTCATCCATTTATGGTATGAGTGGAGATAGATTATCAGCTGGTGTCTGACAGCCCTTGTTAGTTCTGGGCGACCTACACTATTGGCATGGCCTCAGGGACTTTGGAGGTTTCTCCTAATTTGTACGATTTTGGACAATGGAATGGGCAGAATTCCCATGGATTGGTAGGCACAGTTCTTATGTGTGACTCCAGGGGCTCCAGCCTGGAGGGTGTGTGACCCAGGACTTTGAGGACAGAAGTCTGAAAACACAAACTCAGCTTAGGTTTGGGGATGTAGGTATGGCAGGCCCGATCTACAAACCATGAGAAGAACTCTTCAGGATATGAATAAAGTGCGAGACTGAGGCGCTTGCTCAGGTTTTTGTCTCTGGATTTTGTATCAGCGATGGCACAATCTACAGACCTGAATCGAGATCTCGTGCATCTGAAGTCAGGGCGAGGATCAGACGATCGCTCAAGTTGGTGTTTCTGTCCCTGATGGCCCCTTCACGAAGGGGGGGCATCACGAGGCCATGGGGTTTTTCCCACGATGGGATTTGTGAGAAGCTCCAAACTGCAAAGTGTCTTCTGCAGGACAATTGAGACCTGTTTTTTGGCTCCAGGCCGATGATTCTGAGCAGGGTTCTAAGGACGCAAGGCTGGGTAGCCCACCTCGCATTCCAATTGTCTCCTATAAACAAGACAGGTTAGATCTGCTGGATCTGGGGGAGCAACCGAGGAGGCTGAGTTGAAATGGACTCCCCTATGGATGGGTCCTAATGTGCTTTTGTGTCTATGGAGACCTTGGAATGAAGCGGTGGCACTGGGGCCCTGAAGGGTTCTCCTAAACAGAGGCTTTGACACAGCTCCAACATGCAAGTTTCCCATGTGTAGATGAGATGTTTTCTGATGGGTGAGTCAAGAAACAGCCATATGCTGGTTTGAAATCCAGGCCTCTGAGGAGAGATGCCTGGAAACCAAAGCAATGGATATGATTAGTGCCTAGGGGCCTGTTCTTTCCTTTTTACCTCTGGAGACATCTGTCTATGGGTCTAAGTACAGGTAGGTGCTCAGATGGGCTCAGATTGCCCCTGTTTTACGTGGGAAGCCACCACTAATGAGATGGATCAGGGACTTTGGAGGTTTATCCTATTAGAAGGGATGTGGCAATTGGAATGGGCACACAAAATTCCCTTGGAGAGGGCAAGTACAGTCCTCAGGTTTGGCTCCAGGGGCCTGAGCCTGTAGGTTGTGTAGGCCAGGGCTGTTTGGACAGTTGTCTGAAAACACAAACTTGGCTTATGTTTCAGGTCATAGGTATGGCAGGAATTATCTACCGATCATGAGGAGAACTTTTCGGGTTTGAGAAAAGGGCGAGAGTGAGGCTCTTACTCAAGTTTTTGTCTCTGGATATCGTATCACTCATGGTCGTGAAATTTCTGGGGGACTTCATGGGAAATGGACGAGTCTTACTCCCTGGTGGTTTGGCCCAGTGCAAAGCGTTTGGGGTTACTCTGTGGGATGGAAGAAGTCCGTTTTTTTTTTTTTTGATGTTATTTTCTTTTTAACCTCTTGTGTCCCACCAAATGAGGGATTCCAGAGTAGAGCCCTGGGGTGGTGTGACTGGAGAATCAGAAATCTGGTTAAAATTTGGGGCCTAGGGACATATCAAGCCCATTTTGACATCTAATGGTCCAGTCACTGAGAGGACTTACTAGAGGACAGGACTCATGCTGAGGGTCACAATGCGTGTTTATACCCTTGTCGCACTCAAGAATGGGCGGGGCTTCAGGGTGAACGCTGGTTTCTCCTACACTGAACGTTGGACGACGTCCAACCACAAGGGTTCTTACCGTGGGTAAGGAGGTGTTCTGATTTCTGCATCACACTCACCCCTGGGCAGTGATTGGAGATAATGTCTCGGTTCTGAGGCCTGAAAACTGAGGTAGAGAAGAGATGATGACCTAAGGCCATGGCGGGTTTTATGTGCTCAGTGTGCGGTATGCTTTCCGGGTGTTGGTCAGGAGGTCCGCGCTCAGGTTGTGTCCGACAGTGCATTAGTGCCCAAGTTAGACGATATTATTTGAGTGAAGTCGAGTGTTGTGGAGGTTTATCCTCATTGAAGGTGCCTGGGCAGCTCTTTAGACAAGATATTTTTTCTAGAGGGCAGGCAGAGTGCTGCATTGTGGGTCCAAAATTGCCAAACGTGAGGGCTTCGGGACCAGGAGTGTGAGGACGGAAGTCTGAGAAGACAAGCTAGACTTGGGTTTCAGGGCGAGGGCACAGCAGGTACCCCTGTAGATCTGAACCAATCTCATGCATCTGAAGTCAGGACGAGGATCAGACGTTGGCTTAGGTTGGAGTTTCCGTGCATGACGGCCGCTTCATGAAGGGAGCGGAATCTCGAGGCCATTGAGGTTTTCCCACGTTGGGAGTTGTGGGATGCCCCCTTCATGGATTCCTTCTTTGGGACAATTGAGACCTGTTGGACAGCTCCAGGACATCCCATATGGAATGACTCCAGAGCACCGTTCGAGGATGGATGCCTGGGAAGCCCGCCTCGCATTCCATTTGTCTCCTAGCAACAAGACAGTTTAGATCTGATGGCTCTGCGGGAGCAACCGGGGTGGCTGAGTTGAAATGGACTTTCCTGAGGATGGGTCCTAATGTGTTTTTGTGTCCATGAGGGCCTTGGAATTGGGCGGTGGCACCGGGACCCTGAAGTACTCTCCTATGCTTTGGACATGGCTCCCATGCACAGATTTCCTTGTGGAGACGAGATGAGTTCTGCTCGGTGCCTCAGCAAAACCCCTATGCTCGTATTGGAATCAGGCTTTTGAGGAGACATGCCTGTAAACCAAGGCAATGGATCCTATTATGGCCTAGGGTCCTGTCTGGTTCAATCTTCTCCTCTGGGGACATCCATTTATGGTATGAGTGGAGGTAGATTATCAGCTGGTGTCAGACAGACCTTGTTAGTCCCGGGCGACCTACACTATTGGCATGGCCTCAGGGACTTTGGAGGTTTCTCCTAATTTGTACGATTTTGGACAATGGAAGGGGCAGAATTCCCATGGATTGGTAGGCACAGTCCTAATGTGTGGCTCCAGGGGCTCCAGCCTGGAGGGTGTGTGGCCCAGGACTTTGAGGACAGAAGTCTGAAAACACAAACTCAGCTTAGGTTTGGGGACGTAGGTATGGCAGGCCCGAACTACAAACCCTGAGAAGAACTCTTCAGGATATGAAAAAGGGCGAGTCTGAGTCGCATGCTCAGGTTTTTGTCTCTGGATTTTGTATCAGCGATGGCACAATCTACAGACCTGAATCGAGATCTCGTGCATCTGAAGTCAGGGCGAGGATCAGACGATCGCTCAAGTTGGTGTTTCTGTCCCTGATGGCCCCTTCACGAAGGGGGGGCATCACGAGGCCATGGGGGTTTTCCCACGATGGGATTTGCGAGAAGCTCCAAACTGCAAAGTGTCTTCTGCAGGACAATTGAGACCTGTTGTTTGGCTCCAGGCCACTGATTCTGAGCAGGGTTCTAAGGACGCATGGCTGGGTAGCCCACCTCGCATTCCAATTGTCTCCTAGAAACAAGACAGGTTAGATCTGCTGGATCTGGGGGAGCAACCGAGGAGGCTGAGTTGAAATGGACTCCCCTATGGATGGGTCCTAATGTGCTTTTGTGTCTATGGAGACCTTGGAATGAAGCGGTGGCACTGGGGCCCTGAAGCATTCTCCTAAACAGAGGCTTTGCCAGAGCTCCAACGTGCAAGTTTCCCATGTGTAGATGAGATGTTTTCGGATGGGTGAGTCAAGAAACAGCCATATGCTGGTTTGAAATCCAGGCCTCTGAGGAGAGATGCCTGGAAACCAAAGCAATGGATATGATTAGTGCCTAGGGGCCTGTTCTTTCCTTTTTACCTCTGGAGACATCTGTCTATGGGTCTAAGTACAGGTAGGTGCTCAGATGGGCTCAGATTGCCCCTGTTTTACGTGGGAAGCCACCACTAATGAGATGGATCAGGGACTTTGGAGGTTTATCCTATTAGAAGGGATGTGGCAATTGGAATGGGCACACAAAATTCCCTTGGAGAGGGCAAGTACAGTCCTCAGGTTTGGCTCCAGGGGCCTGAGCCTGTAGGTTGTGTAGGCCAGGGCTGTTTGGACAGTTGTCTGAAAACACAAACTTGGCTTGTGTTTCAGGTCATAGGTATGGCAGGACTTATCTACAGACCATGAGGAGAACTTTTTGGGATTTGAGAAAAGGGCGAGTGTGAGGCTCCTGCTCAAGTTTTTGTCTCTGGATATCGTGTCACTCATGGTCGTGAAATTTCTGGGTGACTTCATGGGAATTGGACGAGTCTTACTCCCTGGTGGTTTGGCCCAGTGCAAAGCGTTTGGGGTCACTCTGTGGGATGGAAGAAGTCCGTTTTTTTTTTTTTTTTGATGTTATGTTCTTTTTAACCTCAAGTGTCCCACCAAATGAGGGATTCCAGAGTAGAGCCCTGGGGGGGTGTGACTGGACAATCAGAAATCTGGTTAAAATTTGGGGCCTAGGGACATATCAAGCCCATTATGACATCTAATGGTCCAGTCACTGAGAGGACTTACTAGAGGACAGGACTCATGCTGAGGGTCACAATGCGTGTTTATACCCTTGTCGCACTCAAGAATGGGCGGGGCTTCAGGGTGAACGCTGGTTTCTCCTACACTGAATGTTGGACGATGTGCCAACCCAAGGTTTTTTACCGTGGGTAAGGAGGTGTTCTGATTTCTGCATCACACTCACCCCTGGGCAGTGATTGGAGATAATGTCTCGGTTCTGAGGCCTGAAAACTGAGGTAGGGAAGAGATGATGACCTAAGGCCATGGCGGGTTTTATGTGCTCAGTGTGCGGTCTGCTTTCCGGGTGTTGGTCAGGAGGTCCGCGCTCAGGTTGTGTCCGACAGTGCATTAGTGCCCAAGTTAGACGATATTATTTGGGTGAAGTCGAGTGCTGTGGAGGTTTATCCTCCTTGAAGGTGCCTGGGCAGCTCTTTAGACAAGATATTTTTTCTAGAGGGCAGGCAGAGTGCTGCATTTTGGGTCCAGAATTGCCAAACTTGAGGGCTTCGGGACCAGGAGTGTGAGGACGGAAGTCTGAGAAGACAAGCTAGACTTGGGTTTCTGGGCGAGGGCACAGCAGGTACCCCTGCCGATCTGAACCAATACTCATGCATCTGAAGTAAGGACGAGGATCAGACGTTGGCTCAGGTTGGAGTTTCCGTGCATGACGGCCGCTTCATGAAGGGAGCGGAATCTCGAGGCCATTGAGGTTTTCCCACGTTGGGAGTTGTGGGATGCCCCCTTCCAGGATTCCTTCTGCGGGACAATGGAGACCTGTTGGACAGCTCCAGGACATCCCATCTGGAATGACTCCAGAGCACCGTTCGAGGATGGATGCCTGGGAAGCCCGCCTCGCATTCCCATTGTCTCCTAGCAACAAGACAGTTTAGATCTGATCCCTCTGCGGGAGCAACCGGGGTGGCTGAGTTGAAATGGACTTTCCTGAGGATGGGTCCTAATGTGTTTTTGTGTCCATGAGGGCCTTGGAATGGGGCGGTGGCACCGGGACCCTGAAGTACTCTCCTATGCTTTGGACATGGCTCCCATGCACAGGTTTCCTTGTGGAGACGAGATGAGTTCTGCTCGGTGCCTCAGCAAAACCCCTATGCTCGTATTGGAATCAGGCTTTTGAGGAGACATGCCTGTAAACCAAGGCAATGGATCCTATTATGGCCTAGGGTCCTGTCTGGTTCAATCTTCTCCTCTGGGGACATCCATTTATGGTATGAGTGGAGGTAGATTATCAGCTGGTGTCAGACAGCCCTTGTTAGTCCCGGGCGACCTACACTATTGGCATGGCCTCAGGGACTTTGGAGGTTTCTCCTAATTTGTACGATTTTGGACAATGGAATGGGCAGAATTCCCATGGATTGGTAGGCACAGTCCTAATGTGTGGCTCCAGGGGCTCCAGCCTGGAGGGTGTGTGGCCCAGGACTTTGAGGACAGAAGTCTGAAAACACAAACTCAGCTTAGGTTTGGGGACGGAGGTATGGCAGGCCCGATCTACAAACCATGAGAAGAACTCTTCAGGATATGAAAAAGGGCGAGTCTGAGGCGCATGCTCAGGTTTTTGTCTCTGGATTTTGTATCAGCGATGGCACAATCTACAGACCTGAATCGAGATCTCGTGCATCTGAAGTCAGGGCGAGGATCAGACGATCGCTCAAGTTGGTGTTTCTGTCCCTGCTGGCCCCTTCACGAAGGGGGGGCATCACGAGGCCATGGGGGTTTTCCCACGATGGGATTTGTGAGAAGCTCCAAACTGCAAAGTGTCTTCTGCAGGACAATTGAGACCTGTTTTTTGGCTCCAGGCCGATGATTCTGAGCAGGGTTCTAAGGACGCATGGCTGGGTAGCCCACCTCGCATTCCAATTTTCTCCTAGAAACAAGACAGCTTAGATCTGCTGGATCTGGGGGAGCAACCGAGCAGGCTGAGTTGAAATGGACTCCACTATGGATGGGTCCTAATGTGCTTTTGTGTCTATGGAGACCTTGGAATGATGCGGTGGCAATGGGGCCCTGAAGGGTTCTCCTAAACAGAGGCTTTGACACAGCTCCAACGTGCAAGTTTCCCATGTGTAGATGAGATGTTTTCGGATGGGTGAGTCAAGAAACAGCCATATGCTGGTTTGAAATCCAGGCCTCTGAGGAGAGATGCCTGGAAACCAAAGCAATGGATATGATTAGTGCCTAGGGGCCTGTTCTTTCCTTTTTACCTCTGGAGACATCTGCCTATGGGTCTAAGTACAGGTAGGTGCTCAGATGGGCTCAGATTGCCCCTGTTTTACGTGGGAAGCCACCACTAATGAGATGGATCAGGGACTTTGGAGGTTTATCCTATTAGAAGGGATGTGGCAATTGGAATGGGCACACAAAATTCCCTTGGAGAGGGCAAGTACAGTCCTCAGGTTTGGCTCCAGGGGCCTGAGCCTGTAGGTTGTGTAGGCCAGGGCTGTTTGGACAGTTGTCTGAAAACACAAACTTGGCTTGTGTTTCAGGTCATAGGTATGGCAGGACTTATCTACAGACCATGAGGAGAACTTTTTGGGATTTGAGAAAAGGGCGAGTGTGAGGCTCCTGCTCAAGTTTTTGTCTCTGGATATCGTGTCACTCATGGTCGTGAAATTTCTGGGTGACTTCATGGGAATTGGACGAGTCTTACTCCCTGGTGGTTTGGCCCAGTCCAAAGCGTTTGGGGTCACTCTGTGGGATGGAAGAAGTCCGTTTTTTTTTTTTTTTTGATGTTATGTTCTTTTTAACCTCAGGTGTCCCACCAAATGAGGGATTCCAGAGTAGAGCCCTGGGGGGGTGTGACTGGACAATCAGAAATCTGGTTAAAATTTGGGGCCTAGGGACATATCAAGCCCATTATGACATCTAATGGTCCAGTCACTGAGAGGACTTACTAGAGGACAGGACTCATGCTGAGGGTCACAATGCGTGTTTATAACCTTGTCGCACTCAAGAATGGGCGGGACTTCAGGGTGAACGCTGGTTTCTCCTACACTGAACGTTGGACGATGTGCCAACCCAAGGTTTTTTACCGTGGGTAAGGATGTGTTCTGATTTCTGCATCACACTCACCCCTGGGCAGTGATTGGAGATAATGTCTCGGTTCTGAGGCCTGAAAACTGAGGTAGGGAAGAGATGATGACCTAAGGCCATGGCGGGTTTTATGTGCTCAGTGTGCGGTCTGCTTTCCGGATGTTGGTCAGGAGGTCCGCGCTCAGGTTGTGTCCGACAGTGCATTAGTGCCCAAGTTAGACTAGATTATTTGGGTGAGTCGAGTGCTGTGGAGGTTTATCCTCCTTGAAGGTGCCTGGGCAGCTCTTTAGACAAGATATTTTTTCTAGAGGGCAGGCAGAGTGCTGCATTTTGGGTCCAGAATTGCCAAACTTGAGGGCTTCGGGACCAGGAGTGTGAGGACGGAAGTCTGAGAAGACAAGCTGGACTTGGGTTTCTGGGCGAGGGCACAGCAGGTACCTCTGCCGATCTGAACTAATACTCATGCATCTGAAGTAAGGACGAGGATCAGACGTTGGCTCAGGTTGGAGTTTCCGTGCATGACGGCCGCTTCATGAAGGGAGCGGTATCTCGAGGCCATTGAGGTTTCCCACGTTGGGAGTTGTGGGATGCCCCCTTCCAGGATTCCTTCTGCGGGACAATGGAGACCTGTTGGACAGCTCCAGGACATCCCATATGGAATGACTCCAGAGCACCGTTCGAGGATGGATGCCTGGGAAGCCCGCCTCGCATTCCAATTTTCTCCTAGCAACAAGACAGTTTAGATCTGATGGCTCTGCGGGAGCAACCGGGGTGGCTGAGTTGAAATGGACTTTCCTGAGGATGGGTCCTAATGTGTTTTTGTGTCCATGAGGGCCTTGGAATGGGGCGGTGGCACCGGGACCCTGAAGTACTCTCCTATGCTTTGGACATGGCTCCCATGAACAGGTTTCCTTGTGGAGACGAGATGAGTTCTGCTCGGTGCCTCAGCAAAACCCCTATGCTCGTATTGGAATCAGGCTTTTGAGGAGACATGCCTGTAAACCAAGGCAATGGATCCTATTATGGCCTAGGGTCCTGTCTGGTTCAATCTTCTCCTCTGGGGACATCCATTTATGGTATGAGTGGAGGTAGATTATCAGCTGGTGTCAGACAGACCTTGTTAGTCCCGGGCGACCTACACTATTGGCATGGCCTCAGGGACTTTGGAGGTTTCTCCTAATTTGTACGATTTTGGACAATGGAATGGGCAGAATTCCCATGGATTGGTAGGCACAGTCCTAATGTGTGGCTCCAGGGGCTCCAGCCTGGAGGGTGTGTGGCCCAGGACTCTGAGGACAGAAGTCTGAAAACACAAACTCAGCTTAGGTTTGGGGACGTAGGTATGGCAGGCCCGATCTACAAACCATGAGAAGAAATCTTCAGGATATGAAAAAGGGCGAGTCTGAGGCGCATGCTCAGGTTTTTGTCTCTGGATTTTGTATCAGCGATGGCACAATCTACAGACCTGAATCGAGATCTCGTACATCTGAAGTCAGGGCGAGGATCAAACGATCGCTCAAGTTGGTGTTTCTGTCCCTGATGGCCCCTTCACGAAGGGGGGGCATCACGAGGCCATGGGGGTTTTCCCACGATGGGATTTGTGAGAAGCTCCAAACTGCAAAGTGTCTTCTGCAGGACAATTGAGACCTGTTGTTTGGCTCCAGGCCGATGATTCTGAGCAGGGTTCTAAGGACGCATGGCTGGGTAGCCCACCTCGCATTCCAATTGTCTCCTAGAAACAAGACAGGTTAGATCTGCTGGATCTGGGGGAGCAACCGAGCAGGCTGAGTTGAAATGGACTCCCCTATGGATGGGTCCTAATGTGCTTTTGTGTCTATGGAGACCTTGGAATGAAGCGGTGGCACTGGGGCCCTGAAGGGTTCTCCTAAACAGAGGCTTTGACACAGCTCCAACGTGCAAGTTTCCCATGTGTAGATGAGATGTTTTCTGATGGGTGAGTCAAGAAACAGCCATATGCTGGTTTGAAATCCAGGCCTCTGAGGAGAGATGCCTGGAAACCAAAGCAATGGATATGATTAGTGCCTAGGGGCCTGTTCTTTCCTTTTAACCTCTGGAGACATCTGTCTATGGGTCTAAGTACAGGTAGGTGCTCAGATGGGCTCAGATTGCCCCTGTTTTACGTGGGAAGCCACCACTAATGAGATGGATCAGGGACTTTGGAGGTTTATCCTATTAGAAGGGATGTGGCAATTGGAATGGGCACACAAAATTCCCTTGGAGAGGGCAAGTACAGTCCTCAGGTTTGGCTCCAGGGGCCTGAGCCTGTAGGTTGTGTAGGCCAGGGCTGTTTGGACAGTTGTCTGAAAACACAAACTTGGCTTATGTTTCAGGTCATAGGTATGGCAGGACTTATCTACCGACCATGAGGAGAACTTTTCGGGTTTGAGAAAAGGGCGAGAGTGAGGCTCTTACTCAAGTTTTTGTCTCTGGATATCGTATCAGTCATGGTCGTGAAATTTTTGGGTGACTTCATGGGAAATGGACGAGTCTTACTCCCTGGTGGTTTGGCCCAGTGCAAAGCGTTTGGGGTCACTCTGTGGGATGGAAGAAGTCCGTTTTTTTTTTTGATGTTGTTTTCTTTTTAACCTCAGGTGTCCCACCAAATGAGGGATTCCAGTGTAGAGCCCTGGGGGGGGGTGTGACTGGACAATCAGAAATCTGGTTAAAATTTGGGGCCTAGGGACATATCAAGCCCATTATGACATCTAATGGTCCAGTCACTGAGAGGACTTACTAGAGGACAGGACTCATGCTGAGGGTCACAATGCGTGTTTATACCCTTGTCGCACTCAAGAATGGGCGGGGCTTCAGGATGAACGCTGGTTTCTCCTAGACTGAACATTGGACGACGTGCCAACCACAAGGTTTCTTACCGTGGGTAAGGTGGTGTCCCGATTTCTGCATCACATTCACCCCTGGGCAGTGATTGGAGATAATGTCTCGGTTCTGAGGCCTGAAAACTGAGGTAGGGAAGAGATGATGACCTAAGGCCATGGCGGGTTTTATGTGCTCATGTGTAGTCTGCTTTCCGGGTGTTGGTCAGGAGGTCCGCGCTCAGGTTGTGTCCGACAGTGCATTAGTGCCCAGGTTAGACTATATTATTTGGGTGAAGTCGAGTGCTGTGGAGGTTTATCTCATTGAAGATGCCTGGGCAGCTCATGAGGCAATAATTTTTTTCTAGAGGGCAGGGAGAGTGCTGCATTGTGGGTCCTGAATTGCCAAACTTCAGGGCTTCGGGGCCAGGAGTGTGAAGACGGATGTCTGAGAAGACAAGCTAGACTTGGGTTTCAGGGCGAGAGCACGGCCTGTACCCCCTGCAGATCTGAACCAATACTCATGCATCAGAAGTCAGGGCGAGGATCAGACGTTGGCTCAGGTTGGAGTTTCCGTGCATGACGGCCGCTTCATGAAGGGAGCGGTATCTCGAGGCCATTGAGGTTTTCCCACGTTGGGAGTTGTGGGATGCCCCCTTCCAGGATTCCTTCTGCGGGACAATGGAGACCTGTTGGACAGCTCCAGGACATCCCATATGGAATGACTCCAGAGCACCGTTCGAGGATGGATGCCTGGGAAGCCCGCCTCGCATTCCAATTGTCTCCTAGCAACAAGACAGTTTAGATCTGATGGCTCTGTGGGAGCAACCGGGGTGGCTGAGTTAAAATGGACTTTCCTGAGGATGGGTCCTAATGTGTTTTTGTGTCCATGAGGGCCTTGGAATGGGGCGGTGGCACCGGGACCCTGAAGTACTCTCCTATGCTTTGGACATGGCTCCCATGCACAGGTCCCTTGTGGAGACGAGATGAGTTCTGCTCGGTGCCTCAGCAAAACCCCTATGCTCGTATTGGAATCAGGCTTTTGAGGAGACATGCCTGTAAACCAAGGCAATGGATCCTATTATGGCCTAGGGTCCTGTCTGGTTCAATCTTCTCCTCTGGGGACATCCATTTATGGTATGAGTGGAGGTAGATTATCAGCTGGGGTCAGACAGCCCTTGTTAGTTCCGGGCGACCTACACTATTGGCATGGCCTCAGGGACTTTGGAGGTTTCTCCTAATTTGTACGATTTTGGACAATGGAAGGGGCAGAATTCCCATGGATTGGTAGGCACAGTCCTAATGTGTGGCTCCAGGGGCTCCAGCCTGGAGGGTGTGTGGCCCAGGACTTTGAGGACAGAAGTCTGAAAACACAAACTCAGCTTAGGTTTGGGGACGTAGGTATGGCAGGCCCGATCTAAAAACCATGAGAAGAACTCTTCAGGATATGAAGAAAGTGCGAGTCTGAGGCGCCTGCTCAGGTTTTTGTCTCTGGATTTTGTATCACCGATGGCACAATCTACAGACCTGAATCGAGATCTCGTGCATCTGAAGTCAGGGCGAGGATCAGACGATCGCTCAAGTTGGTGTTTCTGTCCCTGATGGCCCCTTCACGAAGGGGGGGCATCACGAGGCCATGGGGTTTTTCCCACGATGGGATTTGTGAGAAGCTCCAAACTGCAAAGTGTCTTCTGCAGGACAATTGTGACCTGTTGTTTGGCTCCAGGCCACTGATTCTGAGCAGGGTTCTAAGGACGCATGGCTGGGTAGCCCACCTCGCATTCCAATTGTCTCCTAGAAACAAGACAGGTTAGATCTGCTGGATCTGGGGGAGCAACCGAGCAGGCTGAGTTGAAATGGACTCCCCTATGGATGGGTCTTAATGTGCTTTTGTGTCTATGGAGACCTTTTAATGAAGCGGTGGCACTGGGGCCCTGAAGGGTTCTCCTAAACAGAGGCTTTGACACAGCTCCAACGTGCAAGTTTCCCATGTGTAGATGAGATGTTTTCTGATGGGTGAGTCAAGAAACAGCCATATGCTGGTTTGAAATCCAGGCCTCTGTGGAGAGATGCCTGGAAACCAAAGCAATGGATCTGATTAGTGCCTAGGGGCCTGTTCTTTCCTTTTTACCTCTGGAGACATCTGTCTATGGGTCTAAGTACAGGTAGGTGCTCAGATGGGCTCTGATTGCCCCTGTTTTACGTGGGAAGCCACCACTAATGAGATGGATCAGGGACTTTGCAGGTTTATCCTCTTAAAAGGGATGTGGCCATTGGAATGGGCACACAAAATTCCCTAGGAGAGGGCAAGTACAGTCCTCAGGTTTGGCTCCAGGGGCCTGAGCCTGTAGGTTGTGTAGGCCAGGGCTGTTTGGACAGTTGTCTGAAAACACAAACTTGGCTTATGTTTCAGGTCATAGGTATGGCAGGACTTATCTACAGACCATGAAGAGAACTTTTCGGGATTTGAGAAAAGGGCGAGCGTGAGGCTCTTGCTCAAGTTTTTGTCTCTGGATATCGTGTCACTCATGGTCGTGAAATTTCTGGTTGACTTCATGGGAAATGGACGAGTCTTACTCCCTGGTGGTTTGGCCCAGTGCAAAGCGTTGGGGTCTCTCTGTGTGATGGAAGAAGTCCGTTTTTTTTTTTTTGATGTTGTTTTCTTTTTAACCTCAGGTGTCCCACCAAATGAGGGATTCCAGAGTAGAGCCCTGGGGGGTGGTGACTGGACAATCAGAAATCTGGTTAAAATTTGGGGCCTAGGGACATATAAAGCCCATTATGATACCTAATGGTCCAGTCACTGAGAGGACTTACTAGAGGACAGGACTCATGCTGAGGGTCACAATGCGTGTTTATACGCTTGTCGCACTCAAGAATGGGCGGGGCTTCGGGGTGAACGCTGTTTTCTCCTACAATGAACGTTGGACGACGTGCCAACCACAAGGTTTATTACCGTGGGTAAGGAGGTGTTCTGATTTCTGCATCACACTCACCCCTGGGCAGTGATTGGAGATAATGTCTCGGTTCTGAGGCCTGAAAACTGAGGTAGGAAGAGATGATGACCTAAGGCCTTGGCAGGTCTTATGTGCTCAGTGTGCGGTCTGCTTTCGGGGTGTTGGTCATGAGGTCCGGGCTCAGGTTGTGTCCGACAGTGCATTAGTGCCCAGGTTAGACTATATAATTTGGGTAAAGTCGAGTGCTGTGGATGTTTATCCTCATTGAAGGTGCCTGGGCAGCTCATGAGGCAATGATTTATTTCTAGAGTTCAGGCAGTGTGCTGCATTGTGGGTCCGGAATTGCCATACTTGAGGGCTTCGGGGCCAGGAGTGTGAGGACGGAAGTCTGAGAAGACAAGCTAGACTTGGGTTTCAGGGCGAGAGCACGGCAGGTACGCCTGTGGATCTGAACCAATACTCATGCATCTGAAGTCAGGACGAGGATCAGACGTTGGCTCAGGTTGGAGTTTCCGTGCATGACGGCCGCTTCATGAAGGGAGCGGTATCTCGAGGCCATTGAGGTTTTCCCACGTTGGGAGTTGTGGGATGCCCCCTTCATGGATTCCTTCTTTGGAACAATTGAGACCTGTTGGACAGCTCCAGGACATCCCATATGGAATGACTCCAGAGCACCATTCGAGGATGGATGCCTGGGAAGCCCGCCTCGCATTCCAATTGTCTCCTAGCAACAAGACAGTTTAGATCTGATGGCTCTGCGGGAGCAACCAGGGTGGCTGAGTTGAAATGGACTTTCCTGAGGATGGGTCCTAATGTGTTTTTGTGTCCATGAGGGCCTTGGAATGGGGCGGTGGCACCGGGACCCTGAAGTACTCTCCTATGCTTTGGACATGGCTCCCATGCACAGGTTTCCTTGTAGAGACGAGATGAGTTCTGCTCGGTGCCTCAGCAAAACCCCTATGCTCGTATTAGAATCAGGCTTTTGAGGAGACATGCCTGTAAACCAAGGCAATGGATCCTATTATGGCCTAGGGTCCTGTCTGGTTCAATCTTCTCCTCTGGGGACATCCATTTATGGTATGAGTGGAGGTAGATTATCAGCTGGTGTCAGACAGCCCTTGTTAGTCCCGGGCGACCTACACTATTGGCATGGCCTCAGGGACTTTGGAGGTTTCTCCTAATTTGTACGATTTTGGACAATGGAATGGGCAGAATTCCCATGGATTGGTAGGCACAGTCCTAATGTGTGGCTCCAGGGGCTCCAGCCTGGAGGGTGTGTGGCCCAGGACTTTGAGGACAGAAGTCTGAAAACACAAACTCAGCTTAGGTTTGGGGACGTAGGTATGGCAGGCCCGATCTACAAACCATGAGAAGAACTCTTCCGGATATGAAGAAAGTGCGAGTCTGAGGCGCTTGCTCAGGTTTTTACCTCTGGATTTTGTATCAGCGATGGCACAATCTACAAACCTGAATCGAGATCTCGTGCATCTGAAGTCAGGGCGAGGATCAGACGATCGCTCAAGTTGGTGATTCTGTCCCTGATGGCCCCTTCACGAAGGGGGGGCATCACGAGGCCATGGGTTTTTTCCCACGATGGGATTTGTGAGAAGCTCCAAACTGCAAAGTGTCTTCTGCAGGACAATTGTGACCTGTTGTTTGGCTCCAGGCCACTGATTCTGAGCAGGGTTCTAAGGACGCATGGCTGGGTAGCCCACCTCGCATTCCAATTGTCTCCTAGAAACAAGACAGGTTAGATCTGCTGGATCTGGGGGAGCAACCGAGGAGGCTGAGTTGAAATGGACTCCCCTATGGATGGGTCCTAATGTGCTTTTGTGTCTATGGAGACCTTGGAATGAAGCGGTGGCACTGGGGCCCTGAAGGGTTCTCCTAAACAGAGGCTTTGACACAGCTCCAACGTGCAAGTTTCCCATGTGTAGATGAGATGTTTTCTTATGGGTGAGTCAAGAAACAGCCATATGCTGGTTTTGAAATCCAGGCCTTTGAGGAGAGATGCCTGGAAACCAAAGCAATGGATATGATTAGTGCCTAGGGGCCTGTTCTTTCCTTTTTACCTCTGGAGACATCTGTCTATGGGTCTGACTACAGGTAGGTGCTCAGATGGGCTCAGATTGCCCCTGTTTTACGTGGGAAGCCACCACTAATGAGATGGATCAGGGACTTTGGAGGTTTATCCTCTTAGAAGGGATGTGGCCATTGGAATGGGCACACAAAATTCCCTTAGAGAGGGCAAGTACAGTCCTCAGGTTTGGCTCCAGGGGCCTGAGCCTGTAGGTTGTGTAGGCCAGGGCTGTTTGGGCAGTTGTCTGAAAACACAAACTTGGCTTATGTTTCAGGTCTAGGTATGGCAGGACTTATCTACAGACCATGAGGAGAACTTTTCGGGATTTGAGAAAAGGGCGAGTGTGAGGCTCTTGCTCAAGTTTTTGTCTCTGGATATCGTGTCACTCATGGTCGTGAAATTTCTGGGTGACTTCATGGGAAATGGACGAGTCTCACTCCCTGGTGGTTTGGCCCAGTGCAAAGCGTTTGGGGTCACTCTGTGGGATGGAAGAAGTCGTTTTTTTTTTTTTTTTTGATGTTGTTTTCTTTTTAACCTCAGGTGTCCCACCAAATGAGGGATTCCAGAGAAGAGCCCTGGGGGGGGGGGTGACTGGACAATCAGAAATCTGGTTAAAATTTGGGGCCTGGAACATATCAAGCCCATGTTGACATTTAATGGTCCAGTCACTGAGAGGACTTACTAGAGGACAGGACTCATGCTGAGGGTCACAATGCGTGTTTATGCCCTTGTCGCACTCAAGAATTGGCGGGGCCTCAGGGTGAACTCTGGTTTCTCCTACACTGAACGTTGGACGACGTGCCAACCACAAGGGTTCTTACCGTGGGTAAGGAGGTGTTCTGATTTCTGCATCACACTCACCCCTGAGCAGTGATTGGAGATAATGTCTCGGTTCTGAGGCCTGAAAACTGAGGTAGGGAAGAAATGATGACCTAAGGCCATGGCAGGTCTTATGTGCTCAGTGTGCGGTCTGCTTTCCGGGTGTTGGTCATTAGGTCCGGGCTCAGGTTGTGTCCGACAGTGCATTAGTGCCCAGGTTAGACTATATAATTTGGGTAACGTCGAGTGCCGTGTAGGTTTATCCTCATTTTAGGTTCCTGGGCAGCTCATTAGGCAAGATATTTTTCCTAGAGTGCAGGCAGAGTGCTGCATTGTGGGTCCAGAATTGCCAAACTTGAGGGCTTCTGGGCCAGGAGTGTGAGGACAGAAGTCTGAGAACTCAAGCTAGACTTGGGCTTCAGGGCGAGGGCACGGCAGGTACCCCCTGCAGATCTGAACCAATATCTCATGCATCTGAAGTCACGGCGAGGAACAGACGTTGGCTCAGGTTGGAGTTTCTGTGCATGACTGCCCCTTCATGAACGGAGCGGAATCTCAAGGCCATGGAGGTTTTCCCACGTTGGGAGCTGTCGGATGCCCCTTCAAGAATTATTTCTGCGGGACAATTGAGACCTGTTGGGAAGCTCCAGGACATCCAATATGGAATGACTCCTGAGCACCGTTCGAGGATGGATGCCAGGGTAGCCGCCTCTCATTACAATTGTCTCCTAGTAACAAGACAGTTGAGATCAGATGGCTCTGGGAGAGCAACCGGGGTGGCTGAATTGAAAAGGACTTTCCTGAGGATGGGGCCTAATGTGTGTTTGTGTCCATCAGGGCCTTGGAATAGGGCGGTGGCACCGGGACCCTGAAGTATTCTCCTAAGCTTTTGACATAGCTCCCATGAACAGTTTCCTTGTGGAGAGGATATTTGTTCTGATGGGTGCCTTGGAAACCCCTTATGCTCGTATTGGAATCAGGCTTTTGAGGAGACATGCCTGTAAACCAAAGCAATGGATCCAATTATGGCCTAGGGTCCTGTCTGGTTCAATCTTCTTCTCTTGGGACATCCATCTATGGTATGAGTGTAGGTAGATTCTCAGCTGCTGTCAGACCGCCCTTGTTTGTCCCCGGAGACCTACACTATTGGGATTGCCTCGGGGATTTTGGGGGGTTCTCCTAATTTGTAAGATTTTGCACAATGGAATGGGCAGAATTCCCATGGATTGGGTAGACACAGTCCTAATTAGTGGCTCTAGGGGCCCAAGCCGGAAGGGTGTGTGGCCCAGGACTTTGAGGACAGAAGTCTGAAAACACAAACTGAGCTTAGGTTTGGGGACGTAGGTATGGCAGGCCCGATCTACAAACCATGAGAAGAACTCTTCAGGATATGAAGAAAGTGCGAGTCTGAGGCGCTTGCTCAGGTTTTTGTCTCTGGATTTTGTATCAGCGATGGCACAATCTACAGACCTGAATCGAGATCTCGTGCATCTGAAGTCAGGGCAATGATCAGACGATCGCTCAATTTGGTGTTTCTGTCCCTGATGGACCCTTCACGAAGGGGGGGCATCATGAGGCCATGGGGGTTTTCCCACGATGGGATTTGTGAGAAGCTCCAAACTGCAAAGTGTCTTCTGCAGGACAATTGAGACCTGTTGTTTGGCTCCAAGCCAATGATTCTGAGCAGGGTTCTAGGGACGCATGGCTGGGTAGCCCACCTCGCATTCCAATTGTCTCCTAGAAACAAGACAGGTTAGATCTGCTGGATCTGGGGGAGCAACCGAGGAGGCTGAGTTGAAATGGACTCCCCTATGGATGGGTCCTAATGTGCTTTTGTGTCTATGGAGACCTTGGAATGAAGCGGTGGCACTGGGGCCCTGAAGGGTTCTCCTAAACAGAGGCTTTGACACAGCTCCAACGTGCAAGTTTCCCATGTGTAGATGAGATGTTTTCTTATGGGTGAGTCAAGAAACAGCCATATGCTGGTTTTGAAATCCAGGCCTCTGAGGAGAGATGCCTGGAAACCAAAGCAATGGATATGATTAGTACCTAGTGGCCTGTTCTTTCCTTTTTACCTCTGGAGACATCTGTCTATGGGTCTGACTACAGGTAGGTGCTCAGATGGGCTAAGATTGCCCCTGTTTTACGAGGGAAGCCACCACTAATGAGATGGATCAGGGACTTTGGAGGTTTATCCTCTTAGAAGGGATGTGGCCATTGGAATGGGCACACACAATTTCCTTGGAGAGGGCAAGTACAGTCCTCAGGTTTGGCACCAGAGGCCTGAGCCTGTAGGTTGTGTAGGCCAGGGCTGTTTGGACAATTGTCTGAAAACACAAACTTGGCTTCAGTTTCAGGTCATAGGTATGGCAGGACTTATCTACAGACCATGAGGTGAACTTTTCGGGATTTGAGAAAAGGGCGAGTGTGAGGCTCTTGCTCAAGTTTCTGTCTCTGGATATCGTGTCACTCATGGTCGTGAAATTTCTGGGTGACTTCATGGGAAATGGACGAGTCTTACTCCCTGGTGGTTTGGCCCAGTGCAAAGCGTTTGGGGTCACTCTGTGGGATGGTAGAAGTCCGTTTTTTTTTTTTTTTTTGATGTTGTTTTCTTTTTAATCTCAGGAGTCCCACCAAATGAGGGATTCCAGAGTAGAGCCCTGGGGGGGGGGGTGACTGGACAATCAGAAATCTGGTTAAAATTTGGGGCCTAGGGACATATCAAGCCCATTATGACATCTAATGGTCCAGTCACTGAGAGGACTTACTAGAGGACAGGACTCATGCTGAGGGTCACAATGCGTGTTTATACCCTTGTCGCACTCAAGAATGGGCGGGGCTTCAGGGTGAACGCTGGTTTCTCCTACACTGAACATTGGACGACGTGCCAACCACAAGGTTTCTTACCGTGGGTAAGGAGGTGTTCTGATTTCTGCATCACACTCACCACCCCTGGGCAGTGATTGGAGATAACGTCTCGGTTCCGAGGCCTGAAAACTGAGGTAGGGAAGAGATGATGACCTAAGGCCAAGGCAGGAATTATGTGATCAGTGTGCGGTCTGCTTTCGGGGTGTTGGTCAGGAGGTCCGGGCTCAGGTTGTGTCTGACAGTGCATTAGTGCCCAGGTTAGAGTATATAATTTGGGTAAAGTCGAGTGCTGTGGAGGTTTATCCTCATTGAAGGTGCCTGGGCAGCTCATGAGGCAATAATTTTTTTCTAGAGAGCAGGCAGAGTGCTGCATTGTGGGTCCGGAATTGCCAAACCTAGGGCTTCAGGGCCAGGAGTGTGAGGACGGAAGTCTGAGAAGACAAGCTAGACTTGGGTTTCAGGGCGAGGGCACGGCAGGTACCCCTGGGGATCTGAACCAATACTCATGCATCTGAAGTCAGGACGAGGATAAGACGTTGGCTCAGGTTGGAGTTTTCGTGCATGACGGCCGCTTCATGAAGGGAGCGGAATCTCGAGGCCATTGAGGTTTTCCCACGTTGGGAGTTGTGGGATGCCCCCTTCATGGATTCCTTCTTTGGGACAATTGAGACCTGTTGGACAGCTCCAGGACATCCCATATGGAATGACTCCAGAGCACCGTTCGAGGATGAATGCCTGGGAAGCCCGCCTCGCATTCCAATTGTCTCCTAGCAACAAGACAGTTTAGATCTGATGGCTCTGCGGGAGCAACCGGGGTGGCTGAGTTGAAATGGACTTTCCTGAGGATGGGTCCTAATGTGTTTTTGTGTCCATGAGGGCCTTGGAATGGGGCGGTGGCACCGGGACCCTGAAGTACTCTCCTATGCTTTGGACATGGCTCCCATACACAGGTTTCCTTGTGGAGACGAGATGAGTTCTACTGGGTGCCTCAGCAAAACCCCTATGCTCGTATTGGAATCAGGCTTTTGAGGAGACATGCCTGTAAACCAAGGCAATGGATCCTATTATGGCCTAGGGTCCTGTCTGGTTCAATCTTCTCCTCTCGGGACATCCTTTTATGGTATGAGTGGAGGTAGATTATCAGCTGGTGTCAGACTAGTTCCGGGCGACCTACACTATTGGCATGGCCTCAGGGACTTTGGAGGTTTCTCCTAATTTGTACGATTTTGGACAATGGAATGGGCAGAATTCCCATGGATTGGTAGGCACAGTCCTAATGTGTGGCTCCAGGGGCTCCAGCCTGGAGGGTGTGTGGCCCAGGACTTTGAGGACAGAAGTCTGTAAACACAAAGTCAACTTAGGTTTAGGGATGTAGGTATGGCAGGCCCGATCTACAAACCATGAGAAGAACTCTTCAGGATATGAAGAAAGTGCGAGTCTGAGGCACTTGCTCAGGTTTTTGTCTCTGGATTTTGTATCAGCGATGGCACAATCTACAGACCTGAATCGAGATCTCGTGCATCTGAAGTCAGGGCAAGGATCAGACGATCGCTCAAGTTGGTGTTTCTGTCTCTGATGGCCCCTTCACGAAGGGGGGGCATCACGAGGCCATGGGGGTTTTCCCACGATGGGATTTGTGAGAAGCTCCAAACTGCAAAGTGTCTTCTGCAGGACAATTGAGACCTGTTGTTTGGCTCTAGGCCAATGATTCTGAGCAGGGTTCTAGAGACGCATGGCTGGGTAGCCCACCTCGCATTCCAATTGTCTCCTAGAAACAAGACAGGTTAGATCTGCTGGATCTGGGGGAGCAACCGAGGAGGCTGAGTTGAAATGGACTCCCCTATGGATGGGTCCTAATGTGCTTTTGTGTCTATGGAGACCTTGGAATGAAGCGGTGGCACTGGGGCCCTGAAGGGTTCTCCTAAACAGAGGCTTTGACACAGCTCCAACGTGCAAGTTTCCCATGTGTAGATGAGATGTTTTCTGATGGGTGAGTCAAGAAACAGCCATATGCTGGTTTTGAATTCCAGGCCTCTGAGGAGAGATGCCTGGAAACCAAAGCAATGGATCTGATTAGTGCCTAGGGGCCTGTTCTTTCCTTTTTACCTCTGGAGACATCTGTCTATGGGTCTGACTACAGGTAGGTGCTCAGATGGGCTCAGATTGCCCCTGTTTTACGTGGGAAGCCACCACTAATGAGATGGATCAGGGACTTTGGAGGTTTATCCTCTTAGAATGGATGTGGCCATTGGAATGGGCACACAGAATTCCCTAGGAGAGGGCAAGTACAGTCCTCAGGTTTGGCTCCAGGGGCCTGAGCCTGTAGGTTGTGTAGGCCAGGGCTGTTTGGACAGTTGTCTGAAAACACAAACTTGGCTTATGTTTCAGGTCTAGGTATGGCAGGACTTATCTACAGACCATGAGGAGAACTTTTCGGGATTTGAGAAAAGGGCGATTGTGAGGCTCTTGCTCAAGTTTTTGTCTCAGGATATCGTGTCACTCATGGTCGTGAAATTTCTGGGTGACTTCATGGGAAATGGACGAGTCTTACTCCCTGGTGGTTTGGCCCAGTGCAAAGCGTTTGGGGTCACTCTGTGGGATGGAAAAAGTCCTTTGTTGTTTTTTTTTTTTTTGATGTTGTTTTCTTTTTAACCTCAGGTGTCCCACCAAATGAGGGATTCCAGAGTAGAGCCTTGGGGGGGGGGGGTGACTGGACAATCAGAAATCTGGTTAAAATTTGGGGCCTAGGGACATATCAAGCCCATTATGACATCTAATGGTCCAGTCACTGAGAGGACTTACTAGAGGACAGGACTCATGCTGAGGGTCACAATGCGTGTTTATACTCTTGTCGCACTCAAGAATGGGCGGGGCTTCAGGGTGAACGCTGGTTTCTCCTACACTGAACGTTGGACGACGTGCCAACCGCAAGGTTTCTTACCGTGGGTAAGGAGGTGTTCTGATTTCTGCATCACACTCATCCCTGGGCAGTGATTGGAGATAATGTCTCGGTTCTGAGGCCTGAAAACTGAGGTAGGGAAGAGATGATGACCTAAGGCCATGGCAGGTCTTATGTGCTCAGTGTGCGGTCTGGTTTCCGGGTGTTGGTCAGGAGGTCCGGGCTCAGGTTGTGTCCGACAGTGCATTAGTGCCCAGGTTAGACTATATAATTTGGGTAAAGTCGAGTGCTGTGGAGGTTTATCCTCATTGAAGGTGCCTGGGCAGCTCATGAGGCAATAATTTTTTTCTAGAGAGCAGGCAGAGTGCTGCATTGTGGGTCCGGAATTGCCAAACTTGAGGGCTTCGGGGCCAGGAGTGTGAGGACGGAAGTCTGAGAAGGCAAGCTAGACTTGGGTTTCAGGGCGAGAGCATGGCAGGTACGCCTGTGGATCTGAACCAATACTCAAGCATCTGAAGTCAGGACGAGGATCAGACGTTGGCTCAGGTTGGAGTTTCCTTGCATGACGGCCGCTTCATGAAGGGAGCGGAATCTCGAGGCCATTGAGGTTTTCCCACGTTGGGAGTTGTGGGATGCCCCCTTCATGGATTCCTTCTTTGGGACAATTGAGACCTGTTGGACAGCTCCAGGACATCCCATATGGAATGACTCCAGAGCACCATTCGAGGATGGATGCCTGGGAAGCCCGCCTCGCATTCCAATTGTCTCCTAGCAACAAGACAGTTTAGATCTGATGGCTCTGCAGGAGCAACCGGGGTGGCTGAGTTGAAATGGACTTTCCTGAGGATGGGTCCTAATGTGTTTTTGTGTCCATGAGGGCCTTGGAATGGGGCGGTGGCACCGGGACCCTGAAGTACTCTCCTATGCTTTGGACATGGCTCCCATGCACAGGTTTCCTTGTGGAGACGAGATGAGTTCTGCTGGGTGCCTCAGCAAAACCCCTATGCTCGTATTGGAATCAGGCTTTTGAGGAGACATGCCTGTAAACCAAGGCAATGGATCCTATTATGGCCTAGGGTCCTGTCTGGTTCAATCTTCTCCTCTGGGGACATCCATTTATGGTATGAGTGGAGGTAGATTATCAGCTGGTGTCAGACAGCCCTTGTTAGTCCCGGGCGACCTACACTATTGGCATGGCCTCAGGGAATTTGGAGGTTTCTCCTAATTTGTACGATTTTGGACAATGGAATGGGCAGAATTCCGATGGATTGGTAAGCACAGTCCTAATGTGTGGCTCCAGGGGCTCCAGCCTGGAGGGTGTGTGGCCCAGGACTTTGAGGACAGAAGTCTGAAAACACAAACTCAGCTTAGGTTTGGGGATGTAGGTATGGCAGGCCCGATCTACAAACCATGAGAAGAACTCTTCAGGATATGAAGAAAGTGCGAGTCTGAGGCGCTTGCTCAGGTTTTTGTCTCTGGATTTTGTATCAGCGATGGCACAATCTACAGACCTGAATCGAGATCTCGTGCATCTGAAGTCAGGGCGATGACCAGACGATCGCTCAATTTGGTGTTTCTGTCCCTGCTGGCCCCTTCACGAAGGGGGGGCATCATGAGGCCATGGGGGTTTTCCCACGATGGGATTTGTGAGAAGCTCCAAACTGCAAAGTGTCTTCTGCAGGACAATTGAGACCTGTTGTTTGGCTCTAGGCCAATGATTCTGAGCAGGGTTCTAGAGACGCATGGCTGGGTAGCCCACCTCGCATTCCAATTGTCTCCTAGAAACAAGACAGGTTAGATCTGCTGGATCTGGGGGAGCAACCGAGGAGGCTGAGTTGAAATGGACTCCCCTATGGATGGGTCCTAATGTGCTTTTGTGTCTATGGAGACCTTGGAATGAAGCGGTGGCACTGGGGCCCTGAAGCATTCTCCTAAACAGAGGCTTTGCCAGAGCTCCAACGTGCAAGTTTCCCATGTGTAGATGAGATGTTTTCTGATGGGTGAGTCAAGAAACAGCCATATGCTGGTTTTGAATTCCAGGCCTCTGAGGAGAGATGCCTGGAAACCAAAGCAATGGATATGATTAGTGCCTAGGGGCCTGTTCTTTCCTTTTTACATCTGGGGACATCTGTCTATGGGTCTGAGTACAGGTAGGTGCTCAGATGGGCTCAGATTGCCCCTGTTTTACGTGGGAAGCCACCACTAATGAGATGGATCAGGGACTTTGGAGGTTTATCCTCTTAGAAGGGATGTGGCCATTGGAATGGGCACACACAATTCCCTTGGAGAGGGCAAGTACAGTCCTCAGGTTTGGCTCCAGAGGCCTGAGCCTGTAGGTTGTGTAGGCCAGGGCTGTTTGGACAGTTGTCTGAAAACACAAACTTGGCTTATGTTTCAGGTCTAGGTATGGCAGGACTTATCTACAGACCATGAGGAGAACTTTTTGGGATTTGAGAAAAGGGCGATTGTGAGGCTCTTGCTCAAGTTTTTGTCTCTGGATATCGTGTCACTCATGGTCGTGAAATTTCTGGGTGACTTCATGGGAAATGGACGAGTCTCACTCCCTGGTGGTTTGGCCCAGTGCAAAGCGTTTGGGGTCACTCTGTGGGATGGAAGAAGTCGTTTTTTTTTTTTTTTTTTTTGATGTTGTTTTCTTTTTAACCTCAGGTGTCCCACCAAATGAGGGATTCCAGAGTAGAGCCCTGGGGGGTGGTGACTGGACAATCAGAAATCTGGTTAAAATTTGGGGCCTGGAACATATCAAGCCCATTTTGACATTTAATGGTCCAGTCACTGAGAGGACTTACTAGAGGACAGAACTCATGCTGAGGGTCACAATGCGTGTTTATGCCCTTGTCGCACTCAAGAATTGGCAGGGCCTCAGGGTGAATGCTGGTTTCTCCTACACTGAACGTTGGACGACGTGCCAACCACAAGGGTTCTTACCGTGGGTAAGGAGGTGTTCTGATTTTTGCATCACACTCACCCCTGGGCAGTGATTGGAGATAATGTCTCGGTTCTGAGCCCTGAAAACTGAGGTAGGGAAGAGATGATGACCTAACGCCATGGCAGGTCTTATGTGATCAGTGTGCGGTCTGCTTTCGGGGTGTTGGTCAGGAGGTCCGGGCTCAGGTTGTGTCCGACAGTGCATTAGTGTTCAGGTTAGACTATATAATTTGGGTAAAGTCGAGTGCCGTGGAGGTTTATCCTCATTGAAGGTGCCTGGGCAGCTCATGAGGCAATAATTTTTTTCTAGAGAGAAGGCAGAGTGATGCATTGTGGTCCGGAATTGCCAAATTTGAGGGCTTCAGGGCCAGGAGTGTGAGGACGGAAGTCTGAGAAGACAAGCTAGACTTGGGTTTCAGGGCGAGGGCACGGCAGGTACGCCTGCGGATCTGAACCAATATCTCATGCATCTGAAGTCACGGCGAGGAACAGACGTTGGCTCAGGTTGGAGTTTCTGTGCATGACGGCCACTTCATGAAGGGAGCGGAATCTCAAGGCCATGGAGGTTTTCCCACGTTGGGAGCTGTCGGATGCCCCTTCAAGAATTATTTCTGCGGGGCAATTGAGACCTGTTGGGCAGCTCCAGGACATCCCATATGGAATGACTCCAGAGCACCGTTCGAGGATGGATGCCTGGGAAGCCCGCCTCGCATTCCAATTGTCTCCTCGCAACAAGACAGTTGAGATCTGATGGCTCTGGGAGAGCAACCGGGGTGGCTGAATTGAAATGGACTTTCCTGAGGATGGGGCCTAATGTGTGTTTGTGTCCATCAGGGCCTTGGAATAGGGCGGTGGCACCGGGACCCTGAAGTATTCTCCTAGCTTTTGACATGGCTCCCATGCACAGTTTCCTTGTGGAGAGGATATTTGTTCTAATGGGTGCCTTGGAAACCCCTTATGCTAGTATTGGAATCCAGGCTTTTGAGGAGACATGCCTGTAAACCAAAGCAATGGATCCAATTATGGCCTAGGGTCCTGTCTGGTTCAATCTTCTTCTCTTGGGACATCCATCTATGGTATGAGTGTAGGTAGATTCTCAGCTGCTGTCAGACCGCCCTTGTTTTTCCCCGGAGACCTACACTATTGGGATTGCCTCGGGGATTTTGGGGGGTTCTCCTAATTTGTAAGATTTTGGACAATGGAATGGGCAGAATTCCCATGGATTGGGTAGACACAGTCCTAATTAGTAGCTCTAGGGGCTCCAGCCTCGAGGGTGTGTGGCCCAGGACTTTGAGGACAGAAGTTTGAAAACACAAACTCAGCTTAGGTTTGGGAACGTAGGTATGGCAGGCCCAATCTACAAACCATGAGAAGAAATCTTCAGGATATGAAGAAAGAATTAATCTGAGGCCCTTCTCAGGCTTTTGTCTCTGGATTTTGTATCAACAATGGCCGTCGAATGTGGGGAGGCCTCATGGGCCATGGACGAATCTTCCTCTCTGTGGATTTGGTCTGGTCCCAATTGTTTTTCGTCTAGCTGTGGGATGGGAGGTCTCTTTTCAGGTTTGTTACCTCAAGTCTCCCAACCAAAGAGGAAATCCAAAGCAGAGCCCTAGGGAAGAGTGAAGGGACAACCCAAACTATGGTTAAAATTTGGGCCTAGGGGCATGCAGGCCCAATATGCTGTCTCTTCATCCAGCCACTGAGAGGTCTTACTTGAAGACTCGGCTCAGGCTGAGAGTCACAATGTATGTTTGTCACCAATGTGGCCCACGAGCATGGCTGCGGCCTCATGGGCTACACTGGTTTCAACTACACTGAACTTTGGACAAGGTGCCAATCACAAGGTCTCTTGCCATGGGGAAGGTGTTCTGATTTCTGCATCATTTTCAACCCTGGGCAGTGGTTGGAGATAAGGTCTAGGTTCTGATGCATGAAAACTGCAGTTGGGAAGAAATGACGACCTAAGGCCATGGCAGGTCTGATGTGCTCACTGTGCGGTCAGCTGCCTGGGTGTTGGTCAGGAGGTTCGGGCTAATATTGTGTCACACAGTGCATTAGTGCTCAGGTTAGACTATATAATTTGGGTATAGTCGAGTGCCGTGTAGGTTTATCCTCATTTGAGGTGCCTGGGCTGTTCATTAGGCAAGATATTTATTTAGAGGGCAGGCAGAGTGCTGCATTGTGGGTCCGGAATTGCCAAACTTGAGGGGTTCTGGGCCAGGAGTGTGAGGACAGAAGTCTGAGAACACAAGCTAGACTTGGGCTTCAGGCCAAGGGCACGGCAGGTACCCCCTGCAGATCTGAACCAATATCTCATGCATCTGAAGTCACGGCAAGGATCAGACGTTGGCTCAGATAAGAGTTTCTGTGCATGACTGCCCCTTCATGAACGGAGCGGAATCTCAAGGCCATGGAGGTTTTCCCACGTTGGGAGTTGTGGGATGCCCCCTTCAAGGATTCCTTCTGCGGGACAATGGAGACCTGTTGGGCAGCTCCAGGACATCCCATATGGAATGACTCCAGAGCACCGTTCGAGGATGGATGCCAGGGAATCCCGCCTCGCATTCCAATTTTCTCCTAGCAACAAGAGAGTTGAGATCGGATGGCTCTGCGGGAGTAACCGGGGTGGCTGAGTTGAAATGGACTTTCCTGAGGATGGGGCCTAATGTGTGTTTGTGTCCATGAGGGCCATGGAATGGGGCGGTGGCACCGGGACCCTGAAGTATTCTCCTATGCTTTTGACATAGTTCCCATGCACAAGTTTGCTTGTGGAGGCGAGATTTGTACTGATGGGTGCCTCAGGAAACCCCCTATGCTGGAATTGGAAGCCAGGCTTTTGAGGAGACATGCCTGTAAATCAAAGCAATGGATCCGAATATGGCCTGGGGTCCTGTCTGGTTCAATCTTCTTCTCTGGGGACATCCATCTATGGTATGAGTGGAGGTAGATGCTCAGCTGCTGTCAGACCACCCTTGTTTGTCCTCTGCGACCTACACTATTGGGATGGACTCGGGGATTTTGGAAGGTTCTCCTAGTTTGTACGATTTCGACAAAGGAATGGGCAGAATTCCCATGGATTGGGTAGACACTGTCCTAATTAGTGGCTCCAGGGGCCCCAGCCGGGAGGGTGTGTGGCTTGTACTTTGAGGACAGAAGTCTGAAAACACTACTCAGCTTAGGTTTGGGGACGTAGGTATGGCAGGCCGAATCTACAAACCATGAGAAGAACTCTTCAGGATATGAAGAAAGAATTAATCTGAGGTGCTTGCTCACTCTTTTGTCTCTGGATTTTGTATCAACAATGGCCGTCGAATGTGGGGAGGCCTCATGGGCCATGGACGAATCTTCCTCTCTGTGGAATTTGGTCTGTTCCCAATTGTTTTTTGTCAAGCTGTGGAATGGGAGGTCTACTTTCAGGTTTGTTACCTCAAGTCTCCCAACCAAAGAGGAATTCCAAAGCAGAGCCCTAGGGAAGAGTGAAGGGACAACCCAAACTATGGTTAAAATTCGGGGCCTAGGGGCATGGCAGCCCCAATATGCTATCTCTTGATCCAGAGGTATTACTTGAAGACTGGGCTCAGGCTGAGAGTCACAATGTATGTTTGTGACCATTGTGGCCCGCGAGCATGGCCGGGGCCTCATGGGCTATACTGGTTTCAACTACACTGAACTTTGGAGAAGATGCCAATCACAAGATCTCTTGCCATGGGGAAGGTGTTCTGATTTTTGCATCATTTTCAACCCTGGGCAGTGGTTGGAGATAAGGTCTAGGTTCTGAAGCATGAAAAACCGCAGTTGGGAAGAGATGACAACCTAAGGCCATGGCGGGTCTGATGTGCTCACTGTGCGGTCAGCTGCCTGGGTGTTGGTCAGGAGGTTCGGGCTCAGATTGTGTCACACAGTGCATTAGTGCTCAGGTTAGACTATATAATTTGGGTACAGTGGAGTGCCATGTAGGTTTATCCTCATTTGAGGTGCCTGGTCTGCTCATTAGGCAAGATGTTTATTTAGAGGGCAGGCAGAGTGCTGCATTGTGGGTCTGGAATTGCCAAACTTGAGGTCTTCTGGGCCAGGAGTGTGAGGACAGAAGTCTGAGAACACAAGCTAGACTTGGGCTTCAGGGCGAGGGCACGGCAGGTACCCCCTGCAGATCTGAACCAATATCTCATGCATCTGAAGTCACGGCGAGGATCAGACGTTGGCTCAGTTAGGAGTTTCTGTGCATGACTGCCCCTTCATGAACGGAGCGGAATTTCAAGGCCATGGAGTTTTTCCCACGTTGGGAGTTGTGGGATGCCCCCTTCTAGGATTCCTTCTGCGGGACAATAGAGACCTGTTGGGCAGCTCCAGGATATCCCATATGGAATGACGCCAGAGCTCCATTGGAGCATGGATGCCAGGGAAGCCCGCCTTGCATTCCAATTTTCTCCTAGCAACAAGAGAGTTGAGATCGGATGGCTCTGCGGGAGTAACCGGGGTGGCTGAGTTGAAATGGACTTTCCTGAGGATGGGGCCTAATGTGTGTTTGTGTCCATGAGGGCCTTGGTATGGGGAGGGGGAACCAGGACCCTGAAGTATTCTCCTAAGCTTTTGACATAGATCCCATGCACAATTTTCCTTGTGGAAACGAGATTTGTTCTGATGGGTGCCTCAGGAAACCCCCTATGCTCGTATTGGAATCCAGGCTTTTGAGGTGACATGCCTGTAAACCAAAGCAATGGATCCGATTATGCCCTAGGGCCTGTCTGGTTCAATCTTTAACTCTGGGGACATCCATCTATGGTATGAGTGGAGGTAGATGCTCAGCTGGTGTCAGATCCCCCTTGTTTGTCCCGGGAGACCTACACTATAAGGATGGCCTCAGGAATTTGTAGGGTCCTCTTATTTTGTACGATTTTAGACAATGGAATGTGCAGAATTACCATGGATTGGTTAGGAACAGTCCTAATGAGTGGCTCAAGGGGCCCCAGCCTGGAGGGTGTTTGACCCAGGACTTTGAGGACAGAAGTCTGAAAACACAAACTCAGTGTAGGTTTGGGGATGTACGTATGGCTGGCCCAATCTACAAACCATTAGAAGAACTCTTCAGGATATGAAGAAAGAGCAAATCTGAGGCGCTTGCTCATGCTTTTGTATCTGGATTTTGTATCAACGATGGCCGTGGAATGTGGGGAGGTCTCATGGGCCATGGACGAATCTTCCTCTCTGTGTATTTGACCCGGTCCCAATTGTTTTCGTCAAGCTGTAGGATGGGGGGTCTCCTTTCAGGTTTGTTACCTCAGGTGTCCCAACAAAAGAGGAATTCCAAAGCAGAGCCATGAGGAAGAGTGAAGGGACAAGCCAATCTATGGTTAAAAATTGGGGCCTAGTGGCATGGCAGGCCCAATATGCTGTCTATACATCCAGCTTCTGAGAGCCCTTAATTGAGGACTGGTCTAAAGCTGAGGGTCACAATGTGTGTTTATGACCAATGTGGCCCACGAGCATGGGCGGGGCCTCATGGGCCACACTGGTTTCAACTACACTGAACTTTGGACAACATGCCAATAACAAGGTTTCTTGCCATGGGGAAGGAGTTCTGAATTCTGCATCATTTTCAACCCTGGGCAGTGGTTGGAGATAAGGTCTAGGTTCTGAAACCTGAAAACCGCAGTTGGGAAGGGATGACGACCTAAGGCCATGGCGGGTCTGATGTGCTCACTGTGCGGTCAGCTGCCTGAGCGTTGGTTAGGAGGTTCGGGCTCAGGTTGTGTCACACAGTGCATTAGTGTTCAGGTTAGACTATATAATTTGGGTACAGTCGAGTGCCGTGTAGGTTTATCCTCATTTGAGGTGCCTGGGCAGCTCATTAGGCAAGATAATTTTCCTAGAGTGCAGGCCGAGTGCTGCATTGTGGGTCCGGAATTGCCAAACTTGAGGGATTCTGGGCCAGGAGTGTGAGGACAGAAGTCTGAGAACACAAGCTAGACTTGGGCTTCAGGGCGAGGGCACGGCAGGTACCCCCTGCAGATCTGAACCAATATCTCATGCATCTGAAGTCACGGCGAGGAACCGACGTTGGCTCAGGTTGGAGTTTCTGTGCATGACTGCCCCTTAATGAACGGAGCGGAATCTCAAGGCCATGGAGGTTTTCCCACGTTGTGAGTAGTGGGATGCCCCCTTCAAGAATTATTTCTGCGGGACAATTGAGACCTGTTGGGCAGCTCCAGGACATCCCATATGGAATGACTCCAGAGCACCGTTCGCGGATGGATGCCAGGGAAGCAGGCCTCCCATTCCAATTGGCTCCTAGCAACAACACAGTGGAGATTATATGGCTCTGGGGGAGCAACCGGGGTGGCTGAGTTGAAATGGACTTACCGTAGGATGGGGCCTAATGTGTGTTTGTGTCCATGAGGGCTTTGGAATGGGGCGGTGGCACCTGGACCTTGAAGTATTCTACTAAGCTTTTGACATAGCTCCCATGCACAAGTTTCCTTGTGGAGGCGAGATTTGTTCTGATAGGTGCCTCAGGAAACCCCCTATGCTGGTATTGGAATCCAGGCTTTTGAGGAGACATGACTGTAAACCAAAGCAATGGATCCGATTATGGCCTAGGGTCCTGTCTGGCTCAATCTTCTTATCTGGGGACATCCATCTATGGTATGAGTGGAGGTAGTTGTTCAGCTGCTGTCAGACCGCCCTTGTTTGTCCCAGGAGACCTACACTATTGGGATGGCCTCCGGGACTTTGGAGGGATCTCCTGATTTGTACAATTTTGGACAATGGAATGGGCAGAAATCCCATGGATGGGGTAGACACAGTCCTAATGTGTGGCCCCAGGGGCCCCAGCCTGGAGGGTGTGTTCCCGAGGACTTTGAGAACAGAAGTCTGAAAACACAAACTCAGCTTAGGTTTGGGGACGTAGGTATGGCAGGCCCAATCTAAAAATCCATGAGAAGAACTCTTCAGGATATGAAGAAAGAGTGAGTCAGAGGCGCTTGCTCAGGTTTTTGTCTCTGGATTTTGTATCAACGATGGATGTGGGGAGGCCTCATCGGCCATGGACGAATCTTCCTCTCTGTGGATTTGGCACGATACCAATTGTTTTCCGTCAAGCTGTGGGATGGGAGGTCTCCTTTCAGGTTTGTTACCTCAGGTGTACCAACGAAAGAGGAATTCCAAAGCAGATCCCGGGAAGTGTGAAGGGACAACCCAAACTATGGTTAAATTTTGGGCCTAGGGGCATGGCTGGCCAAAAATGCTGTCTCACCATCCAGCCAATGAGAGGCCTTACTGGAGGACTGGGCTCACACTGAGGGTCACAATATGTGTTTGTGACCAATGTGGACCGCGAACATGTGCTGGGCCTCATGGGCCAAAATGGATTCAACTACACTGAACTTTGGACAACATGCCAATCACAAGATCTTGCCCTGGGGAAGGATTTCTGATTTCTTCATCATTTTCAACCCTGGGCAGTGGTTGGAGATAAGGTCTAGGTTATGAAGCCTGAAAACCGCTGTTGGGAAGAGAGGACAACCTAAGGCCATGGCGGGTCTGATGTGCTCACTGTGCGGTCAGCTGCCTGGGTGTGGGTCAGGAGGTTCGGGCTCAGGTTGTGTCAGACAGTGCATTAGTGTTCAGGTTAGACTATATAATGTGGGTACAGTCGAGTGTCGTGTAGGTTTATCCTCATTTGAGGTACCTGGGCAGCTCATTATGCAAGATATTTTTTCGAGAGTGCAGGCAGAGTGCTGCATTGTGGGTCCGGAATTGCCAAACAAAGGGCTTCTGGGCCAGGAGCGTGAGGACAGAAGTCTGAGAATACAACCTAGACTTGGGCTTCATGCCGAGGGCACAGCAGGTACCCCCTTCAGATCTGAACCAATATATCATGCATCTGAAGTCACGGCGAGGATCAGACGTTGGCTCAGGTTGGAGTATCTGTGCATGACTGCCCCTTCATGAATGGAGCGGAATCTCAAGGCCATGGAGGTTTTCCCACGTTGGGAGTTGTGGGATGCCCCCTTCAAGGATTCCTTCTGCGGGACAATTGAGACCTGTTGGGCAGCTCCAGGACATCCAATATGGAATGACTCCAGAGCACCGTTTGAGGATGGATGCCAGGGAAGCCAGCCTCGCATTCCAATTTTCTCCTAACAACAAGACAGTTGAGATCGGATAGCTCTGCGGGAGCAACCGGGGTGGCTGAGTTGAAATGGACTTTCCTGAGGATGGGGACTAATGTGTGTTTGTGTCCATGAGGGCCTTGGAATGGGGCGGTGGCACCAGGACCCTGAAGTATTCTCCTAAGCTTTTGACATAGCTCCCATGCACAATTTTCCTTGTGGAGGCGAGATTTTTTCTGATAGGTGCCTCAGGAAACCCCCTATGCTTGTATTGGAATCCAGGCTTTTGAGGAGACATGACTGTAACCAAAGCAATGGATCCGATTATGGCCTAGGGTCCTGTCTGGTTCAATCTTCTTCTCTGGGGACATCCATCTATGATATGAGTGGATGTAGATGCTCAGCTGCTGTCAGACTGCCCTTGTTTGTCCCAGGAGACCTACACTATTGGGATGGCCTCCGGGACATTGGAGGGATCTCCTGATTTGTACGATTCTTGGCAATGGTATGGGAAGAATTCCCATGGATTGGTAGGCACTGTCTAATGTGTGGCTCCAGGGGCTCCAGCCAGGAGGGTTTGCCCCAGGTCTTTGAGGACGGAAATCTGAAAACACAAACTCGGCTTAGGTTTGGGACGAAGGTATGGCAGGCCCAAACTAAAAACCCATGAGAAGAATTCTTCAGGATATGAGAAAGACTGAGTCAGAGGTGCTTGGTCAGGATTTTGTCTCTGGATTTTTTATCAACGATGGCCGTGGAATGTGGGAGGCCTCATGGGCCATGGACGAATCTTCCTCTCTGTGGATTTGGTCCGGTCCGAATTCTTTTTCTTCAATCTGTGGGATGGGAGGTCTCCTTTCAGGTTTGTTACCTCAGGTGTCCCAACCAAAGAGGAATTCCAAAGCAGAGCCCTGGGGAAGAGTGAAGGGACAACCCAAACTATAGTTAAAAATTGTGGCTAGGGGCATGGCAGGCCCTATATGCTTTCTCTTCATCCAGCCACTGAGAGGCCTTACTTGAGGACTGGGCTCAGGCTGTGTTTGTGACCAATGTGGCCCGCGATCATGGGCGGGGTCTCATGGGTCACACTGGTTTCAACTACACTGAACTTTGGACAACATTCCAAGCACAAGCTCTCTTGCCATGGAGAAAGAGTTCTGATTTCTGCATCATTTTCATCCCTGGGCAGTGGTTGGAAATAAGGTGTAGGTTCTGAAGCCTAAAAACCGCAGTTGGGAATAGATGACGACCTAAGACCTTGGTGGGTCTGATGTGCTCACTGTGCATTCAGCTGCCTGGGTGTTGGTCACGAGGTTCGGGCTCAGGTTGTGTCAGAGAGTGCATTAGTGCTCAGGTTAGACTATATAATTTGGGTACAGTCGAGTGCCGTGTAGGTTTATCCTCATTTGAGGTGCCTGGACAGCTCATTAGGCAAAGAATTTTTTCTAGAGGGCAGACAGAGTGCTGCATTGTGGGTTTGGAATTGCCAATCTTGAGGGCTTCTGGGCCAGGAGTGTGAGGACAGAAGTCTGAGAACACAAGCTAGATTGGCCTTCGGCCAGGGCACGGCAGGTACCCCTGCAGATCTGAACCAATATCTCATGCATCTTAAGTCACGGCGAGGATCAGACGTTGGCTCAGATTGGAGTATCGGGTGCATGACTGCCCCTTCATGAACGGAGCGGAATCACAAGTCCATGGCGGTTTTCCCACGTTGGGAGTTGTGGGATACCCCCTTCAAGGATTCCTTATGCTGGACAATTGAGACATGTTGGGCAGCTCCTGGACATCCGATATGGAACGAATCCAGAGCACCGTTCAAGGATGGATGCCAGGGAAGCCCGCCTCGCATTCTAATTGTCTCCTAGCAACAAGACACTTGAGGTCGGATGGCTCTGCAGGAGCAACCGGGGTGGCTGAGTTGAAATGGACTTTCCTGAGGATGGGGCCTAAAGTGTGTTTGTGTCCATGAGGGCCTTGGAATGGGGCAGTGGCACCGGGACCCTGAAGTGTTCTCCTAAGCTTTTGACATAGTTCCCATGCACAAGTTTCCTAGTGGAGACGAGATTTGTTCTGATGGGTGCCTCAGAAAAACCCCTATGCTGGTCTTGGAATCCAGACTTGAGGAGACATGCCTGTAAATTAAAGCAATGGATCCGTTTATGTCCTAGGGTCCTGTCTGGTTCAATCTTCTTATCTGGGGACATCCATCTATGGTATGAGTGGAGATAGATGCTCAGTGGTGTCAGACCGCCCTTGTTTGTCCCCGGAGACCTACATTATTGGGATGGCTCGGGGACTTTGGAGAGTTCTCCTAATTTGTAGGATTTTGGAAAATGGAATGGGCTGAAAACCCATGTATTTGGTAGGCACAGTCCTAATGTGTGGCTCCAGGGGTCCCAGCCTGGAGGGTGTGTGGCCCAGGACTTTGAGGACAGAAGTCAGAATACACAAACTCAGCTTAGGTTTGGGGACGTAGGTATGGCAGGCCCAATATACAAACCATGAGAAGAACTTTTCAGGAAATGAAGAAAGATCGAGTCTTAGGCGCTTGCTCAGGATTTTGTCTCTGGATTTTGTATCAATGGTGGCCGTGGAATGTGGGGAGGCCTCATGGGCCATGGACGAATATTCCTCTCTGTGGATTTGGCCCGGTCCCAATTGTTTTTCGTCAATCTGTGGGATGGGCGGTCTCCTTTCGGGTTTATTACCTCAGGTGTCCGAACAAAAGAGGAATTCCAAAGCAGAGCCCTGGGGTAGAGTGAAGGGACCACCCAAACTAGGGTTAAAAATTGGGGCCTAGGGGCATGGCACGCCCAATATGCTGTCTCTTCATTCAGCCACTGAGAGGCCTTACTTGAGGACTGGGCTCAGGCTGAGGGTCACAATGTGTGTTTGTGACCAATGTGGCCCGCGAGCATGGGCGGGGCCTCATGGGCCAGACTGATTTCAACTACACGGGACTATGGACAACATGCCAATCACAAGGTCTCTTTCCATGGGTAATGTGTGATTTCTGCATCATTTTCAAGCCTGGGCAGTGATTGGAGATAAGGACTAGGTTCTGAAGCCTGAAAACCACAGTTGGGTAGAGATGATGACCTAAGGCCATGGCGGGTCTGATGTGCTCAGTGTGTGGTCAGCTGTCTGGATGTTGATCTGGAGGTTCAGGCTCAGGTTGTGTGGGAGAGTGCATTAGAGCTCAGGTTAGACTATGTAATTTGGGTACAGTCGAGTGCCGTGTACGTTTATCCACATTTGAGGTGCCTGGGCAGCTCATTAGGCAAGATATTTTTTTTAGAGTGCAGGCAGAGTGCTGCATTGTGGGTCCGGAATTGCCAAACTTGCGGTCTTCTCGGCCAGGAGTGTGAGGACAAAAGTTTGAGAACACAAGTTGACTTGGACATCAGGCCGAGGGCGCGGCAGGTACCCCCTGCAGATCTGAACCAATATTTCAAGTATCTGAAGTCACAGCGAGGATCAGACGTTGGCTCAGGTTGGAGTTTCTGTGCATGACTGCCCCTTCATGAACGGAGCGGAATCACAAGGCCATGGAGGTTTTCCCACGTTGGGAGTTGTGGGATGCCCCCTTCAAGGATTCCTTCTGCGGGACAATTGAGACATGTTGGGCAGCTCCAGGACATCCCATATGGATTAACTCCAGAGCACCGTTGGAAGATGGATGCCAGGGAATCCCGCCTCGCATTCCAATTGTCTCCTAGCAACAATACAGTTGAGATCGGATGACTCTGCGGGAGCAACCGGGGTGGCTTAGTTGAAATAGGCTTTCCTGAGAATGGGGCCTAATGTGTGTTTGTGTCCATGAGGGCCTTGGAATGGGGCGGTGGCACCGGGACCCTGAAGTATTCTCCTAAGCTTTTGACATAGATCCCAGGCACAAGTTTCCTAGTGGAGACGAGATTTGTTCTGATGGGTGCCTCAGGAAACCCCTTATGCTGGTATTGGAATCCAGGCTTTTGAGAAGACATGCCTGTAAACCAAAGCAATGGATCCGATTATGGCCTAGCGTACTGTCTGGTTCAATCTTCTTCTCTGGGGACATCCATCTATGGTATGAGTGGAGGTAGATGCTCACCTGGTGTCAGACCGCCCTTGTTTGTCCCCAGAAACCTACACTATTGGGATGGCCTCGGGGACTTTGGAGAGTTCTCCTAATTTGTACGATTTTGGAAAATGGATGGGAAGAATTTCCATGGATTGAGTAGGCACAGTCCTAATGTGTGGCTCCAGGGGACCAAGCCTGGAGGGTGTGTGGCAAAGGACTTTGAGGACAGTATTCTAAAAACACAAACTCAGCTTAGGTTTGGGGACGTAGGTATGGCAGGGCCAATCTACAAACCACGAGAAGAAATCTTCAGGACAAGAAGAAAGAGCGAGTGAGGCACTTGCTCAGGCTTTTGTCTCTGGATTTTGTATCAACGATGGCCTTGGAATGTTGGGAGGCTTCATGGGCCAAGGACGAATCTTCCTCTCTGTGGATTTGGCCAGGTCCCAATTGTTTTTTCTCATTCTGTGGGATTGGAGGTCTCCTCTCAGGTTTATAACCTCAGGTGTCAGAACAAAAGAGGAATTCAAAGCAGAGTGCTAGGGAATAGTGAAGGGACAACCCAAACTATGGTTAAAAATTGGGGCCAAGAGGCATGGCAGGCCCAATATGCTGTCTCTTCATCCAGCCACTGAGAGGCCTGACTTGAGGACTGGGCACAGGCTGAGGGTCACAATGTGTGTTTGTGACCAATGTGGCCAGCCAGCATGGGTGGGGCCTCATGGGCCACACTGGTTTCAACTACACTGAACTTTGGACAACATGCCAATCACAAAGTCTCTTGCCATGGGGAAGGTGTTCTGATTTCTTCATCATTTTCAAACCTGGGCAGTAGTTGGAGTAAGGTCTAGGTTCTGCAACCTGAAAAATCGCCACTGAGAAGAGATGACGACCTAAGGCCATGGCGGGTCTGATATGCTCAGGGTGCGGTCAGCTCCCTGGATGTTAGTCAGGAGGTTCAGGCTCAGGGTGTGTCAGACAGTGCATTAGTGCCCAGGTTAGACTATATAATTAGGGTACAGTCGAGTACCGTGTAGGTTTATCCTCATTTGAGGTGCCTGGGCAGCTCATTAGGCAAGATATGTTTTCTAGAGGGCAGGCAGAGTGCTGCAATGTGGGTCCGGAATTGCCAACTTGAGGGCTTCTGGGCCAGGAGTGTGACGACAGAAGTCTGAGAACACAAGCTAGACTTGGGGTTCAGGCCGAGGGCACGGCAGGTACGCCCTGCAGATCTGAACCAATATCTCATGCATGTGAAGTCAAGGCGAGTATTAGACGTTGGCTCAGGTTGGAGTTTCTGTGCATGCTGCCTCTTCATGAATGGAGCGGAATCTCAAGGCCATGGAGGTTTTCCCACATTGAGAGTTGTGGGATGCCCCCTTCAAGGGTTCCTTCTGCGGGACATTGGAGACCTGTTGGGCAGCTCCAGGACATCCCATATTCAATGACTCCAGAGCACCATACAAGGATGGATGCCAGGGAAGCCCGCCTCCCATTCCAATTGTCTCCTAGCAAAAAGACAGTTGAGATCGGATGGCTCTGCAGGAGCAACAGGGGTGGCTTAGTTGAAATGGAATTTCCTGAGAGTGGGGCCTAATGTGTGTTTATGTCCATGAGGGCCTTGGAATGGGGCCGTGGAACCGGGAACGTGATGTATTCTCCTAAGTTTTAGACATAGCTCCCATGCACAAGTTTCCTTGTGGAGACGAGATTTGTTCTGATAGGTACCGCAGAAAACCAGCTATGCTCGTATTGGAAACCAGGCTTTTGAGGAGACATGCCTGTAAAACAAAGCAATGGATCCGATTATGGCCTAGGGTCCTGTCTGGTTCAATCTTCTTCTCTGGGTATATCCATCTATGGTATGAGTGGAGATAGGTGCTCAGCTGGTATCACACCGACCTTGTTTGTCCCCGGAGACCTACACTATTGGGATGGCCTCGGTGACTTTGGAGAGTTCTCCTAATTTGTACGATTTTGGACAATGGAATGGGCAGAATTCCCATGGATTGAGTAGGCACAGTATAAATTGTGGCTCCTGGCGCCCCAGCCTGGAGGGTGTGTGGCCCAGGACTTTGAGGACAGAATTCTGAAAACACAAACTCAGCTTAGGTTTGGGGATGTAGGTATGGCAGGCGTAATCTACAAACCATGAGAAGAACTCTTCAGGATATGAAGAAAGAGCGAGTCTGAGGTATTTGCTCAGGCTTTTGTCTTTGGATTTTGTATCAATGATGGCCGTGGAATTTGGGGAGGCCTCATGGCACATGGACGAATCTTCCTCTCTGTGGATTTGGCCCAGTCCCTATTGTTTTTCATCAATCTGTGGGATGGGAGGTCTCCTTTCAGGTGTATTAACTCAGGTGTCCGAACATAAGAGGAATTCCAAAGCAGAGTCCTGGGGAAGAGTGAAGGGACAACCCAAACTATGGTTAAAAATTGGGGCCTAGGGCATGGCACGCCCAATATGCTGTCTCTTCATCCAGCCACTGAGAGGCCGTACTTGAACTGGGCTCAGGCTGAGGGTCACATTGTGTGTTTGTGACCAATGTGGTTTTGCGAGCATGGGCGGGGCCTCATGGGCCACACTGGTTTCAACTACACTGGACTTTGGACAACTTGCCAATCACAAGGTCTCTTGCCATGGGAAGGGTGTTCTGATTTCTGCTTCATTTTCAACCCTGGGCCGTGGTTGGAGATAAGGTCTAGGTTCTGAAGACCGAAAAACCGCTGTTGGGAAGAGATGACCACCTAAGGCCATGGCGGGTCTGATAGGCTCACTGCGTGGTCAGCTGCCTGGGTGTTGGTCAGGAGGTTCGGGCTCAGGTTGTGTCAGACAGTGCATTAGTGCCCAGGTTAGACTATATAATTTGGGTACAGTCGAGTGCCTTGTAGGTTTATCCTCATTTGAGGTTTCCAGGCAGCTCATTAGGGAAGATATTTTTTCTAGAGGGGAAGCAGAGTGCTGCATTGTGGGTCCGGAATTGCCAAACTTGAGGGCTTCGGGGCCAGGAGTGTGAGGACAGAAGTCTGAGAACACAAGCTAGACTTGGGCTTCTGGCCGAGGGCACTGCAGGTACCCCCTGCAGATCTGAACCAATATCTCAAGCATCTGAAATCACGGCGAGTATCAGATGTTGGCTCAGGTTGGAGTTTTTGTGCATGACTCCCCTTCATAAACGGAGCGGAATCTCAAGGGCATGGAGGTTTTCCCACGTTGGGAGTTGTGGGATGCCCCCTTCAAGGATTCCTTCTGTGGGACAATTGAGACCTGTTGGGCAGTTCCAGGACATCCCATATGGAATGACTGCAGAGCACCATTGGAGGATGAATGCCACGGAAGCCTGTCTCGCATTCCAATTGTCTCCTAGCAACAAGACAGTTGAAATCTGATGGCTCTGTGGGAGCAACCGGGGTGGCTGAGTTGAAATGGACTTTCCTGAGGATGGGGCCTAATGTGTGTTTGTGTCCATGAGGGCCTTGGAATGGGGCAGTGGCACCGGGACCCTAAGTATTCTCCTAAGCTTTTGACATAGCTCCCATGCACAAGTTTCCTTGTGGAGACTAGATTTGTTTTGATGGTTGCCTCCGGAAACCCCTTATGCTCGTAATGGAATCCAGATTTTTGAGGAGACATGCCTGTAAACCAAAGCAATGGATCCAATTATGGCCTAGGGTCCTGTCTGGTTCAATCTTCTTCTCTGGGGATATCCATCTATGGAATGAGTGGAGGTAGATGCTCACCTGGTGTCAGACCACCGTTGTTTGTCCCCGGAGTCCTACACTATTGGGATGGCCTCGGGGACATTGGAGATTTCTCCTAATTTGTACGATTTTGGACAATGGAATGGGCAGAATTCCCATAGATTGGGTAGGCACAGTCCTAATGTGTGGCTCCAGGGGCCCCAGCCTGGAGGGTTTTTGGCCCAGGACTTTGAGGACAGAAGTCTGAAAACACAAACTCAGCTTAGGTTTGGGGACGTAGGAATGGCAGGCCCAATCTACAAAACATGAGAAGAACTCTTCAGGATATGAAGAAAGAGCGAGTCTGAGGCACTTGCTCAGGCTTTTGTCTTTGTATTTTGTATCAACGATGGCCGTGGAATGTGGGGAGGCCTCATGGGCCATGGACGAATCTTCTCTGTGGATTTGGCCCTGTCCCAATTTTTTTTCGTCAATCTGTGGGATGGGAGGTCTTCTTTCAGGTTTATTACCTCAAGTGTACGAACAAAAGTGGAATTTCAAAGCAGAGACCTGGGGAAGAGTGAATGACAACCCAAACTATGGTTAAAAATTGGGGCCTAGGGGCATGGCAGGCCCAATATGCTATCTCTTCATCCAGCAACTGAGAGGCCTTACTTGAGGACTGGGCTCAGGCTGAGGGTCACAATTTGTGTTTGTGACCAATGTGGCCCACGAGCATAGGCGGGGCCTCATGGGCCACACTGGTTTCCACTACACTGGATTTGAACAACATGCCAATCACAAGGTCTCTTGCCATGGGGAAGTTGTTCTGATTTCTGCATCATTTCCAACCATGGGCAGTGGTTGGAGATAAGGTCTAGGTTCTGAAGCCTGAAAAACGGCAGTTGGGAAGAGATGACGACCTAAGGCCATGGCCCGTCTGATATGCTCAGTGTGCGGTCAGCTGCTTGGGTGTTGGTCAGGAGGTTCTGGCTCAGGTTGAGTCAGACAGTGCATTAGTGCCCATGTTAGACAATATGATTTAGGTAAAGTCGAGTGCCGTGTAGGTTTATCCTCATTTGAGGTGCCTGGGCATTTCATTAGGCAAGATATTTTCTCTAGAGTGCAGGCAGAGGGCAGCATTGTGGGTCCGGAATTACCAAACTTGAGGGCTTCTGGGCCAAAAGTGTGAGGACTGAATTCTGAGAAAAAAAGCTAGACTTTGGCTTCAGGCCGAGGGCACGGCTGGTACCCTCTGCAGATCTGTACAAATACCTCAAGCATCTGATGTCACGGCGAGGATCAGACGTTGGCTCAGGTTGGAGTTTCTGTGCATGACTGCCCCTTCATGAACGGAGCGGAATCTCAAGGCCATGGAGGTTTTCCCACGTTGGGAGTTGTGGGATGCCCCCTTCAAGGATTCCTTCTGCGGGACAATTGAGACCTGTTGGGCAGCTCCAGGACATCCCATATGGAATGACTCCAGAGCACCGTTGGAGGATGGATGCCAGGGAAGCCCGCCTCGCATTCCAATTGTCTCCTAGCAACAAGACAGTTGAGATCAGATGGCTCTGCGGGAACAACCGGGGAGGCTGAGTTGAAATGGACTTTCCTGAAGATGGGGCCTAATGTGTCATTGTGTCCATGAGAGCCTTGGAATGGGGCTGTTGCAGCGGGAACCTGACGTATTCTCCTAAGCTTTTCACCTAGCACCCATGAACAAGTTTCCTTGTGGAAACGAGATTTGTTCTGATGGGTGCCTCAGGAAACCCCTTATGCTGTTATTGGAATCCAGGCTTTTAAGAAGACATGCCTGTAATCCATAGCAATGGAACCGATTATGGCCTGGGTCCTGTCTGGTTCAATCTTCTAACCTGTGGATATCCATTTATGGAATGAGTGGAGGTAGATACTCACCTGGTGTCACAGCCCTGTTTGTCCCTAGAGACGAAAACTATTGGGATAGCCTCGGGGACTTTGGAGTGTTCTCAAATTTGTACGATTTGACAATGGAATGGGCAGAATTCCCATGGATTGGGTAGGCACAGTCCTAATGTGTGGCTCCTGGGGCCCCAGCCTGGAGGGTGTGTGGCCCAGGACTTTGAGGACAGAAGTCTGAAAACACAAACTCAGCTTAGGTTTGGGGACGTAGTTATGACAGTCCCAATCTACAAACCATGAGAAGAACTCTTCATTATAAGAAGAAAGAGCGAGTCTGAGGCGCTTGCTGAGGATTTGGTCTCTGTATTTTGTATCAACTTTGGCCGTGGAATGTGGGGAGGCCTCATGGGCCATGGACGAATCTTCCTCTTGTGGATTTGGCCCGGTCTCAATTGTTTTTTGTCAATCTGTGGGATGGGAGGTCTCCTTTCAGGTTTATTGCCTCAGGTTCCGAACAAAAGAGGAATTCCAAAGCAGAGCCCTGGGGAAGCGTGAATGGATGACCCAAACTGTGGTTAAAAATTGGGGCCTAGGTGTATGGCAGGCCCAATATGCTGTCTCTTCATCCAGCCACTGAGAGTCCTTACTTGAGGACTGGGTTCAGGCTGAGGGTCACAATGTGTGTTTGTAACTAATGTGGCCTGCGAGCATGGGCGGGGCCACATGGGCCACACTGGTTTCAACTACACTGAACGTTGGACAACATGCCAACCACAAGGTTTCTTGCCATGGGGAAGGAGTTCTGATTTCTGCATGACCTTCAACCCTGGGGAGTGATTGGAGATAAGGTCTAGGTTCTGAAATCTGAAAACCGAGGTTGGAAAGAGATGACGACCTAAGGCCATGGCGGCTCGATGTGCTCCGTGTGCAGACAGCTGTCTGTGAGGGGCCAGGGGTTCCAGGCTCAGGCTGTGTCAGAAAGGGCATTAGTGCCCTGGTCAGCCTATGTATTTGGGGTACAGCCAAGGTCGGTGCAGGTTGATTTTCATTTGGAGTTACTGGGTAGCCCCAGAGGACAATGTTTTTCTTCTGGAGGGCAGACAGATGGCTGCATTGTAGTTCTGGATTGCCAAACTGGAGGGCTTGTGGGCCAGTAGTCTGACGACAAAAGTCTGAGAACACAAGCTAGCCTTAGGTTTCTGGGTGAGGCCATGGCAGGCACAATCTACAGACCTGAATGGAGATCTCGTGCATCTGAAGTCAGGGCGAGGATCAGACGATCGCTCAGGTTGGAGTTTCTGTCCCTGATGGCCCCTTCATGAATGGGGGGGCATCACGAGGTTATGGGGGTTTTCCCACGATGGGAGTTGTGAGAAGCTCCAAACTGCAGAGAGTCTTCTGCAGGACAATTGAGACCTGTTGTTTGGCTCCTGGCCAATGATTCTGAGCATGGTTCTAAGGATGGATGGCTGGGTAGCACACCTCGCATTCCAATTGTCTCCTAGCAACAAGACAGGTTAGATCTCCTGGATCTGTGGGGAGCAACCGAGGACGCTGAGTTGAAATGGACACCCCTGGGGATGGGTCCTAATGTGCTTTTGTGTCTATGGAGACATTGGAATGAAGCGGTGGCACTGGGGCCCTAAGGGGTTCTCCTAAACAGAGGCTTTGACACAGCTCCAACGTGCAAGTTTCCCATGTGTAGATGAGATGTTTTCGGATGGGTGAGTCAAGAAACAGCTATATGCTGCTTTTGAAATCCAGGCCTCTGTGGAGAGATGCCTGGAAACCAAAGCAATGGATCTGATTAGTGCCTAGGGGCCTGTTTTTTCTTTTTACCACTGGGGACATCTGTCTATGTTTCTGAGTGCATGTAGGTGGTCAGTTAGGCTCAGATTGCCCCTGTTTTTCCTTGGAAGCCACCACTATTGAGATGGATCAGGGACTTTGGAGGTTTATCCTATTAGAAGGGTTGTGGCCATTGGAATGGGCACACACAATTCCCTTGGAGAGGGCAAGTACAGTCCTCAGGTTTGGCTCCAGGGGCCTGAGCCTGTAGGTTGTGTAGGCCAGGGCTGTTTGGACAGTTGTCTGAAAACACAAACTCGGCTTATGTTTCGGGTCATAGGTATGGCAGGACTGATCTACAGACCATTAGGAGAACTCTTCGGGATTTGAAAGAAGGGCGAGTGTGAGGCTGCTGCTCACGTTTTTGTCTCTGGATATCGTGTCACTCATGGTCGTGGAATTTCTGCGTGACTTCATGGGAAATGGATGAGTCATATTCTCTGGTGGTTTGGCCCCATCCAAAGAATTTGGGGTCATTCTGTGGGCTGGATGAAGTCCGTTTTTTTTTTTGTTGTTGTTGTTGTTTTCCTTTTTAACCTCAGGTGTCCCACCAAATGAGGGATTCCAGAGTAGAGCCCTGGGGAGCGGCAACTGGACAATCAGAAATCTGGTTAAAAATTGGGGCCTAGAGACATGTCAAGCCCATTTTGACATCTAATGGTCCAGCCACTGAGAAGACTTACTAGAGGACAGGACTCATGCTGAGGGTCACAATGCGTGTGTATGCCCTCGTCGCAATCAAGAATGGGCGGGGCCTCAGGGTGAATGCTGGTTTCTCCTACACTGAACGTTGGACAACGTGCCAAGCACAAGGGTTCTTGCTATGGGTAAGGAGGAGTTCTGATTTCTGCATCACACTCACCCCTGGGCAGTGATTGGAGATAATGTCTCGGTCTGAAGCCTGAAAACTGAGGTAGCGAAGAGATGATGACCTAAGGCCATGGCAGGTTTTATGTGCTCAGTGTGCGGTCAGCTTTCTGGGTGTTGGTCAGGAGGTCCGGGCTCAGGTTGTGTTCGACAGTGCATTAGTACCCAGGTTAGACTATATAATTTGGGTAAAGTCGAGTGCTGTGTAGGTTTATTTTCATTTAAGGTGCCTGGGCATCTCATGAGGCAATAATTTTTTTTCTAGAGGGCAGGCAGAGTGCTGCATTGTGGGTCCAAAATTGCCAAACTTGAGGGCTTCGGGGCCAGGAGGGAGAGGACGGAATTCTGAGAAGTCAAGCTAGACCTGGGTTTCAGGGCGAGGGCACGGCAGGGACGCCCTGCAGATCTGAACCAATATCTCATGCATCTGAATTCAGGGCGAGGATCAGACGTTGGCTCAGGTTGGAGTTTCTGTGCATGACGGCCGCGTCATGAAGGGAGCGGAATCTCAGGGCCATTGAGGTTTTCCCACGTTGGGAGTTGTGGGATGCCCCCTTCAAGGATTCCTTCTGTGGTACAATTGAGACCTGTTGGACAGCTCCAGGACATCCCATATGGAATGACTCCAGAGCACCGTTCGCGGATGGATGCCTGGGAAGCCCGCCTCGCAATCCAATTGTCTCCTAAAAACAAGACAGTTTAGATCTGATGGCTCTGCCGGAGCCACCGGGGAGGATGAGTTGAAATGGACTTTCCAGAGGATGGACCCTAATGTCTTTTTGTGTCCATGAGGGCCGTGGAATGGGGCGGTGGCACCGGGACCCTGAAGTACTCTCCTAAGCTTTGGACATGGCTCCCATGCACAGGTTTCCTTGTGGAGACGAGATGAGTTCTGATGGGTGCCTCAGGAAAACCCCTATGCTCGTATTGGAATCAGGCTTTTGAGGACACATGCCTCTAACCCAAAGCAATGGATCCCATTATGGCCTAGGGTCCTGTCTGGTTCAATCTTCTTCTCTGGGGACATCCATCTATGGTATGAGTGCAGGTCGAATATCAGCTGGTGTGAGACAGCCCTTGTTTGTTCCGGGCGACGTACACTATTGGGATGGCCTCAGGGACTTTGGAGGTTTCTCCTAATTTGTACGATTTTGGACCATGGAATGGGCAGAATTCCCATGGATTGGCAGGCAAAGTCCTAATGTGTGGCTCCAGGGGCCCAGCCTGGAGTGTGTGTGGCCCAAGACTTTGAGAACAGAAGTCTGAAAACACAAACTCAGCTTAGGTATGGGGACGTAGTTATGGCAGGCCTGATCTACAAACCATGAGAACAATTCTTCAGGAGATGAAGAAAGTGCGAGTCTGAGGCTCTTGCTCAGGCTTTTGTCTCTGGATTTGTATCAGCGATAGCTGAGGAATGTCCGGGAGGCCTCATGGGCCATGGACGAATCTTCCTCTCTGAGGATTTGGCCCGATTTCCAATTGCTTTTCTTCAATCTGTGGGATGGGAGGACTCATTTAAGTTTTGTTACCTCAGGTTTCCCACCAAAAGAGGAATTCCAAAGCAAAGCCGTGGGGAAGACTGAAGGAACAACACGAACTATGGTTAAAAATTGGGGCCTAGGGGCATAGCAAGCCCAATATGCTATCTCTCCATCCAGCCACTCAGTGGCCTTACTTGAGGACTGGGCTCAGCCTGAGGGTCACAATGTGTGTTTGTGACCAATGTGGCCCACGAGCATGGGCGGGGCCTCATGGGCCACTCTGGTTTCAACTACACTGAACGTTGGATAACATGCCAACCACAAGGTTTCTTGCCATGGGGAAGGAGTTCTGATTTCTGCATCACCTTCAACCCTGGGCAGTGATTGGAGATAAGGTCTAGGTTCTGAAACCTGAAAACCGAGGTTGAAAAGATGACGACCTAAGGCTAGCAGTCTGGGAGGGGGCAGGGGGTCCAGGCTCAGGCTGTGTCAGAAAGGGCCTTAGAGCCCTGGTCAGCCTAAGTATTTGGGGTACAGCCAAGGTCGGTGCAGGTTGATCCTCATTTGGGGTTACTGTGTAGCCCCAGAGGGCAATGTTTTTTTTCTGGAGGGCCGGCAGAGTGCTGCATTGTAGTACTGGATTGCCAAACTGGAGGGCTTGTGGGCCAGTAGTCTGACGACAAAAGTCTGAGAACACAAGCTAGGCTTAGGTTTCTGGGTGAGGCCAATGCAGGCAAAATCTACAGACCTGAATCGAGATCTCGTGCATCTGAAGTCAAGGAGAGGATCAGACATCGCTCAGGTTGGAGTTTCTGTCCCTGATGGCCCCTTCATGAATGGGGGGGCATCACGAGGCCATGGGGGTTTTCCCACGATGGGAGTTGTGAGAAGCTCCAAACTGCAGAGAGTCTTCTGCAGGACAATTGATACCTGTTGTTTGGCCCCAGGCCAATGATTCTGAGCAGGGTTCTAAGGATGGATGGCTGGGTAGCCCACCTCGCATTCCAATTGTCTCCTAGCAACAAGACAGGTTAGATCTCCTGGATCTGTGGGGAGCAACCGAGGACGCTGAGTTGAAATGGACACCCCTGAATGGGTCCTAATGTGCTTTTGTTTCTATGGAGACCTTGGAATGAAGCGGTGGCACTGGGGCCCTAAAGGGTTCTCCTAAACAGAGGCTTTGACACAGCTCCAACGTGCAAGTTTCCAATGTGTAGATGAGATGTTTTCGGATGGGTGAGTCAAGAAACAGCTATATGCTGCTTTTGAAATCCAGGCCTCTGAGGAGAGATGCCTGGAAACCAAAGCAATGGATCTGATTAGTGCCTAGGGGCCTGTTCTTTCCTTTTTACCTCTGGGGACAACTGTCTATGGGTCTGAGTGCAGGTAGGTGCTCAGTTGGGCTCAGATTGCCCCTGTTTTTCCTGGGAAGCCACCACTATTGAGATGGATCAGGGACTTTGGAGGTTTATCCTATTAGAAGGGTTGTGGCCATTGGAATGGGCAACACAATTCCCTGGAGAGGGCAAGTACAGTCCTCAGGTTTGGCTCCAGGGGCCTGAGCCTGTAGGTTTTGAAGGCCAGGGCTGTTTGGACAGTTGTCTGAAAACACAAACTCGGCTTATGTTTTGGGTCATAGGTTTGGCCGGACAGACCTACAGACTTTCGTCAATCTGTGGGATGGGAGGACTCATTTCAGTTTTGTTACCTCAGCTGTCCCTCCAAAAAAGGAATTCCAAAGCAATGCCGTGGGAAGACTGAAGGGACAACCCGAACTATGGTTAAAAATTGGGCCCTAGGGGCATGGCAAGCCCAATATGCTATCTCTTTATCCAGCCACTGAGTGGCCTGACTTGAGGACTCGGCTCAGCGTGAGGGTCACAATTTTTGTTTGTGACCAATGTGGCCCGCGAGCATGGGCAGGGACTCATGGGCCACACTGGTTTCAACTACACAGAATGTTGGACAACATGCCAACCACAAGGTTTCTTGCCATGGGGAAGGAGTTCTGATTTCTGCATCACCTTCAACCCTGGGCAGTGATTGGAGATAAGGTCTAGGTTCTGAAACTTGAAAACCGAGGTCGGGAAGAGATGACGACCTAAGGCCATGGTGGCTCAATGTGCTCAGTGTGCGGCCAGCTGTCTGGGAGGGGGCAGGGGGTCTAGGTTCAGGCTGTGTCAGAAAGGGCCTTAGTGCCCTGGTCAGCCTATGTATTTGGGGTACAGCCAAGGTCGGTGCAGGTTGATCCTCATTTGGGGTTACTGGGTAGCCCCAGAGGGCAATGTTTTTCTTCTGGAGGGCCGGCAGAGTGCTGCATTGTAGTTCTGGATTGCCAAACTGGAGGTCTTGTGGGCCAGTATTCTGACGACAAATGTCTGAGAACACAAGCTAGGCTTAGGTTTCTGGGTGAGGCCATGGCAGGCACAATCTACAGACCTGAATCGAGATCTCATGCTTCTGAAGTCAGGGCGAGGATCAGACGTCGCTCAGGTTGGAGTTTCTGTCCCTGATGGCCCCTTCATGAATGGGGGGGCATCACGAGGCCATGGGGGTTATCCCACGATGGGAGATGTGAGAAGCTCCAAACTGCAGAGAGTCTTCTGCAGGTCAATTGAGACCTGTTGTATGGCTCCTGGCCAGTGATTCTGAGCAGGGTTCTAAGGTTGGATGGCTGGGTAGCCCACCTCGCATTCCAAATGTCTCCTAGCAACAAGACAGGTTAGATCTCCTGGATCTGTGGGGAGCAACTGAGGACGCTGAGTTGAAATGGACGCCCCTGGGGATGGGTCCTAATGTGCTTTTGTGTCTATGGAGACCTTGGAATGAAGCGGTGGCATTGGGGCTCTAAAGGGTTCTCCTAAACAGAGGCTTTGACACAGCTCCAACTTGCAAGTTTCCCATGTGTAGATGAGATGTTTTCTGATGGGTGAGTCAAGAAACAGCTATATGCTGATTTGAAATCCAGGCCTCTGAGGAGAGATGCCTGGAAACCAAAGCAATGGATCTGATTAGTGCCTAGGGGCCTGTTCTTTCCTTTTTACCTCTGGGGACATCTGTCTATGGGTCTGAGTGCAGGTAGGTGCTAGTTGGGTTCAGATTGCCCCTGTTTTTCCTGGAAAGCTACCACTATTGAGATGGATCTGGGACTTTGGAGGTTTATCCTATTAGAAGGGTTGTGGCCATTGGAATGGGCACACACAATTCCCTTGGAGAGGGCAAGTACAGTCCTCAGGTTTGGCTCCAGGGGCCTGAGCCTGTAGGTTGTGTAGGCCAGGGCTGTTTGGACAGTTGTCTGAAAACACAAACTCGGCTTATGTTTCGGGTCATAGGTATGGCATGACTGACCTACAGACCATGAGGAGAACCCTTCGGGATTTGAAAGAAGGGTGAGTGTGAGGCTCCTGCTCATGTTTTTGTCTCTGGATACCGTGGCACTCATGGTCGTGGAATTTCTGGGTGACTTCATGGGAAATGGACGAGTCTTAATCTCTGGTGGTTTGGCCTTGTCCAAAGAGTTTGGGCTCATTCTGTTGGCTGGAAGAAGTCCGTTTTTTTTTGTTTTTGTTTTTTTTTGTTGTTGTTGTTGTTGTTTTCTTTTTTAACCTCAGGTGTCCCACCAAATGAGGAATTCCAGAATAGAGCCCTGTGGAGGGGCGACTGGACAATCAGAAATTGATTAAAAATTGGGGCCTAGGGACATGTCAAGCCCATTATGACATCTAATGGTCTAGCAACTGAGAGGACTTACTAGAGGACAGGACTCAGGCTGAGGGTCACAATGCATGTGTATGCCCTCGTCGAACTCAAGTATGGGCGGGGATTCAGGGTGAATGCTGGTTTCTCCTACACTGAACGTTGGACAACGTGCCAACCACAAGGGTTCTTGCCATGGGTAAGGAGGAGTTCTGATTTCTGCATCACACTCACCCCTGGGCAGTTATTGGAGATAAGGTCTCGGTTCTGAAGCCTGAAAACTGAGGTAGGGAAGATATGATGACCTAAGGCCATGGCGGGTTTTATGTGCTCAGTGTGCGGTCAGCTTTCTGGGTGTTGGTCAGGAGGTCCGGGCTCAGGTTGTGTTCGACAGTGCATTAGTGCCCAGGTTAGACTATATAATTTGGGTAAAGTCGAGTGCTGTGTAGGTTTATCCTCATTTAAGGTGCCTGGGCAGCTCATGAGGCAATAATTTTTTTTCTAGAGGGCAGGCAGAGTGCTGCATTGTGGGTCCGGAATTGCCAAACTTGAGGGCTTCGGGGCCAGGAGTGTGAGGACGGAAGTCTGAGAAGACAAGCTAGACTTGGATTTCAGGGCGAGGGCACGGCAGGTACCCCCTGCATATCTGAACCAATATCTCATGCATCTGAAGTCAAGGCGAGGATCAGACGTTGGCTCAGGTTGGAGTATCTGTGCATGACGGCCGCTTCATGAAGGGAGCGGAATCTCGGGGCCATTGAGGTTGTCCCACGTTGGGAGTTGTGGGATGCCCCCTTCAAGGATTCCTTCTGCGGGTCAATTGAGACCTGTTGGACAGCTCCAGGACATCCCATATGGAATGACTCCAGAGCACCATTCTCGGATGGATGCTTGGGAAGCCCGCCTCGCATTCCAATTGTCTCCTAGCAACAAGACAGTTTAGATCTGATAGCTCTGCCAGAGCAACCGGGGTGGCTGAGTTGAAATGGACTTTCCTGAGGATGGACCCTAATGTCTTTTTGTGTCCATGAGGGCCGTGGAATGGGGCGGTGGCACCGGGATCTTGAAGTACTCTCCTAAGCTTTGGACATGGCTCCCATGCACAGGTTTCCTTGTGGAGACGAGATGAGTTCTGATGGGTGCCTCAGGATAACCCCTATCCTCGTATTGGAATCAGGCTTTTGAGGACACATGCCTGTAACCAAAAGCAATGGATCCCATTATGGCCTAGGGTCCTGTCTGGTTCAATCTGCTTCTCTCGGGACATCCACCTATGGTATGAGTGGAGGTCGATTATCAGCTGGTGTGAGACAGCCCTTGTTTGTTCCGGGCGACGTACACTATTGGGATGGCCTCAGGGACTTGGAGGTTTCTCCTAATTTGTACGATTTTGGACCATGGAATGGGCAGAATTCCCATGGATTGGTAGGCACAGTCCAAATGTGTGGCTCCAGGGGCCCAGCCTAGAGGGTGTGTGGCCCAAGACTTTGAGAACAGAAGTCTGAAAACACAAACTCAGCTTGTGTTTGGGGACGTAGTTATGGCAGGCCCGATCTACAAACCATGAGAAGAACTCTTCAGGATATGAAGAAAGTGCGAGTCTGAGGCGCTTGCTCAGGCGTTTGTCTCTGGATTTTGTATCAGCGATGGCCATGGAATGTCGGAGAGGCCTCATGGGCCATGCACGAATCTTCCTCTTTGAGGATTTGGCCCGATTCCCAATTGCTTTTCGTCAATCTGTGGGATGGGAGGACTCATTTCAGTTTTGTTACCTCAGCTGTCCCTCCAAAAGAGGAATTCCAAAGCAATGCCGTGGGGAAGACTGAAGGGACAACCCGAACTATGGTTAAAAATTGGGCCCTAGGGGCATGGCAAGCCCAATATGCTATCTCTTTATACAGCCACTGAGTGGCCTTACTTGAGGACTGGGCTCAGCCTGAGGGTCACAATGTTTGTTTGTGACCAATGTGGCCCGCGAGCATGGGCGGGGACTCATGGGCCACACTGGTTTCAACTACACTGAATGTTGGACAACATGCCAACCACAAGGTTTCTTGCCATGGGGAAGGAGTTCTGATTTCTGCATTACCTTCAACCCTGGGCAGTGATTGGAGATAAGGTCTAGGTTCTGAAACCTGAAAACCGAGGTTGGGAAGAGATGACGTCCTAAGGCCATGGTGGCTCAATGTGCTCAGTGTGCGGCCAGCTGTCTGGGAGGGGTCAGGGGGTCCAGGCTCAGGCTGTGTCAGAAAGGGCCTTAGTGCCCTGGTAAGTCTATGTATTGGGGTACAGCAAAGGTCGGTGCAGGTTGATCCTCATTTGGGGTTACTGGGTAGCCCCAGAGGGCAATGTTTTTCTTCTGGAGGGCCGGCAGAGTGCTGCATTGTAGTTCTGGATTGCCAAACTGGAGGTCTTGTGGGCCAGTAGTCTGACGACAAAAGTCTGAGAACACAACTAGGCTTAGGTTTCTGGGTGAGGCCATGGCTGGCACAATCTACAGACCTGAATCGAGATCTCGTGCATCTGAAGTCAGAGCGAGGATCAGACGATCGCTGAGGTTGGAGTTTCTGCCCCTGATGGCGCCTTCTTAAATGGGGGGGCATCACGAGGCCATGGGGGTTTTCCCACGATGGGAGTTGTGAGAAGCTCCAAATTGCAGAGAGTCTTCTGCAGGACAATTGAGACCTGTTGTTTGGCTCCTGGCCAATGATTCTGAGCAGGGTTCTAAGGATGGATGGCTGGGTAGCCCACTCGCATTCCAATTGTCTCCTAGCAACAAGACAGGTGAGATCTCCTGGATCTGTGGGGAGCAACCGAGGACGCTGAGTTGAAATGGACGCCCCTGGCGATGGGTCCTAATGTGCTTTTGTGTCTATGGAGACCTTGGTTTGAAGCGGTGGCACTGGGGCCCTAAAGGGTTCTCCTAAACAGAGGCTTTGACACAGCTCCAATGTGCAAGTTTCCCATGTGTCGATGAGATATTTGCTGATGGGTGAGTCAAGAAACAGCTATATGCTGCTTTTGAAATCCAGGCCTCTGAGGAGAGATGCCTGGAAACCAAAGCAATAGATATGCTTAGTGCCTAGGGGCCTGTTCTTTCCTTTTTACCTCTGGGGACAACTGTCTATGGGTCTGAGTGCAGGAAGGTGCTCATTTGGGCTCAGTTTGCCCCTGTTTTTCCTGGGAAGCCACCACTATTGAGATGGATCTGGGACTTTGGAGGTTTATCCTATTAGAAGGGTTGTGTCCATTGGAATGGGCACACACAATTCCCTTGGAGAAGGCAAGTACAGTCCTCAGGTTGGGCTCCAGGGGCCTGAGCCTGTAGGTTTTGAAGGCCAGGGCTGTTTGGACAGTTGTCTGAAAACACAAACTCGGCTTATGTTTTGGGTCATAGGTATGGCAGGACTGACCTACAGACCATGAGTAGAAATCTTCGGGATTTGAAAGAAGGGCGAGTGTGAGGCTACTGCTCAGTTTTTGTCTCTGGATATCGTGTCAATCATGGTCGTGGAATTTCTGGGTGACTTCATGGGAAATGGACGAGTCTTACTCTCTGGTGGTTTGGCCCCGTCCAAAGAGTTTGGGGTCATTCTGTGGGCTGGAAGAAGTCCGTTTTTTCTTTTGTTGTTGTTTTCTTATTTAACCTCAGGTGTCCCACCAAATGAGGGATTCCAGAGTAGAGCCCTGGGGAGTGGCGACTGGACAACCAGAAATCTGTTTAAATATTGGGGCCTAGGGACATGTCAAGCCCATTATGACATCTAATGGTCCAGCCACTGAGAGGACTTACTAGAGGACAGGACTCATGCTGAGGGTCACAATGCGTGTGTATGCCCTTGTCCCTCAAGAATGGGCGGGGCCTCAGAATGAATGCTGTTTTCTCCTACACTGAACGTTGGACAACGTGCCAACCACAAGGGTTCTTGCCATGGGTAAGGAGGAGTTCTGATTTCTGCATCACACTCACCCCTGGGCAGTGATTGGAGATAAGGTCTCGGTTCTGAAGCCTGAAAACTGAGGTAGCGAGGGATGATGACTTAAGGCCATGGCGGCTTTTAAGTGCTCAGTGTGCGGACAACTTTCTGGGTGTTGGTCAAGAGGTCCGCGCTCAGGTTTTGTTCGAGTGTGCATTAGTGCCCAAGTTGTACTATATAATTTGGGTAAATTCGAGTGCTGTGTAGGTTTATCCTCATTTAAGGTGCCTGGGCAGCTCATGAGGCAATAATTTTTTTTCTAGAGGGCAGGCAGAGTGCTGCATTGTGGGTCCGGAATTGCCAAACTTGAGGGCTTCGGGGCAGGAGTGTGAGGACGGACCTCTGAGAAGACAAGCTAGACTTGGGTTTCAGGGTGAGGGCACGGAAGGTACCCCCTGCAGTTCTGAACCCATATCTCATGCATCTGAAGTCAGGGCGAGGATCAGACGTTGGCTCAGGTTGGAGTTTCTGTGCATGACGGCCGCTTCATGAAGGGAGCGGAATCTCGGGGCCATTGAGGTTTTCCCACGTTGGGATTTGTGGGATGCCCCCTTCACGGATTCCTTCTGCGGGACAATTGAGACCTGTTGGACAGCTCCAAGACATCCCATATGGAATGACTCCAGAGCACCGTTCTCGGATGGATGCTTGGGAAGCCTGCCTCGCATTCCAATTGTCTCCTAGCAACAAGACAGTTTAGATCTGATGGCTCTGCCGGAGCCACCGGGGTGGCTGAGTTGAAATGGACTTTCCTGAGGATGGGCCCTAATATCTTTTTGTGTCCATGAGGGCCGTGGAATGGGGCGGTGGCACCGGGACCCTGAAGTACTCCCCTAAGCGTTGGACATGGCTCCCATGCGCAGGTTTCCTTGTGGAGACGAGATGAGTTCTGATGGTTGCCTCAGGAAAACTCCTATGCTCGTATTGGAATCAGGCTTTTGAGGAGACATGCCTGTAACCCAAAGCAATGGATCCCATTATGGCCTAGGGTCCTGTCTGGTTCAATCTTCTTCTCTGGGGACATCCATCTATGGTATGAGTGGAGGTCGATTATCAGCTGGTGTCAGACAGCCCTTGTTTGTTCAGGGCGACGTACACTATTGGGATGGCCTCAGGGACCTTGCAGGTTTCTCCTAATTAGTACGTTTTTGGACCATGGAATGGGCAGAATTCCCATGGATTGGTAATCACAGTCCTAATTTGTGGCTCCAGGGGCCCAGCCTGGAGGGTGTGTGGCCCAAGACTTTGAGGACAGAAGTCTGAAACACAAACTCAGCTTAGGTTTGGGGACGTAGGTATGGCAGGACCGATCTACAAACCATGAGAAGAACTCTTCAGGATATGAAGAAAGTGCGAGTCTGAGGCACTTTCTCAGGCTTTTGTCTCTGGATTTTGTATCAGCGATGGCCGTGGAATGTCCGAGAGGCCTCATGGGCCATGGACGAATCTTCCTCTGTGAGGATTTGGCCCGATTCCCAATTGCTTTTCGTCAATCTGTGGGATGGGAGGACTCATTTCAGTTTTGTTACCTCAGCTGTCCCTCCCAAAGAGGAATTCCAAAGCAATGCCGTGGGGAAGACTGAAGGGACAACCCGAACTATGGTTAAAAATTGGGCCCTAGGGGCATGGCAAGCCCAATATGCTATCTCTTTATCCAGCCACTGAGTGGCCTTACTTGAGGACTGGGCTCAGCCTGAGGGTCACAATGTTTGTTTGTGACCAATGTGGCCCGCGAGCATGGGCGGGGACTCATGGGCCACACTGGTTTCAACTACACTGAATGTTGGACAACATGCCAACCACAAGGTTTCTTGCCATGGGGAAGGAGTTCTGATTTCTGCATCACCTTCAACCCTGGGCAGTGATTGGAGATAAGGTCTAGGTACTGAAACTTGAAAACCGAGGTCGGGAAAAGATGACGACCTAAGGCCATGGTGGCTCAATGTGCTCAGTGTGCGGCCAGCTGTCTGGGAGGGGGCAGGGGGTCTAGGCTCAGGCTGTGTCAGAAAGGGCCTTAGTGCCCTGGTCAGCCTATGTATTTGGGGTACAGCCAAGGTCGGTGCAGGTTGATACTCATTTGGGGTTACTGGGTAGCCCCAGAGGGCAATGTTTTTCTTCTGGAGGGCCGGCAGAGTGCTGCATTGTAGTTCTGGATTGCCAAACTGGAGGTCTTGTGGGCCAGTATTCTGACGACAAATGTCTGAGAACACAAGCTAGGCTTAGGTTTCTGGGTGAGGCCATGGCAGGCACAACCTACAGACCTGAATCGAGATCTCATGCTTCTGAAGTCAGGGCGAGGATCAGACGTCGCTCAGGTTGGAGTTTCTGTCCCTGATGGCCCCTTCATGAATGGGGGGGCATCACGAGGCCATAGGGGTTATCCCACGATGGGAGATGTGAGAAGCTCCAAACTGTAGAGAGTCTTCTGCAGGTCAATTGAGACCTGTTGTTTGGCTCCTGGCCAATGATTCTGAGCAGGGTTCTAAGGATGGATGGCTGGGTAGCCCACCTCGCATTCCAAATGTCTCCTAGCAACAAGACAGGTTAGATCTCCTGGATCTGTGGGGAGCAACTGAGGACGCTGAGTTGAAATGGACGCCCCTGGGGATGGGTCCTAATGTGCTTTTGTGTCTATGGAGACCTTGGAATGAAGCGGTGGCATTGGGGCTCTAAAGGGTTCTCCTAAACAGAGGCTTTGACACAGCTCCAACTTGCAAGTTTCCCATGTGTAGATGAGATGTTTTCTGATGGGTGAGTCAAGAAACAGCTATATGCTGCTTTTGAAATCCAGGCCTCTGAGGAGAGATGCCTGGAAACCAAAGCAATGGATCTGATTAGTGCCTAGGGGCCTCTTCTTTCCTTTTTACCTCTGGGGACATCTGTCTATGGGTCTGAGTGCAGGTAGGTGCTCAGTTGGGCTCAGATTGCCCCTGTTTTTCCTGGAAAGCTACCACTATTGAGATGGATCAGGGACTTTGGAGGTTTATCCTATTAGAAGGGTTGTGGCCATTGGAATGGGCACACACAATTCCCTTGGAGAGGGCAAGTACAGTCCTCAGGTTTGGCTCCAGGGGCCTGAGCCTGTAGGTTGTGTAGGCCAGGGCTGTTTGGACAGTTGTCTGAAAACTCAAACTCGGCTTATGTTTCGGGTCATAGGTATGGCATGACTGACCTACAGACCATGAGGAGAACCCTTCGGGATTTGAAAGAAGGGTGAGTGTGAGGCTCCTGCTCATGTTTTTGTCTCTGGATACCGTGGCACTCATGGTCGTGGAATTTCTGGGTGACTTTATGGGAAATGGACGAGTCTTAATCTCTGGTGGTTTGGCCTTGTCCAAAGAGTTTGGGCTCATTCTGTTGGCTGGAATAAGTCCGTTTTTTTTATTTGTTGTTGTTGTTGTTGTTGTTTTCTTTTTTAACCTCAGGTGTCCCACCAAATGAGGAATTCCAGAATAGAGCCCTGTGGAGGGGCGACAGGACAATCAGAAATCTGATTAAAAATTGGGGCCTAGGGACATGTCAAGCCCATTATGACATCTAATGGTCTAGCAACTGAGAGGACTTACTAGAGGACAGGACTCAGGCTGAGGGTCACAATGCATGTGTATGCCCTCGTCGAACTCAAGTATGGGCGGGGATTCAGGGTGAATGCTGGTTTCTCCTACACTGAACGTTGGACAACGTGCCAACCACAAGGGTTCTTGCCATGGGTAAGGAGGAGTTCTGATTTCTGCATCACACTCACCCCTGGGCAGTTATTGGAGATAAGGTCTCGGTTCTGAAGCCTGAAAACTGAGGTAGGGAAGATATGATGACCTAAGGCCATGGCGGGTTTTATGTGCTCAGTGTGCGGTCAGCTTTCTGGGTGTTGGTCAGGAGGTCCGGGCTCAGGTTGTGTTCGACAGTGCATTAGTGCCCAGGTTAGACTATATAATTTGGGTAAAGTCGAGTGCTGTGTAGGTTTATCCTCATTTAAGGTGCCTGGGCAGCTCATGAGGCAATAATTTTTTTTCTAGAGGGCAGGCAGAGTGCTGCATTGTGGGTCCGGAATTGCCAAACTTGAGGGCTTCGGGGCCAGGAGTGTGAGGACGGAAGTCTGAGAAGACAAGCTAGACTTGGATTTCAGGGCGAGGGCACGGCAGGTACCCCGTGCATATCTGAACCAATATCTCATGCATCTGAAGTCAGGGCGAGGATCAGACGTTGGCTCAGTTTGGAGTATCTGTGCATGACGGCCGCTTCATGAAGGGAGCGGAATCTCGGGGCCATTGAGGTTGTCCCACGTTGGGAGTAGTGGGATGCCCCCTTCAAGGATTCCTTCTGCGGGACAATTGAGACCTGTTGGACAGCTCCAGGACATCCCATATGGAATGACTCCAGAGCACCATTCTCGGATGGATGCTTGGGAAGCCCGCCTCGCATTCCAATTGTCTCCTAGCAACAAGACAGTTTAGATCTGATAGCTCTGCCAGAGCAACCGGGGTGGCTGAGTTGAAATGGACTTTCCTGAGGATGGACCCTAATGTCTTTTTGTGTCCATGAGGGCCGTGGAATGGGGCGGTGGCACCGGGATCTTGAAGTACTCTCCTAAGCTTTGGACATGGCTCCCATGCACAGGTTTCCTTGTGGAGACGAGATGAGTTCTGATGGGTGCCTCAGGAAAACCCCTATGCTCGTATTGGAATCAGGCTTTTGAGGACACATGCCTGTAACCAAAAGCAATGGATCCCATTATGGCCTAGGGTCCTGTCTGGTTCAATCTTATTCTCTCGGGACATCCACCTATGGTATGAGTGGAGGTCGATTATCAGCTGGTGTGAGACAGCCCTTGTTTGTTCCGGGCGACGTACACTATTGGGATGGCCTCAGGGACTTTGGAGGTTTCTCCTAATTTGTACGATTTTGGACCATGGAATGGGCAGAATTCCCATGGATTGGTAGGCACAGTCCAAATGTGTGGCTCCAGGGGCCCAACCTAGAGGGTGTGTGGCCCAAGACTTTGAGAACAGAAGTCTGAAAACACAAACTCAGCTTAGGTTTGGGGACGTAGATATGGCAGGCCCGATCTACAAAGCATGAGAAGAACTCTTCAGGATATGAAGAAAGTGCGAGTCTGAGGCGCTTTCTCAGGCTTTTGTCTCTGGATTTTGTATCAGCGATGGCCGTGGAATGTCCGAGAGGCCTCATGGGCCATGCACGAATCTTCCTCTTTGAGGATTTGGCCCGATTCCCAATTGCTTTTCGTCAATCTGTGGGATGGGAGGACTCATTTCAGTTTTGTTACCTCAGCTGTCCCTCCAAAAGAGGAATTCCAAAGCAATGCCGTGGGGAAGACTGAAGGGACAACCCGAACTATGGTTAAAAATTGGGCCCTAGGGGCATGGCAAGCCCAATATGCTATCTCTTTATCCAGCCACTGAGTGGCCTTACTTGAGGACTGGGCTCAGCCTGAGGGTCACAATGTGTTTTTGTGACCAATGTGGCCCGCGAGCATGGGCGGGGCCTCATGGGCCACACTGGTTTCTACTACACTGAATGTTGGACAACATGCCAACCACAAGGTTTCTTGCCATGGGGAAGGAGTTCTGATTTCTGCATTACCTTCAACCCTGGGCAGTGATTGGAGATAAGGTCTAGGTTCTGAAACCTGAAAACCGAGGTTGGGAAGAGATGACGTCCTAAGGCCATGGTGGCTCGATGTACTCCGTGTGCGGCCAGCTGTCTGGGAGGGGTCAGGGGGTCCAGGCTCAGGCTGTGTCAGAAAGGGCCTTAGTGCCCTGGTAAGTCTATGTATTGGGGTACAGCCAAGGTCGGTGCAGGTTGATCCTCATTTGGGGTTACTGGGTAGCCCCAGAGGGCAATGTTTTTCTTCTGGAGGGCTGGCAGAGTGCTGCATTGTAGTTCTGGATTGCCAAACTGGAGGGCTTGTGGGCCAGTAGTCTGACAACAAAAGTCTGAGAACACAACTAGGCTTAGGTTTCTGGGTGAGGCCATGGCTGGCACAATCTACAGACCTGAATCGAGATCTCGTGCATCTGAAGTCAGAGCGAGGATCAGACGATCGCTGAGGTTGGAGTTTCTGCCCCTGATGGCGCCTTCTTAAATGGGGGGGCATCACGAGGCCATGGGGGTTTTCCCACGATGGGAGTTGTGAGAAGCTCCAAATTGCAGAGAGTCTTCTGCAGGACAATTGAGACCTGTTGTTTGGCTCCTGGCCAATGATTCTGAGCAGGGTTCTAAGGATGGATGGCTGGGTAGCCCACTCGCATTCCAATTGTCTCCTAGCAACAAGACAGGTTAGATCTCCTGGATCTGTGGGGAGCAACCGAGGACGCTGAGTTGAAATGGACACCCCTGGGGATGTGTCCTAATGTGCTTTTGTGTCTATGGAGACCTTGGATTGAAGCGGTGGCACTGGGGCCCTAAAGGGTTCTCCTAAACAGAGGCTTTGACACAGCTCCAACGTGCAAGTTTCCCATGTGTCGATGAGATGTTTGCTGATGGGTGAGTCAAGAAACAGCTATATGCTGCTTTTGAAATCCAGGCCTCTGAGGAGAGATGCCTGGAAACCAAAGCAATGGATCTGCTTAGTGCCTAGGGGCCTGTTCTTTCCTTTTTACCTCTGGGGACAACTGTCTATGGGTCTGAGTGCAGGTAGGTGCTCAGTTGGGCTCAGATTGCCCCTGTTTTTCCTGGGAAGCCACCACTATTGAGATGGATCTGGGACTTTGGTGGTTTATCCTAAGAAGGGTTGTGTCCATTGGAATGGGCACACACAATTCCCTTGGAGAAGGCAAGTACAGTCCTCAGGTTGGGCTCCAGGGGCCTGAGCCTGTAGGTTTTGAAGGCCAGGGTTTTTTGGACAGTTGTCTGAAAACACAAACTCGGCTTATGTTTTGGGTCATAGGTATGGCAGGACTGACCTACAGACCATGAGTAGAAATCTTCGGGATTTGAAAGAAGGGCGAGTGTGAGGCTACTGCTCAGTTTTTGTCTCTGGATATCGTGTCACTCATGGTCGTGGAATTTCTGGGTGACTTCATGGGAAATGGACGAGTCTTACTCTCTGGTGGTTTGGCCCCGTCCAAAGAGTTTGGGGTCATTCTGTGGGCTGGAAGAAGTCCGTTTTTTCTTTTGTTGTTGTTTTCTTATTTAACCTCAGGTGTCCCACCAAATGAGGGATTCCAGAGTAGAGCCCTGGGGAGTGGCGACTGGACAACCAGAAATCTGTTTAAATATTGGGGCCTAGGGACATGTCAAGCCCATTATGACATCTAATGGTCCAGCCACTGAGAGGACTTACTAGAGGACAGGACTCATGCTGAGGGTCACAATGCGTGTGTATGCCCTTGTCCCTCAAGAATGGGCGGGGCCTCATAATGAATGCTCTTTTCTCCTACACTGAACGTTGGACAACGTGCCAACCACAAGGGTTCTTGCCATGGGTAAGGAGGAGTTCTGATTTCTGCATCACACTCACCCCTGGGCAGTGATTGGAGATAAGGTCTCGGTTCTGAAGCCTGAAAACTGAGGTAGCGAGGGATGATGACTTAAGGCCATGGCGGCTTTTAAGTGCTCAGTGTGCGGTCAACTTTCTGGGTGTTGGTCAAGAGGTCCGCGCTCAGGTTTTGTTCGACAGTGCATTAGTGCCCAAGTTATACTATATAATTTGGGTAAATTCGAGTGCTGTGTAGGTTTATCCTCATTTAAGGTGCCTGGGCAGCTCATGAGGCAATAATTTTTTTTCTAGAGGGCAGGCAGAGTGCTGCATTGTGGGTCCGGAATTGCCAAACTTGAGGGCTTCGGGGCAGGAGTGTGAGGACGGACGTCTGAGAAGACAAGCTAGACTTGGGTTTCAGGGTGAGGGCACGGAAGGTACCCCTTGCAGTTCTGAACCCATATCTCATGCATCTGAAGTCAGGGCGAGGATCAGACGTTGGCTCAGGTTGGATTTTCTGTGCATGACGGCCGCTTCATGAAGGGAGCGGAATCTCGGGGCCATTGAGGTTTTCCCACGTTGGGATTTGTGGGATGCCCCCTTCACGGATTCCTTCTGCGGGACAATTGAGACCTGTTGGACAGCTCCAGGACATCCCATATGGAATGACTCCAGAGCACCGTTCTCGGATGGATGCTTGGGAAGCCTGCCTCGCATTCCAATTGTCTCCTAGCAACAAGACAGTTTAGATCTGATGGCTCTGCCGGAGCCACCGGGGTGGCTGAGTTGAAATGGACTTTCCTGAGGATGGGCCCTAATATCTTTTTGTGTCCATGAGGGCCGTGGAATGGGGCGGTGGCACCGGGACCCTGAAGTACTCCCCTAAGCGTTGGACATGGCTCCCATGCGCAGGTTTCCTTGTGGAGACGAGATGAGTTCTGATGGTTGCCTCAGGAAAACTCCTATGCTCGTATTGGAATCAGGCTTTTGAGGAGACATGCCTGTAACCCAAAGCAATGGATCCCATTATGGCCTCGCGTCCTGTCTGGTTCAATCTTCTTCTCTGGGGACATCCATCTATGGTATGAGTGGAGGTCGATTATCAGCTGGTGTCAGTCAGCCCTTGTTTGTTCAGGGCGACGTACACTATTGGGATGGCCTCAGGGACCTTGGAGGTTTCTCCTAATTTGTACGTTTTTGGACCATGGAATGGGCAGAATTCCCATGGATTGGTAGGCACAGTCCTAATTTGTGGCTCCAGGGGCCCAGCCTGGAGGGTGTGTGGCCCAAGACTTTGAGGACAGAAGTCTGAAACACAAACTCAGCTTAGGTTTGGGGACGTAGGTATGGCAGGACCGATCTACAAACCATGAGAAGAACTCTTCAGGATATGAAGAAAGTGCGAGTCTGAGGCACTTTCTCAGGCTTTTGTCTCTGGATTTTGTATCAGCGATGGCCGTGGAATGTCCGAGAGGCCTCATGGGCCATGGACGAATCTTCCTCTGTGAGGATTTGGCCCGATTCCCAATTGCTTTTCGTCAATCTGTGGGATGGGAGGACTCATTTCAGTTTTGTTACCTCTGCTGTCCCACCAAAAGAGGAATTCCATAGCAATGCCGTGGGGAAGACTGAAGGGACAACCCGAACTATGGTTAAAAATTGGGCCCTAGGGGCATGGCAAGCACAATATGCTATCTCTTTATCCAGCCACTGAGTGGCCTTACTTGAGGACTGGGCTCAGCCTGAGGGTCAAAATGTGTGTTTGTGACCAATGTGGCCCGCGAGCATGGGCGGGGACTAATGGGCCACACTGGTTTCAACTACACTGAACGTTGGACAACATGCCAACCACAAGGTTTCTTGCCATGGGGAAGGAGTTCTGATTTCTGCATCACCTTCAACCCTGGGCAGTGATTGGAGATAAGGTCTAGGTTCTGAAACTTGAAAACCGAGGTTGGGAAGAGATGACGACCTAAGGCCATGGTGGCTCAATGTGCTCAGTGTTCGGCCAGCTGTCTGGGAGGGGGCAGGGGGTCTAGGCTCAGGCTGTGTCAGAAAGGGCCTTAGTGCCCTGGTCAGCCTATGTATTTGGGGTACAGACAAGGTCGGTTCAGGTTGATCCTCATTTGGGGTTACTGGGTAGCCCCATTGGGCAATGTTTTTCTTCTGGAGGGCCGGCAGAGTGCTGCATTGTAGTTTTGGATTGCCAAACTGGAGGTTGTGGGCCAGTATTCTGACGACAAATGTCTGAGAACACAAGCTAGGCTTAGGTTTCTGGGTGAGGCCATGGCAGGCACAATCTACAGACCTGAATCGAGATCTCATGCTTCTGAAGTCAGGGCGAGGATCAGACGTCGCTCAGGTTGGAGTTTCTGTCCCTGATGGCCCCTTCATAAATGGGGGGGCATCACGAGGCCATGGGGGTTATCCCACGATGGGAGTTGTGAGAAGCTCCAAACTGTAGAGAGTCTTCTGCAGGTCAATTGAGACCTGTTGTTTGGCTCCTGGCCAATGATTCTGAGCAGGGTTCTAAGGATGGATGGCTGGGTAGCCCACCTCGCATTCCAAATGTCTCCTAGCAACAAGACAGGTTAGATCTCCTGGATCTGTGGGGAGCAACCGAGGACGCTGAGTTGAAATGGACGCCCCTGGGGATGGTCCTAATGTGCTTTTGTGTCTATGGAGACCTTGGAATGAAGCGGTGGCATTGGGGCTCTAAAGGGTTCTCCTAAACAGAGGCTTTGACACAGCTCCCACTTGCAAGTTTCCCATGTGTAGATGAGATGTTTTCTGATGGGTGAGTCAAGAAACAGCTATATGCTGCTTTTGAAATCCAGGCCTCTGAGGAGAGATGCCTGGAAACCAAAGCAATGGATCTGATTAGTGCCTAGGGGCCTGTTCTTTCCTTTTTACCTCTGGGGACATCTGTCTATGGGTCTGAGTGCAGGTAGGTGCTCAGTTGGGCTCAGATTGCCCCTGTTTTTCCTGGAAAGCTACCACTATTGAGATGGATCAGGGACTTTGGAGGTTTATCCTATTAGAAGGGTTGTGGCCATTGGAATGGGCACACACAATTCCCTTGGAGAGGGCAAGTACAGTCCTCAGGTTTGGCTCCAGGGGCCTGAGCCTGTAGGTTGTGTAGGCCAGGGCTGTTTGGACAGTTGTCTGAAAACACAAACTCGGCTTATGTTTCGGGTCATAGGTATGGCATGACTGACCTACAGACCATGAGGAGAACCCTTCGGGATTTGAAAGAAGGGTGAGTTTGAGGCTCCTGCTCATGTTTTTGTCTCTGGATACCGTGGCACTCATGGTCGTGGAATTTCTGGGTGACATTATGGGAAATGGACGAGTCTTAATCTCTGGTGGTTTGGCCTTGTCCAAAGAGTTTGGGCTCATTCTGTTGGCTGGAAGAAGTCCGTTTTTTTTTTTTGTTTTTTTTTGTTGTTGTTGTTGTTGTTTTCTTTTTTAACCTCAGGTGTCCCACCAAATGAGGAATTCCAGAATAGAGCCCTGTGGAGGGGCGACTGGACAATCAGAAATCTGATTAAAAATTGGGGCCTAGGGACATGTCAAGCCCATTATGACATCTAATGGTCTAGCAACTGAGAGGACTTACTAGAGGACAGGACTCAGGCTGAGGGTCACAATGCATGTGTATGCCCTCGTCGAACTCAAGAATGGGCGGGGACTCAGGGTGAATGCTGGTTTCTCCTACACTGAACGTTGGACAACGTGCCAACCATAAGGGTTCTTGCCATGGGTAAGGAGGAGTTCTGATTTCTGCATCACACTCACCCCTGGGCAGTTATTGGAGATAAGGTCTCGGTTCTGAAGCCTGAAACCTGAGGTAGGGAAGATATGATGACCTAAGGCCATGGCGGGTTTTATGTGCTCAGTGTGCGGTCAGCTTTCTGGGTGTTGGTCAGGAGGTCCGGGCTCAGGTTGTGTTCGACAGTGCATTAGTGCCCAGGTTAGACTATATAATTTGGGTAAAGTCGAGTGCTGTGTAGGTTTATCCTCATTTAAGGTGCCTGGGCAGCTCATGAGGCAATAATTTTTTTTCTAGAGGGCAGGCAGAGTGCTGCATTGTGGGTCCGGAATTGCCAAACTTGAGGGCTTCTGGGCCAGGAGTGTGAGGGCGGAAGTCTGAGAAGACAAGCTAGACTTGGATTTCAGGGCGAGGACACGGCAGGTACCCCCTGCAGATCTGAACCAATATCTCATGCATCTGAAGTCAGGGCGAGGATCAGACGTTGGCTCAGGTTGGAGTATCTGTGCATGACGGCCGCTTCATGAAGGGAGCGGAATCTCGGGGCCATTGAGGTTGTCCCACGTTGGGAGTTGTGGGATGCCCCCTTCAAGGATTCCTTCTGCGGGACAATTGAGACCTGTTGGACAGCTCCAGGACATCCCATATGGAATGACTCCAGAGCACCATTCTCGGATGGATGCTTGGGAAGCCCGCCTCGCATTCCAATTGTCTCCTAGCAACAAGACAGTTTAGATCTGATAGCTCTGCCAGAGCAACCGGGGTGGCTGAGTTGAAATGGACTTTCCTGAGGATGGGCCCTAATGTCTTTTTGTGTCCATGAGGGCCGTGGAATGGGGCGGTGGCACCGGGATCTTGAAGTACTCTCCTAAGCTTTGGACATGGCTCCCATGCACAGGTTTCCTTGTGGAGACGAGATGAGTTCTGATGGGTGCCTCAGGAAAACCCCTATGCTCGTATTGGAATCAGGCTTTTGAGGACACATGCCTGTAACCAAAAGCAATGGATCCCATTATGGCCTAGGGTCCTGTCTGGTTCAATCTTCTTCTCTCGGGACATCCACCTATGGTATGAGTGGAGGTCGATTATCAGCTGGTGTGAGACAGCCCTTGTTTGTTCCGGGCGACGTACACTATTGGGATGGCCTCAGGGACTTTGGAGGTTTCTCCTAATTTGTACGATTTTGGACCATGGAATGGGCAGAATTCCCATGGATTGGTAGGCACAGTCCAAATGTGTGGCTCCAGGGGCCCAGCCTAGAGGGTGTGTGGCCCAAGACTTTGAGAACAGAAGTCTGAAAACACAAACTCAGCTTAGGTTTGGGGACGTAGATATGGCAGGCCCGATCTACAAAGCATGAGAAGAACTCTTTAGGATATGAAGAAAGTGCGAGTCTGAGGCGCTTTCTCAGGCTTTTGTCTCTGGATTTTGTATCAGCGATGGCCGTGGAATGTCGGAGAGGCCTCATGGGCCATGCACGAATCTTCCTCTTTGAGGATTTGGCCCGATTCCCAATTGCTTTTCGTCAATCTGTGGGATGGGAGGACTCATTTCAGTTTTGTTACCTCAGCTGTCCCTCCAAAAGAGGAATTCCAAAGCACTGCCGTGGGGAAGACTGAAGGGACAACCCGAAATATGGTTAAAAATTGGGGCCTAGGGGCATGGCAAGCCCAATATGCTATCTCTTCATCCAGCCACTGAGTGGCCTTACTTGAGGACTGGGCTCAGCCTGAGGGTCACAATGTGTGTTTCTGACCAATGTGGCCCGCGCGCATGGGCGGGGCCTCATGGGCCACACTGGTTTCAACTACACTGAACGTTGGACAACATGCCAACCACAAGTTTTCTTGCCATGGGGAAGGAGTTCTGATTTCTGCATCACCTTCAACCCTGGGCTGTGATTGGAGATAAGGTCTAGGTTCTGAAACCTGAAAACCGAGGTTGGGAAGAGATGACGTCCTAAGGCCATGGTGGCTCAATGTCCTCAGTGTGCGGCCAGCTGTCTGGGAGGGGTCAGGGGGTCCAGGCTCAGGCTGTGTCAGAAAGGGCCTTAGTGCCCTGGTAAGTCTATGTATTGGGGTACAGCCAAGGTCGGTGCAGGTTGATCCTCATTTGGGGTTACTGGGTAGCCCCAGAGGGCAATGTTTTTCTTCTGGAGGGCCGGCAGAGTGCTGCATGGTAGTTCTGGATTGCCAAACTGGAGGGCTTGTGGGCCAGTAGTCTGACGACAAAAGTCTGAGAACACAACTAGGCTTAGGTTTCTGGGTGAGGCCATGGCTGGCACAATCTACAGACCTGAATCGAGATCTCGTGCATCTGAAGTCAGAGCGAGGATCAGACGATCGCTGAGGTTGGAGTTTCTGCCCCTGATGGCGCCTTCTTAAATGGGGGGGCATCACGAGGCCATGGGGGTTTTCCCACGATGGGAGTTGTGAGAAGCTCCAAATTGCAGAGAGTCTTCTGCAGGACAATTGAGACCTGTTGTTTGGCTCCTGGCCAATGATTCTGAGCAGGGTTCTAAGGATGGATGGCTGGGTAGCCCACTCGCATTCCAATTGTCTCCTAGCAACAAGACAGGTTAGATCTCCTGGATCTGTGGGGAGCAACCGAGGACGCTGAGTTGAAATGGACACCCCTGGGGATGGGTCCTAATGTGCTTTTGTGTCTATGGAGACCTTGGATTGAAGCGGTGGCACTGGGGCCCTAAAGGGTTCTCCTAAACAGAGGCTTTGACACAGCTCCAACGTGCAAGTTTCCCATGTGTCGATGAGATGTTTGCTGATGGGTGAGTCAAGAAACAGCTATATGCTGCTTTTGAAATCCAGGCCTCTGAGGAGAGATGCCTGGAAACCAAAGCAATGGATCTGGTAAGTGCCTAGGGGCCTGTTCTTTCCTTTTTACCTCTGGGGACAACTGTCTATGGGTCTGAGTGCAGGTAGGTGCTCAGTTGGGCTCAGATTGCCCCTGTTTTTCCTGGGAAGCCACCACTATTGAGATGGATCTGGGACTTTGGAGGTTTATCCTATTAGAAGGGTTGTGTCCATTGGAATGGGCACACACAATTCCCTTGGAGAAGGCAAGTACAGTCCTCAGGTTGGGCTCCAGGGGCCTGAGCCTGTAGGTTTTGAAGGCCAGGGCTGTTTGGACAGTTGTCTGAAAACACAAACTCGGCTTATGTTTTGGGTCATAGGTATGGCAGGACTGACCTACAGACCATGAGTAGAAATCTTCGGGATTTGAAAGAAGGACGAGTGTGAGGCTACTGCTCAGTTTTTGTCTCTGGATATCGTGTCACTCATGGTCGTGGAATTTCTGGGTGACTTCATGGGAAATGGACGAGTCTTACTCTCTGGTGGTTTGGCCCCGTCCAAAGAGTTTGGGGTCATTCTGTGCGCTGGAAGAAGTCCGTTTTTTCTTTTGTTGTTGTTTTCTTATTTAACCTCAGGTGTCCCACCAAATGAGGGATTCCAGAGTAGAGCCCTGGGGAGTGGCGACTGGACAACCAGAAATCTGTTTAAATATTGGGGCCTAGGGACATGTCAAGCCCATTATGACATCTAATGGTCCAGCCACTGAGAGGACTTACTAGAGGACAGGACTCATGCTGAGGGTCACAATGCGTGTGTATGCCCTTGTCACTCAAGAATGGGCGGGGCCTCAGAATGAATGCTGTTTTCTCCTACACTGAACGTTGGACAACGGGCCAACCACAAGGGTTCTTGCCATGGGTAAGGAGGAGTTCTGATTTCTGCATCACACTCACCCCTGGGCAGTGATTGGAGATAAGGTCTCGGTTCTGAAGCCTGAAAACTGAGGTAGCGAGGGATGATGACTTAAGGCCATGGCGGCTTTTAAGTGCTCAGTGTGCGGTCAACTTTCTGGGTGTTGGTCAAGAGGTCCGCGCTCAGGTTTTGTTCGACGACCTAAGGCCATGGTGGCTCAATGTGCTCAGTGTGCGGCCAGCTGTCTGGGAGGGGGCAGGGGGTCTAGGCTCAGGCTGTGTCAGAAAGGGCCTTAGTGCCCAGGTCAGCCTATGTATTTGGGGTACAGCCAAGGTCGGTACAGGTTGATCCTCATTTGGGGTTACTGGGTAGCCCCAGAGGGCAATGTTTTTCTTCTGGAGGGCCGGCAGAGTGCTGCATTGTAGTTCTGGATTGCCAAACTGGAGGTCTTGTGGGCCAGTATTCTGACGACAAATGTCTGAGAACACAAGCTAGGCTTAGGTTTCTGGGTGAGGCCATGGCAGGCACAATCTACAGACCTGAATCGAGATCTCATGCTTCTGAAGTCAGGGCGAGGATCAGACGTCGCTCAGGTTGGAGTTTCTGTCCCTTTTGGCCCCTTCATGAATGGGGGGGCATCACGAGGCCATGGGGGTTATCCCACGATGGGAGTTGTGAGAAGCTCCAAACTGTAGAGAGTCTTCTGCAGGTCAATTGAGACCTGTTGTTTGGCTCCTGGCCAATGATTCTGAGCAGGGTTCTAAGGATGGATGGCTGGGTAGCCCACCTCGCATTCCAAATGTCTCCTAGCAACAAGACAGGTAATCTCCTGGATCTGTGGGGAGCAACCGAGGACGCTGAGTTGAAATGGACACCCCTGGGGATGGGTCCTAATGTGCTTTTGTGTCTATGGAGACCTTGGAATGAAGCGGTGGCATTGGGGCTCTAAAGGGTTCTCCTAAACAGAGGCTTTGACACAGCTCCAACTTGCAAGTTTCCCATGTGTAGATGAGATGTTTTCTGATGGGTGAGTCAAGAAACAGCTATATGCTGCTTTTGAAATCCAGGCCTCTGAGGAGAGATGCCTGGAAACCAAAGCAATGGATCTGATTAGTGCCTAGGGGCCTCTTCTTTCCTTTTTACCTCTGGGGACATCTGTCTATGGGTCTGAGTGCAGGTAGGTGCTCAGTTGGGCTCAGATTGCCCCTGTTTTTCCTGGAAAGCTACCACTATTGAGATGGATCAGGGACTTTGGAGGTTTATCCTATTAGAAGGGTTGTGGCCATTGGAATGGGCACACACAATTCCCTTGGAGAGGGCAAGTACAGTCCTCAGGTTTGGCTCCAGGGGCCTGAGCCTGTAGGTTGTGTAGGCCTGGGCTTTTTGGACAGTTGTCTGAAAACACAAACTCGGCTTATGTTTCGGGTCATAGGTATGGCATGACTGACCTACAGACCATGAGGAGAACCCTTCGGGATTTGAAAGAAGGGTGAGTGTGAGGCTCCTGCTCATGTTTTTGTCTCTGGATACCGTGGCGCTCATGGTCGTGGAATTTCTGGGTGACTTCATGGGAAATGGACGAGTCTTAATCTCTGGTGGTTTGGCCTTGTTTAAAGAGTTTGGGCTCATTCTGTTGGCTGGAAGAAGTCCGTTTTGTTTTTTTTTTTTTTTTTTTTTTTTGTTGTTGTTGTTTTCTTTTTTAACCTCAGGTGTCCCACCAAATGAGGAATTCCAGAATAGAGCCCTGTGGAGGGGCGACTGGACAATCAGAAATCTGATTAAAAATTGTGGCCTAGGGACATGTCAAGCCCATTATGACATCTAATGGTCTAGCAACTGAGAGGACTTACTAGAGGACAGGACTCAGGCTGAGGGTCACAATGCATGTGTATGCCCTCGTCGAACTCAAGAATGGGCGGGGACTCAGGGTGAATGCTGGTTTCTCCTACACTGAACGTTGGACAACGTGCCAACCACAAGGGTTCTTGCCATGGGTAAGGAGGAGTTCTGATTTCTGCATCACACTCACCCCTGGGCAGTTATTGGAGATAAGGTCTCGGTTCTGAAGCCTGAAACCTGAGGTAGGGAAGATATGATGACCTAAGGCCATGGCGGGTTTTATGTGCTCAGTGTGCGGTCAGCTTTCTGGGTGTTGGTCAGGAGGTCCGGGCTCAGGTTGTGTTCGACAGTGCATTAGTGCCCAGGTTAGACTATATAATTTGGGTAAAGTCGAGTGCTGTGTAGGTTTATCCTCATTTAAGGTGCCTGGGCAGCTCATGAGGCAATAATTTTTTTTCTAGAGGGCAGGCAGAGTGCTGCATTGTGGGTCCGGAATTGCCAAACTTGAGGGCTTCTGGGCCAGGAGTGTGAGGGCGGAAGTCTGAGAAGACAAGCTAGACTTGGATTTCAGGGCGAGGACACGGCAGGTACCCCCTGCAGATCTGAACCAATATCTCATGCATCTGAAGTCAGGGCGAGGATCAGACGTTGGCTCAGGTTGGAGTATCTGTGCATGACGGCCGCTTCATGAAGGGAGCGGAATCTCGGGGCCATTGAGGTTGTCCCACGTTGGGAGTTGTGGGATGCCCCCTTCAAGGATTCCTTCTGCGGGACAATTGAGACCTGTTGGACAGCTCCAGGACATCCCATATGGAATGACTCCAGAGCACCATTCTCGGATGGATGCTTGGGAAGCCCGCCTCGCATTCCAATTGTCTCCTAGCAACAAGACAGTTTAGATCTGATAGCTCTGCCAGAGCAACCGGGGTGGCTGAGTTGAAATGGACTTTCCTGAGGATGGGCCCTAATGTCTTTTTGTGTCCATGAGGGCCGTGGAATGGGGCGGTGGCACCGGGATCTTGAAGTACTCTCCTAAGCTTTGGACATGGCTCCCATGCACAGGTTTCCTTGTGGAGACGAGATGAGTTCTGATGGGTGCCTCAGGAAAACCCCTATGCTCGTATTGGAATCAGGCTTTTGAGGACACATGCCTGTAACCAAAAGCAATGGATCCCATTATGGCCTAGGGTCCTGTCTGGTTCAATCTTCTTCTCTCGGGACATCCACCTATGGTATGAGTGGAGGTCGATTATCAGCTGGTGTGAGACAGCCCTTGTTTGTTCCGGGCGACGTACACTATTGGGATGGCCTCAGGGACTTTGGAGGTTTCTCCTAATTTGTACGATTTTGGACCATGGAATGGGCAGAATTCCCATGGTTTGGTAGGCACAGTCCAAATGTGTGGCTCCAGGGGCCCAGCCTAGAGGGTGTGTGGCCCAAGACTTTGAGAACAGAAGTCTGAAAACACAAACTCAGCTTAGGTTTGGGGACGTAGATATGGCAGGCCCGATCTACAAAGCATGAGAAGAACTCTTCAGGATATGAAGAAAGTGCGAGTCTGAGGCGCTTTCTCAGGCTTTTGTCTCTGGATTTTGTATCAGCGATGGCCGTGGAATGTCGGAGAGGCCTCATGGGCCATGCACGAATCTTCCTCTTTGAGGATTTGGCCCGATTCCCAATTGCTTTTCGTCAATCTGTGGGATGGGAGGACTCATTTCAGTTTTGTTACCTCAGCTGTCCCTCCAAAAGAGGAATTCCAAAGCAATGCCGTGGGGAAGACTGAAGGGACAACCCGAAATATGGTTAAAAATTGGGGCCTAGGGGCATGGCAAGCCCAATATGCTATCTCTTCATCCAGCCACTGAGTGGCCTTACTTGAGGACTGGGCTCAGCCTGAGGGTCACAATGTGTGTTTCTGACCAATGTGGCCCGCGCGCATGGGCGGGGCCTCATGGGCCACACTGGTTTCAACTACACTGAACGTTGGACAACATGCCAACCACAAGTTTTCTTGCCATGGGGAAGGAGTTCTGATTTCTGCATCACCTTCAACCCTGGGCAGTGATTGGAGATAAGGTCTAGGTTCTGAAACCTGAAAACCGAGGTTGGGAAGAGATGACGTCCTAAGGCCATGGTGGCTCAATGTGCTCAGTGTGCGGCCAGCTGTCTGGGAGGGGTCAGGGGGTCCAGGCTCAGGCTGTGTCAGAAAGGGCCTTAGTGCCCTGGTAAGTCTATGTATTGGGGTACAGCCAAGGTCGGTGCAGGTTGATCCTCATTTGGGGTTACTGGAGACCTTGGAATGAAGCGGTGGCATTGGGGCTCTAAAGGGTTCTCCTAAACAGAGGCTTTGACACAGCTCCAACTTGCAAGTTTCCCATGTGTAGATGAGATGTTTTCTGATGGGTGAGTCAAGAAACAGCTATATGCTGCTTTTGAAATCCAGGCCTCTGAGGAGAGATGCCTGGAAACCAAAGCAATGGATCTGATTAGTGCCTAGGGGCCTCTTCTTTCCTTTTTACCTCTGGGGACATCTGTCTATGGGTCTGAGTGCAGGTAGGTGCTCAGTTGGGCTCAGATTGCCCCTGTTTTTCCTGGAAAGCTACCACTATTGAGATGGATCAGGGACTTTGGAGGTTTATCCTATTAGAAGGGTTGTGGCCATTGGAATGGGCACACACAATTCCCTTGGAGAGGGCAAGTACAGTCCTCAGGTTTGGCTCCAGGGGCCTGAGCCTGTAGGTTGTGTAGGCCAGGGCTGTTTGGACAGTTGGCTGAAAACACAAACTCGGCTTATGTTTCGGGTCATAGGTATGGCAGGACTGAACTACAGACCATGAGGAGAACTCCTCGGGATTTGAAAGAAGGGCGAGTGTGAGGCTCCTGCTCAAGTTTTTGTCTCTGGATACCGTGTAACTCATGATCGTGGAATTACTCGGTGACTTCATGGGAAATGGACGAGTCTTAATCTCTGGTGGTTTGGCCCCGTCCAAAGTTTTTGGGGTCATTCTGTTGGCTGGAAGAAGTCCGTTTTTTTTTTGTTGTTGTTGTATTTGTTGTTGTTTTCGTTTTTAACATCAGGTGTCCCACCAAATGAGGGATTCCAGAGTAAAGCCCTGGGGAGGGGCGACTGGACAATCAGAAATCTGGTTAATAATTGGGGCCTAGGGACATGTCAAGCCCATTATGACATCTAACTGGTCCAGCCACTGAGAGGACTTACTAGAGGACAGGACTCAGGCTGAGGGTCACAATGCATGTGTTTGCCCTTGTCGCACTCAAGAATGGGTGGGGCCTCAGGGTGAATGCTGGTTTCTCCTACATTTAACGTTGGACAACGTGCCAACCACAATGGTTCTTGCCTTGGGTAAGGAGGGGTTCTGATTTCTGCATCACACTCACCCCTGGGTTGTGATTGGAGATAAGGTCTCGGTTCTGATGCCTGAAAACTGAGGTAGGGAAGAGATGATGACCTAAGGCCATGGCGGGTTTTATGTGCTCAGTGTGCGGTCAGCTTTCTGGGTGTTGGTCAGGAGGACCGGGCTCAGGTTGTGTTCGACAGTGCATTAGTGCCCAGGTTAGACTATATAGTTTGGGTAAAGTCGAGTGCTGTGTAGGTTTATCCTCATTTAAGGTGCCTGGGCAGCTCATGAGGCACTAATTTTTTTTCTAGAAGGCAGGCAGAGTGCTGCATTGTGGGTCCAGAATTGCGAAACCTGAGGGCTTCGGGCCAGGAGTGTGAGGAAGGAAGTATGAGAAGACTAGCTAGACTTGGGTTTCAGGCGATGGCACGTAGATCTGAACCAATATCTTATGCATCTGAAGTCAGGGCGAGGATCAGACGTTGGCTCAGGATGGAGTATCTGAGCATGACGGCTGCTTCATGAAGGGAGCGGAATCTCGAGGCCATTGAGGTTTTCCCACGTTGGGAGTTGTGGGATGCCCCCTTCAAGGATTCCTTCCGGGGGACAATTGAGACCTATTGTTTGCTTCCAGGCCAATGATTCTGAGCAGGGTTATAAGAATGGATGGATGGGTAGCCCACCTCGCATTCCAAATGTCTCCTAGCAACAAGACAGGTTAGATCTACTGGATCTGTGGGGAGCAACCGAGGATGCTGAGTTGAAATGGACACCCCTGGGGATGGGTCCTAATGTGTGTTTGTGTCTATGGAGACCTTGGAATGAAGCGGTGGCACTGGGGCCCTAAAGGGTTCTCCTAAACGCAGGCTTTGACTCAGCTCCAACGTGCAAGTTTCCCATGTGTAGATGAGATGTTTTCTGATGGGTATGTCAAGAAACAGCTATATGCTGCTTTTGAAATCCAGGCCTCTGAGGAGAGATGCCTGGAAACCAAAGCAATGGATCTGCTTAGTGCTTAGGGGCCTGTTCTTTCCTTTGTACCTCTGGGGACATCTGTCTATGGGTCTGAGTGCAGGTAGGTGCTCAGTTGGGCTCAGATTGCCCCTGTTTTTCCTGGGAAGCCACCACTATTGAGGTGGATCAGGGACTTTGGAGGTTTATCCTATTAGAAAGGTTGTGGCTATTGGAATGGGCACACACAATTCCCTTGGAGAGGGCAAGTACAGTCCTCAGGTTTGGCTCCAGGGGCCTGAGCCTGTAGGTTGTGTAGGCCATGGCTGTTTGGACAGTTGTCTGAAAACACAAACTCGGCTTATGTTTCGTGTCATAGGTATGGCAGGACTGACCTACAGACCATGAGGAGAACTCTTCGGGATTTGAAAGAAGGACGAGTGTGAGGCGCCTGCTCAAGTTTTTGTCTCTGGATATCGTGTCACTCATGGTCGTGGAATTTCTGGGTGACTTCATGGGAAATGGACGAGTCTTACTCTCTGGTGGTTTGGCCCCGTCCAAAGAGTTTGGGGTCATTCTGTGGGCTGGAAGAAGTCCGGTTTTTGTTGTTGTTGTTGTTGTTGTTTTCTTTTTTAACCTCAGGTGTCCCAACAAATGAGGGATTCAAGAGTAGAGCCCTGGGGAGGGGCGACTAGACAATCAGAAATCTGTGTAAAAATTGGGGCCTAGGGACATGTCAAGCCCATTATGACATCTAATGGTCCAGCAACTGAGAGGACTTACTAGAGGACAGGACTCATGCTGAGGGTCACAATGCGTGTGTATGCTCTCGTCGCACTCATGAAAAGGCGGGGCCTCAGTGTGAATGCTGGTTTCTCCAACACTGAACGTTGGACAACGTGCCAACCACAAGGGATCTTGCCATGGGTAAGGGAGAGTTCTGATTTCTGCATCACACTCACCCCTGGGCAGTGATTGGAGATAAGATCTCGGTTCTGAAGCCTGAAAACGGAGGTAGGGAAGAGATGATGACCTAAGGCCATGGCGGGTTTTATGTGCTCAGTGCGCGGTCAGATTTCTGGGTGTTGGTCAGGAGGTCCGGGCTCAGGTTGTGTTCGACAGCGCATTAATGCCCAGGTTAGACTATATAATTTGGGTAAAGTCGAGTGCTGTTTAGGTTTATCCTCATTTAAGGTGCCTGGGAAGCTCATGAGGCACTAATTTTTTTTCTAGAGGGCAGGCAGAGTGCTACATTGTGGGTCCGGAATTGCGAAAATTGAGGGCTTCGGGGGGAGGAGTGTGAGGACGAAAGTCTGAGAAGACAAGCTCGACGTCGGTTTCAGGGCGAGGGCACGGCAGGTACCCCCTGCAGATCTGAACCAATATCTCATGTATCTGAAGTCAGGGCGAGGTTCAGACGTTGGCTCAGTTTGGAGTTTCTGTGCATGACGGCCGCTTCATGAAGGGAGCGGAATCTCGAGGCCATTGAGGTTTTCCCACGTTGGGAGTTGTGGGATGCCTCATCAAGGATTCCTTCTGCGGGACAATTGAGACCTGTTGGACAGTTCCAAAACATCCCATATGGAATGACTCCAGAGCACCGGTCGCGGATGGATGCCTGGGAAGCCCGCCTCGCATTCCCATTGTCTCCTGCAACAAGATAGTTTAGATCTGATGGCTCTGCCGGAGGAACCGTGGTGGCTGAGTTGAAATGGACTTTCCTGAGGATGGGTCCTAATGTGTTTTTGTGTCCATGAGGGCCTTGGAATGGGGCAGTGGCTCCGGGACCTTGATATACTCTCCTAAGCTTTGGACATGGCACCCATGCACAGGTTTCCTTGTGGAGACGAGATGAGTTCTGATGAGTGCCTCAGGAAAAGCCCTATGCTCGTATTGGAATCAGACTTTTGAGGACACATGCCTGTATCCCAAAACAATGGATCCTATTATGGCCTAGGGTCCTGTCTGGTTCAATCTTCTTCTCTGGGGACATCCATCTATGGTATGAGTGGAGGTCGATTATCAGCTGGTGTCAGACAGCCCTTGTTTGTTCCGGGCGACCTACACTATTGGGATGGCCTCAGGGACTTTGGAGGTTTCTCCTAATTTGTACGATTTTGGACCATGGAATGGGCAGAATTCCCATGGATTGGTAGGCACAGTCCTAATGTGTGGCTCCAGGGGCCCAGCCTGGAGGGTGTGTTGCCCAAGACTTTGAGGACAGAAGTCTGAAAACACAAGCTCAGCTTAGGTTTGGGGACGTAGGTATGGCAGTCATGATCTACAAACCATGAGAAGAACTCTTCAGGATATGAAGAAAGTGCGAGTCTGAGGCGCTTGCTCAGGCTTTTGTCTCTGGATTTTGTATCAGCGATGGCCGTGGAATGTCGGGGAGGCCTCATGGGTCATGGAACAATCTTCCTCTCTGAGGATTTGGCCCGATTCCCAATTGCTTTTCGTCAATCTGTGGGATGGGAGGACTCCTTTCAGGTTTGTTACCTCCGGTGTCCCACCAAAAGAGGAATCCCAAAGCAAAGCCGTGGGGAAGACTGAATGGACAACCCGAACTATGGTTAAAAATAGGGGCCTATGGGCATGGCAAGCCCAATATGCTATCTCTTCATCCAGCCACTGAGTGGCCTTACTTGAGGACTGGGCTCAGCCTGAGGGTCACAATGTGTGTTTGTGACCCATGTGGCCCGCGAGAATGGGCGGGGCCTCATGGGCCACACTGGTTTCAACTACACTGAACGTTGGACAACAGGCCAACCACAAGGTTTCTTGCCATGGGGAAGGAGTTCTGATTTCTGCATCACCTTCAACCCTCGGCAGTGATTGGAGATAAGTTCTAGGTTCTGAAACCTGAAAACCGAGGTTGGGAAGAGATGACAACCTAAGGCCATGGCGGCTCGATGTGCTCAGTGTGCGGCCAGCTGTCTGGGAGGGGCCAGGGGGTCCAGGCTCAGGCTAGTCAGAAAGGGCATCAGTGCCCTGGTCAGCCTATGTATTTGGGGTACAGCCAAGGTCGGTGCAGGTTGATCCTCATTTGGGGTTACTGGGTAGCCCCAGAAGACAAAGTTTTTCTTCTGAAGGGCAGGCAGAGTCCTGCATTGTAGTTCTGGATTGCCAAACTGGAGGGCTTGTGGGCCAGTAGTCTGACGACAAAAGTCTGAGAACACAAGCTAGGCTTAGGTTTCTGGGTGAGGCCATGGCAGGCACAATCTACAGACCTGAATCGAGATCTCGTGCATCTGAAGTCAGGGCGAGGATCAGACGATCGCTCAGGTTGGTGTTTCTGTCCCTGATGGCCCCTTCATGAATGGGGGGGCATCACGAGGCCATGGTGGTTTTCCCACGATGGGAGTTGTGAGAAGCTCCAAACTGCAGAGAGTCTTCTGCAGGACAATTGAGACCTGTTGTTTGGATCCAGGCCAATGATTCTGAGCAGGCTTCTAAGGATGGATGGCTGGGTAGCCCACCTCGCATTCCAATTGTCTCCTAGCAACAAGACAGGTTAGATCTCCTGGATCTGTGGGAAGCAACCGAGGACGCTGAGTTGAAATGGACACCCTTAGGGATGGGTCCTAATGTGCTTTTGTGTCTATTGAGACCTTGGAATGAAGCGGTTTCACTGGGGGCCTAAAGGGTTCTCCTAAACAGAGGCTTTGACACAGCTCCAACGTGCAAGTTTCCCATGTGTAGATGAGATGTTTTCTGATGGGTGAGTCAAGAAACAGCTATATGCTGCTTTTGAAATCCATGCCTTTGAGGAGAGATGCCTGGAAACCAAAGCAATGGATCTGATTAGTGCCTAGGGGACTGTTCTTTCCTTTTTACCTCTGGGGACATCTGTCTATGGGTTTGAGTGAAGGTAGGTGCTCAGTTGGGCTCAGATTGCCCCTGTTTTTCCTGGGAAGCCACCACTATTGAGATGGATCAGGGACTTTGGAGGTTTATCCTATTAGAAGGGTTGTGGCCATTGGAATGGGCACACACAATTCCCTTGGAGAGGGCAAGTACAGTCCTCAGGTTTGGCTCCAGGGGCCTGAGCCTGTAGGTTGTGTAGGCCAGGGCTGTTTGGACAGTTGTCTGAAAACACAAACTCGGTTATGTTTCGTGTCATAGGTATGGCAGGACTGACCTACAGACCATGAGGAGAACTCTTCGGGATTTGAAAGAAGGGCGAGTGTGAGGCGCCTGCTCAAGTTTTTGTCTCTGGATATCGTGTCACTCATGGTCGGGGAATTTCTGGGTGACTTCATGGGAAATGGACGAGTCTTACTCTCTGGTGGTTTGGCCCCGTCCAAAGAGTTTGGGGTCATTCTGTGGGCTGGAAGAAATCCGGTTTCTTTTTTTTTTTCTTTTTTAACCTCAGGTGTCCCACCAAATGAGGGATTCCAGAGTAGAGCTCTGGGGAGGGGCGACTGGACAATCAGAAATCTGGTTAAAAATTGGGGCCTAGGGACATGTCAAGCCCATTATGACATCTAATGGTCCTGCCACTGAGAGGACTTACTAGAGGACAGGACTCATGCTGAGGGTCACAATGCGTGTGTATGCCCTCGTCGCACTCAATAATTGGCGGGGCCTCAGTGTGAATGCTGGTTTCTCCTACACTGAACGTTGGACAACGTGCCAACCACAAGGGTTCTTGCCATGGGTAAGGAGGAGTTCTGATTTCTGCATTACACTCACCCATGGGCAGTGATTGGAGATAAGGTTTCGGTTCTGAAGCCTGAAAACTGAGGTAGGGAAGAGATGATGACCTAAGGCCATGGCGGGTTTTAAGTGCTCAGTGTGTGGTCAGCTTTCTGGGTGTTGGTCAGGTGGTCCGGGCTCAGGTTGTGTTCGACAGTGCATTAGTGCCCAGGTTAGAATATATAATTTGGGTAAAGTCGAGTGCTGTGTAGGTTTATCCTCATTTAAGGTGCCTGGGCAGCTCATGAGGCAATAATTTTTTTTCTAGAGGGCAGGCAGAGTGCTGCATTGTGAGTCCGGAATTGCGAAACTTGAGGGCTTCGGGGCCAGGAGTGTGAGGACGGAAGTCTGAGAAGACAAGCTAGACGTGGGTTTCAGGGCGAGGGCACGGCAGGTACCCCTTGCAGATCTGAACCAATATCTCATGTATCTGAAGTCAGGGCGAGGTTCAGACGTTGGCTCAGATTGGAGTTTCTGTGCATGACGGCCGCTCCATGAAGGGCGCGGAAACTCGAGGCCATTGAGGTTTTCCCACGTTGGGAGTTGTGGGATGCCCCCTTCAAGGATTCCTTCTGAGGGACAATTGAGAACTGTTGGACAGCTCCAGGACATCCCATATGGAATGACTCCAGATCACCGTTCGCGGATGGATCCCTGGGAAGCCCACCTCGCATTCCAATTGTCTCCTAGCAACAAGACAGTTTAGATCTGATGGCTCTTTCGGAGCAACCGGGGTGGCTGAGTTGAAATGGACTTTCCTGAGGATGGGTCCTAATGTGTTTTTGTGTCCATGAGGGCCTTGGAATGGGGCGGTGGCACCGGGACCCTGAAGTACTCTCCTAAGCTTTGGACATGGCTCCCATGCACAGGTTTCCTTGTGGAGACGAGATGAGTTCTGATGGGTGCCTCAGGAAAAGCCCTATGCTCGTATTGGAATCAGGCTTTTGAGGACACATGCCTGTAACCCAAAGCATTGGATCCTATTATTGCCTAGGGTCCTGTCTGGTTCAATCTTCTTCTCTGGGGACATCCATCTATGGTATGAGTGGAGGTCGATTATCAGCTGGTGTCAGACAGCCCTTGTTTGTTCCGGGCGACCTTCACTATTGGGATGGCCTCAGGGACTTTGGAGGTTTCTCCTAATTTGTACGATTTTGGACCATGGAATGGGCAGAATTCCCATGGATTGGTAGGCACAGTCCTAATGTGTGGCTCCAGGGGCCCAGCCTGGAGGGTGTGTGGCCCAAGACTTTGAGGACAGAAGTCTGAAAACACAAGCTCAGCTTAGGTTTGGGGACGTTGGTATGGCAGGCCAGATCTACAAACCATGAGAAGAACTCTTCAGGATATGAAGAAAGTGCGAGTCTGAGGCGCTTGCTCAGGCTTTTGTCTCTGGATTTTGTATCAGCGATGGCCGTGGAATGTCGGGGAGGCCTCATGGGCCATGGACGAATCTTCCTCTCTGAGGATTTGGCCCGATTCCCAATTGCTTTTCGTCAATCTGTGGGATGGGAGGACTCATTTCAGTTTTGTTACCTCAGGTGTCCCACCAAAAGAGGAATCCCAAAGCAAAGCCGTGGGGAAGACTGAAGGGACAACCCGAAATATGGTTAAAAATTGGCACCTAGGGGCATGGCAAGCCCAATAGGCTGTCTCTTCATCCAGCCACTGAGTGGCCTTACTTGAGGACTGGGCTCAGCCTGAGGGTCACAATGTGTGTTTCTGACCAATGTGGCCTGCGAGCATGGGTGGGGCCTCATGGCCCACACTGGTTTCAACGACACTGAACGTTGGACAACAGGCCAACCACAAGGTTTCTTGTCATGGGGAAGGAGTTCTGATTTCTGCATCACCTTCAACTCTCGGCAGTGATTGGAGATAAGTTCTAGGTTCTGAAACCTGAAAACCGAGGTTGGGAAGAGATGACGACCTAAGGCCATGGCGGCTCAAAGTGCTCAGTGTGCGGCCAGCTGTCTGGGAGGGGCCAGGGGGTCCAGGCTCAGGCTAGTCAGAAAGGGCATCAGTGCCCTGGTCAGCCTATGTATTTGGGGTACAGCCAAGGTCGGTGCAGGTTGATCCTCATTTGGGGTTACTGGGTAGCCCCAGAAGACAAAGTTTTTCTTCTGAAGGGCAGGCAGAGTGCTGCATTGTAGTTCTGGATTGCCAAACTGGAGGGCTTGTGGGCCATTAGTCTGACGACAAAAGTCTGAGAACACAAGCTAGGCTTAGGTTTCTGGGTGAGGCCATGGCAGGCACAATCTACAGACCTGAATCGAGATCTTGTGCATCTGAAGTCAGGGCGAGGATCAGACGATCGCTCAGGTTGGAGTTTCTGTCCCTGATGGCCCCTTCATGAATGGGGGGGCATCACGAGGCCATGGTGGTTATCCCACGATGGGAGTTGTGAGAAGCTCCAAACTGCAGAGAGTCTTCTGCAGGACAATTGAGACCTGTTGTTTGGCTCCTGGCCAATGATTCTGAGCAGGCTTCTAAGGATGGATGGCTGGGTAGCCCACTCGCATTCCAATTGTCTCCTAGCAACAAGACAGGTTAGATCTCCTGGATCTGTGGGGAGCAACCGAGGACGCTGAGTTGAAATGGACACCCCTGGGGATGGGTCCTAATGTGCTTTTGTGTCTATGGAGACCTTGGATTGAAGCGGTGGCACTGGGGCCCTAAAGGGTTCTCCTAAACAGAGGCTTTGACACAGCTCCAACGTGCAAGTTTCCCATGTGTCTATGAGATGTTTGCTGATGGGTGAGTCAAGAAACAGCTATATGCTGCTTTTGAAATCCAGGCCTCTGAGGAGAGATGCCTGGAAACCAAAGCAATGGATCTGATTAGTGCCTAGGGGCCTCTTCTTTCCTTTTTACCTCTGGGGACATCTGTCTATGGGTCTGAGTGCAGGTAGGTGCTCAGTTGGGCTCAGATTGCCCCTGTTTTTCCTGGGAAGCCACCACTATTGAGATGGATCTGGGACTTTGGAGGTTTATCCTATTAGAAGGGTTGTGTCCATTGGAATGGGCACACACAATTCCCTTGGAGAAGGCAAGTACAGTCCTCAGGTTGGGCTCCAGGGGCCTGAGCCTGTAGGTTGTGTAGGCCAGGGCTGTTTGGACAGTTGTCTGAAAACACAAACTCGGCTTATGTTTTGGGTCATAGGTATGGCAGGACTGACCTACAGACCATGAGTAGAAATCTTCGGGATTTGAAAGAAGGACGAGTGTGAGGCTACTGCTCAGTTTTTGTCTCTGGATATCGTGTCACTCATGGTCGTGGAATTTCTGGGTGACTTCATGGGAAATGGACGAGTCTTACTCTCTGGTGGTTTGGCCCCGTCCAAAGAGTTTGGGGTCATTCTGTGGGCTGGAAGAAGTCCGTTTTTTCTTTTGTTGTTGTTTTCTTATTTAACCTCAGGTGTCCCACCAAATGAGGGATTCCAGAGTAGAGCCCTGGGGAGTGGCGACTGGACAACCAGAAATCTGTTTAAATATTGGGGCCTAGGGACATGTCAAGCCCATTATGACATCTAATGGTCCAGCCACTGAGAGGACTTACTAGAGGACAGGACTCATGCTGAGGGTCACAATGCGTGTGTATGCCCTTGTCACTCAAGAATGGGCGGGGCCTCAGAATGAATGCTGTTTTCTCCTACACTGAACGTTGGACAACGGGCCAACCACAAGGGTTCTTGCCATGGGTAAGGAGGAGTTCTGATTTCTGCATCACACTCACCCCTGGGCAGTGATTGGAGATAAGGTCTCGGTTCTGAAGCCTGAAAACTGAGGTAGCGAGGGATGATGACTTAAGGCCATGGCGGCTTTTAAGTGCTCAGTGTGCGGTCAACTTTCTGGGTGTTGGTCAAGAGGTCCGCGCTCAGGTTTTGTTCGACGACCTAAGGCCATGGTGGCTCAATGTGCTCAGTGTGCGGCCAGCTGTCTGGGAGGGGGCAGGGGGTCTAGGCTCAGGCTGTGTCAGAAAGGGCCTTAGTGCCCAGGTCAGCCTATGTATTTGGGGTACAGCCAAGGTCGGTTCAGGTTGATCCTCATTTGGGGTTACTGGGTAGCCCCAGAGGGCAATGTTTTTCTTCTGGAGGGCCGGCAGAGTGCTGCATTGTAGTTCTGGATTGCCAAACTGGAGGTCTTGTGGGCCAGTATTCTGACGACAAATGTCTGAGAACACAAGCTAGGCTTAGGTTTCTGGGTGAGGCCATGGCAGGCACAATCTACAGACCTGAATCGAGATCTCATGCTTCTGAAGTCAGGGCGAGGATCAGACGTCGCTCAGGTTGGAGTTTCTGTCCCTGATGGCCCCTTCATGAATGGGGGGGCATCACGAGGCCATGGGGGTTATCCCACGATGGGAGTTGTGAGAAGCTCCAAACTGTAGAGAGTCTTCTGCAGGTCAATTGAGACCTGTTGTTTGGCTCCTGGCCAATGATTCTGAGCAGGGTTCTAAGGATGGATGGCTGGGTAGCCCACCTCGCAATCCAAATGTCTCCTAGCAACAAGACAGGTAATCTCCTGGATCTGTGGGGAGCAACCGAGGACGCTGAGTTGAAATGGACACCCCTGGGGATGGGTCCTAATGTGCTTTTGTGTCTATGGAGACCTTGGAATGAAGCGGTGGCATTGGGGCTCTAAAGGGTTCTCCTAAACAGAGGCTTTGACACAGCTCCAACTTGCAAGTTTCCCATGTGTAGATGAGATGTTTTCTGATGGGTGAGTCAAGAAACAGCTATATGCTGCTTTTGAAATCCAGGCCTCTGAGGAGAGATGCCTGGAAACCAAAGCAATGGATCTGATTAGTGCCTAGGGGCCTCTTCTTTCCTTTTTACCTCTGGGGACATCTGTCTATGGGTCTGAGTGCAGGTAGGTGCTCAGTTGGGCTCAGATTGCCCCTGTTTTTCCTGGAAAGCTACCACTATTGAGATGGATCAGGGACTTTGGAGGTTTATCCTATTAGAAGGGTTGTGGCCATTGGAATGGGCACACACAATTCCCTTGGAGAGGGCAAGTACAGTCCTCAGGTTTGGCTCCAGGGGCCTGAGCCTGTAGGTTGTGTAGGCCAGGGCTGTTTGGACAGTTGGCTGAAAACACAAACTCGGCTTATGTTTCGGGTCATAGGTATGGCAGGACTGAACTACAGACCATGAGGAGAACTCCTCGGGATTTGAAAGAAGGGCGAGTGTGAGGCTCCTGCTCAAGTTTTTGTCTCTGGATACCGTGTAACTCATGATCGTGGAATTACTCGGTGACTTCATGGGAAATGGACGAGTCTTAATCTCTGGTGGTTTGGCCCCGTCCAAAGTTTTTGGGGTCATTCTGTTGGCTGGAAGAAGTCCGTTTTTTTTTTGTTGTTGTTGTATTTGTTGTTGTTTTCGTTTTTAACATCAGGTGTCCCACCAAATGAGGGATTCCAGAGTAAAGCCCTGGGGAGGGGCGACTGGACAATCAGAAATCTGGTTAATAATTGGGGCCTAGGGACATGTCAAGCCCATTATGACATCTAACTGGTCCAGCCACTGAGAGGACTTACTAGAGGACAGGACTCAGGCTGAGGGTCACAATGCATGTGTTTGCCCTTGTCGCACTCAAGAATGGGTGGGGCCTCAGGGTGAATGCTGGTTTCTCCTACATTTAACGTTGGACAACGTGCCAACCACAATGGTTCTTGCCTTGGGTAAGGAGGGGTTCTGATTTCTGCATCACACTCACCCCTGGGTTGTGATTGGAGATAAGGTCTCGGTTCTGATGCCTGAAAACTGAGGTAGGGAAGAGATGATGACCTAAGGCCATGGCGGGTTTTATGTGCTCAGTGTGCGGTCAGCTTTCTGGGTGTTGGTCAGGAGGACCGGGCTCAGGTTGTGTTCGACAGTGCATTAGTGCCCAGGTTAGACTATATAGTTTGGGTAAAGTCGAGTGCTGTGTAGGTTTATCCTCATTTAAGGTGCCTGGGCAGCTCATGAGGCACTAATTTTTTTTCTAGAAGGCAGGCAGAGTGCTGCATTGTGGGTCCAGAATTGCGAAACCTGAGGGCTTCGGGCCAGGAGTGTGAGGAAGGAAGTATGAGAAGACTAGCTAGACTTGGGTTTCAGGCGATGGCACGTAGATCTGAACCAATATCTTATGCATCTGAAGTCAGGGCGAGGATCAGACGTTGGCTCAGGATGGAGTATCTGAGCATGACGGCTGCTTCATGAAGGGAGCGGAATCTCGAGGCCATTGAGGTTTTCCCACGTTGGGAGTTGTGGGATGCCCCCTTCAAGGATTCCTTCCGGGGGACAATTGAGACCTATTGTTTGCTTCCAGGCCAATGATTCTGAGCAGGGTTATAAGAATGGAGGGATTCCAGAGTAGAGCCCTGGGGAGGGGCGACTGGACAATCAGAAATCTGGTTAAAAATTGGGGCCTAGGGACATGTCAAGCCCATTATGACATCTAATGGTCCTGCCACTGAGAGGACTTACTAGAGGACAGGACTCATGCTGAGGGTCACAATGCATGTGTATGCCCTCGTCGCACTCAAGAATTGGCAGGGCCTCAGTGTGAATGCTGGTTTCTCCTACACTGAACGTTGGACAACGTGCCAACCACTAGGGTTCTTGCCATGGGTAAGGAGGAGTTCTGATTTCTGCATCACACTCACCCATGGGCAGTGATTGGAGATAAGGTTTCGGTTCTGAAGCCTGAAAACTGAGGTAGGGAAGAGATGATGACCTAAGGCCATGGCGGGTTTTAAGTGCTCAGTGTGTGGTCAGCTTTCTGTGTGTTGGTCAGCTGGTCCGGGCTCAGGTTGTGTTCGACAGTGCATTAGTGCCCAGGTTAGAATATATAATTTGGGTAAAGTCGAGTGCTGTGTAGGTTTATCCTCATTTAAGGTGCCTGGGCAGCTCATGAGGCAATAATTTTTTTTCTAGAGGGCAGGCAGAGTGCTGCATTGTGGGTCCGGAATTGCGAAACTTGAGGGCTTCGGGGCCAGGAGTGTGAGGACGGAAGTCTGAGAAGACAAGCTAGACGTGGGTTTCAGGGCGAGGGCACGGCAGGTACCCCTTGCAGATCTGAACCAATATCTCATGTATCTGAAGTCAGGGCGAGGTTCAGACGTTGGCTCAGATTGGAGTTTCTGGGCATGACGGCCGCTCCATGAAGGGCGCGGAAACTCGAGGCCATTGAGGTTTTCCCACGTTGGGAGTTGTGGGATGCCCCCTTCAAGGATTCCTTCTGAGGGACAATTGAGAACTATTGGACAGCTCCAGGACATCCCATATGGAATGACTCCAGATCACCGTTCGCGGATGGATCCCTGGGAAGCCCACCTCGCATTCCAATTGTCTCCTAGCAACAAGACAGTTTAGATCTGATGGCTCTTTCGGAGCAACCGGGGTGGCTGAGTTGAAATGGACTTTCCTGAGGATGGGTCCTAATGTGTTTTTGTGTCCATGAGGGCCTTGGAATGGGGCGGTGGCACCGGGACCCTGAAGTACTCTCCTAAGCTTTGGACATGGCTCCCATGCACAGGTTTCCTTGTGGAGACGAGATGAGTTCTGATGGGTGCCTCAGGAAAAGCCCTATGCTCGTATTGGAATCAGGCTTTTGAGGACACATGCCTGTAACCCAAAGCATTGGATCCTATTATTGCCTAGGGTCCTGTCTGGTTCAATCTTCTTCTCTGGGGACATCCATCTATGGTATGAGTGGAGGTCGATTATCAGCTGGTGTCAGACAGCCCTTGTTTGTTCCGGGCGACCTTCACTATTGGGATGGCCTCAGGGACTTTGGAGGTTTCTCCTAATTTGTACGATTTTGGACCATGGAATGGGCAGAATTCCCATGGATTGGTAGGCACAGTCCTAATGTGTGGCTCCAGGGGCCCAGCCTGGAGGGTGTGTGGCCCAAGACTTTGAGGACAGAAGTCTGAAAACACAAGCTCAGCTTAGGTTTGGGGACGTTGGTATGGCAGGCCAGATCTACAAACCATGAGAAGAACTCTTCAGGATATGAAGAAAGTGCGAGTCTGAGGCGCTTGCTCAGGCTTTTGTCTCTGGATTTTGTATCAGCGATGGCCGTGGAATGTCGGGGAGGCCTCATGGGCCATGGACGAATCTTCCTCTCTGAGGATTTGGCCCGATTCCCAATTGCTTTTCGTCAATCTGTGGGATGGGAGGACTCATTTCAGTTTTGTTACCTCAGGTGTCCCACCAAAAGAGGAATCCCAAAGCAAAGCCGTGGGGAAGACTGAAGGGACAACCCGAAATATGGTTAAAAATTGGCACCTAGGGGCATGGCAAGCCCAATAGGCTGTCTCTTCATCCAGCCACTGAGTGGCCTTACTTGAGGACTGGGCTCAGCCTGAGGGTCACAATGTGTGTTTCTGACCAATGTGGCCTGCGAGCATGGGTGGGGCCTCATGGCCCACACTGGTTTCAACGACACTGAACGTTGGACAACAGGCCAACCACAAGGTTTCTTGTCATGGGGAAGGAGTTCTGATTTCTGCATCACCTTCAACCCTCGGCAGTGATTGGAGATAAGTTCTAGGTTCTGAAACCTGAAAACCGAGGTTGGGAAGAGATGACGACCTAAGGCCATTGCGGCTCGAAGTGCTCAGTGTGCGGCCAGCTGTCTGGGAGGGGCCAGGGGGTCCAGGCTCAGGCTAGTCAGAAAGGGCATCAGTGCCCTGGTCAGCCTATGTATTTGGGGTACAGCCAAGGTCGGTGCAGGTTGATCCTCATTTGGGGTTACTGGGTAGCCCCAGAAGACAAAGTTTTTCTTCTGAAGGGCAGGCAGAGTGCTGCATTGTAGTTCTGGATTGCCAAACTGGAGGGCTTGTGGGCCATTAGTCTGACGACAAAAGTCTGAGAACACAAGCTAGGCTTAGGTTTCTGGGTGAGGCCATGGCAGGCACAATCTACAGACCTGAATCGAGATCTTGTGCATCTGAAGTCAGGGCGAGGATCAGACGATCGCTCAGGTTGGAGTTTCTGTCCCTGATGGCCCCTTCATGAATGGGGGGGCATCACGAGGCCATGGTGGTTATCCCACGATGGGAGTTGTGAGAAGCTCCAAACTGCAGAGAGTCTTCTGCAGGACAATTGAGACCTGTTGTTTGGCTCCAGGCCAATGATTCTGAGCAGGCTTCTAAGGATGGATGGCTGGGTAGCCCACCTCGCATTCCAATTGTCTCCTAGCAACAAGACAGGTTAGATCTCCTGGATCTGTGGGGAGCAACCGAGGACGCTGAGTTGAAATGGACACCCCTGGGGATGGGTCCTAATGTGCTTTTGTGTCTATGGAGACCTTGGAATGAAGCGGTGGCACTGGGGGCCTAAAGGGTTCTCCTAAACAGAGGCTTTGACACAGCTCCAATGTGCAAGTTTCCCATGTGTAGATGATATGTTTTCTGATGGGTGAGTCAAGAAACAGCTATATGCTGCTTTTGAAATCCATGCCTTTGAGGAGAGATTCCTGGAAACCAAAGCAATGGATCTGATTAGTGCCTAGAGGAATGTTCTTTCCTTTTTACCTCTGGGGACATCTGTCTATGGGTCTGAGTGCAGGTAGGTGCTCAGTTGGGCTCAGATTGCCCCTGTTTTTCCTGGGAAGCCACCACTATTGAGATGGATCAGGGACTTTGGAGGTTTATCCTATTAGAAGGATTGTGGCCATTGGAATGGGCACACACAATTCCCTTGGAGAGGGCAAATACAGTCCTCAGGTTTGGCTCCATGGGCCTGAGCCTGTAGGTTGTGTAGGCCAGGGCTGTTTGGACAGTTGTCTGAAAACACAAACTCGGCTTATGTTTCAGGTCATAGGTATGGGAGGACTGATCTACCGACCATGAGGAGAACTCTTCTGGATTTGAAAGAAGGGCGAGTGTGAGGCTCCTGCTCAAGTTTTTGTCTCTGGATATCGTGTCACTCATGGCCGTGGAATTTCTGGGTGACTTCATGAGAAATGGACGAGTCTTACACTCTGGTGGTTTGGCCCCGTGCAAAGAGTTTGGGGTCATTCTGTGGGCTGGAAGAAATCCGGTTTTTTTTTTTTCTTTTTTAACCTCAGGTGTCCCACCAAATGAGGGATTCCAGAGTAGAGCCCTGGGGAGGGGCGACTGGACAATCAGAAATCTGGTTAAAAATTGGGGCCTAGGGACATGTCAAGCCCATTATGACATCTAATGGTCCTGCCACTGAGAGGACTTACTAGAGGACAGGACTCATGCTGAGGGTCACAATGCATGTGTATGCCCTCGTCGCACTCAAGAATTGGCAGGGCCTCAGTGTGAATGCTGGTTTCTCCTACACTGAACGTTGGACAACGTGCCAACCACTAGGGTTCTTGCCATGGGTAAGGAGGAGTTCTGATTTCTGCATCACACTCACCCATGGGCAGTGATTGGAGATAAGGTTTCGGTTCTGAAGCCTGAAAACTGAGGTAGGGAAGAGATGATGACCTAAGGCCATGGCGGGTTTTAAGTGCTCAGTGTGTGGTCAGCTTTCTGTGTGTTGGTCAGCTGGTCCGGGCTCAGGTTGTGTTCGACAGTGCATTAGTGCCCAGGTTAGAATATATAATTTGGGTAAAGTCGAGTGCTGTGTAGGTTTATCCTCATTTAAGGTGCCTGGGCAGCTCATGAGGCAATAATTTTTTTTCTAGAGGGCAGGCAGAGTGCTGCATTGTGGGTCCGGAATTGCGAAACTTGAGGGCTTCGGGGCCAGGAGTGTGAGGACGGAAGTCTGAGAAGACAAGCTAGACGTGGGTTTCAGGGCGAGGGCACGGCAGGTACCCCTTGCAGATCTGAACCAATATCTCATGTATCTGAAGTCAGGGCGAGGTTCAGACGTTGGCTCAGATTGGAGTTTCTGGGCATGACGGCCGCTCCATGAAGGGCGCGGAAACTCGAGGCCATTGAGGTTTTCCCACGTTGGGAGTTGTGGGATGCCCCCTTCAAGGATTCCTTCTGAGGGACAATTGAGAACTATTGGACAGCTCCAGGACATCCCATATGGAATGACTCCAGATCACCGTTCGCGGATGGATCCCTGGGAAGCCCACCTCGCATTCCAATTGTCTCCTAGCAACAAGACAGTTTAGATCTGATGGCTCTTTCGGAGCAACCGGGGTGGCTGAGTTGAAATGGACTTTCCTGAGGATGGGTCCTAATGTGTTTTTGTGTCCATGAGGGCCTTGGAATGGGGCGGTGGCACCGGGACCCTGAAGTACTCTCCTAAGCTTTGGACATGGCTCCCATGCACAGGTTTCCTTGTGGAGACGAGATGAGTTCTGATGGGTGCCTCAGGAAAAGCCCTATGCTCGTATTGGAATCAGGCTTTTGAGGACACATGCCTGTAACCCAAAGCATTGGATCCTATTATTGCCTAGGGTCCTGTCTGGTTCAATCTTCTTCTCTGGGGACATCCATCTATGGTATGAGTGGAGGTCGATTATCAGCTGGTGTCAGACAGCCCTTGTTTGTTCCGGGCGACCTTCACTATTGGGATGGCCTCAGGGACTTTGGAGGTTTCTCCTAATTTGTACGATTTTGGACCATGGAATGGGCAGAATTCCCATGGATTGGTAGGCATAGTCCTAATGTGTGGCTCCAGGGGCCCAGCCTGGAGGGTGTGTGGCCCAAGACTTTGAGGACAGAAGTCTGAAAACACAAGCTCAGCTTAGGTTTGGGGACGTTGGTATGGCAGGCCAGATCTACAAACCATGAGAAGAACTCTTCAGGATATGAAGAAAGTGCGAGTCTGAGGCGCTTGCTCAGGCTTTTGTCTCTGGATTTTGTATCAGCGATGGCCGTGGAATGTCGGGGAGGCCTCATGGGCCATGGACGAATCTTCCTCTCTGAGGATTTGGCCCGATTCCCAATTGCTTTTCGTCAATCTGTGGGATGGGAGGACTCATTTCAGTTTTGTTACCTCAGGTGTCCCACCAAAAGAGGAATCCCAAAGCAAAGCCGTGGGGAAGACTGAAGGGACAACCCGAAATATGGTTAAAAATTGGCACCTAGGGGCATGGCAAGCCCAATAGGCTGTCTCTTCATCCAGCCACTGAGTGGCCTTACTTGAGGACTGGGCTCAGCCTGAGGGTCACAATGTGTGTTTCTGACCAATGTGGCCTGCGAGCATGGGTGGGGCCTCATGGCCCACACTGGTTTCAACGACACTGAACGTTGGACAACAGGCCAACCACAAGGTTTCTTGTCATGGGGAAGGAGTTCTGATTTCTGCATCACCTTCAACCCTCGGCAGTGATTGGAGATAAGTTCTAGGTTCTGAAACCTGAAAACCGAGGTTGGGAAGAGATGACGACCTAAGGCCATGGCGGCTCGAAGTGCTCAGTGTGCGGCCAGCTGTCTGGGAGGGGCCAGGGGGTCCAGGCTCAGGCTAGTCAGAAAGGGCATCAGTGCCCTGGTCAGCCTATGTATTTGGGGTACAGCCAAGGTCGGTGCAGGTTGATCCTCATTTGGGGTTACTGGGTAGCCCCAGAAGACAAAGTTTTTCTTCTGAAGGGCAGGCAGAGTGCTGCATTGTAGTTCTGGATTGCCAAACTGGAGGGCTTGTGGGCCATTAGTCTGACGACAAAAGTCTGAGAACACAAGCTAGGCTTAGGTTTCTGGGTGAGGCCATGGCAGGCACAATCTACAGACCTGAATCGAGATCTTGTGCATCTGAAGTCAGGGCGAGGATCAGACGATCGCTCAGGTTGGAGTTTCTGTCCCTGATGGCCCCTTCATGAATGGGGGGGCATCACGAGGCCATGGTGGTTATCCCACGATGGGAGTTGTGAGAAGCTCCAAACTGCAGAGAGTCTTCTGCAGGACAATTGAGACCTGTTGTTTGGCTCCAGGCCAATGATTCTGAGCAGGCTTCTAAGGATGGATGGCTGGGTAGCCCACCTCGCATTCCAATTGTCTCCTAGCAACAAGACAGGTTAGATCTCCTGGATCTGTGGGGAGCAACCGAGGACGCTGAGTTGAAATGGACACCCCTGGGGATGGGTCCTAATGTGCTTTTGTGTCTATGGAGACCTTGGAATGAAGCGGTGGCACTGGGGGCCTAAAGGGTTCTCCTAAACAGAGGCTTTGACACAGCTCCAATGTGCAAGTTTCCCATGTGTAGATGATATGTTTTCTGATGGGTGAGTCAAGAAACAGCTATATGCTGCTTTTGAAATCCATGCCTTTGAGGAGAGATTCCTGGAAACCAAAGCAATGGATCTGATTAGTGCCTAGAGGAATGTTCTTTCCTTTTTACCTCTGGGGACATCTGTCTATGGGTCTGAGTGCAGGTAGGTGCTCAGTTGGGCTCAGATTGCCCCTGTTTTTCCTGGGAAGCCACCACTATTGAGATGGATCAGGGACTTTGGAGGTTTATCCTATTAGAAGGATTGTGGCCATTGGAATGGGCACACACAATTCCCTTGGAGAGGGCAAATACAGTCCTCAGGTTTGGCTCCATGGGCCTGAGCCTGTAGGTTGTGTAGGCCAGGGCTGTTTGGACAGTTGTCTGAAAACACAAACTCGGCTTATGTTTCAGGTCATAGGTATGGGAGGACTGATCTACCGACCATGAGGAGAACTCTTCTGGATTTGAAAGAAGGGCGAGTGTGAGGCTCCTGCTCAAGTTTTTGTCTCTGGATATCGTGTCACTCATGGCCGTGGAATTTCTGGGTGACTTCATGAGAAATGGACGAGTCTTACTCTCTGGTGGTTTGGCCCCGTGCAAAGAGTTTGGGGTCATTCTGTGGGCTGGAAGAAATCCGGTTTTTTTTTTCTTTTTTAACCTCAGGTATCCCACCAAATGAGGGATTCCAGAGTAGAGCCCTGGGGAGGGGCGACTGGACAATCAGAAATCTGGTTAAAAATTGGGGCCTAGGGACATGTCAAGCCCATTATGACATCTAATGGTCCTGCCACTGAGAGGACTTACTAGAGGACAGGACTCATGCTGAGGGTCACAATGCGTGTGTATGCCCTCATCGCACTCAAGAATTGGCGGGGCCTCAGTGTGAATGCTGGTTTCTCCTACACTGAACGTTGGACAACGTGCCAACCACTAGGGTTCTTGCCATGGGTAAGGAGGAGTTCTGATTTCTGCATCACACTCACCCATGGGCAGTGATTGGAGATAAGGTTTCGGTTCTGAAGCCAGAAAACTGAGGTAGGGAAGAGATGATGACCTAAGTCCATGGCGGGTTTTAAGTGCTCAGTGTGTGGTCAGCTTTCTGGTTGTTGGTCAGGTGGTTCGGGCTCAGGTTGTGTTCGACAGTGCATTAGTGCCCAGGTTAGACTATATAATTTGGGTAAAGTCGAGTGCTGTGTAGGTTTATCCTCATTTAAGGTGCCTGGGCAGCTCATGAGGCAATAATTTTTTTCTAGAGGGCAGGCAGAGTGCTGCATTGTGGGTCCGGAATTGCGAAACGTGAGGGCTCCGGGGCCAGGAGTGTGAGGGCGGAAGTCTGAGAAGACAAGCTAGACGTGGGTTTCAGGGCGAGGGCACGGCAGGTACCCCTTGCAGATCTGAACCAATATCTCATGTATCTGAAGTCAGGGCGAGGTTCAGACGTTGGCTCAGATTGGAGTTTCTGTGCATGACGGCCGCTTCATGAAGGGCGCGGAAACTCGAGGCCATTGAGGTTTTCCCACGTTGGGAGTTGTGGGATGCCCCCTTCAAGGATTCCTTCTGAGGGACAATTGAGAACTGTTGGACAGCTCCAGGACATCCCATATGGAATGACTCCAGATCACCGTTCGCGGATGGATCCTTGGGAAGCCCACCTCGCATTCCAATTGTCTCCTAGCAACAAGACAGTTTAGATCTGATGGCTCTTTCGGAGCAACCGGGGTGGCTGAGGAGAAATGGACTTTCCTGAGGATGGGTCCTAATGTGTTTTTGTGTCCATGAGGGCCTTGGAATGGGGCGGTGGCACCGGGACCCTGAAGTACTCTCCTAAGCTTTGGACATGGCTCCCATGCACAGGTTTCCTTGTGGAGACGAGATGAGTTCTGATGGGTGCCTCAGGAAAAGCCCTATGCTCGTATTGGAATCAGGCTTTTGAGGACACATTCCTGTAACCCAAAGCATTGGATCCTATTATTGCCTAGGGTCCTGTCTGGTTCAATCTTCTTCTCTGGGGACATCCATCTATGGTATGAGTGGAGGTCGATTATCAGCTGGTGTCAGACAGCACTTGTTTGTTCCGGGCGACCTACACTATTGGGATGGCCTCAGGGACTTTGGAGGTTTCTCCTAATTTGTACGATTTTGGACCATGGAATGGGCAGAATTCCCATGGATTGGTAGGCACAGTCCTAATGTGTGGCTCCAGGGGCCCAGCCTGGAGGGTGTGTGGCCCAAGACTTTGAGGACAGAAGTCTGAAAACACAAGCTCAGCTTAGGTTTGGGGACGTTGGTATGGCAGGCCAGATCTACAAACCATGAGAAGAACTCTTCAGGATATGAAGAAAGTGCGAGTCTGAGGCGCTTGCTCAGGCTTTTGTCTCTGGATTTTGTATCAGCGATGGCCGTGGAATGTCGGGGAGGCCTCATGGGCCATGGACGAATCTTCCTCTCTGAGGATTTGGCCCGATTCCCAATTGCTTTTCGTCAATCTGTGGGATGGGAGGACTCATTTCAGTTTTGTTACCTCAGGTGTCCCACCAAAAGAGGAATCCCAAAGCAAAGCCGTGGGGAAGACTGAAGGGACAACCCGAAATATGGTTAAAAATTGGCACCTAGGGGCATGGCAAGCCCAATAGGCTGTCTCTTCATCCAGCCACTGAGTGGCCTTACTTGAGGACTGGGCTCAGCCTGAGGGTCACAATGTGTGTTTGTGACCAATGTGGCCTGCGAGCATGGGTGGGGCCTCATGGCCCACACTGGTTTCAACGACACTGAACGTTGGACAACAGGCCAACCACAAGGTTTCTTGTCATGGGGAAGGAGTTCTGATTTCTGCATCACCTTCAACCCTCGGCAGTGATTGGAGATAAGTTCTAGGTTCTGAAACCTGAAAACCGAGGTTGGGAAGAGATGACGACCTAAGGCCATGGCGGCTCAAAGTGCTCAGTGTGCGGCCAGCTGTCTGGGAGGGGCCAGGGGGTCCAGGCTCAGGCTAGTCAGAAAGGGCATCAGTGCCCTGGTCAGCCTATGTATTTGGGGTACAGCCAAGGTCGGTGCAGGTTGATCCTCATTTGGGGTTACTGGGTAGCCCCAGAAGACAAAGTTTTTCTTCTGAAGGGCAGGCAGAGTGCTGCATTGTAGTTCTGGATTGCCAAACTGGAGGGCTTGTGGGCCATTAGTCTGACGACAAAAGTCTGAGAACACAAGCTAGGCTTAGGTTTCTGGGTGAGGCCATGGCAGGCACAATCTACAGACCTGAATCGAGATCTTGTGCATCTGAAGTCAGGGCGAGGATCAGACGATCGCTCAGGTTGGAGTTTCTGTCCCTGATGGCCCCTTCATGAATGGGGGGGCATCACGAGGCCATGGTGGTTATCCCACGATGGGAGTTGTGAGAAGCTCCAAACTGCAGAGAGTCTTCTGCAGGACAATTGAGACCTGTTGTTTGGCTCCAGGCCAATGATTCTGAGCAGGCTTCTAAGGATGGATGGCTGGGTAGCCCACCTCGCATTCCAATTGTCTCCTAGCAACAAGACAGGTTAGATCTCCTGGATCTGTGGGGAGCAACCGAGGACGCTGAGTTGAAATGGACACCCCTGGGGATGGGTCCTAATGTGCTTTTGTGTCTATGGAGACCTTGGAATGAAGCGGTGGCACTGGGGGCCTAAAGGGTTCTCCTAAACAGAGGCTTTGACACAGCTCCAACGTGCAAGTTTCCCATGTGTAGATGATATGTTTTCTGATGGGTGAGTCAAGAAACAGCTATATGCTGCTTTTGAAATCCATGCCTTTGAGGAGAGATTCCTGGAAACCAAAGCAATGGATCTGATTAGTGCCTAGAGGAATGTTCTTTCCTTTTTACCTCTGGGGACATCTGTCTATGGGTCTGAGTGCAGGTAGGTGCTCAGTTGGGCTCAGATTGCCCCTGTTTTTCCTGGGAAGCCACCACTATTGAGATGGATCAGGGACTTTGGAGGTTTATCCTATTAGAAGGATTGTGGCCATTGGAATGGGCACACACAATTCCCTTGGAGAGGGCAAATACAGTCCTCAGGTTTGGCTCCATGGGCCTGAGCCTGTAGGTTGTGTAGGCCAGGGCTGTTTGGACAGTTGTCTGAAACCACAAACTCGGCTTATGTTTCAGGTCATAGGTATGGGAGGACTGATCTACCGACCATGAGGAGAACTCTTCTGGATTTGAAAGAAGGGCGAGTGTGAGGCTCCTGCTCAAGTTTTTGTCTCTGGATATCGTGTCACTCATGGCCGTGGAATTTCTGGGTGACTTCATGAGAAATGGACGAGTCTTACTCTCTGGTGGTTTGGCCCCGTGCAAAGAGTTTGGGGTCATTCTGTGGGCTGGAAGAAATCCGGTTTTTTTTTTCTTTTTTAACCTCAGGTATCCCACCAAATGAGGGATTCCAGAGTAGAGCCCTGGGGAGGGGCGACTGGACAATCAGAAATCTGGTTAAAAATTGGGGCCTAGGGACATGTCAAGCCCATTATGACATCTAATGGTCCTGCCACTGAGAGGACTTACTAGAGGACAGGACTCATGCTGAGGGTCACAATGCGTGTGTATGCCCTCGTCGCACTCAAGAATTGGCGGGGCCTCAGTGTGAATGCTGGTTTCTCCTACACTGAACGTTGGACAACGTGCCAACCACTAGGGTTCTTGCCATGGGTAAGGAGGAGTTCTGATTTCTGCATCACACTCACCCATGGGCAGTGATTGGAGATAAGGTTTCGGTTCTGAAGCCAGAAAACTGAGGTAGGGAAGAGATGATGACCTAAGGCCATGGCGGGTTTTAAGTGCTCAGTGTGTGGTCAGCTTTCTGGGTGTTGGTCAGGTGGTTCGGGCTCAGGTTGTGTTCGACAGTGCATTAGTGCCCAGGTTAGACTATATAATTTGGGTAAAGTCGAGTGCTGTGTAGGTTTATCCTCATTTAAGGTGCCTGGGCAGCTCATGAGGCAATAATTTTTTTCTAGAGGGCAGGCAGAGTGCTGCATTGTGGGTCCGGAATTGCGAAACGTGAGGGCTTCGGGGCCAGGAGTGTGAGGGCGGAAGTCTGAGAAGACAAGCTAGACGTGGGTTTCAGGGCGAGGGCACGGCAGGTACCCCTTGCAGATCTGAACCAATATCTCATGTATCTGAAGTCAGGGCGAGGTTCAGACGTTGGCTCAGATTGGAGTTTCTGTGCATGACAGCCGCTTCATGAAGGGCGCGGAAACTCGAGGCCATTGAGGTTTTCCCACGTTGGGAGTTGTGGGATGCCCCCTTCAAGGATTCCTTCTGAGGGACAATTGAGACCTGTTGTACAGCTCCAGAACATCCCATATGGAATGACTCCAGATCAAGGTTCGCGGATGGATCCCTGGGAAGCCCACCTCGCATTCCAATTGTCTCCTAGCAACAAGACAGTTTAGATCTGATGGCTCTTTCGGAGCAACCGGGGTGGCTGAGTTGAAATGGACTTTCCTGAGGATGGGTCCTAATGTGTTTTTGTGTCCATGAGGGCCTTGGAATGGGGCGGTGGCACCGGGAACCTGAAGTACTCTCCTAAGCTTTGGACATGGCTCCCATGCACAGGTTTCCTTGTGGAGACGAGATGAGTTCTGATGGGTGCCTCAGGAAAAGCCCTATGCTCGTATTGGAATCAGGCTTTTGAGGACACATGCCTGTAACCCAAAGCATTGGATCCTATTATTGCCTAGGGTCCTGTCTGGTTCAATCTTCTTCTCTGGGGACATCCATCTATGGTATGAGTGGAGGTCGATTATCATCTGGTGTCAGACAGCCCTTGTTTGTTCCGGGCGACCTACACTATTGGGAGGGCCTCAGGGACTTTGGAGGTTTCTCCTAATTTGTACGATTTTGGACCATGGAATGGGCAGAATTCCCATGGATTGGTAGGCACAGTCCTAATGTGTGGCTCCAGGGGCCCAGCCTGGAGGGTGTGTGGCCCAAGACTTTGAGGACAGAAGTCTGAAAACACAAGCTCAGCTTAGGTTTGGGGACGTTGGTATGGCAGGCCCGATCTACAAACCATGAGAAGAACTCTTCAGGATATGAAGAAAGTGCGAGTCTGAGGCGCTTGCTCAAGCTTTTGTCTCTGGATTTTGTATCAGCGATGGCCGTGGAATGTCGGGGAGGCCTCATGGGCCATGGACGAATCTTCCTCTCTGAGGAATTGGCCCGATTCCCAATTGCTTTTCGTCAATCTGTGGGATGGGAGGACTCATTTCAGTTTTGTTACCCCAGGTGTCCCACCAAAAGAGGAATCCCAAAGCAAAGCCGTGGGGAAGACTGAAGGGACAACCCGAACTATGGTTAAAAATTGGGGCCTAGGGGTATGGTAAGCCCAATATGCTATCTCTTCATCCAGCCACTGAGTGGCCTTACTTGAGGACTGGGCTCAGCCTGAGGGTCACAATGTGTGTTTTTGACCATAGTGGCCCGCGCGCATGGGCGGGGCCTCATGGGCCACACTGGTTTCAACGACACTGAACGTTGGACAACATGCCAACCACAAGGTTTCTTTCCATGGGGAAGGAGTTCTGATTTCTGCATCACCTACAACCCTGGGCAGTGTTTGGAGATAAGGTCTAGGTTCTGAAACCTGAAAACCGAGGTTGGGAAGAGATGACGACCTAAGGCCATGGAGAATCAATGTGCTCAGTGTGCGGCCAGCTGTCTGGGAGGGGCCAGGGGGTCCAGGCTCAGGCTGTGTCAGAAAGGGCATTAGTGCCCTGGTCAGCCTATGTATTTGGGGTACAGCCAAGGTCGGTGCAGGTTGATCCTCATTTGGGGTTACTGGGTAGCCCCAGAAGACAAAGTTTTTCTTCTGAAGGGCAGGCAGAGTGCTGCATTGTAGTTCTGGATTGCCAAACAGAAGGGAATGTGGGACATTAATCTGACGACAAAATTATGGGAACACAAGCTAGGCTTAGGTTTCTGGGTGAGGCCATGGCAGGCACAATCTACAGACCTGAATCGAGATCTCGTGCACCTGAAGTCAGGGCGAGGATCAGACGATTGCTCAGGTTGGAGTTTCTGTCCCTGATGGCCCCTTCATGAATGGGGGGGCATCACGAGGCCATGCGGGTTTTCCCACGATGGGTGTTGTGAGAAGCTCCAAACTGCAGAGAGTCTTCTGCAGGACAATTGAGACCTGTTGTTTGGCTGAAGGCCAATAATTCTGAGCAGGGTTCTAAGGATGGATGGCTGGGTAGACCACCTCGCATTCCAATTGTTTCCTAGCAACAAGACAGGTTAGATCTCCTGGATTTGTGGGGAGCAACCAGGACGCTGAGTTGAAATGGACACCCATGGGGATGGGTCCTATTGTGCTTTTGTGTCTATGGAGACCTTGGAATGAAGCGGTGGCACTGGGGCCCTAAAGGGTTCTCCTAAACAGAGGGTTTGACACAGCTCCAACGTGCAAGTTTCCCAAGTGTAGATGACATGTTTTCTGATGGGTGAGTCAAGAAACAGCTATATGCTGCTTTTGAAATCCAGGCCTCTGAGGAGAGATGCCTAGAAACCAAAGCAATGGATCTGATTAGTGCCTAGGGGCCTGTTCTTTCCTTTTTACCTCTGGGGACATCTGTCTATGGGTCTGAGTGCAGGTAGGTGCTCAGCTGGGCTCAAATTGCCCCTGTTTTTCCTGGGAAGCCACCACTATTGAGATGGATCGGGGACTTTGGAGTTTTATCCTATTAGAAGGGTTGTGGCCATTGGAATGGGCACACACAATTCCCTTGGAGAGGGCAAATACAGTCCTCAGGTTTGGCTCCATGGGCCTGAGCCTGTAGGTTGTGTAGGCCAGGGCTGTTTGGACAGTTGTCTGAAACCACAAACTCGGCTTATGTTTCAGGTCATAGGTATGGGAGGACTGATCTACCGACCATGAGGAGAACTCTTCGGGATTTGAAAGAAGGGCGAGTGTGAGGCTCCTGCTCAAGTTTTTGTCTCTGGATATCGTGTCACTCATGGCCGTGGAATTTCTGGGTGACTTCATGAGAAATGGACGAGTCTTACTCTCTGGTGGTTTGGCCCCGTCCAAAGAGTTTGGGGTCATTCTGTGGGCTGGAAGAAGTCCGTTTTTTTTTTGTTGTTGTTGTTGTTGTTTTTTTTATTAACCTCAGGTGTCCTACCAAATGAGGGATTCCAGAGTAGAGCCCTGGGGAGGGGAGATTGGACAATCAGAATTCTGGTTAAAAATTGAGGCCTAGGGACATGTCAAGCCCATTATGACATCTAATGATCCAGCCACTGAGAGGACTTACTAGAGGACAGGACTCATGCTGAGGGTCACAATGCGTGTGTATGCCCTCGTCGCTCTCAAGAATGGGCGGTGCCTCAGGGTGAATGCTGGTTTCTCCACACTGAACGTTGTACAACATGCCAACCACAAGGGTTCTTGCCATGGGTAAGGAGGAGTTCAGATTTCTGCATCACACTCACGCCTGGGCAGTGATTGGAGATAAAGTCTCGGTTCTGAAGCCTGAAAACTGAGTTAGGGAAGATATGATGACCTAAGGCCATGGCGGGTTTTATATGCTCAGTGTGCGGTCAGCTTTCACGGTGTTGGTAAGGAGGTCCGGGCTCAGGTTGTGTTCGACAGTGCATTAGTGCCCAGGTTAGACTATATAATTTGGGTAAAGTCGAGTGCTGTTTAGGTTTACCCTCATTTAATGTGCCTGGGCAGCAATATTTTTTTTCTTGAGGGCATGCAGGGTGCTGCATTGTGGGTCCGGAATTACCAAACTTGAGGGCTTCGGGGCCAGGAGTGTGAGGACGGAAGTCTGAGAAGACAAGCTAGACTTGGGTTTCAGGGCGAGGGCACGGCAGGTACCCCCTGCAGATCTGAACCAATATCTCATGCATCTGAAGTCAGGGCGAGGATCAGACGTTGGCTCAGGTTGGAGTTTCTGTGCATGACGGCCGCTTCATGAAGGGAGCGGAATCTCGTGGCCATTGAGGTTTTCCCATGTAGGGAGTTGTGGGATGCCCCCTTCAAGGATTCCTTCTGCGGGACAATTGAGACCTGTTGGACAGCTCCAGGACATCCCATATGGAATGACTCCAGAGCACCGTTCGAAGATGGATGTTTGGGAAGCCAGCCTAGCATTCCAATTGTCTCCTAGCAACAAAACAGATTAGATCTGATGGCTCTTTCGGAGCAACCGGGGTGGCTGAGTTGAAATGGACTTTCCTGAGGATCTGTCCTAATGGGTTTTTGTGTCCATGAGGTGGTTGGAATGGGGCGGTGGCACGGGACCCTAAAGTACTCTCCTAAGCTTTTGACATAGCTCTCATGCACATGTTTTCTTGTGGAGACGAGATGAGTTCTGATGGGTGCCTCACCAAAACCCCTATGCTCGTATTGGAATCAGGCTTTTGAGGAGACATGCCTGTAAACCAAGGCAATGGATCCTATTATGGCCTAGGGTCCTGTCTGGTTCAATCTTCTCCTCTGGGGACATCCATTTATGGTATGAGTGGAGGTAGATTATCAGCTGGTGTCAGAAGCCCTTGTTTTTTTCCGGGCGGCCTACACTATTTGGATGGCCTGAAAGATTTGGAGGTTTCTCCTAATTTGTACGATTTGGGACAATGCAAACTGCTTGGCCCTCGGCAACACCCCAATTGAATAGGCTACCTTAATCACTGATGCTCTGTCGCAAATAGCCTGAGCCCAGACCTTCCAACAGAAACCGACACAGCTGGCTTCACACCCAGCACATTGGACCTGCCACTGCCTTAGGCCATCATCCATTCCCAACCTGGGTTTTCAGTCATCGTAACCTAGACCATATCTCCAATCCCTGCACAGGGGGGAACCTGATGCACAAGTCAGAACCCCTCCTTCCCCATGGTAAGAAACCTTGCTGCTGGCAGTGAGTCAAACCTTCAGTGTAGGAGAAAACGGCATGGCCCATGAGGCCACGCCCATGCGTGAGTGCCGCCTTGGGCACAAACACACATTGTGACCCTCGCGTGAGTACCTTATTCAAGGAACGCCTTTCTGTGACTGGACCAAGAGCCCGCATATGTGGCTTGCCATGCCCATATGCACCCAGGACTATCTAGATGGTGTGTATTCCAGTTGAGGGAACCCACTGCTTTGCTCTAGAGTCCCTCTACTGGGGGGTCCCCTGTGGCAGAAAACAGGACTCTTCCCTTCCCACAGAATGAACCCAAACACTTGGGAGCTTGGACAATCCCCCGAGAGGAAGGCTCTTCCCCGGCCCCTGAGGCAACCCCTACCCTGAACGGCCACTGTGAACGCAACACCCAGAGACAAAAGCCTGAGCGACTGCCTCCCACTTGCCTTCCTTTGATATCCAGAGGATCTCCCCTCACGGACTGGAGATCAGGCCTGCCATTACCTTGGCCCCTAGCTGAGCCAAGTTTGCTTTTTCAGACATCTGTCCCCACAGCCCTGGCAAACACAGCCTCTAGGCTGGGTCCTCTGGACCATACCACAGGACCGTGCCTGCTCTCTCCTGGGAAACTGTGTCCATTCCTTTGGCCACACACCTCCAGAATATCAGAAACCTCAAGGCCCCAGAGGACATCCCAATACTGGGGGCCTCCCTGGACACACAGGGGCATTCGGACACAAGCTGAGCAGCTACACAGATGTCAACAAAGATAGAAGGTTGAGCCGGACAGGCCCTTAGGCCCTAATCTCAACTCTTGCTTTGGTTTCCAGGTGTCACTCTTCAGAAGTCTTGGTTCGAAGAACAAGATATGGGGCTTTACTGAGGCACTGAACAGAACTCCTCTCGTCTCCACATGGGAAGCTTCCTTGTTGGAGCCGTGTCAAACACCTCAGGTTGGAGAATCCTGCAGAGTCCCTGAGCCACCTCCACATTCCAAGGTCTCCCAGGCCACCAAGCCACAGTAGGACTCATCTGCAGGAGAGTCCATTTCAACTCTCCCCTCTGGGTAGCTCACCCAGGAGCCCGCAGATTGAGCCTGCCTTGTCCTGACTAAAGAGTGGGAATATGAGGTGGCGTTCCCAGGCATCCATGCTTAGACACCTGCTCTCGAGTCTTTCCGTATGCGGCCTCCTGGAACCATCCAATAGGAATTGACTGTCGTGCAAAAGGAAACCTTGAGGTTTGGAGTAGTTCCCAAATCCCATCGCAGGCAAACCTCCCTGGCCTCATGAAGCCCCCACACCCTTCAGGAAGAGGCCATGCTGGACAAAATCTCTAGCCTGAGGCACGTCTCATAGTTGACATGACCTCAGTGCAGGAGATCTCGATTCAGCCTCTGCACAGTGGGCCTGCCGTGCCCTTGGTCCCAAACCTCACGCTAGCTTGTGTTTTCAGACTTCCTTCCTCACACTCCTGGCAAACAAGCCCTCCGGACTAGGAACTCCAGAACCACAACCCAGCCCAGTGTCTGCCCAACGGAAGAAAAACGTTTCCCTGTGGGGCTCTCCAGAAAACCCAGATGAGGATCAACCTGCTTGGGCCTCGACGGTACCCGAACTGGATAGGCTGCTCGGGGCACTCATGCTCTGTCTGACACAGCCTGAAGCCAGACGTCCAGACAGAGAAGGAGACAGCTGGCCGCACAGCCAGCACTTCGGACACGCCATGGTCTTATGCCGTCACCTCTTCCTAACCTTCTTTTTCAGATATCTGAACCTAGGCATCATATCAATTCTCCACACAGCTGGGTATCACAAGCACAAAACAGAACTCCTCCTTCCCCAAGGCTGTGAAGCTTGCTCTTGGCATGGAGTCACACCTTCAGGGTGGGAAAAACCTTCATGGCCCCTGATGCCACGCCCAAACCTGAGTGCTGCTTGGGCACAAATTCACACTGTGACCCTCAGCATGAGCCCCATGTCAAAGAAAGGCCTGTCAGGGCCTGGACCAAGAGCCCGCATGTGGGGCTTGCCAAGCCCCTATGCACCCAATCCTCACCAGTGTTTGAGTTTTCCAGTCGCCCCGCCCGTACCTGGGGCTCTGCTCTGGAATCCCTTGCTTGGAGAGACACATGAGGCAGACAACACGACTCCACCCTCCCCACAAAATGACCCCAAACTCTTGGGAGCTGGGACAAATCCCGAGAGAGGGATACTCGTCCACAGTCCCTGAGGCCACCCCTCCATCCACGGCTATCCCGGACACAACATCCAGAGACAAAAGCCTGAAGGAGCGCCTCCCACTCGCCCTTGTTTCAGAGGCCCAGGAGCTCCCTCTCGGGCTGTACATCCAGCCTGCCATACCCTAGGTGCCACTCATAAGCTGAGTTTGTGTTTTCAGAATTCTGTGCCCACAACCTGGACCCACACAACCTCCAGGCTAGGGCCTCTGGAGCCACAGAGAAAGATTGTGCCTGCCCTCTCCAAGGAAAATGTGCCCAATCCATTGACCACAACCCTACAGGATAGGGAAAAGCTCCAAGGCCCCTGAGGCCATCAATAGTGTAGGCCACCCTGGACTAAGAGGGGCTCTCTGACACCAGCGGAGCAACTATCTCCACTTAGACTCTCAGACAGTGTCCCCAGAGACAGAAGGTTGAAATGGACAGGCCCCCAGGCCCTAATCTGAACCGTAGCTTTGGTTTCCATGTGTCCGTCCTCAGAGGACTGTTTTCTTAGACCAGCACAAGGGGCTTTTCTGAGGCTCCAAACCAAATCTCTCTCGTCTCCACATGGGGAGCTTTCTGACTGGGGATGTATCAAACCCTTCAGGTAGGAGAGTTCCGCAGGGCAACTGAACAACCGGCACATTCTAAGGTCTCCATGGACCCAAACGCACATTATGACGCATCCTCAGGAGAGGCCATTTCAACTCAGCCCCCTGGGTAGCGTGCCCCAGAGGCAGCAGATCAAACATATCTTGTCGCTAATGTCCAATGGGGATGTGAGGCATGCTCTCCAGGGATCCATCCTTCGAACCCTGCTCTCCAGTCCTTCCGTATGGTATGTCCTGGAGCCATGCAACAGGACTCGAATGTCCCGCAGAAGGAAACCTTGTGGTTTGGGGCAACCTCCAAACTCTGCTTGGGAAAACTTCCTTGGCCTCATGAGGCCCCTGCTTCATGAAGGTGCCATCATGGACACATACTCCAGCCTCAGCCAACGTCTGATCCTCAGCCTGACTTCAGATGCAGGAGATTTTGATTCAGCCTCTGCAGAGTGGGCCTGCTCTGCCCTTGGCTCCAATCCTCACCCTAGCTTGTGTTTTCAGACTTCCGTCCTCACACTCCTGGCCCATAAACCCTCCCTACTGGGGATTCTGGGGCCACAATGAAGCAATCTGCCTGCCTCCCAGGAGAAAAACATTGTCTATGGTGCTGCCCAGAAACCCCAAATGAGGATCAAACTGCTTGGCCCTCGGCAAAAACCCAATTGCATAGGCTACCTTAATCACTGATGCTCTGTCGCAAATAGCCTGAGCCCAGACCTTCCAACAGACACCGACACAGCTGGCTGCACACCCAGCACATTGGACCCGCCACTGCCTTAGGCCACCATCCAATCCAAACCTGGGTTTTCAGTCATTGGAACCTAGACCATATCTCCAATCCCTGCACAGGGGGGAACCTGATGCACAAGTCAGAACCCCTCCTTCCCCATGGCAAGAAACCTTGCTGCTGGCAGTGAGTCAAACCTTCAGTGTAGGAGAAAACGGCATGACCCATGAGGCCACGCCCATGCGTGAGGGCCGCCTTGGGCACAAACACACATTGTGACCCTCGCGTGAGTACCTTATTCAAGGAACGCCTCTCTGTGACTGGACCAAGAGCCCGCATATGTGGCTTGCCATGCCCATAGGCCCCCAGGACTAACTAGATGGTGTGTATTCCAGTTGAGGGAACCCACTGCTGTGCTCTAGAGTCCCTCTACTGGGGGGTCCCCTGTGGCAGAAAACAGGACTCTTCCCTTCCCACAGAATGAACCCAAACACTTGGGAGCTTGGACAATCCCCCGAGAGGAAGGCGCTTCCCCGGCCCCTGAGGCAACCCCTACCCTGAACGGCCACTGTGAACGCAACACCCAGAGACAAAAGCCTGAGCGACTGCCTCCCACTTGCCCTCCTTTGATATCCAGAGGATCTCCCCTCACGGACTGGAGATCAGGCCTGCCATTACCTTGGCCCCTAGCTGAGCCAAGTTTGCTTTTTCAGACATCTGTCCCCACAGCCCTGGCAAACACAGCCTCTAGGCTGGGTCCTCTGGAGCCATACCACAGGACCGTGCCTGCTCTCTCCTGGGAAACTGTGTCCATTCCTTTGGCCACACACCTCCAGAATATCAGAAACCTCAAGGCCCCAGAGGACATCCCAATACTGGGGGCCTCCCTGGACACACAGGGGCATTCGGACACAAGCTGAGCAGCTACACAGATGTCAACAAAGATAGAAGGTTGAGCCGGACAGGCCCTTAGGCCCTAATCTCAACTCTTGCTTTGGTTTCCAGGTGTCACTCTTCAGAAGTCTTGGTTCGAAGAACAAGATATGGTGCTTTACTGAGGCACTGAACAGAACTCCTCTCGTCTCCACATGGGAAGCTTCCTTGTTGGAGCCGTGTCAAACACCTCAGGTTGGAGAATCCTGCAGAGTCCCTGAGCCACCTCCACATTCCAAGGTCTCCCAGGCCACCAAGCCACAGTAGGACTCATCTGCAGGAGAGTCCATTTCAACTCTCCCCTCTGGGTAGCTCACCCAGGAGCCCGCAGATTGAGCCTGCCTTGTCCTGACTAAAGAGTGGGAATATGAGGTGGCATTCCCAGGCATCCATGCTTAGACACCTGCTCTCGAGTCTTTCCGTATGGGGCCTCCTGGAACCATCCAATAGGAATTGACTGTCGTGCAAAAGGAAACCTTGAGGTTTGGAGTAGTTCCCAAATCCCATCGTAGGCAAACCTCCCTGGCCTCATGAAGCCCCCACACCCTTCAGGAAGAGGCCATGCTGGACAAAATCTCTAGCCTGAGGCACGTCTCATAGTTGACATGACCTCAGTGCAGGAGATCTCGATTCAGCCTCTGCAGAGTGGGCCTGCCGTGCCCTCGGTCCCAAACCTCACGCTAGCTTGTGTTTTCAGACTTCCTTCCTCACACTCCTGGCAAACAAGCCCTCCGGACTAGTAACTCCAGAACCACAACCCAGCCCAGTGTCTGCCCAACGGAAGAAAAACGTTTCCCTGTGGGGCTCTCCAGAAAACCCAGATGAGGATCAACCTGCTCGGGCCTCGACGGTACCCGAACTGGATAGGCTGCTCGGGGCACTCATGCTCTGTCTGACACAGCCTGAAGCCAGACGTCCAGACAGACAGGGAGACAGCTGGCCGCACAGCCAGCACTTCGGGCACGCCATGGTCTTATGCCGTCACCTCTTCCTAACCTTCTTTTTCAGATATCTGAACCTAGACATCATATCAATTCTCCACACAGCTGGGTATCACAAGCACAAAACAGAACTCCTCCTTCCCCAAGGCTGTGAAGCTTGCTCTTGGCATGGAGTCACACCTTCAGGGTGGGAGAAACCTTCATGGCCCCTGATGCCACGCCCAAACCCGAGTGCTGCTTGGGCACAAATTCACACTGTGACCCTCAGCATGAGCACCATGTCAACGAAAGGCCTTTCAGGGCCTGGACCATGAGCCCGCATATTGGGCTTGCCAAGCCCCGATGCAACCAATCCTCACCACTGTTTGAGTTTTCCAGTCGCCCCGCCCGTACCTGGGGCTCTGCTCTGGATTCCCTTGCTTGGAGAGACACATGAGGCAGACAACACGACTCCACCCTCCCCACAAAATGACCCCAAACTCTTGGGAGCTGGGACAAATCCCGAGAGAGGGATACTCATCCACAGTCCCTGAGGCCACCCCTCCATCCACGGCTATCCCGGACACAACATCCAGAGACAAAAGCCTGAAGGAGCGCCTCCCACTCGCCCTTGTTTCAGAGGCCCAGGAGCTCCCTCTCGGGCTGTACATCCGGCCTGCCATACCCTAGGTGCCACTCATAAGCTGAGTTTGTGTTTTCAGAATTCTGTGCCCACAGCCTGGACCCACACAACCTCCAGGCTAGGGCCTCTGGAGCCACAGAGAAAGATTGTGCCTGCACTCTCCAAGGAAAATGTGCCCAATCCATTGACCACAACCCTACAGGATAGGGAAAAGCTCCAAGGCCCCTGAGGCCATCAATAGTGTAGGCCACCCTGGACTAAGAGGGGCTCTCTGACACCAGCGGAGCAACTATCTCCACTTAGACTCTCAGACAGTGTCCCCAGAGACAGAAGGTTGAAATGGACAGGCCCCCAGGCCCTAATCTGAACCGTAGCTTTGGTTTCCATGTGTCCGTCCTCAGAGGACTGTTTTCTTAGACCAGCACAAGGGGCTTTTCTGAGGCTCCAAACCAAATCTCTCTCGTCTCCACATGGGGAGCTTTCTGACTGGGGATGTATCAAACCCTTCAGGTAGGAGAGTTCCGCAGGGCAACTGAACAACCGGCACATTCTAAGGTCTCCATGGACCCAAACGCACATTATGACGCATCCTCAGGAGAGGCCATTTCAACTCAGCCCCCTGGGTAGCGTGCCCCAGAGGCAGCAGATCAAACATATCTTGTCGCTAATGTCCAATGGGGATGTGAGGCATGCTCTCCAGGGATCCATCCTTCGAACCCTGCTCTCCAGTCCTTCCGTATGGTATGTCCTGGAGCCATGCAACAGGACTCGAATGTCCCGCAGAAGGAAACCTTGTGGTTTGGGGCAACCTCCAAACTCAGCTTGGGAAAACTTCCTTGGCCTCATGAGGCCCCCGCTTCATGAAGGTGCCATCATGGACACATACTCCAGCCTCAGCCAACGTCTGATCCTCAGCCTGACTTCAGATGCAGGAGATTTTGATTCAGCCTCTGCAGAGTGGGCCTGCTCTGCCCTTGGCTCCAATCCTCACCCTAGCTTGTGTTTTCAGACTTCCGTCCTCACACTCCTGGCCCATAAACCCTCCCTACTGGGGATTCTGGGGCCACAATGAAGCACTCTGCCTGCCTCCCAGGAGAAAAACATTGTCTATGGTGCTGCCCAGAAACCCCAAATGAGGATCAAACTGCTTGGCCCTCGGCAAAAACCCAATTGCATAGGCTACCTTAATCACTGATGCTCTGTCGCAAATAGACTGAGCCCAGACCTTCCAACAGACACCGACACAGCTGGCTGCACACCCAGCACATTGGACCCGCCACTGCCTTAGGCCACCATCCAATCCAAACCTGGGTTTTCAGTCATTGGAACCTAGACCATATCTCCAATCCCTGCACAGGGGGGAACCTGATGCACAAGTCAGAACCCCTCCTTCCCCATGGCAAGAAACCTTGCTGCTGGCAGTGAGTCAAACCTTCAGTGTAGGAGAAAACGGCATGACCCATGAGGCCACGCCCATGCGTGAGGGCCGCCTTGGGCACAAACACACATTGTGACCCTCGCGTGAGTACCTTATTCAAGGAACGCCTCTCTGTGACTGGACCAAGAGCCCGCATATGTGGCTTGCCATGCCCATAGGCACCCAGGACTAACTAGATGGTGTGTATTCCAGTTGAGGGAACCCACTGCTGTGCTCTAGAGTCACTCTACTGGGGGGTCCCCTGTGGCAGAAAACAGGACTCTTCCCTTCCCACAGAATGAACCCAAACACTTGGGAGCTTTGACAATCCCCCGAGAGGAAGGCGCATCCCCGGCCCCTGAGGCAACCCCTACCCTGAACGGCCACTGTGAACGCAACACCCAGAGACAAAAGCCTGAGCGACTGCCTCCCACTTGCCCTCCTTTGATATCCAGAGGATCTCCCCTCACGGACTGGAGATCAGGCCTGCCATTACCTTGGCCCCTAGCTGAGCCAAGTTTGCTTTTTCAGACATCTGTCCCCACAGCCCTGGCAAACACAGCCTCTAGGCTGGGTCCTCTGGAGCCATACCACAGGACCGTGCCTGCTCTCTCCTGGGAAACTGTGTCCATTCCTTTGGCCACACACCTCCAGAATATCAGAAACCTCAAGGCCCCAGAGGACATCCCAATACTGGGGGCCTCCCTGGACACACAGGGGCATTCGGACACAAGCTGAGCAGCTACACAGATGTCAACAAAGATAGAAGGTTGAGCCGGACAGGCCCTTAGGCCCTAATCTCAACTCTTGCTTTGGTTTCCAGGTGTCACTCTTCAGAAGTCTTGGTTCGAAGAACAAGATATGGTGCTTTACTGAGGCACTGAACAGAACTCCTCTCGTCTCCACATGGGAAGCTTCCTTGTTGGAGCCGTGTCAAACACCTCAGGTTGGAGAATCCTGCAGAGTCCCTGAGCCACCTCCACATTCCAAGGTCTCCCAGGCCACCAAGCCACAGTAGGACTCATCTGCAGGAGAGTCCATTTCAACTCTCCCCTCTGGGTAGCTCACCCAGGAGCCCGCAGATTGAGCCTGCCTTGTCCTGACTAAAGAGTGGGAATATGAGGTGGCGTTCCCAGGCATCCATGCTTAGACACCTGCTCTCGAGTCTTTCCGTATGGGGCCTCCTGGAACCATCCAATAGGAATTGACTGTCGTGCAAAAGGAAACCTTGAGGTTTGGAGTAGTTCCCAAATCCCATCGTAGGCAAACCTCCCTGGCCTCATGAAGCCCCCACACCCTTCAGGAAGAGGCCATGCTGGACAAAATCTCTAGCCTGAGGCACGTCTCATAGTTGACATGACCTCAGTGCAGGAGATCTCGATTCAGCCTCTGCAGAGTGGGCCTGCCGTGCCCTCGGTCCCAAACCTCACGCTAGCTTGTGTTTTCAGACTTCCTTCCTCACACTCCTGGCAAACAAACCCTCCGGACTAGGAACTCCAGAACCACATCCCAGCCCAGTGTCTGCCCAACGGAAGAAAAACGTTTCCCTGTGGGGCTCTCCAGAAAACCCAGATGAGGATCAATCTGCTCGGGCCTCGACGGTACCCGAACTGGATAGGCTGCTCGGGGCACTCATGCTCTGTCTGACACAGCCTGAAGCCAGACGTCCAGACAGACAAGGAGACAGCTGGCCGCACACCCAGCACTTCGGACACGCCATGGTCTTATGCCGTCACCTCTTCCTAACCTTCTTTTTCAGATATCTGAACCTAGACATCATATCAATTCTCCACACAGCTGGGTATCACAAGCACAAAACAGAACTCCTCCTTCCCCAAGGCTGTGAAGCTTGCTCTTGGCATGGAGTCACACCTTCAGGGTGGGAGAAACCTTCAGGGCCCCTGATGCCACGCCCAAACCTGAGTGCTGCTTGGGCACAAATTCACACTGTGACCCTCAGCATGAGCACCATGTCAACGAAAGTCCTGTCAGGGTTGGACCATGAGCCCGCATATGGGGCTTGCCAAGCCCCTATGCACCCAATCCTCACCAGTGTTTGAGTTTTCCAGTCGCCCCGCCCGTACCTGGGGCTCTGCTCTGGAATCCCTTGCTTGGAGAGACACATGAGCCAGACAACACGACTTCACCCTCCCCACAAAATGACCCCAAACTCTTGGGAGCTGGGACAAATCCCCAGAGTGGGATACTCGTCCACAGTCCCTGAGGCCACCCCTCCAATCCACGGCTATCCCGGACACAACATCCAGAGACAAAAGCCTGAAGGAGCGCCTCCCACTCGCCCTTGTTTCAGAGGCCCAGGAGCTCCCTCTCGGGCTGTACATCCGGCCTGCCATACCCTAGGCGCCACTCATAAGCTGAGTTTGTGTTTTCAGAATTCTGTGCCCACAGCCTGGACCCACACAACCTCCAGGCTACGGCCTCTGGAGCCACAGAGAAAGATTGTGCCTGCCCTCTCCAAGGAAAATGTGCCCAATCCATTGACCACAACCCTACAGGATAGGGAAAAGCTCCAAGGCCCCTGAGGCCATCAATAGTGTAGGCCACCCTGGACTAAGAGGGGCTCTCTGACACCAGCGGAGCAACTATCTCCACTTAGACTCTCAGACAGTGTCCCCAGAGACAGAAGGTTGAAATGGACAGGCCCCCAGGCCCTAAACTAAACCGTAGCTTTGGTTTCCATGTACCGTCCTCAGAGGACTGTTTTCGTAGACCAGCACACGGGGCTTTTCTGAGGCTCCAAACCAAACCTCTCTCGTCTCCACATGGGTAGCTTTCTTACTGGGGATGTATCAAACCCTTCAGGTAGGAGAGTTCCGCAGGGCCACTGAACAACCAGCACATTCCAAGGTCTCCATGGACCCAAACGCACATTATGACGCATCCTCAGGATAGGCCATTTCAAGTCAGCCCACTGGGTAGCGTGCTCCAGAGGCAGCAGATCAAACATATCTTGTCGCTAATGGCCAATGGGGATGCGAGGCATGCTCTCCAGGGATCCATCCTTCGAACCCTGCTCTCCAGTCCTTCCGTATGGTATGTCCTGGAGCCATGCAACAGGACTCGAATGTCCCGCAGAAGGAAACCTTGTGGTTTGGGGCAACCTCCAAACTCAGCTTGGGAAAACTTCCTTGGCCTCATGAGGCCCCCGCTTCATGAAGGTGCCATCATGGACACATACTCCAGCCTCAGCCAACGTCTGATCCTCAGCCTGACTTCAGATGCAGGAGATTTTGATTCAGCCTCTGCAGAGTGGGCCTGCTCTGCCCTTGGCTCCAATCCTCACCCTAGCTTGTGTTTTCAGACTTCCGTCCTCACACTCCTGGCCCATAAACCCTCCCTACTGGGGATTCTGGGGCCACAATGAAGCACTCTGCCTGCCTCCCAGGAGAAAAACATTGTCTATGGTGCTGCCCAGAAACCCCAAATGAGGATCAAACTGCTTGGCCCTCGGCAAAAACCCAATTGCATAGGCTACCTTAATCACTGATGCTCTGTCGCAAATAGCCTGAGCCCAGACCTTCCAACAGACACCGACACAGCTGGCTGCACACCCAGCACATTGGACCCGCCACTGCCTTAGGCCACCATCCAATCCAAACCTGGGTTTTCAGTCATTGGAACCTAGACCATATCTCCAATCCCTGCGCAGGGGGGAACGTGATGCACAAGTCACAACCCCTCCTTCCCCATGGCAAGAAACCTTGCTGCTGGCAGTGAGTCAAACCTTCAGTGTAGGAGAAAACGGCATGGCCCATGAGGCCACGCCCATGCTTGAGGGCCGCCTTGGGCACAAACACACATTGTGACCCTCGCGTGAGTACCTTATTCAAGGAACGCCTCTCTGTGACTGGACCAAGAGCCCGCATATGTGGCTTGCCATGCCCATAGGCACCCAGGACTAACTAGATGGTGTGTATTCCAGTTGAGGGAACCCACTGCTGTGCTCTAGAGTCCCTCTACTGGGGGGTCCCCTGTGGCAGAAAACAGGACTCTTCCCTTCCCACAGAATGAACCCAAACACTTGGGAGCTTGGACAATCCCCCGAGAGGAAGGCGCTTCCCCGGCCCCTGAGGCAACCCCTACCCTGAACGGCCACTGTGAACGCAACACCCAGAGACAAAAGCCTGAGCGACTGCCTCCCACTTGCCCTCCTTTGATATCCAGAGGATCTCCCCTCACGGACTGGAGATCAGGCCTGCCATTACCTTGGCCCCTAGCTGAGCCAAGTTTGCTTTTTCAGACATCTGTCCCCACAGCCCTGGCAAACACAGCCTCTAGGCTGGGTCCTCTGGAGCCATACCACAGGACCGTGCCTGCTCTCTCCTGGGAAACTGTGTCCATTCCTTTGGCCACACACCTCCAGAATATCAGAAACCTCAAGGCCCCAGAGGACATCCCAATACTGGGGGCCTCCCTGGACACACAGGGGCATTCGGACACAAGCTGAGCAGCTACACAGATGTCAACAAAGATAGAAGGTTGAGCCGGGCAGGCCCTTAGGCCCTAATCTCAACTCTTGCTTTGGTTTCCAGGTGTCACTCTTCAGAAGTCTTGGTTCGAAGAACAAGATATGGGGCTTTACTGAGGCACTGAACAGAACTCCTCTCGTCTCCACATGGGAAGCTTCCTTGTTGGAGCCGTGTCAAACACCTCAGGTTGGAGAATCCTGCAGAGTCCCTGAGCCACCTCCACATTCCAAGGTCTCCCAGGCCACCAAGCCACAGTAGGACTCATCTGCAGGAGAGTCCATTTCAACTCTCCCCTCTGGGTAGCTCACCCAGGAGCCCGCAGATTGAGCCTGCCTTGTCCTGACTAAAGAGTGGGAATATGAGGTGGCGTTCCCAGGCATCCATGCTTAGACACCTGCTCTCGAGTCTTTCCGTATGGGGCCTCCTGGAACCATCCAATAGGAATTGACTGTCGTGCAAAAGGAAACCTTGAGGTTTGGAGTAGTTCCCAAATCCCATCGTAGGCAAACCTCCCTGGCCTCATGAAGCCCCCACACCCTTCAGGAAGAGGCCATGCTGGACAAAATCTCTAGCCTGAGGCACGTCTCATAGTTGACATGACCTCAGTGCAGGAGATCTCGATTCAGCCTCTGCAGAGTGGGCCTGCCGTGCCCTCGGTCCCAAACCTCACGCTAGCTTGTGTTTTCAGACTTCCTTCCTCACACTCCTGGCAAACAAGCCCTCCGGACTAGGAACTCCAGAACCACAACCCAGCCCAGTGTCTGCCCAACGGAAGAAAAACGTTTCCCTGTGGGGCTCTCCAGAAAACCCCGATGAGGATCAATCTGCTCGGGCCTCGACGGTACCCGAACTGGATAGGCTGCTCGGGGCACTCATGCTCTGTCTGACACAGCCTGAAGCCAGACGTCCAGACAGACAAGGAGACAGCTGGCCGCACACCCAGCACTTCGGACACGCCATGGTCTTATGCCGTCACCTCTTCCTAACCTTCTTTTTCAGATATCTGAACCTAGACATCATATCAATTCTCCACACAGCTGGGTATCACAAGCACAAAACAGAACTCCTCCTTCCCCAAGGCTGTGAAGCTTGCTCTTGGCATGGAGTCACACCTTCAGGGTGGGAGAAACCTTAAGGGCCCCTGATGCCACGCCCAAACCTGAGTGCTGCTTGGGCACAAATTCACACTGTGACCCTCAGCATGAGCACCATGTCAACGAAAGTCCTGTCAGGGCCTGGACCATGAGCCCGCATATGGGGCTTGCCAAGCCCCTATGCACCCAATCCTCACCAGTGTTTGAGTTTTCCAGTCGCCCCGCCCGTACCTGGGGCTCTGCTCTGGAATCCCTTGCTTGGAGAGACACATGAGCCAGACAACACGACTTCACCCTCCCCACAAAATGACCCCAAACTCTTGGGAGCTGGGACAAATCCCCAGAGTGGGATACTCGTCCACAGTCCCTGAGGCCACCCCTCCAATCCACGGCTATCCCGGACACAACATCCAGAGACAAAAGCCTGAACGAGCGCCTCCCACTCGCCCTTGTTTCAGAGGCCCAGGAGCTCCCTCTCGGGCTGTACATCCGGCCTGCCATACCCTAGGCGCCACTCATAAGCTGAGTTTGTGTTTTCAGAATTCTGTGCCCACAGCCTGGACCCACACAACCTCCAGGCTACGGCCTCTGGAGCCACAGAGAAAGATTGTGCCTGCCCTCTCCAAGGAAAATGTGCCCAATCCATTGACCACAACCCTACAGGATAGGGAAAAGCTCCAAGGCCCCTGAGGCCATCAATAGTGTAGGCCACCCTGGACTAAGAGGGGCTCTCTGACACCAGCGGAGCAACTATCTCCACTTAGACTCTCAGACAGTGTCCCCAGAGACAGAAGGTTGAAATGGACAGGCCCCCAGGCCCTCATCTGAACCGTAGCTTGGGTTTCCATGTGTCCGACCTCAGAGGACTGTTTTCGTAGACCAGCACACGGGGCTTCTCTGAGGCACCAAACCAAACCTCTCTCGTCTCCACATTGGGAGCTTTCTGACTGGGGATGTATCAAACCCTTCAGGTAGGAGAGTTCCGCAGGGCCACTGAACAACCAGCACATTCCAAGGTCTCCATGGACCCAAACGCACATTATGACGCATCCTCAGGAGAGGCCATTTCAACTCAGCCCCCTGGGTAGCGTGCCCCAGAGGCAGCAGATCAATCATATCTTGTTGCTAATGGCCAATGGGGATGCGAGGCATGCTCTCCAGGGATCCATCCTTCGAACCCTGCTCTCCAGTCCTTCCGTATGGTATGTCCTGGAGCCATGCAACAGGACTCGAATGTCCCGCAGAAGGAAACCTTGTGGTTTGGGGCAACCTCCAAACTCAGCTTGGGAAAACTTCCTTGGCCTCATGAGGCCCCCGCTTCATGAAGGTGCCATCATGGACACATACTCCAGCCTCAGCCAACGTCTGATCCTCAGCCTGACTTCAGATGCAGGAGATTTTGATTCAGCCTCTGCAGAGTGGGCCTGCTCTGCCCTTGGCTCCAATCCTCACCCTAGCTTGTGTTTTCAGACTTCCGTCCTCACACTCCTGGCCCATAAACCCTCCCTACTGGGGATTCTGGGGCCACAATGAAGCAATCTGCCTGCCTCCCAGGAGAAAAACATTGTCTATGGTGCTGCCCAGAAACCCCAAATGAGGATCAAACTGCTTGGCCCTCGGCAAAAACCCAATTGCATAGGCTACCTTAATCACTGATGCTCTGTCACAAATAGCCTGAGCCCAGACCTTCCAACAGACACCGACACAGCTGGCTGCACACCCAGCACATTGGACCCGCCACTGCCTTAGGCCACCATCCAATCCAAACCTGGGTTTTCAGTCATTGGAACCTAGACCATATCTCCAATCCCTGCGCAGGGGGGAACCTGATGCACAAGTCACAACCCCTCCTTCCCCATGGCAAGAAACCTTGCTGCTGGCAGTGAGTCAAACCTTCAGTGTAGGAGAAAACGGCATGGCCCATGAGGCCACGCCCATGCTTGAGGGCCGCCTTGGGCACAAACACACATTGTGACCCTCGCGTGAGTACCTTATTCAAGGAACGCCTCTCTGTGACTGGACCAAGAGCCCGCATATGTGGCTTGCCATGCCCATAGGCACCCAGGACTAACTAGATGGTGTGTATTCCAGTTGAGGGAACCCACTGCTGTGCTCTAGAGTCCCTCTACTGGGGGGTCCCCTGTGGCAGAAAACAGGACTCTTCCCTTCCCACAGAATGAACCCAAACACTTGGGAGCTTGGACAATCCCCCGAGAGGAAGGCGCTTCCCCGGCCCCTGAGGCAACCCCTACCCTGAACGGCCACTGTGAACGCAACACCCAGAGACAAAAGCCTGAGCGACTGCCTCCCACTTGCCCTCCTTTGATATCCAGAGGATCTCCCCTCACGGACTGGAGATCAGGCCTGCCATTACCTTGGCCCCTAGCTGAGCCAAGTTTGCTTTTTCAGACATCTGTCCCCACAGCCCTGGCAAACACAGCCTCTAGGCTGGGTCCTCTGGAGCCATACCACAGGACCGTGCCTGCTCTCTCCTGGGAAACTGTGTCCATTCCTTTGGCCACACACCTCCAGAATATCAGAAACCTCAAGGCCCCAGAGGACATCCCAATACTGGGGGCCTCCCTGGACACACAGGGGCATTCGGACACAAGCTGAGCAGCTACACAGATGTCAACAAAGATAGAAGGTTGAGCCGGACAGGCCCTTAGGCCCTAATCTCAACTCTTGCTTTGGTTTCCAGGTGTCACTCTTCAGAAGTCTTGGTTCGAAGAACAAGATATGGGGCTTTACTGAGGCACTGAACAGAACTCCTCTCGTCTCCACATGGGAAGCTTCCTTGTTGGAGCCGTGTCAAACACCTCAGGTTGGAGAATCCTGCAGAGTCCCTGAGCCACCTCCACATTCCAAGGTCTCCCAGGCCACCAAGCCACAGTAGGACTCATCTGCAGGAGAGTCCATTTCAACTCTCCCCTCTGGGTAGCTCACCCAGGAGCCCGCAGATTGAGCCTGCCTTGTCCTGACTAAAGAGTGGGAATATGAGGTGGCGTTCCCAGGCATCCATGCTTAGACACCTGCTCTCGAGTCTTTCCGTATGGGGCCTCCTGGAACCATCCAATAGGAATTGACTGTCGTGCAAAAGGAAACCTTGAGGTTTGGAGTAGTTCCCAAATCCCATCGTAGGCAAACCTCCCTGGCCTCATGAAGCCCCCACACCCTTCAGGAAGAGGCCATGCTGGACAAAATCTCTAGCCTGAGGCACGTCTCATAGTTGACATGACCTCAGTGCAGGAGATCTCGATTCAGCCTCTGCAGAGTGGGCCTGCCGTGCCCTCGGTCCCAAACCTCACGCTAGCTTGTGTTTTCAGACTTCCTTCCTCACACTCCTGGCAAACAAGCCCTCCGGACTAGGAACTCCAGAACCACAACCCAGCCCAGTGTCTGCCCAACGGAAGAAAAACGTTTCCCTGTGGGGCTCTCCAGAAAACCCAGATGAGGATCAATCTGCTCGGGCCTCGACGGTACCCGAACTGGATAGGCTGCTCGGGGCACTCATGCTCTGTCTGACACAGCCTGAAGCCAGACGTCCAGACAGACAAGGAGACAGCTGGCCGCACACCCAGCACTTCGGACACGCCATGGTCTTATGCCGTCACCTCTTCCTAACCTTCTTTTTCAGATATCTGAACCTAGACATCATATCAATTCTCCACACAGCTGGGTATCACAAGCACAAAACAGAACTCCTCCTTCCCCAAGGCTGTGAAGCTTGCTCTTGGCATGGAGTCACACCTTCAGGGTGGGAGAAACCTTCATGGCCCCTGATGCCACGCCCAAACCTGAGTGCTGCTTGGGCACAAATTCACACTGTGACCCTCAGCATGAGCACCATGTCAACGAAAGTCCTGTCAGGGCCTGGACCATGAGCCCGCATATGGGGCTTGCCAAGCCCCTATGCACCCAATCCTCACCAGTGTTTGAGTTTTCCAGTCGCCCCGCCCGTACCTGGGGCTCTGCTCTGGAATCCCTTGCTTGGAGAGACACATGAGCCAGACAACACGACTTCACCCTCCCCACAAAATGACCCCAAACTCTTGGGAGCTGGGACAAATCCCCAGAGTGGGATATTCGTCCACAGTCCCTGAGGCCACCCCTCCAATCCACGGCTATCCCGGACACAACATCCAGAGACAAAAGCCTGAAGGAGCGCCTCCCACTCGCCCTTGTTTCAGAGGCCCAGGAGCTCCCTCTCGGGCTGTACATCCGGCCTGCCATACCCTAGGCGCCACTCATAAGCTGAGTTTGTGTTTTCAGAATTCTGTGCCCACAGCCTGGACCCACACAACCTCCAGGCTACGGCCTCTGGAGCCACAGAGAAAGATTGTGCCTGCCCTCTCCAAGGAAAATGTGCCCAATCCATTGACCACAACCCTACAGGATAGGGAAAAGCTCCAAGGCCCCTGAGGCCATCAATAGTGTAGGCCACCCTGGACTAAGAGGGGCTCTCTGACACCAGCGGAGCAACTATCTCCACTTAGACTCTCAGAGAGTGTCCCCAGAGACAGAAGGTTTAAATGGACAGGCCCCCAGGCCCTAATCTGAACCGTAGCTTGGGTTTTATGTGTCCGACCTCAGAGGACTGTTTTCGTAGACCAGCACACGGGGCTTCTCTGAGGCACCAAACCAAACCTCTCTCGTCTCCACATTGGGAGCTTTCTGACTGGGGATGTATCAAACCCTTCAGGTAGGAGAGTTCCGCAGGGCCACTGAACAACCAGCACATTCAAAGGTCTCCATGGACCCAAACGCACATTATGACGCATCCTCAGGAGAGGCCATTTCAACTCAGCCCCCTGGGTAGCGTGCCCCAGAGGCAGCAGATCAAACATATCTTGTCGCTAATGGCCAAGGGGGATGCGAGGCATGCTCTCCAGGGATCCATCCTTCGAACCCTGCTCTCCAGTCCTTCCGTATGGTATGTCCTGGAGCCATGCAACAGGACTCGAATGTCCCGCAGAAGGAAACCTTGTGGTTTGGGGCAACCTCCAAACTCAGCTTGGGAAAACTTCCTTGGCCTCATGAGGCCCCCGCTTCATGAAGGTGCCATCATGGACACATACTCCAGCCTCAGCCAACGTCTGATCCTCAGCCTGACTTCAGATGCAGGAGATTTTGATTCAGCCTCTGCAGAGTGGGCCTGCTCTGCCCTTGGCTCCAATCCTCACCCTAGCTTGTGTTTTCAGACTTCCGTCCTCAAACTCCTGGCCCATAAACCCTCCCTACTGGGGATTCTGGGGCCACAATGAAGCAATCTGCCTGCCTCCCAGGAGAAAAACATTGTCTATGGTGCTGCCCAGAAACCCCAAATGAGGATCAAACTGCTTGGCCCTCGGCAAAAACCCAATTGCATAGGCTACCTTAATCACTGATGCTCTGTCACAAATAGCCTGAGCCCAGACCTTCCAACAGACACCGACACAGCTGGCTGCACACCCAGCACATTGGACCCGCCACTGCCTTAGGCCACCATCCAATCCAAACCTGGGTTTTCAGTCATTGGAACCTAGACCATATCTCCAATCCCTGCACAGGGGAGAACCTGATGCACAAGTCAGAACCCCTCCTTCCCCATGGCAAGAAACCTTGCTGCTGGCAGTGAGTCAAACCTTCAGGGTAGGAGAAAACGGCATGGCCCATGAGGCCACACCCATGCGTGAGGGCCGCCTTGGGCACAAACACACATTGTGACCCTCGCGTGAGTACCTTATTCAAGGAACGCCTCTCTGTGACTGGACCAAGAGCCCGCATATGTGGCTTGCAATGCCCATAGGCACCCAGGACTAACTAGATGGTGTGTATTCCAGTTGAGGGAACCCACTGCTGTGCTCTAGAGTCCCTCTACTGGGGGGTCCCCTGTGGCAGAAAACAGGACTCTTCCCTTCCCACAGAATGAACCCAAACACTTGGGAGCTTGGACAATCCCCCGAGAGGAAGGCTCTTCCCCGGCCCCTGAGGCCACCCCTACCCTGAACGGCCACTGTGAACGCAACACCCAGAGACAAAAGCCTGAGCTACTGCCTCCCACTTGCCCTCCTTTGATATCCAGAGGATCTCCCCTCACGGACTGGAGATCAGGCCTGCCATTACCTTGGCCCCTAGCTGAGCCAAGTTTGCTTTTTCAGACATCTGTCCCCACAGCCCTGGCAAACACAGCCTTTAGGCTGGGTCCTCTGGAGCCATACCACAGGACCGTGCCTGCTCTCTCCTGGGAAACTGTGTCCATTCCTTTGGCCACACACCTCCAGAATATCAGAAACCTCAAGGCCCCAGAGGACATCCCAATACTGGGGGCCTCCCTGGACACACAGGGGCATTCGGACACAAGCTGAGCAGCTACACAGATGTCAACAAAGATAGAAGGTTGAGCCGGACAGGCCCTTAGGCCCTAATCTCAACTCTTGCTTTGGTTTCCAGGTGTCACTCTTCAGAAGTCTTGGTTCGAAGAACAAGATATGGGGCTTTACTGAGGCACTGAACAGAACTCCTCTCGTCTCCACATGGGAAGCTTCCTTGTTGGAGCCGTGTCAAACACCTCAGGTTGGAGAATCCTGCAGAGTCCCTGAGCCACCTCCACATTCCAAGGTCTCCCAGGCCACCAAGCCACAGTAGGACTCATCTGCAGGAGAGTCCATTTCAGCTCTCCCCTCTGGGTAGCTCACCCAGGAGCCCGCAGATTGAGCCTGCCTTGTCCTGACTAAAGAGTGGGAATATGAGGTGGCGTTCCCAGGCATCCATGCTTAGACACCTGCTCTCGAGTCTTTCCGTATGGGGCCTCCTGGAACCATCCAATAGGAATTGACTGTCGTGCAAAAGGAAACCTTGAGGTTTGGAGTAGTTCCCAAATCCCATCGTAGGCAAACCTCCCTGGCCTCATGAAGCCCCCACACCCTTCAGGAAGAGGCCATGCTGGACAAAATCTCTAGCCTGAGGCACGTCTCATAGTTGACATGACCTCAGTGCAGGAGATCTCGATTCAGCCTCTGCAGAGTGGGCCTGCCGTGCCCTCGGTCCCAAACCTCACGCTAGCTTGTGTTTTCAGACTTCCTTCCTCACACTCCTGGCAAACAAGCCCTCCGGACTAGGAACTCCAGAACCACAACCCAGCCCAGTGTCTGCCCAACGGAAGAAAAACGTTTCCCTGTGGGGCTCTCCAGAAAACCCAGATGAGGATCAACCTGCTCGGGCCTCGACGGTACCCGAACTGGATAGGCTGCTCGGGGCACTCATGCTCTGTCTGACACAGCCTGAAGCCAGACGTCCAGACAGACAAGGAGACAGCTGGCCGCACACCCAGCACTTCAGACACGCCATGGTCTTATGCCGTCACTCTTCCTAACCTTCTTTTTCAGATATCTGAACCTAGACATCATATCAATTCTCCACACAGCTGGGTATCACAAGCACAAAACAGAACTCCTCCTTCCCCAAGGCTGTGAAGCTTGCTCTTGGCATGGAGTCACACCTTCAGGGTGGGAGAAACCTTCATGACCCCTGATGCCACGCCCAAACCTGAGTGCTGCTTGGGCACAAATTCACACTGTGACCCTCAGCATGAGCACCATGTCAACGAAAGGCCTGTCAGGGCCTGGACCATGAGCCCGCATATGGGGCTTGCCAAGCCCCTATGCACCCAATCCTCACCAGTGTTTGAGTTTTCCAGTCGCCCCGCCCGTACCTGGGGCTCTGCTCTGGAATCCCTTGCTTGGAGAGAACATGAGCCAGACAACACGACTTCACCCTCCCCACAAAATGACCCCAAACTCTTGGGAGCTGGGACAAATCCCCAGAGAGGGATACTCGTCCACAGTCCCTGAGGCCACCCCTCCAATCCACGGCTATCCCGGACACAACATCCAGAGACAAAAGCCTGAAGGAGCGCCTCCCACTCGCCCTTGTTTCAGAGGCCCAGGAGCTCCCTCTCGGGCTGTACATCCGGCCTGCCATACCCTAGGCGCCACTCATAAGCTGAGTTTGTGTTTTCAGAATTCTGTGCCCACAGCCTGGACCCACACAACCTCCAGGCTACGGCCTCTGGAGCCACAGAGAAAGATTGTGCCTGCCCTCTCCAAGGAAAATGTGCCCAATCCATTGACCACAACCCTACAGGATAGGGAAAAGCTCCAAGTCCCCTGAGGCCATCAATAGTGTAGGCCACCCTGGACTAAGAGGGGCTCTCTGACACCAGCGGAGCAACTATCTCCACTTAGACTCTCAGACAGTGTCCCCAGAGACAGAACGTTGAAATGGACAGGCCCCCAGGCCCTAATCTGAACCGTAGCTTGGGTTTCCATGTGTCCGACCTCAGAGGACTGTTTTCGTAGACCAGCACACGGGGCTTCTCTGAGGCACCAAACCAAACCTCTCTCGTCTCCACATGGGGAGCTTTCTGACTGGGGATGTATCAAACCCTTCAGGTAGGAGAGTTCCGCAGGGCCACTGAACAACCAGCACATTCCAAGGTCTCCATGGACCCAAACGCACATTATGACGCATCCTCAGGAGAGGCCATTTCAACTCAGCCCCCTGGGTAGCGTGCCCCAGAGGCAGCAGATCAAACATATCTTGTCGCTAATGGCCAAGGGGGATGCGAGGCATGCTCTCCAGGGATCCATCCTTCGAACCCTGCTCTCCAGTCCTTCCGTATGGTATGTCCTGGAGCCATGCAACAGGACTCGAATGTCCCGCAGAAGGAAACCTTGTGGTTTGGGGCAACCTCCAAACTCAGCTTGGGAAAACTTCCTTGGCCTCATGAGGCCCCCGCTTCATGAAGGTGCCATCATGGACACATACTCCAGCCTCAGCCAACGTCTGATCCTCAGCCTGACTTCAGATGCAGGAGATTTTGATTCAGCCTCTGCAGAGTGGGCCTGCTCTGCCCTTGGCTCCAATCCTCACCCTAGCTTGTGTTTTCAGACTTCCGTCCTCACACTCCTGGCCCATAAACCCTCCCTACTGGGGATTCTGGGGCCACAATGAAGCAATCTGCCTGCCTCCCAGGAGAAAAACATTGTCTATGGTGCTGCCCAGAAACCCCAAATGAGGATCAAACTGCTTGGCCCTCGGCAACACCCCAATTGCATAGGCTACCTTAATCACTGATGCTCTGTCGCAAATAGCCTGAGCCCAGACCTTCCAACAGAAACCGACACAGCTGGCTTCACACCCAGCACATTGGACCTGCCACTGCCTTAGGCCATCATCCATTCCCAACCTGGGTTTTCAGTCATCGTAACCTAGACCATATCTCCAATCCCTGCACAGGGGGGAACCTGATGCACAAGTCAGAACCCCTCCTTCCCCATGGTAAGAAACCTTGCTGCTGGCAGTGAGTCAAACCTTCAGTGTAGGAGAAAACGGCATGGCCCATGAGGCCACGCCCATGCGTGAGTGCCGCCTTGGGCACAAACACACATTGTGACCCTCGCGTGAGTACCTTATTCAAGGAACGCCTTTCTGTGACTGGACCAAGAGCCCGCATATGTGGCTTGCCATGCCCATATGCACCCAGGACTATCTAGATGGTGTGTATTCCAGTTGAGGGAACCCACTGCTTTGCTCTAGAGTCCCTCTACTGGGGGGTCCCCTGTGGCAGAAAACAGGACTCTTCCCTTCCCACAGAATGAACCCAAACACTTGGGAGCTTGGACAATCCCCCGAGAGGAAGGCTCTTCCCCGGCCCCTGAGGCAACCCCTACCCTGAACGACCACTGTGAACGCAACACCCAGAGACAAAAGCCTGAGCGACTGCCTCCCACTTGCCTTCCTTTGATATCCAGAGGATCTCCCCTCACGGACTGGAGATCAGGCCTGCCATTACCTTGGCCCCTAGCTGAGCCAAGTTTGCTTTTTCAGACATCTGTCCCCACAGCCCTGGCAAACACAGCCTCTAGGCTGGGTCCTCTGGACCATACCACAGGACCGTGCCTGCTCTCTCCTGGGAAACTGTGTCCATTCCTTTGGCCACACACCTCCAGAATATCAGAAACCTCAAGGCCCCAGAGGACATCCCAATACTGGGGGCCTCCCTGGACACACAGGGGCATTCGGACACAAGCTGAGCAGCTACACAGATGTCAACAAAGATAGAAGGTTGAGCCGGACAGGCCCTTAGGCCCTAATCTCAACTCTTGCTTTGGTTTCCAGGTGTCACTCTTCAGAAGTCTTGGTTCGAAGAACAAGATATGGGGCTTTACTGAGGCACTGAACAGAACTCCTCTCGTCTCCACATGGGAAGCTTCCTTGTTGGAGCCGTGTCAAACACCTCAGGTTGGAGAATCCTGCAGAGTCCCTGAGCCACCTCCACATTCCAAGGTCTCCCAGGCCACCAAGCCACAGTAGGACTCATCTGCAGGAGAGTCCATTTCAACTCTCCCCTCTGGGTAGCTCACCCAGGAGCCCGCAGATTGAGCCTGCCTTGTCCTGACTAAAGAGTGGGAATATGAGGTGGCGTTCCCAGGCATCCATGCTTAGACACCTGCTCTCGAGTCTTTCCGTATGGGGCCTCCTGGAACCATCCAATAGGAATTGACTGTCGTGCAAAAGGAAACCTTGAGGTTTGGAGTAGTTCCCAAATCCCATCGTAGGCAAACCTCCCTGGCCTCATGAAGCCCCCACACCCTTCAGTAAGAGGCCATGCTGGACAAAATCTCTAGCCTGAGGCACGTCTCATAGTTGACATGACCTCAGTGCAGGAGATCTCGATTCAGCCTCTGCAGAGTGGGCCTGCCGTGCCCTCGGTCCCAAACCTCACGCTAGCTTGTGTTTTCAGACTTCCTTCCTCACACTCCTGGCAAACAAGCCCTCCGGACTAGGAACTCCAGAACCACAACCCAGCCCAGTGTCTGCCCAACGGAAGAAAAACGTTTCCCTGTGGGGCTCTCCAGAAAACCCAGATGAGGATCAACCTGCTCGGGCCTCGACGGTACCCGAACTGGATAGGCTGCTCGGGGCACTCATGCTCGGTCTGACACAGCCTGAAGCCAGACGTCCAGACAGACAAGGAGACAGCTGGCCGCACACCCAGCACTTCGGACACGCCATGGTCTTATGCCGTCACCTCTTCCTAACCTTGTTTTTCAGATATCTGAACCTAGACATCATATCAATTCTCCACACAGCTGGGTATCACAAGCACAAAACAGAACTCCTCCTTCCCCAAGGCTGTGAAGCTTGCTCTTGGCATGGAGTCACACCTTCAGGGTGGGAGAAACCTTCATGACCCCTGATGCCACGCCCAAACCTGAGTGCTGCTTGGGCACAAATTCACACTGTGACCCTCAGCATGAGCACCATGTCAACGAAAGGCCTGTCAGGGCCTGGACCATGAGCCCGCATATGGGGCTTGCCAAGCCCCTATGCACCCAATCCTCACCAGTGTTTGAGTTTTCCAGTCGCCCCGCCCGTACCTGGGGCTCTGCTCTGGAATCCCTTGCTTGGAGAGAACATGAGCCAGACAACACGACTTCACCCTCCCCACAAAATGACCCCAAACTCTTGGGAGCTGGGACAAATCCCCAGAGAGGGATACTCGTCCACAGTCCCTGAGGCCACCCCTCCAATCCACGGCTATCCCGGACACAACATCCAGAGACAAAAGCCTGAAGGAGCGCCTCCCACTCGCCCTTGTTTCAGAGGCCCAGGAGCTCCCTCTCGGGCTGTACATCCGGCCTGCCATACCCTAGGCGCCACTCATAAGCTGAGTTTGTGTTTTCAGAATTCTGTGCCCACAGCCTGGACCCACACAACCTCCAGGCTACGGCCTCTGGAGCCACAGAGAAAGATTGTGCCTGCCCTCTCCAAGGAAAATGTGCCCAATCCATTGACCACAACCCTACAGGATAGGGAAAAGCTCCAAGTCCCCTGAGGCCATCAATAGTGTAGGCCACCCTGGACTAAGAGGGGCTCTCTGACACCAGCGGAGCAACTATCTCCACTTAGACTCTCAGACAGTGTCCCCAGAGACAGAACGTTGAAATGGACAGGCCCCCAGGCCCTAATCTGAACCGTAGCTTGGGTTTCCATGTGTCCGACCTCAGAGGACTGTTTTCGTAGACCAGCACACGGGGCTTCTCTGAGGCACCAAACCAAACCTCTCTCGTCTCCACATGGGGAGCTTTCTGACTGGGGATGTATCAAACCCTTCAGGTAGGAGAGTTCCGCAGGGCCACTGAACAAGCAGCACATTCCAAGGTCTCCATGGACCCAAACGCACATTATGACGCATCCTCAGGAGAGGCCATTTCAACTCAGCCCCCTGGGTAGCGTGCCCCAGAGGCAGCAGATCAAACATATCTTGTCGCTAATGGCCAAGGGGGATGCGAGGCATGCTCTCCAGGGATCCATCCTTCGAACCCTGCTCTCCAGTCCACCGTATGGTATGTCCTGGAGCCATGCAACAGGACTCGAATGTCCCGCAGAAGGAAACCTTGTGGTTTGGGGCAACCTCCAAACTCAGCTTGGGAAAACTTCCTTGGCCTCATGAGGCCCCCGCTTCATGAAGGTGCCATCATGGACACATACTCCAGCCTCAGCCAACGTCTGATCCTCAGCCTGACTTCAGATGCAGGAGATTTTGATTCAGCCTCTGCAGAGTGGGCCTGCTCTGCCCTTGGCTCCAATCCTCACCCTAGCTTGTGTTTTCAGACTTCCGTCCTCACACTCCTGGCCCATAAACCCTCCCTACTGGGGATTCTGGGGCCACAATGAAGCAATCTGCCTGCCTCCCAGGAGAAAAACATTGTCTATGGTGCTGCCCAGAAACCCCAAATGAGGATCAAACTGCTTGGCCCTCGGCAAAAACCCAATTGCATAGGCTACCTTAATCACTGATGCTCTGTCACAAATAGCCTGAGCCCAGACCTTCCAACAGACACCGACACAGCTGGCTGCACACCCAGCACATTGGACCCGCCACTGCCTTAGGCCACCATCCAATCCAAACCTGGGTTTTCAGTCATTGGAACCTAGACCATATCTCCAATCCCTGCACAGGGGGGAACCTGATGCACAAGTCAGAACCCCTCCTTCCCCATGGCAAGAAACCTTGCTGCTGGCAGTGAGTCAAACCTTCAGTGTAGGAGAAAACGGCATGGCCCATGAGGCCACGCCCATGCGTGAGGGCCGCCTTGGGCACAAACACACATTGTGACCCTCGCGTGAGTACCTTATTCAAGGAATGCCTCTCTGTTACTGGACCAAAAGCCCGCATATGTGGCTTGCCATGCCCATAGGCACCCAGGACTAACTAGATGGTGTGTATTCCAGTTGAGGGAACCCACTGCTGTGCTCTAGAGTCCCTCTACTGGGGGGTCCCCTGTGGCAGAAAACAGGACACTTCCCTTCCCACAGAATGAACCCAAACACTTGGGAGCTTGGACAATCCCCCGAGAGGAAGGCTCTTCCCCAGCCCCTGAGGCAACCCCTACCCTGAACGGCCACTGTGAACGCAACACCCAGAGACAAAAGCCTGAGCGACTGCCTCCCACTTGCCCTCCTTTGATATCCAGAGGATCTCCCCTCACGGACTGGAGATCAGGCCTGCCATTACCTTGGCCCCTAGCTGAGCCAAGTTTGCTTTTTCAGACATCTGTCCCCACAGCCCTGGCAAACACAGCCTCTAGGCTGGGTCCTCTGGAGCCATACCACAGGACCATGCCTGCTCTCTCCTGGGAAACTGTGTCCATTCCTTTGGCCACACACCTCCAGAATATCAGAAACCTCAAGGCCCCAGAGGACATCCCAATACTGGGGGCCTCCCTGGACACACAGGGGCATTCGGACACAAGCTGAGAAGCTACACAGATGTCAACAAAGATAGAAGGTTGAGCCGGACAGGCCCTTAGGCCCTAATCTCAACTCTTGCTTTGGTTTCCAGGTGTCACTCTTCAGAAGTCTTGGTTCGAAGAACAAGATATGGGGCTTTACTGAGGCACTGAACAGAACTCCTCTCGTCTCCACATGGGAAGCTTCCTTGTTGGAGCCGTGTCAAACACCTCAGGTTGGAGAATCCTGCAGAGTCCCTGAGCCACCTCCACATTCCAAGGTCTCCCAGGCCACCAAGCCACAGTAGGACTCATCTGCAGGAGAGTCCATTTCAACTCTCCCCTCTGGGTAGCTCACCCAGGAGCCCGCAGATTGAGCCTGCCTTGTCCTGACTAAAGAGTGGGAATATGAGGTGGCGTTCCCAGGCATCCATGCTTAGACACCTGCTCTCGAGTCTTTCCGTATGGGGCCTCCTGGAACCATCCAATAGGAATTGACTGTCGTGCAAAAGGAAACCTTGAGGTTTGGAGTAGTTCCCAAATCCCATCGTAGGCAAACCTCCCTGGCCTCATGAAGCCCCCACACCCTTCAGGAAGAGGCCATGCTGGACAAAATCTCTAGCCTGAGGCACGTCTCATAGTTGACATGACCTCAGTGCAGGAGATCTCGATTCAGCCTCTGCAGAGTGGGCCTGCCGTGCCCTCGGTCCCAAACCTCACGCTAGCTTGTGTTTTCAGACTTCCTTCCTCACACTCCTGGCAAACAAGCCCTCCGGACTAGGAACTCCAGAACCACAACCCAGCCCAGTGTCTGCCCAACGGAAGAAAAACGTTTCCCTGTGGGGCTCTCCAGAAAACCCAGATGAGGATCAACCTGCTCGGGCCTCGACGGTACCCGAACTGGATAGGCTGCTCGGGGCACTCATGCTCTGTCTGACACAGCCTGAAGCCAGACGTCCAGACAGACAAGGAGACAGCTGGCCGCACACCCAGCACTTCAGACACGCCATGGTCTTATGCCGTCACTCTTCCTAACCTTCTTTTTCAGATATCTGAACCTAGACATCATATCAATTCTCCACACAGCTGGGTATCACAAGCACAAAACAGAATTCCTCCTTCCCCAAGGCTGTGAAGCTTGCTCTTGGCATGGAGTCACACCTTCAGGGTGGGAGAAACCTTCATGACCCCTGATGCAACGCCCAAACCTGAGTGCTGCTTGGGCACAAATTCACACTGTGACCCTCAGCATGAGCCCCATGTCAACGAAAGGCCTGTCAGGGCCTGGACCTTGAGCCCGCATATGGGGCTTGCCAAGCCCCTATGCAACCAATCCTCACCAGTGTTTGAGTTTTCAAGTCGCCCCGCCCGTACCTGGGGCTCTGCTCTGGAATCCCTTGCTTGGAGAGACACATGAGCCAGACAACACGACTTCACCCTTCCCACAAAATGACCCCAAACTCTTGGGAGCTGGGACAAATCCCCAGAGAGGGATACTCGTCCACAGTCCCTGAGGCCACCCGTCCAATCCATGGCTGTCCCGGACACAACATCCAGAGACAAAAGCCTGAAGGAGCGCCTCCCACTCGCCCTTGTTTCAGAGGCCCAGGAGCTCCTTCTCGGGCTGTACATCCGGCCTGCCATACCCTAGGCGCCACTCATAAGCTGAGTTTGTGTTTTCAGAATTCTGTGCCCACAGCCTGGACCCACACAACCTCCAGGCTAGGGCCTCTGGAGCCACAGAGAAAGATTGTGCCTGCCCTCTCCAAGGAAAATGTGCCCAATCCATTGACCACAACCCTACAGGATAGGGAAAAGCTCCAAGTCCCCTGAGGCCATCAATAGTGTAGGCCACCCTGGACTAAGAGGGGCTCTCTGACACCAGCGGAGCAACTATCTCCACTTAGACTCTCAGTCAGTGTCCCCAGAGACAGAAGGTTGAAATGGACAGGCCCCCAGGCCCTAATCTGAACCGTAGCTTGGGTTTCCATGTGTCCGACCTCAGAGGACTGTTTTCGTAGACCAGCACACGGGGCTTCTCTGAGGCACCAAACCAAACCTCTCTCGTCTCCACATGGGGAGCTTTCTGACTGGGGATGTATCAAACCCTTCAGGTAGGAGAGTTCCGCAGGGCCACTGAACAACCAGCACATACCAAGGTCTCCATGGACCCAAACGCACATTATGACGCATCCTCAGGAGAGGCCATTTCAAATCAGCCCCCTGGGTAGCGTGCCCCAGAGGCGGCAGATCAAACATATCTTGTCGCTAATGTCCAATGCGGATGTGAGGCATGCTCTACAGGGATCCATCCTTCGAACCCTGCTCTCCAGTCCTTCCGTATGGTATGTCCTGGAGCCATGCAACAGGACTCGAATGTCCCGCAGAAGGAAACCTTGTGGTTTGGGGCAACCTCCAAACTCAGCTTGGGAAAACTTCCTTGGCCTCATGAGGCCCCCGCTTCATGAAGGTGCCATCATGGACACATACTCCAACCTCAGCCAACGTCTGATCCTCAGCCTGACCTCACATGCAGGAGATTTTGATTCAGCCTCTGCAGAGTGGGCCTGCTCTGCCCTTGGCTCCAATCCTCACCCTAGCTTGTGTTTTCAGACTTCCGTCCTCACACTCCTGGCCCATAAACCCTCCCTACTGGGAATTCCGGGGCCACAATGAAGCAATCTGCATGCCTCCCAGGAGAAAAAACATTGTCTATGGTGCTGCCCAGAAACCCCAAATGAGGATCAAACTGCTTGGCCCTCGGCAAAAACCCAATTGCATAGGCTACCTTAATCACTGATGCTCTGTCGCAAATAGCCTGAGCCCAGACCTTCCAACAGACACCGACACAGCTGGCTGCACACCCAGCACATTGGACCCGCCACTGCCTTAGGCCAACCTTCCAATCCAAACCTGGGTTTTCAGTCATTGGAACCTAGACCATATCTCCAATCCCTGCACAGTGGGGAACCTGATGCACAAGTCAGAACCCCTCCTTTTCCATGGCAAAAAACCTTGCTGCTGGCAGTGAGTCAAACCTTCAGTGTAGGAGAAAACGGCATGGCCCATGAGGCCACGCCCATGCGTGAGGGCCGCCTTGGGCACAAACACACATTGTGACCCTCGCGTGAGTACCTTATTCAAGGAACGCCTCTCTGTGACTGGACCAAGAGCCCGCATATGTGGCTTGCCATGCCCATAGGCACCCAGGACTACCTAGATGGTGGGTATTCCAGTTGAGTGAACCCACTGCTGTGCTCTAGAGTCCCTCTACTGGGGGGTCCCCTGTGGCAGAAAACAGGACTCTTCCCTTCCCACAGAATGAACCCAAACACTTGGGAGCTTGGACAATCCCCCGAGAGGAAGGCTCTTCCACAGCCCCTGAGGCAACCCCTACCCTGAACGGCCACTGTGAACGCAACACCCAGAGACAAAAGCCTGAGCGACTGCCTCCCACTTGCCCTCCTTTGATATCCAGAGGATCTCCCCTCACGGACTGGAGATCAGGCCTGCCATTACCTTGGCCCCTAGCTGAGCCAAGTTTGCTTTTTCAGACATCTGTCCCCACAGCCCTGGCAAACACAGCCTCTAGGCTGGGTCCTCTGGAGCCATACCACAGGACCGTGCCTGCTCTCTCCTAGGAAACTGTGTCCATTCCTTTCGACACACATCCAGAATATCAGAAACCTCAAGGCCCCAGAGGACATCCTAATAATGGGGGCCTCCCTGGACACACAGGGGCATTCGGACACAAGCTGAGCAGCTATTCAATGTCAACAAAGATAGAAGGTTGAGCCGGACAGGCCCTTACCCCCTAATCTCAACTCTTGCTTTGGTATCCATGTGTCACTCTTCAGAAGTCTTGGTTCGAAGAACAAGATATGGGGCTTTACTGAGGCACTGAACAGAACTCCTCTCGTCTCCACATGGGAAGCTTCCTTGTTCGAGCCGTGTCAAACACCTCAGGTTGGAGAATCCTGCAGAGTCCCTGAGCCACCTCCACATTCCAAGGTCTCCCAGGCCACCAAGCCACAGTAAGACTCATCTGCATGAGAGTCCATTTCAACTCTCCCCTCTGGGTAGCTCACCCAGGAGCCCGCAGATTGAGCCTGCCTTGTCCTGACTAAAGAGTGGGAATATGAGGTGGCGTTCCCAGGCATCCATGCTTAGACACCTGCTCTCGAGTCTTTCCGTATGGGGCCTCCTGGAACCATCCAATAGGAATTGACTGTCGTGCAAAAGGAAATCTTGAGGTTTGGAGTAGTTCCTAAATCCCATCGTAGGCAAACCTCCCTGGCCTCATGAAGCCCCCACACCCTTCAGGAAGAGGCCATGCTGGACAAAATCTCTAGCCTGAGGCACGTCTCTTAATTGACATGACCTCAGTGCAGGAGTTCTCGATTAAGCCTCTGTAGAGTGGGTCTGCCGTGCCCTCGGTCCCAAACCTCACGCTAGCTTGTGTTTTCAGACTTCCTTCCTCACACTCCTGGCAAACAAGCCCTCCGGACTAGGAACTCCAGAACCACAACCCAGCCCAGTGTCTGCCCAACGGAAGAAAAACGTTTCCCTGTGGGGCTCTCCAGAAAACCTAGATGAGGATCAACCTGCTCGGGCCTCGACGGTACCCGAACTGGATAGGCTGCTAGGGGCACTCATGCTCTGTCTGACACAGCCTGAAGCCAGACGTCCAGACAGACAAGGAGACAGCTGGCCGCACAGGCAGCACTTCGGACACGCCATGGTCTTATGCCGTCACCTCTTCCTAACCTTGTTTTTCAGATATCTGAACCTAGACATCATATCAATTCTCCACACAGCTGGGTATCACAAGCACAAAACAGAACTCCTCCTTCCCCAAGGCTGTGAAGCTTGCTCTTGGCATGGAGTCACACCTTCAGGGTGGGAGAAACCTTCATGGCCCCTGATGCCACGCCCAAACCTGAGTGCTGCTTGGGCACAAATTCACACTGTGACCCTCAGCATGAGCCCCATGTCAAAGAAAGGCCTGTCAGGGCCTGGACCAAGAGCCCGCATATGGGGCTTGCCAAGCCCCTATGCACCCAATCCTCACCAGTGTTTGAGTTTTCCAGTCGCCCCGCCCGTACCTGGGGCTCTGCTCTGGAATCCCTTGCTTGGAGAGACACATGAGCCAGACAACAGAACTCCACCCTTCCCACAAAATGACCCCAAACTCTTGGGATCTGGGACAAATCCCCAGAGAGGGATACTCGTCCACAATCCCTGAGGCCACCCCTCCAATCCACGGCTATCCCGGACACAACATCCAGAGACAAAAGCCTGAAGGAGCGCCTCCCACTCGCCCTTGTTTCAGAGGCCCAGGAGCTCCCTCTCGGGCTGTACATCCGGCCAGCCATACCCTAAGCGCCACTCATAAGCTGAGTTTGTGTTTTCAGAATTCTGTGCCCACAGCCTGGACCCACACAACCTCCAGGCTAGGGCCTCTGGAGCCACAGAGAAAGATTGTGCCTGCCCTCTCCAAGGAAAATGTGCCCAATCCATTGACCACAACCCTACAGGATAGGGAAAAGCTCCAAGGCCACTGGGGCCATCAATAGTGTAGGCCACCCTGGACTAAGAGGGGCTCTCTGACACCAGCGGAGCAACTATCTCCACTTAGACTCTCAGTGTCCCCAGAGACAGAAGGTTGAAATGGACAGGCCCCCAGGCCCTAATCTGAACCGTAGCTTTGGTTTCCATGTGTCCGTCCTCAGAGGACTGTTTTCGTAGACCAGCACACGGGGCTTCTCTGAGGCACCAAACCAAACCTCTCTCGTCTCCACATGGGTAGCTTTCTGACTGGGGATGTATCAAACCCTTCAGGTAGGAGAGTTCCGCAGGGCCACTGAACAAGCAGCACATTCCAAGGTCTCCATGGACCCAAACGCACATTATGACGCATCCTCAGGAGAGGCCATTTCAACTCAGCCCCCTGGGTAGCGTGCCCCAGAGGCAGCAGATCAAACATATCTTGTCGCTAATTGCCAATTGGATGCGAGGCATGCTCTCCAGGGATCCATCCTTCGAACCCTGCTCTCCAGTCCTTCCGTATGGTATGTCCTGGAGCCATGCAACAGGACTCGAATGTCCCGCAGAAGGAAACCTTGTGGTTTGGGGCAACCTCCAAACTCAGCTTGGGAAAACTTCCTTGGCCTCATGAGGCCCCCGCTTCACGAAGGTGCCATCATGGACACATACTCCAGCCTCAGCCAACGTCTGATCCTGAGCCTGACTTCAGATGCAGGAGATTTTGATTCAGCCTCTGCAGAGTGGGCCTGCTCTGCCCTTGGCTCCAATCCTCACCCTAGCTTGTGTTTAGACTTCCGTCCTCAAACTCCTGGCCCATAAACCCTCCCTACTGGGAATTCTGGGGCCACAATGAAGCAATCTGCCTGCCTCCCAGGAGAAAAACATTGTCTATGGTGCTGCTCAGAAACCCCAAATGAGGATCAAACTGCTTGGCCCTCGGCAAAAACACAATTGCATAGGCTACCTTAATCACTGATGCTCTGTCGCAAATAGCCTGAGCCCAGACCTTCCAACAGACACCGACACAGCTGGCTGCACACCCAGCACATTGGACCCGCCACTGCCTTAGGCCACCATCCATTCCAAACCTGGGTTTTCAGTCATTGGAACCTAGACCATATCTCCAATCCCTGCACAGGGGGGAACCTGATGCACAAGTCAGAACCCCTCCTTTTCTATGGCAAGAAACCTTGCTGCTGCCAGTGAGTCAAACCTTCAGTGTAGGAGAAAACGGCATGGCCCATGAGGCCACGCCCATGCGTGAGGGCCGCCTTGGGCACAAACACACATTGTGACCCTCGCGTGAGTACCTTATTCAAGGAACGCCTCTCTGTGACTGGACCAAGAGCCCGCATATGTGGCTTTCCATGCCCATAGGCCCCCAGGACTAACTAGATGGTGTGTATTCCAGTTGAGGGAACCCACTGCTGTGCTCTAGAGTCCCTCTACTGGGGGGTCCCCTGTGGCAGAAAACAGGACTCTTCCCTTCCCACAGAATGAACCCAAACACTTCGGAGCTTGGACAATCCCCCGAGAGGAAGGCTCTTCCCCGGCCCCTGAGGCAATCCCTACCCTGAACGGCCACTGTGAACGCAACACCCAGAGACAAAAGCCTGAACGACTGCCTCCCACTTGCCCTCCATTGATATCCAGAGGATCTCCCCTCACGGACTGGAGATCAGGCCTGCCATTACCTTGGCCCCTAGCTGAGCCAAGTTTGCTTTTCAGACATCTGTCCCCACAGCCCTGGCAAACACAGCCTCTAGGCTGGGTCCTCTGGAGCCATACCAAAGGACCGTGCCTGCTCTCTCCTGGGAAACTGTGTCCATTCCCTTGGCCACACACCTCCAGAATATCAGAAACCTCAAGTCCCCAGAGGACATCCCAATACTGTGGGCCTCCCTGGACACACAGGGGCATTCGGACACAAGCTGAGCAGCTACTTCCACGAAGGCATGCACACAGATGTCAACAAAGATAGAAGGTTGAGCCGGACAGGCCCTTAGGCCCTAATCTCAACTCTTGCTTTGGTTTCCAGGTGTCACTCTTCAGAGGTCTTGGTTCGAAGAACAAGATATGGGGCTTTCCTAGGCACTGAACAGAACTCCTCTCGTCTCCACATGGGAAGCTTCCTTGTTGGAGCCGTGTCAAACACCTCAGGTTGGAGAATCCTGCAGAGTCCATGAGCCACCTCCACATTCCAAGGTCTCCCAGGCCACCAAGCCACAGTAGGACTCATCTTTAGGAGAGCCCATTTCAACTCTCCCCTCTGGGTAGCTCACCCAGGAGCCCGCAGATTGAGCCTGCCTTGTCCTGACTAAAGAGTGGGAATATGAGGTGGCGTTCCCAGGCATCCATGCTTAGACACCTGCTCTCGAGTCTTTCCGTATGGGGCCTCCTGGAACCATCCAATAGGAATTGACTGTCGTGCAAAAGGAAATCTTGAGGTTTGGAGTAGTTCCCAAATCCCATCGTAGGCAAACCTCCCTGGCTCATGAAGCCCCCACACCCTTCAGGAAGAGGCCATGCTGGACAAAATCTCTAGCCTGAGGCACGTCTCATAGTTGACATGACCTCAGTGCAGGAGATCTCGATTCAGCCTCTGCAGAGTGGGCCTGCCGTGCCCTCGGTCCCAAACCTCACGCTAGCTTGTTTTTTCAGACTTCCTTCCTCACACTCCTGGCAAACAAACCCTCCGGACTAGGAACTCCAGAACCACAACCCAGCCCAGTGTCTGCCCAACGGAAGAAAAACGTTTCCCTGTGGGGCTCTCCAGAAAACCCAGATGAGGATCAACCTGCTCGGGCCTCGACGGTACCCGAACTGGATAGGCTGCTCGGGGCACTCATGCTCTGTCTGACACAGCCTGAAGCCAGACGTCCAGACAGACAAGGAGACAGCTGGCCGCACACCCAGCACTTCGGACACGCCATGGTCTTATGCCGTCACCTCTTCCTAACCTTGTTTTTCAGATATCTGAACCTAGACATCATATCAATTCTCCACACAGCTGGGTATCACAAGCACAAAACAGAACTCCTCCTTCCCCAAGGCTGTGAAGCTTGCTCTTGGCATGGAGTCACACCTTCAGGGTGGGAGAAACCTTCATGGCCCCTGATGCCACGCCCAAACCTGAGTGCTGCTTGGGCACAAATTCACACTGTGACCCTCAGCATGAGCCCCATGTCAAAGAAAGGCCTGTCAGGGCCTGGACCAAGAGCCCGCATATGGGGCTTGCCAAGCCCCTATGCACCCAATCCTCACCAGTGTTTGAGTTTTCCAGTCGCCCCGCCCGTACCTGGGGCTCTGCTCTGGAATCCCTTGCTTGGAGAGACACATGAGCCAGACAACACGACTCCACCCTTCCCACAAAATGACCCCAAACTCTTGTGAGCTGGGACAAATCCCCAGAGAGGGATACTCGTCCACAGTCCCTGAGGCCACCCCTCCAATCCACGGCTATCCCGGACACAACATCCAGAGACAAAAGCCTGAAGGAGCGCCTCCCACTCGCCCTTGTTTCAGAGGCCCAGGAGCTCCCTCTCGGGCTGTACATCCGGCCTGCCATACCCTAGGCGCCACTCATAAGCTGAGTTTGTGTTTTCAGAATTCTGTGCCCACAGCCTGGACCCACACAACCTCCAGGCTAGGGCCTCTGGAGCCACAGAGAAAGATTGTGCCTGCCCTCTCCAAGGAAAATGTGCCCAATCCATTGACCACAACCCTACAGGATAGGGCAAAGCTCCAAGTCCCCTGAGGCCATCAATAGTGTAGGCCACCCTGGACTAAGATGGGCTCTCTGACACCAGCGGAGCAACTATCTCCACCTAGACTCTCAAACAGTGTCCCCAGAGACAGAAGGTTGAAATGGATAGGCCCCCAGGCCCTAATCTGAACCGTAGCTTTGGTTTCCATGTGTCCGTCCTCAGAGGACTGTTTTCGTAGACCAGCACACGGGGCTTCTCTGAGGCACCAAACCAAACCTCTCTCGTCTCCACATGGGGAGCTTTCTGACTGGGGATGTATCAAACCCTTCAGGTAGGAGAGTTCCGCAGGTCCACTGAACAACCAGCACATTCCAAGGTCTCCATGGACCCAAACGCACATTATGACGCATCCTCAGGAGAGGCCATTTCAACTCAGCCCCCTGGGTAGCGTGCCCCAGAGGCAGCAGATCAAACATATCTTGTCGCTTATGTCCAATGGGGATGTGAGGCATGCTCTCCAGGGATCCATCCTTCGAACCCTGCTCTCCAGTCCTTCCGTATGGTATGTCCTGGAGCCATGCAACAGGACTCGAATGTCCCGCAGAAGGAAACCTTGTGGTTTGGGGCAACCTCCAAACTCAGCTTGTGAAAACTTCCTTGGCCTCATGAGGCCCCCGCTTCATGAAGGTGCCATCATGGACACATACTCCAGCCTCAGCCAACGTCTGATTCTCAGCCTGACCTCACATGCAGGAGATTTTGATTCAGCCTCTGCAGAGTGGGCCTGCTCTGCCCTTGGCTCCAATCCTCACCCTAGCTTGTGTTTTCAGACTTCCGTCCTCACACTCCTGGCCCATAAACCCTCCCTACTGGGAATTCCGGGGCCACAATGAAGCAATCTGCCTGCCTCCCAGGAGAAAAACATTGTCTATGGTGCTGCCCAGAAACCCCAAATGAGGATCAAACTGCGTGGCCCTCGGCAAAAACCCAATTGCATAGGCTACCTTAATCACTGATGCTCTGTCGCAAATAGCCTGAGCCCAGACCTTCCAACAGACACCGACACAGCTGGCTGCACACCCAGCACATTGGACCCGCCACTGCCTTAGGCCACCATCCATTCCCAACCTGGGTTTTCAGTCATTGGAACCTAGACCATATCTCCAATCCCTGCACAGGGGGGAACCTGATGCACAAGTCAGAACCCCTCCTTTTCCATGGCAAGAAACCTTGCTGCTGCCAGTGAGTCAAACCTTCAGTGTAGGAGAAAACGGCATGGCCCATGAGGCCACGCCCATGCGTGAGGGCCGCCTTGACACAAAAACACATTATGACCCTCGCGTGAGTAACTTATTCAAGGAACGCCTCTCTGTGACTGGACCAAGAGCCCGCATATGTGGCTTGCCATGCCCATAGGCACCCAGGACTACCTAGATGGTGGGTATTCCAGTTGAGTGAACCCACTGCTGTGCTCTAGAGTCCCTCTACTGGGGGGTCCCCTGTGGCAGAAAACAGGACTCTTCCCTTCCCACAGAATGAACCCAAACACTTGGGAGCTTGGACAATCCCCCGAGAGGAAGGCTCTTCCACAGCCCCTGAGGCAACCCCTACCCTGAACGGCCACTGTGAACGCAACACCCAGAGACAAAAGCCTGAGCGACTGCCTCCCACTTGCCCTCCTTTGATATCCAGAGGATCTCCCCTCACGGACTGGAGATCAGGCCTGCCATTACCTTGGCCCCTAGCTGAGCCAAGTTTGCTTTTTCAGACATCTGTCCCCACAGCCCTGGCAAACACAGCCTCTAGGCTGGGTCCTCTGGAGCCATACCACAGGACCGTGCCTGCTCTCTCCTAGGAAACTGTGTCCATTCCTTTCGACACACATCCAGAATATCAGAAACCTCAAGGCCCCAGAGGACATCCCAATACTGGGGGCCTCCCTGGACACACAGGGGCATTCGGACACAAGCTGAGCAGCTATTCAATGTCAACAAAGATAGAAGGTTGAGCCGGACAGGCCCTTAGGCCCTAATCTTAACTCTTGCTTTGGTATCCATGTGTCACTCTTCAGAAGTCTTGGTTCGAAGAACAAGATATGGGGCTTTACTGAGGCACTGAACAGAACTCCTCTCGTCTCCACATGGGAAGCTTCCTTGTTGGAGCCGTGTCAAACACCTCAGGTTGGAGAATCCTGCAGAGTCCCTGAGCCACCTCCACATTCCAAGGTCTCCCAGGCCACCAAGCCACAGTAGGACTCATCTGCAGGAGAGTCCATTTCAACTCTCCCCTCTGGGTAGCTCACCCAGGAGCCGGCAAATTGAGCCTGCCTTGTCCTGACTAAAGAGTGGGAATATGAGGTGGCGTTCCCAGGCATCCATGCTTAGACACCTGCTCTCGAGTCTTTCCGTATGGGGCCTCCTGGAACCATCCAATAGGAATTGACTGTCGTGCTAAAGGAAATCTTGAGGTTTGGAGTAGTTCCTAAATCCCATCGTAGGCAAACCACCCTGGCCTCATGAAGCCCCCACACCCTTCAGGAAGAGGCCATGCTGGACAAAATCTCTAGCCTGAGGCACGTCTCATAGTTGACATGACCTCAGTGCAGGAGATCTCGATTCAGCCTCTGCAGAGTGGGCCTGCCGTGCCCTCGGTCCCAAACCTCACGCTAGCTTGTGTTTTCAGACTTCCTTCCTCACACTCCTGGCAAACAAGCCCTCCGGACTAGGAACTCCAGAACCACAACCCAGCCCAGTGTCTGCCCAACGGAAGAAAAACGTTTCCCTGTGGGGCTCTCCAGAAAACCCAGATGAGGATCAACCTGCTCGGGCCTCGACGGTACCCGAACTGGATAGGCTGCTCGGGGCACTCATGCTCTGTCTGACACAGCCTGAAGCCAGACGTCCAGACAGACAAGGAGACAGCTGGCCGCACACCCAGCACTTCGGACACGCCATGGTCTTATGCCGTCACCTCTTCCTAACCTTGTTTTTCAGATATCTGAACCTAGACATCATATCAATTCTCCACACAGCTGGGTATCACAAGCACAAAACAGAACTCCTCCTTCCCCAAGGCTGTGAAGCTTGCTCTTGGCATGGAGTCACACCTTCAGGGTGGGAGAAACCTTCATGGCCCCTGATGCCACGCCCAAACCTGAGTGCTGCTTGGGCACAAATTCACACTGTGACCCTCAGCATGAGCCCCATGTCAAAGAAAGGCCTGTCAGGGCCTGGACCAAGAGCCCGCATATGGGGCTTGCCAAGCCCCTATGCACCCAATCCTCACCAGTGTTTGAGTTTTCCAGTCGCCCCGCCCGTACCTGGGGCTCTGCTCTGGAATCCCTTGCTTGGAGAGACACATGAGCCAGACAACACGACTCCACCCTTCCCACAAAATGACCCCAAACTCTTGGGAGCTGGGACAAATCCCCAGAGAGGGATACTCGTCCACAGTCCCTGAGGCCACCCCTCCAATCCACGGCTATCCCGGACACAACATCCAGAGACAAAAGCCTGAAGGAGCGCCTCCCACTCGCCCTTGTTTCAGAGGCCCAGGAGCTCCCTCTCGGGCTGTACATCCGGCCTGCCATACCCTAGGCGCCACTCATAAGCTGAGTTTGTGTTTTCAGAATTCTGTGCCCACAGCCTGGACCCACACAACCTCCAGGCTAGGGCCTCTGGAGCCACAGAGAAAGATTGTGCCTGCCCTCTCCAAGGAAAATGTGCCCAATCCATTGACCACAACCCTACAGGATAGGGAAAAGCTCCAAGGCCCCTGAGGCCATCAATAGTGTAGGCCACCCTGGACTAAGAGGGGCTCTCTGACACCAGCGGAGCAACTATCTCCACTTAGACTCTCAGACAGTGTCCCCAGAGACAGAACGTTGAAATGGACAGGCCCCCAGGCCCTAATCTGAACCGTAGCTTTGGTTTCCATGTGTCCGTCCTCAGAGGACTGTTTTCATAGACCAGCACACGGGGCTTCTCTGAGGCACCAAACCAAACCTCTCTCGTCTCCACATGGGGAGCTTTCTGACTAGGGATGTATCAAACCCTCAGGTAGGAGAGTCCCGCAGGGCCACTGAACAACCAGCACATTCCAAGGTCTCCATGGACCCAAATGCACATTATGACGCATCCTCAGGAGAGGCCATTTCAAGTCAGCCCCCTGGGTAGCGTGCCCCAGAGGCAGCAGATCAAACATATCTTGTCGCTAATGGCCAATGGGGATGCGAGGCATGCTCTCCAGGGATCCATCCTTCGAATCCTGCTCTCCAGTCCTTCTGTATGGTATGTCCTGGAGATATTCAACAGGACTCGAATGTCCCGCAGAAGGAAACCTTGTGGTTTGGGGCAACCTCCAAACTCAGCGTGGGAAAACTTCCTTGGCCTCATGAGGCCCCCGCTTCATGAAGGTGCCATCATGGACACATACTCCAGCCTCAGCCAACGTCTGATCCTCAGCCTGACTTCAGATGCAGGAGATTTTGATTCTGCCTCTGCAGAGTGGGCCTGCTCTGCCCTTGGCTCCAATCCTCACCCTAGCTTGTGTTTTCAGACTTCCGTCCTCAAACTCCTGGCCCATAAACCCCCCCTACTGGGAATTTTGGGGCCACAATGAAGCAATCTGCCTGCCTCCCAGGAGAAAAACATTGTCTATGGTGCTGCCCAGAAACCCCAAATGAGGATCAAACTGCTTGGCCCTCGGCAAAAACACAATTGCATAGGCTACCTTAATCACTGATGCTCTGTCGCAAATAGCCTGAGACCAGACCTTCCAACAGACACCGACACAGCTGGCTGCACACCCAGCACATTGGACCCGCCACTGCCTTAGGCCACCATCCATTCCCAACCTGGGTTTTCAGTCATTGGAACCTAGACCATATCTCCAATCCCTGCACAGGGGGGAACCTGATGCACAAGTCAGAACCCCTCCTTTTCCATGGCAAGAAACCTTGCTGCTGGCAGTGAGTCAAACCTTCAGTGTAGGAGAAAACGGCATGGCCCATGAGGCCACGCCCATGCGTGAGGGCCGCCGTGGGCAACAAACACACATTGTGACCCTCGCGTGAGTACCTTTTTCAAGGAACGCCTCTCTGTGACTGGACCAAGAGCCCGCATATGTGGCTTGCCATGCCCATAGGCACCCAGGACTAACTAGATGGTGTGTATTCCAGTTGAGGGAACCCACTGCTGTGCTCTAGAGTCCCTCTACTGGGGGGTCCCCTGTGGCAGAAAACAGGACTCTTCCCTTCCCACAGAATGAACCCAAACACTTGGGAGCTTGGACAATCCCCCGAGAGGAAGGCTCTTCCCCGGCCCCTGAGGCAACCCCTACCCTGAACGGCCACTGTGAACGCAACACCCAGAGACAAAAGCCTGAGCGACTGCCTCCCACTTGCCCTCCTTTGATATCCAGAGGATCTCCCCTCACGGACTGGAGATCAGGCCTGCCATTACCTTGGCCCCTAGCTGAGCCAAGTTTGCTTTTTCAGACATCTGTCCCCACAGCCCTGGCAAAGACAGCCTCTAGGCTGGGTGCTCTGGAGCCATACCAAAGGACCGTGCCTGCTCTCTCCTGGGAAACTGTGTCCATTCCTTTCGCCACACACCTCCAGAATATCAGAAACCTCAAGGCCCCAGAGGACATCCCAATACTGGGGGCCTCCCTGGACACACAGGGGCATTCGGACACAAGCTGAGCAGCTACTTCCACGAAGGCATGCACACAGATGTCAACAAAGATAGAAGGTTGAGCCGGACAGGCCCTTAGGCCCTAATCTCAACTCTTGCTTTGGTTTCCAGGTGTCACTCTTCAGAGGTCTTGGTTCGAAGAACAAGATATGGGGCTTTCCTGAGGCACTGAACAGAACTCCTCTCGTCTCCACATGGGAAGCTTCCTTGTTGGAGCCGTGTCAAACACCTCAGGTTGGAGAATCCTGCAGAGTCCATGAGCCACCTCCACATTCCAAGGTCTCCCAGGCCACCAAGCCACAGTAGGACTCATCTTTAGGAGAGCCCATTTCAACTCTCCCCTCTGGGTAGCTCACCCAGGAGCCCGCAGATTGAGCCTGCCTTGTCCTGACTAAAGAGTGGGAATATGAGGTGGCGTTCCCAGGCATCCATGCTTAGACACCTGCTCTCGAGTCTTTCCGTATGGGGCCTCCTGGAACCATCCAATAGGAATTGACTGTCGTGCAAAAGGAAATCTTGAGGTTTGGAGTAGTTCCCAAATCCCATCGTAGGCAAACCTCCCTGGCCTCATGAAGCCCCCACACCCTTCAGGAAGAGGCCATGCTGGACAAAATCTCTAGCCTGAGGCACGTCTCATAGTTGACATGACCTCAGTGCAGGAGATCTCGATTCAGCCTCTGCAGAGTGGGCCTGCCGTGCCCTCGGTCCCAAACCTCACGCTAGCTTGTGTTTTCAGACTTCCTTCCTCACACTCCTGGCAAACAAGCCCTCCGGACTAGGAACTCCAGAACCACAACCCAGCCCAGTGTCTGCCCAACGGAAGAAAAACGTTTCCCTGTGGGGCTCTCCAGAAAACCCAGATGAGGATCAACCTGCTTGGGCCTCGACGGTACCCGAACTGGATAGGCTGCTCGGGGCACTCATGCTCTGTCTGACACAGCCTGAAGCCAGACGTCCAGACAGACAAGGAGACAGCTGGCCGCACACCCAGCACTTCGGACACGCCATGGTCTTATGCCGTCACCTCTTCCTAACCTTGTTTTTCAGATATCTGAACCTAGACATCATATCAATTCTCCACACAGCTGGGTATCACAAGCACAAAACAGAACTCCTCCTTCCCCAAGGCTGTGAAGCTTGCTCTTGGCATGGAGTCACACCTTCAGGGTGGGAGAAACCTTCATGGCCCCTGATGCCACGCCCAAACCTGAGTGCTGCTAGGGCACAAATTCACACTGTGACCCTCAGCATGAGCCCCATGTCAAAGAAAGGCCTGTCAGGGCCTGGACCAAGAGCCCGCATATGGGGCTTGCCAAGCCCCTATGCACCCAATCCTCACCAGTGTTTGAGTTTTCCAGTCGCCCCGCCCGTACCTGGGGCTCTGCTCTGGAATCCCTTGCTTGGAGAGACACATGAGCCAGACAACACGACTCCACCCTTCCCACAAAATGACCCCAAACTCTTGGGAGCTGGGACAAATCCCCAGAGAGGGATACTCGTCCACAGTCCCTGAGGCCACCCCTCCAATCCACGCCTATCCCGGACACAACATCCAGAGACAAAAGCCTGAAGGAGCGCCTCCCACTCGCCCTTGTTTCAGAGGCCCAGGAGCTCCCTCTCGGGCTGTACATCCGGCCTGCCATACCCTAGGCGCCACTCATAAGCTGAGTTTGTGTTTTCAGAATTCTGTGCCCACAGCCTGGACCCACACAACCTCCAGGCTAGGGCCTCTGGAGCCACAGAGAAAGATTGTGCCTGCCCTCTCCAAGGAAAATGTGCCCAATCCATTGACCACAACCCTACAGGATAGGGAAAAGCTCCAAGGCCCCTGAGGCCATCAATAGTGTAGGCCACCCTGGACTAAGAGGGGCTCTCTGACACCAGCGGAGCAACTATCTCCACTTAGACTCTCAGACAGTGTCCCCAGAGACATAAGGTTGAAATGGACAGGCCCCCAGCCCTAATCTGAACCTTAGCTTTGGTTTCCATGTTATCCTCCTCAGAGGACTGTTTTCATAGACCAGCACACGGGGCTTTTCTGAGGCACCAAACCAAACCTCTCTCGTCTCCACATGGGGAGCTTTCTGACTGGGGATGTATCAAACCCTTCAGGTAGGAGAGTTCCGCAGGGCCACTGAACAACCAGCACATTCCAAGGTCTCCATGGACCCAAACGCACATTATGACGCATCCTCAGGAGAGGCCATTTCAAGTCAGCCCCATGGGTAGCGTTCCCCAGAGGCAGCAGATCAAACATATCTTGTCGCTAATGGCCAATGGGGATGCGAGGCATGCTCTCCAGGGATCCATCCTTCGAACCCTGCTCTCCAGTCCTTCCGTATGGTATGTCCTGGAGCCATGCAACAGGACTCGAACGTCCCGCAGAAGGAAACCTTGTGGTTTGGGGCAACCTCCAAACTCAGCGTGGGAACACTTCCTTGGCCTCATGAGGCCCCTGCTTCATGAAGGTGCCATCATGGACACATACTCCAGCCTCAGCCAACGTCTGATCCTCAGCCTGACTTCAGATGCAGGAGATTTTGATTCAGCCTCTGCAGAGTGGGCCTGCTCTGCCCTTGGCTCCAATCCTCACCCTAGCTTGTGTTTTCAGACTTCCGTCCTCACACTCCTGGCCCATAAACCCTCCCTACTGGTAATTCTGGAGCCACAATGAAGCACTCTGCCTGCCTTCCAGGAGAAAAACATTGTCTATGGTGCTGCCCAGAAACCCCAAATGAGGATCAAACTGCTTGGCCCTCGGCAAAAACCCAATTGCATAGGCTACCTTAATCACTGATGCTCTGTCGCAAATAGCATGAGCCCAGACCTTCCAACAGACACCGACACAGCTGGCTGCACACCCAGCACATTGGACCCGCCACTGCCTTATGCCACCATCCATTCCCAACCTGGGTTTTCAGTCATTGGAACCTACACCATATCTCCAATCCCTGCACAGGGGGGAACCTGATGCACAAGTCAGAACCCCTCCTTCCCCATGGCAAGAAACCTTGCTGCTGGCAGTGAGTCAAACCTTCAGTGTAGGAGAAAAAGGCATGGCCCATGAGGCCACGCCCATGCGTGAGGGCCGCCTTGGGCACAAACACACATTGTGACCCTCGCGTGAGTACCTTATTTAAGGAACGCCTCTCTGTGACTGGACCAAGAGCCCGCATATGTGTCTTGCCATGCCCATAGGCACCCAGGACTAACTAGATGGTGTGTATTCCAGTTGAGGGAACCCACTGCTGTGCTCTAGAGTCCCTCTACTGGGGGGTCCCCTGTGGCAGAAAACAGGACTCTTCCCTTCCCACAGAATGAACCCAAACATGTGGGAGCTTGGGCAATCCCCCGAGAGGAAGGCTCTTCCCCGGCCCCTGAGGCAACCCCTACCCTGAACGGCCACTGTGAACGCAACACCCAGAGACAAAAGCCTGATCGACTCCCTCCCACTTGCCCTCCTTTGATATCCAGAGAATCTCCTCTCACGGACTGGAGATCAGGCCAGCTATTACCTTGGCCCCTAGCTGAGCCAAGTTTGCTTTTTCAGACATCTGTCCCCACAGCCCTGGCAAACACAGCCTCTAGGCTGGGTCCTCTGGAGCCATACCACAGGACCGTGCCTGCTCTCTCCTGGGAAACTGTGTCCATTCCTTTGGACACACACCTCCAGAATATCAGAAACCTCAAGGCCCCAGAGGACATCCCAATACTGGGGGCCACTCCGGACTCACAAGGGCATTCGGACACAAGATGAGCAGCTACTTCCACGAAGGCATGCACACAGATGTCAACAAAGATAGAAGGTTGAGCCGGACAGGCCCTTAGGCCCTAATCTCAACTCTTGCTTTGGTTTCCAGGTGTCACTCTTCACAGGTCTTGGTTCGAAGAACAAGATATGGGGCTTTCCTGAGGCACTGAACAGAACTCCTCTCGTCTCCACATGGGAAGCTTCCTTGTTGGAGCCGTGTCAAACACCTCAGGTTGGAGAATCCTGCAGAGTCCCTGAGCCACCTCCACATTCCAAGGTCTCCCAGGCCACCAAGCCACAGTAGGACTCATCTTTAGGAGAGTCCATTTCAACTCTCCCCTCTGGGTAGCTCACCCAGGAGCCCGCAGATTGAGCCTGCCTTGTCCTGACTAAAGAGTGGGAATATGAGGTGGCGTTCCCAGGCATCCATGCTTAGACACCTGCTCTCGAGACTTTCCGTATGGGCCCTCCTGGAACCATCCAATAGGAATTGACTGTCGTGCAAAAGAAAACCTTGAGGTTTGGAGTAGTTCCCAAATCCCATCGTAGGCAAACCTCCCTGGCCTCATGAAGCCCCCACACCCTTCAGGAAGAGGCCATGCTGGACAAAATCTCTAGCCTGAGGCACGTCTCATAGTTGACATGACCTCAGTGCAGGAGATCTCGATTCAGCCTCTGCAGAGTGGGCCTGCCGTGCCCTCGGTCCCAAACCTCACGCTAGCTTGTGTTTTCAGACTTCCTTCCTCACACTCCTGGCAAACAAGCCCTCCGGACTAGGAACTCCAGAACCACAACCCAGCCCAGTGTCTGCCCAACGGAAGAAAAACGTTTCCCTGTGGGGCTCTCCAGAAAACCCAGATGAGGATCAACCTGCTCGGGCCTCGATGGTACCCGAACTGGATAGGCTGCTCGGGGCACTCATGCTCTGTCAGACACAGCCTGAAGCCAGACGTCCAGTTAGACAAGGAGACAGCTGGCCGCACACCCAGCACTTCGGACACGCCATGGTCTTATGCCGTCACCTCTTCCTAACCTTGTTTTTCAGATATCTGAACCTAGACATCATATCAATTCTCCACACAGCTGGGTATCACAAGCACAAACAGAACTCCTCCTTCCCCAAGGCTGTGAAGCTTGCTCTTGGCATGGAGTCACACCTTCAGGGTGGGAGAAACCTTCATGGCCCCTGATGCCACGCCCAAACCTGAGTGCTGCTTGGGCACAGATTCACACTGTGACCCTCAGCATGAGCCCCATGTCAACGAAAGGCCTGTCAGGGCCTGGACCAAGAGCCCGCATATGGGGCTTGCCAAGCCCCTATGCACCCAATCCTCACCAGTGTTTGAGTTTTCCAGTCGCCCCGCTCGTACCTGGGGCTCTGCTCTGGAATCCCTTGCTTGGAGAGACACATGAGCCAGACAACACGACTCCACCCTTCCCACAAAATGACCCCAAACTCTTGGGAGCTGGGACAAATCCCCAGAGAGGGATACTCGTCCACAGTCCCTGAGGCCACGCCTCCAATCCACGGCTATCCCGGACACAACATCCAGAGACAAAAGCCTGAAGGAGCGCCTGCCACTCGCCCTTGTTTCAGAGGACCAGGAGCTCCCTCTCGGGCTGTACATCCGGACAGCCACACCCTTGGCGCCACTCATAAGCTGAGTTTTGTTTTCAGAATTCTGTGCCCACAGCCTGGACCCACACAACCTCCAGGCTAGGGCCTCTGGAGCCACAGAGAAAGATTGTGCCTGCCCTCTCCAAGGAAAATGTGCCCAATCCATTGACCACAACCCTACAGGATAGGGAAAAGCTCCAAGGCCCCTGAGGCCATCAATAGTGTAGGCCACCCTGGACTAAGAGGGGCTCTCTGACTCCAGCGCATCAACTATCTCCACTTAGAATCTCAGACACTGTCCCCAGAGACAGAAGGTTGAAATGGACAGGCCCCCAGGCCCTAATCTGAACCGTAGCTTTGGTTTCCATGTGTCCGTCCTCAGAGGACTGTTTTCGTAGACCAGCACACGGGGCTTCTCTGAGGCACCAAACCAAACCTCTCTCGTCTCCACATGGGGAGCTTTCTGACTGGGGATGTATCAAACCCTTCAGGTAGGAGAGTTCCGCAGGTCCACTGAACAACCAGCACATTCCAAGGTCTCCATGGACCCAAACGCACATTATGACGCATCCTCAGGAGAGGCCATTTCAACTCAGCCCCCTGGGTAGCGTGCCCCAGAGGCAGCAGATCAAACATATCTTGTCGCTTATGTCCAATGGGGATGTGAGGCATGCTCTCCAGGGATCCATCCTTCGAACCCTGCTCTCCAGTCCTTCCGTATGGTATGTCCTGGAGCCATGCAACAGGACTCGAATGTCCCGCAGAAGGAAACCTTGTGGTTTGGGGCAACCTCCAAACTCAGCTTGTGAAAACTTCCTTGGCCTCATGAGGCCCCCGCTTCATGAAGGTGCCATCATGGACACATACTCCAGCCTCAGCCAACGTCTGATTCTCAGCCTGACCTCACATGCAGGAGATTTTGATTCAGCCTCTGCAGAGTGGGCCTGCTCTGCCCTTGGCTCCAATCCTCACCCTAGCTTGTGTTTTCAGACTTCCGTCCTCACACTCCTGGCCCATAAACCCTCCCTACTGGGAATTCCGGGGCCACAATGAAGCAATCTGCCTGCCTCCCAGGAGAAAAACATTGTCTATGGTGCTGCCCAGAAACCCCAAATGAGGATCAAACTGCGTGGCCCTCGGCAAAAACCCAATTGCATAGGCTACCTTAATCACTGATGCTCTGTCGCAAATAGCCTGAGCCCAGACCTTCCAACAGACACCGACACAGCTGGCTGCACACCCAGCACATTGGACCCGCCACTGCCTTAGGCCACCATCCATTCCCAACCTGGGTTTTCAGTCATTGGAACCTAGACCATATCTCCAATCCCTGCACAGGGGGGAACCTGATGCACAAGTCAGAACCCCTCCTTTTCCATGGCAAGAAACCTTGCTGCTGCCAGTGAGTCAAACCTTCAGTGTAGGAGAAAACGGCATGGCCCATGAGGCCACGCCCATGCGTGAGGGCCGCCTTGACACAAAAACACATTATGACCCTCGCGTGAGTAACTTATTCAAGGAACGCCTCTCTGTGACTGGACCAAGAGCCCGCATATGTGGCTTGCCATGCCCATAGGCACCCAGGACTACCTAGATGGTGGGTATTCCAGTTGAGTGAACCCACTGCTGTGCTCTAGAGTCCCTCTACTGGGGGGTCCCCTGTGGCAGAAAACAGGACTCTTCCCTTCCCACAGAATGAACCCAAACACTTGGGAGCTTGGACAATCCCCCGAGAGGAAGGCTCTTCCACAGCCCCTGAGGCAACCCCTACCCTGAACGGCCACTGTGAACGCAACACCCAGAGACAAAAGCCTGAGCGACTGCCTCCCACTTGCCCTCCTTTGATATCCAGAGGATCTCCCCTCACGGACTGGAGATCAGGCCTGCCATTACCTTGGCCCCTAGCTGAGCCAAGTTTGCTTTTTCAGACATCTGTCCCCACAGCCCTGGCAAACACAGCCTCTAGGCTGGGTCCTCTGGAGCCATACCACAGGACCGTGCCTGCTCTCTCCTAGGAAACTGTGTCCATTCCTTTCGACACACATCCAGAATATCAGAAACCTCAAGGCCCCAGAGGACATCCCAATACTGGGGGCCTCCCTGGACACACAGGGGCATTCGGACACAAGCTGAGCAGCTATTCAATGTCAACAAAGATAGAAGGTTGAGCCGGACAGGCCCTTAGGCCCTAATCTTAACTCTTGCTTTGGTATCCATGTGTCACTCTTCAGAAGTCTTGGTTCGAAGAACAAGATATGGGGTTACTGAGGCACTGAACAGAACTCCTCTCGTCTCCACATGGGAAGCTTCCTTGTTGGAGCCGTGTCAAACACCTCAGGTTGGAGAATCCTGCAGAGTCCCTGAGCCACCTCCACATTCCAAGGTCTCCCAGGCCACCAAGCCACAGTAGGACTCATCTGCAGGAGAGTCCATTTCAACTCTCCCCTCTGGGTAGCTCACCCAGGAGCCGGCAAATTGAGCCTGCCTTGTCCTGACTAAAGAGTGGGAATATGAGGTGGCGTTCCCAGGCATCCATGCTTAGACACCTGCTCTCGAGTCTTTCCGTATGGGGCCTCCTGGAACCATCCAATAGGAATTGACTGTCGTGCTAAAGGAAATCTTGAGGTTTGGAGTAGTTCCTAAATCCCATCGTAGGCAAACCACCCTGGCCTCATGAAGCCCCCACACCCTTCAGGAAGAGGCCATGCTGGACAAAATCTCTAGCCTGAGGCACGTCTCATAGTTGACATGACCTCAGTGCAGGAGATCTCGATTCAGCCTCTGCAGAGTGGGCCTGCCGTGCCCTCGGTCCCAAACCTCACGCTAGCTTGTGTTTTCAGACTTCCTTCCTCACACTCCTGGCAAACAAGCCCTCCGGACTAGGAACTCCAGAACCACAACCCAGCCCAGTGTCTGCCCAACGGAAGAAAAACGTTTCCCTGTGGGGCTCTCCAGAAAACCCAGATGAGGATCAACCTGCTCGGGCCTCGACGGTACCCGAACTGGATAGGCTGCTCGGGGCACTCATGCTCTGTCTGACACAGCCTGAAGCCAGACGTCCAGACAGACAAGGAGACAGCTGGCCGCACACCCAGCACTTCGGACACGCCATGGTCTTATGCCGTCACCTCTTCCTAACCTTGTTTTTCAGATATCTGAACCTAGACATCATATCAATTCTCCACACAGCTGGGTATCACAAGCACAAAACAGAACTCCTCCTTCCCCAAGGCTGTGAAGCTTGCTCTTGGCATGGAGTCACACCTTCAGGGTGGGAGAAACCTTCATGGCCCCTGATGCCACGCCCAAACCTGAGTGCTGCTTGGGCACAAATTCACACTGTGACCCTCAGCATGAGCCCCATGTCAAAGAAAGGCCTGTCAGGGCCTGGACCAAGAGCCCGCATATGGGGCTTGCCAAGCCCCTATGCACCCAATCCTCACCAGTGTTTGAGTTTTCCAGTCGCCCCGCCCGTACCTGGGGCTCTGCTCTGGAATCCCTTGCTTGGAGAGACACATGAGCCAGACAACACGACTCCACCCTTCCCACAAAATGACCCCAAACTCTTGGGAGCTGGGACAAATCCCCAGAGAGGGATACTCGTCCACAGTCCCTGAGGCCACCCCTCCAATCCACGGCTATCCCGGACACAACATCCAGAGACAAAAGCCTGAAGGAGCGCCTCCCACTCGCCCTTGTTTCAGAGGCCCAGGAGCTCCCTCTCGGGCTGTACATCCGGCCTGCCATACCCTAGGCGCCACTCATAAGCTGAGTTTGTGTTTTCAGAATTCTGTGCCCACAGCCTGGACCCACACAACCTCCAGGCTAGGGCCTCTGGAGCCACAGAGAAAGATTGTGCCTGCCCTCTCCAAGGAAAATGTGCCCAATCCATTGACCACAACCCTACAGGATAGGGAAAAGCTCCAAGGCCCCTGAGGCCATCAATAGTGTAGGCCACCCTGGACTAAGAGGGGCTCTCTGACACCAGCGGAGCAACTATCTCCACTTAGACTCTCAGACAGTGTCCCCAGAGACAGAACGTTGAAATGGACAGGCCCCCAGGCCCTAATCTGAACCGTAGCTTTGGTTTCCATGTGTCCGTCCTCAGAGGACTGTTTTCATAGACCAGCACACGGGGCTTCTCTGAGGCACCAAACCAAACCTCTCTCGTCTCCACATGGGGAGCTTTCTGACTAGGGATGTATCAAACCCTCAGGTAGGAGAGTCCCGCAGGGCCACTGAACAACCAGCACATTCCAAGGTCTCCATGGACCCAAATGCACATTATGACGCATCCTCAGGAGAGGCCATTTCAAGTCAGCCCCCTGGGTAGCGTGCCCCAGAGGCAGCAGATCAAACATATCTTGTCGCTAATGGCCAATGGGGATGCGAGGCATGCTCTCCAGGGATCCATCCTTCGAATCCTGCTCTCCAGTCCTTCTGTATGGTATGTCCTGGAGATATTCAACAGGACTCGAATGTCCCGCAGAAGGAAACCTTGTGGTTTGGGGCAACCTCCAAACTCAGCGTGGGAAAACTTCCTTGGCCTCATGAGGCCCCCGCTTCATGAAGGTGCCATCATGGACACATACTCCAGCCTCAGCCAACGTCTGATCCTCAGCCTGACTTCAGATGCAGGAGATTTTGATTCTGCCTCTGCAGAGTGGGCCTGCTCTGCCCTTTGTTCCAATCCTCACCCTAGCTTGTGTTTTCAGACTTCCGTCCTCAAACTCCTGGCCCATAAACCCCCCCTACTGGGAATTTTGGGGCCACAATGAAGCAATCTGCCTGCCTCCCAGGAGAAAAACATTGTCTATGGTGCTGCCCAGAAACCCCAAATGAGGATCAAACTGCTTGGCCCTCGGCAAAAACACAATTGCATAGGCTACCTTAATCACTGATGCTCTGTCGCAAATAGCCTGAGACCAGACCTTCCAACAGACACCGACACAGCTGGCTGCACACCCAGCACATTGGACCCGCCACTGCCTTAGGCCACCATCCATTCCCAACCTGGGTTTTCAGTCATTGGAACCTAGACCATATCTCCAATCCCTGCACAGGGGGGAACCTGATGCACAAGTCAGAACCCCTCCTTTTCCATGGCAAGAAACCTTGCTGCTGGCAGTGAGTCAAACCTTCAGTGTAGGAGAAAACGGCATGGCCCATGAGGCCACGCCCATGCGTGAGGGCCGCCGTGGGCAACAAACACACATTGTGACCCTCGCGTGAGTACCTTTTTCAAGGAACGCCTCTCTGTGACTGGACCAAGAGCCCGCATATGTGGCTTGCCATGCCCATAGGCACCCAGGACTAACTAGATGGTGTGTATTCCAGTTGAGGGAACCCACTGCTGTGCTCTAGAGTCCCTCTACTGGGGGGTCCCCTGTGGCAGAAAACAGGACTCTTCCCTTCCCACAGAATGAACCCAAACACTTGGGAGCTTGGACAATCCCCCGAGAGGAAGGCTCTTCCCCGGCCCCTGAGGCAACCCCTACCCTGAACGGCCACTGTGAACGCAACACCCAGAGACAAAAGCCTGAGCGACTGCCTCCCACTTGCCCTCCTTTGATATCCAGAGGATCTCCCCTCACGGACTGGAGATCAGGCCTGCCATTACCTTGGCCCCTAGCTGAGCCAAGTTTGCTTTTTCAGACATCTGTCCCCACAGCCCTGGCAAAGACAGCCTCTAGGCTGGGTGCTCTGGAGCCATACCAAAGGACCGTGCCTGCTCTCTCCTGGGAAACTGTGTCCATTCCTTTCGCCACACACCTCCAGAATATCAGAAACCTCAAGGCCCCAGAGGACATCCCAATACTGGGGGCCTCCCTGGACACACAGGGGCATTCGGACACAAGCTGAGCAGCTACTTCCACGAAGGCATGCACACAGATGTCAACAAAGATAGAAGGTTGAGCCGGACAGGCCCTTAGGCCCTAATCTCAACTCTTGCTTTGGTTTCCAGGTGTCACTCTTCAGAGGTCTTGGTTCGAAGAACAAGATATGGGGCTTTCCTGAGGCACTGAACAGAACTCCTCTCGTCTCCACATGGGAAGCTTCCTTGTTGGAGCCGTGTCAAACACCTCAGGTTGGAGAATCCTGCAGAGTCCATGAGCCACCTCCACATTCCAAGGTCTCCCAGGCCACCAAGCCACAGTAGGACTCATCTTTAGGAGAGCCCATTTCAACTCTCCCCTCTGGGTAGCTCACCCAGGAGCCCGCAGATTGAGCCTGCCTTGTCCTGACTAAAGAGTGGGAATATGAGGTGGCGTTCCCAGGCATCCATGCTTAGACACCTGCTCTCGAGTCTTTCCGTATGGGGCCTCCTGGAACCATCCAATAGGAATTGACTGTCGTGCAAAAGGAAATCTTGAGGTTTGGAGTAGTTCCCAAATCCCATCGTAGGCAAACCTCCCTGGCCTCATGAAGCCCCCACACCCTTCAGGAAGAGGCCATGCTGGACAAAATCTCTAGCCTGAGGCACGTCTCATAGTTGACATGACCTCAGTGCAGGAGATCTCGATTCAGCCTCTGCAGAGTGGGCCTGCCGTGCCCTCGGTCCCAAACCTCACGCTAGCTTGTGTTTTCAGACTTCCTTCCTCACACTCCTGGCAAACAAGCCCTCCGGACTAGGAACTCCAGAACCACAACCCAGCCCAGTGTCTGCCCAACGGAAGAAAAACGTTTCCCTGTGGGGCTCTCCAGAAAACCCAGATGAGGATCAACCTGCTTGGGCCTCGACGGTACCCGAACTGGATAGGCTGCTCGGGGCACTCATGCTCTGTCTGACACAGCCTGAAGCCAGACGTCCAGACAGACAAGGAGACAGCTGGCCGCACACCCAGCACTTCGGACACGCCATGGTCTTATGCCGTCACCTCTTCCTAACCTTGTTTTTCAGATATCTGAACCTAGACATCATATCAATTCTCCACACAGCTGGGTATCACAAGCACAAAACAGAACTCCTCCTTCCCCAAGGCTGTGAAGCTTGCTCTTGGCATGGAGTCACACCTTCAGGGTGGGAGAAACCTTCATGGCCCCTGATGCCACGCCCAAACCTGAGTGCTGCTAGGGCACAAATTCACACTGTGACCCTCAGCATGAGCCCCATGTCAAAGAAAGGCCTGTCAGGGCCTGGACCAAGAGCCCGCATATGGGGCTTGCCAAGCCCCTATGCACCCAATCCTCACCAGTGTTTGAGTTTTCCAGTCGCCCCGCCCGTACCTGGGGCTCTGCTCTGTAATCCCTTGCTTGGAGAGACACATGAGCCAGACAACACGACTCCACCCTTCCCACAAAATGACCCCAAACTCTTGGGAGCTGGGACAAATCCCCAGAGAGGGATACTCGTCCACAGTCCCTGAGGCCACCCCTCCAATCCACGCCTATCCCGGACACAACATCCAGAGACAAAAGCCTGAAGGAGCGCCTCCCACTCGCCCTTGTTTCAGAGGCCCAGGAGCTCCCTCTCGGGCTGTACATCCGGCCTGCCATACCCTAGGCGCCACTCATAAGCTGAGTTTGTGTTTTCAGAATTCTGTGCCCACAGCCTGGACCCACACAACCTCCAGGCTAGGGCCTCTGGAGCCACAGAGAAAGATTGTGCCTGCCCTCTCCAAGGAAAATGTGCCCAATCCATTGACCACAACCCTACAGGATAGGGAAAAGCTCCAAGGCCCCTGAGGCCATCAATAGTGTAGGCCACCCTGGACTAAGAGGGGCTCTCTGACACCAGCGGAGCAACTATCTCCACTTAGACTCTCAGACAGTGTCCCCAGAGACATAAGGTTGAAATGGACAGGCCCCCAGCCCTAATCTGAACCTTAGCTTTGGTTTCCATGTTATCCTCCTCAGAGGACTGTTTTCATAGACCAGCACACGGGGCTTTTCTGAGGCACCAAACCAAACCTCTCTCGTCTCCACATGGGGAGCTTTCTGACTGGGGATGTATCAAACCCTTCAGGTAGGAGAGTTCCGCAGGGCCACTGAACAACCAGCACATTCCAAGGTCTCCATGGACCCAAACGCACATTATGACGCATCCTCAGGAGAGGCCATTTCAAGTCAGCCCCATGGGTAGCGTTCCCCAGAGGCAGCAGATCAAACATATCTTGTCGCTAATGGCCAATGGGGATGCGAGGCATGCTCTCCAGGGATCCATCCTTCGAACCCTGCTCTCCAGTCCTTCCGTATGGTATGTCCTGGAGCCATGCAACAGGACTCGAACGTCCCGCAGAAGGAAACCTTGTGGTTTGGGGCAACCTCCAAACTCAGCGTGGGAACACTTCCTTGGCCTCATGAGGCCCCTGCTTCATGAAGGTGCCATCATGGACACATACTCCAGCCTCAGCCAACGTCTGATCCTCAGCCTGACTTCAGATGCAGGAGATTTTGATTCAGCCTCTGCAGAGTGGGCCTGCTCTGCCCTTGGCTCCAATCCTCACCCTAGCTTGTGTTTTCAGACTTCCGTCCTCACACTCCTGGCCCATAAACCCTCCCTACTGGTAATTCTGGAGCCACAATGAAGCACTCTGCCTGCCTTCCAGGAGAAAAACATTGTCTATGGTGCTGCCCAGAAACCCCAAATGAGGATCAAACTGCTTGGCCCTCGGCAAAAACCCAATTGCATAGGCTACCTTAATCACTGATGCTCTGTCGCAAATAGCATGAGCCCAGACCTTCCAACAGACACCGACACAGCTGGCTGCACACCCAGCACATTGGACCCGCCACTGCCTTATGCCACCATCCATTCCCAACCTGGGTTTTCAGTCATTGGAACCTACACCATATCTCCAATCCCTGCACAGGGGGGAACCTGATGCACAAGTCAGAACCCCTCCTTCCCCATGGCAAGAAACCTTGCTGCTGGCAGTGAGTCAAACCTTCAGTGTAGGAGAAAAAGGCATGGCCCATGAGGCCACGCCCATGCGTGAGGGCCGCCTTGGGCACAAACACACATTGTGACCCTCGCGTGAGTACCTTATTTAAGGAACGCCTCTCTGTGACTGGACCAAGAGCCCGCATATGTGTCTTGCCATGCCCATAGGCACCCAGGACTAACTAGATGGTGTGTATTCCCGTTGAGGGAACCCACTGCTGTGCTCTAGAGTCCCTCTACTGGGGGGTCCCCTGTGGCAGAAAACAGGACTCTTCCCTTCCCACAGAATGAACCCAAACATGTGGGAGCTTGGGCAATCCCCCGAGAGGAAGGCTCTTCCCCGGCCCCTGAGGCAACCCCTACCCTGAACGGCCACTGTGAACGCAACACCCAGAGACAAAAGCCTGATCGACTCCCTCCCACTTGCCCTCCTTTGATATCCAGAGAATCTCCTCTCACGGACTGGAGATCAGGCCAGCTATTACCTTGGCCCCTAGCTGAGCCAAGTTTGCTTTTTCAGACATCTGTCCCCACAGCCCTGGCAAACACAGCCTCTAGGCTGGGTCCTCTGGAGCCATACCACAGGACCGTGCCTGCTCTCTCCTGGGAAACTGTGTCCATTCCTTTGGACACACACCTCCAGAATATCAGAAACCTCAAGGCCCCAGAGGACATCCCAATACTGGGGGCCACTCCGGACTCACAAGGGCATTCGGACACAAGATGAGCAGCTACTTCCACGAAGGCATGCACACAGATGTCAACAAAGATAGAAGGTTGAGCCGGACAGGCCCTTAGGCCCTAATCTCAACTCTTGCTTTGGTTTCCAGGTGTCACTCTTCACAGGTCTTGGTTCGAAGAACAAGATATGGGGCTTTCCTGAGGCACTGAACAGAACTCCTCTCGTCTCCACATGGGAAGCTTCCTTGTTGGAGCCGTGTCAAACACCTCAGGTTGGAGAATCCTGCAGAGTCCCTGAGCCACCTCCACATTCCAAGGTCTCCCAGGCCACCAAGCCACAGTAGGACTCATCTTTAGGAGAGTCCATTTCAACTCTCCCCTCTGGGTAGCTCACCCAGGAGCCCGCAGATTGAGCCTGCCTTGTCCTGACTAAAGAGTGGGAATATGAGGTGGCGTTCCCAGGCATCCATGCTTAGACACCTGCTCTCGAGACTTTCCGTATGGGCCCTCCTGGAACCATCCAATAGGAATTGACTGTCGTGCAAAAGAAAACCTTGAGGTTTGGAGTAGTTCCCAAATCCCATCGTAGGCAAACCTCCCTGGCCTCATGAAGCCCCCACACCCTTCAGGAAGAGGCCATGCTGGACAAAATCTCTAGCCTGAGGCACGTCTCATAGTTGACATGACCTCAGTGCAGGAGATCTCGATTCAGCCTCTGCAGAGTGGGCCTGCCGTTCCTTCGGTCCCAAACCTCAGGCTAGCTTGTGTTTTCAGACTTCCTTCCTCACACTCCTGGCAAACAAGCCCTCCGGACTAGGAACTCCAGAACCACAACCCAGCCCAGTGTCTGCCCAACGGAAGAAAAACGTTTCCCTGTGGGGCTCTCCAGAAAACCCAGATGAGGATCAACCTGCTCGGGCCTCGATGGTACCCGAACTGGATAGGCTGCTCGGGGCACTCATGCTCTGTCAGACACAGCCTGAAGCCAGACGTCCAGTTAGACAAGGAGACAGCTGGCCGCACACCCAGCACTTCGGACACGCCATGGTCTTATGCCGTCACCTCTTCCTAACCTTGTTTTTCAGATATCTGAACCTAGACATCATATCAATTCTCCACACAGCTGGGTATCACAAGCACAAACAGAACTCCTCCTTCCCCAAGGCTGTGAAGCTTGCTCTTGGCATGGAGTCACACCTTCAGGGTGGGAGAAACCTTCATGGCCCCTGATGCCACGCCCAAACCTGAGTGCTGCTTGGGCACAGATTCACACTGTGACCCTCAGCATGAGCCCCATGTCAACGAAAGGCCTGTCAGGGCCTGGACCAAGAGCCCGCATATGGGGCTTGCCAAGCCCCTATGCACCCAATCCTCACCAGTGTTTGAGTTTTCCAGTCGCCCCGCTCGTACCTGGGGCTCTGCTCTGGAATCCCTTGCTTGGAGAGACACATGAGCCAGACAACACGACTCCACCCTTCCCACAAAATGACCCCAAACTCTTGGGAGCTGGGACAAATCCCCAGAGAGGGATACTCGTCCACAGTCCCTGAGGCCACGCCTCCAATCCACGGCTATCCCGGACACAACATCCAGAGACAAAAGCCTGAAGGAGCGCCTGCCACTCGCCCTTGTTTCAGAGGACCAGGAGCTCCCTCTCGGGCTGTACATCCGGACAGCCACACCCTTGGCGCCACTCATAAGCTGAGTTTTGTTTTCAGAATTCTGTGCCCACAGCCTGGACCCACACAACCTCCAGGCTAGGGCCTCTGGAGCCACAGAGAAAGATTGTGCCTGCCCTCTCCAAGGAAAATGTGCCCAATCCATTGACCACAACCCTACAGGATAGGGAAAAGCTCCAAGGCCCCTGAGGACATCAATAGTGTAGGCCACCCTGGACTAAGAGGGGCTCTCTGACACCAGCGCATCAACTATCTCCACTTAGAATCTCAGACACTGTCCCCAGAGACAGAAGGTTGAAATGGACAGGCCCCCAGGCCCTAATCTGAACCGTAGCTTTGGTTTCCATGTGTCCGTCCTCAGAGGACTGTTTTCGTAGACCAGCACACAGGGCTTTTCTGAGGCACCAAACCAAACTTCTCTCGTCTCCACATGGGTAGCTTTCTGACTGGGGATGTACCAAACCCTTCAGGTAGGAGAGTTCCGCAGGGCCACTGAACAACCAGCACATTCCAAGGTCTCCATGGACCCAAATGCACATTATGACGCATCCTCAGGAGAGGCCATTTCAAGTCAGCCCCCTGGGTAGCGTGCCCCAGAGGCAGCAGATCAAACATATCTTGTCGCTAATGGCCAATGGGGATGCGAGGCATGCTCTCCAGGGATCCATCCTTCGAACCCTGCTCTCCAGTCCTTCCGTATGGTATGTCCTGGAGCCATGCAACAGGACTCGAATGTCCCGCAGAAGGAAACCTTGTGGTTTGGGGCAACCTCCAAACTCAGCGTGGGAACACTTCCTTGGCCTCATGAGGCCCCTGCTTCATGAAGGTGCCATCATGGACACATACTCCAGCCTCAGCCAACGTCTGATCCTCAGCCTGACTTCAGATGCAGGAGATTTTGATTCAGCCTCTGCAGAGTGGGCCTGCTCTGCCCTTGGCTCCAATCCTCACCCTAGCTTGTGTTTTCAGACTTCCGTCCTCACACTCCTGGCCCATAAACCTTCCCTACTGGTAATTCTGCGGCCACAATGAAGCACTAGGCCTGCCTTCCAGGAGAAAAACATTGTCTATGGTGCTGCCCAGAAACCCCAAATGAGGATCAAACTGCTTGGCCCTCGGCAAAAACCCAATTGCATAGGCTACCATAATCACTGAAGCTCTGTCGCAAATAGCCTGAGCCCAGACCTTCCAACAGACACCGACACAGCTGGCTGCACACCCAGCACATTGGACCCGCCACTGCCTTAGTCCACCATCCATTCCCAACCTGGGTTTTCAGTCATTGGAACGTACACCATATCTCCAATCCTTGCACAGGGGGGAACCTGATGCACAAGTCAGAACCCCTCCTTCCCCATGGCAAGAAACCTTGCTGCTGGCAGTGAGTCAAACCTTCAGTGTAAGAGAAAACGGCATGGCCCATGAGGCCACGCCTATGCGTGAGGGCCGCCTTGGGCACAAACACACATTGTGACCCTCGCCTGAGTACCTTATTCAAGGAACGCCTCTCTGTGACTGGACCAAGAGCCCGCATATGTGGCTTGCCATGCCCATAGGCACCCAGGACTAACTAGATGGTGTGTATTCCAGTTGAGGGAACCCACTGCTGTGCTCTAGAATCCCTCTAATGGGGTGTCCCCTGTAGCAGAAAACAGGACTCTTCCCTTCCCACAGAATGAACCCAAACACTTGGGAGCTTGGACAATCCCCCGAGAGGAAGGCTCTTCCCCGGACCCTGAGGCAACCCCTACCTGAACGGCCACTGTGAACGCAACACCCAGAGACAAAAGCCTGAGCGACTGCCTCCCACTTGCCCTCCTTTGATATCCAGAGGATCTCCCCTCACGGACTGGAGATCAGGCCTGCCATTACCTTGGCCCCTAGCTGAGCCAAGTTTGCTTTTTCAGACATCTGTCCCCACAGCCCTGGCAAACACAGCCTCTAGGCTGGGTCCTCTGGAGCCATACCACAGGACCGTGCCTGCTCTCTCCTGGGAAACTGTGTCCATTCCTTTGGCCACACACCTCCAGAACATCAGAAACCTCAAGGCCCCAGAGGACATCCCAATACTGGAGGCCTCCCGGGACACACAGGGGAATTCGGACACAAGGTGAGCAGCTACTTCCACGAAGGCATGCACACAGATGTCAACAAAGATAGAAGGTTGAGCCGGACAGGCCCTTAGGCCCTAATCTCAACTCTTGCTTTGGTTTCCAGGTGTCACTCTTCACAGGTCTTGGTTCGAATAACAAGATATGGGGCTTTCCTGAGGCACTGAACAGAACTCCTCTCGTCTCCACATGGGAAGCTTCCTTGTTGGAGCCGTGTCAAACACCTCAGGTTGGAAAATCCTGCAGAGTCCCTGAGCCACCTCCACATTCCAAGGTCTCCCAGGCCACCGAGCCACAGTAGGACTCATCTTCAGGAGAGTCCATTTCAACTCTCCCCTCTGGGTAGCTCACCCAGGAGCCCGCAGATTGAGCCTGCCTTGTCCGGACTAAAGAGTGGGAATATGAGGTGGCGTTCCCAGGCATCCATGATTAGACACGGGCTCTCGAGACTTTCCACATGGGGCCTCCTTTAACCATCCAATAGGAATTGACTGTCGTGCAAAAGGAAACCTTGAGGTTTGGAGTAGTTCCCAAATCCCATCTAGGCAAACCTGCCTGGCCTCATGAAGCCCCCACACCCTTCAGGAAGAGGCCATGCTGGACAATATCTCTAGCCTGAGGCACGTCTCATAGTTGACATGACCTCAGTGCAGGAGATCTCGATTCAGCCTCTGCAGAGTGGGCCTGCTGTGCCCTCGGTCCCATACCTCACGCTAGCTTGTATTTTAGACTTCCTTCCTCACACTCCTGGCAAACAAGCCCTCCGGACTAGGAACTCCAGAACCACAACCCAGCCCAGTGTCTGCCCAACGGAAGAAAAACGTTTCCCTGTGGGGCTCTCCAGAAAACCCAGATGAGGATGAACCTGCTCAGGCCTCGACGGTACCCGAACTGGATAGGCTGCTCGGGGCACTCATGCTCTGTCTGTCACAGCCTGAAGCCAGACATCCAGACAGACAAGGAGACAGCTGGCCGCTCACCCAGCACTTCGGACACGCCATGGTCTTATGCCGTCACCTCTTCCTAACCTTGTTTTTTAGATATGTGAACCTAGACATCATATCAATTCTCCACACAGCTGGGTATCACAAGCACAAAACAGAACTCCTCCTTCCCCAAGGCTGTGAAGCTTGCTCTTGGCATGGAGTCACACCTTCAGGGTGGGAGAAACCTTCATGGCCCCTGATGCCACGCCCAAACCTGAGTGCTGCTTGGGCACAAATTCACACTGTGACCCTCAGCATGAGCCCCATGTCAACGAAAGGCCTGTCAGGGCCTGGACCAAGAGCTCGCATATGGGGCTTGCCAAGCCCCTATGCACCCATTCCTCACCAGTGTTTGAGTTTTCCAGTCGCCCCGCCCGTACCTGGGGCTCTGCTCTGGAATCCCTTGCTTGGAGAGACACATGAGCCAGAAAACACGACTCCACCCTTCCCACAAAATGACCCCAAACTCTTGGGAGCTGGGACAAATCCTGAGAGAGGGATACTCGTCCACAGTCCCTAGGCCACCCCTTCAATCCACGGCTATCCCGGACACAACATCCAGAGACAAAAGCCTGAAGGAGCGCCTCCCACTCGCCCTTGTTTCAGAGGCCCAGGAGCTCCCTCTCGGGCTGTACATCCGGCCTGCCATACCCTAGGCGCCACTCATCAGCTGAGTTTGTGTTTTCAGAATTCTGTGCCCACAGCCTGGACCCACACAACCTCCAGGCTAGGGCCTCTGGAGCCACAGAGAAAGATTGTGCCTGCCCTCTCCAAGGAAAATGTGCCCAATCCATTGACCACAACCCTAGAGGATAGGGAAAAGCTCCAAGGCCCCTGAGGCCATCAATAGTGTAGGCCACCCTGGACTAAGAGGGGCTCTCTGACACCAGCGGAGCAACTATCTCCACTTAGACTCTCAGACACTGTCCCCAGAGACAGAAGGTTGAAATGGACAGGCCCCCAGGCCCTAATCTGAACCGTAGATTTGGTTTCCATGTGTCCGTCCTCAGAGGACTGTTTTCGTAGACCAGTACACGGGGCTTTTCTGAGGCACCAAACCAAACCTCTCTCGTCTCCACATGGGTAGCTTTCTGACTGGGGATGTATCAAACCCTTCAGGTAGGAGAGTTCCGCAGGGCCACTGAACAACCAGCACATTCCAAGGTCTCCATGGACCCAAACGCACATTATGACGCATCCTCAGGAGAGGCCATTTCAAGTCAGCCCCCTGGGTAGCGTGCCCCAGAGGCAGCAGATCAAACATATCTTGTCGCTAATGGCCAATGGGGATGCGAGGCATGCTCTCCAGGGATCCATCCTTCGAACCCTGCTCTCCAGTCCTTCCGTATGGTATGTCCTGGAGCCATGCAACAGGACTCGAATGTCCCGCAGAAGGAAACCTTGTGGTTTGGGGCAACCTCCAAACTCAGCGTGGGAACACTTCCTTGGCCTCATGAGGCCCCTGCTTCATGAAGGTGCCATCATGGACACATACTCCAGCCTCAGCCAACGTCTGATCCTCAGCCTGACTTCAGATGCAGGAGATTTTGATTCAGCCTCTGCAGAGTGGGCCTGCTCTGCCCTTGGCTCCAATCCTCACCCTAGCTTGTGTTTTCAGACTTCCGTCCTCACATTCCTGGCCCATAAACCTTCCCTACTGGTAATTCTGGGGCCACAATGAAGCACTAGGCTTGCCTTCCAGGAGAAAAACATTGTCTATGGTGCTGCCCAGAAACCCCAAATGAGGATCAAACTGCTTGGCCCTCGGCAAAAACCCAATTGCATAGGCTACCTTAATCACTGAAGCTCTGACACAAATAGCCTGAGCCCAGACCTTCCAACAGACACCGACACAGCTGGCTGCACACCCAGCACATTGGACCCGCCACTGCCTTAGTCCACCATCCATTCCCAACCTGGGTTTTCAGTCATTGGAACGTACACCATATCTCCAATCCTTGCACAGGGGGGAACCTGATGCACAAGTCAGAACCCCTCCTTCCCCATGGCAAGAAACCTTGCTGCTGGCAGTGAGTCAAACCTTCAGTGTAAGAGAAAACGGCATGGCCCATGAGGCCACGCCCATGCGTGAGGGCCGCCTTGGGCACAAACACACATTGTGACCCTCGCGTGAGTACCTTATTCAAGGAACGCCTCTCTGTGACTGGACCAAGAGCCCGCATATGTGGCTTGCCATGCCCATAGGCACCCAGGACTAACTAGATGGTGTGTATTCCAGTTGAGGGAACCCACTGCTGTGCTCTAGAATCCCTCTAATGGGGTGTCCCCTGTAGCAGAAAACAGGACTCTTCCCTTCCCACAGAATGAACCCAAACACTTGGGAGCTTGGACAATCCCCCGAGAGGAAGGCTCTTCCCCGGACCCTGAGGCAACCCCTACCTGAACGGCCACTGTGAACGCAACACCCAGAGACAAAAGCCTGAGCGACTGCCTCCCACTTGCCCTCCTTTGATATCCAGAGGATCTCCCCTCACGGACTGGAGATCAGGCCTGCCATTTCCTTGGCCCCTAGCTGAGCGAAGTTTGCTTTTTCAGACATCTGTCCCCACAGCCCTGGCAAACAGAGCCTCTAGGCTGGGTCCTTTGGAACCATACCACAGGACCGTGCCTGCTCTCTCCTGGGAAACTGTGTCCTTTCCTTTGGCCACACACCTCCAGAATATCAGAAACCTTAAGGCCCCTGAGGACATCCCAATACTGGGGTCCTCCCTGGACACACAGGGGCATTCGGACACAAGCTGAGCAGCTACTTCCACGAAGGCATGCACACAGGTGTCAACAAAGATAGAAGGTTGAGCCGGACAGGCCCTTAGGCCCTAATCTCAACTCTTGCTTTGGTTTCCAGGTGTCCCTCTTCAGAGGTCTTGGTTCGAAGAACAAGATATGGGGCTTTCCTGAGGCACAGAACAGAACTCCTCTCGTCTGCACATGGGTGCTTCCTTGTTGGAGCCGTGTCAAACACCTCAGGTTGGAGAATTCTGCAGAGTCCCTGAGCCACCTCCACATTCCAAGGTCTCCCAGGCCACCAAGCCACAGTAGGACTCATCTTCAGGAGAGTCCATTTCAACTCTCCCCTCTGGGTAGCTCACCCAGGAGACCGCAGATTGAGCCTGCCTTGTCCTGACTAAAGAGTGGGAATATGAGGTGGCGTTCCCAGGCATCCATGCTTAGACACCTGCTCTCGAGTCTTTCCGTATGGGGCCTCCTGGAACCATCCAATAGGAATTGACTGTCGTGCAAAAGGAATCCTTGAGGATTGGAGTAGTTCCCAAATCCCATCGTAGGCAAACCTCCCTGGCCTCATGAAGCCCCCACACCCTTCAGGAAGAGGCCATGCTGGACAAAATCTCTAGCCTGAGGCACGTCTCATAGTTGACATGACCTCAGTGCAGGAGATCTCGATTCAACCTCTGCAGAGTGGGCCTGCCGTGCCCTCGGTCCCAAACCTCACGCTAGCTTGTGTTTTCAGACTTCCTTCCTCACACTCCTGGCAAACAAGCCCTCCGGACTAGGAACTCCAGAACCACAACCCAGCCCAGTGTCTGCCCAACGGAAGAAAAATGTTTCCCTGTGGGGCTCTCCAGAAAACCCAGATGAGGATCAACCTGCTCGGGCATCGACGGTACCCGAACTCGATATGCTGCTCAGGGCACTCATGCTCTGTCTGACACAGCCTGAAGCCAGATGTCCAGACCAACAAGGAGACAGCTGGCCGCACACACAGCACTTCGGACACGCCATGGTCTTATGCCGTCACCTCTTCCTAACCTTGTTTTTCAGCTATCTGAACCTAGACATCATATCAATTCTCCACACAGCTGGGTATCACAAGCACAAAACAGAACTCCTCCTTCCCCAAGGCTGTGAAGCTTGCTCTTGGCATGGAGTCACACCTTCAGGGTGGGAGAAAACTTCATGGCCCCTGATGCCACGCCCAAACCTGAGTGCTGCTTGGTTCACAAATTCACACTGTGACCCTCAGCATGAGCCCCATGTCAACGAAAGGCCTGTCAGGGCCTGGACCAAGAGCACGCATATGGGGCTTGCCAAGCCCCTACGCATCCAATCCTCACCAGTGTTTGAGTTTTCCAGTCGCCCCGCCCGTACCTGGGGCTCTGCTCTGGAATCCCTTGCTTGGAGAGACACATGAGACAGACAACACGACTCCACCCTTCCCACAAAATGACCCCAATCTCTTGGGAGCTGGGACAAATCCCCAGAGAGCGATACTCGTCCACAGTCCCTGAGGCCACCCCTCCAATCCACGGCTATCCCGGACCCAACATCCAGAGACAAAAGCCTGAAGGAGCGCCTCCCACTCGCCCTTGTTTCAGAGGCCCAGGAGCTCCCTCTCGGGCTGTACATCCGGCCTGCCATACCCTAGGCGCCACTCATAAGCTGAGTTTGTGTTTTCAGTATTCTGTGCCCACAGCCTGGACCCACACAACCTCCAGGCTAGGGCCTCTGGAGCCACAGAGAAAGATTGTGCCTGCCCTCTCCAAGGAAAATGTGCCCAATCCATTGACCACAACCCTACAGGATAGGGAAAAGCTCCAAGGCCCCTGAGGCCATCAATAGTGTAGGCCACCCTGGACTAAGAGGGGCTCTCTGACACCAGCGGAGCAAGTATTTCCACTTAGACTCTCAGACAGTGTCCCCAGAGACAGAAGGTTGAAATGGACAGGCCCCCAGGCCCTAATCTGAACCGTAGCTTTGGTTTCCATGTGTCCGTCCTCAGAGGACTGTTTTCGTAGACCAGCACACGGGGCTTTTCTGAGGCACCAAACCAAACCTCTCTCGTCTCCACATGGGGAGCTTTCTGACTAGGGATGTATCAAACCCTCAGGTAGGAGAGTCCCGCAGGGCCACTGAACAACCAGCACATTCCAACGTCTCCATGGACCCAAACGCACATTATGACGCATCCTCAGGAGAGGCCATTTCAAGTCAGCCCCCTGGGTAGCGTGCCCAAGAGGCAGCAGATCAAACATATCTTGTCGCTAATGGCCAATGGGGATGCGAGGCATGCTCTCCAGGGATCCATCCTTCGAACCCTGCTCTCAAGTCCTTCCGTATGGTATGTCCTGGAGCCATGCAACAGGACTCGAATGTTCCGCAGAAGGAAACCTTGTGGTTTGGGGCAACCTCCAAACTCAGCGTGGGGACACTTCCTTGGCCTCATGAGGCCGCCGCTTCATGAAGGTGCCATCATGGACACATACTCCAGCCTCAGCCAACGTCTGATCCTCAGCCTGACTTCAGATGCAGGAGATTTTGATTCAGCCTCTGCAGAGTGGGCCTGCTCTGCCCTTGGCTCCAATCCTCACCCTAGCTTGTGTTTTCAGACTTCCGTCCTCACACTCCTGGCCCATAAACCCTCCCTACTGGGAATTCTGGGGCCACAATGAAGCAATCTGCCTGCCTCCCAGGAGAAAAACATTGTCTATGGTGCTGCCCAGAAACCCCAAATGAGGATCAAACTGCTTGGCCCTCGGCAAAAACCCAATTGCATAGGCTACCTTAATCACTGATGCTCTGTCGCAAATAGCCTGAGCCCAGACCTTCCAACAGACACCGACACAGCTGGCTGCACACCCAGCACATTGGACCCGCCACTCCCTTAGGCCACCATCCATTCCCAACCTGGGTTTTCAGTCATTGGAACCTAGACCATATCTCCAATCCCTGCACAGGTGGGAACCTAATGCACAAGTCAGAACCCCTCCTTCCCCATGGCAAGAAACCTTGCTGCTGGCAGTGAGTCAAACCTTCAGTGTAGGAGAAAACGGCATGGCCCATGAGGCCACGCCCATGCGTGAGGGCCGCCTTGGGCACAAACACACATTGTGACCCTCGCGTGAGTACCTTATTCAAGGAACGCCTCTCTGTGACTGGACCAAGAGCCCGCATATGTGTCTTGCCATTCCCATAGGCACCCAGGACTAACTAGATGGTGTGTATTCCAGTTGAGGAAACCCACTGCTGTGCTCTAGAGTCCCTCTACTGGGGGGTCCCCTGTGGCAGAAAACAGGACTCTTCCCTTCCCACAGAATGAACCCAAACACTTGGGAGCTTGGACAATCCCCTGAGAGGAAGGCTCTTCACGGGCCCCTGAGGCAACCCCTATCCTGAACGGCCACTGTGAACGCAACACCCAAAGACAAAAGCCTGAGCGACTGCCTCCCACTTGCCCTCCTTTGATATCCAGAGGATCTCCCCTCACGGACTGGAGATCAGGCCTGCCATTACCTTGGCCCCTAGCTGAGCCAAGTTTGCTTTTTCAGACATCTATCCCCACAGCCTGGCAAACACAGCCTCTAGGCTGGGTCCTCTGGAGCCATACCACAGGACCGTGCCTGCTCTCTCCTGGGAATCTGTGTCCATTCCTTTGGCCACACACCTCCATAATATCAGAAAGCTCAAGGCCCCAGAGGACATCCCAATACTGGGGGCCTCCCTGGACACAAAGGGGCCTTCGGACACCAGCTGAGCAGCTACTTCCACGAAGGCATGCACACAGATGTCAACAAAGATAGAAGGTTGAGCCGGACAGGCCCTTAGGCCCTAATCTCAACTCTTGCTTTGGTTTCCAGGTGTCACTCTTCACAGGTCTTGGTTCGAATAACAAGATATGGGGCTTTCCTGAGGCACTGAACAGAACTCCTCTCGTCTCCACATGGGAAGCTTCCTTGTTGGGGCCGTGTCAAACACCTCAGGTTGGAGAATCCTGCAGAGTCCCTGAGCCACCTCCACATTCCAAGGTCTCCCAGGCCACCAAGCCACAGTAGGACTCATCTTCAAGAGAGTCCATTTCAACTCTCCCCTCTGGGTAGCTCACCCAGGAGCCCGCAGATTGAGCCTGCCTTGTCCTGACTAAAGAGTGGGAATATGAGGTGGCGTTCCCAGGCATCCATGCTTAGACACCTGCTCTCGAGGCTTTCCGTATGGGGCATCCTGGACCCATCCAATAGGAATTGACTGTCGTGCAAAAGGAAACCTTGAGGTTTGGAGTAGTTCCCAAATCCCATCGTAGGCAAACCTCCCTGGCCTCATGAAGCCCCCACACCCTTCAGGAAGAGGCCATGCTGGACAAAATCTCTAGCCTGAGGCACGTCTCATAGTTGACATGACCTCAGTGCAGGAGATCTCGATTCAGCCTCTGCAGAGTGGGCCTGCTGTGCCCTCGGTCGCAAACCTCACGCTAGCTTGTGTTTTCAGACTTCCTTCCTCACACTCCTGGCAAACAAGCCCTCAGGACTAGGAACTCCAGAACCACAACCCAGCCCAGTGTCTGCCCAACGGAAGAAAAACGTTTCCCTGTGGGGCTCTCCAGAAAACCCCGATGAGGATCAACCTGCTCGGGCCTCGACGGTACCCGAACTGGATAGGCTGCTCGGGGCACTCATGCTCTGTCTGACACAGCCTGAAGCCAGACGTCCAGACAGACAAGGAGACAGCTGGCCGCACACCCAGCACTTCGGACACGCCATGGTCTTATGCCGTCACCTCTTCCTAACCTTGTTTTTCAGCTATCTGAACCTAGACATCATATTAATTCTCCACACAGCTGGGTATCACAAGCACAAAACAGAACTCCTCCTTCCCCAAGGCTGTGAAGCTTGCTCTTGGCATGGAGTCACACCTTCAGGGTGGGAGAAACCTTCATGGCCCCTGATGCCACGCCCAAACCTGAGTGCTGCTTGGGCACAAATTCACATTGTGACCCTCAGCATGAGCCCCATGTCAACGAAAGGCCTGTCAGGGCCTGGACCAAGAGCACGCATATGGGGCTTGCCAAGCCCCTACGCATCCAATCCTCACCAGTGTTTGAGTTTTCCAGTCGCCCCGCCCGTACCTGGGGCTCTGCTCTGGAATCCCTTGCTTGGAGAGACACATGAGCCAGACAACACGACTCCACCCTTTCCACAAAATGACCCCAAACTCTTGGGAGCTGGGAGAAATCCCCATAGAGCGATACTCGTCCACAGACCCTGAGGTCACCCCTCCAATCCACGGCTATCACGGACACAAGATCCAGAGACAAAAGCCTGGAGGAGCGCCTCCCACTCGCCCTTGTTTCAGAGGCCCAGGAGCTCCCTCTCGGGCTGTACTTCCGGCCTGCCATACCCTAGGCGCCACTCATAAGCTGAGTTTGTGTTTTCAGAATTCTGTGCCCACAGCCTGGATCCACACAACCTCCAGGCTAGGGTTCTGGAACCACAGAGAAAGATTGTGCCTGCCCTCTCCAAGGAAAATGTGCCCAATCCATTGACCACAACCCTACAGGATAGGGAAAAGCTCCATGGCCCCTGAGGCCATCAATAGTGTAGGCCACCCTGGACTAAGAGGGGCTCTCTGACACCAGCGGAGCAACTATCTCCACTTAGACTCTCAGACAGTGTCCCCAGAGACAGAAGGTTGAAATGGACAGGCCCCCAGGCCCTAATCTGAACCTTAGCTTTGGATTCCATGTGTCCGTCCTCAGAGGACTGTTTTCGTAGACCAGCACACGGGGCTTTTCTGAGGCACCAAACCAAACCTCTCTCGTCTCCACATGGGGAGCTTTCTGACTGGGGATGTATCAAACCCTTCAGGTAGGAGAGTTCCGCAGGGCCACTGAACAACCAGCACATTCCAAGGTCTCCATGGACCCAAACGCACATTATGACGCATCCTCAGGAGAGGCCATTTCAACTCAGCCCCCTGGGTAGCGTGCCCCAGAGGCAGCAGATCAAACATATCTTGTCGCTAATGGCCAATGGGGATGCGAGGCATGCTCTCCAGGGATCCATCCTTCGAACCCTGCTCTCCAGTCCTTCCGTATGGTATGTCCTGGAGCCATGCAACAGGACTCGAATGTTCCGCAGAAGGAAACCTTGTGGTTTGGGGCAACCTCCAAACTCAGCGTGGGGACACTTCCTTGGCCTCATGAGGCCGCCGCTTCATGAAGGTGCCATCATGGACACATACTCCAGCCTCAGCCAACGTCTGATCCTCAGCCTGACTTCAGATGCAGGAGATTTTGATTCAGCCTCTGCAGAGTGGGCCTGCTCTGCCCTTGGCTCCAATCCTCACCCTAGCTTGTGTTTTCAGACTTCCGTCCTCAAACTACTGGCCCATAAACCCTCCCTACTGGGAATTCTGGGGCCACAATGAAGCAATCTGCCTGCCTCCCAGGAGAAAAACATTGTCTATGGTGCTGCCCAGAAACCCCAAATGAGGATCAAACTGCTTGGCCCTCGGCAAAAACCCAATTGCATAGGCTACCTTAATCACTGATGTTCTGTCGCAAATAGCCTGAGCCCAGACCTTCCAACAGACACCGACACAGCTGGCTGCACACCCAGCACATTGGACCCGCCACTGCCTTAGGCCACCATCCATTCCCAACCTGGGTTTTCAGTCATTGGAACCTAGACCATATCTCCAATCCCTGCACAGGGGGGAACCTAATGCACAAGTCAGAACCCCTCCTTCCCCATGGCAAGAAACTTTGCTACTGGCAGTGAGTCAAACCTTCAGTGTAGGAGAAAACGGCATGGCCCATGAGGCCACGCCCATGCGTGAGGGCCGCCTTGGGCACAAACACACATTGTGACCCTCGCGTGAGTACCTTATTCAAGGAACGCCTCTCTGTGACTGGACCAAGAGCACGCATATGTGGCTTGCCATGCCCATAGGCACCCAGGACTAACTAGATGGTGTGTATTCCAGTTGAGGGAACCCACTGCTGTGCTCTAGACTCCCTCTCCTGGGGGGTCCCCTGTGGCAGAAATCAGTACTCTTCCCTTCCCCCAGAATGAACCCAAACATTTGGGAGCTTGGACAATCCCCGAGAGAAAGGCTGTGGCTCGGCCCCTGAAGAAACCCCTACCTGAACGGCCACTGTGAACGCAACACCCAGAGACAAAAGCCTGAGCGACTGCCTCCCACTTGCCCTCCTTTGATATCCAGAGGATCTCCCCTCACGGACTGGAGATCAGGCCTGCCATTACCTTGGCCCCTAGCTGAGCCAAGTTTGCTTTTTCAGACATCTGTCCCCACAGCCCTGGCAAACACAGCCTCTAGGTTGGGTCCTCTGGAGCCATAACACAAGACCGTGCCTGCGCTCTCCGGGGAAACTGTGTCCATTCCTTTGGCCTCACACCTCCAGAATATCAGAAACCTCAAGGCCCCCGAGGACATCCCAATACTGGGAGCCTCCCTGGACACACAGGGGCATTCGGACACAAGCTGAGCAGCTACTTCCACGAAGGCATGCACACAGATGACCACAGAGATCAAAGGTTGAGCCGAACAGGCCCTTAGGCCCTAATCTCAACTCTAGCTTTGGTTTCCAGGTGTCACACCTCAGAGGCTTTGGTTCGAAGAACAGGATATGTGGCTTTCCTGAGGCACTGAACAGAACTCCTCTCGTCTCCAAATGGGAATCTTCCTTGTAGGAGCCGTGTCAAACACCCCAGGTTGGAGAATCCTGCAGAGTCCCTGAGCCACCTCCACATTCCAAGGTCTCCCAGGCCACCAACCCACAGTAGGACTCATCTTCAGGAGAGTCCATTTCAACTCTCGCCTCTGGGTAGCTCACCGTGGAGCCCGCAGATTGAGCCTGCCCTATCCTGACTCAAGAGTGGGAATATGAGCTGGCGTTCCCAGCATAGACATCTGCTCTCGAGTCTTTCCGTATGGGGCCTCCTGGAACCATCCAATAGAACTCCACTGTCGTGCAGAAGGAAACCTTGAAGTTTGGAGTAGTTCACAAATCCCATCGTAGGCAAACCTCCCTGGCCTCATAAAGCACGCAAACCCTTCCGGAAGAGGCCATGCTGGACAAAAACTCTAGCCTGAGGCACTTCTCATAGTTGCCATGACCTCAGTGCAGCAGATCTCTATTCAGCCGCTGCAGAGTGGGCCTGCCGTGCCCTCGGTCCCAAACCTCACGCTAGCTTGTGTTTTCAGACTTCCTTCCTCACAATCCCTCCGGACTAGGAACTCCAGAACCACAACCCAGCCCAGTGTCTGCCCAACGAATAAAAACGTTTCCCTGTGGGGCTCTCCAGAAAACCCATATGAGGATCAACCTGCTCGGGCCTGGACGGTACCCGAATTGGATAGGCTGCTCTAAGCACTCATGCTCTGTCTGACACAGCCTGAAGCCAGACGTCCAGACAGACAAGGATACAGCTGGCCGCACACACAGCACGTCGGACACACGATCGTCTTATGTCGTCACCTCTTCCTAACATTGGTTTTCAGATATCTGTACCTAGACATTATATCAATTCTCCACACAGCTGGGTATCGCAAGCACAAAGCAGATCTCCTCCTTCCCCATGGCTGTAAAGCTTGCTCTTGGCATGGAGTCACACCTTCAGGGTGGGAGAAACCTTCATGGGCCCTGATGCCACGCCCAAACTTGAGTGCTGCTTGGGCACAAATTCACACTGTGTCCCTCAGCATGAGCCCCATGTCAAAGAAAGGCCTGTCAGGGCCTGGACCAGGAGCCCGCATATGGGGCTTGCCAAGCTCCTATGCACCCAATCCTCACCAGGGTTTGAGTTTTCCAGTCGCCCCGCCCGTACCTGGGGCTCTGCTCTGGAATCCCTTGCTTGGAGAGACACATGAGCCAGACAACACGACTCCACCCTTCCCACAAAATGACCCCAAACTCTTGGGAGCTGGGACAAATCCCCAGAGAGAGATACTCGTCCACAGTCCCTGAGGCCACCCCTCCAATCCACGGCTATCCAGGACAAAACATCCAGAGACTAAAGCCTGAAGGAACGCCTCCCACTCGTCCTTGTTTCAGAGGCCCAGGAGCTCCCTCTCGGGCTGTACATCCGGCCTGCCATACCCTAGGCGCCACTCATAAGCTGAGTTTGTGTTTTCTGACTTCTGTGCCCACAGCCTGGACCCACACAACCTCCAGGCTAGGACTTCTGGAGCCACAGCGAAAGATTGTGCCTGCCCTCTCCAAGGAAATTGTGCCCAATCCATTGACCACAACACTACAGGTTAGGGAAAAGCTCTAAGGGCCCTGAGGCCATCAATAATGTAGGCCACCCTGGACTAAGAGGGCCTCTCTGACACCAGCGGAGCAACTATCTCCACTTAGACTCTCAGACAGTGTCCCCAGAGACAGAAGGTAGAAATGGACAGGCCCCCAGGCCCTAATCTGAACCTTAGCTTTGGTTTCCATGTTTCCGTCCTCAGAGGACTGTTTTCGTAGACCAGCACACGGGGCTTTTCTGAGGCACCAAACCAAACCTCTCTCGTCTCCACATGGGGAGCTTTCTTGCTGGGGATGTATCAAACCCTTCAGGTAGGAGAGTTCCGCAGGGCCACTGAACAACCAGCACATTCCAAGGTCTCCATGGACCCAAACGCACATTATGACGCATCCTCAGGAGAGGCCATTTCAACTCAGCCCCCTGGGTAGCGTGCCCCAGAGGCAGCAGATCAAACATATATTGTTGCTAATGGCCAAACACACATGGTGACCCTCAGCGTGAGTACCTTATTCAAGTAACGCCTCTCAGTGACTGGACCAAGTGCCCGCATATGTGGCTTGCCTTGCCCATAGGCACCCAGGACTAACTAGGTGGTGTGTATTCCAGTTGAGGGAATCCACTGCTGTGCTCTAGAGTCCCTCTCCTGGTGGGTCCCCTGTGGCAGAAAACAGTACTCTTCCCTTCCCCCAGAATGAACCCAAATACTTGGGATCTTGGACAATCCCCCGAGAGGAAGGCTCTTCCTCGGCCCCTGAAGCAACCCCTACCCTGAACGGCCACTGTGAACGCAACACCCAGAGACAAAAGCCTGAGCGACTGCCTCCCACTTGACCTCCTTTGATATCCAGAGGATCTCCCCTCACGGACTGGAGATCAGTCCTGCCATTACATTGGCCCCTAGCGGAGCCAAGTTTGCTTTTTCAGACATCTGTCCCCACAGCCCTGGCAAACACAGCCTCTAGGCTGGGTCCTCTGGAGACATACCACAGGACCGTGCCTGCTCTCTCCTAGGAAACTGTGTCCATTTCTTTGGCCACACACCTCCAGAATATGAGAAACCTCAAGGCCCCCGAGGACGTCCCAATATTGGGAGCCTCCCTGGACACACAGGGGCATTCGGACACAAGCTGAGCAGCTACCTCCACTAAGGCATGCACACAGATGTCAACAGAGATAGAAGTTTGAGCCGGACAGGCCCTTATACCCTAATCTCAACTCTTGCTTTGGTTTCCAGGTGTCACTCCTCAGAGGCTTTGGTTCGAAGTACAGGATATGTAGCTTTCCTGAGGCACTGAACAGAACTCAATGCAATGGATCCGATTAGTGTGTAGGGGCCTGTTCGTTCCTTTTTAACTCTGGGGACATGAGTCTATGGGTCTGAGTTTAGGTAGGTGCTCAGATGCTCTCAGATTACCCCTGTTTTCCTGGGAAGCCACAACTATTCGGTTGGCCTCAGTGCCTTTGGATGTTTATGCTATTAGTAAGGTTGTGGCCATTGGAATGGGCACATTCAATTCCATTGGAGAGGGCAAGTAAAGTCCTCAGGTTTGGCTCCAGGGGCTTGAGCCTTTAGGGTGTGTAGGCCAGTGCAGTTTGGACAGTTGTCTGAAAACACAAACTCGGCTTATGTTTTGGGTCATAGGTATTTTAGGACTGATCTACAGACCATGAGGAGAACACTTCGGGATATGAAAAAAGGGCGAGTGTGAGGCTCTTGCTCAAGTTTTTGTGTCTGGATATCGTGACACTCGTGGTCCTTAAATTTCCGGGTGACTTCTTGGGAAACGGACGAGTCTTACTCTCTGGGGTTTCGGCCCTTTCCAAAGAGTTTGGGGTCATTCTGGGGATGGAAGAAGTCCGGTTTTTTTTTGTTGTTGATTTGTTTCGTTTTGTTTTACAACCTCAGATGTCCCACCAAATGAGGGATTCCAGAGTAGAGCCCTGGGGAGGGGCGACTGGGCAACCAGAAATCTGGTTAAAAATTGGGGCCGAGGGACATGTCAAGCCCATTATGACATCTTATGTTCCAGCCACTGAGAGGACTTACTAGAGGACAGGACTCACGCTGAGGTCACAATGCGTGTTTATGCTCTCGTCGCACTCAAGAATGGGCGGGGCCTCATGGTGAATGCTGTTTTCTCCTACTCTGAACGTTGGACAACATGCCAACCACAAGGTTTCTTGCCATGGGTCAGGAAGAGTTCTGATTTCTGCATTACAGTCACCCCTGGGCAGTGTATGGAGATAAGGTCTAGGTTCTGAAGCCTGAAAACTGAGGTAGGGAAGAGATGATGACCTAAGGTCATGGCGGGTCTGATGTGCTCAGTGTGCGGTCAGCTGTCTGGGTGTTGGTCAGGAGGTCCGGGCTCAGATTGTGTCAGACAGTGCATTAGTGCCCAGGTTAGACTATATAATTTGGGTACATTCGAGTGCCGTGTAGGTTGATCCTCATTTAAGCTGCCTGGGTAGCTCATGAGGCAATATATTTTTTCTAGAGGGCAGGCTGAGTGCTTCATTGTCGATCCGGGACTGCCAAACTTGAGGGCTTCGGGGCCAGGAGAGTGAGGACGGAAGTCTGAGAACACAAGCTAGACTTCGGATTCAGGGTGAGGGCACGGCAGGTACCCCCTGCATATCTGAACCAATATCTCATGCATCTGAAGTCAAGGCGAGGATCAGACGTTGGCTCAGGTTGGAGTTTCTGTGCATGAAAGACCCTTCATGAAGGGAGCAGAATCTTGAGGCCATGGAGGTTTTCCACGTTGGGAGATGTGGGACGCCCCCTTCAAGGATTCCTTCTGCGGGACAATTGAGACCTGTTAGACAGCTCCAGGACATCCCATATGGAATGACTCCAGAGCACCGTTCAAGGATGGATGACTGAAAAGTCCGCCTCGCAATCCAATTGTCTCCTAGCAACAAGACAGTTTAGATCCAATGGATCTGCGGGAGCAACCGGGGTGGCTGAGTTGAAATGGAATTTCCTGAGGAATGGTCCTAATGTGTGATTGTGTCCATGAGGGCCTTGAAATGGGGAGGTGGCACCGGGACCCTGAAGTATTCTCCTAAGCTTTTGACATAGCTCCCATGCACAAGTTTCCTTGTGGAGACGAGATTTGTTCTGATGGGTGCCTCAGGAAATCCCCTCTGCTGGTATTGGAATCCAGGCTTTTGAGGAGACATGCCTGTAAACCAAAGCAATGGATCCAATAATGGCCTCGGGTCCTGTCTGTTTCAATCTTCTTCTCTGGGGACATCGATCTATGGTATGAGTGGAGGTAGATGCTCAGCTGGTATCAAACGCCCTTTTTTATTCTGTGCGACCTACACTATTGCGATGAACTCAGGGAGTTTGGAGGGTTCTCCTAATTTGTACGATTTTTGACAATGGAATGGGCAGAATTCCCATGGATTGGGTGTGCGCAGTCCTAATGTGTGGCTCCAGGGGCCCCAGCCTGGAAGGAGTGTGGCCCAGGACTTTGAGGTCAGATGTCTGAAAACACAAACTCAGCTTAGGTTTGGGGACGTAGGGATGGCACACCCGATCTACAAACCATGAGAAGAACTCTTCAGGATATGAAGAATGAGCGAGTCTGAGGCGCTTGCTCAGGCTTTTGTCTCTGGATTTTGTATCAGCGATGGCCGTGGGATGTTGGGAAGGCCTCATGGGACACGGACGAAATACCTCTCTGTGGATTTGGCGCGATACCAATTGTTTTTCGTCAATCTGTGGGATGGGAGGACTCCTGCCAGGGTTGTTACCTCAGGTGTCCCACCAAAAGAGGAATTCCAAAGCAGAGCCCTGGGGAAGAGTGAAGGGACAACCTGAAATATGGTTAAAAATTGGGGCCTAGGGGCATGGCAAGCCCAATACGCTGTCTCTTCATCCAGCCACTGAGAGGCCTTACCTGAGGACTTGGCTCAGGCTGAGGGTCACAATGTGTGTTTGTGACCAATGTGGCCTGCATCCATGGGCTGGGCCTCATGGGCCACACGGGTTTCAACTACGCAGCACGTTGGGCAACATGCCATCCACAAGGTTTCTTGCCACGGGGAAAGAGTTCTGATTTCTGCATCATTTTCAAACCAGGGCAGTGATTGGAGATCAGGCCTAGGTTCTGAAGCCTGGAAACCGAGGTTGAGAAGAGATAACAACCTAAGGCCATGGCGTGCCCGATGTGCTCAGTGTGCGGCCAGCTGTCTGGGTGGAGCCAGGAGGTCCAGGCTCAGGCTGGGTCAGAAAAGGCAATAGTGCCTAGGTCAGCCTATATATTTGGTGTACAACCGAATGGCGTGCAGGTGATTCTCATTTGGGGTTTCTGGGCAGCCCAGGAGGGCAATGTTTTTTTTTTTTTCTGGAGAGAAGGCAGAGTGCGGCATTGTAGTTCTGGATTGCCAAAATGGAGGGATTGTGGGCCAGTAGTCGGAGGACAGAAGTCTGAGAACCCAAGCTAGACCGAGGTTTCTGGGTGAGGATATGGCAGGCTCAATCTACAGACCTCAATCTAGATCTCGTGCATCTGAAGTCAGGGCAAGGGTCAGACGATCGCTCAGATTGGACTTTCTGTCCCTGATGGCCCCTTCTTGAAGGGGGGTGGGTGGATCACGAGGCCATGGGGGTTTTCCCACGATGGGAGTTGTGAGAAGCTCCAAACTGCCAAGACTCTTCTGCAGGAAAATTGAGACCTGTTGGTTGTCTCCAGGCCAACGATTCCGAGCTGGGTTCTAAGGATGAATGGCTGGGTAGCCCACCACGCATTCCAATTGTCTCCAAGCAAGAAGACAGGTTAGATCTGCTGGATGTGGGGGAGCAACCGAGGAGGTTTAGTTGAAATGGACTCTCCTGTGGATGTGTCCTAATATGTTTTTGTGTCTATGGAGATTTTGGAATGAAGCGGTGGCACTGGGGCCCGGAAGGGTTCTCCTAAACAGAGGCTTTGACACAGCTCCAACGTGCATGTTTCCCATGTGTAGATGAGATTTGTTCTGATGGGTGAGTCAAGAAAAAGCCATATGCTGGTATTGAAATTCATGCCTCTGAGGAGAGATGACTGGAAAACAAAGCAATGGATCCGATTAGTGCCTAGGGGCCTGTTCGTTCTTTTTTTCCTCTGGGGACATCTGTCTACAGGTCCGCGTGCCGGTAGGTGCTCAGACGGGCTCAGATTGACCCTGTTTGTCCTGGGAAGCCACAATATTGTGATGGCCTCAGGGCCTTGGAGGTTTGTACTCTTAGTAGGGTTGTGGCCATTGGAATGGGCACATACAATTCCCTTGGAGAGGGCAAGTATAGTCCTTAGGTTTGGCTCCAGGGGCCTGAGCCTGTAGGGTGTGTAGGCCAGAGCTGTTTGGACAGTTGTCTGAAAACACAAACTCGGCTTATGTTTCGGGTCATAGGTATGGCAGGACTGATCTACAGTTCATGAGGAGAACACATCGGGATATGAAAAAAGGGCGAGTGTGAGGCTCTTGCTCAAGTTTTTGTCTCTGGATATCGTGTCACTCGTGGTCTTGAAATTTCCGGGTGACTTCATGGGAAAAGGACGAGTCTTACTCTCTGGGGGTTCGGCCCCTTCCAAAGAGTTTGGAGTCAGTCTGGGGATGGAAGAAGTCCGTTTTTTTTTTTTTTATTTGTTTCGTTTTGTTCTTCAACCTCAGATGTCCCACCAAATGAGGGAGATTCCAGAGTAGAGCCCTGGTCAGGGGCGACTGGGCAACCAGAAATCTGGTTAAAAATTGGGTCCTAGGGACATGTCAAGCCCATTATGACAACTAATGGTCCAGCCACTGAGAGAACTTACTAGAGGACAGGACCTACGCTGAGGTCACAATGCGTGTTTATGCTCTCGTCGCACTCAAGAATGGACGGGTCCTCAGGGTGAATGCTGTTTTCTCCTACACTGAACTTTGGACAACATGCCAACCACAAGGTTTCTTGCCATGTGTCAGGAAGAGTTCTGATTTCTGCATCACAGTCACCCCTGGGCAGTGATTGGAGATAAGGTCTAGTTTCTGAAGCCTGAAAACTGAGGTAGGGAAGAGATGATGACCTAAGGTCATGGCCGGTCTGATGTGCTCAGTGTGCAGTCAGCTGTCTGGGTGTTGGTCAGGAGGTCCGGGCTCATTTTGTGTCAGACAGTGCATTAATGCCCAGGTTAGACTATATAATTTGGGTACAGTCGAGTGCCGTGTAGGATTATCCTCATTCATTCTGCCTGGGCAGCTCATTAGGCAATATATTTTTTCTAGAGTGCAGGCAGGGTGCTTAATTGTCGGTCCGGAATTGCCAAACTTGAGGGCTTCGGGGCCAGGAGAGTGAGGACAGAAGTCTGAGAACACAAGCTAGACTTCGGATTCAGGGTGAGGGTACGGCAGGTACACCCTGCAGATCTGAACCACTATCTCATGCATCTGAAGTCAGGGCGAGGATCAGACGTTGGCTCAGGTTGGAGTTTCTGTGCATGACGGCCCCTTCATGAAGGGAGCCGAATCTCGAGGCCATGGAGGTTTTCCACGTTGGGAGATGTGGGACGCCCCCTTCAAGGATTCCTTCTGCGGGACAATTGAGACCTGTTGGACAGCTCCAGGACATCCCATATGGAATGACGCCAGAGCACCATTCAAGGATGGATGCCTGGAGGTCCGCCTCACATTTCAATTGTCTCCTAGGAACAAGACAGTTTAGATCCAATGGATCTGCGGGTGCAACCGGGGTGGCTGATTTGAAATGGACTTTCCTGAGGATGGGTCCTAATGTGTGTTTGTGTCCATGAGGACCATGGAATGGGGCGGTGGCACCGGGACCCTGAAGTATTCTCCTAAGCTTTTGACATAGCTCCCATGCACAAGTTTCCTTGTGGAGACGAGATTTGTTCTGATGGGTGCCTCAGGAAATCCCCTCTGCTGGTATTGGAATCCAGGTTTTTGAGGAGACATGCCTGTAAACCAAAGCAATGGATCCGATAATGGCCTCGGGTCCTGTCTCGTTCAATCTTCTTCTCTGGGGACATCCATCTATGGTATGAGTGGAGGTAGATGCTCCGCTGGTATCAACCGCCCTTTTTTGTCCCGGGCGACCTACACTATTGGGATGGCCTCAGGGACTTTGGAGGGTTCTCCTAATTTGTACGATTTTTGACAATGGAATGGGCAGAATTCCCATGGATTGGGTGTGCGCAGTCCTAATGTGTGGCTCCAGTGGCCCCAGTTAGAAGGAGTGTGGCCCAGGACTTTGAGGACAGAAGTCTGAAAACACAAACTCAGCTTAGATTTGGGGACGTAGGTATGACACGCCCGATCTACAAACCATGAGAAGAAAGCTTCTAGGATATGAAGAATGAGCGAGGCTGTGGCGCTTGCTCAGGCTTTTGTCTCTGGATTTCGTATCAGCGATGGTCGTGGGATGTTGGGGAGGCCTCATGGGCCATGGACGAATCTTCCTCTCCCAGGATTTGACGCGATCCCAATAGTTTTTAGTCAAATTGTGGGATGGGAGGACTCCTTTCAGGTTTGTTACCTCAGGTGTCCCACCAAAAGAGGAATTCCAAAGCAGAGCCCTGGGGAAGAGTGAAGGGACAACCCGAACTATGGTTAAAACTTGGGCCTAGGGGCATGGCAAGCCCAATACGCTGTCTCTTCATCCAGCCACTGAGAGGCCTTACCTGAGGACTGGGTTCAGGCTGAGGGTCACAATGTGTGTTTGTGACCAATGTGGCCTGCATCCATGGGCTGGGCCTCATGGGCCACACGGGTTTCAACTACGCAGCACGTTGGGCAACATGCCATCCACAAGGTTTCTTGCCACGGGGAAAGAGTTCTGATTTCTGCATCATTTTCAAACCAGGGCAGTGATTGGACATCAGGACTAGGTTCTGAAGCCTGGAAACCGAGGTTGAGAAGAGATGACGACCTAAGGCCATGGCGGGTCCGATGTGCTCAGTGTGCGGCCAGCTGTCTGGGTGGGGCCAGGAGGTCCAGGCTCAGGCTGGGTCAGAAAAGGCAATAGTGCCTAGGTCAGCCTATATATTTGTTGTACAGCCGAATGGCGTGCAGGTGATCCTCATTTGGGGTTTCTGGGCAGCCCAGGAGGGCAATGTTTTTTTTTCTGGAGAGAAGGCAGAGTGCGGCATTGTAGTTCTGGATTGCCAAACTGGAGGGATTGTGGGCCAGTAGTCTGAGGACGGAAGTCTGAGAACCCAAGCTAGACCTAGGTTTCTGGGTGAGGATATGGCAGGCTCAATCTACAGACCTCAATCTAGATCTCGTGCATCTGAAGTCAGGGCAAGGATCAGACGATCGCTCAGATTGGACTTTCTGTCCCTGATGGCCCCTTCTTGAAGGGGGGTGAGTGGATCACGAGGCCATGGGGGTTTTCCTACGATGGGAGTTGTGAGAAGCTCCAAACTGCCAAGACTCTTCTGCAGGAAAATTGAGACCTGTTGGTTGTCTCCAGGCCAACGATTTTGAGCTGGGTTCTAAGGATGGATGGCTGGGTAGCCCACCACGCATTCCAATTGTCTCCAAGCAAGAAGACAGGTTAGATCTGCTGGATGTGGGGGAGCAACCGAGGAGGTTTAGTTGAAATGGACTCTCCTGTGGATGTGTCCTAATATGTTTTTGTGTCTATGGAGACCTTGGAATGAAGCGGTGGCACTGGGGCCCGGAAGGGTTCTCCTAAACAGAGGCTTTGACACAGTTCCAACGTGCATGTTTCCCATGTGTAGATGAGATTTGTTCTGATGGGTGAGTCAAGAAAAAGCCATATGCTGGTATTGAAATTCATGCCTCTGAGGAGAGATGACTGGAAAACAAAGCAATGGATCCGATTAGTGCCTAGGGGCCTGTTCGTTCTTTTTTTCCGTTGGGGACATCAGTCTACGGGTCCGAGTGCCGGTAGGTGCTCAGACGGGCTCAGATTGACCCTGTCTCCCTGGGAAGCCACAATATTGTGATGGCCTCAGGGCCTTGGAGGTTTATACTCTTAGTAGGGTTGTGGCCATTGGAATGGGCACATACAATTCCCTTGGAGAGGGCAAGTACAGTCCTTAGTTTTGGCTCCAGGGGCCTGAGCCTGTAGGGTGTGTAGGCCAGAGCTGTTTGGACAGTTGTCTGAAAACACAAACTCGGCTTATGTTTCGGGTCATAGGTTTGGCAGGACTGATCTACAGACCAGGAGGAGAACACATCAGGATATGAAAAAAGGGCGAGTGTGAGGCTCTTGCTCAAGTTTTTGTCTCTGGATATCGTGTCACTTTTGGTCTTGAAATTTCCGGGTGACTTCATGGGAAAAGGACGAGTCTTACTCTCTGGGGGTTCGGCCCCTTCCAAAGAGTTTGGGTCAGTCTGGGGATGGAAGAAGTCCTTTTTTTTTTTTTTGTTGTTGTTGTTGATTTGTTTCGTTTTGTCACAAACACACATTTAACCCTCAGCCTGAGCCCAGTCCTCAGGTAAGTCGTCTCAGTGGATGGATGAGGAGTGAGCATATTGGACTTGTCATGCCCCTAGGCCCAATTTTTAACCATAGTTCGGGTTGTCCCTTCACTCTTCCCCAGGGCTCTGCTTTGGAATTCCTATTTGTTTGGGACACCTGAGGTAGCAAACCTGAAAGGAGACCTCCCATCACACAGCTTGACGAATAACAATTGGGACCGGGCCAAATCCACAGAGATGAAGACTCGTCCATGGGCCATGAGGCCTCCCCGCCATTCCCCGGCCATCGTTTGTACAAAATCCAGAGACAAAAGGGTGAGCAAGTGCCTCAGTTTCGCTCTTTCTTCATATCCTGAAGAGTTCTTCTCATGGTTTGTACATCAGGCTTACCATACCTACGTCCCCAAACCTAAACTGAATTTCTGTTTTTAGACTTCTATCCTCAAAATCCTGTGCCACTCACCCTCCAGGTTGGGGCCCCAGAATCTCCAACATGAGCCAACGTCTGATCCTCGCCCTGATATCAGATGCATGAGATATTGGTTCAGATCTGCAGGGGGTACCTGCTGTGTCCTGGTCCTGAAGCCCAAGTCTATCTTGTGTTCTCAGACTTCCGTCCTCACACTCCTGGCCCTGAAGCCCTCAAGTTTGGCAATTCCGGACCGACAAAGAAGCACTCTGCCTGCCCTCTAGAAAAAAATACATTGCCCAATGAGCTGCCCAGACAGCTTAAATGAGGATAAACGTACTCGGCTCTCGACTGTACCCAAATTATATAGTGTAACCTGGGCACTAATTCACTGTCTGACACAACCTGAGCCCAGACCTCCTGAGCAACACCCAGACAGCTGAACGTACCCTGAGCACATCAGACCGGCCATGGCCTTAGGTCATCATCTCTTCCCTACCTCAGTTTTCAGGCTTCAGATACTAGACCTTATCTCCAATCACTGCCCAGGGGTGACTGTGATGCAGAAATCAGAACTCTTCCTGACCCATGGCAAGAAACCCTGGGGTTGGCATGTTGTCCAACATTAAGTGTAGGAGAAACCAGCATTCACCGTGAGTCCCCGCACATTCTAGAGTGAGACGAGGCATAAACAGGCATTGTGACCCTCAGCGTGAGTCTGTCCTCTAGTAAGGCCTCTCAGTGGCTGGACCATTAGAGGTCATAATGGACTTCACAAGTCCTAGGCCCCAATTTTTAACCATATTTCTGTTTATCCAGTCGCCCCTCCCCAGGGCTCTACTCTGAAATCCCTCATTTGGTTGGACACCTGAGGTTAAAAAACAAAACACAACAAAACACAACAACAACAACAAAAAAACGGAATTTTTCCATCCCCAGAATGACCCCAAACTCTTTGAACGGGGCCAATCCCCCAGAGAGTAAGACACGTCCATTTCCCATGAAGACACCCGGAAATTTAACGACCATGGGTGACACGATGTCCAGAGACAAAAACTTGGGCAAGAGCATCACACTCGCCCTTTTTTCATATCCCAAAGAGTTCTCCTCATAGTCTGTAGATCAGTCCTGCCATATCTATGACCCGAAACTTAAGCCGAGTTTGTGTTTTCAGACAACTGTCCAAACAGCTCTGGCCTACACACCCTACAGGCTCAGACCCCTGGAGCCAAACCTGAGGACTGTACTTGTACTCTCCAAAAAATGGTATGTGCCCATTCCAAAGGCCACACCCTACTAATAGGATAAAACTCCAAAGTCCATGAGGCCATCCTAATAGTTGCGGCTTCCCAGGACAAACAGGGGCAATCTGAGCCCATCTGAGCACCTACCTGCACTCCGACCCGTAGACTGATGTACCCAGAGGTAAAAAGGAACGAACAGGCCCCTAGGCACTAATCGGATCCATTACTTTGGTTTCCAGGCATCTCTCCTCAGAGGCCTGGATTTCAATACCAGCATATGGCTGTTTCTTGACTCACCCATCAGAACAAATCTCATCTACAAATGGGAAACATGCACGTTTGAGCTGTGTCAAAGCCTCTCTTTAGAGAACCCTTCAGGGCCCCAGTGCCACCGCATAATTCCAAGGTCTCCATAGACACAAAAACATATTAGGACACATCCACAGGAGAGTCCAATTCAACTCAGCCTCCTCGGTTGCTCCCCCACATCCAGCAGAACTAACATGTCTTGTTGCTTGGGGACAATTGGAATGCGAGGTGGTCTACCCAGCCATCCATCCTTAGAACCCTGCTCAGAATCGTTGGCCTAGAGACAACCCACAGGTCTCAAAGGTCCTGCAGAATTATCTTTGCAGTTTGGAGCTTCTCACAACTCCCATCGTGGGAAAAACCCCATGGCCTTGTGATCCACCCACCCCCCCCTTCAAGAAGGGACCATCACGGACAGAAAGTCCAACCTGAGCATTCGTCTGATCCTTGCCCTGACTTCAGTTGCACGAGATCTCGATTGAGTTCTGTAGATTGTGCCTGCCATATCCTCACCCAGAAACATAGGCCTAGCTTGGGTTCTCAGACTTCCGTCCTCAGATTATTGGCCCACAAGCCCCCAAGTTTGGCAATCCAGAACTACAATGCCGCACTCTGCCTGCCCTCCAGCAGAAAAATATTGCCTTCCTGGGCTACCCAGAAACCCCAAATGAGGATCAACCTGCACGCCATTTGGCTGTACCCCAAATATATAGGCTGACCTGGGCACTATTGCCCTTTCTGACCCTGCCTGAGCCTGGACCTCCTGGCCCCACCCAGACAGCTTGCCGCACACTGAGCACATCGGACCCGCCATGGCCTTAGGTCGCCATCTCTTCTCAATCTCGGTTTCCAGGCTTCAGAACCTAGGCCTGATCTCCAATCTCTGCCCTGGTTTGAAAATGATGCAGAAATCAGAACTCTTTCCCCATGGCAAGAAACCTTGTGGTTGGCATGTTGTCCAACGTGCTGTGTAGTTGAAACCAGTTTGGCCCATGAGGCCCCCCCATTCTTCCGGGCCACATTGGTCACAAACACACATTGTGACCCTCAGCCTGAGCCCAGTCCTCAGGTAAGGCCTCTCAGTGGCTGGATGAAGCGACAGCATATTGGGCATGCCATGCCCCTAGGCCCCAATTTTTAACCTTAGTTCGGGTTCTCCCTTCACTCTTCCCCAGGGCTCTGCTTTGGAATTCCTCTTTTGGTGGGACACCTGAGGTAACAAACCTGAAAGGAGTCCTCCCATCCCACAGATTGAAGATAAACAATTGGGATCGCGCCAAATTCACAGAGAGGAAGATTCGTCCATGGCCCTTGAGGACTCCCCAACATTCCATGGCAATTGCTGATACAAAATCCAGCAACAAAAGCCTGAGTAAGTGCCTCAGACTCGCTCATTCTTCATAGCCTGAAGAGTTCTTCTCATGGTTTGTATTGGGCGTGCCATGCCTACGTACCCAAACCTAAGCTGAGTTAGTGTTTCCAGACTTCTGTCCTCAAAGATCTGGGCCACACTCCCTCCAGGATGAGGCCCCTGGAGCCACACATTAGGACTGTGCCCACCCAATCCATGGGAATTCTGAACATTCCATTGTCAAAAATCGTACAAATTAGGAGAACCCTCCTAAGTCCCTGAGGCCATCCCTATAGTGTAGGTCGCCTGGGACAAAAAAGGGCGGTTGATACCAGCTGAGCATCTACCTCCACTCATACCATAGATGGATTTCCCCAGAGGAGAAGATTGAATCAGACAGGACCCAAGGCCATTTTCGGATCCATTGCTTTGGTTTACAGGCATGTCTCCTCAAAATCCTTGATTCCAATACCAGCAGAGGGGATTTCCTGAGGCACCCATCAGAAAAAATCTCGTCTCCACAAGGAAACTTGTGCATGGGAGCTATGTCCAAAGCTTAGGAGAATACTTCAGTGTCCCGGTGCCACCGCCCCATTCCAAGGCCATCATGGACACAAACACACATTAGGCCCCATCCTCAGGAAAGTCCATTTCAACTCAGCCACCCCGGTTGCTCCCACAGATCCATCGGATCTAAACTGTCTTGTTGCTAGAAGACAATTGGAATGCGAGGCGTACTTCCCAGGCATCCATCCTCGAACGGTGCTCTGGAGTCATTCCATATGGGATGTCCTGGAGCTGTCCAACAGGTCTCAATTGTCCCGCAGAAGGAATCCTTGAAGGGGGCAACCCACATCTCCCAACGTGGAAAACCTCCATGGCCTCGAGATTCCGCTCCCTTCATGAAGGGGCTGTCATGCACAGAAACTCAAAACTGAGCGAACGTCTGATACTCGCCCTGACTTCAGATGCAAGAGATATTGGTTCAGATCCTCAGGGGGTACTGCCGTGCCCTCACCTTTAATCCGAAGTTTAGCTTGTGTTCTCACACTTCCGTCCTCACTCTCCTGGCCCCGAAGCCCTCAGGTTTGGTAATTCCGGACTGACAATGAAGCACTCTGCCTGCCCTCTAGAAAAAATATATTCACTAATGAGCTCCCCAGGCAGCATAAATGAGGATAAACCTACACGGCACTCGAATGTACCCAAATTATATAGTCTAACCCGGGCACTAATGCAATGTCTGACACAACCTGAGCCCGGACCTCCTGACCAACACCCAGAGAGTTGACCGAACACTGAGCACATCCAAAACGCCATGGCCTTAGGTCATGATCTCTTCCCTACCTCAGTTTTCAGGCTTCAGAACCTAGACCTTATCTCCAATCACTGCCCAGGGGTGACTGTGATGCAGAAATCAGATCTCTTCCTGACCCATGGCAAGAAACCATGTGGTTGGCATGTTGTCCAACGTTCAGTGTAGGAGACAAGAGCATTCACCCTGAGGCTCCGCCCATTCTTGAGTGCGATGAGAGCATAAACACGCATTGTGACCTCAGCGTGAGACCTGTACTCTTGTAGTCCTCTCAGTGGCTGGACTATTAGATGTCATAATGGGCCGAAACCCCAGAGAGTAAGACTCGTCCATTTCCCATGAAGTCACCAGGAAATTTCACGACCATGTGTGACACGATATCCAGAGACAAAAACTTGATCAAGAGCGTCACACTTGCCCTTTTTTCATATCCCGAAGAGTTCTTCTTATGGTCTGTAGATCAGTCCTGCCATACCTATGCCCCGAAACATAAGCCGAGTTTGTGTTTTCAGACAACTGTCCAAACAGCTCTGGCCTACACACCCTACAGGCTCAGGCCCCTGGAGCCAAACCTGCCCTCTCCAAGGGAATTGTATGTGCCCATGCCAATGGCCACAGCCCTACTAATAGAATAAACCTCCAAAGTCCCTGAGGCCATCCCAAAATTTATGGTTTCCCAGGACAAACAGGAGCAATCTGAGCCCATCTGAGCACCTACGTGCACTCAGATTCGTAGACTGATGTCCCCAGAGGTAAAAAGGAACGAACAGGCCCCTAGGCACTAATCGAATCCATTGCTTTGGTTCCCAGGCATCTCTCCTCAGAGACCTGGATTTCAATACCAGCATTTGGCTGTTTCTTGACTCATCCATCAGAACAAATCTCATCTACACATGGGAAACATGCACGTTGGAGCTGGGTCAAAGCCTCTATTTTGGAGAACCCTTTAGGGCCCCAGTGCCACCGCTTCATTCCAAGGTCTCCATAGACACAAAAACATATTAGGACACATCCACAGGAGTGTCCATTTCAACTCAGCCTCCTCGATTTCTCCCCCATATCCAGCAGATCTAACCTGTCTTGTTGCTTGGAGACAATTGGAATGCTAGTGGGCTACCCAGCCATCCATCCTTAGAATCCTACTCGGAATCATTGGCCTGGAGCCCACCAACAGGTCTAAATTGTCCTGCAGAAAAATCTTTGCAGTTTGGAGCTTCTTACAACTCCCATCGTGGGAACCCCCCCCCCCATCAAGAAGGGGCCATCAGGGACAGAAAGTCTATCCTGAGCGATCTTCTCATCCTTGCCCTGACTTCAGATGCATGAGATCTCGATTAAGGGCTGTAGATTGTGCCTGCCATATCCTCACCCCGAAACCTAGGCCTAGCTTGGCTTCTCAGACTTCCGTTATAAGACTACTGGCCCACAAGACCTCCAGTTTGGCAATCCAGAACTACAATGCCGCACTCTGCCTGCCCTCCAGAAGAAAAACATTGCCCTCTGGGGCTACCCAGAAACCCCAAATGAGGATCAACCTGCACGCCATTCGGCTGTACCCCACATATATATGCTGCCCTGGGCACTATTGCCCATTCTGACCCAGGCTGAGCATGGACCACCTGGTCCCACCCAGACAGCTGGCCGCACACTGAGCACATTGTACCTGCCATGGCATACGTCGTCATCTCTTCTCAACTTCGGGGTCCAGGCTTCAGAACCTAGACCTGTTTTCCAATCACTGCCCTGGTTTGAAAATGATGCATAAATCAGAACACTATCCCCATGGCAAGAAACCTTGTGGTTAGCATGTTCTCCAAAGTTCAGAGTAGTTGTAACCAGTGTGGCCATGAGGCCCCACAATGCTTGCAGGCCACATTGGTCACAAACACACAAGGTGACCCTCAGCCTGAGCCCAGTCCTCAGGTAAGGCCTCTCAGTGGCTGGATGAAGAGAGAGCATATTGGGCTTGCCATGCCCCTGGGCCCCAATTTTAACCATAATTCGAGTTGTCCCTTCACTCTTCCCCAGGGCTCTGCTTTGGAATTCCTCTTTTGGTGGGACACCTGAGGTAACAATCCTGAAAGGAGTCTTCCCATTTCACAGATTGATGAAAAACTATTGGGATCGCGCCAAATCCACAGAGAGGAAGATTCGTCCACGGCCCATGAGGCCTCCCCAACATTCCATGGCAATTGCTGATACGAAATCCAGAGACAAAAGACTGAGCAAGCGCCTCAGCCTCGCTCATTCTTCATATCCTGAAGAGTTCTTCTCCTGGTTTGTAGATCGGGCATGCCATGCCTACCTCCCCAAACCTAAGCTGAGTTTGTGTTTTCAGAGTTCTGTCGCCAAAGTCCTGGGCCAAACTCCCTCCAGGCTGGGACCCCTGGAGCCACACATTAGGACTGTGCCCACCCAATTCATGGGAATTCTGACCATTCCATTGTCAAAAATCGTACAAATTAGGAGAACCCTCCAAAGTCCCTGCGGCCATTGCTATAGTGTAAGTCGCACGGGACAAAAAAGGGCGGTTGATACCAGCTGAGCATCTACTTCCACTCATACCATAGATAGATGTCCCCAGAGAAGAAGATTGAACCAGACAGGACTCGAGGCCATTATCGGATCCATTGCTTTGGTTTACAGGCATGTCTCCTCAAATGCCTTGATTCCAATACCAGCAGAGGGGATTTCCTGAGGCACCCATCAGAACAAATCTCGTCTCCACAGGGAAACTTGTGCATGGGAGCTATGTCAAAAGCTTAGGAGAATACTTCAGGGTCCCGGTGCCACCGCCCCATTCCAAGGCCCTCATGGACACAAACACACATTAGGCCCCATCCTCAGGAAAGTCCATTTCAACTCAGCCACCCCGGTTGCTCCCACAGATCCATCGGATCTAAACTGTCTTGTTGCTAGAAGACAATTGGAATGCGAGGAGGACTTCCATGCATCCATCCTCGAATTGTGCTCTGGAGTCATTCCATATGGGATATAATGGAGCTGTCCAACAGGTCTCAATTGTCCCGCAGAAGGAATCCTTGAAGGGGGCATCCCACATCTCCCAACGTGGAAAACCTCCATGGCCTAGAGATTCCGCTCCCTTCATGAAGGGGACGTCATGCACAGAAACTCAAAACTGAGCCAACGTCTGATCCTTGCCCTGACTTCAGATGCAAGAGATATTGATTCAGATCTGCAGGGGGTTCCAGCCGTGCCCTCACACTGAATCCGAAGTCTAGCTTGTGTTTTCAGACTTCCGTCCTCACTCTCCTGGCCCCGAAGCCGTCACGTTTGGCAATTCCGGACCGACAATGTAGCACTCTGCCTGCCCTCTAGATAAAATAGAATGCCTAATGAGCTGCCCAGGCAGCTTAAATGAGGATAAACCTACACGGCACTCGCATGTACCCAAATTATATAGTCTACCCCGGGCACTAATGCAATGTCTGACACAACCTGAGCCCGGACCTCCTGACCAACACCCAGAGAGTTGACCGAACACTGAGCACATCCAAAACGCCATGGCCTTAGGTCATCATCTCTTCCCTACCTCAGTTTTCAGGTTCAGAACCTAGACCTTATCTCCAATCACTGCCCAGGGGTGACTGTGATGCAGAAATCAGAACTCTTCCTGACCCATGGCAAGAAACCTTGTGGTTGGCATGTTGTCCAACGTTCAGTGTAGGAGACAACAGCATTCACCCTGAGGCCCCGCCCATTCTTGAGTGCGACGAGAGCATAAACACGCATTGTGACCTCAGCGTGAGTCCTGTCCTCTAGTAAGTCCTCTCAGTGGCTGGACTATTAGATGTCATAATGGGCTTGACATGTCCCTAGGCTCCATTTTTAACCAGATTTCTAGTTGTCCAGTCGCCCCTCCCCAGGGCTCAACTCTGGAATCCCTAATTTGGTGGGACATCTGAGGTTGAAAAACAAAACGAAACAAACCAACAACAACAAAAAAAGGGACTTCTTCCATCTCCAAAATGACCCGAACTCTTGGGACGGGGCCAAAACCCCCGAGAGTAAGACTGGTTCATTTCCCATGAAGTCACCCGGAAATTTCACGACCATGTGTGTCACGATATCCAGAGACAAAAACTTGAGAAAGAGCCTCGCACTTGCCCTTTTTTCATATCCCGAAGAGTTCTCCTCATGGTCTGTAGATCAGTCCTTCCATACCTATGACTCGAAACATAAGCCGAGTTTGTGTTTTCAGACAACTGTCCAAACAGCTCTGGCCTACACACCCTACAGGCTCAGGCCCCTGGAGCCAAACCTGAGGACTGTACTTGCCCTCTCCAAGGGAATTGTATGTGCCCATGCCAATGGCCACAGCCGTACTAATAGAATAAACCTCCAAATTCCCTGAGGCCATCCCCAAAGTTGTGGGTTTCCATGACAAACAGGGGCAATCTGTGCCCATCTGAGCACCTACCTGCACTCAGACCCGTAGACTGATAACCCCAGAGGTAAAAAGGAACGAACAGGCCCCTAGGCACTAATCGGATCAATTGCTTTGGATCCCAGGCATCTCTCCTCAGAGGCCTGAATTTCAATACCAGCCTATGACTGTTTCTTGACTCACCCATTAGAAAAAATCTCATCTCCACATGGGAAACATGCACGTTGGAGCTGTGTCAAAGCCTCTGTTTAGGAGAACCCTTCAGGGACCCAGTGCCACCGCTTCATTCCAAGGTCTCCATAGACACAAAATCATATTAGGACACATCCACAGGAGAGTCCATTTCAACTCAGCCTCCTCTGTTGCTCCCCCACATCCAGCAGATCTAACCTGTCTTGTTGCTTCGAGACAATTGGAATGCAAGGTGAGCTACCCAGCCATCCATCCTTAGAACCCTGCTCAGAATCATTGGGCTGGAGCCAACCAACAGGTCTCAATTTTCCTGCAGAAGAATCTTTGCAGTTTGGAGCTTCTCACATCTCCCATCCTTTGAAACTCCCCCCCCTTCAAGAAGGGGCCATCAGGGACAGAAAGTCCAACCAGAGCGATCTTCTGATCCTTGTCCTGACTTCAGATGCACGAGACCTCGATTCAAGTCTGTAGATTGTGCCTGCCATATCCTCACCCAGAAACCTAGGCCTAGCTTGGCTTCTCAGACTTCCGTTCTCAGACTACTGGCCCATGAGACCTCCAGTTTTGCAATCCAGAACTACAATGCCGCACTCTGCCTGCCCTCCAAAAAAAAAACATTGCCCTCTGGGGCTACCCAGAAACCCCAAATGAGGATCAACCTTCACTCCATTCCCCTGTACCCCAAATATATAGGCTGAGCTGGGCACTATTGCCCATTAGACCCAACCTGAGCCTGGACCTCCTGGCCCCACCCAGACTGCTGGATGCACACTGAGGACATCGGACCTGCCATGGCCTTAGGTCGTCATCTCTTCTCAACCTCGGTTTCCAGGCTTCAGAACCTAGGCCTGTTCTCCAATCACTGCCCTGGTTTGAAAATGATGCAGAAATCAGAACTCTTTCCCCATGGCAAGAAACCTTGTGGTTGGCATGTTGTCCAACGTTCAGTGTAGTTGAAACCAGTGTGGCCCATGAGGCCCCACCCATGCTTGCAGGCCACATTGGTAACAAACACACATTGTGACCCTCAGCCTGAGCCCAGTCCTCAGGTAAGGCCTCTCAGTGGCTGGATGAAGAGACAGCATATTGGGCATGCCAAGCCCCTAACCCCAATTTTTAACCATTGTTCGGGTTGTCCCTTCACTCTTCCCCAGGGCTCTGCTTTGGAATTCCTCTTTTGGTGGGACACCTGATGTAAAAAACTTGAAAGGAGTCCTCCCATTTCGCAGATTGACATAAAACTATTGGGATCGCGCCAATCCAAGGAGAGGAGATTCGTCCATGGCTCATGATGCCTCCCCAACATTCCACGGCAATCGCCGATAAAAAATCCAGAACAAAAGCCTGAGCAAGCGACTCAGACTCGCTCATTCTTCATATCCTGAAGAGTTCTTCTCCTGGTTTGTAGATCGGGCGTGCCATGCCTACGTCCCCAAACCTAAGCTGAGTTTGTGTTTTCATACTTCTGTCCTCAAAGTCCTGGGGCACACTCCCTCCAGGGTGGAACACATGAAGCCACACATTAGGACTGTGCCCGCCCAGTCCATAGGAATTCTGCCCATTCCATTGTCAAAAATTTTACAAATTAGGAGAACCCTCCAAAGTCCCTGAAACCATTGCAATAGTGTAGGTCGCACGGGACAAAAAAGGGCGGTTGATAACCAGCTGAGCATCTACCTCCACTCATACCATAGATCGATGTCCCCAGAGAAGAAGATTGAAACAGACAGGACCCGAGGCCATTATCGGATCCATTGCTTTGGTTTACAGGCATGTCTCCTTAAAAGCCTGGATTCAAATACCAGCAGAGGGGATTTCCTGAGGCACCCATCAGAACAAATCTTGTCTCCACAAGGAAACTTGTGCATGGGAGCTATGTCTAAGCTTAGGAGAATACTTCAGGGTGCCGGTGCCACCGCCCCATTCCAAGGCCCTCATGGACACAAACACACATTAGGCCCCATCCAAAGGAAAGACCATTTCAAATTAGCCACCCCCGTTTCTCTCGCTGATCCATCGGATCTAAACTGTCTTGTTGCTAAGAGACAATTGGAATGCGAGGCGGAGTTCCCAGGCATCCATCCTCGAACGGTGCTCTGGAGTCATTCCATATTGGATGTCCTGGAGCTGTCCAACAGGTCTCAATTGTCCCGCAGAAGGAATCCTTGAAGGGGGCATCCCACATCTCCCAACGTGGAAAACCTCCATGGCCTCGAGATTCCACTCCGTTCATGAAGGGGCCGTCATGCACAGAAACTCCAACCTGAGCCAACATCTGATCCTCGCCCTGACTTCAGATGCATGAGATATTGCTTCAGACCTTCAGGGGGTACATGCCGTGCCCTCACCCTGAATCCGAAGTCTAGCTTGTGTTCTCAGACTTCCGTCCTCACTCTCCTGGCCCCGTGCCCTCAAGTTTGGCAATTCCGGAGCGACAATGAAGCACTCTGCCTGCCTTCTAGATAAAATAGATTGCCTAATGAGCTGCCCAGGCAACTTAAATGAGGATCAACCTACACGGCACTCCATGTACCCAAATTATATAGTCTAACCTGGGCACTAATGCACTGTCTGACACAACCTGAGCCCGGACCTCCAGACCAACACCCAGAAAGCTGACCGCACACTGAGCACATCAATCTCGCCATGGCCTTAGGTCATCATCTCTTCCCTTCCTCAGTTTTCAGCCTCAGAACCTAGACCCCATCTCCAATCACTGCCCAGGGGTGACTGTGATGCAGAAATCAGTACTCTTCTTGAACCATGGCAAGACACCTTGTGGTTGGCATGTTGTCCAACGTTCAGTGTAGGAGACAACAGCATTCACCCTGAGGCCCTGCCCATTCTTGAGTGCGATGAGAGCATAAACACGCATTGTGACCTCAGCGTGAGTCCTGTCCTCTAGTAAGTCCTCTCAGTGGCTGGACCATTAGATGTCATAATGGGCTTTACATGTCCCTAGGCCCCAATTTTTAACCAGATTACTGGTTGTCCAGCCGCACCTCCCCAGGGCTCTATTCTGGAATCCCTCCTTTGGTGGGACATCTGAGGTTGAAAAACAAAACGAAACAAATCAACAAAACAAAAGAACGGACTTCTTCCATCTCCAGAATGACCCCAAACTCTTTGGATGGGGCCGAACCCCCAGAGAGTAAGACTCTTCCATTTCCCATGAGGTCACCCGGAAATTTCACGACCATGAGTGACACAATATCCAGAGACAAAAACTTGAGCAAGAGCCTCACACTTGTCCTTTTTTCATATCCTGAAGAGTTCTCCTTATGGTCTGTAGATCAGTCCTGCCATACCTATGACCCAAAACATAAGCTGAGTTTGTGTTTTCAGACAACTTTCAAAACAGCTCTGGCCTGCACACCCTACAGGCTCAGGCCCCTGGAGCCAAACCTGAGGACTGTACTTGCCCTCTCCAAGGGAATTGTATGTGCCCATGCCAATGGCCACAGCCCTACTAATAGGATAAACCTCCAAAGTCCCTGCGGCCATCCCAAAAGTTGTGGCTTCCCAGAAAAAACAGGGGCAATCTGAGCCCATCTGAGCACCTACCTGCACTCAGACCCATAGACTGATGTCCCCAAAGGTAAAAAGGAATGAACAGGCCCCTAATCACTAATCGGATCCATTGCTTTGGTTCCCAGGCATCTCTCCTCAGAGGCCTGGATTTCAGTACCAGCATATGGCTGTTTCTTGACTCATCCATCAGAACAAATCTCATCTACACATGTGAAACATGCACGTTGGAGCTGTGTCAAGCCTCTGTTTAGGAGAACCCTTCAGGGCCCCAGTGCCACCGCTTCATTCCAAGGTCTCCATAGACACAAAAACATATTAGGACACATCCACAGGAGAGTCCATTTCAACTCAGCCTCCTCGGTTGCTCCCCCACATCCAGCAGATCTAACCTGTCTTGTTGCTTGGAGACAATTGGAATGCTAGGTGGGCTACCCAGCCATCCATCCTTAGAACCCTGCTCGGAATCATTGGCCTGGAGCTAACCAGCAGGTCTCAATTGTCCTGCAGAAGAATCTTTGCAGTTTTGAGCTTCTCACAACTCCCATCGTGGGAAAACCCCCATGGCCTCGTGATCCACCCCCGCCCTTCAAGAAGGGGCCATCAGGGACAGAAAGTCCAACATGAGCGATATTCTGATACTTGCCCTGACTTCAGATGCACGAGATCTCGATTAAGGTCTGTAGATTGTGCCTGCCATATCCTCACCCAGAAATCTAGGCCTAGCTTGGCTTCTCAGACTTCCGTTCTAAGACTACTGGCCCACAAGACCTCCAGTTTGGCAATCCAGAACTACAATGCCGCACTCTGCCTGCCCTCCAGAAGAAAAACATTGCCCTCTGGGGCTACCTAGAAACCCCAAATGAGGATCAAGCTTCACACCATTCGGCTGTACCCCAAATATATAGGCTGAGCTGGGCACTATTGCCCATTCTGACCCATCCTGAGCCTGGACCTCCTGGCCCCACCCAGACAGCTGGCCGCACAGTGAGCACATCGGACCTGCCATGGCCTTAGGTCGTCATCTCTTCTTCAACCTCGGTTTCCAGGCTTCAGAACCTAGGCCTGATCTCAAATCACTGCCCTGGTTTGAAAATGATGCAGAAATTAGAACTCTTTCCCCATGGCAAGAAACCTTGTGGTTGGCATGTAGTCCAACGTTCAGTGAAGTTGAAACCAGTGTGGCCCATGAGGCCCCGAACATGCTTGCGGGCCACATTGGTCACAAACATACATTGTGACCCTCAGCGTGAGCCCAGTCCTCAGGTAAAGCCCCTCATTTGCTGGAAGAAGAGACAGCATATTGGGCTTGCCATGCCCCTAGGCCCCAAGTTTTAACGATAGTTCGGGTTGTCCCTTCACTCTTCCCCAGGGCTCTGCTTTGGAAATCCTCATTTGGTGGGACACCTGAGGTAACAACCCTGAAAGGAGTCCTCCCATTTCACTGATTGACGAAGAACTATTGGGATCGCGCCAATTCACAGAGAGGAAGATTCGTCCATGGCGCGTGAGGCCTCCCCAACATTCCACGGCCATCGCTGATACAAAATCCAGAGACAAAAGCCTGAGCAAGCACCTCAGACTCGCTCATTCTTCATATCCTGAAGAGTTCTTCTCATGGTTTGTAGATCGTGCCTGCCATGCCTATGTCTTCAAACCTAACCTGAGTTTGTATTTTCAGTCTTCTGTCCTCAAATTCCTGGGCCACAGTCCCTCAAGGCTGGGACCCCTGGAGACACACATTAGGACTGTGTCCACCCAATCCATAGGAATTCTGCCCATTCCATTGTCAAAAATAGTACAAATTAGGAGAACCCTCCTAACTCCCTGAGGCCAACCCAATAGTGTACATCGTCCGGGACAAAAAAGGGCGGTTGATACCAGCTGAGCATATACCTCCACTAGTACCATAGATGGATGTCCCCAGAGAAGAAGATTGAACCAGACAGGACCTGAGGCAATTATCGGATCCATTGCTTTGGTTTACAGGCATGTCTCTTCAAAAGCATGGAATCCAATACTAGCAGGGGGGATTTCCTGAGGCACCCATCAGAAAAAATCTCATCTCCACAAAGAAATTGTGCATGGGAGCTATGTCAAAAGCTAGGAGAATACTTCAGGGTCCCGGTGCCACCGCCCCATTCCAAGGCCCTCATGGACACAAACACACATTAGGACCCATCTTCAGGAAAGTCCATTTCAACTCAGCCACCCCGTTTGCTCCCACAGAGCCATCAGATCTAAACCGTCTTGTTGCTAGGAGACAATTGGAATGCGAGGCGGACTTCCCAGGCATCCATCTTCGAACGGTGCTCTGGAGTCATTCCATATGGGATGTCCTGGAGCTGTCCAACAGGTCTCAATTGTCCCGCAGAAGGAATCCTTGAAGGGGGCATCCCACATCTCCCAACGTGGAAAACCTCCATGGCCTCGAGATTCCGCTCCCTTCATGAAGGGGCCGTCATGCACAGAAACTCCATCCTGAGCCAACGTCTGATCATCGCCCTGCCATCAGATGCATAAGATATTGTTCAGATCTGCAGGGGTTACCTGCCGTGCCCTCACCCTGAATCCGAAGTCTAGCTTGTGTTCTCAGACTTCCGTTCTCACTCTTCTGGCCCCAAAGCCCTCTAGTTTGGCAATTCCGGACCGACAATGAAGCACTCTGCTTGCCCTCTAGAAAAAATATAATGCCTAAAGAGCTGCCCAGGCAGCATGAATGAGGATAAACCTACACGGCACTCGACTGCACCCAAATTATATAGTCTAACGTGGGCACTAATGCACTGTTGACACAACCTGACCTCGGACCTCCTGACCAACACCCAGACAGCTGACCGCACACTGAGCACATCAGACCCGCCATGGCCTTAGGTCATCATCTCTTCCCTACCTCAGTTTTCAGGCTTCAGAACCTAGACCTTAAGTCCAATCACTGCCCAGGGGTGAATGTGATGCAGAAATCAGAACTCTTCCTGACCCATGGCAAGAAACCTTGGGGTTGGCATGTTGTCCAACGTTCAGAGTAGGAGAAAACAGCATTCACCCTGAGGCCCCGTCCATTCTTGAGTGCAAGGAGGGCATAAACACGCATTGTGACCCTTGGCGTGAGTCCTGTCCTCTAGTAAGTCCTCTCAGTGGCTGGACCATTAGTTGTCATAATGGGCTTGACATGTCCCTAGGCCCCAATTTTTAACCAGATTTCTGGTTGTCCAGTCGCCCCTCCCCAGGGCTCTACTCTGGAATCCCTCATTTGGTGCGACACCTGAGGTTAAAAACAAAACAAAACAAACCATAACTACAAAAAAACGGACTTCTTCCATCCCACAGAATGACCCCAAACTCTTTGGATGGGGCCAAACCCCCAGAAAGTAGGACTCATCCATTTCCCATGAAGTCACCCGGAAATTTCACGACCATGGGTGACACAATATCCAGAGACAAAGACTTGAGCAAGAGCCTCTCACTCCCCCTTTTTTCATATCCCGAGGGTTCTCCTCATGGTCTTTAGATCAGTCCTGCCATTCCTATGACCCGAAACATAAGCCGAGTTTGTGTTTTCAGAAAACTGTCCAAACTGCCCTGGCCTACACACCCTACATGCTCAGGCCACTGGTGCAAACCTGAGGAATGTGCTTGCCCTCTCTAAGGTAATTGTGTGTGCCCATTCCAATGGCCACAACCCTACTAATTGGATAAGCCTCCAAGGTCCCTGAGGCCATCCCAATAGTTGTGGCTTCCCAGGACAAACAGGGGCAATCTGAGCCCATCTGAGCACCTACCTGTACTCAGACCCGTAGACAGATGTCCCCAGAGGTAAAAAAGAACGAACAGACCCCTAGGCAATAATCGGATCCATTGCTTTGTTTTCCAGGTATCTCTCCTCAGAGGCCTGTATTTCAATACCAGCATATGGCTGTTTCTTCACTCACCCATCAGAACAAATCTCATCTACACATGGGAAACTTGCACTTTGGAGCTGTGTCAAAGCCTCTGTTTAGGAGATCCATTCAGGACCCAGTGCCACCACTTCATTCCAAGGTCTCCATAGACACCAAAACACATTAGGACCCATCCACAGGAGAGCCTATTTCAACTCGCCTCCTCGGTTGCTCCCCCAGATCCAGCAGATCTAACCTGTCTTGTTACTAGGAGACAATTGGAATGCGTGGTGGGCTACCCAACCATCCATTCTTAGAACCCTACTCAGAATCATTGGACTGGCGCCAACCTACTGGTCTCAATTGTCCTGCAGAAGAATCTTTGCAGTTTGGAGCTTCTCAAAACTCCCATCGTGGGAAAACCCCCTTGGCCTCGTGATCCCCCCCTTCATGAAGTGGTTATCAGGGACAGAAAGTCCATCGTGAGCGATCGTCTGATCCTCGCCCTGACTTCAGATGCACGAGATCTCAATTCAGGTCTGTAGATTGTGCCTGCCATGTCCTCACCCAGAAACCTAAGCCTAGCTTGTGTTCTCAGACTTCCGTCCTTAGGTTTCTATGGGCACAAGGCTCTGTCTGACACAGACTGTGCCACGACCTCCAGTCAGCCACCCAGAGATGGGCCCCATTTCCTGAAGGTGTGACTTTCTGTGGCCTGAAACCAATATCTCTTCTCAACCTGGATATTCAGACCTCTGTCCCAGACCGTAGCGCAAATCCATGCCTATGGGGGAACCTGACAGAAGAGTACTCCTCCTTCCCAACTCTCTGAGTGGCAACCAGCTGCATGGCCCATGAGACCACGGTCACACATGCAAGGCTCCCTGGATACAAACAGGTAGCGTGAGCTTGCTTTCAAACAAAACCACGCAATAGCTGGATCAGGAGTCCACAGAGTGGGACTTCCATGTCCCTAAGGCCAAATCCTCACCCTTGTTCATGTTTTCCAGGCACCCAGACCCAGAACCTGTCTCTGGAATCTCTATTTGGGTGTCCTCTGAGACGGAAAACAAGTCTTCCCTTCCCTCAGAGACACCAAACTCTTGGGAGTTGAGCAGAATCCCCAGAGATGAAGAATTTCTCATGGACTCATGAAGCCACCCCTACCTTTAGCGACCATCCCGGACACACACCCAACAGAAGAACCTGCGCTATGACACCTTAATTTCAGTACACTCTGAGCTGCCGTCTGGGCCTGAACATCGGACCTGTGATCACCTCGGCCCTCACTCTAACCCTAGTTTGCTTTTGCAGATATCTCTCCCCAAAGCGCTGGCCTACATGCCCCCCCAGGATGGGGCCTATGGTGCCATACCAGATGACTGTCCTTACACTCCCAAAGGAAACTCTGCCCTTCACAGTTGCCCAAACCCTGAAGATTAGGAGCAAAGTAAAATCCCCTGAGCCCACCTCAATTTCTAAGAAGGCTCTGGACCCAAATGCACATTCTGACACATAATGAGCTACTGCCTCCAGGCAGACATCCAAATCCAAGGGCCAGAGTCAGAAGTTTGAACCTGCCATGACTATAGGACTTTATTGATACCCCAGTTCAGATTTTTAGGCACCTGTTCCCAGAGGCCTGTTCTCCAATACTGACTTATATTCCAACATGTGTTCCTTGAGCCACACAACAGAACCTCTTCTGTCCCCAAAAGGATACCTTGCTCTTGGTAGCTGTGTCCATGTCTCAGTGTAGGAGAATCCTGCATGGCCTCTGACCACCCCAACATTCTAACGTCTCCCTGGATACAAACCAGCATTGTGATCCAACAGCATGAAACTCCATGTCAACTCAGCCCGGTTGGAACTTCACCCTAGAGCCACCAGATCGTACCTGCCATGTTCCTTGCCTGCAGTGGTCAATGGAGTTGTGCTTTTCAGGCAGCCATGCGGGAGAGCTCTGCAACCAAACTTTCCATATGGGGGACACTGGAGCAAGCAAACCAGACTCACCCTGTCCAGTAGAAGGAAACCTTGCTATTTAGAGCATCTCACAAGCCTCAGGGTGGGAAATCCTCCATGGCCTCGTGACACCACCCCTCCATTTGGCGGTCATTGTAGACACAAACTCCAGTGTGAGCAAGCATCTGACATCTGCCCTTACTCAGGTCCTGGATACCTCACATCAGCCGCTGCACACTGGAACTGTCTTTCGCTTGGCACCGAATTGAACCATAGATTATGTTTACAAGTCCATTTTCACCTTCCTCGTCCGCAAACCCTCTTGATAGAGAACTTTGGAGCCACAATGCTGCATTCTGCCTACCCCAAAGAAAGAAGACGTGCCTGTAGAGTCTGCCTGAAACCCCACATGAGGATCCACCTGCCTGGGCCTTGACGGCACCTTAATATCAGGCTCTGTCTGACACAGTTTGAGCCATGACCTCCAGACAGCCACGCAGACAGTGGGCCCCATATCCTCTAGGTGGGACATGTCAAAGCCCAAAAACCATCATCTCTATCCAACATGAGTATTCAGGCATCTTTCCTAGACTGTAGCTCGAATCCCTGCCTATGAGGGAACCTGAAGCACAGGAGAACTCCTCATTCCTGAGGTCAAGAAACCTGGCTATTGAGATGGGTGTCCAACCTTCAGAGTGTGGCCCATGAGACCACTGTCACTCATGGGTGCCACCCTGGACACAAACAGGCATTGTGGCCCTAAGCCTGAGCATGCATTCAAATATGCCCTCTCAGTTGCACCACCAGGATACCGCATTGCAGGCCTGGTACTCCCCTAGTTCCAGATACTAACACTTGGCGGGATATTCTAGGCACCCAGGCCCAGAGCCGTCTCTTGAATCCCTGTTTTGAGGCACCACTAATGTGGAAAACAGCCCTATTCCCTTCCACGAAAAGGCCACCAAACTATTGGGAGCCGCTAGAATCCTTAGAGAGGAAAAGTTTCCCATGTATCCATGAGAACACATCTGCATTCCGAGGCCATCCGGGACACACAATCCAGATATAATAGCCTGTAATACTGCATTCGTATCACCCTCTTTACAGTTCATGATGAGCTGCTCTCCAGGTCTACGCATTGGGACTGCAATCGCCTTGACACTAACTCTAACCCAAGTTTTTCTTTGCAGACTTCTCTCCCAAACCATAGCTCACATGCCCTCCAAAATCTCGTCTTTGGAGACACACCACAGGACTGTGCCTGTCATTCCCAAGGAAACTTCGCCCATCATAGTTGCCCTAAACCTCTAGATTAGGAGAAACCTGCATGGTCCCTGAGCCCACCCCAATATTGGAGGACACTCTGCATGCAAATGCACACTCTGAAACACCCTGATTCCCTACATCCAATCAGACACCCAAGTCAATGGTCCTGAGTCAGAATATTGAACCAGACATTGAACCAGGACCTCATTGGAACCCCCCATTAGTTTTTAAGGCATCTGTCCTCAGAGGCCTATTCTGGAATAAAAACTTATGATACAACATGTGGTCCCTGAGCCACACAACAGAACAACTCTTGTCCCCAGAAGGAAACCGTGCTCTTGGACATGTGTCAAACTCTCAGGGTATGAGAATCCTGCAAGTCCCCTTTGCCAACAGTGCATCCTAAGATCTCCCTGGTAACAAACCAGCATTGTGACCCATGTGCAAGATATTCCATGTCAACTCAAGGCCTTTACCAAGGCCCCAGAGTCATCAGGACGAAACTGCCATATTCCTCAGCTGCAATGGTCAATGGAGGTGTGCTTTCCAGGCATCCATGCTGAAGAGCTCTACTACCCAAACATGGGGTACTGTGGAGCAAACAAACCAGACTCCACCTGTCCAGTAGAAGGAAACCTTGCTGTTTGGAGCATCTCACAAGTCTCAGAGTGGGAAATCCTCCATGGGCTCTTGATGCCACCCCTCCATTTATTGGTCATTGTAGACACAAACTCTAGTGTGGGCAAACATCTGACATCCGTCCTTACTCAGGTGCTGGATATATCAAAAAAGATGCTTCACACTGGAACTGTGTTCCGCTTGGCACTGAATTGTACAGTAGCTTGTGTCTACAATTCCATCCTCACCCTACTGCTCCCCAAGGCCTCTTGATATTGAATTCTGGAGCCGCAATGCAGCATTCTGCCACCCTCATAGGAAGAAGTGGCTGGTTAGTCTGCCCAGAATCCCCACATTAGGATCAGTCTGCTTGGCCCTGGAGGGAACCCCGATTTATAGACTTCCCTGGCCACTAGTGTTGTGTCTTACAGAGCCTGTGTCCCGACCTAGAGTCAGTCACAGGGAGTGCAGGTCCCATATCTAGCATGTGGGACTGGCCATGGCCCAAGTCTGTCATCTCTACCCATACTTGGTATTCTCGCACCTTTCCCCAGATTTTGCTGAAATCCTTCCAATGGGGGAACCTGAAACACTATAGAGTTCTACTCCTTTTCCATGGAAGGACACCTGGGTGTTGAAATGGGTATCCAGCTCTCAAAGTGGGAGGGAGCAAGGTACATGGCCAATGTGACCACGCCAACTCCTGATGGCTCCCCAGGGCACAAACAGGCATTGTGACCTTCACCCAAGTATGCTTTCAAAAAAACTCTCCTAGTTCCACCACAAGATTCCTGCATTGCAGGCCTGGTACTCCCCTAACCCCAAATTCTAACCCTTGGTGGGATTTTCCAGGCGCCCAGACTTAGAAACCATATCTAAAATCCCTGTTTTGGGGCACCTCTAAGATGGAAAACAGCACTCTTATTTTCCCCGAAAAAGCCACCAAGCTAAGGGGAGCCGCCAGGATCCTTAGAGACAAAAAGTCTCCCATGGATGCATGAGACCTCACCTACATTCTGAGGTCATTCTGGACACACAATCCAGATGGAAAAGTCTGTGCTACTGTCTTCTAGTCATCCTAATTACAGTTCCTGATGAGCTGACCCCCAGGTCTATGCATTTGGCCTGTGATCACCTCGCGACTAATCCGAACCTGAATTTGTGTTTGCAGACTTCTTTCCCAAAACCATGGCTCACATGCCCTCCTGGATGGGGTCACTCGAGGTGCACCAAAGGACTGTGGCTGAATTCCCCAAGGAAACTGTGCCTATCACAGTTGCCCAAACCTTCCAGATTAAGAGAAACCTGCAAGGACCCTGAGCCCACTCCAATTTTGGCGGCTGTCTAGATGCAAATGCACAGTATGAAACACCCTGATTAGCTACATTCAGATGGACAGCCACGTCAATGGTCCTAAGTTAGAAGATTTAACCTCACATGCCATTGGACCTCATTGGAACACTTGATTAGGTTTTCAGGCATCTGTGCTCAGGGTTCTGTTCTGGAATACCATCTTATGATACAACCTGTCCCTGAGCCTGGAAAAGGCCCGGCAAACTCTCTTCGGGCGCCACGTGTCTGAAGGGCAGCCCCACCACGCATGGCCGGCATCGCGAGTGCTCGAGCATGCACCTCACCAGGAAGCCCTCCGTGAGGCAGGCTGCAGTGAGGCCGACGCCTTCTGTAATCCTTGGCCTGCGGGGGTTCCCTCTCTGGTGCTGTCCCATGAGGCCGGGCCCACCACGAAGACCGGGCTCGTAATTTTGCCTGCTTCCCAGCCTTCGGCTTCTGGGGTCCTGTCCCTCGGTGCCTCCATCTGGGGAACCCTGGGTCCCGCAGCTACACCTCCCCCTCCCACTCCAGCGCCCTAAAGACAGAGGTGGAAGCCCGGCCGCCACCGGTCCTTCAACTCTGCTCTGGGAATGCTCCTATGCACTGGGGCCAATTCTCACGAGCGTTCTGCCCAAACCAGGATCGGTTTGGGCAGAACGCTCGTGAGAATTGGTCAGCGTTGGGCAGCCCTGTGGACCGCCCTGCTCTCTGTGGCCCAGGGCCCTTTCTCGCCCTGGGCATGGGGCGGCTGCCCGGAAAACGCACGGAAACGACGTGGCCCACGCGGGGCCTCTGGCCCAGGGGAGCGTTCCCGGAGTAGAGTTGAAGGACAGGTGGCGGCCAGGAGTGCGCCTCCGTCTTTCGGGCAGATGGGGCGCCTAAGGATGCGGCTGACCTCATTGTGGGTACGCAGGTTTTCTCGCTCCCATGGTTGTCCGAAATGCCAAAAGTCACCATTGGTGCTGGTGTGGTAGGGAGATGCGTGGCCGCAGAATGCAGGGTTCCCGATATGGAGGCCATGAGGGACAGGACCCTGGAAGCAGAAGGCTGAGGAAGCAGGCGATAGTTTTAGCCCGGGCTTTGTGACAGTCCCGGCCCCATGGTACAGCACCAGGGATGCGACTCCCCGCAGGCCCAGGATTAGCAGGAGTCGTTGGCCTCACCATAGCCTGCCTTGCAGAAGGCTTCCTGGTGGAATTCCTACTGGATTGCTCGCAATGCCGCGCCAAGCCCCGGGGGTGGGGGTGGGGGGGCCTTGCAGACGTGCGGCACCCGAAGCATGTTTGCCGGGCGTTTTCCAATCAATTCTTAAGAGAGTTCTGCCCATCCCGGGATCGTTTTGGGCCGAGCGTTCGTGAGAATTGGCTGGTGTTTGGCAGCCTGCCGACTGCCCTGCTCTCCGTGGACCAGGGCTCTTTCTTGCCCGGAAAACACACGGAAACGACGCAGCCCACCCGGAGGCCCCAGCGCAGGGGTGTGTTCCCGGAGCAGAGTTGAAGGACAGGAGGCAGCTGGGCGAACGTCTTCGTCTTTAGGGCAGATGGGCAGCCCAAGAATGGGGCTGACCTCAGTTGGGGCATGCAAATTTCTCTCTCTCCGAGGACTGTCTGAAGCGCCCAAAGGCACCTTTGGTGACGGTGTGGGAGGGGGAGGCGTGGCCGTGGGACTCAGGGATCCCCAGATGGAGGCATGGAGGGACAGGACCCCGGAAGCAGAAGGCTGGGAAGCAGGCAAAATTTCGAGCCTGGGATTCATGGCAGGACTGGCCCCATGGGACAGCGCCAGGGAAGGGACCCCGCAGGGCGAGGATCAGCAGTGAGGTCGGCCTCACTGCAGCCTGCTCGGGGAGGGCTTCCGGGCGATGTGCGATGTGTGTGCTCAAGCGCTCGCGATGCCTGCCATTCCAGGTGGGGCAGCCCTGCAGACATGCAGCGCCCGAAGCGAGTTCGCCAGGCGTTTTCCAGCCAATTATCACGAGGGTTCTGCCCAAACTGGGATCGGGAGAATTGGCCGGCCATGGGCAGCCCTGCGCAGCACCCTGCTCTCCATTACACAGGCCCCTTTCTCGACCAGAGTAAGGGTCGGCTTTCCGGAAAACGCGCAGAAACGAAACGAGTTTCGTCCGGGCCCACCCGGAGGCCCTGGCCAGGGAAGCATTCCCGGTGCAGAGTTGAAGGACGGTTGGTGGCTGGGCATACTGGGATCGGTTTGGGCAGAAAGCTCATGAGAATTGGCCGGCGTTGGGCAGCCCTGCACACCGCCCTGCTCTCTGTGGCCCAGGGCCCTTTCTCGCCCGGGGCATGGGGCGGCTGCCTGGAAAAGGGGCAGGAAGCGGCATAGCCCATGCGGGGCCCCTGGCACAGGGGTGTGTTCCAGGAGGAGAGTTGAAGGACGGGTGGTGGCAGGGTGTGAGCCTCGGTCTTTTCGGTCTGAAAGGACGCCCAAGGATGGGCTGTCCTCAGTTGGGTCATGCAGGTTTCTCTCACTCCGAGGCTTGTCCGAAAGGCGAAGTGCACCGTTGGTACCGGGGTTGGAGGGGGAGGCATGGCCGGGGGACTCAGGTTTCCCCAGATGGAGGCATGGAGGGACAGGACCCTGGAAGCGGAAGGCTTGAAAGCAGGCGAAATTTCGAGCCCGAGTCTCGGGGCAGCCCTGGACCCATGGGACAGTGCCAAGGAGGGGACCCCCACATGCCGGAGAGCAGGAGGCGTCGGCCTCCTGGCAGCCTGCCTCGCGGAGGGCTTCCTGGCGGTGTTCGTGGGGCAATTGCTTGAAAAGCCGGGCCAGGCCCAGTGGGGTGGCCATGCAGACGTGTGACACCCGAAGCGGGTTAGCCAATTCTCACGAGCGTTCTGCCCAAACCAGAATCAGTTTGGGAAGAACGCTCTTGAGAATTGGCCGGCGTTGAGAAACCCTGGGGACAGCCCTGTTCTCCGTGACCCAGGGCCCTTTCTCGCCCGGGGCATGGGACAGCAGCCCGGAAAAGGTGCAGAAACAATGCGGCCCACGCGGGGCTCCGGTGCAGGGGACCGGTCCCGGAGCAGAGTTGAAGAACGGGTGCCGGCAGGGCGTGCGCCTCCATCTTTTCGGTCGGATGGGGCGCCCAAGGATGGGGCTCTCCTCAGTTGGGGCATGGATGTTTCTCTCGCTCTTCGGCTTGTCGGAAGCACCGAAATGCACCGTTGGCGCCGGGGTGGAAAGGGGAGGAGTAGCCGGGGGACTCAGGTTTCCCCAGATGGAGGTACGGAGGGACAGCAGAAACAGAAGGCTGGGAAGCAGGTGAAATTTCGAGCCCGAGTCTCAGGGCATCCCTGGCCCCATGTGACAGTTCCAAGGAGGGGACCCTCAGAAGCCGAGGAGCAGGAGGCATCGGCCTCGCCGCAGCCTGCCCCGCGTAGGGCTTCCTGGCAGTGTTCGGGCGCAATTGCTCGAAAAGCCGGGCCATGCCCATGGGGGCGGCTGTACAGACGTGCGACACCCGAAGCGAGTTCGCTGAATGTTTTCCGGCCAGTTATCACGAGCGTTCTGCCCAAATTGGGAAAAGTTTGGGCAGAACGCTCGTGAGAATTGGTCGGCATTGGGCAGCCCTGTGGACCACCCTGCTCTCCGTGGCCCAGGGCCCTTTCTCGCCGGGGCATGGGGCAGCCGCCCAGAAAAGGCACGGAAAGGACGTGGCCCATGAGGGGTTCCCGGGGCATGGGAGCATTTCCAGAGCAGAGTTGAAGGACCAGTGGCAGCAGGGTGTGTGCCTCCGTCTTTCAGGCGGATGGGGCGCCCAAGATTGGGTCTGACCTCAGTTGGGGCATGCAGGTTTCTCTCACTCCGAGGCTTGTCTGAAGCGCCGAAAGGCACCTTTGGCGCTGGGGTGGTAGGGAGATGAGTTGCCGCGGGACTCAGGGTTCCCCATACTGAGGCCATGAAGGTAGGACACTGGAAGCGGAAGGCTCGGTAAGTAGGCGAGGGTTGGAGTGCGGGCTTCGTGCAATGCCCGGCCCCATGGGACAGCACCAGGGAAGGAACCACCGCAGGCTGAGGATCAGCAGGCCTCGGCCTCACCACATCCTTCCTCATGGATGGTTCCTAGCGGGTTTCCGGCACGAGTGCTCGCAATGCCAGGCCAGGCCCGGTGGGGGAATGCTGCAGACATGCTACACCCGAAGCGAGTTCCCTGGGTGTTGCCCGACCAATTCTCCCGAGCGTTCTGCCCAAACCGGGATTGGTCTGGGCAGAACACTCATGAGAATTGGCCGGCATTGGGCAGCCCTTCGGACCGCCCTGCTCTCCGTGGCCCAGGGCCCTTTCTCGCCCATTGCATGGGGCGGCCGCCCGGAAAAACCGTGGAAATGACGTGGCCCACCCGAGGGCCCTGGTGCAGGGGAGCGTTCCCAGAGCAAATTTGAAGGACAGGTGGCGGCCTGGCGTTCGCCTCTGTCTTTTCGGGCTGATGGGGCACCCAAAAATGGGGCTGACCTCATTGTGCGCAGGCAGGTTATCTCGCTCCGAGGGTTGTCCAAAGTGCTGAAAGGCACCATTGACGCTGGTGTGGTAGGGAGATGCGTGCCTGCGGGACACAGGGTTCCCGATATGGAGGCCAGGAGGGACAGGACCCTGGAAGCAGAAGGCTGGGGATGCAGGCGATGGTTCGAACACGGGCTTGGTGGTGGGCCCGGCCCCATGGGACAGCGCCAGGAAGGGGACCCCTGCAGGCCATGAAGCAGGATTAGTCGGCCTCAACACAGTCTGCCTCGCAGAGGGCTTCCTGACCGTGTTCGGGTGCGAGCCCTCGCGATGCTGGGCCAGGCGGGGGGGGGGGGCGGCCCTTCAGACGTGTGGCCCCCGAAGCGAATTCGCCGGGCATTTTCCGGCCTATTCTCAGGAGCGTTCTGCCCAAACCGGGATCAGTTGGGCAGAACGCTCCTGAGGATTGGCCAGCGTTGGGCAGCCTTGGGGTTCACCCTGCTCCCCGTGGCCCTGGGCCCTTACTTGCTTGGGACTTGTCACGGACACCTGGAAAATGTGACAAATGGCGCGACCCACCTGGGGGCACCAGTGCAGAGGAGCATTCCTGGAGCAGAGTTGAGATACGGGTTCCCCTTTCTCCACATCCTCTCCAACACATGTTGATTCCTATCTTGCTGATTTGGGCCGTTCTAACTGGTGTCAGGTGCTATCTCAATGTGTTTTAATTTGAGTCTCCATGAGGGCTAGTGATGATGAACATTTTTTCATGTGTCTGATAGCCATTTGTATGTCTTCATTGGAGAAATGTCTGTTCCTATATTCTGCCCATGTTTTTATATGATTCTCTGCTTTGTGTGTGTTGAGTTTGAGGAGTTCTTTATAGATCCTGGATATCAACATGTTGTAAGTACTATCATTTGCAAATATCTCCTCCCATTCCCTGGGTTGCCTCTGTGTTTTGTTGACTGTTTCCTTTGCTGTGCAGAAGCTTTTGAATTGATGAAGTCCCAAAAATTCACCTTTGCTTTTGTTTGCTTTGTTTTTGGAGATATATCTTGAAAGAAGTTGTTGTGGCCAGTGTTGAAGAGGTTACTGCCTATGTTCCCCTCTATGATTCTCATGGATTCCTACCTCAAGTTTAGGTCTTTTATCCATTTCGAGTTCTCTGTGTTTGGTGTAAGAGAATGGTCGAATTTCATTCATCTACACATAGCTGTCCCAATTTTCCCAGCACCATTTATTGAAGAGACTGCCTTTATTCCACTGTATATTTTTCCTACTTTGTTGAAGATTATTTGACTGTAGAGTTTATTGCCCATATCTGAGCTCTCTACTCAGTTCCACTGGTCTATGTTTCTGTTTTTATGTGAGTCCCATGCTGTATTGGTGATCAGAGCTTTGTATAACACTAGAAATCAGACAACGTGATGCTCCCAGTTTTGTTTTTCTTTTTGGCATTTTCTTAGCAATACAGTGTCTCTCTGATTCTACACAAATTTTAGGCTTGTGTTGGCTCTAGCACTTTAAAACATACCGGTGGAATTTTTTTTTTGGAATGGCATTAAAAGGATCAATTGCTCTAGGCAGTCCCTTAACATTAAATGTCTAGACATTTTAGCAATGTTTATGCTTCTGATCCATAAGCATGCAATGGGCTTCTGTCATTTTTGTTTTCTTCAATTTCTTTCACGAGTGTTGTAGATCCTTTACCTCTTTGGATTTGTTTATTCCCAGGTATGTTATTGTTTGGGTGTTGTAGTTAACGGAATCAATTCTCTAATTTCCCTTTCTGTATTTTCATTGGTAATGTAAGAAAGCCAATGATTCCTGTACAATGATTTTGTATCCTGCCACATCATTGGATTGCTGAATGCGTTCTAGTAGTTTGGGGGTGCAGACTTTTGGGTATTCCATATAAAGTATATCAAATGTGAAGAGAGAGATTGACTTCATTGCCAATTTGGATACATTTTATTTCTTTTTATTGTCTGTTTTTGATGCGAGGACTTCAAATACTATGTTGAACAAGATTGGTGAGAGTGGGTATCCTTCTCATGTTCCTGATCTCAAAGGGAAGGCTGTCAGCTTTTACCCATTGAGGAGGATATTTACTGTGAATTTTTCATATAAACATTTTAAGAGGTTGACAAATATTTCCTCTATCCCTATACTTCGAAGCGTTTTAATCAGGAACGGATGCTGCCAAATGCTTTTTCGTCATCAATTGAGAGGACCATGTGGTTCCCTTACCTCTCTTATTAATTTGTCCTATGACATTGATTTGCAAATGTTGAACCACCCTTGCAACCTAGGCATAGATCTCACCTGATCATGGCAGATAATTTTTTTTTATTTTTTATAAACATATATTTTTATCCCCAGGGGTACAGGTCTGTGAATCACCAGGTTTACACACTTCACAGCACTCACCAAAGCACATACCCTCCCCAATGTCCATAATCCCACCCTCTTTTTAATGTACTGTTGGATTCTATTAGCTAGGATCTTGCTGAGAATAGTAGCATCCATATTCATCAATTATATTGGTTTGAAATTCTCCTTCTTCATGAAGACTTTGCCTGGTGTGTGGATCAGGGTAATGCTGGCTTTAAAATAAGTGTCTGGATGTATTCCTTCTGTTTCAAATTTTGGAAAGAGCTTCAGGAGAAGAGGTGTTAGTTCTTTTTTTAAAGTTTGGTGCAATTCGCTAGGGCATCCTTCAGGACCTGGGGTCTTGTCTTTTGGTAGGATTTGATCACTGTTTAAACCCGTTACTGGATAACGGTCTATTCGGGTTGTACATTTCTTCCTTGTTCAATTTTGGGATTTAACAGTTTTCTAGGAATGCATCCATTTCACCTAGGTTGCTTAGCTTATTTGCATATACATTTTTCCCAATCTCTTTTCAGTTTAACCATATTCATTGTTTTAGCACCACACCCAGTGCTCCATGCAATCCGTCCCCTCTCTATTACCCACCAAGTATTTCCCCAACCTCCCACCCCTGCTCTTTCAATGCCCTCTTAGATTCTTCTTCAGAGTCCATAGTCTCTCATGGTTCCCCTCCCCTTCCAATTTCCCTCCACTCCCTTCTCCTCTCCATCTCCCCTTGTCCTCCATGCTATTTGTTATACTCCACACATAAGTAAAACCCTATGATAATTGACTCTCTCTGATGGATTTATTTCACTCAGCAGAATCTCTTCCAGTCCCGTCCAGGTTGCTGCAAAAGTTGGGTATTCATCCTTTCTGAATGGAAGCATAATACTTCATAGTGTATATGGACCACATCTTCCTTATCCATTCTTCCAAGGGCATCTTGGTTCTTCCCACAGTTTGGCAAGCGTGGCCATTGCTGCTATAAATTTGGGTTACAGATGGCCCTTCTTTTCACGCCATCTGTATCTTTGGGTTAAATACCTAGGAGTGTAATTGCAGAATTATAGGGAAGTTCCATTTTTAATTTATTGAGGAATCTCCACACCATTCTCTAAAGAGGCTGCACCCCTTGCATTCCCACCCACAGTATAAGAGGATTCCCCTTTCTCCACATGCTCTCTAACAAATATTGTTTCTCGTCTTGCTAATTTAGGCCATTCTAACTGGTGTAAAGTGACATCTTAATATGATCTTAAATTGAATCTCACTGATGCCTAGTGATGATGAACATTTTTTTCAAGTGTCTGACAGTCATTTGTATGTCTTCATTGGAGAAGTGTCTGTTCATAACTTCGGCCTATTTTTTGATATAATTATCTGTTTTGTGTGTGTTGATTTTGAGGAGTTCTTCATAGATCCTGTATATCAACCTTTTGTCTGTACTGTCATTTGTAAATATCTGATTTTGACGAAGTCCCCGAAGTTTATTTTGGCTTTTGTTTCCTTTGCCTTTGAAGACATATCTTGAAAGAATTCGCTGTGGTTGATATCAAAAGATTACTGCCTATGTTCTCCTCTAGGATTCTGATGGATTCCTGTCTCACCTTGAGACAGGAATCTTTTTATCCATTATTATTTCCTCTTTGTGTATGGTGTAAGAGGATGGTTGAATTTCATTCTTCTACATAGACCTGCCCAATTTTCCCTGCACCATTTATTGAAGAGACTGCCTTTTTCCCACTGTATATTTTTTCCTGCTTTCTTGAAGATTATTTGTCCATAGAGTTGATAGCCCATATCTGAGCTCTCTATTGTGTTCCACTGGTCTAGGGGTCTGTTTTTATGCCAGTCCCATGCTGTCTTGGTGATCACAGCTTCATAGTAACCCTTGAAATCAGGCAACGTGGTGCTCTCGTTTTGTTTCTCTTTTAAGCAATTCTTAGCAATACGGGGTCGCTTCTATTCCACACAAATTTTAGGCTTGTGCTTGTTCCATCTCTTTGAAAGATATCGGTGGAATTTTTATTGCAATGGCATTAAATGGATAAATTGCTCTAAGCAGTATACACATTTTAAGAATGTTTATTCTTCTGATCCATGAGAAATCAATGGTTTTCCGTCTCATTGGTTTTCTTGCATTTCTGTCATGAGTGTTCTCTAGTTCCTCGAGTATAAATCCTTTACCTCTTTGGTTTGGTTTATTCCCAGGTATCTTATGGTTCGGGTGCTGTAATAAATGGCATTGATTCTCTAATTTCCCTTTCTGTATTTTCATTGATAATGTAGAAGAAAGCCACTGATTTCTGTATCATGATTTTGTATCCTGCCACATTCTTGAATTGCTATTTGAGGTCTGATAGATTGGGGGCGGAGTCTTTTGGGATTTCCATAACGATTATGTCATGCTTGAGGAGAGAAAGTTTGATTTCTTCGTTGCCAACTTGGATACCTTTTATTTCTCTTTGTTGTCTGATTGCTGTTGCCGAACTTCACAGCCTATGTTGAACAAGGGTTGTGAGAGTGGGTGTCCTTGTCATGTTCCTGATTTCAAAGCAAAGGCTGGGATCTTTTACCATTTGAGGATTGTATTCACTGTGGGTTTTTCATAGAAACATTTTATGAAGTTGACGAATATTTCCTCTATCCCTATATTTTGCAGCATTTTAGTCAGGAGCAGATGCTGGATTTTGTCAAATGCTTTTTATTCACCAATTGAGAGGACCATGTGGTTCTTCTCTCTTCACTTCTTAATAGGTTCTATGACATTGATTGATTTGTGAATGTTGAACCAACCTTGCAACCCAGGGATAGATCCTACTGGGTCTTGGTGGAATGACTGTTTAATGTACAGTAGGTTCCTAGGAGCTAGAATCTTATTGAGTTCTTAGCATCCATATTCATCAGTGATATTGCCTTGAAATTCTTCTTTTTGTTGATGTCTTTGCCTGGTTTGTGGATCAGGGTAATGCTGGCTTCATAAAAAGTGTCTGGAAGTTTTCCTTCTGCTACAAATTTCAGAAAGAGCTTCAGGAGAAGAGGTGTTAGTTCTTTTCTTAAAGATTGGTATAATTCGCTAAGGTATCCTTCAGGTCGCGGGATCTTGTCTTTTGGGAGGTTTTAGATCACTGCATTTATCTTATTACTGGATCATTGTCCATTCAGGTTGTACATTTCTTCCTGGTTCAATTTTGGGATTTTTACAGTTTTGTAGGAATGCATCCATTACACCTAAGATCTTTCCTTATTGGCATATATTGTTTTTTCCCCCAATTTCTTTTCAGTGTAACTGTATTTATTGTTTTACCACCACACCCAGTCCTCCATGCAATCCGTGCTCTCTCTCTATTACCCACCAGGTGTTTACACAACCTCCCACCCCCGCTCTTTCAAAGCCCTCAGGTTATTTTTCAGAGTCCATTGTCTCTCATGGTTTTTCTCCCCTTCCGATGTTTCTCCACTCCCTTCTTCTCTCCATCTCCGCTTGTCCTCCATGCAGTTTGTTATACACCACACGTAATTGAAACCATATTATAATAGCCACTCACTGCTTGATTTATTTCACTCAGCAGAATCTCTTCCAGTCCTGTCCATGTTACTACCAAAGTTGGGTACTCATCCTTTCTGAATGGAGGCATAATACTCTATAGTGTATATGGACCTTCCTTATCCATTCTTCCGTTGAAGGGCATCTTGGTTTTTTCCACAGTTTGGCAACCGTGGCCATTGGTGCTCTAAACATTGAATTACAGATGGCCCTTCTTTCACGCCATCTCTATATTTGGGGTAAATACCTAGAAGTGCAATTGCAGGGTTATAGGGAAGTTCTATTTTTAATTTCTTTAGGAATCTCCCTACTGTTCTCCAAAGAGGCTGCACCAACTTGCATTTCCTCCAACAGTGTAAGAGATTTCCCCTTTCTCCACATCCTCTCCAACACATGTTGTTTCCCGTCTTGCTAATTTAGGCCATCCTAACTGGTGCAAGGTGACATCTTAATGTGGTTTTCATTTGAATCTCCCTGATGCCTATTGATGATGAACATTTCTTCAGGTGTCTGATAGCCATTTGTATGTCTTCATTGGAGAAGTGTCTGTTCATATCTTCTGCCCATGTTTTGATATGATTATCTGTATTCTGTGTATTGAGTTTCAGAGATATTCCTAGATCCTGGATATCAACCTTTTGTCTGTCCTGTCATTTGCAAATATCTTATTGCATTCTGTGGGTTGCCTCTTTGCTTTCTTGACTGTTTCCTATGCAGCGCAGAAGCTTCTGAATTTGATGAAGTTCCTGAAGTTTATTTTCGCTTTTGTTTTCTTTGCCTATGGAGACATATCTTAAAAGAAGTCGCTGTGGCTGATATTGAAGAGATTACTGCCTATTTTCTCCACTAGGATTCTGATGTATTCCTGTCTCACATTGAGGTCTTTTACCCATTATGAGTTTATCTTTGTGTATGGTGTAAGAGGATGGTCGAGTTTCATTCTTCTTCATAGAGCTTCCCAGTTTTCCCTGCACCAGTTATTGAAGAGACTGTCTTTTTCCACTGTATATTTTTTTCCTGCTTTCTTGAAGATTATTTGTCCATAGAGTTGATGGTCCATATCTGAGCTCTCTACTGTGTTCCACTGGTCTAGGGGTCTGTTTTTATGCTCGTCCCATGCTTTCTTGGTGATCACAGCTTCATAGTATCACTTGAAATCAGGCAACGTGGTGCTCCCAATTTTGTTTCTCTTTTCAGCAATTCTTAGCAATACGGTGTTGCTTCTGATTCCACACAAATTTTAGGCGTGTGTTTGTTCCAGCTCTTTGAAAGATACCGGTTGAATTTTGATTGCAATGGCCTTAAATGGATAGATTGCTCTAGGCAGTATAGACATTTTAACAAAGTTTATTCTTTTCATCCATGAGAATGCAATGGTTTTCCATGTTTTTTGTTTTCTTGCATTTTTTCATTAGTGTTCTCTAGTTTGTCGAGTACAAATCCTTTAACACTTTGTTTGGTTTATTCCCAGGTATCTTAGGTTTTGGGTGCTGTAGTAAATGGAATTGATTCTCTAATTTCCTTTTCTGGATTTTCATTGATAATGTAGAAGAAAGCCACTGATTTCTCTATCATGATCTTGTATCCTGCCACATTATTGATTTGCTGTATGATTTCTGGTAGTTTGGGGGCGGAGTCTTTTGCATTTTTCATATCAAGTATGTCATCTGTGAGGAGGAAGAGTTTGACTTCTTCGTTGCTAATTTGGATAACTTTTATTTCTCTTTGTGTCTAATGGCTGTTGCTGGAATTCACAGCCTATGTTGAACTAGAGTGGTTTAGTGGGCATCCTTGTCATGTTCCTGATTTCAAAGCAAAGACTGTCAGCTTTTACCTTTTAAGGATGGTATACACTATGGGTTTTTCATAGAAACATTTGATGAAGTTGACGAATATTCCCTCTATCCCTATACTTTCCAGCGTTTTAGTCAGGAGTGGATGCTGGATTTTGTCCAAATCTTTTTCTTCACCAATTGAGAGGACCATGTGGCTCTTCTCTCTTCACTTCTTAATTGGTTCTATGACATTGATTGATTTGTGAATGTCGAACCAACCTTGAAACCCAGGGATAGATCCTACTCAGTCATGGTGGATAGACTTTTTAATGTACTGTAGGTTCCTAAGAGCTAGAATCTTGTTGAGAATCTTAGCATCCATATTCGTCAGTGATATTGGTTTGAAATTCTCCTGTTTGATGAGGACTTTGCCTGGTTTGTGGATCAGGGTAATGCTGGCTTCATAGAAAGTGTCTGGAAGTTTTCCTTCTGCTTCATATTTTGGAAAGAACTTCAGGAGAAGAGGTGTTAGTTCTTACATAAAGTTTGGTAGAATTCGCTAAGGCATCCTTCAGGTCATAGGGTCTTGATTTGGGAGGTTTTTGATCACTGCTTTAATCTCATTACTGGATAAGGGTCCTTTTAGGTTGTACATTCCTTCCTGGTTCAATTTTGGTATTTACAGTTTTCTAGGAATGCATCCATTTCACCTAGGTTGCTTAGCTATTGGCATATACTTGTGTTCTTTTTCGAAATTCTTTTCAGTGTAACCGTATTCATTGTTTTAGCACCACACCCAGTGCTCCATCAATCCGTGCCCTCTCTATTACACACCACATGTTTCCCCAACATCCCAACCCCTCTCTTTCAATGTCTCAGATAATTTTTTTACTGTTGCATATTTTTTTTAAATTAAATCTATTTATTTTCTGAATAACAGTATTCATTATTTTTTTCACCACACCCTGTGCTCCATGCAATCTGTGCCCTCTATAATACCCACCCCCTGGTACCCCAACCTCCCACCCCCATGCCACTTCAAACCCCTCAGTGTAATTGCAGGGTTATAGGGAAGTTCTATTTTTAATTTCTTGAGGAATATCCACACTGTTCTCTAAACAGGCTGCACCAACTTGCTTTCCCACCCACAGTGTAAGAGGATTCCCCTTTCTCCGCACCCTGTCCCAAACATGTTGTTTCCCGTCTTACTAATTTACACCATTCTAACTGTAAGGTTAGAATGCAAGAAAGCATTCTTGCATTCTAACTGTAAGGTGTAAGGTGACAATTAATATGGTTTTCATTTGAATCTCCCTGATGCCTAGTGATGATGTACATTTCTTCAGCTGTCTGATAGCCATTTGTATTTCTTCATGAGGAAGTGTCTGTTCATATCTTCTACCCATTTTTTGATATGATTATCTGTTTTGTGTGTGTTGAGTTTGAGGAGTTCTTCATAATCCTGGATATGAACTTTTTGTCTGCCCTGTCATTTGAAAATATCTTATTGCATTCTGTGGGTTCCCTCTTTGCTTTCTTGACTGTTTCCTATGCACTGCAGAAACTTTTGATTTTGATGAAGTTCCAGAAGTTTATTTTGGCTTCTGTTTCCTTTGGTTTGGAGGCATATCTTGAAAGAAGTCACTGTGGCTGAATTTGAGGAAAATACTGCTTATGATCTCCTTAGGAATCTGATGGATTCCTATCTCACATTGAGGTCTTTTACCCATTATGAGTTTATCTTTGTGTGTGGTGTAAGAGGGTGGTCGAGTTTCATTCTTCTACATAGACCTGCCCAGTTATCCTGCACCATTTATTGAAGACTCTCTTTTTTCCACTGTATATTTTTCCTTGCTTTCTTGAAGTTTATTTGGCCATAGATTTGATGGTCCATATCTGAACTGTCTACTGTGTTCCACTGGTCTATGGGTCTGTTTTTATGCCATTCCCATGCTCTCTTGGTGATCATTGCTTCATAGTAACCCTTGAAATAAGGCAACGTGTTGCTCCTAGTTTTGTTTCTCTTTTTAGCAATTCTTAGCAATACGGGGTCACTTCTGATTCCACACAATTTGAGGCGTGTGTTTGTTCCAGCTCTTTTAAAGATTCCAGTGCAATTTTGATTGCAATGGCATTAAATGGACCAATTGCTCTAAGCAGTATAGACATTTTAACAATGTTTATTCTTCTGATCCATGAGAATGCAATGATTTTCCGTCTTTTTGGATTTCTTGCATTTCTTTCATGAGTGTTCTCTAGTATCTCGAGTACAAATCCTTTACCTCTTTGGTTTGGTTTATTCCCAGGTTTCTTATGGTTTGGGTGCTGTATCAATGGAATTGATTCTCTAAATTCCCTTTCTGTATTTTCATTGATAATGTAGGAGATAGCCACTGATTTCGGTTCTATGATTTTATATTGTGCCACATTATTGAATTGCGGTATGAGTTCTGAGAGTTTGGGGGCAGAGTCTTTTCGGTTTTCCATATCAAGTATGTCCTGTGAGGAGAAAGAGTTTGACTTCTTGGTTGCCAACTTGGATACCTTTTATCCTCTTTGTTGTCTGATTGCTGTTGCTAGGACTTCACATCCTATGTTGATCAAGAGTGGTGAGAGTGGGCATCCTTGTCATGTTCCTGATTTCAAAGCTTAGGCTGTCAGCTTTTACCCTTTGGGGATGATATTCACTGTGGGTTTTTCATAGAAACATTTTATGAAGTTGACGAATATTCCTTCTATCCCTATACTTTGCAGCATTTTAGTCAGTAGCGGATGCTGGATATTGGAAATGCTTTTTCTTCACCAATTGAGAGGACCATGTGTTTCTCTAATCTTCACATCTTAAATTGTTCTATGACATTGATTGATTTGCGGATGTTGAACCAATCTTGCAACCCAGGGATGGATCCTACTCGGTCATGGTAGATAAACGTTTTAATGTACTGTAAGTTCCTAGGAGCTAGAATCTTGTTGAATATCTTAGCATCCATATTCACCAGTGATATTGGTTTGAAATTCTCCTTTTTGATGAGGTCTTTGCCTGGTTCATGGATCAGGGTAATGCTGGCTTTATAAAAAGTGTCTGGAAGTATTCCTTCTGCTTCAAATTTTGGAAAGAGCTTCAGGAGAAGAGGTGTTAGTTTTCTTCTTAACGTTTGGTGGAATTCGCTCGGGCATCCTTCAGGTCCCGGAGTCTTGTCTTTTGGTAGGTTTTTGATTACTGCTTTAATCCCTTAACTGGATAATGGTCTATTCAGGTTGTACATTTCTTCCTGGTTCAATTTTGGAATTTTAGAGTTTTCTAGGAATGCATCCATTTCACCTAGGTTGCTTCGCTTATTGGCATATACTTTTTTTTTCCACTTTCTTTTTAGTGTAACCGTATTCATTGTTTTAGTACCACACCCAGTGCTCCATGCAATCCGTGCCCTCTCTATTACCTACCACATCTTTCCCCAACCTCCCACCCCAGCTCATTCAATGCCCTCTTAGGTTCTTTTTAAGAGTCCATAGTCTTTTATGGTTTCCCTCCCCTTCCAATTTCTCTCCTCTCCCTTCTCCTCTCCATCTCCACTTGTCCTCCATGCTATTTGTTATACTCCACACAGAAGTGAAACCATATGATAATTAACTCTCTCTGATGGATTTATTTCACTCAGCAGTATTGCTTCCAGTCCCGTCCATGTTGCTACCAAAGTTGGGTATCCATCCTTTCTGAATGGAGGCATAATTCTCCATAGTGTATATGGACCACATCTTCCTTATCCATTCTTCCGTTGAAGGGCATCATGGTTCTTTCCACAGTTTGGCAAGCGTGGCCATTGCTGCTATAAATTTGGGTTACAGATGGCCCTTCTTTTCATTCCATCTGTATCTTTTAGGTGAATACCTAGGAGTGTAATTGCAAGGTTATAGGGAAGTTCTATGAGGAATATCCACACTCTTCTTTAAAGAGTCTGCACCACCTTGCATTCTCATCCAGAGTGTAAGAGGATTCCCCTTTCTCCACATCCTTTCTAACACATGTTGTTTCCCGTCTTCCTAATTTAGGCCATTCTAACTGGTGTAAAGTGACATCTTAATATGGTCTTTATTTGAATCTCCATGATGCCTAGTGATGATGAACATTGTTTTCAGGTGTCTGATAGCTATTTATATGTCTTCATTGGAGAAGTGTCTGTTCATATCTCCTGCCTATTTTTTGATATAATTATATGTTTTATGTGTGTTGTGGTTGAGGATTTCTTCATAGATCCTGGATATGAACCTTTTTTCTATACGGTCATTTTTAAATATCTTATCGCATTCCATGTGTTGCCTCTTTGCTTTCTTACTGTTTCATATGCAGTGCAGAAGCTTTTGGTTTGGATGAAGTCCCAGAAGTTTATTTTGGCTTTTATTTCCTTTGGTTTGGGGTCATATCTTGAAAGAAGTCGCTCTGGCTGATATCAAAGAGATTACTGCCTATGTTCTCCTCTAGGATTCTGATGGATTACTGTGTCACGTTGAGGTCTTTTATCCATTATGAGTTTAACTTTGTGTATGGTGTAAGAAGATGTCAAGTTTCATTCTTCTATATAGAGCTGTCCAGTTTTCACTGTACTAGTTATTGAAGAGCCTGTCTTTTTTCCACTGTATATTTTTTTCCTGCTTTCTTGAAGATTATTTAGCCATAGATTTGATGGTCCATATCTGAGCTGTCTACTGTGTTCAACTGGTCTATGGGTCTGTTTTTATGCCAGTCCCCTGCTGTCTTGCTGATCACGGCTTCATAGCAACCCTTGAAATCAGACAACATGTAGCTCCCAGTTTTGTTTCTCTTTTCAGCAATTCTTAGCAATACGGGGTCGCATCTGATTCCACACAAATTTGAGGCATGTGTTTGTTCCAACTCTTTTAAAGATGCTCGTGGAATTTTGATTAGAATGCATTAAATGTATCGATTTCTCTAGTCAGTATAGACATTTTAACAATGTTTATTCTGATCCATGAGAATGCAATGATTTTCCGTCTTTTCAGTTTTCTTCCATTTCTTTCATGAGTGTTCTTTAGTTCCTCAAGTAAAAATCCTTTACCTCTTTGGTTTGGTTTATTCCCAGGTTTCTTATGGTTTGGGTGCTGTAGTAAATGGAATTGATTCTCTAAATTCCATTTCTGTATTTTCATTGATAATGTCGGAGATAGTCACTGATTTCGGTTCTATGATTTTATATCCTACCACATTATTGAATTGCGGTATGAGTTCTGAGAGTTTGGGGGTGGAGTCTTTTGGATTTTCCATATCAAGTATGTCATCTGTGAGGACAAAGAGTTCGACTTCTTGGTTGCCAACTTGGATATCTTTTTTTTTTCTCTTTGTGTCTGATTGCTGTTGCTAGGACTTCACAAGCTATGTTGAACAAGATTCATGAGAGTGGGCATCCTTGTCATGTTCCTGATTTGAAAGCGATGGCTGTCAGCTTTTACCCTTTGAGCATCACTGTGAGTATTCACTGTGGGTTTTTCATAGAAACATTTTATGAAGTTGACGAATATTCCCTCTATTCCTATACTTTGCAGCTTTTTAGTCAGGGACAGATGCTGGATATTGTCCAATGTTTTTTCTTCATCAATTGAGAGTACCATGTGCTTCTCTAATTTTCACTTCTTAATTTGTTCTATGACATTGATTGATTTGCGAATGTCGAACCAACCTTGCAACCCAGGGATAGATCCTACTCGGTCATGGTGGATAAACGTTTTATGTACTGTAGGTTCCTAGGAGCTAGAATCTCGTTGAGAATCTTAGCATCCATATTCATCAGTGATATTCGTTTGAAATTCTCCTTTTTGGTGAGGCCTTTGCTTGGTTTGTGGATCAGGGTAATGCTGGCATCAAAAAAAGTGTCTGCTTCAAATTTTGGAAAGAGCCTCAGGAAAAGAGGTGTTAGTTCTTTTCTTAAAATTTGGTAGAATTTGCAAGGGCATTCTTCATGTCTTTTGGGAGGTTTTTGATCACTGCTTTAATCTCGTTAATGGATAACAGTCTATTCAGGTTGTACATTTCTTCCTGGATCACTTTTGGGATTTTACAGTTTTCTAGGAATGCATCCATTCCACCTAGGTTGCTTAGCTTATTGGCATATACTTGTTTTTTTTTTCCCATTTCTTTTCAGTGTAACCGTATTCATTGTTTTAGCATCACACCCAGTGATTCATGCAATCTGTGCCTTCTCTATTACCCACCACGTGTTTCCCCTACCTCCCACCCCTTCTCTATCAATGCCTCAGATATTTTTTTTTACTGTTGCATATATTTTTAAAATTAATTAATTTATTTATTTTCTGCATAACAGTATTCATTATTTTTTTCACCACACCCCATGCTCCATGTAATCCATGCCCGCTATAATACCCACCACCTGGTACCCCAACCTCCCACCCCCATGCCACTTCAAACGCCTCAGATTGATTTTCAAGAAAAGACCCTACCAAAAAGGAGAATTTCAGACCAATATCACTGATGAATATAGATGCTAAGATTCTCAAGAAGATCCTAACAAACAGGATCCTATAGCACATTACAAAGATTATCCACCATGACCAGGTGGGATTCATCCCTGGCCTACAAGGATGGTTAAACGTTCACAAATCAAATAATGTGATAGACAAATGAATTTGAGAAGAGAAGAACCACATGATCCTCTCAATTGATGAAGAAAAAGCATTTGACAAATTCCACCATCTGTTCTTGATTAAATTGATTCAAAGTATAGGGATCGAGGGAACATTCCTGGACTTCATCAAATCTATCTATGAAAGACCCAAAGCAAATATCATCCTCAATGGGATAAAGTTTCAGCATTCCCGTTGAGATCAGGAACAAGACAAGGATGCCCACTTTCACCCCTCTTGTTCAACATAGTATTAGAAGTCCTAGCAATAGGAATCAGACAACAAAGAGAAATAAAAGGTGCCCTCAGATTCTTTTTCAGAGTCCATAGTCTCTCATAGTTCCCCTCCTCTTCCAATTTCCCTCGACTCCCTTCTCCTCTCCATCTCCCCTTGTCCTCCATGCTATTTGTTATACTCCACACAGAAGTGAAACCATATGATAATTAACTCTCTCTGCTTGATTTATTTCACTCAGCAGAATCTCTTCCAGTCCCGTCCATGTTGCTACCAAAGTTGGGAATTCATCCTTTCTGAATGGAGGCATAGTTCTCCATAGTGTATACGGACCACATCTTCCTTATCCATTTTTCTGTTGAAGGGCATCTTGGTTCTTTCCACAGTTTGGCAAGCGTGGCCATTGCAGCTATACATTTGGGCTACAGACGGCCCTTTTTTTTACAGCATCTATATCTTTGGGGTAAAAACGTAGGAGTGTAATTGCAGCGTTATATTGAAGTTCTATTTTTAATTTCTTGACGAATCTCTACACTGTTCTCCAAAGAGACTGCAACAACTGGCATTCCCACCCACAGTGTAAGAGGATTCCCCTTTCTCCACATCCTCTCCAACACATGTTGTTTCCCGTCTTGCTAATTTAGGCCATCCTAACTGGTGTAAAGTGACATCTTAATGTGGTTTTCATTTGAATCTCCCTGATACCTAGTGATGATGAACATTTTTTCAGGTCTCTGATAGCCATTTGTATGTCTTCATTGAAGAAGTGTATTTTCATGATTTCTGCCCATTTTATCATATGATTATCTGTTTTGTTTGTGTTGAGTTTGAAGAGATCTTCATAGATCCTTGATATCAACCTTTTGTCTGTCCTGTCATTTGCCAATATCTTATCATATTCCATGGGTTGCCACTTTTATTTCTTTATTGTTTCCTATGCAGTGCAGAATCTTTTGATTTTGGTGAGTTCCCGAAGTTTATTTTGGCTTTTTTTTCCTTTGGTTTGGAGGTATGTCTTGAAAGAAGTCACTGTGGCTGATATTGAAGAGATACTGCCTATGTTCTCCTCTAGGATTCTGATGGATTCCTGTCTCACGTTAAAGTCTTTTATCCATTATGAGTTTATCTTTGTGTATGGCGTAAGAGGCTGGTCGATTTTCATTCTTCTAAATAGAGCTGCTCAGTTTCCCCTGCAACATTTATTGAAGAGACTGTCTTTTTTCCACTATATATTTTTTTCCTGCTTTCTTGAAGATTATTTGGCCATGGAGTTGATGGTCCATATATGATCTGTCTACTGTGTTCCACTGGTCTATGGGTCTCTTTTTATGCCAGTCCCATGCTGTCATGGTGATCAGGGAGGCTCTCCTGGGACTTCGGACTTAAGGCCCTGTCCCTAGCTGCCCCGATTCCCACCATTTCCCCCGCGATCCTTTGCTCTTTTGGAGTGCTTTCAACCAGTCTCCAAGTTAATGCTGGTCCCCAGAAGCAGGGCACTCTTGCTCATATTGGGGTGTTACTTTCCAACCAATCACCTTTGGTGGCTCCCTCCCCCTTTTGTTTATCTTCCGATATCAGTCGCCATTCCCACTCTGCTTTACTTGCCCACTGGTGTCTTCTGCCCCAGTAGAGATCCAACGTGTATAATTCTGATCTCAGGCTGATTTCATGGGTGATCAGAGTTCTTTGGTAGGTAATCAGCTCACTTTGGTGTAAGGGCTGAAAAGGCGCCTCCTCTTACTTCCCTGCCATCTTGTCTCTCTGAATACCCAACTTTTATATTAACATAGATGGGACAGGAGGAGATTAAGCTGAGTGAAATAAGTCAAGCAGAGAAAGTCAATTATCATATGGTTTCACTTACTTGTGTAACCTAAGGAATATCATGGAGGACATTCAGAGAAGGAAAGGAAATGTGAATTGGGATAAATCGGACGGGGAGATGAACCATGAGAGACTGTGGACTCTGAGAAATAAACTTAGGGTTTTGGAGGGGAGGGGAGTGGGGGAATGGGTGAGCCTGGTAGTGGGTATTAAGGAGGGCATGTATTACATGGAGCACTAGATATGGTGCATAAACAATGAATCTTGGAACACTCAAAAAATAAAATTAAAAAAATTAAATGTGACTTTACTACAGATCCTAAGGGTCAGAGAGGGAATCACAATGGAGATTCTCAACCATTCTTACATCAGAGCTCACAATGACACTCTATCTCTGAAGAACAGTATAAATAAGGTAGGCAGGATTTGAGCCTTAAGTCAGAGTTATTCCTGCTTCAGCCATACCTGGCAGCCTTGGCCTGTTCCCCCCTCCCCAGATGCCCTTTCTGGTGGCCCTGAGCTAGTGGGGACCACATGGTCATATGGAGATGGGAAGTTTCACACCCCTATTGATGATGGCGCTATTGTATTGTTCTCACCAGTCCAACAACATGATTTCTCAGTGAAATAAATAGCAGCTTCTTGACCTTCTTAAGATTTGAAAATCATCTTGAGTCATCTATTAGAAATATGATTTCAACATGTCTTCTTTTTCTGAAAAAAGAAGGAAAGAAAGAAAGAAAAAAAGAAAGAAAGAAAGAAAAAAGAAAGAAAGAAACCCAAATAGTAATCATGGCTTCCTGAGCACCTGCTCTTGAGAGCCATAACAGTGGCTCTTTGTGGAATTGTCCCTCATAAACTTCTAAACTGTGATGTAGGAATTTTAGTAGGCACATTTTCTAGGTGGTTAAATAGGGGCTTAGAGATGACTCCAGTAAGAGTGAATTTTAGTGTCATAAACCTAAATGGCATCCCCAAACTGATTCAAAATCCCTTGTTATTCCATACATGGTACTATTTCCCTCCTATCCATGTGGTCTTCTCAATCTGAAAACATCTCAAGTCTCAGGGTTTTCTTGCATGGCCAGCTGGAACAGATTCATCTGGCTTTTAACCTCTGCCCATCATGATCATTAAGATAATTATCTCAGTGGAGGTCCTCCAGTAAGATACTCAAAGATCTTTAAGAATACAGACATTATAATACTTTTCTGATATTAAAGTCACTGAAATTACCTTTTTAAAATTAATTAACACTCTGGTATGTTCAGAATGTTCTATAAGACAGATCTGAGATAGTATTTAAAAACACTCAGCTCAGCCTCTTCTACAAAGGGAGACAATGCTTGTAAACATTGCTGAACTATTCCTTTACCTACGGTTACTTATTACCAACCACCGTAGTGTTTATATGGTATGACTATGACTTACATTAGTCAAAATCTGCAAGGAAAGAACTTCGACATTGTACCCAACTTTAGGGATACTTCATGTTAATACTAGTGTTGTGACAATGAGCTATGCTGTTTTGTTCTATAGTACAAGGGAATGGTGCCAGACAGCTTAAAATTCTGACTTTAAATTATCTGTGTGCTTCAGAGATTTGGGCAGGAGAAGGGGAGGAGCCCAGCGTCTGTGAACATTTCTGTTATCTGTGTTGACCATGGAACAGGTAAACGTCTGTAGACATCATTTTGATTTCTTGGTACTATTGTTAAAGATGCTTTTGTCTCAAGTTCTTCCCTTCAGAAGTACTTAGAATGATAAAGGGAATTTTTATCTTTGACCATCCATGGGGCCAGATCCTGGGCTCCCAGGAAAGCTATCCCTTAACATTTTACCAAGCTCAAAATGATGGGGCAAAACCTCAGTGCATAGGCCCTATTTCTGTCCTAAGCACATGTTTCACATCTGCTATGAGAAGAAAAAGATCACCAAAGACTGCCATTGCAAACATAAAGATAAGGAAAACAGAAGAACCTCTCCTGCTCCCATAAGATTAAAGTCATACTGAATTGCACAAACTGAAAACATATGAAAAAGTTCTGGAATTTTCTTCCTCATGATGATGTGTACAAAAAAAACAGAATATAGAAATTTTCCCCAAATGTTCCTTCCCTGGAGTCCTCCTATTCTTTAAGATTTTATTTATTTATTTATTTAAGAGAGAGAGAGAGTGCACACAAGCCAAGGTAGAGGGAGAATCAGGTTACCACTGAGCAGGGAGCCTGATGTGGAGCTCAATTCAGGGCTTGATTCCAGGATCCTGGGATCATGACTTGAGCTGAAGGCAGACACCTAAAGGCTGAGCCACCCAGGTGCCATGGGCTCTCCCTTTTTTGTGAAGATTGTGTCTCCCAGGCAGCTGTCTTGACTTGGGTTTGAATAAAAATCTCTTCCTTTCTCTCTAAAATGTTTAAAAGGGTTTGTCATTTAGTGTCAATAATAGCAATATGTCTTCTTTTTAAGTGAAGAGTATTCCTGGTTTACAACTCCAACAGCACAGAAGGGCGGTTGTTCTCATTCATCCTGGAGCTTCCCTGCAGAAGCAAGCACATGTATATAAATTGCAGCACAAATGGCTCATCCTAGAGGGTGCGTTGAAGGTCTAAGAAGTACTGCCCACTCTAGGGGTGAGAGTTCATCCCACTTGGAGCATTAGTATTTGGGTCTTAATATTGTCTTGGAAATGTGGGAAACCATTGCATTTACTGAAGCCCAAGACTCAGAAGGTCTGAGAACAGCTGACCTGCTCAGGATCCAGGCACAGCTCCTCAGGTAGTGTTGGTGCAGGAATGGAAGGGGCAAGGCTCTGAGGGTGGTCTGCAGCTAGAGGGATGTGGGGAATGGGCCCTGTGTGAGGGGGCCCTGCTACAAACTCCTCGCATGCCTCTGTGTCCCAGTCAGCTGTACAGGTGGGAAGGGACTCTAGGACCACCTGCATATACAGGAAGGCACCAGTATAAATTCCAGTGGCTGGATGCAGGCAGTCACAGCAAGCAATGGGCGTGTGGCACCACCCTCCCTTACGAATAATCCTGTGGGGGTGGAGCTACCTTTCTGTGGGTATGCCCCCAGCTGCCCAGGATGCAGCAGTGAGGTAGGAGAAGGCGAGATTGATCTGTGGGGGTTCCCTCATGCGTGAATAGACACTGTGGACCAGGGTAGGGACCTGGGGGTAGGTTGAGCCCCACGTGGGAGGTTGGGATATGGGAAGGGGGCATGGAATGAGCTAATCTTGGGAACTCAAATGAGATCTCCTTTTTCCCTTGAAAGTCTCTTCTGCCCTATATCCATTAATTGGCCGTATCTCCAAGATCCCTGAACTCTAGGGCGCCCACTCACTCCAGGTTTTGTGGGGTGAGTTGTGGACATTTCAGGTTTCCCAGTGTTCTCCAGGAAAAGTGGATTTAAGGACGTCACACAGTCCCCACGTCATTAAGTTGCACCCCGGTCTCTGACACAGTGCAGGTAATGGACCTTGAGCAGCAGCTCCAGTTCAGCAGGGTCCCCGTGTTCAGGCACAAGTGTGGCAGCACCGACCTTAGAGCCACCCACCAACTTCAGCATTGTTCCCTGTGTCCCTAGGAGATGATAATGGCCTCAGGATCATGCAGGTGGGTCCTCCAAGTTCCTTTCTCTGGCCGCAGGCACAGGTATGGTGGTAACAGCCCCAGAGGCATCCATCCATTTTATCATTGTGCCCTGTGTCCCTCATGGATGGTGGCGATAGGCTGTCAGGATTGTGCAGGAGAGTCCTCCAAGTGTCTGTTCTCCCAGGCACAGGTGTGGTGGCAACAAATTTTAGAGTAGTACCCCATCTTCAACACTGTGCCTCGTGCCCTGGGGTTGGTGGTCATAGGCTGCAGGATCCTGCAGGAGAGTCCTCCAGTTGGGGGCCTGGAAGCTGGAGTAAACCAGACCTCAGTCAAGTTGCACAAGGAACAGGTGAGTTGAGGTCTTCATTTGTAAGAGTAATCTCACTTTTCCAACAAAGACAGAGTCATCAGTCTACTTTTGATGAAGATAATTACTACTTAAGAAAAAAGTGTGTGTGGGGCACCTGGGTGGCTCAGTGGGTTAAGCCTCTGCCTTCCGCTGAGGTTGTGATCCCACGGTCCTGGGATCGAGCCTCAAATTGGGCTCTCTGATTAGGAGGGAGCCTCTTTCCTCTTCTCTCTTTGTCTGCCTTCCAGACTGCTTGTAATCTCTCTGTCAAATAAATAAATAAAATCTTAAAAAAAAGAAACAAGTGTGTGTTTCCCCTTCTCCTAGGAACTGAAACAGATGTGCAGGCCATAGATTGCAGATGCCTATTTGTGCCCACCTGACAGCATTTCTCTGCTCTGGCTCCAGAAAACCTGAAGTTTTGAACACCAGAATCTGGGTCAGTGATGCAGCTTGTCACAGGACATTTATGTTCCGAGAAAGCAGCAGATACAGTGGGCTCAATGTCACATCCATGTCAGGAGTAGAGGTAAAACTTCTCATTAACTCAAAATCTCCTGGACTTTTCTCTTTCCTCTAGTTGAGCCACGAAGTAAAACTTATGTCATTGTCAGCATTCTGGATTTGGTTCAAGAGTTACTCAGTTTCCCTGCAGGTAGGCCATTTCAGGGAATACCCTTTTATCTGTTGATTTATTGCTTACAAAATATCATCTGAACATCTGTTTCTGAGGAAATCACTTATTGGAAAAAAGTGATAAGATTTACCCCGTGTGTGTGTGTGTGTGTGTGTGTGTGTGTGTGTGAGTGTGTGTGTGTGTGTTTAAAGATTTTATTTATTTATTTGACAGACAGAGATAACAAGTAGGAAGAGAGGCAGGCAGAGAGAGAGAGAGGAGTTAGCAGGCTCCACGCAGAGCAGAGAGCCCCATGCGGGGCTCAATCCCAGGACCCTGGGATCATGACCTGAGCCAAAGGCAGAGGCTTTAACACACTGAGCTACCCAGGCGCCCCAGCTCTTTGTGTGTTTTTAACATACAATTTCATCCCTTATCTAACAAGGTTTATTCCGTTGGGCCTAGGGTATAGTTAGGTGGCCAACATATAGAGTTGGGTGGCTTTTTGTCATCAGATACAGACTTGGATGATGTCATTTGTCAAAGGTGATGTTTCCTAATTTATCAGTCTTTTCATCAGAAGAGTTATAATTAACGTATAGGGAAAATTCAAAGTTATTCAAAGTATCCATTTACTGTTTAAAAGTTGACCTTGGTTTTCTAATTTAACTAAATGCATCATCTAGATACTTTGACGTGCTGTATTTTTTCTGCAGTTTCTTTGGTGGTAGAGTCAGAAGGAGAGACTTTGGAAATTCTTATGGATAGATGCTTGCTGGTGGCTCCAAGGAGCTTGGTGTCAGGAGTACTGGGGTGAGTTCTGCAACTGCTTGCCTGACCTTACGTGAGTTAGGTTATACCACAGAGTTTCTGTTTCCTCCTTATGAATCTGCTGGCAGGTAATATCTATGGAAAGGCTTTTTACACAGAAACTGTAATGTATATTGAAGAGTAAATTAAAATCAGATGATTTGGCTGTATTGTTCTGTAAATAATAGTTTTAATCCTTGCCCCCAACAGGATACCTGGGTGGCTCAGTGGGTTAAAGCCTCTGCCTTCGGTAGAGATCAGGTCATGATCTCAGGATCCTGGAATTGAGCCCCACATCAGGCTCTCTGCTCAGCAGAGAGCCTGCTTCCCTTTCTCTCTCTCTGCCTGCTTGTGATCTCTGTTTAAATAAATAAATAAAATCTTTACAGAAATAGATTTAAACCCTCCTGTCATGAGATATGGTATTTTATTGCACAAGGAGTCCTCAGAAGGCTATAATGAAAGTGTCAGGTCACAGAGCACATTCAGATTCCATTGGTAGGTTAGTGACCATTTACCAGGTAGGAGGTAAGTGGAGAGAAATATGACAGAAGGCAAAAGTAGGTGTTAACCATTCATTAAGTAGCATTCTGCATTTCTCATGAAAGCCTTGGGCCAGTGTAATTTTGGAAGAAGGAGAAGGAATCCTGGAGCTTTCTGGCAGACAGGGTAATTCCAGGTCTGAGTAGAGCTTACAGGGGTCCCAGAGTAGAGCTGAGTGCATTCTGCAAGAGGTTGTGGGCAGGACTGGCTCCAGGGGGTGGCTGTGTCTCCCGTGTGACGGCCGTGGGCAGTTTCCTGGATGAGGACAAGTGAGCCACAGGTGGAGAACTGGCAGAACACCTTCTTCTGTGCCACCAGCCTCACCCAACACACACAACCTCATTGTCTGTCCCTGTCACTCAAATTCTGACTGCTCTGTGCTGCCAGGACGAGAGGTTGGTTTGTGCTCCTTTCTTTGCATGTCAGTGAAGTTTCAAAACTTTGATTATGGAAGGGACGCCTGGGTGGCTCAGTTGGTTAAGCAGCTGCCTTCGGCTCAGGTCATAATTCCAGCATCCTGGGATTGAGTTCCACATCGGGCTCCTTGCTCGGCAGGGAGCCTGCTTCTCCCTCGGCCTCTGCCTGCCTCTCTGTCTAATTGTGCTCACTCTCGCTCCTCTCTCTCTCTGAAAAATAAATAAAATCGTAAAAAAAAAAAAACTTTGATTATGGAAATGGCGAGTCATCAGAATGGCTATTATTCTTATTTCCTGCTCTTGAATTCACCACAGTGAATCATACCTGCTAGTGGAAGGGGAGATCTGTGTGTTTTTATTTCCTGTTTAAATTAAACAATGGGAAAACAATCTTTTGAGGAATTAAAAAACCCTTCATGGGGACTCATGTTTTTCTCTTCTGTGAACCACTTTCTGATAGTAGAAACTTTTTTTTTTTTTAAATTAAAGCTCAGACTCAGAGCTGTAACAGGGTGCTGTGCCCTTTGTGAGGGGGAGAAACAGAGGAGGAGTGTAGGTTGTTTAGGAGCTTGGGGTGTGGCTCATTATGCTCCCAGTGCCACACAAGCCCCTGTTAGCCTTCCTTGACAGTGGGTGGGGGAGATAGGGGTTGCTGCTCACCTGGTAGACAATCCTGGTCTCTGAAACCTGACCCACTGAATCACTATTGACTTGAACTGGGTAATTTATGAAGAAAACAGAATGAACCCTGAAGGGTGCCTATATCTTTTGCACTCAGACAATTCCATGGAGCAAAGGAACTCATCACCCATGAGACATGTCAGGATCCCTGAGTGTGTGGGCTTTGCTCCCTGGGAAGAGGTTGTGTCTTCATCCTTATCTGAACCAGAACCATGTTGTCTGGTTACCAAGATCCAGACTTTTATGTGACCATGGGATTATTATTATTGTTATTTTAAGGAAGCAATGTAGGCACTGTCTTCAAGATACAAATGTCAAAAGGAAAAACAAAAGGATATATATATATATATATATATATATATATATTTATAATATATATATATATATTTATAATGACTAAACTTGTGTTATCTCTCATTGGTAAGGGTAACTTAGGGCTGCCCATATGAGAAAGACCACGGAATTATATTTTGATCGAAGTGTGCTGTGCAAGTGTAGTGTATGTGTGGATTTTTTATTTATTTTGTTTTATTTTTTAATTTTTAAAGATTTTTATATAAACATATAATGGAAGTTTAGCCCAAGGGGTACAGATCTGTGAATCACCAGGTTTACACACTTCACAGCACTCACCATAGCACATACCCTCCCTTATGTCCATAACCCCACCACCGTCTCCTGACACCCCCTAGAAACCCTGTTTATTTTGTGAGATTAAGAGTCACTTATGGTTTGTCTCCCTACCGATCCCATCATGTTACATTTATTATTTTCCGAACACTGAACCACCCCCACGTTGCATCTCCACTTACTCATGTCAGGGAGATCATATGATAGCTGTCTTTCTCTGATTGACTTATTTCACTATGCATAATACTCTCTAGTTCCATCCATGTTGTCACAAATGGCAAGATTTCATTTCTTTTGATGGCTGAATATTATTCCATTGTGTGTGTGTGTGTGTGCCACATCTTCTTTATCCATTTTTCTGTTGATGGGCATCTAGGTTATTTCCATAGTTTGGCTATTGTGGACATTGCTGCTAAAACCATTCGGGTGCACATGCCCATTTGGATCACTAGACTTGTATCTTTAGAGTTAATACCCTGTAGTGCAAAAGTTGGGTCATAGGGCAGTTCTATTTTCAACTTTTTGAGGAAATTCCATGATGTTTTCCAGAGTCGTTGCACCAGCTTGCATCCCACCAACAGTGTAGGAGGGTTCCCCTTTCTTTGCATCCTTGCTAGCAAAGGATTTTGATTTTAGCCTGGCTTGTTGATTTTAGCCATTCTGACTGGTGTGAGGTGGTATCTCATTGTGGTTTTGATTTGTAATTCCCTGATGCCGAGTGATTTGGAGCATTTCTTCATGTGTCCGTTGGCCATCTGGATGGCTTCTTTGCAGAAATGTCTGTTCATGTCCTCTGCCCATTTCTTGATTGGATTATTTGTTCTTTGGGTGTTGAGTTTGCTAAGCTCTTTATAGATTTTGGATACTAGCGGTTTGCATATATCTTCTCCCATTCTGTCAGTTGTCTTTTGGTTTTGTTAACTGTTTCTTTTGCTGTTAAAAAACTTTTGCACTTGATGAAATTCCTATAGTTCATCTTTGCCCTTGCTTCCCTTGCCTTTGGCGATGTTCCTAGGAAGAAGTTTCTGCAGCTGAGGTTGAAGAGGTTCTTGCCTGTGTTCTCCTCAAGGACTTTGATGGATTCCTTTCTTACCTTGCGGTCCTTCATCCATTTTGTGTCTATTTCCATGTGTGGTCCAAGGAAAAGGTCCAATTTCATTTTTCTACATGTGACTGTCCAATTTTCCCAACACCATTTGTTGAAGAGGCTGTCTTTTTTCCATTGGACATTCTTTCCTGCTTTGTTGAAGATTAGTTGACTATAGAGCAGAAGTCTACTTCTGGGCTCTCTATTCTTTTCCTTTGATCTGTATGTCTGTCTTTGTGTCAGTACCATACTGTCTTGATGATGACAGCTTTGTAATAGAGCTTGAACTCCGGAATGGTGATGCCACCAACTTTGGCTTTCTTTTTCAATATTCCTTTGGCTATTCGAGGTCTTTTCTGGTTCCATATAAATTTTAGGATTATTTCTTCCATTTCTTTGAAGAAATGGATGGGATTTTGGTAAGGATGGCATTAAATGTGCAGATTGCTTTAGGTATAATAGACATTTTCACAATATTTGTTCTTCTAATCCAGGAGCATAGAACATTTTTCCATACCTTTGTGTCTTCCTTAATTTCTTTCATGAGTACTTTATAGTTTTCTGATTATAGATTCTTTGCCTCTTTGGTTAGGTTTATTTCTAGGTATTTTACGGTTTTGGGTGAAGTTGGAAATGGGATTGACTTCTTAATTTCTCTTTCTTCTGTCTTGTTGTTGTTGTAAAGAAATACAACTGATTTCTGTGCATTGATTTTATATCCTGACACTTTACAGAACTCCTGTACAAGTTCTAGCATTTTGGAGTGGATCCTTTTGCGTTTTCCACACAGAGTGTCATATAACTGCAAAGAGTAATAGTTTGTCTTCTTTGTCGATTTGGATGCCTTTAATTTCTTTTTGTTGTCTGATTGCTGAGGCTAGGAATTCTAGTACTATGTTGAATAGCAGTGGTGATAATGGACATCCCTGATGTGTTCCTGACCTTAGCAGAAAAGTTGGGTTTAGGCTTCCTTTGTTGTTCTTTCTCCAGCTCCTTTAGGTGTAGGGTTATTTTCTGTATTTCAGACCTTTCTTGTTTCTTGAGAAAGGCGTATATCACTATATATTTTCCTCTCAGGACTTCCTTGCTGTTTTCCACAGATTTTGAACTGTTGTGTTTTCATTATCATTTGTTTCCATGAATTTTTTCAATTCTTCTTTAATTTCCTGGTTGGCCCATTCATTCCTTAGAAGGATGCTGTTTAGTCTCCATGTATTTGTGTTCTTTCCAAATTTACTCTTGTGATTGAGTTCTAGCTTCAGAGCATTGTGGTCTGAGAATATGCAGGGAATAATCCCAATTTTTTTTAAGTTTATTTATTTATTTATTTGACAGACAGAGATCACAAGTAGGCAGAGAGGCAGGCAGAGAGAGAGGAGGAAGCAGGCTCCCCACTGAGCAGAGAGCCTGATGAGTGTTTTGATCCCAGGACTCTGGGATCATGACCTGAGCCGAAGGCAGAGGCCTTAGCCCACTGAGCCAACAGGCCGCCCCGATCCCAATCTTTTGATACCAGTTGAGACATGATTTATGACCCAGGATGTGATCCATTCTGGAGACTGTTCCATGTGTGCTAAAGAAGAATGTGTATTCTGTTGCTTTGGGATGAAATGTTCTGAAGAGATCTGTTATTTCAATTGGGTCCAGTGTGTCATTTAAGGCTTTTATTTCCTTGTTGATCTTTTGCTGGAAGATCTTTCCATTTCAGTGAGGGGAGTGTTAACGTCCCCTACTATTATTGTATTATTGTCAATGCGTTTCTTTGATTTTGTTACTATTAATTGGTTTATATATTTGGCTGCTCCCAAGTTAGGGGCATAGATATTTAGAATTGCTAGATCTTCTTGTTGGACAGACCCTTTGAGAATGACATAGTGTCCTTCCTCTTCTCTTATTATAGTCTTTGGCTTAAAATCTAATTGATATCCTATAAGGATTGCTACCCCAGCTTTCTTCTGATGTTCATTAGCATGGTAAATTGTTTTCCACCTCCTCATTTTAAATCTGGAGATGTCTTTGGGTCTAAATTGAGTTTCTTGTAGACAGCATATTGATGGGTTTTGTTTTTTTATCCATTCTGATACCCTGTGTCTTTTGATTGGGGCATTTAGCCCATTTAGATTCAGGTTAACTATTGAGAGATACGAATTTTGTGCCATTGTATTGCCTGTAAGGTGACTGTTACTGTGTATTGTCTCTGATCCTTTCTGATCTAGTACTTTTAGGTTCTCTCTTTGATTAGAGGACCCCTTTCAATATATCCTGCACAGATGATTAGGTGTCTGCAAATTCTTTGCATATTCAGTATTTGTTTGTCCTGGAAGATTTTTATCGTTCCTTCTATTTTCAATGATAGCCTAGCTGGATATAGTATTCTTGGCTGCATGTTTTTCTTGTTTAGTGCTTTGAAGTTCTTTCTGGCCTGCCAGGTCTCTGTGGGTAAGTCCACTGCCAATCTAATATTTTTACCATTGTATGTTACAGACTTCTTTTCCTGAGCGTCTTTCAGGATTTTCTCTTTGTTGCTAAGACTTGTAAATTTTACTATTAGGTGACAGGGTGTGGACCTATTCTTATTGATTTTGAGTGGGGAATCTCTTGATGCTTGTTCCCTTTGCCATATTAGGGAAATTCTCTATAATAATTCCCCCTAATATACTTTCTGCTCCCCTCTCTCTTTCTTCTTCTTCTGGAATCCCAATTATTCTAATAATTTCATCTTATGGTGTCACTTAACTCTCAAATTCTCTGCTCATGGTCCAGTATTTGTTTGTCTCTCTTTTGCTCAGCTTCTTTATTCTCTGTCAGTTGGTCTACTATATCACTATTTTTTCTTCTGACTCATTTATCCTAGCAGTAAGAGCCTGATTTTTTATTGCACCTCATTAATAACTTTTTTGTTTTCAACTTGGTTAGATTTTAGTTATGTCATTTCTCCAGAAAGGACTTTTATCTCTCCAGAGAGGGTTTCTCTAATATCTTCCATGCCTTTTTCGAGCACAGCTAGAACCTTGAGAGTTGTCATTCTGAACTCTAGATCAGACATATTACCAATATCTGTATTGATTAGGTCCCCAGCCTTTGGTACTGCCCTTGTTCTTTTTTTTTGTGATGAGTTTTTCTGCCTTGTCATTTTGTCCAGATAAGGAAAGTCTCAATCACTTCTTGAGATGGTTGATCTCAAGAAGGGTGGCAAAGACCCCAGGAAAATGTGCTTTAACTAAATAAGAAGAGACTCCAAATCGTTGAAGGGAGATATATATTATATGGGATATATATATTATATATAATATATATCTCCCTCCATATATATATATATATATATATATATATATATATATATATACATATATATATATATATATCAGTCTAATATATATATATATATATATATTAGTCTGGTAACTAGAACTGGGTTACCACTTAATTACTTAATTTTGGGAGTATTTTGGTCTCTTAGAAGAAACTACCTCCCAACATTTTAAAGAATGAAGAACATATTTAAGCGTAAACACAATGAAGGGAGGGAATATGCCTATAAAGATGAAAAAAATTTTCTAAAAAAAGGAGTTGATAAAGTAAGTTGGTTGGGATAAAAAGGAAAAATAAAGTGGGGAGAATTTGCTCGGGCTGGAGACTAGAACAAGCCCAAGATAGATTTAGAGTGTATTTTGATCTATTAGAAGAAATTGTACCCCAAATTTTTTTAGAAGAAAAAACCCATGTGTATACAAAAATAAAGTTCAATACAATGAAGGATAAAATATGATTATAATAATGAAGGTAAAAAAAATATTATTTTTAAATGAAAGGCATTGTTAAGGTAAACTAGTTAACATTAAAAGAAGAAAGGGTAAAAGTTAAAAAAAATTAGCAGAAGAAAAAAAAAGAAAATTAAAAAAACATTAACTGCAAGACTAAAGAATCATGGGGAAAAGGCCATGAATTCTCTGCTTTGCTTTCTCCTCCTCTGGAATTTTGCTGTTATCCTTGGTAAATGAACTTGGTCTTGGCTGGATTTCTTGTTGATCTTCTGACGGAGGGGCCTCTTGTAGTGATTCTCAAGTGCTTTTGCCGGAGGTGGAATTACACCGCCTTTACCAGGGGCCAGACTAAGTAAACTTCAGGAGCTTTTCTTCCCTGAACACTTTCTGTAGAGTTCTGGAGGACGGGAATGAAAATGCTGGCCTCCCCGTCTCTGCAGCCCAGAGTAGACGAGAGCTTGGGTCCCCACTCCTCAGTGCGCACTCAGAGAAAAGTGCTCAATTACTCCCGTCTCCCTGGTCTCCAGCCACACTCAGAACTCACCCAGCCTGTGCCGGGTTCAAGGTAACCCCGAGTTGAGAGCTCACTTCTCTGCTCTGTCTCTGTAGCCAGCTTCCCCACTCTAATACCTGCGAGCTCTTTCATAATCAGACACCCCAGATCCATCTGTGACCAGAAGGATCTGTGACCGAACCTTCTGGGGCCAAGCTGACCCCGCATGGACTTCATCCCAGTTTAGCCTCTGGAGCAATGTCCCTCAGTGGAGCAGACTTTTAAAAGTCCTGATTTTGTGCTCTGTTGTTCTGCCACTTGCCAGGAGCTGGCTCCTCCCACCACAAGTCTATCTTGCTGTCACTGTGGATTCACTTCTCTGCTGGTCCTACCTTTCATAAAGTGGTTGATTCTCTGTTTCTAGAATTGTTTCTCTTCTTCTATTTGATCTCCTGTTGGATTTGTAGGTGTTCACAATGCTTTGACAAGCTATGTAGCCCATCTCCTGCTACCTGATGTTGTCTTAACCAGCTGCTTCTCAACCATCTTGTGTGTGTGTGTGTGTGTGTGTGTGTGTGTGTGTGTGTGCGTGTGTGTGTGTTTAAAGATTTTATTTGACACAGAGGGAGAAACATCACAAGTAGGCAGAGAAGCAGGCAGAGAGAGGGGGAAGCAGGTTCCCTGCTGAGCAGAGAGCCTGATACAGGGCTCACCCCCAGGATGCTGAGATCATGACCTAATCTGAAGGCTGAGGCTTAACCCACTGAGACACCCAGGTGCCCAACACATGTAGTGTTTTATTCTATCATTTTCCTTACTTCTCTGAAGGGAAAAGGAAGTGGTGACTGGAGCCTGGTTTCTGATTTGAAGGAATGAGATATAAGAGATTTGAAAAAATAGTGTTCATGCTGACATGGTTCTCAGTGCACAGTGAGCAAAGGTTTGAATCTTGGACTTGGAGGTGTTGGTGTTCAGGGAAGATGATGTCCAAGTTTCCAGCATGTAGAGTCACTTGGCTGGTCTTTCTACTTGGACCAGTACCTGCCTTCCTAAGGGGAGCTTGAAAGTGGCTTGGAACCCTAGGGCACTTGAGGAATGATTTGGATAAGACACCTGGGTGGGCCAGTGTAGACAAACTAAGGGAATTCCAGAGCTAATGATGAATACATTTCTGAGGATGGAGTTTGCTTCTCTGTGAGTAGCATTGAGTTGGGGCGGAAAGCAGTCTCTGGATCTTAGGACTCATCGTGTGAGCAGGTCTGAACCGGAATGCATTGTCAGATCAGACACCTGGGAGATTGTGAGGCCATGGTGGTGGACCATTACTCTTGAGGGAAGGCCATACTGCTCCATGGATAGGGCTCTGCTACCTGGTCAGCCCTACTACTGCAGATGTACCACGAAAGTTATTTTCTCTTTGGTTCTCATGCTCTTGGCTCAGCAGGGTGGTTGGTGGGAAACCACCCACAGGCAACCTTATTGATTCTTGTCCAGGTGCCCCTTGCTTCCTCAGATGAGGAACAGCAGGTATTCTCTACCTGGTGTCTATTAATTCAACCATCAGAAGCACTTCTTCCAGAGCCACATCCCTGAGAAATCCTTCACTTTCCTGTGCTGTGTGGAAGAGGCCATTTTTCATTTGGAAGTGAAATCTCAGATCCTGCTATTAGATTCCAAGGCCACACAGTACTCCATTCTCCATGATGCTCTAGTTGTGCTTGAGTCCTGATGTGCAAGACTGAGGCCAAACCTGGGCAGCCTGCTGCTGCTGCTGCTCAATTTGTTTCCCAGAGTCAAGAGTCTCATATGTTTTTTCTCCTTCTCAGATATCTTCCAATTCAGGTTTCCCACCCTGTCCCTATGATCCTCTGTGTTGTTCCTTATATTCCACATATGAGTGAAACCATATGATAACTGTCTTTCTCTGCTTGATGTATTTCACTTAGCATAATCTCCTCCAGTTCCAGCCATGTCAATGCAAATGGTAAGTATTCATCATTTCTGATGGCTGAGTAATATTCCATTGTATATATGAACCACATATTCTTCTTCTTTTTTTAAAGGATTTTGTTTATTTGACACAGAGAGAGAGAGACAACTATCACAAATAGGCAGAGAGGCAGGCAGCTATAGGAGGGGAAGCAGCTCCCCACTGTGTAGAAAGCTTTATGCATGCTCGATCCCAGGAACCTGAGATCTTGACCTGAGCCACAGGCAGAGGCTTAACACACTGAGTCACCCAGGGGCCCCTGAACCACATCTTCTTTATACATTAATCTGTTGAAGGACATCTCTGCTCCTTCCACAGTTTGGCTATTGTGGACATTGCTGCTAGAAACACTGGGGTGCATGTGCCTCTTCATTTTACCAAATCCATATGGTAGATACCCAGGAGTGCAATTGGTGGGTCATAGGGTAGCTTTATTTTTAATGTCTTGAGGAAACTCCGTGCTGTTTTTCAGAGTGAGTGTACCAGCTTGCGTTCCAACCAACAGTGTAAGAGGGTTCCCTCTTAACCCTCTTACACTGTTGTGTAATATGTTTCACATCCTCATCAACATTTGTTGTTCCCTGTCTTTTAATTTTTGACATTCTAACAGGTGTAAGGTGGTGTCTCATTGTGATTTTGATTTTTATTTCCCTGATTGCAAGGCATGTGGAGAATGTTTTCATGTGTCTGTTAGTCATCTGTATGTCTTTTTGGAGAAGTGTCATTTTAGGTCTTCTGACCATTTCTTGAGTGGACTCTTTGTTTTTTGGGGTGTTGAGTTTGAGAAATTCTGTGTAAATCTTGGATACCAGACCTTTAACTCTAATAGCATTTGCAAATATCTACTCCCATTTTACACGTTGCCGTTTAGTTTTGCTAATTGTTTCCAAGCGTTTCATCTTGATGAAGTACTGAAAGTTTATTTTTGCTTCTGTTTCCCTTGTCTTTAGAGACTTGTCTTGAAAGAAGTTGCTGTGTTGGAAATCGAAGAGGTTGCTGCCTGTGTTCTCTAGGATTTTGGTGTGAGACAGGAATTAATCATCTTTCTTTCCTGATTGTATTTGAGACCTCTCTCCTTCTTGGTGAGTCTAGCTAAGGCTTTGTTAGTTTTGTTTATCTTTCCAACAAAGGCAGTTCTTATTTTCATTGATCTTTTGTCTTTTTAGTCATCATTACTGATTTTCACATTCCGTTTTATTACCTTATTCCTACTGATTTGGGATTTGCTTGTTTTTTTTAACATTTCTTTATCATGTAAAATTATAGTGTTTACAGGACAGCTTTCTTGTGGACTGATGGGGACCTGAATTTCTATGAACTTCCCCCTTAGAACTAATTTTGCTGTGCCCCTTACATTTTTGTAGGTTTTTCTTTTTGTCTCGAGGTACTTTTAAAATTTCTTGATTTCTTCTTTGACTGTTGGTAGTTTATTACCATGTTGTTAAATCTCTACATATTTTTGACTCTCGCATTTTCTTCTTGTGATTGATTTCTAGTTTCATAACATTGTGGTTGGACAATATTTGAATCAGCAGGTGAGGGGAACATTCAGGATAAAGTTTTGTTTACTGGGCTTTTTTTCTGAGGGCAGAGAATGAGCTCCATACAGTGGAAGGTGTTGGGTTGGCAAGTTCCAGGAATGCAGGAAGAACAATGGAAATGACTGCCGCCGGGTCCCGCTGTCTTCCAGCCTCCACCCCCACTTTCCTTCACCCTTGACTCTCCAGCCAAAAGGATGTATGCCCAGGTCATGTCCCCTTAGGTAACCTGATACCTATGAGGGAAACAGATGAAAGACCCCTGCCAACTCCCTCCCAGTGTGACTTCCCCTACTCTCTTTCTGGAATCAAGGAACTTTGACAGAGGGTACCCACCTCCTCCCGGAGCAACTTTCCTGGTTCCCCTTCTCTTGAGCCCTGAAACTTTGCAGGAGAGTGCCTTTAATAAATCTTGCCTTGCACCCACTTCGCCTGGCGTGTTTATCTCGCCTATAAAACCTTACATTTGGTGCCCAAAACCCGGGAGGGTTTTGAGAGCCTCCCACCCTGGTGAGGAGGCTCTCTCCTCTCCCTTGCCAGACCTGGACCTGCCTTTCCCAACGCCACTTCTGAAGCCATGGTGAGTTTCCCCGGATTCCGTGCCTCTGTTTGAAAAGCCCTGCCCTAATGGCGCCCACGTCAAGGCAGACCCCGCTGGTCACCAGGTGACCTCTGTGACTCTGAGAAGCTGGGAGACATCCTAACCTCTAGGGTATTTGACACAGTTTTTCTGCAACCCAGTGGTGGATGAAGGGATGCCTTCCTCCTGCCCTCGGGTTGTCTGGTAAGGAGTCTTGGGGACCTCCCAATCCAAATTCAACCCTAAAACATCCCGGGCGTGTTTTAGGCCTGTTGGACAATCTTAAAACCCTGGAACTGGGCCAGGACCTGCAAAAATGACGTTACTATACTGTAGCTTGGCCACAATACTGATTAGACAGTCAGTCCCAATGGTCTCCAGAAGTCATGTTTAATTATCAGATTTTCATGGACCTAAATAACCTCAATAGACACCAAGGCAGATGGGCCAAGGTCCCTTAAGTTCAGGATTTCTGAACCAGCACCCTTGTTTACCCGTCCCTCTCCCCACTCCTATCCGAACTTCTGACAAATTTATCCACAGTAAATATGAAACTTTAATCAATGTTTAATAAAGCTCTTGTTATTTGTTAAAATCTGTTACCAAAGAAATGACTAAACGGATGGTTAATTGTCTGTCTCAAAGTTTTAATGGGTAATTGCTGAGATAGCTTTCAAAGTCTTTGGTAACCTGAAAGTTTTAAGTTTTGCTTGGATGACAAATGGGATTAAATCTGTTGGACATTTAGGTCTTTTCCAAAGGGATAAAATGCCAAGTCATGTATTACTGAACATAGCTTTGTGCTTTTGACTTCTTACAGCAAAGAAAATAAGAATATTTAAATCTGTTGGTAAGCATGGCTTGTGCTTAACTGATTCATAAATTGGCATCTAAAGAATTCTGTTATAGCCGTTCATGATTAATAACTGACTAGAGGTTAATAACTAAAGGTGTTTCTAAGAGTACAAAATTCTGCTAAATAAAGGAAGCAACTCTGTGTGTAGGAAAGTAGAAGATATATGAGAAATATTTAAGGAATGGGAGTATATTTTATTGAAAGTGAAAGGAGATAATTTTGTCCTAAGTGAGATGGCTTTTTGAGACAAAACCTGAATGCAAAGGAAAGTTGTAGAAGGTTTGTGAAGGGAAATCATTCAGGAACCCAATGAAAACCCGGCCATGTTTCTTAACCAACTTACTGAGGCGCTGACTCAATACACTTGCCTAGACCTGGCCTCTCCAGCAGGGGCGATTGTTTTAGCTACTCACTTTATTTCTCAGTCAGCCGCCGACATTCGGCAAAAATTAAAGAAAGTGGAGGAGGACCCTCAAACTCCCATTTCTGATCTGGTGAAAATGGCATTTAAAGTCTTTAACTCCCAGTAGGAGGCAGAACTTAAGCACCAAGCCAGACTCCAACCGAAGGTCCAACTGCGGACCCAAGCCCTGGTAGCAGCCCTAAGGCCGGGAGGTTCTGGGGGTCAACAGAAGGGAGCACCTAACTGCGTCCCTCTGGGGGCCTGTTTCACGTGTGGAGCCAAGGGATACTGGGCCCGTCAATGCCCCAATCCAAAAATGCCTACTAGGCCGTGCCCTCAATGCCGCATAATGGGCCACTGGATATTGGACTGCCCCAACCTCAGGGTATTCCCGGCGCCTCCACGTGGGGGAGACCCTGAGATGGTAAGTTCTGTCTTCCAACTTCTCCTATTGGATGACTGATGGAGCCCAGTCTCAGACACCCCTCTCACCCATGCCGAGCCCAGGGTCATGCTCCAGGTAGTGGGTAAGTCCCTTTCCTTTCTATTGGACACGGCACATGCTTTCCTGCCTTTTTACTCAGCTCCTAATCATCCCTCCTCGTTGCAGTTATGGGAATTGATGGTACTTCCTCCACTCCAAAGGCCAGCCAACCCCTTACCTGCAGCCTGTATGCGTTCCCTTTCTCACACTTCTTCCTCATTATCCCTTACTGCCCTGTTCCCTTACTAGACAGGGACATCCTCCACAAACTTCAGGCCACCATTTGTCTCTCTCCCTCTCCCTTGACTTATGTTCACCTCATCCTTCCTCTATTTCCCGATGACTCGTCCTCTATCCCAGACTGTCTCCCCTCTGTAGACCCACAGATATGGGACATTTCCAGACCTGTAGTAGCAACCCACCAGTGAGGACTCAAGTTTATCAGTGACCGCCTTTGGCAGCAGGGTCTCCTTATTCACATTAACTCTCCAAGGAACTAGATGTCACTTTCCAGGGATGGCAGCACTGCCTCAAGGCCCTAGCGGCAGCCACTTCTCTGACAAAGGAGGCCCTCAAATTTACCTTAGGACAGCCCATCATGGTCTTCTCCCCCCATAGACTGATGGACTGAGTCAGCCACAAATACTTGGCACAGCTCACTCCTTCCCATCTCCAAGTTTACCACCTGCTGTTCATAGAAAACCCCCAGGTCACACTCTGTCTCCCTTCGCCTAAATCCCACCACTCTCTTGCCGACACATTCATCTACCCCCACTCCTCTCCACTCCTGTGCTCAACACCTGGAAGAACTCTCTCCCTCCCATCCAGCACATTGGGACCAGCCCCTGACTGAACCCAATCGCACTATGTTCATGGATTTGGGCTCCCTCATAGCTCCATATGGACGGCGATGTGTGACCTATGCAGTGGTCACCCTGGATGCAGTCATATAAGCAACCCCCCTTCCCATTGGGATTACTTCTCAAAAGGCAGAACTCCTGGCTCTTACCAAGGCTCTTCACTTATCTGAGGGCCAACGGGTCACTCTTTATACTGACTCCAAATATGCTCTCCTTATTACCAACACTCACTCTGTCCTCTGTCGAGAAAGGGGATTTCTCACAACCAAGGGAACCCCCATAGTCAAAGGGCCTCTAATTGCCAAACTCCTTGAGGCTCTCAAGTACCCTACTGAGGTGGCTATTGTCCAATGCCATGGCCGTCAGGCCTCCAAAGACCCCATCTCTTTGGGGAACAACAAAGCTGACTCTGTTGCCTGACAGATGGCCTTAAACTCCTCTCTAGCCCCTCTCCTGTTTCTCAACACTCCTCACAGTCCCTGTACACTGATGAGGAGACTCGGGCCCCTAAAACATTAGGTGGCAGGTTGGATTACAATGGATGGTATTTTGTCCAGGACAAAATTGCCCTCCCAAACAGCCTAATCCACACCCTCTATACTGACATCCACCAGTCTCTCCACATCGGTCCAAAGGCCCTATACCAATTTCTCCAACCTCTCTTTCACCACCCCCTCCTCCAAAAGACCATTAAGGAGGGACAGAAGGCCTGCTGAACCTGTCCTGCGGTCAATGCCCAGGGCGGCCTCCTCAGACCAGGACCCACCCACCAGCTCCAAGGGCATCAGCCAGGCGATTACTGGCAACTTGACTTCAATCACATGCCTCGACACAAAACCTTTAGATATCTACTAACTCTTGTGGACACCTTCACAGGCTGGATCGAGGCATTCCCCACCACTAGGGAAACAGCAGAGGTGGTTGCCGCTGTTCTCATTAAGCACATCATTCCGAGGTTTGGACTCCCTCGAACCCTACAAGCAGACAATGGACCGGCCTTCATCTCCAGCATCACACAACAGATCTCTGAGAGCCTCAACGTCACCTGGAAACTCCATATCCCCTACCACCTCCAATCTTCGGGTAAGGTCAAGAGGGCCAATGGCCTCCTCAAGGAACAACTCACCAAACGCACTCTTGAAACCTGACTGTCTTGGCCAACCCTTTTCTCACTGCACTCACCCGCCTTAGGGCCTCCCCTAGCCACCCATCAGGTCTCAGTCCCTTTGAGCTCCTGTACAGCAGGCCCTTTCTACTCAATCACAACCTGCCTGCCTCTGCTCCACCTCTCCTATCTTGTATGCCTTATCAGACCCTCTTACGAGCCCTCCTAAGGGCTCATGCAGGTTCAACCATCCTCGCCCCTGACAGCCCGAGTGGAGACTTCCCCAGGCCCTAAATGCTGGGGACCAAGTTCTCCTAGGAGAACTTCACCCAAAGTCCTTACAGCCCAGGTGAACCAGCCCCCATACTGTTATTCTTACAACTCCCACAGGGGCAAAATTCCTAGGACACCACCCATGCGTACACATCTCCTCTCTAAAACCATCCCCACAACAGGATGGCTGGACTTCCCAAACCCTGGGGCCCACATGGTTGCAGATTTCCCGCACCACTTCTTCTCACCCTCCTCCTTCTACACCCCCCCATAGCTGTCCCTCAGGTGACCCTGAATTCAGGTGGTACTTCTCCCTAGTGGAAACTTGGGCACCACACGGTCTAGTCAGCTGGTCACCACAGATTGCCAGTCTGGAGGGTGCCAGCCCAACCGGAAATGGCCGTCCTCTCCACCCCCCTCCTGTGACAAAAAAGGGCTGTGTTTCTTCCTCTTGTTATTGGGGTCTCCTTGGTGTCTTCCCTAGTGGCCACCTGGCTGGGCACCGGGGCCATAGCTCACTCCATAGGTGCTACCCGAGATTTATTTGAACAGCTCTGAACAGCCATGGAAGTCTCAGCTGAGTCCTTGGCATCTCTACAATGACAGATTACTTCAGTGGCCCAGGTAGCCCTACAGAACCAGCGAGCCCTGGACCTGCTCACTGCAGACAAGGGAGGAACCTGTTTATTCCTCAATGAAGAATGATGCTATTATATCAATGAATCCAGTGTAGTTGAAATCAATATCAGTGCCCTGACAAAAATCTGCGACTCCCTTGGTGGCCAGCATCACCCTGTAATAAAACCCTCTCAATGGTGGCTCTCCCCCTTAACGACCTGGCTCCTTCCAATCCTAAGTCCCATTATTATCTTCTGCCTATTAGGACTTATCACCCCCTGTGTTCTTTGCTTCATTCAGGAATGAATACGTGAGGTTTCCAGGGTCACTGTCAACCAACTCCTCCTGGATCCCTATACCTGCCTATCCACATACAAAGGACCCTATGATGACGCCCCTTTAACAGCAGGAGGTAGCCATATCTGAGTCCCTGCCCCCATTACAACAAAAAGGTCGGAATGTTGGATTGGCAGGCTCTGGGAGTGCAGAAGGTACAATAGAAATGACCACCGGCTCCAGAGGCTCCTGGAGTGCAGTTGGAACAATGGAAATGACTGCTTCTGGGTCCCGCTGTCTTCCAGCCCCCCCCTTTTCCTTCACCCTTGACTCTCCCACCAAAAGGATGTATGCGCAGGTCACATCTCCATAGGTAAACTGATACTTATGCAGGAAACAGATAAAAGACCCCCACCAACTCCCTCCCAGTGTGACTTCCCCCTCTCCCTTTCCGGAGTCAAGGAACTTCTCCTGAGGGTGCCCATCTCCTCCCAGAGCAACTTTTCTGGCTCCCCTTCTCTTGAGCCCTGAAACTTCGCAGGAGAGTGCCTTTAATAAATCTTGCCTTGCACCCACTTTGCCTGGCGTGTTTATCTCGCCTATAAAACCTTAGAGAAGATTTTGTGAGATGGTGGGGAGTGGTCAACCCTTGTTAGAATTACTGACTACAATGAAGGCAGTGTACCACTGTTTACACCGTATTCCTGATGGATTTGCACTTCGTTAGAAACATTTTCTTTTCTTTTTTTTAAGATTTCATGCATGTTTTTGACAGAGAGAGAGTTCACAAGTAGGCAGAGAGGCAGGTAGAGAGAGAAGGGGAAGCAGGCCCCCTGCTGAGCAGAGAGCCCAATGCGAGGCTCGATCCCAGGCTCCTGAGATCATGACCTGAGCTGAAGGCAGAGGTTTAACCCACTGAGCCACCCAGGCGCCCCAATTAGGAACATTTTCTATGAGGTGCAGGGTTGACCTTCTCTAACAGAAAGGTGCCATGTGGGTTCATGGCATGTCCCCAGGTAAGCAACCAGGATGTATGGTATTGTACGGGAACAGAACTGTCTTTGAAAGTGATAGAAACACATCATGGTGAGCTCCATGACAATAGCCGAGGTCCTGAGTGACCCACTGGGTGTTGGTGGTGGGTGGGGCCGTGGGGTCTGTTAATCTGTCTTATAAGGTCCTGTGGAACTCAGGGACACCCTCCTGTCTGTTGAGTTGTGTGGATACAGGTAGACAGCAGTATCTGGTCAACACAAGGGTTGCACTGGACCAACAGCAGAGGGGCAGTGTGCCCAGGGAGCACTCCATTTCCATAAAAATAGACCAGGGTCTGTGACCATCATTCTTAGCCACAGCATGGGGAAAGGAGGTCGGTAGTGGTGCACACTTCCTAGGTTTGTGGTCAAGACTAGTTTGGAGCCCACTGAAGACAACCATACCTGGCACAGAAGGCATCCAGTCACTGTAGCACCAGAGCACTGTGCCAGCTCTGATGCTGCTGCCTCCTATTTTTCATCATCTTTACGGACATGAGCCTCTGCTTTTGCCCCATGGCCTCCAGGGTATTGCCCTCCCTCCATCTGGCCCTCTCCTCTGCCCTGTGTAACCTGATGCCAGGATACCTTCTCAAGAGGCAGCTCAGTCAGTCCCTTGATGGGACACTTCCATGGATCCTCTGTGAGGTGAGGACGATACCTTGCCCTGGAAGGGGGTTGCAGGTCCCCAGTCAAGAAAGCCACATCTCTCTTTTCAGCCTGACCTCCCCTCCCCTAAGTCTTCCTCAGGGAAGATCTTCTCACTTCATGAGCTGAGAGCTCTGAACTTAAAAACGAATATCGTTTTATATTTCTCAATGCCTTAGTTCATCCATGGCATGTCTTTCAAAACTGCCAGTGGGTTTTTAGCAGTCCTGGAGGTCTGCCTGCTCAAGGAAGGGATGACCTGGGAGTGGCAGCCTTCCTTCCCATCTCCCTCAGCATGTCCCTGAGCCCTGGAGCCATCTGTCCCACTGAGGGTTGAGGGACCCAAGACAGCCCATCTTGAGCCCAGGCTGGGTCAGCTGCATAGACTGATGTATATTAGTAGTGGTGGGAAGCTGGTATGCGCAGTTGAAGACAATTTCTCCTTCTTTTTCCTTCTTCCCTTCCCACACAGAGGTAGCTCAGAACAGTCTTCAAGCCCTATACCTCAAGATCCCATGACCCAGGCTCCCTGCTTTCAGCTGGTGACCTTAGTGGTTTCCTGTCGCTTCTGCCTCCCATACCCACTCTCATGGCCATTCCTAAATCAGGGGAGGGATCCAACCCTTGACTGTACTTGGTCTTCCTCCGGTCCCACGCCCAGCCCACCCACATTTGTCTTCCAGGTATGTGCTTGGAAGCAAGCCCATCAACAGGAACTTATCAGCCAACAGAACCAGGTAATGACCACTGAATTAGAGATCCAGGGTGCATAACAAACCTGCTCTGGAAGCTGTCCCATACTCTATGACAATCTCACACGAAAACAGAAACAATAATAGCTTTCTGGACAGTGAAGTGACATCCGTCTCTAATTACACTCTTGAAAGCATAGGTGCTGACCCTGGATGGAAAGGGACCGTGGCTCCTGTGGGCTACCATTAACAGGAAAAGTATAAGAATTCAGTGAAATTTGAATTCCAAGCATAGAGTGAATAATTATTGTACAGTAAATACTCTCACAAGTAAGTCTTATGAACATTGCATAGCAAAAGTTTTTCCAAATAGTTTACTGAAAGAAAAGAACTTTTTTATTGTTTATTTTAATTCAGGTAGAGTTAACATACAGTGGTATATTAGTTTCATGTGTACAATGTAGTGATTCGGTGATTCTATGTATTACTCAACGGATATCAAGAAAAGTGTACTCTTAGTCCCCGTCATCCATTTCACTCATCCCTCCATCCACTTCCACTCTGGTAACCACAGAGTCGGTATTTTGCTTTGTATCTTCTTTCTCCTTTATTTATGTATATTCGTTTCTTATATTCCATGTAAGAGTGACATTGAAAGGCATTTGTCTTGCTCCAACTGATGAGTTTCACTTAGGACAGTACTCTCTAGCTCCATCCATGTGTCTGCAAATGGCAAGATCTCATTCTTTTTATGGCTGAGTAATTTCCCACTGTGTGTGTGTGTGTGTGTGTGTGTATACATATATCATCTCATTAATCAAATTATCAAGAAATACTTGGATTGCTTCCATATTGTAATATTGTAAATAATGTTGCAAGAAATATAGGGGCTCATGTATCCTTTTGAGTTATTGTTCTCATATTCTTCGGGTAAACACCCGGTAGTGTGATTGCTGGATCACAATGAAGTTCTATATTTAACGTTTTGAGGAACAGTCATACTGTTTTCTAAAGTGGCTGCAGCAGCTTGCATTCCGACCAACAGTGTAAGAGGGTTCCCTTTTATCCACATCTTCCCAACATCTGTTTTCTTGTGCTGGTGCTGTTAGCCATTCTGATAGTGTGAGGTAGTATCTCATGGAACTTTTCATTTGGATTTTCCTGTTGATGGTTGACGGTGAACATATTTTCATGTGACTGTTGACATCTGTTTTTCTTCTTTGGAGAAATGTCTATTCATGTCTTCTATTTTTTTTAACTGTATTATTTGTTTTTTGGGTGTTGCGTTGTATCAGTTCTACATATTTTGGACACTACCCCATTATTGCATATGGTATTTGCAAACATCTTCTCCAATTAAGTGGGCTGTCTTCTACTTATTACATTTTCATTGTTCTTCTGCTGTGTGGTAAGCTTTCATATTGATGTAGTTCCAGTAGTTTATTTTTGCTTTTGTTTCCTTTGCCTTAGGAGGCATGTCTAGAAAATGTATGGTTCATGGCAGAGAAGTTACTTTCTGTGCCCTCTTGTAGGATTTTTATGATTTCAGGTCTCACATGGAGGTCTTGAAACCGTCTTGAGTTAATTTGTCCATCTGGTGTAAGAAAGCGGTCTAATTTCATTCTTTTGTGCATAGCTGTCCAGTTTTCCCCAAACCATTTGTTGTAGAGCCTGTTCTTTTCCCTTTTAATACTTTTGCCTGTTTTGCAGAAGACTAATTGGGCACGTGATTGTGGGTTTATGTCTGAGCTTCTATTCTGTTCCCTTGGTCACTGTGTATATTTCTGCACCAGTCCCATACTGTTAGGATGACTGAAACTTTGTACTATAATTTGAAATATGGAATTGTGACGCCTCAAGCTTTGTTTTCCATCATAACATTGTGTTGGTTCTTCAGTATCTTTTGTGATTCCATAGAAATTTTTAAGGTAGTTTCTTTGAGTTGTTTCATTTTTTAAAAAATTTAAATTCAATTAACCAACCTATCCTACATCATTAGTTTCAGATGTAGTGTTAAATAATATATCAGATGTGTATAACACCAAGTGCTCATTGCATCATGTGCCCTCCTTAGTGCCCATCACCCAGGTACCCCCTGCCCCAATCCAGCAACCCTCAGTTTGTTACTACAGTTAGGTACTATTATGTTTTTTCCCATCTCTGATGACTTCTCATTCTGTTTCCCTTTCCTTTTTCTATGGTTCTCTGCCCTATTTCTGATATTTGACATATGAGTGAAACCATATGATAGTTGTGCTTCTTTCATTGCCATATTTTACTCAGCATAATATCTTTCAGACCCATCCAGGTTGATGTGATGATAAATAATCATCCTTTCTGATGGCTGAGTAATATTCCATTGAATATATGAACCACATCTTCTTTATCCATCCCTCTGTCCATAGGTATCTGGGTTCTTTCCATAGTTTAGGTATAGTGGATATTGTTGCAATGAACACTGGGGTGCAGGTGTCAGTTCTTTTCATTACATCTCTATTTTTGTAGTGAAAGCCCTGTGGTGCAATTGCTGTGTTTTAGGGTAACTTTACTTTTAACTTCTTGAAGAAACCCTGTACTGTTTTCCAGAGCGGATGTAACAGATTGCATTCCTACCAGGAGTGTAGGAAGCTTCCCCATTTTCTGTATCATCACCAACACTTGTGGTTTCATGTCTTGTTAATTTTAGACGTTCTTCCTTGTGTGATAGGACACCTTAATGTGGTTTAGATTTGCGTTTCCCAGAAGCCATGTGATGTGGAACATTTATGCATATATCTGTTGGTCACATGTGTGTCGTCATTGGAGAAATGTCTGTTCATATTTTCACCCATATCTAGACCTTACATTGGGTTAAGACCATGAAGCCTGGAAGATACAATCATCCAGAACTGTGGAGATCTTCACAAGGTCTGAGTTAAAATGGAGTTTTAGGGTGTATATGAAGCTCAGAGATTGTGTTCAGAGCGTGCATGAAAGTGTAGGTTCACTGACATTGTCTCAGGTTTGCATTCAGAATTCTCATGCTCTGAATCCAGTCTGGAGTAAAAAAGGGAATTTCCTTTTTTGTGGCAGGCTGATCCTCTGGTGTTGTTCAAGTGTTCCCAATACCTGGTACTTGGGAGCCAGGCCTCTACAGATGGTGCTCTCAGAACTCCAAATAGGGTTATGGTTAGGACATAGGAGCATGGAAGGTTCGAACTGCCAACCGTGTGGGGAGTGTCCTGGAGGGGTGAGTTGAGGGCATGGGTTAAGGTGAGTGTGCGGCTCAGGGTTTCAACCCATGAGCCATTGAAAGTGGGAGTTCCGTGGGATGGAAAGAGATGGGCCTTCATATTTCCATTGACCTATATACTTATTGGAGTCCATTATGGAAAGATTTCCTTCTGGGTGGGAGGCTGAGTCCACTGGTATTGCTCAGCCATCCCCAAATCCTAGGGCTTTGGAGCCCTCCCTTAAGGGACAGTTACCTGAGAGCCCAACATAGGGATAGAGTTAGGGTCAAGGGGCATTGCAGGGCCAAGGAGCTGGCAGTGTGTGTGGAATTAAGAAATTAAAGATGAGTGTTCCCGTTCAGGTCAGGCACAGGGTTTGTAGCCTAGAGGCCACTGAAAGTGGTGGTTTGCTGGGATGGGCTCAGATGGGCAGGCATTTTCTCCTGCTTTGAATATTTCTAGAGGTCTACATGGCACACTTTCCTCCTGTGTGTTAGGCTGAGTCCTGTTGTATGGATAAGGTGACCCCAGTGCCTGGGGCAGGGGGCCAGGCCCCTAGGAATGGAATGCTCAGGACATGTCAGGCTCAATCTGCCACCCTGAGAGGAGCGACCTGGGGAGCAGAGTTGAGGACGTAGGTCAGTGTGAGTGTTAGGATCCAGGTAGTGAATAGGGGGTTGCTGAGAGTGGGATAGTCTCACGGGGCCACGAAATATTCTGGTATAGTTCAGGTGTAACCCATCAGTGGGGCTTTGGTGTGGATCCTCAGAGGACAGAAGACTGAAAGTATAGCCTAGGGCTAGGGATAGAGCACAGGGGCATGGCTGGCCTGATCTGCTGGTGCTGAGGCAGGATGCCTAGGGCAATGATTTGAGGGTCATGGTCAAGTGGTGCATTACACTCTGGGTTTGTGCCTGATGGGTGGCTGATGGTGGAGGTTGCTTCATGGGCTGTTCAGGTTTCTCCCATTCTGAGGGTTCTGTGCAGCTCCAAACGGAACAGTTTCCTCTTGGGTGGCAGACGGAGTCCTGGTTTGGGGATCAGGGGTCCAAATATGGAGGAAAAGGGGGCCCAGCCTCTGGGGAGGAAGACTGAAAACCCAACCTAGCGTTAAGTTTAGGGCCAGGAGCATGGAAGACCTAATTTGCTGGCACTTAGGAGGGATCCCAGGGGGCTGAATTGAGGGCAGGGGTCCAGTGGCATGACAGGGTCCAGGTTTGTGGTCAGGGGACCGCTGACCAAGGTGGAGTAGGGTGTGCTCAGGGGGACATGCAGTTTCTCCCACTCTGAGGGTTCTACTCAGCTTCAATTGGCATGGTTTCCTGCTGGGTGACAGGCTGAGTGTCAGCCCCCGCATTTGTTGCCAATGGTGTGCAGAAGGTGGGGATGGCCTCAGGTGGGGCATGCAGGTTTCTCCCGCTCTCAGGATTTGGCACAGCTCCAAACAGCATGGTTTCCTCCTGTATGGTGGGCAGAGTCCTGGGGTGTCACCAGGGGTTATTAATCTTGGGGGCTTGGGGTCACGCCTCTTGGGATGGAAGCCTGAAAACCCAAATTAGGGATAGGGTTATGGCCTAGGGGCATGGCACACCTGATATGCCAGTGCTGAGGCAAGTGCCCTGGTGCGCTGAGTTGAATTTGGGTGTCACACAGTACGTTACCGTCTGGGTTTGTGTCGAGGCATTCACATAACCTGGGAGTGACTTCAGGGGTCCATGGAAGTTTCTCCAGCTCTGAGGGTTCAGCGCAGCTCCAAACAGCACAGCTGTACCCTGCGTGGCAGGCAGAGTCCCAGCATGAGTATCAGGCATCCTTAATCTGGACTTAAGGACCAGGCCTCTGGGTGCAGAAGCCTGTACACCCCACCTAGGATAGGGTTAGGACCTAGGGACATGGCAGGCCCGATCTGTCAGCACTGAGACACGATCCCCTTGGGGCTGAGTTGAGGGCATATGTCAGGCGGTGCCTCAAAATCCAGGTTTGTGGCCAGGGGGGCTGCAGATGGTGTGTGTGTGGGGGGTCACTTTAGTGGGGTATGCGGGTTTCTCCCTCTCTGAGGGTTCTGTGAAGCTTCATATGGCACATCTTCCTACAACATAGGAGGCTGAATTCTGGGATACCACTCAGGGGTCATTAATGAGGCTGCTTTGGGGGCCAGGTCTTTTGGGATGGAAGCCAGAAAACCCAAACTAGGATTAGGGTTGGGGGTTAGGACCATTGCAGGTTCTCTAGTGGGCTGAGTTGAGGGCAAATGTCTGGAGGTGCATCAGATTCCAGGTTTGTGTCAAGGGGTTCCACAGAACCTGGGGTGGCCTCATGGGGTCATAGAAGTATCTCCCATTCTGAGGGTTTTGTGCAGCTCCAAGCAGCAGAGTTGTGCCCTCAGTGGGAGGCATAATTCTGGTGTAAGTCTCAGGGGCCCCCCGTCTGTCTGGGTTGTGGGCCAGGTCTCTGAGCATGATAAACTGTGCACCTCACCTAGGTTTAGGCTTAGGGCCTTGGGGCATGGAAGGCCTGAACTGCCATTTATGAGGCATGCTCTGCTCAGGGCCAAGTTGAGGATTTGTCAGTCATTGCATCAGAGTCCGTTTTTGTGGCCGGGGGGCCACCGAAGGTGGTGTTGGCTTTACGAGGCAGTGCAGTTTCTCCCACTCTGAGAGTTTGGCACAGCTCCAAATCATCTGGTTTGCAACCACATTGTGGACTGAATTCTGGGGTGTTAATCAGGGTTCTTAATCTGGGGGGCTTTGGAGCCAGGCCTTTAGGGTGGAATTCTGAAAACCGAAACTACGTTAGGGTTAGGGCCTAAGGGCATGGCAGGCCAGATCTACTGGTGCTGAGGCGGGCTCTCTGGTGGGCTGAGTTAAGGGAAGGCATCATGCAGGGCCTCAGTCTCTGGATTGGTGACCATGGGTGACACCGAAAGTGGGCGTGGCCTCAGGGAGGCATGTAGATTTCTTCTGCTCTGAGGGTTGGGCACAGCTCTAATGGCACAGTTTCCATCTGGGTAGCAGGTGGATTCCTGGGGTGTGGCTCTGGAGTCTTCAATCTATAGATGGAAGCCTGAAAACCCAACCTAGTGTTAGGTTTAGGGTCTGGGGCATGGCAGGCCTGATCTGAAATCGCTGGGACTGGCACTCCAGGGGTATGAGTAGAGTGAGGGTATGGCCATGTATGCACCAGGATTTTAAACTGCTTTCTCATGGGGTTTGGACCGTGACCACTTGAGATCATGGGCCAGGCCCAGGTGGCCGCCCTGCATGTCCGTGCTGCCAAAAGCCATTTCAGTGGGGGATTTTCTGGCTAATTATCATGAGCGAGAAGCTCATGAGAATTGGCCGGCATTGGGAGGCAATTTGGGATGCACTCACACCCATTGTTTAGAGTGCTTTCTTCCTAGATGCTCATTATGACCATCCAGGAACTTGGACTGGTCCCACACGGCTCCCCTGCGGGCCCCAGCTGATAAGAGATTTCCGGAGGTAGAGTTGTGGGAGGGTCTCGGGCTGAGAATGAGGCTTCATGTTTGTGGTTCCTTTGGGTGCTGAAGGTGGGGGTGGCCTCAGGAGGGTATGAAGGTTTCTCTCCATCTGAGGGTTTTCTGCAGCTCAAAACAGTAATGTTTCCTGCTTTGTGGCAGTGGAGTCCTGGGGTGCAGCTCTGGGGTTCCCAATCTGGAGCGCTTGGGGACCAGGTCTCTGGGAATATAAGCCTGAACACCCAACCTAGGGCTAGGTTTAGGTCCTAGGGGCATGGCACACCCATTCTGCCAGTGCTGAGGCTGGCCTCCCAGGGGACTGAGTAGAGGCCAGGACTGCCAGCATTCTGGGGCAACTCCGAGCACATGTGCCTCTGGAGTTTAGAACTCTTTCTGGCATGGTTTGGGCTGTGAACCCTCAGGAAAATGGTCCAGATCCAGGCAGCTTCTCTGAGGGCTCCCACCTCTGGATGCAAGTTCAAAGGAGGTTTCTGGCCAATTCACATGAGATTTCTGCCCAAATTGATATTGATTTGGGCAGAATTTTTGTGGGAATTGGCTGGCATTGAGGAGTGATTTTGGTCACGTGTGCTCTTAACGTCTGGATTGCTTTGTCGCTAGGTTCACGTAGCAGCCACCCGTGACCATGGGCTGGGCCTTCAGAGGTCCCTGAGAGCTCACACTGATGAGGGCAGAATGGAGTATGGGGGTCAGAGTGAACACCAGGCACTGGTTTTGTTGCCTGTGCGGGCTCTGATTGTGGTGGTCACCTCAGGAGGCATGCAGTTTTTTACTGCTTTGAAGGTTTTGCACATCTCCAAAAGTCACAGTCTCATCCCGAGTGGCAAGTCTAGTTCTGTGGTCTGTCTCAGGGGCCCCCAGTCTGGAGGGACAGTGCCATTTTGGCTTGAGACCTGTGAGGCGTTGTGAGCTGGATTAGGAGACTCATGCTAGTTCATGAATCACAGATGAGATTCACTTGGTGTGTGTTTTGAATATAGAATTTGTTCCTTCACCTAACATTGTTTATTCCATTGGGCCTACGCGGTGGGGGAATGGCAGGCATCTAGAGTTATGTGGCTGTTTGAGGTCAGATAGTGACTTGGATGATGTCTTTTCCTTTGTCAAAGGTGATTTAAACTAAAGAGTTCCAGTGAGGGCAGAGGGCACATTCAAAATGATTCCAAGGAGGCTTGGATGATTTAAAAGGGAAACCTGACCTTCTAGTTTTACTAAATAGATACCTGGACAGCTTTATTTTCTCTGCAGTTCATGGGTGGTGAAGTCAGAATGAGAATCTTTGGGAATTCCCCCAGATAGAGGCATCCTGGTGGCTTCAAGGGGCTTGGCATCAGGAACCCTGGGGTGAATATCTGGTGCTGCTTGCCTGAAACTTGGTGAGTCAGGTTGTCCCACAGGTTTTCCATCCCCTCCTAGGGAATTGCAGGAAGGTAATGTTCTGCTTAAAGCAGAACCCTCCCGCACTGTCAGTGGGCATGCCGATTTTTGCAGCCTCTTTGGAAAAGAAGATGGAGTTTTCTCCAAAAGCGAAAATCTGAACAACACTAGGACCCAGAAAGTGAACTCCTAAGTATTTATCCAAAGGACACAAAAGTGCACATTCAATGGGGTAAAAGCACCATGATGTTTATAGCAGTATTATCAACAATAGCAAAACAAAGTAGGGAGTCCCTCTGTCCATTTTCTGATGAATGGAGAAAGAAGATGTGAGAGATTGATCTGTCTATCTATCTAACTATCCAATAGCATAGGAGCCAGCCTCAAAAATAATGATATCTTGCCATCAGCAAGAATATGGAAGGATCTAGCGTGGATTAAAGTAAGCAAAACCAGTAAGAAAAGACCAATGGCCTATGATTTGACTCCTATGGAATTTCAGAAAGAAAACAGATGAACATAGTGAGGGGAGAAAGATAGGACAATGAGTGAGCAGTGTCAGCCTTAGAGCACAAACTGAGGGTTGCTAGAGGGCAGGGGTGTTGGCAGGAAGGGTTAAATGGGTGACGGCTATTAGGGAGAGTACTTGTTGCGATGAGGTCTGAGTGTTCTATGCAGGTGAGAAATCACAAAATCCTACCCCTGAAGCAAAAGAATGAACAGTGCATGGAAACAAATTGGAATGGAAGTCAAGGAAGGAAAGAAGAAGACCATGTTCTACTTCATGAGGAGTGGGGTAAAAATGGAGGGGTTATCGCTGTCCTGTTCTACTAATGATCATTTCCAAACATGGTATGGTACAATACACTAGTTTCTGTTTCCATAAGGAGACATCAGAAAGCTTGCAGAAAGATTCAGATGTCAGAGCATATCCATGATCCATTGATATGTTCCTTCCAGTATGCCCAGGTACAAAGGTAAATGGAAACAAATATGGCAAAAGAGGTAAGGAGGTGTTAAGCTTTCAGGAGGTAGCCTTCCCCTTTCTCATGAATGCCTGGATGAGTGTAAATTAAGAAGAAGGATGGGGGATCCCTGAGCTTTGCCCCAGACAGGGGAATTCTAGCTATGGCTAGAGCTTATGGGTTTGCCGAGGAGAGACAAGCTATTAGCATGGCAGGCCAGAACTGCTGGTGCTGAGGTGATTTCCCCGAGGGGCTGAATCGATGATGGGGGTCAGGCCGTACATCAGGCTCCGGGTTTGTAACTAGGGAGCTGCACAATGTGGGGGAGTTCTCATGTGGGCATGCAGGTTTCTCCAGCTCTGAGGGTTCTGCACAGTTCCAAAGAGACTGGTTTCCTGCTGGGTGGCAAGCAGACTCCTACAGTGTAGCTCCAGGGCTCCCAATCTAGACGTCTTGGGGGACAGACCCCTGGGGAAGGAAGCCTGAAAATGCAACTTAGAGTTAGGTTTAGGGCCTAGGGGTATGGCAAATCTGATCTGCCAGTGTTGAGGCAGGCTCCATGGTGGGCTGAGTTGAAGGTGGGCATCAGGTGACATGTTAGACTCTGGGTTTGTGTCCAGGGGTGCCGCAGAAGCTGAGGGTGCCTCGGGCGACATGCAGGTGTCTCCTGCTCTGAGGGTTCTGGACAACTCCAAAGGGACATGTTTTTCTCTGGGCAGCTGGTGGAGTCCTGGGGTTGAGTCTCAAATGTCCCCAATCTGGTGGGCCGAGGGGCCAGGCCTCTGGGCATGGAAACCTATAAACCACACCTAGGGTTCGGTTTAGGGCCCTGGGGCATGGCAGGCCTGATGTTCTGATGAGGAGGTAGGCTCTCAAGTCAGCTGGGCTGACTTGGGGGCGGGCATCAGGAAGCATGACAGAGCCTGGATTTGTGTCCAGGGGCTGTAGAAGCTGGGGGTACCCTCTGGGTGACATGCAGGTTTCTCCTTGTCTGAGGGTACTGTGAAGCTACAATGGCATGGCTTCCTTCCGTGTGGTGGGTGCAGTCCTGATGTTTCACTCGGGTGTCCTTAATCTGTGGGGTGTCGGGGCCAGGAGTTTTTGGTTGGAAGCATGAAAATGCAAACTAGGTTTAGGGTTAGGGCCAGGAGGAATGGCAGGCCCAATCTTCTGGCACTGAGGCGGGTTCACTGGGGGGCTGAGACAAAGAAAAGGGTCAGGCGGGAAGTCAGAGTCTAGCTTGAGGGAAGGGGTACAGCTGAGGGTCAGCCACCGTGTTTGTGACCCACTCGAGTGCTGAAAGTGGGGGATGGCCTCGTGGGTGGGGCATGCAGGTTTCTCCTGCTCTGAGGCTTTTGGTCAGGTTGTAATTGCATGGTTTCCTCCTGGTGGCAGGCGGAGGCCTGGGTTGTGGCTCAGGTGTCCTTAATCTGGAGGGATTAGGGGTCAGTTCTATGGGGACAGGAGCCTGAGAGCTCACCTTATGGTTACCGTTAGGGCCTAGGAGAATGACAGGCCTGATCAGCCAACTCTGAGGCGGGATCCCCAGAGTGGGGTGTGTGTTGAGGATGAGTGTAAAGCAGCGTGTCAGACTCCAGGTTTTATGGATGGGGCGGGCCACCAAAGCTAAGGGTGGACTCAGGGGTGCATGCAACTTTCTCCCAGTCTGAGGGTTCTGCACAGCTCTGAAGGCCACGGTATCCTTCAGGGTGGCAGGTGGACTCCTACAGTGTGGCTCAAGGGCCCCCAATCTGGAGTGCTCAGGGGAGAGATCCCAGGGTCCGAAGCCTAAAAATCCAAAGGAGGCTTAAGGTGAGGGCCTGGGCCCTGGCAAGCCCAATCCAACAGCCCTGGGGCAGGCACCCCACAGGACTGAATAACAGGAGTAGTAGGCTGTGCATGGCCCTGGCTCATAGAGGGCTATATCACAGGGTTTGTGTCACGACCACTCGGGATTAAAGGGCAGGCACAGGCAGTGGCCTGCAGCGCTGCCAGATAGTTCACTGGGGGTTTTCTGAACAATTCTCATGGGTTTTCTTCCTAAATCAATATTGATCTGAGTAGAAAGCTTATGAGAGTTGGCCAGTGTTGGGTGGTGATTTGAGCTGTGCTGGCGCCCATGGTCTAGAGCAGTTTCTCCCTAGGTGTGTGTCCTGGCCATCCGGGAACACTGGCTGGGATCACGTGGCTCCCCCAAGGGCCCCCATCAAGTGGAGCTTTCTGGGGGCTGGGCTGAATCAGGGTGTCTTGCTGAACATCAGCCTCCATGTTTGTCGCCCCGTGGGGCAATGAGTGTTGGGGTTGCCTCAGGGAGTCATGCAGGTTTCTTCTGCTCTGTGGGTTTTGTGCAGCTCTGAATAGCAGTTTCCTCCTCGGTGGCAGGAGGAGCCCTGGGTTGTGGCTTAGGACTTCCCAATCTGGGGGGCTTGGGGGCCAGGTCTCTGGGGATGGAAGCCTAAAAAGCCAAACTAGGGTTAGGGTTAGGGCCTAGGAGCATGACAGGCCCGATCTTTTGGCACTGAGGCAGGATCCCCAATTGGCTGAGTCAAGAATGGGTGACCAGCGGTATGTCAAGCTCTGTGTTTTGTGACTGAGGGGTCCCCAGATGTAGGGGTGGACTCAGGGAAGCATGTGGTTTTACCCCCAGTCTGAGGGTTCTGAGCAACTCTGAATAGCATGGTTTCTTCCTGGGTGCCAGGTAGACTTCTGCAGTGTGGCTCAGATATCCCCCATCTTGAGGGCTTGGGGGACAGGCCCCTGGAGATGGAAGTGTCAAAAGCAAACTGAGGGTTAGTACGAGGGCTTAGGGGCCTGGCAGGCCTGAACTGCCAGCGCCAGGGTAGGCGCCCCAGGGAAGTGACTAGCAGGAGGGATTGGCCACCCATATGCCTGGCTCAAAGAGGGCTATCTCTTAGGGTTCAGGCTGCGACATTCAGGAACCTGGACCAGGCCCAGGCGCAGCGCTGTGGGCCCATGACACCAGAAGCGAGCTCCTGGGTTTTTTTTGTCCAATTCTTATAAGCTTTCTGCCCAAATTGATATTGTGTTTGGGCAGCGAGTTGGGCCATGGTGGCACCCGCTCTACAGCTCTTTCTAGCTAGGTGGGTGTCTTGGCCATCCAGGAACATGGGCCAGGCCCACCCGGCTCCCCTGAGGGCCCCCATGCACCAGAACTTTCCAGGGGTAGAGCTGAGGGAGGGTGTCTGGCTGAGTGTCACCCTCTGTGTTTGTTGCCCATTGGGATGCTGATGGTGAGGGTGGTTTCAGGGGGATATGCAGGTATCTGCTGCTCTGAGGGTTTTGCACAGCTATGAATGGCATGGTTTCCTCCTGGATAGCAGGTGTACTCCTGGGATGTGGCTCTGGGGTCCCCAATCTTGAGGGCTCAGAGGACAGGCTCCTGGGGATGAAAGTCTGAAAACCAAACTAATCTATGGGTCCAGGGCCTAGGGGCATGACAGATCAGATCTGCCAGTGCCACCTGGGGGCATCCCAGGGGGCTGAGTAGCAGGAGAGGTTGACCCACATGCACCTGCCTCGCAGAGAGATTTCCCTCAGGGTTTGGTCTGCAACCAATCGGGACTCTGGCCCAGGCCTCGGCCACAGCCTAGTTGCCCAAACAAGGTCTCTTGGCATTTTCCTGACAATTATGACAATTTTTCTGCCCAAATTAATATTGATTTGGGCATAAAGCTTATGAGAATTGGCCAGCATGGGCGGCTTTATGGGCTGCACATGTGGCTTGGTCTAGAGCACTTTCTCACTAGGTGCATTTCACGGCCATGTGGGAGCACGGGCTGGTCCAACGTGGCTCCACCGAGTAGCCCCACCAGGGGAGCATCCCAGGAGCAGAGTTGAGGGAGGGGTAAGGCTGAGCATCACCCTTTTTGTTTGTGGCCTGGTGGGGCGATGGATGTGCGTGGCCTTAGAAGGGCATGCAGGTTTTCTCTCACTCTGAGGGTTTTGGGCGGCTCTGAACAGCAGTTTCATCCTGGGTGGCAGTGGAGTCCTGGGGTGTGGTTCAGGGGTCCGGAATCTGGAGGGCATGGGGGCCCAGGTCTTTGGGAACAGAAGCCGGAAAAACCAAGCTATGGTGAGAATCTCTAGACGGTGAATTGAGGATGGTGGTTAGGCGGTACATCAGGCGCCGGGTTTTGTGGCCAGGGGGCTGCCACAGGTGGGTGTTTCCTCAGGTTGGAATGCAGGTTTCTCCCTGTCGGAGTGTTCTACACAGCTCCAAAAGGCACGGCTGTCCTTCTGGGTGGCAGGCGGTCTCTTGGGGTGTGTTTTTGGTATCCCTAATCTGGAAGGCTCAGGGGACAGGCCCCTGGGGATGGAAGCCTGAAAACCCAACTGAGCATTAGGTTGAGGGTCTGGGGGCATGGCAGGCCTGATCTGCCAGCACCAGGGTGAGCACACCAGGGGACTGAGTAGCCGGAATGGTTGGGCATATGTGCACCTGGCTCGTAGTTGGCTTTCTTGCGGGTTTCGGGTTGCACTACTCCAGACCCCATGCCAGGCCCAGGCGGTTGCCCTCTGGCTCCGAGTCACAGGCAGCAAGTTTGCTGGGGGTTTTCCAGCCAATTCTCACAAGCTTTCTGTTCAAGTCGATATCAATTTGGCAGAGAGATCATGAGAAATGGTTGTTGTTGTGTGGCAATTCAGGCCACACTGGCACCCGCAGTCTAGAGCAATTTCTCACTAGGTGCTTATAGTGGACATCTTGGAAACATGGGCCAGGACCATGAGACTCCCTAGAGGGCCCTCACATAGAGGATTTTCTGTGGACAGAGTTGAGGCAGGGGTTCTGGCTGAGCATCAGGCTCCATGTTTGTGGCTCAGCTGGGCGCCGAAGGTTGTGGTGGCCTTGGGGGGACATGAAGGTTTCTCCTGCTCTGAGGGTTTTGGGAGGCTCCAAAAGGTACAGTTTCCTCCTGGGTGGCAGGCAGAGTCTTGGGGTGTGGCTCAGGGGTCTGCAATCTGGAGGGCTCATGGGCCAGGTCTCTGGGGACAGAAGCCTGAAAAGCTACTCAGCCTCTGTTTTTGCAGCCCAGTGGTGAGTCAAGGGTGGGGGTGGACTGGGGAGGGCATGCAGGTTTCTCCCCTTCTCCCACTCCCACAGCTCCTAACGACCCGGTTTCCTCCTGGGGGCAGGTGTACTCCTGCAGTGTGGCTCTGAGGTCCCTGGTGTGGAGGACTCAGGCTACTGACCACTGGAGAAGGAAACCTGAAAACCCAACCTAGGTTTAAGGCAAGGGCCTAGGGGCATCGCAGATGTGATCTGCCAGTGCCAGGGCCCGCACCTCAAAGGGAGCGGGAGTGGTTGGCATCACGTGCACCTACCTCACAGAGGGCTTTTTTTCAGGGCTAGGATTGCAAATATTGGGGCCCCAGGCCAGGCTCAGGCAGTGGACCTGACAGCCCATGCTGATAAATGCAAGTTCACTGGTTTTTTCTGGCTAAATCTGACTTTTTTTTTATGACCAAATTGATATAGATTTGGGCAGAAAGCTGTGAGAATTGGCCAGCATTTGGCAGTGATTCAGGCCATGCTGGCATATGCAATCTAGAGCTCTTTCTCACTCAGTGTTGACGTGGCCATCCGGGAACATGGGTAGGGCCCATGTGGCTCCCCTGAAGGCCCCCATGAAGGGAGAGGGCCCTGCAGGCAGAGTTGAGGGAGGGGGATCCAGCTGAGCACCAGTCTGCATGTTTGTGGTCTGGTGGGGGCCAAAAGTGGGGGTGGGTCTCAAGGAGGGTATGCAGGTTTCTCTCACTCTGAGGGTTTTTCACAGCTCCAAGCAGCACGGTTTCCTCCTGGGTGGCAGGCGGAGTCCTGGGCTGTGGCTCAGGGGTCCATAATCTGGAGGGATTGGTGGCTAGTTCTATGGGGACAGAATCCTGAGAAACTACCCTAGGGTTACTATTAGGGCCTAGGAGTATGACAGGTCCAATATGCCCATACTGAAGCAGTTCCCCAGGGGGATGAGTTGAGGACAGGGGTCCAGTAGTGCATCAGGGGCTTGGTTTTGTGCCCGGGTGGGCCGCTGGAGGTGGGGGTGGTCTTAGGGAAGCATGCGGGTTTGTTCTGTTCTGAGGGTTCTGCGTGGGTGTGGTTTCCTCCTGAGTGGCAGGAGAACTCATGGGGTGTGGCCCTGGGATCCCCAATCTGGAGGGCTTGGGGGACAGGTCTCTGGGGACAGAAGCCTGAAAAGCCAACGTACGATTAGGGTTAGGGCCTAGGGCCATGGCAGGCCCAAACTGTCAGTGCTGAGGCGGGATCTTCCATGGGCTGAGTCAAGGATGGGGGTCAAGTGGTATGTAAATCTCTGGTTTTGTTGCGATGTGGGCCATCAGAGGTGATGGCGGCCTCTGGAATGCATGTGGGCTTCTCCTGGTCTGAGGGTTCTGGGTAGCTCCGAAGGGCACCCAGGAGAACATGGATGGTAGGCGGAGTCCTTGGTTGTGGCTCAGGGATTCCGAATCTGGAGGGATTTTTGGCCATGTCTCTGGGCATGGAAGCCTGAAAACACAACCTAGGGTTTGGGTTAGGGCTTATGGGTATTATGGCCCTACCTCCTGGTGCTGAGGCTGGATCCCCAGGGGCTGAGTCAAACATGGGGGTCAGGAAGCACATCAGAATGAGTTTGTGACTGCGGGGACCATCGAAGTTGGGGGTGTCCTCAGGGAGTCATGTGGGTTTGTTTCATTCTGAGGGTTTTGCTCAGCTTCGAATGGTACAGTTTCCTCCTGGGTGGCAGGCGGACACCTGGGGTGTGGCCCAGAGGACCCCAATCTGGAGGGACAGTGCCAGTGTGGTTTTACACCTGTGGAGGGTTTGGGGGCTGCTTTAGGAGTCTGTGGAAAGCCCGAGAGTGCCAGTTCATGCCACTGGAGGTGGTGAGTGAGCTGTGGTGCTAGAGAGCACGGTAGGGGTGGCAATGCTGCTTGCGACCACTGGAGGCAGTGGCGAGCTGCCATGGGAAACCCACCTGAAGAAGAGTCAGTGCTGCCTGCTGGCTCTGAGGGCAGTGGGGAAGTGCTGGGTGAGAGACCCTGAATCCTGAGGAACTACAGATTGTTTCTGCAGGACGGAGTGGTGAGCTGTATAGTCTCTGTTTCTCCAGGCTTAAGAGTGGTCATAAGAAACACTGGAGCCTGGCCCCCACTCAGCATTGTGCCCTGTTTCCCCAGGTTTGCTGGTAGTCTGCTGTCAGGATGGCTCAGGAGGGTCCTCCCAGCTGGGCTCTGGAGACAGGGGAAACCAAACCTGACTCATGGTGCATTTGGAACTGAGGAGTTGAGTGTTTGTTTGGAAGAGTATGTTTGTTTCTCCAAAAAGGACAAGGGCATTGGTCGGCTTGAGAAGGAATTGGATGACCACTTAAGAAATAAGCATATGGGGGCGCCTGGGTGGTTCAGTGGGTTAAGCGGCTGCCTTCGGCTCAGGTCATGATCTCAGAGTCCTGGGATCGAGTCCCGCATCGGGCTCTGTGCTCAGCAGAGAGCCTGCTTCCCTCTCTCTCTCTCTGCCTGCCTCTCCATCTACTTGTGATTTCTCTCTGTCAAATAAATAAATAAAATCTTAAAAAAAAAAGAAATAAGCATATGTCTCTCCTTCTCCCAGGAATTGGAGCAGGTGTGAAGACTAGGTGGAAGACTCCTGCTTATCCACACCTGACAACCCTTCTTCACTCTGGCTCCACAAGACCTGAACTTTGAAAATCAGCATCTGAGTCAGTCATGCAGCTTGTCCCAGGACGTAAGCATTCAGAGAAAACAGCAGGCCGGTGGGGCACAATGTCACATCCATGCCAGGACATGAGGTAAAACTTTTCTTTCACCCCAAACCTCCTGGGCTTTTCTCTTGTCTCTGGTGGAGTTCACAATTGGCACACTGGACCAGCTGTAAGCAATCTAGTGTGGGTGCCAGAGTTCCCGAGTTTCTCTGCAGGGAACACCTGGCAGGGATATCATTTTCTCTGTTTATTTCTGGATTACAAAGGTATTTGGACCATCTCTTTCCTAGGTAATCCCTTGGATTCGAAAGGGAAGATGAGATTGACTGGTGTGCATTTTGAATATAGAAAGTATTCCTTCATCTAGCAGTGAGGTGGATGTTTGGGTCAGATAGAGACTTGGATGATGGCTTCTCCTTTGTCCAAGGTGATGTATCCTAATGGATTGGTCTTTGCATCCAAAGAGTTCCAATGAGGGGTGAGGGAAAATTCAAAATGATTCCAAGAAGCCTTGGACAATTTAAAAGGGATGCTTGTCTTCCTACGTTCACTCAAACAGCTATATATGGTTGAGCATGCTCTATTTTCTGTGCAGTTGGTGGGTTTTGTGGGTGGTGAAGGAGAGTGTTTGGGAATTTCCCTGAATAAAGGCATTCTGGTGGCTTCAAGGGACTTGGCGTCAGGAACCATGGGGTGAATTTCTGTGGCTGCTTGCCTGATGCTCAGTGAGTCAGGTTATCCCTCAGGTTTTACATTTCCTCCATAGGAAATGGCTGGCAGGGAATGTTCTGCTTAAAGTGGAATTCTCAGGAGCACCTGGGTGGCTCAGTGGGTTAAGCACCTCCCTTTGGATCAGGTCATGATCCTAGGTTCCTCTGATGGAACCCTGCCTTAATCTCTCTGCTCGGCAGGGAGCCTGCTTCATGCTCTCTCTCTCTGCCTGCTTCTCTGCCTACTTCTGATCTCTCTCTGTCAAATAAATAAATAAAATCTAAAAAAAAAAAAAAACACCCTAAAATGGAATGCTCCTACACTGTTGGTGGGCATGTGGGTTGTTGCAGCCACTCTGGAAAAGAAAATGGTGTGTCCTCCAAAACCTAAGAACAGAACAACACTAGGATCCAGCAATTGTCCTCCTAGGTATTTGCTTAAAGGGCACAAAAATGTACATTCGGTGTGGTACAAGCACCGTGATATTTACAGCAGCATTATCAACGATAGTAACATTATCAACCATAGCACATTATCAACCATAGTAAAACAATGGAGGGAGTCCAAATGTCCATTCACTGATGAGTGATTATATATATATATATATATATATATATATATATATATATATGTGTGTGTGTGTGTGTGTGTGTATTTTCATTCACTCACATCATCTTCTTCTTTTTTTTAATTAATTTTTTTAGAATAACAGTATTTATTGTTTTTGCACCACACCCATTGCTCCATGCAATCCGTGCCCTCTCCAATACCCACCACCTGGTTCCCCCAAACTCCCACCCCCGCCCCTTCATTCAGATTGTTTTTCAGAGTCCATAGTCTCTCATGGTTTACCTCCTCTTCCAATTTTTCCCAACTCCCTTCTCTCTAACTCTCCTTGTCCTCCATGCTATTTGTTATGATCCACAAATAAGTGAAACCATATGATAGTTGACTCTCTCTGCCTGACTTACTTCATTCAGCATAATCTCTTCCTGTCCCGTCCATGCTGCTACAAAAGTTGGGTATTCATCCTTTCTGATGGAGGCATAATACTCCATAGTGTACATGGACCACATCTTCCTTATCCATTTGTCTGTTGAAGGGCATCTTGGTTCTTTCCACAGTTAGGCGACCATGGCCATTGGTGCTCTAAACATTGTCTCCCACATCTTCTTAATGGAATAAGAGCCAGGTTCAAAAAGGACGAAATCTTAATATCTGTAAGGATGTGGATGGATCTACAGTGGATTTAGCTAAGTAAAATCAGTAAGAAAAGACCAATAGCCTGTAACTTGGATTCTGTAGATTTTCAGAACAAAAACAGATGAACATAGTGAGGGGAGAAGGCCAATGAAGAAACACACTCAAACTTAGAGCACAAACTGATCGTTGCTAGAGGACAGGGGTGTGGGTGGAAGGGTTAAATGGGTGACAACTATTAGGGAGAGTACTTGCTGTGATGAGCTCTGGGTGTTCTATGCAGGTGGGGAATCACAAAATCCTACCCTTGAAGTAAAGGAATGAACACTGCATGGAAACAAATTGGAATGGAAGTCAAGGAAGGAAAAAAGAACACCATGTTCTACTTCATGAGGAGTGAGGTAAATATGGAGGGATTTTTGCTCTACTGTTCTGTCAATGATCACTTTCCAACACACTGTTGTATGATACACTAGTTTCTGTTTGCATACGGCGCCCTCAAAAAGCTTCCAGGAAGATTCAGATGTCAGAGCATGTTCATGTTCCATAGATATGTTCCTTCCAGTCTGCCCAGGTACAAAGGTAATTGTGGAAAAATATGGCAGAAGAGGAAAGGAGGTATTAAGCCTTCAGGAGGTAGCTTTCCCCTTTCTCATGAATGCCTGGGACAGTGTAAATTGAGAAGGAGGAGGGGGGGGGTCCCAGAGCTTTGCCGCAGACAGGGGAGTTCCAGGTCTGCCTAGAGCGGACAGGGTTCTTTGAGGAGAGCTGAGCTAGTGGCATGGTGGGCCCGAAATGTTGGTGATGAGGTGAGTTCCCCAAGGATCTGAGTTGATGATGGGGGTCGGGTGGTGCATCAGGCTCTGGGTTTGTAGCCAGGGGGCTGCAGAACAAGCAGGGGTCCTGATGGGGGCATGCAGGTTTCTCTGTCTCTGATGGTTCTGCACAGATCCAAAGGGACTAGTTTCCTGCTGGGTGGCAGGTGAACTCCTACAATGTGGGTCCAAGGTTACCAATCTAGTGGGCTCTGGGGACAGGCCTCTGGGGAAGGAAGCTTGAAAATGCAACCAAGAGTTAGGGTCATGGCCTTGGGGCATGGCAGGCCTGATCTGCTGACACTTAGGTGGGATACCCTCGGGATTGAGTTGAGGCTATGTGTCCTGCAACGTAAAAGAGTCAGGGTTTCTGGCCAGAGGGATGGCCGATGGTGGGGGTGGCTTTAGAGGGGCATGCTGGTTTCTCCCTCTCTGAGGGAACTATGGAGCTCCAAATGACATGGCTTCCCCCTGCATGGTGGTCAGGTTTCTGGCATGTTACAGAGGGGTCCTGAATCTGGGGAGTTTGGGGACCAGGCCTCTTTGGGGAGCATGAATTCAGGAAGCCTGAATTCAGAAACTAGAGTTATGCTAAGGTCCTAGGGGCATGGCATGCTCAATCTGCTGTTGCTGAGATGGGCTCCCTGGTGGGATGACTTCAGGGTGGGTATCAGGGGGCATGTCAGACTCCAACTTTGTGCCCTGGGGGTGAACTCAGGGTTGCATGGAGTTTTCTCAAACCCTGAGGGTTCTGCAGAGCTCCAAATGGCATGGTTTCCTCCTGTGTGGTGGACGCAATCCTGGGGTGTCACTGAGGCATCCTTAATCTATACCGGCATGAATCTCAGAAGTGGCCAATCTGGTGGGCTTGGGGGACAGGCATCTGAGCATGTAAGCCTGTACACCCTACCTAGGGTTAGGGTTAAGGGCTAAGGACATGGCAGGCCCGATGTGCTGGTGCTGATGTGGGCTCCTCTAAGGGCTGAGTTGAGGGCATAGATATGGTATCACAGCAGAATCAGGTTTTATGGCCATGGGGGTGACTCATGGTAGGGATGGCGTTAGGGGGGCTTACAGGTTTCTCCAGGTCTGAGGGTTTGGTGCAGCTCCAAACCACAAGGTTTCCTCCTGTGTGGCAGGTGGAGTCCTGTGGTGTAGCTCAGTAGTCCTTAATCTAGGGGACTTGGGGATGGAAGCCCTAAAACCCAAACAGGGGTAATAGTAAGGGCCTAGGGACATGGTGACTCAATCTGCTGATGTTGAGGTGGGGTACCCTCAGGGCTGAGTTGAGGCTGTGTGTCCATCAGCTCAGCAGAATCCGATTTTATGACCGGGGGGCCACAGATGGTGGGAGTGTCTTTATAGGGACAGGTTTCTCCCCCTCTGATGGTTCAGCAGAACTCCAAATGGCATAGGTTTCTACTCTATGGCGAGTGGAGTCCTAGGGTGCATGTCAAGGTTCCTTAATCCAGGGGGTTTGTTGCCTGGAATCTCAGAATGGAAGCCTGAAAACCCAAACTAGGGTTAGGGTTATGTCCTAGGGGCATGCCAGGTCTGATCTGCTAGTGCTGAGGCGGGCTCCATGGAGGGCTGAGTTGAGGGCGGGTAATAGGTGGCTCGTGTGAATCTGCGTTTTTGTTCAGGAGGGGCTCAGATGCTGAGGCTTGCCTTAGGGGACACGAAGTTATTCCCTGCTCTGAGGTCTGACTAGCTACAAATGGCACCATAACAACATAGGCAGCTGGCAGACTGCCAGAGTGAGTCTCAGGCGTTTCCAATCTGGCCAGTTTGTGGGCTAGACCTAAGGCTACGGAAGCCTGTACACACAACCTAGGGTTAGGATTAAGGACTATTGGCATGGAAGCTCTGATATGCTGGTATTGAGGTGGGCTCCCTCGGGGCTGAGTGGACATGCATCTGGCTTGTGGCAGAATCCGGCATTATGTCCGGGGTGCTGCAGATGATGCGAGTGTGTGTAGGTGCTTATGCATCTTTCTTTCTGGAGGGCAGGCAGAGTCTCCTGGTGTGGATGTTGAATCCCCTGTGTGGAGGGTTAGAGTTAGGGATATAGGTTAGGGATAGGGTTAGGGTTAGGGGTTAGGGTTAGTGTTATGTCTTAGGGACAAGGGTTAGGGTTATGTCTTAGGGAAAAAGGTTAGGTTTAGAGTCAGAGTTAGGGATAGGGTGGGGTTAAGGTTTAAGATTAGGGTTAGAGTTAGGGATTAGGGTTACAGTTAGGCTATGGTAATTACTATGTCTTAGGGACAAGACATGTCGGATCTGGAAACACAGATATAGGGTCACACAAGCACTGAGTTCAGGACGGGATGCAGGAGCCTCCTCAGGCCATGGGTTTTTGGTTGGAGGGGCAAAGATGGCGGGAATGGCATCAGGGGAGCATGCTGGTTTCTAGGGCTCTGAGGGTGTTAGAGAGCACCAAATGAAATGGTCTCCTTCTGTCTGAGACTCTGAATATGGGTATCAGTCTGATGCTCCCATCCATGGAAGGGATTGGGTGTCATGTCTCGGGGTCCTGGTCCTGAGCACCCAACCTAGGGTTAGGGTTTGGTCCTGGGAGAACAGCAGGCCTGATGGGCCAGTGCAGACTCAAGCTCTCTGGAGGGCTGAGTTGAGGACATTGGTCTGGTGGTCCATCAGGCTCTGGGATTGTGGTGTGTGGGTCCTCGGAAGGTAGGAATACTTTAGGGGCATGGAGTTTTCTCCAGCACAGGAGGTCCTGCACAGGGCCATGGGGTCCAGTTTCCTCGGGGTTAGCAGCCAGATTCCTGCATTGGGAATACGGGGTCCCCAGTCTGGAGGGCTAGGGAGCCAGACCTCTGGGGTGGGAAGCCAGAATATGCAAATGAAGTTTAGGGTTAAGTCATAGCGGTATGTCATCCCCTACCTGCCAGTGCTGTGGTGACCCTGCTCGATGCCTGAGTTGGGGGCGCATGTCTACAGGACCGTGAGACTTGGTTCCTTTTCCTTGGGGCCGCCAGAAGTGGGGATGGCCTCAAGAAGCCATGCAGGTTTCTTCTGCTCCGTGGGTTCAGCACATTTCCAAATGGCAGTGTGTCCTCCTGGGATCAGGTGCAATGATGGTGTGCAGCTCAGGGGTCCCCCATCTCGGCGCTTTAGGGACCAGGCATTGGAGGATTGACAGTGGAACACACAACCTGGGCTAGGGTTAGTATTAGGGTTTGGCTTAGGGATAGGGTTACTGTTATGTCTTAGAGACAAGGCAGGCCGGATCTGCCAGCACAGATATCGACACATCCAAGGGCATTGTTGAGGGCGGGAATCAGGAGGCTCCTCAGTCTTTGGTCTGGAGGATCAAAGATGGCAGAAATGGCCTCAGGGGAGCATGCCGAGTTCTAGGGCTCTGAGGGTGTTAGAGAGCACAAAATGAAATGGTCTCCTCCTGACTAAGGGTCTGAGTAAGGCCATCAATCTGATGCTCCCATCCATGGGAGGGTTTGGGTTTTAGACCTCTGGGGTCCAGAGCCTGAACACTGAAGTAGGGTTAGGGTTTGGTCCTTGGAGAATGGCAGGCCTGATATGCCAGTGCAGACCCAGGATCTCCAGATGGCTGAGTTGAGGGCATTGCTCTGGTGGCCCATCAGGCTCCAGGATTGTGGTGTTTGGGTCCTTGTAAGCTGTGGGTGTCTTTAGGAAGCATGGAAGTTACTCTAGCCAGGAGGGTTTTGCACAGGGCCATGGGGTCTAATTTCCTCACTGGTGGCTGCCAGAGTCCTGTGTTGGGAATATGGGGTCCCTAGTCTCAAAGTCTAGGGAGCCAGTCCTCTGAATATGGAAGCTTGAACACCCAAACTAGGGTTAGGGTTAGGTGGTAGGGGCAGGGCAGCACCTATATGCCGACACTGTGGTGACCCACCCGGAAGCCTTAGTTGAGGGTTAAGATCAACCCTGTAGACCTGGTGCGCCTAAAGTGAGTTAGCCAATAGGGCCGCCAATTCTCACAAGCATTTTGCCCATATTGTTATCTATTTGAGCAGAATGCTCATCAGAGTAAGCCGGCGTTGGGCAGCCCTGTGGATGCTATGTTCTCCGTGCTGAGGGCCCTTTCTCGGCACCCGAAGCGAGTTCGCCAGGCTTTTACTGGCCAAATCAATACTGATTTGGGCAGAACGATCGTGAGAATTGGCCAGCATTGGGCAGCCCTGGGGCCCACCCTGTTACCCATGGCTGAGGGCCCTTTCTCGCTTGGGGAATGTCCCGGCCGCCCGGAATATGCGTCAAGATGATGCGGAACACCCGGGGCCCCTGGTGAAGGGGAGCTTTCCAGGAGCAGAGTTGAGGGGTGGGTAGTAGCCATTCATCTTCCTCCAACTTTTCGGGAGGCTGGGGAGCCCAGGCATGGGTCTGGCCTCCGTGGGGGAATGAATGAGAATGTATCTCTTGTTTGAAGGCTTCCCTAACCCTAACCCTAACCTTAACCCTAACCCTAACTTTTATGGTTCCTCTGTGAGGTGAGGACAATACCTTGTCCTGGAAGGGGGCTACAGTTCCCCAATCAAGAAATCCACATCTCTCTTTGCAACCTGACCTGCCCTTCCCTCAGTATTCCTCAGGGAAGATCTTCTCACTTCATGAGCTGACAGCTCTGAACTTAAAAACGAATATTGTTTTATATTTTTCAATGCCTTAGTTCATTTATGGCATATCTTTCAAAACTGCCAGTGGGGAGGCACCTGGGTGGCTCAGTGGGTTGAAGCCAGGGTCCTGGGCTCAAGCCCTGCATCGTGCTCCATGCTCAGTGTGGAGCCTGCTTCCTCCTCTCTCTCTCTTCCTGCCTATCTGCCTACTTGTGATTTCTGCCTGCCAAATTAATAAATAAAATCTTTAAAAAAACTGCCAGTGGGTTTTTAGCAGTCCTGGAGGTCTTCCTGCTCAAGGAGGGGATGACCTGGGAGAGGCAGGCTTCCTTCCCATCTCCCTCAGCATGTCCCTGAGCCCTGGAGCCATCTGTCCCACTGAGGGCTGAGGGATCCAAGACAGCCCATCTTTAGCCCAGGCGGTGTCTGCTGTGTAGACTGATGTGTACCAGTAGTGGTGGGAAGCTGGTATGGGACAGGTGCAGGCAATTTCTCCTTCTTTTTCCTTCCTCCTTTTCCACCCAGAGGTAGCTCAGAACAGACTTCAAGCCCTGCATCTCAAGATCACTTGACCCAGACACCCTGCTTTCAGCTGGTGACCTTAGCGGTTTCCTGTTGCTTCTGCCTCCCATACCCACTCCCATGGCCATTCATAGATCAGGGGAAGGATCCAACCCTTTTATGTACTTGGTACTCTTTCTGTCCCACACCCAGCCCACCCACATTTGTCTTCCAGGTATGTGCTTGGAAGGAAGCCCATCCATAGGAACTTACCATCCAAACAGATTTAGGTAATGACCACTGAATTAGAGATCCAGGATGCATAACAAACCTGCTCTGAAATCTGTCTCAGACTGTATGACAATCTCACATGAAAACAGAAACAATAATAGATTTCTGGACAGTGAAGTGACATCCGTCTCTACTTACACTCTTGAAATCATAGGTCCTCACCCTGTTACAGTTAACAGGAGAAGTATAAGAATTCAGTGTAATTTGAATTCCAAGCATAGAGTGAATAATTATTGTACAGTTATACTCTCACAAGTATGTCTTATGAACATTGCACAGCAAAAGATTTTTCAAATAGTTTACTGAAAGAAAAACTCTTTTATTGTTTATTTTAATTCAGGTAGAGTTAACATACAGTGGTATATTAGTTTCAGGTGTACAATGTAGTGATTCAGTGATTCTATGTTTACTCAGCTGTCATCAAGAAAAGTGTACTCTTAGTCCCCATCATCCATTTCACTCATCCCTCCATCCACTTCCACTATGGTAACCACAGATTCAGCATTTTGCTTTGTATCTTCTTTCTCCTTTATTTATGTATATTCATTTTTTAAATTCCATGTAAGAGTGACATCACAAGGCATTTGTCTTTCTCCGACTGATGGATTTCACTTAGGACAGTACTCTCTAGCTCCATCCATGTGTCTGCAAATGGCAAGATTTCGTTTTTTTATGGATGAGTAATTTCCCACTGTGTGTGTGTGTGTGTGTGTGTGTGTGTGTACATGTATCATCTCATTTATCAATTTATCAAGAGATCCTTGGATTGCCTCCATATTGTAATACTGTAAATAATGTTGCAAAAAACATAGGGGCACATGTATCCTTTTGAGTTATTGTTCTCATGTTCATTGGGTAAACACACGGTAGTGTGATTGCTGGATCATAATGTAGTTCTATATTTAACGCTTTGAGGAACAGTCATACTCTTTTCTACACTGGGTTCAGCATCTTGCACTCCCCAACAGTGCAAGAGGGTAGCCTTTTATCCACATCCTCCCAACATCTGTTTTCTTGTGCTGGTGCTGTTAGCCAATCTGATAGTGTGAGTTAATATCTCATGGAGATATTTTATTTGGATTTTCCTGTTGATGGTTGATGGTGAACATCTTTCCTGGTTGGTTTTCTGGGGGAGGGGCCTGCCACGTGGGTTTTCAGTCAATGGTGTTCCCTGAGTTAAGTCCTCCAGTCCCACTCAAGGGGGTGGGCTCTGAGGAAACCGTTTTTTTTTTTTTTTTTTTTCAGACTCTTGTTCTCTGGAGATTTATATGTTTGTTCACTTATTTTTTCCCTCTCGCCTTGACCACTTTTGATGGTTTCTGTAGTTTTATAGGAAAACAGACTGCACCCTGACCTCCCTCTCAGAGAGAAGCCTCAGTCTGGCTGCAGAGCTCAGATGAGATCCGCCTTGGCCGCCTGCAGAGCAGGTTCTGAGTCGCGGTCCCTGGGGACGCAGGATCTTCTGCTTGTACCACAAACCATGGCAGTGTTGGCTGTCTGGACAGATCCAGACCGCCAGAGAGGTTCCAAGCAGTGATCGCACAATGAGATTTTCCCACTGGCCGGGGCTGGGAGTGCCTGGTCTTTCTTGGTCTAAGAGCGCCAGGCTTGCGCAGGACTCTCTCAGGAGGGCTGTAGGTCCTGTGCATGTCTCAGGCTCTGAGAAGGGGCGCAGGTCCGAGAGCACCAGCCTGGCCCTTCGCGCACCTCTCTCACAGGAGAGTTTGGGGCGCATGTCTTAGGCTCTGAAACAATGGCGCGGGTCAAAGAGCGCCAGCTGGGCTTTTGTGTACATCTCTCAGGGTAGGATGTGGGGTGCGTGCATCTCAGGCTCTGTAGCAGGGCTCGAGCATTCTGTCCTATGATGTGACTCCTGGCCCCTCACAGGAGCCAGACCCCAGGCAATCAGGCATGCTGGCGGCTCAGGGGCCAAGACCTGGTTTCTCAACCGCACTCCATCTGGCTCAGTGCCAGGGGAGGCTGTCCTGGGACCAAGGACTTAAGCCCCTGTCCCTCGCCGCCCCAATTCCTACATTCCCCCCCCCCCATGATACTTTGCGCTTTTGGAGTGCTTTCAACCAATCTCCAAGTTAATGCTGGTCCCCAGACGCAGGGCACTCTCGCTCATATTGGGGGTATTACTTTCGAACCAGTCGCCTCTGGTGGCTCCCTCCCCCTTTTGTTTATCTTCCAATATCAGTCAGCCTTTCCCACCGCAATTTACCTGCCCACCGGCATCTTCTGCCATTATAGAGATCCAGACGTGTATAATTCTGACCTCAGGCTGATTTCATGGGTAATCGTAGTTCTTTGGTTGGTAATCAGCTCACTTTAGGGTACAGGTTGAAAAGTCGCCTCCTCCTACTTGCCTGCCATCTTGTCCCCTCCCCCCAATGTTGAGCTCTTTTATCCATTTCGAGTTTCTCTTTGTGTTTGGTGGAAGAGAATGGTCGAGTTTCATTCATCTACACAGAGCTGGCACAATTTTCCCAGCACCATTTATTGAAGAGACTGTATTTTTTCCACTGTATATTTTCCCGCTTTGTTGAAGTTTATTTGACCATAGAGTTGATGGTCAATATATGAGCTCTCTACTCTATTCCACATGTCTATGTGTCTGTTTTTATGCCAGTACCATTCTGTCTTGGTGATCACAGCTTTGTAGTTACCCTTGAAATTGGGCAAAGTGATGCTCCCAATTTTCTTTTTCTTTTTTTTTAATTTATTTTTTATTTATTTCCAGCATAACAGTATTCATTATTTTGCACCACACCCAGTGCTCCATGGAATCCATGCCCTCTGTAATGCTCACCACCTGGTACCCCGACCCCCTGCCCCTTCAAAACACTCAGATTGTTTTTCAGAGTCCATAGTCTTTCATGGTTGACCTCTCCTTCCAATTTCCCCCAACTCCTTTCTCCTCTCTATCTCCCCATGTCTTCCATGCTATTTGTTATGCTTCACAAATAAGTGAAACCATATGATCATTGACTCTCTGCTTGACTTATGTCACTAAGGAGAATCTCTTCCAGTCCCATCCCTGTTCTCCAAAAGCTGGGTATTCATCCTTTCTGATGGAGGCATAATACTCCATAGTGTATATGGACCACATCTTCCTAATCCATTCATCCGTTGAAGGGCATCTTGGTTCTTTCCACAGTTTGACGACTGCGGCCATTGCCGCTATAAACATTGGGGTACAGATGGCCCTTCTTTTCACTCAACCTGTATCTTTCGGGTCAATACCCAGGAGTGTAATTGCAGGGTCATAGGGAAGTTCTGTTTTTAATTTCTTGAGGATTCTCCAACACTGTTCTCCAGAGAGGCTGTAGCAACTTGCATTCCCACCAACAGTGGAAGAGGGTTCCCCTTTCTCCACATCCTCTCCAACACATGTTGTTTCCTCACTTGCTAATTTTGGTCATTCTAACTGGTGTAAGGTGATATCTAAATGTGGTTTTAATTTGAATCTCCCTGATGGCTAGTGACGATTAACATTTTTTCATGTGTCTGATAGCGATGTGTATGTCTTGATTGGAGAAGTGTCTTGTCATATCTTCTGATTTTTTTTATATAATTGTCTGTTTTGTGTGTGTTTAGTTTGAGGAGTTCTTTATAGATCCTGGATATCAACCTTTTGTCTACTGTCATTTGCAAATATCTTCTCCCATTCCGTGGGTTGCCCCTTTGTTTTCTTAAATGTTTCCTTTGCTGTGCAGAAGCTTTTGATTTTGATGAAGTCCCAAAAGTTCATTTTCACTTTTTTTCCTTTGTCTTTGGAGACATTTCTTGAAAAAAGTTGCTGTGGCTGATATCGAAGATATTACTGCCTATGTTCTCCTCTAGGGTTCTGATGGATTCCTGTCTCATGTTGAGGTCTTTTATCCATTTTGAGTTTATCTTTGTGTACGGTGTAAGAGAATGTTCGAGTTTCATTTTTCTACATAGAGCTTCCCAGTTTACCCAGCACCATTTATTGAAGAGACTGACTTTTTCCCATTGTATATGTTTTCCTGTTTTGTCAAAGATTATTTGCCCATAGAGTTGAGGGTCCATATCTGGGCTCTCTACTCTGTTACACTGGTCTATGTGTCCTTTTTTATGCCAATACCATGCTATCTTGATGATCTCAGCTTTGTAGTAAATCTCTAATTTCCCACTCTGTATGTTCATTGTTAGTGTATAAGAAAGCCACTGATTTCTGTACATTGACTTTGTATCCTGCCACGTTGCTGAATTTCTGTATGAGTTCTAGTAGTTTGGGGGTGGAGTCTTTTGGGTTTTCCCTATAAAGAATCATGTCATCTGCGAAGAGTGTTTGACTTCTTCATTGCTAATTTGGATACCTTTTATTTCTCTTTGTTGTCTGATTGCTGTTGCTAGGACTTCTAATACTTAGTTGAACAAGTGTGGTAAGATTAGGCATACTTGTCATGTCCCTGATCTCAACGGGAAGGCAGCAAGCTTTTTTTTAATTTCTTTTCTTTATTAATTAATTTATTTTCAGCATAACAGTATTCATTATTTTTTCACCACACCCAGTGCTCCATGCAATCTGTGCCCTCTATAATATCCACTACCTGGTACCCCAACCTCCCACACCCCCGCAACTTCAAACCCCTCAGATTGTTTTTCAGAGTCCATACTCTCTCATAGTTCACTTACCTTTCCTATTTACCCCAACTCCCTTCTCCTCTCTAACTCCCCATGCCTTCCATACTATTTGTTATGCTCCACAAATAAATGAAACCATATGATCATTGACTCTCTGCTTGACTCATTTCATTTAGCATAATCTCTTCCAGTCCCATCCATGTTGCTCCAAAAGTTGGGTATTCATCCTTTCTGATGGAGGCATAATACTCCATAGTGTATATGGACCACATCTTCCTAATCCATTCATCCGTTGAAGGGCATCTTGGTTCTTTCCACAGTTTGGCGACCGTGGCAATTGCTACTATAAACATTGGGGTACATATGGCCCTTCTTTTCACTCAACCTGTATCTTTCGGGTCAATACCCAGGAGTGCAATTGCAGGATCATAGGGAAGTTCTGTTTTTAATTTCTTGAGGATTCTCCAACACTGTTCTCCAAAGAGGCTTCACCAACTTGCATTCCCACCAACAGTGGAAGAGGGTTCCCCTTTCTCCTCATCCTCTCCAACACATGTTGTTTCCTCACTTGCTAATTTTGGTCATTCTAACTGGTGTAAGGTGATATTTCAATGTGGTTTTGATTTGAATCTCCCTGATGGCTAATGATGATGAACATTTATACTTTTGGTGAGTTATTTGCCTGGTTTCGGGAGGAGCATAATGCTGGCTTCATAAAAAGTATATGGAAGTTTTCCTTCTGCTTCAATTTTTGGAAAGAGCTTCAGGAGAAGAGGTGATACTTCTTCTCTGAAGGCTTGGTAGAATTGCCCAGAAAATTCATCAGATCCTGGGCTCTTTTTGTTGGGGTGGGACATTTCTTTTTCCTTTTTAATTTTTTTTTATTTTTATAAACATATATTTTTATCCCTGAGGGTACAGGTATGTGAATCAACAGGTTTACACACTTCACAGAACTCCCCATAGCACATAACCTCCCCAATGTCCATAACCCAGCCCCTCTTCACCTAACCTCCCTCCCCCCAGCAACCCTCAGTTTGTTTCATGAGATTAAGAATCACTTATGGTTTGTCTCCCTCCCAATCCCATCTTGTTTCATTTATTCTTCTCCTACCCCTTAACCTCTCCCGCCTATTGCATCTCCACCTCCTCATATCAGGAAGATCATATGGTAGTTATCTTTCTCTGCTTGACTTATTTTTCTAAGCATGATACCCTCTAGTCCCATTTACAATTGCACCCAAAATCATAAGATACCTAGGAATAAACCTAACCAAAGAGGCAAAGAATCTATATTCAGAAAACTATAAAGTACTCATGGAAGAAATTGAGGAAGACTCAAAGAAATGGAAAAATGTTCCATGCTCCTGGATTGGAAGAATAAATATTGTGAAAATATCTGTGCTACCTAAAGCAATCTACACATTTAATGCAATTCCTATCAAAGTACCATCCATCTTTTTCAAAGAAATGGAACAAATAATCCTAAAATTTACATGGAACCAGAAAAGACCTCGAATAGCCAAAGGAATATTAAAAAAAAAAAAAGCCAAAGTTGGTGGCATCACAATTCCAGACTTCAAGCTCTATTACAAAGCTTTCATCATCCAGACAGCATGGTACTGGCACAAAAACAGACACACAGATCAATGGAACAGAACAATGAACCCAGAACTAGACCCTCAACTCTATGGTCAACTAAACTTCGACAAAGCAGGAAAGAATGTCCAATGGAAAAAAGTCTCTTCAATAAATGGTGTTGCGAAAATTGGACAGCCACATGCAGAAAAATGAAATTGGAACATTTCCTTACACCACACACAAAAATAGACTCAAAATGGATGAAGGACCTCGATGTGAGAAAGGAATACATCAAAATCCTTGAGGAGAACACAGGCAACAACCTCTTCAACCTCAGCAGCAGCAACATCTTCCTAGGAACATCGCCAAAGGCAAGGGAAGCAAGGGCAAAAATGAACTATTGGGATTTCATCAAGATCAAAAACTTTTGCACAGCAAAGGAAACAGTTAACAAAACCAAAAGACAACTGACAGAATGGGAGAAGATATTTGCAAATGACATATCGGATAAAGAGCTAGTGTCCAAATCTGTAAAGAGCTTATCACACTCAACACCCAAAGAACAAATAATCCAATCAACAAATGGGCAGAGAACATGAACAGACATTTCTGCAAAGAAGACATCCAGATGGCCAACAGACACATGAAAAAGTGCTCCATATCACTCGGCATCAGGGATATAAAAATTAAAGCCACGATGCGATATCACCTCACACTAGTCAGAATGGCTAAAATTAACAAGTCAGGAAATGACAGATGCTGGCGAGGATGCATAGAAAGGGGAGCCCTCCTCCACTGTTGGTGGGAATTCAAGCGGGTGAAACCACTCTGGAAAACAGCATGGAAGTTCCTCAAAATGTTGAAAATAGAACTACCCTATGACCCAGCAATTGCACTACTGGGTATTTGCCCAAAAGATACAAATGTAGTGATCCGAAGGGGACCATGCAGCAGAATGTTTTTAGCAGCACTGTCCACAATAGCCAAACTATGGAAAGAACCTAGATGTCCATCAACAGAGGACGTGGATGGAACTTTTGTGAGGTTTTTGGTCATGACTTCAATACCGTTACTGGTTAACGGTCTATGCAAGTTGTGACTGTCTTCCTGGTTCAATTTTGGGATTGTATAGTTTTCTGGGAATACATCCATTTCACCCAGGGGGCCTAGCTTATTGGCATACAACTGTTCATTTTTTAAATCTCTTTTCAGTGTAACCCTATTCATTGTTTTAGAACCACATCCAGTGCTCCATTCAATCCATGCCCTCTATAATACTTACCTTTTGTTTCCCACAACCCCCCAACCCTCTGCCCCTTAAATCCCTCCAATTCATTTTCAGAGTCCATAGTCTCTCATGGTTCACCCCCCCTTCCAATTTCCCTCCACTCCTTCTCCTATCCATCTCCCCTTGTCCTCCATGCTATTTGTTGTGCTCCACACATAGGTGAAACCATATGATAATTGACACTCTCTGCTTGACTTATTTCACGCAGTAGAATCTCTTCTAGTCCCGTCCATGTTGCTACAAAAGTAGGGTATTCATTCCTTCTGATGGAGGCATAATACTCCATAGTGTATATGGCCCACATCTTCCTTATCCTTTTGTCCTTTGAAGAGCATCTTGGTTCTATCCACAGTTTGGCGACCATGGCTATTGCTGTTCTAAATATTGGGGTACAGATGGCCCTCCTTTTCACTACATCTGTATCTTTGTGGTAAATACCAAGTAGTGTAATTGCAAGGTCATAGGGAAGCTCTGTTTTTAATTTCTTGAGGAATCTCCATTCTTTTCTCCAAAGTGCCTGTACCAACTTGTATTCTGGACAGCAGTGTAAGAGGTTTCCCCTTTCCCCACATCCTCCCCAACACATCTTTCCTGTCTTGCTAATTTTGGCCATTCTATCTGGTGTAAGGTTCTATCTCAATGTGGTTTTAATTTGCATTTCCCTGTTGGATAGTGATGATGAACATTTTTTCATGTGTCTGATAGCCATTTCTATGTCTTCATTGGAGTGGTGTCTGTTCCTATCTTCTGTCCAATTTTTTATATGATTTTCTGTTTTGTGTGTGTTGAGTTTGAGGAGTTCTTTATAGATCCTAGATATCAACCTTTTGTCTGTACTGTCATTTGCAAATGTCTTCTCGCAATCTGTGGGTTGCCTCTTTGTTTCATTGACAGTTTCCGTTGCTGTGCAGAAGTATTTTATCCTGATGAAGTCCCAAAAGTACTTCTTCACTTCTGTTTTCTTTGTCTTTGAGACATACCTTGAAAGAAGTTGTTATGGCCAGTGTTGAAGAGGTTAATGTCTATGTTCTCCTCTAGGATTCTGATGGATTCCTGTCTCACATTGAAGTCTTTTATCCATTATGAGTTTATCTTTGTGTATGGTGTAAGAGGATGGTCGACTTTCATTCTTCTACATATAGCTGCCCAGCTTTCCAAACACCATTTATTGAAGAGACTGTCATTTTTCCACTGTATATTTTTTTTCCTGATTTCTTGAAGACTATTTGACCATAGTGCTGATGATCCCTATCTGAACTCTCTACACCGTTCTAGTGGTCTATGTGTCTGTTTTTATGCCAGCCCCATGCTGCCTTGATGATCACATCATCATAGTAACCCTTGAAATCAGGCAACATTATGCTCCCAGTTTTATTTTTCTTTTGGCATTTCTTAGCAATACGGGGACTTTTCTGATTCCACACAAATTTTAGGCATGTGTTTGCTCCAGGTCTTTGAATGATACCGGTGGAATTTTCATCCAAATGGCATTAAAAGGATCGATTGCACTAGGCAGTATAGATATTTTTTCCCACAAGATGTTTTTTTTTAATTTTATTAATTTATTTTCAGCATAACAGTATTCATTGTTTTTGTACCACACCCAGCGCTCCATGCAATCCATGCCCTTTATTATACCCACCACCTGGTACCCCAACCTCCCAACCCCCGCCCCTTCAAAACCCTCAGTTTTTAATTAATTTATTTATTTTCAGCATAACAGTATTTATTAATTTTTTCACCACACCCAGTGCTCCATGCAATCCATGCCCTCTATAATAACCCACCACCTGGTACCCCAACGTCCCACCCCCTGCCACTTCAAACCCCTCAGATTTTTTTTCAGAGTCCATAGTCTCTCATGGTTCACCTCCCCTTCCAATTTCCCTCAACTCCCTTTTTCTATCTCCCCATGTCTTCCATGCTATTTGTAATGCTCCACAAATAAGTGAAACCATATGATAAATGACTCTCTCTGCTTCATTTATTTCACTCAGCATTATCTCTTCCAGTCACATCCATGTTGCTACCAAACTTTGGTATTCGTCTTTTCTGATGAAGGCATAATACTCCATAGTGTATATGGACCATATCTTCCTTATCCATTCGTCCATTGAAGGGCATCTTGGTTCTATCCACAGTTTGGTGACCGTGGCCATTGCTGCTATAATCATTGGGGTACAGATGGCCCTTCTTTTCACAACATCTGTATCTTTGGGGTAAATACCCAGGAGTGCAATTGCAGGGTCATAGAGAAGTTATATTTTTTTATTTCTTGAGAAATCTCCACACTGTTCTCCAAAGAGGCTGCACCAACTTGCATTCCAACCAACAGTGGAAGAGGGTTCACATTCCTCCACATCCCCTCCAACACATATTGTTTCCTGTCTTGCTAATTTTGGCCATTCTAACTGGTGTAAGGTGATATCTCAATGTGGTATTAATTTGCTAGTGATAATGAACATTTTTCATGTGTCTGATAGCCATTTGTACGTCTTCATTGGAGAAGTGTCTTGTCATATCTTCTGCCCATTTTTTGATATGATTGTCTGTTTTGTGTGTGTTGAGTTTGAGGAGTTCTTTATAGATCCTGGATATCAACCTTTTGACTGTACTGTCATGTGCAAATATCTTCTCCCATTCCGTGGGTTACCTCTTTGTTTTCTTGACTGTTTCCTTTGCTGTGCAGAAGCTTTTGATTTTGATGAAGCCCCAAAAGTTCATTTTAACTTTTGTTTCCCTTGCCTTTGGAGACATATCTTGAAAGAAGTTGCTGTGGCTGATCTCAAAGAGATTTCTGCCTATGTTCTTCTCTAGGATTCTAATGGATTCCTGCCTCACATTGAAATCTTTTTTCCATTTTGAGTTTATCTTTGTGTACGGTGTAAGGGAATGGTCGAGTTTCATTTTTATACATATAGCTGCCTATTGTTCCCAGCACCATTTATTGAAGAGACTGACTTTTTCCCACTGTATATTTTTTCCTGTTTTGTCGAAGATTATTTGACCATATAGTTGAGGGTCCATATCTGGGCTCTCTACTCTGTTACACTGGTCTGTGTGTCTGTTTTTATGAGAGTTCCATGCTGTCTTGGTGATCACAGCTTTGTAGTAAAGCTTGAAATCAGGTATTGTCATGCCCCCCATTTTATTTTTGTTGTTCAAAATTTCCTTAGTGATTCGGGATCTCTTCTGATTCCATACAAATTTTTGGATTATTTGCTCCAGCTCTTTGAAAAATACTGGTGTAATTTTGATTGGAATAGCATTAAAAGTATAGATTGCTCCAGGCATTATCGACATTGTAACAATGTTTATTCTTCCGATCCAAGAGCATGGGATGGTCTATCATCTTTCAGGGTCTTCTTCAATTTCTTTCATGAGAATTCTGTAGTTTCTTGAGTACAGAACATTTATCTCTTTGTTTAGGATTATTCCCAGGTATCTTATGGTTCTTATTGCTATAGTAAATGGAATGATTCTCTGATTTCCCTTTCTGTATTTTCATTATTAGTGCATAAAAAAGCCACTGATTTCTGTGGATACAGGATACATTGACTTTGTATCCTGCCACGTTGTTGAATTGCTGTATGAGTTCTAGTAGTTTGGGGGTGGAGTCTTTTGGGTTTTCCATATAAAGAATCATGTCATCTGCAAAGAGAGAGAGTTTGACTTCTTCAGTGCCAATTTGGATACCTTTTGTATTTCTTCGTTGTCTGATTGCTGTTGCTAGGACTTCTAATACTATGTTGAACAAGACTGGTGAGAGTGGGCATCCTGTCGTGATCCTGATCTCAACGGGAAGTCTGCAAGCTTTTTCCCATTGAGGATGATATTTGCTGTGGGTCTTTCATAGATAGATATGATAAAGTTCAGGAATGTTCCCTCTATCCCTATACTTTGCAGCGTTTTAATCACAAATGGATGCTGGATTTTTTCAAGTGCTTTTTCTGCATTGATTGAGAGGACCATGTGGTTCTTCTCTCTTCTCATATTAATTTTTTCAATGACATTGATTGATTTATGAATGTTGAACCATCCTTGTAGCCCAGGGATGAATCCCACCTGGTCATGGTAGATAATCTTTTTAATGTGCTGTTTGACCCTGTTTGCAAAGGTCTTGTTGAGAATCTTAGCATCCATATTCATCAGTGATATTGGTCTGAAATTATCCATTTTGGTAGGGTCTTTGCCTGGTTTGGGGATCAGGGTAATTCTAGCTTCATAGAAAGAGTCTGTAAGTTTTCCTTCTGATTCAATTTTTTGAAACAGCTTCAGGAGAATAGATGTTATTTCTTCTTTGAAAGTCTGGTAGAATTCCCCAAGCAATCCATCAGGTCTTGGGCTCTTGTTTCTTGGGAGGTTTTTGATCACTGCTTATATCTCATTACTAGATATTGGACGATTCAGGTTGTCGATCTCTTCCTGGTTCAATTTTGGAAGTTTATAGTTTTCCAAGAATGCATCCATTTCATCAAGGTTGCTAAGCTTATTGGCATATAACTATTGATAATAACTTCTGATGGTTGTTTCTACTTCCTCGTTGTTAGTTGTGATCTCTCCGTTTTCATTTATAATTTTGTGAATTTGGGCTTTCTCTCTTTTCTTTTGGATTAGTGTGGCCAGTGCCTTATTGATCTTCTTGATTCTTTCAAAAAAACCAACTTCTAGTTTCATTGATATGTTCTACTGTATCTTTGGTTTCTACCTCATTGATCTCAGCTCTAATCTTGATGATTTCTCTTCTTATGTGTAAAGTTGGTTTGATTTTTTTGTTGATTATCCAGTTGTTTAAGGTGTAGAGACATCTGGTGTATTCTGGATTTTTCAAACTTTTGAGGGAGGCTTGGATGTCTATGTATTTCCCCCTTAGAACCGCCTTTGCTGTATCCCATAGGGTTTGGATCGAAGTGTCTTTATTCTCATTGGTTTCCATTTGTTTCAGTTCTTCTTTAATCTCCTGGTTGATCCAAGCATTCTTAAGCAAGGTGGTCTTTAGCTTCCAGGTGTTTGAGTTCCTTCTGTACTTTTCTTTGTGATTAAGCTCCAGTTTCAGAGTATTATGATCTGAGAATATGCAGGGAAAAATCTCAGTCTTTTGATATCAGTTTAGTCCTGATTTATGACCCAGCATGTGGTCTATTCTTGAGAAGGTTCCCTGTGCTCTTGAGAAGAATGAGTATTCTTTTGTTTTAGGGTGGAATGTTCTGAATATATCTATGAGATCCATCTGTTCCAATGTGTCATTCAATGCTCTTGTTTCTTTATTGATTTTCTGCTTCAATGATCTGTCTATTTCTGAGAGAGGCATGTTAAGATCTCCTATGATTAGTGTATTCATATCAATATGACTCTTTATCTTGATTAACATTTTCTTTTGTAATTGGATGCTCCCATATTGGAGGCATAGTTATTTACAATTGTTAGATCATCTTGGTTGGTTGTCCCTTTAAGAATTATGTAGTGTCCTTCTGTATATCTTACTACAGCCTTTAGTTTAAAATCTAATTTATCTGATATGAGAATTGCTACCCCGGCCTTCTTTTGAGGCCCATTGACATGAAAGATGCTTCTCTGTCCCTTCACTTTCAGTCTGGGTGTATCTTTAGGTTCAAAATGTGTCTCTTGTAGAGAAAATATGGATGGGTTCTGTCGTTTTATCCAATCTGCAACCCTGTACTGTTTTTTTGGGCGCATTTAGGCCATTCGCATTGAGATTGATTATTGATAGATACGTTTTTATTGACATCGAGTTACCTTTGAAGTCTTTCTTTCTGTAGATTGTCTCTATATTTCTCTTCCATGCTATTCTTAGAATTTTTAGTCTTTTATAGAACCCCCCCTTAATATTTCCTGCAGTGTTGGCTTGGTGATAGCATAGTCTTTTAAGTCTTGCCAGTCTTGGAAACTATTTATATCTCCATCCATTCTGAATGTCAGTCTTGATGGATAAAGTATTCTTGGCTGCATGTTCTTCTCATTTAGTGCCCTGAATATATCTTGCCAGCCTTTTCTGTCTTTCCAGGCTTCTGTGGACAGGTCTGATGTTATATTGATGGGCTTTCCTATGTAAGTAAGGAGCCTCTTTGCCCTAGTAGCTTTCATGAGATTATACCTACAATTATAATTCCTCGATTTGACTATCAGGTGTCGTGGTTTTGTTTTTTTTTTTTTTTTGGAATGTATAATCTTGGGTGGAGACCGTTTAGCCTCCAGTACATGAATTCTGGTTCCATTTGCGAGATTGGGAGAATCTTCTTGAAGGACTTGTTCCACTATATCTTCTAGATCTTTCTTTCTTCTCCCCTTCAGGGATTCCAGTAATTCTGAGGTTGGAACGTTTCATGGCATCATTTATTTCCCTGATTCTGTTTTCGTGATTTCTAAGATGTTTGTTCCAGGCCTCCTCCTGATCCTTTCTCTCTATCTGTTTGTCCTCCAGATCATTAATTCTATCTTCTGTCTCAGTTACCCTAGCTTTGAGAGAGTTTAGATTAGATTGGAACTCATTGAGAGCATTGTGGACTTCCTCCCTGGTAGCTTTAAGCTCCGCCCTAACATTGTGAACATCATGTCTCATCGCTTTCAGCTTGGCCCTAATCAATTATGTTTGGTCATCCATGCCTTTCTCCAAACTAGCTATTGCCTGGATTATTGTTAACCTGAATTCTCTTTCCAACATATTGTCTATGTTGATAGCCATTAGCTCTAGTGCAGAAGGTCCATCCCCTGTATTTTTCTTCTGTTGGTCATTCCTCCTCCTAGTCATTTTGGTGAGAGATGACTGAACAGATGTAGCTGGATGTATCAACCATGGTGCAGTCAAGGTGCACCCTGGAACACTTCTGAACAATCAGGATTCCCCACCCAAATGAGAGACAAAAGAAAAGAAAAAGAAAAAAAAAAACAAAAAAAGAGATAGAGAGACAGGAAAGAAAGGGAAGATTAAAGAGAAAGTTCAGCCCAAATGGGCCCCAAGGTAAGATTTATGAATTAGACAAACAAAAAGACTGATAAAGGTATATGACAAGAGAAAAAAAAAGAAAAAAAAAAAATATATATATATATATATATATATATATATATATATATATATATACAAAAAAAGGAAGAACCTCGTCAAAAAGAACCCCACGTGTAAGATTTATATACTATCAGGACAAACACAAAAACACAGAAACACTGGTGGAAGATAAAGATTGGAGAGTGGTTATAAATTCTCAGTGTGTGCGAGGAAGTTTGTTTTAATTCTTCCTGGATGTATCTTGATATCTTTGTTAAAGGACTCAACTTTCCTAAGATAAAGGGGTATTAAAAATTAGTTACCTATAGGGGTATTATTGATTGGGGAAAGGGGACTACTTTGAAGTTTAACTCTATATGAATAATAGAAGATAAAAATAAAAAGGAAAAAAACTAAACTAAACTAAAACATAAAAAATGTAGGAATAAAAAAATAGAAATGCAAATGAAAACATAGGTGTATGTATCAAAAAGTTCAGGTTAGAAAGTTATTATGGAATTTGATGTACTGGACAGCTCACTGTGATGGTAAATAGGTTAATAAAATTACATATATATATATACCAGAACAGTGGGAATGAATGAAAAAGAAAACTTTTCCTATGAAGTAGTGGTTGTTCTCTTGTAGTCCTTTTTTATTTTTTTCTCTCTTTTTTTTTTCTTTCTTCATTTGTTTTCTGGGGGAGGGGCCTGCCATGTGGGTTTTCAGTCAGTGATGTTCCCTGCATTAAGTTCTCCTGCCCCCCTCAAGGTGGTGGGCTCTGAGGAAACTGTTTTTTTTTTTTTCAGACTTTTGTTCTCTGGAGGTTTTTATGTTTATTCACTTTTTTTCCTCACTTTGACTGCTTTTGATGGTTTTTGTAGTTTTAGAGGAAAATAAACCACACCCTGATCTCTCTCTCAGAGAGAAGCCTCGGTCTGGCTGCAGTGTCTAAATAAGTTCCCCATGGGCCACTGGCAGAGCAGGTTTCAAGTCGCTGTCCCTGGGGTACCCAAAGCCAAGGAAGTGGCGGCTGTCTGGGAAGCTCCAGACCGCCAGAGAGGTTCCAAGCAGCAGTCACACACTGAGATATTCCTGCTGGCCCGGGCTGGGAGTGCCTGGTCTTTCTGGGTCTAAGAGCGCCCGGCTTGCATGCACCAATTTCAGGGGAGGCTGAGGTTCACGCGCAGGTCTCAGGCTCTGAGAACAAGGTGCAGATCCAAGAGCACCAGGTTGGGCCTTCCAGCACCTCTCTCAGGGGAGAATTTGATGCAGGCTCTGAAACAATGGCGCATATGAAAGGGCACTGGCTGGGCCTTTATAATTCTCTCAAGGGAGTATGTCATGCTCTATAGCAGGGCTCATGCATTCTGCCATCCAGCGTGGCTCCCATCCCCTCACAGGAGCCAGAACCCATGCATTCTCAGGTGTGCTGGCAGCTTAGGGACCAAGACCTGGTTTCTTGGCTGCACTCTTTCTGGCTCAGCACCAGGGGAGGCTGTCCTGGGACCAGGGACTTAAGCCCCTGTTGCTAGCCATCCCGATTCCCACAATTCCCCCCTCCCGAGATTCTTAGCTATTTTGGAGTGCTTTCCACCAGTCTCCAAGTTAATGCTGGTCCCCAGATGCAGGGCACTCTCGCTCCTATTGGGGTATTACTTTCCAACTGGTCGACTCTGGTGGCTCCCTCCCCCTTTTGTTTATCTTCTGATATCAGTCCCCCATTCCCACTCTGTGTTACCTGCCCACTGGTGTCTTCTGCCCCTGTAGAGATCCAGACGTGTATAATACTGATCTCAGGGAGATTTCATGGGTGATTGGAGTTCTTTGGTAGGTAATCAGCTCACTTTGGGGTACAGGTTGAAAAGCCATCTCCTCCTACTTCACTGCCATCTTGTCGACCTCTCTCTGCTTCAGTTTTTTGAAACAGTTTAAGGAGAATAGGTGTTATTTCTTCTTTGAATGTTTTATAGAATTCCCAAATGAATCCATCAGGGCCTGGGTTTTTGTTTTTTGGGAGGTTTTTGATCACCGCTTCAACCTCATTATTATATATTGGTCTTCAGATTGTCAATTTCTTCCTGTTTCAATTTTAGGAGTTTATAGTTTTCCAGGAATGCATCCATTTCATATAGGTTGCTTAGCTTATTGGAATATAACTGTTGATAACTTCTGATAGTTGTTTCTATTTCCTTGGTGTTCGTTGTGATCTCTCCCTTTTCATTCATAATTTTATGAATTTGAGCTTTCTCTCTTTTCTTTTGGATTAGTGTGGCCAATGGTTTATCGATCTTATTGATTCTTTCAAAAAACCAGCTTCTAGTTTCACTGATATGTTCTACTGTATCTCTGGTTTCTACCTCATTGATCTCAGCTCTAATCTTGATTATTTCCCTTCTTGTGTGTGGAGTTGGTTTGTTTTGTTGTTGATTCTCCAGTTCTTTAAGGTGTAAAGACAGCTGCTGTGCTCTGGATTTTTCAGTTTTTTTGTTTGTTTGTTTGTTTGTTTGAGGGATGCCTGGATGGCTATGTATTACCCCCTTAGGACCGCCTTTGCTGTATTCCATAGGGTTTGGATCGAAGTATCTTTATTCTCATTGGTTTCCATTTGTTTCAGTTCTTCTTTGATCTCCTGGTTGATCCAAGCATTCTTAAGCAAGGTGGTCTTTAGCTTCCAGGTGTTTGAGTTCCTTCTGAACTTTTCCTTGTGATTGAGCTCCAGTTTCAAAGCATTATGATCTGAGGATGTGCAAGGAATAATCTCAGTCTTTTGGTATCAGTTGAGTCCTGTTTTGTGACTCAGTATGTGGTCTATTCTTGAGAAGGCTCCATGTGGACTTGAGAAGAATGAGTATTTTGTTGTTTTAGGGTGGAATGTTCTGTATATATCTATAAGGTCCATCTGGTCCAGTGTGTCATTCAATGCTCTTGTTTCTTTATTGATTTTCTGCTTCAATGATCTATTTCTGAGAAAGGCATGTTAAGATCTCCTATGATTAGTGTATTCATATCAATATGACCCTTTTTCTTGATTAACAGTTTTCTTATGTAATTGAATGCTCCCATATTGGAGGCATAGATATTTACAATTATTAGATCATCTTGGTGGATTGTCCCTTTAAGAATTATGTAGTGTCCTTCTGTATCTCTGACTACAGCCTTTAGTTTAAAATCTAATTTATCTTATATGAGAAACACTACCCCGGCCTTCTTTTGAGGCCCATTGGCATGAAAGATGCTTCTCCGTCCCTTCACTTTCAGTCTGGGTGTATCTTTAGGTTCAAAATGGGTCTCTTGTAGAGAACATATGGATGGGTTCTGTCGTTTTATCCAATCTGCAACCCTGTGCTGTTTTATGGGCGCATTTAGGCCATTCGCATTGAGATTGATTATTGATCGATACATTTTTATTGACATCGAGTTACCTTTGAAGTCTTTCTTTCTGTAGATTGTCTTTATATTTCTCTTCCATGCTATTCTTAGGATTTTTACTCTTTCATAGAACCCCCCTTAATATTTCCAGCAGTGTCGGCTTGGTGGTAGCATAGTCTTTTAAGTCTTGCCGGTCTTGGAAACTCTTTATCTCTCCATCCATTTTGAATGTCAGTCTTGCTGGGTAAAGTATTCTTGGCTGCATGTTCTTCTCATTCAATGCCCTGAATATATCTTGCCAGCTCTCTCTGGCTTGCCAGGTGTCTGTTTAGAGGTCTGACATTATTCTGATGGGCTTTCCTCTGTACGTAAGGATCTTCTTTGTCCTAGCTACTTTCAAGAGGTTCTGCCTACAATTATATTTCTTCATTCTTACTACTAGGTGTCTGAAGGACTTTTGAGAATCTGTAATCTTGGGGGGAAACCGTTCGGCCTCTAGTACAGGAATGCTGGTTCCATTCACGAGATTCAGAAAATTTTCATGAAGAACTTGTTCCACTATATCTTCTAGACTTCTTTCTTTCTCCTCTCCTTCAAGGATTCTAATAATTCTGACGTTGGAACATTTCATGGCATCATTTATTTCTGTGATTCTGTTTTCATGGCTCTAAGCTGTTTGTTTAAGGCTTCCTCCTGATACTTTTTCTCTATCTATTCATTCTCCAGATCACTAATTCTATCTTCTGTCTCAGTTACTCTAGCTTTCAGAGAATTTAGATTAGAGTGGAACTCATTGAGAGCATTGTGAAGCTCATCCCTGTTAGTTTTCAGCTCTTCCCTAATATTGAAAACGTGATCTCTGGTCGTTTTAAGTTCAGCTCTAATCATTTCCTTTTGGTCACTCATGGCTTTCTCCAACCTAGCTATTGCTTGGATAATTGTTAGCCTGAATTCTCTTTCTGACACATTGTCTATGTTGATAGCCATTAGCTCTGTTGCAGAAGGTCCATTTTTTGTATTTTTCTTCTTTTGGGCATTCCTCCTCCTAGTCATTTTGGTGAGAGATGGCTGAATGGTGTAGCTGGATGTATCGACAGTGGTGCAGTCAAGGTGCACCCTGGAACGCTTCTGATCAATCAGAGTTACCCACCCACATGAGAGGAAAAAGAAAAGGAAAAGAAAAAAAGAGAGAGGGAGAGAGACAAGAATGAAAGGTGAGATAAAAGAGAAGGTTCAGCCCAAATGGGTTCCAAGGTAAGATTTATGAAGTTTACAAACAAAAACAGACAAACAAAAAGACTGATAAAAGTATATGAGAAGAGAAAATTATATATATATATATATATATATATATATATATATATATATATACACATATATATATTTGCATATATAAATGCAAATAAAGGAATAACCTCATCAGAAAGAACCCCCCGAGTGTAAGATTTATATACTATCAGGACAAACACAAAAACACAGAAATAGGGGCACCTGGGTGGCTCAGTGGGTTAAGCCACTGCCTTCGGCTCAGGTCATGATCTCAGGGTCCTGGGATCGAGTCCCACATCGGGCTCTCTGCTCAGCAGGGAGCCTGCTTCCTCTCTCTCTCTCTCTCTGCCTGCCTCTCTGCCTACTTGTGATCTCTCTCTGTCAAATATATAAATAAAAAACAACACAGAAATACTAGTGGAAGAAAAAGATTGTAGAGTGGTTGTAAATTCTCAGTGTGGGTGAGGAAGGTTTTTTGTTTTTTGTTTTTTGTTTTTTTTTTTTTCCGGATGTATCTTGATGTATTTGTTAAAGACTCCACTTTCCTAAGATAAATGGGGATTAGGAATTGTTTTACCTATAGGGGTGGCTTTGATTGGGGAAAGGGGATTACCTTGAAGTTTAATTCTATATGAATATTAGAAAATAAAAATTAAAAAAAGGAATAAACTAGACTAAACTAAACTAAAATTAAAAAAAAATAAATTTAAAAAACAGAAATGCAAAAGGAAAACACAGGTGTATGTATTAAAAAGTTCAGGTTAGAAGGTTATTATGGAATTTGATGTACTGGACATCTCACTGTGACGGTAAATAGGTTAAAAAATTTTCTATATAATAATAAAAAATTATCTTTAATAAAATGAGCCAGGATAGTGGGAACAAATTAATAATAAAAATTGTCCTATGAAGTAGTGGTGGTTGCTCTCTTGTTGTCTTTTTTTTTTCCTTTCCCGGTTGGTTTTCTGGGGGAGGGGCCTGCCACGTGGGATTTCAGTCAATGATGTTCTCTGAGTTAAGTCCTCCCACCCCCCTCAAGGGGGTGTGCTCTTAGGAAACTGTTTTTTTCAGGCTTTTGTTCTCTGGAGGTTTTTATATTTGTTCACTTTTGTTTTTCTCTCTTGCCTTGAGGGCTTTTGATGGTTTTTGTAGGTTTAGAGGAAAGCAAACTGTACCCTGTCCTCCGTCTCAGAGAGAAGCCTCAATCTGTCCGAAGAGCCCAAATAAAATCCCCCTTCAACACTGGCAGAGCAGGTTCCCAGTCGCGGTCCCTGGGGACTCAAGATTTTTTGCTTGTACCAAAACCACAGCAGTGGCCGCTGTCTGGGCAGCTCCAGACTGCCAGAGAAGTTCCAAGCAGCAATCGCACACTGAGATTTTCCCACTGGCACAAGCTGGGAGTGCCTGGTATTTCCAGGTCCGAGAGCACCAGGCTGGTGCCTGTGCCACCTCTCTCTCTGGAGGGCGCAGGGCACGACTCGGACTCTGATGGCATGGCAGGGCACTTGCATGGGGACTGCAAAAAAGCTGTGCTTCTGTTGGCTGGCGAGGCTCCCAGCCCCTCATGGGAGCTGGGCGCCACATGCTCTCAGGCGAGCTTGCTGGTGGTTCAGGGACCAAGACCTGGTTTCTCTGCCGCACTCTTTCTGGCTCTGCACTAGGGGTGGTTGTCCTGGGTCTGGGGACTTAAGCCCCTGACCCTAACACCCCGATTCCTGCAATTTCTTCCCAGTGATCCCTTGCTCTTCTTGAGTGCTTTCTACCATACTTCTGAGATAATGCTGGTCCCCAGACGCAGGGCACTCTCGTATTGGGATATTACTTTCCAGTGGGTCACCTCTGGTAGCACCCTCCCACTCTGCTTTACCTGCCCACTGGTGTTTTCTGCTCTGGTAGAGATCCAGATGTGTATAATTCGGGTCTCAGGCTGATTTTGTCGGTGAGTGGATTTCAATAGAAGTAGGGTCCAGGTTGAAAGGGAGCCTCCTCCTACTTCTCCGCCATCTTGTCTCCAGTATAACATTTTAACAATGTTTTTTTTTTAATTAAATTAATTTCTTTATTTTCAGAAAAACAGTATTCATTATTTTTTTCACCAACCTAGTGCTCCATGCAATCTGTGCCCTCTATAATACCCACCACCTGGTACCCCACGATCCCACCCCCCCCGCCACTTCAAACCCCTAGGTTGTTTTTCAGCGTCCATAGTCTCTCATGATTCACCTCCCCTTCCAATTCCCCCAAACTCCCTTCTCCTCTCTAAGACCCCTTGTTCTCCATGATATTTGTTATACTCCACAAATAAGTGAAACCATATGATAATTGATTCTCTCTGCCTTTCTTCATTCAGCATAATCTCTTCCAGTCCCGTCCATGCTGCTACAAAAGTTGGGTATTCATCCTTTCTGATGGAGGCATAATACTCCATAGTGTATATGGACCACATCTTCCTTATCCATTCATCCGTTGAAGGGCATCTTGGTTCTTTCATAGTTTGGCGACCATGGCCATTGCTGCTATAAACATTAGGGTACAGATGGCCCTTCTTTTCACGACATCTGTATCTTTGGGGTAAATACCCAGGAGTGCAATTGCAGGGTCATAGGGAAGTTCTGTTTTTAATTTCTTGAGGAATCTCCACACTGTTCTCCAAAGAGGCTGCACCAACTTGCAATCCCACCAACAGTGTAAAAAGGTTCCCCTTTCTCCACATCCTCTCCAACACATGTTGTTTCTTGTTTTGTTAACTTTGGCAATTCTAACTCGTGTAAGGTGATATCTCACTGTGGTTTTATTTTGAATCACCCTGAGGGCTAGTGATGATGTACATTTTTTCATGTGTCTGATTGCCATTTGTATGTCTTCATTAGAGAATTGTCTGTTCATATCTTCTGCCCATTTTTTGATATGTTTGCCTATTTCCTATGTGTTGAGTTTGAGGAGTTCATTATAGATCCTGGATATCAACCTTTTGTCTGTACTGTCATTTGCAAATATCTTATCACATTCCATGGGTTGCATCTTTGTTTTTTTGACTTTTTCCTTTGCTGTGCAGAAGCTTTTGATTTTGATGAAGTCCCAAAAGTTTATTTTGGCTTTTGTTTTCTTTGCCTTTGGAGACATATCTTGAAAGAAGTTGCTGTGGCTGATATAGAAGAGATTACTGCCAATGTTCTCCTCTAGGGTTCTGATGGATTCCTGTCTTATGTTGAGGTTTTTTATCCATTTTACCAATGTTTATTCTTCTGATCCTTGAGCATGGAATGGTCTTCTGTCTTTTTTGTTTTCTTCAATTTTTTTCATGAGTGTTCTGTAGTTCCTCAAAAAAAAAAAAAATCCTTTACTTCTTTGGTATGGTTTATTCCCAGGTATCTTATGGTTTCAGTGCTGTAGTAAATGGAATTGATTCTCTAATGTCTCTTTCTGTATTTTCATTGATAATGTAGAAGAAGGCCACTGATTTCTGTACAATGATTTTGTATCCTGCCACATTATTGAGTTGCTGTATGAGTTCTGGTAGTTTGGAGGTGGGGTGTTTTGAGTTTTCCATATAAATTATGTCATCTGTGAGGAGAGAGTGTTTGACTTCTTCATTACCAATTTGGATACCTTTTATTTCTCATTGTTGTCTGATTGCTGTTGCTAGGATTTCAAATAGTTTGTAGAACAAGAGTGGTGAGAGTGGGCATCCTTGTCATGTTCCTGATCTCAAAGGGAAGCCTGTCAGCTATTACCCATCGAGGATAATATTCACTGTGGGTTTTTCATAGAAACATTTTATGAAGTTGACTAATGTTCCCTCTATCCCTATAATTTGAAGCATTTTAATCAGGACCGGATGCTGGATTTTGTATAATGCTTTTTCTTCTTCAATGGAGAGGACCATGTGGTTCTCCTCTCTACGCTTCATAATTTGTTCTATGACATTGATTGATTTGTGAATACTGAACCATCCTTGCAACCCAGGGATAGATCCCACCTGGTCATGGTGGATCATCTTTTGAATGTACTGTTGGATCCTGTGAGCTAGGATCTTGTTGAGAATCTTAGTATCCATATTCATCAGTGATATTGGTCTGAAATTCTCCTTTTGGTGAGGTCTTTGCCTGGTTTGTGGAGCAGCGTAATGCTGCCTTCATAAAAAGGGTCTGGAAGTTTTCTTTCTGCTTAATTTTTGGAATGAGCTTCAGGAGAAGACATGTTATTTCTTCTATGAAACTCTGGTAGATTTCTCCTGTGAATCCATCAAGTCCTGGGCTCTTGTGTATTGGGAGGTTTTTGAACACTGCTTCAATCTTGTTACTGGGTAAAAGTCTATTTATGTTGTGAATTTCTTCCCGGTTCAATTTTGGGATTATACTTTTCTAAAAATGCATCCATTTCACAAAGGTTGCTTAGCATATTGGCATACAACTGTTTAATTTTTTAAATTATTTTCAGTGTAACCGTATTCAATGTTTTAGTACAACTCCCAGTGTTCCATGCACTCCATACCATCTCTAATAAGCACCACTTGGTTCCCCCAAACTCCCACCCAACCCATGCAAAGACCTCAGATTCTTTTACAGAGTCCATAGTCTCTCATGTTTCACCTCCGCTTCCAGTTTCCCTCAACTCCCTTCTCCTCTCCATCTCCCCTTGTCCTCCATGGTATTGTTTATGCTCCACACTTAAGTAAAACAATATGATAACTGACTCTGTCTGCTTATCTTATTCCACTAAGCATAATCTCTTCCAGTCCTGTCCATGTTGCTGCAAAATTTGGGTATTCAACCTTTCTGATGGAGGCATAATACTCCATTGTGTATATGGACTACATCTTCCTTATCCATTCGTCTTTTGAAGTTCATCTTCGTTTTTTCCACAGTTTGTTGACCATGGCCATTGCTGCTATAAACATTGGGGTACAGATGACCCTTCGTTTCACTCCATCTGTATCTTTGGGGTAAATACCCAGTAGTGCAATTGCAGGGTCATAGGATAGCTCTGTTTTTAATTTCTTGAGGAATCTCCACACTGTTTTCCAAAGTAGCTGCACCAACTTGCGTCCCCACCAACAGTGTAAGAGGGTTTCCCTTTCTCCACATCCTCTCCAACACATGTTGTTTCCTGTCTTGCTTATTTTGGCTGTTCTAACTGGTGTAAGGTGGTATCTCAATGCGGTTTTAATGTGCATCAGTCTGATGGCTAATGATGATGAACCTTTTTTTTCATGTGTCTGATAGCCATTTGTATGTCTTCATTGGAGAAGTGTCTCTTCATATCTTCTGCCCATTTTTAAAATATGATTGTCTGTTTTGTGTGTGTTGAGTTTGAGGAGTTCTTTATAGGTCCTGGATATCAACCATTTGTCTGTCCTGTCATTTGCAAGTATCTTCTCGCAATCCTTGGGTTGCTCTTTGTTTTGTTGACTGTTTCCTTTGCTATGCAGAAGGTTTAGATTTTGATGAAGTCCCAGAAGTTTATTTTGGCTTTTGTTTCCTTTCCCTTTGGAGACATATCTTGAAAGAAGTTGCTGTGGCTGACATCGAAGACATTACTGCTTATATTCTCCTCTATGATTCTGATGGATTTTGTCTCACATTGAGGTCTTTTATCCATTTTGAGTTTATCTTTGTGTGTGGTGTAAGACAATGGTGCAGTTTCATTCTTCTACGTATAGTTGCCCAGTTTTCTCTGCACCATTTATGGAAGAGACTGTCTTTTTTCCACTGTATATTTTTTCCTGTTTTGTCTAAGATTATTTGACCATAGAGTTGAGGGTCCATATCAGGGCTCTCTACTCTGTTCCACTGGTCTATATGTCTATTTTTTTGCCAGTACCATGCTGTCTTGGTTATCATAGCTTTGTAGTAAAGCTTAAAATCAGGAAATGTGATGCCCCCATTTGCTTTTTTTTTCTTTTCCAATTGATTTATTTTCAGAAAAAAAGTACTTATTATTTTTTCACCACACCCAGTGCTCCATGCAATTTGTGCTCTCTATAATGCCCACCACCTGGTACCCAACCTCCCACACCCCCGCCACTTCAAAACCCTAAGATTGTTTTTCAGAGTCCATAGTCTCTCATGGTTCACCTCCCCTTCCAATTTCCCCAAACTCCCTTTTCCTCTCTAACTCCCCTTGTCCTCCATGCTATTTGTTATGCTCCACACATAAGTGGAACCTTATGATAATTGATTCTCTCTGCTTGACTTATTTAACTTATTTCACTCAGCAGAATCTCTTCCAGTCCCATTCATGTAGCTACATATGTTAGGTATTCATCCTTTCTGATGGAGGCCTAATACTCCGTAGTGTATATGGACCACATATTCCTTATCCAATCATCCATTGAAGGGCATCTTGGTTTTATCCACTGTTTGGCGACCATGGACATTGCTTCTATAAATTTGGGGGTAGAGATGGCCCTTCTTTTCACTCCATCTGTTTCTTTGGGGGTAAATACCCATTAGTGCAATTGCAGGGTCTTAGGGAAGTTCTATTTTTAATTTCTTGAGTAATCTCCACACTGTTCTCCAGAGTGGCTGCACCGACTTGCTTTCCCACCATCATTGTAAGAGGGTTCCCCTTTCTCCACATCCTCTCCAACACATGTTGATTCCTATCTTTCTAAGGCCATTCTAACTGGTGTAAGGTGATATCTCAATGTGGTTTTAGTTTGCATCTCCCTGATGGCTAGTGATGACAAACATTTTTTAATGTGTCTGATAGCCATTTGTATGTCTTCATTGGAGAAATGTCTCTTTGTATCTTCTGCCCATTTTTTAATAGGATTATCTGTGTTGTGTGTGTTGAGTTTCAGGAATTCTTTATAGATCCTGGATATCAAGGTTTTGTCAGTACTGTCATTTGCAAATATCTACTCGAATTCCGTGGATTGCCTCATTGTTTTGTTGACTGTTTCCTTTGCTGTGTAGAAGCTTTTGATCTTTATGAAGTCCCAAACGTTCATCTTCACATTTTTTTCCTTTGCCTTTGGAGACACATTTTGAAAGAAGTTGCTATGGCCAATGTTGAAGAGGTTTCTGCCTATTTTCTCCTCCAAGATTCTGATGGATTCCTGCCTCAGGTTGAGGTCTTTTATCCATTTCGAGTTTCTCTTTGTGTATGGTGTCAGAGAATGGTCGAGTTTCATTCATTTACACAAAGCTGTCCCAATTTTCTCAGCAGCATTTATTGAAAAGACTTTTTTTTTCCTTTGTATATTTTTTCCTGCTTTCTTGAAAATTATTTGACTATAGATTGATGGTCCATATCTGAGCTCTCTACTCTGTTACACTGGTCTAATGGCCTGTTTTTATGCCAGTCCCCTGCTGTCTTGGTGATCACAGCTTTGTAGTAACCCTTGAAACCAGGCAACAGGGTGCACCCAGTTTTGTTCTTTCCTTTTTGACATTTCCTTAGCAATACGGGATCTCCTCTGATTCCACACCAATTTTAGGCTTCTGTTTGCTCCAGCTCTTTGAAAAATACCGGAGGAATTTTGATCAGAATGGCATTAAAAGGATAGATTTCTCTAGGTTGTATAGACTTTTAAAGACTGTTTATTCTTCTGATCCACGAGTATGGAATGGTCTTCCATCTTTATGGTTTTCTTCCATTTATTTCATGAGTGTTCTGTAGTTCCCTGAGTATAGATTGCTTATCACTTTGGTTTGGATTATTCCCAGGTATCTTATGGTTTTGGAGCTGTAGTAAATGGAATTGATTCTCTAATTTCCCTTTCTGTGTTTTCATTGTTAAAGGATAAGAAAACCACTGATTTTTGTACAAAGATTTTGTATCCTCCCACATTATTGAAGTGCTGTATGAGTTCTAGTAGTTTTGGGGTGGAGTCTTTTGGGTTTTCCATATAAAGTATGTCATCTGTGAAGAGAGAGTTTGACTTCTTCATTGCCAATTTGGATACATTTTATTTCTCCTTGTTGTCTGATTGCTGTTGCTAGGACTTCAAATACTATGTTGAATAAGAGTGGAGAGAGTGGGCAACCCTGTCATGATATCCCATGGACCCATGAGACCACACCTGTATTCCAAGGCCATCCTGGACACACAATTCAGATAGAAAAGCCTGTGCTACCGCCTTTGAGTCACCCTAATAACAATTCCTCACAAGCTGCCCTCAAGGTATATGCATTGGGCCTGTGATCACCGTGCCACTAACCCTAACCGGAATTTGTGTTTGAAGACTTCATTCCCAAAACCATGGCTCACCTGCCCTCCAGGATGGTGTCTCTGGAGCCACACCAGAGGACTGTGCCTGCCATCCCCATGGAAACTCTGACGGTCACAATTGTCCAAACCCTCCAGATTAGGAGAAACCTGTAAGGCCCCTGAGCCAATCAGCATATTGGTGAACCCTCTGAATGCAATGCCCAGTCTGATACACCCTCATCACCTACATCCAGGCAGGAAGCCATGTCAATGGTCCTGAGTCAGAAGTTTGACACTGACATGTCCCTAGGACCTCATTGGAACCCTAGATGAGGTTTTCAGGCACCTGTCCTCAGTGACCTGTTCTGAATACCAACCTATGATAAAACATGTCGTCCCTGAGCCCCACAAAAGAACATCTCGTGTCCCCAGAAGAAAGACTTGCTCTTGGACCTGTGTCAAACTGTCAGGGTAGATGAACTCTGCATGGTCCCTTAGCCACCAGCACATTCTAAGATCTCCCTGGTAACAAACCAGCATTGTGCCCAATTTACATGAGACTCCATGTCAACTCAAGGTCTTGGAACTACACTCCATAGCCACCACAACAAACCTGCCATGTCCCTCAGCTGCAATGGTCAATGCAGGTGTGCTTTCCAGGCATCCATGAGGGAGTGCTCTGCTACACAAATTTCCCTCATGGGGGACCCTGGAGAAAAAAAAAAAAAACAGACTCCCCCTGTCTGGTAGAAGGAAACCTTGCTGTTTGGATCATCTCAGAAGCCCTAGCGTGGTAAATCCTCCATTGCCTCTTGACGCCACCCCTCCATTTGTTGGTCATCATAGACAAAAACTCCAGTGTGAGCAAACATCTGACATCCGCCCTTACTCAGGTGTTGGATATCTCCAATCAGCCACTGCACATTGGAACTGTTTTTCGCTTGGCACTGAATTTAACATTAGCGTGTGTTTACCATTCCATCCTCATGCTCCTGGTCCACAAACACTCTTGATAGGAAATTCTGTAGCCACAACGCAGCATTCTGCCTGCCCCAAGAAAGAAGAATAGCCTGGTAAGTCTGCCCAGTAACCCCACATGAGGATCCACCTGCAGGGCCCTCGACGACACCCTAATGTCATAGGCCACCATGGGAACTAAGGCTCTGTCTGACACAGCCTGCACCACGACCTTTAGTCAGCCACCCAGACAGTGGGTCCCATATACTACAGATGGGACTTGTTGTGGCCCAAAGCCGTCATCTCTACTCAACCTGGATATTCAGGCATCTGTGCCTTGCACTTAGCTCTAATCCTACCCTATGAGGGAACCTGAAGAACAAGGGTACACCTCCTTCCTGATGGCAGGAAATCTGGCTGGTGAGATGGGTGTTTCACCCTCAGAGTGGGAACCAGCTGCATGGACATGAGACCACGACCACACATGGGAGCCGCCCTGGGCACAAACAGGCTTTGTGATCCTCAGCGTGAGCCTGCTTTCCAACAAACCCCCATGGTAGCTGGACCAGGAGCCGGCAGAGTGGGCCTTCCAGGTGCCTAGAGGCAAATCTTCACACTTGGTGGTGTTTTCTGGCGCTGAGACCCAGAAACTGTCTCTGGAATCCCTCTAGTGGGGATCCATTGAGACGGAAAACAGCAGTCTTCCCTTCCCCCAGAGACACAAACTCTTGGGAGCTGGGCAGAAACCCCAGACATGAAGAATGTTCCATGGCCCCATGAAGCCATCCCTACATTTGGACACCGTTCTGGACACACAATCCAGACAGAAAAGTCTACCCACCGCCTCCATGATACCTTAATTTCACTACACAATGAGCTGCCCTCAGATCCTACAGATCAGGGCTGTGATCACCTTGGGCCTGACCCTAACCCTAGTTCGCATTGGCAGATTTCTGTCTCCAAAATCCTGCCCTCATGCCATCCAGACTTGGGCCTCTGGTGCCACACCAAAAGACTGTGACTACCCTCCCAAAGGAAACTGCCTTTCACTGTTGCCCAAACCCTGAAGATTAGGAGCAAAGTACAAAGCCCCTGAGCCCACCTCAAATTCAAAGAAAGCTCTGGAACCAAATGCACATTCTGACACACAATGAGCACTTGTCTCCAGGCAGACATTCAAGACAAAGGCCCTGAGTAGAAGTTTGAATCTGACATACACCAAGGACTTCATTGACCCTAGCTTAGGTTTTCAGGCGCCCGTCCTGAGAGGCCTGTTCTCTAATACCAACTTATATTCCAACATGTGGTCCCTGAGAAACACAACAGAACCCCTGCTGTTCCCAGAAAGATACCTTGCTCTTGGTAGCTGTGTCCAAGACTCAGTGTAGGAGAATCCTGCATGGCCCCTGACCACCCCAACTTTCTAACGTCTCCCTGGATACAAACCAGCATTGTGATCCAACAGCATGAAACTCCATGTCAACTCAGCCCCCTTGGAACTTGGCTCCAGGGCCAGCAGATAGAACCTGCCATGTTCCTCAACTACAATGGTCAATGAAGGTGTGCTTTCCAGTCATCCATGAGGGAGTACTCTGCTACCCAACCTTTCCATATTGGGGACCCTGGAGCAAACAAACCAGACTCCTCTGTCCGGTTGAAGGAGACCTTGCTGTTTGGAGCATCTCACAAGCCCCAGTGTGGGAAATCCTCCATGGCTTCTTGATGCCATTGCTCCATTTCTTGGTCATCATAGACACAATCTCCTGCGTGAGCAAACATCTGACATCTGCCCTTATTCAGGAGCTAGATGTCTCGAATCAGCCACTGCAAACTGGAAGTGCCTTCTGTTTGTCACTGAATTGAACCATAGCTTGTGTTTACAATTCCATCCTCAACTTCCTGGTCCCCAAGCCCTCTTGATAGGGAATTCTGGAGCCATAACACAGCATTCTGCATGCCCCACAGAAAGAAGAAGTGGCTGGTGAGTCTGACCAGAAATCCCACATGAGGAACCACCTGCATGACCCTCGACAGCACCATAATAAATAGGCTGCCATGGGCACTAAGACTTGTCTGACACAGCCTGAGCCACGACCTCCAGTCAGCCACGCAGAGAGTGGGCCCCATATCCTGCAGCTGGACCTGCCATGGCCCGAAGCCATCATCTCTACACAACCTGGGTATTCAGGCATCTGTCCCCAGACCGTAGCTCAAATCTCAAATCCCTGCCTATGGTGTAACCTGAAGCACAGAATGAGTCCTCCTTTCTGATGGCAGGAAACCTGGCTGATGGGATGGGTGTCTAACCCTCAGAGTGGGAACTAGCTGCATGGCCCATGAGACCATGGCCATTCATGGGAGCCGCCCTGGGCACAAACAGTCATTGTGATAGTCAGTGGGAGTCTGATTTCAAACAAAACCCCCTCGGAACCTGGCCCAGGAGCCCGCAGAGTGGGGCTTCCAGATCCCTAGGGCCAAATTCTCACCATCGATCGTGTTTTCCTGGCGACCAGACCAAGAACCTGTCTCTAATCCCTATTTTGGGGGTGCCCTGAGACAGAAAACAGCAGTCTTCCTTTCTCCCAGAGACACAAAACACTTGGGAGCTGAGAAGAATCCCTATCGACGAAGAATTTGCCATGGCCTCATGAAGCCACCCCTACCTTTTGTGACTGTCCTGGACACATACCTGACAGAAAAGCCTGCACTACCGCCTCCATGATAGTGTAATTTCAGTACACTATGAGCTGCCCTCAGGGCCTGCATGTCGGGCCTGTGATCAACTTGGCCCTCACATTAACCCTAATTCCCAAAGCCCTGGACCAGAAGCCCTCCAGGATGGGGTCTCTGGAGCCAAACCAGATGATTGTGCCTACGTACTCAAAGGAAACTCTGCCCTTCACTGTTGCCCAAACCCTGAAGTTTAGTAGCAATATGCAAAACCCCTGAGCACACCTCAATTCTGAGGAACACTCTGGACCCAAATGCGCATTCTGATACACCATGAGCACCTATTTCCAGGCAGATATCCACGTCAAAGGCCCTGAGTCAGATGACTGAACCTGACATGCCCATAAGACTTCATTTATACCATAGCTTATATTTTCAGGCGCCTGTCCCCAGAGGCCTTTTTTCCAAAACCAACTTATATTCCAACATATGGTCTGTGAGCCACACAACAGAACGCCTCCTGTCCCCAGTAAAAAACATTGCTCTTGGTAGATATGTCCAAGACTCAGTGAATGAGAATCCTGCATGGCCCCTACCACTCAAACATTCTAACGTTTCCCTGGATACAACCCATCATTATGATCCAACAGCATGGAACTCCATGTCAACTCAGGCTGCTTGGAATTTCACCCCAGAGCCACCAATGGAACCTGCTTTGTTCCTCAGTTGCAATGGTCAATGGAGGTCTGCTTTCCAGGCATCCATGTGAGAGATCTCTGCTACCCAAACTTTCACTATGGGGATCCTGGAGCCAACAAACCAGACTCCCCCTGTCCAGTACAAGGAAACCTTGCTGTTTGGAGCATCCCACAGTGTGGGAAATCCTCCATGGCATCTTGCGCCCCCACTCCATTAGTCGGTCATTATAGTCACAAACTACAGTGTGAGCTAACTTCAGACATCTGCACTTACTCAGGTGCTGGATATCTCGAATCAGCCACTGCACACGGGAACTGCCTTCTGCTTCGCACTGAATATAACTGTAGCTTGTGTTTACAATTCCATCCTCAATTCCATCCATCCCCAAGGCCTCTTGATAGGGAATCTGGTAACAAAATGCAGAATTTGCCTGCCCAACAGAAAAAAGAAGTGCCTGGTGATTCTGCCCAGAAACTCCATATGAGGATACAGCGGCATGGCCCTCGACGGTACCCTAATATCATCGGCCACCATGGGCAATCAGGCTTGGTCTGACACATCCTGAGCCACGACCTCTAATCAGCCACACAGACAGTTTGCCCCATATCCTGCAGGTGGGACCTGTTGTGGCCAGAAGCCATCACATATACTCAACCTGGATATTCAGTCATCTCTCCTTCATACTGTAGCTCAAATCCCTGCTTATGGGGGAACCTGAAGCACAAGAGTACTCCTCCTGCCCCATGGCAGGAATCCTGGCTGTTGAGATGGGTTTCCAACCCTCAGAGTGGGAACCAGCTGCATGGCCCATGAGACCACGGCCACTCATGTGAGCTGCCCTGGGCATTATGACCCTCAGAGTGAGCCTGCTTTCAAACAAACCCCCTTGGTAGCTGGACAGAAAGGACACAAGGCGGGCCTGCCAGGTCCCTAGGGCCAAATCCTCACCCTCATTCGTGTTGTTCAGGGGCCCTGAAAAATCCCAGAAACTGTCTCTGAAATCCCTCTTTTGGGGATCTGCTGAGACGGAAAACAGCAGTCTTCTTTTCCCCAGAGACACCAAACTCTAGAGAGCTGGGCAGAATGCCCAGAGATGAAGAATCTCCCTTGGCCCAATGAAGACTCCCCTACATTTTGCGACCATCCTAGACACACAATCCAGACAGAAAAGCCTGTGATACTGCCTCCATGACACCTTAATTTCAGTACACTATGAGGTGCACTCAGGCCTGCAGATTGGGCCTGTGATCGCCTCCGCCCTCACCATAAACCTAGTTTGCATTTGCAAATTTCTGTCCCCAAGGCCCTGGACCACATGCTTTCCAGGATGGGGCCTCTGGTGCCACACCAGATGAGTATGCTTACCACCCAAAAGAAAACTCTGCCCTTCACGGTTGCTCAAACCCTGAAGATTAGAAGCAAAGTACAAATTCCCTGTGCCGACCTTAATTTCAAACAACACTCTGGACTCAAGTGCGTATTATTATTTTTGTTTATTTTCAGCATAACAGTATTCATTATTTTTTCACCAAACCCAGTGCTCCATGCAATCCCTGCCCTCTATAATACCGGCCACCTGTGTACCCCAACCTCCCACCCACCCGCCAATTCAAACCCCTCAGATTGTTTTATAGAGTCCATAGTCTCTTATGGTTCACCTCCCCTTCCAATTTCCCCAACTCCCTTCTCTCTAACTCCCCATGTCCTCCATGCTATTTGTTATGCTCCACAAATAAGTGAACCATATGATAATTGACACTCTCTGCTTGACTGATTTCACTCAGCATAATCTCTTCCAGTCCCGTCCATGTTGCTAAAAAGTTGGGTATGCATACATAGTGTATATGGACCACATCTTCCTTATCCATTCGTCCGTTGAAGGGCATCTTGGTTCTTTCCATAGTTTGTCTACCGTGGCCATTGCTGCTATACACATTGGGGTACAGATGGCCCTTCTTTTCATGACATCTGTATCTTTGGGGTAAATATCCAGAAGTGAAATTGCAGGGTCATAGGGAAGTTCTATTTTTAATTTCTTGAGACATCTCCACACTGTTCTCCAAAGAGGCTGCACCAACTTACATTCCCACCAACCATATCCCCTCCAACACAAGTTGTTTCCTGTCTTGCTAATGACCATTCTAACTGCTGAAACATGATATCTCAATGTGGTTTTAATTTGAATCTCCCTGAGGGCTAGTGATGATGAACATTTTTTTCATGTGTCTGATAGCCATTTGTATGTCTTCATTGGAGAAGTTTATGTTTATATCTTCTGCCCATTTTTTTGATATGATTGTCTGTTTTGTGCATGTTGAATTTGAGGAGTTCATTATAGATCCTGGATATCAATCTTTTCTCTGCACTGTCATTTGCAAATATCTTCTCCCATTCCGTGGGTTGCACCTTTGTTTTTTTGACTGTTTCCTTTGCTGTGCAGAAGCTTTTGATTTTGATGAAGTCTGAAAGGTTTATTTTCGCTTTTGTTTCCTTTGCCTTTGGAGACATAACTTGAAAGAAGATTGTGTGGCTAATATCGAAGAGATTGCTGCCTATGTTCTCCTCAAGGATTCTGATGGATTCCTGTCTCATGTTGAGGTCTTTTATCCATTTTGAGTTTATCTTTGTGTACGGTGTTAGAGAATGGTCAAGTTTCATTCTTCTACACATAGCTGTCCAGTTTTCCCAGCACCATTTATTGAAGAGACTGTCTTTTTTCCATTGTATATTTTTTCCTGTTTTGTCGAGGATTATTTGCCCATAGAGTTGAGGGTCCATATCTGGGCACTCTACTCTGTTCCACTGTTTTAATGTCAGTACCATGCTGTTTTGGTGTCACAGCATTGTAATAAAGCTTGAAATCAGGTAATGTGATGCCCCCGTTTTATTTTTGTTTTTCAACAATTCCTTAGCGATTCAGAGTCTCTTCTGATTCCATACAAATTTTTGGATTATTTGCTCCAGCTCTTTGAGGAATACCGGTGGAATTTTGATCAGAATGGCATTAAAAGTATAGATTGCTCTAGGCAGTATAGACAATTTAACAATGTTTATTCTTCCGATCCAAGAGTATGGAATGGTCTTCCATCTTTTTGTGTCTTCTTCAGTTTCTTTCATGAGTGTTCTGTAGTTCCTCAAGTACGGATCCTTTACCTCTTTGGTAAGGTTTATTCCCAGGTATCTTATGGTTCTGGTGCTATAGTAAATGAAATTGATTCTCTAATTTCCCTTTTTGTGTTTTCATTGTTAGTGTATAAGAAAGCCACTGATTTCTGTACATTGACTTTGTATCCTGCCACGTTGCTGAATTGCTGTATGAGTTCTAGTAGTTTGGGGGTGGAGTCTTTTGGGTTTTCCGTATAAAGAATCATGTCATCTGCGAAGAGAGAGAGTTTGACTTCTTCATTGCCAGATTGGATACATTTTATTTCTCTTTGTTGTCTGATTGCTGTTGCTAGGACTTCTAATACTATATTGAACAAGAGTGGTAAGACAGGGCATCCTTGACTTGTTCCTGATCTCAACGGGAAGACTGCAAGCTTTTTCCCATCGAGGATGATATTTGCTGTGGGTCTTTCATAGCTAGATTTGATGACGTTCAGGAATGTTCTTTCTATCCCTATACTTTGAAGCGTTTTTGTCAGAAACTGATGCTGGATTTTTTCAACTGCTTTTTCTGCATCGATTGAGAGGACCATGTTGTTCTTCTCTCGTCTCGTATTCATTTGTTCTATCACATTGATTGATGTGCGAATGTTGAACCATTCTTGTAGCCCAGGGATGAATCCCAACTGGTCATGTCAGATAATCTTTTTAATGGGCTGTTGGATCCTGTTTGCTAGGATCTTGTTGAGAATCTTAGCATCCGTATTCATCAGTGATTTTAGTCTGAAATTCTCCTTTTTTTAAGGGTCATTGCCTGGTTTAGGGGTCAGGGCAATGCTGGCTTCTGCTTCAATTTTTTGAAACATCTTCAGGATAATTGGTCTTATTTCTTCTTTGAAAGTTTGATAGAATTCCCCAGGGAATCCGTCAGGTCCTGGGCTCTTGTTTTTTTGGAGATTTTTGATCACTGCTTCAAACTCGTTACTAGATATTGGTCTATTCAAGTTGTCAATTTCTTCCTGGTTCAATTTTGGGAGTTTATAGTATTCCAGGAATGCATCCATTTCATCTAGGTTGCTATGCTTATTGGCATATAACTGTTGATAAAAACTTCTGATGATTATTTCTACTTCCTTGGTGTTACTTGTGATCTCTCCCTTTTCATTCATAATTTTATGAATTTGGGCTTTCTCTCTTTTCTTTTGGATTAGTGTGTCCAGTAGTCTATTGATTTTATTGATACTTTCAAAAAACCAGCTTCTAGATTCATTAGTACGTTCTATTGTATCTCTGGTTTCTACCTCATTGATCTCAGCTCTAATCTTGATTATTTCTCTTCTTATGTGTGGAGTTGGTTTGATTTGTTGTTGATTCTCCAGTTCCTGAAGGTGTAGAGTCAGCTGCTGTGTTCTAGATTTTTCAATTTTTTTGAGGGAGGGCTGGATGGCTATATATTTCCCCCTTAGGACCGCCTTTGCTCTATCCCATAAATTTTCGACCGAAGGGTCTTCATTCTCATTGGTTTCCATGATTTTTTTTTCAGTTATTCTTTGATCTCCTGCTTGATCCAAGCATACTTAAGCAAGGTGGTCTTTAGCTTCCAGGTGTTTGAGTTCCTTCTGAACTTTTCCTTGTGATTGAGCTCCAGTTTCAAAGCATTGTGATCTGAGAAAATGCAGGGAATCTTCTCAGTCTTTTGGTATCGGTTGAGTCCTGATTTGTAACCCAGTTTGTGGTCTATTCTTGAGAAGGTTCCATGTGCACTTGAGATGAATTAGTATTCTGTTGTTTTAGGGTGGAATGTTCTGTATATATCTATGAGGTCCATCTGGTCCAATGTGTCATTCAATGCTTTTGTTTCTTTATTGATTTTCTGCTTTGATGATCTGTCTATTTCTGAGGGAGACGTGTTAAGATCTCCTACAATTAGTGTATTTATATCAATATGACTCTTTATCTTGATTAACAGTTTTATTATTGCCTGCTCCTATATTGGGGGCATAGATATTTACAATTGTTAGATCAACTTGGTGGATAGTCTCTTTAAGAATGATGTAGTGTCCTTCTGTATTTCTGACTACAGTCTTTAGTTTAAAGTCTAATTTATCTGATACAAGAATTGCTACCCCAGCCTTCTTTTGAGGCCCATTGGCATGAAAGATGCTTCTCCATCCCTTCACTTTCAGTCTGCATGTATCTTTAGGTTCAAAATGGGTCTCTTGTAGACAATACATGGATGGGTCCTGTCGTTTTATCCAATCTGCAACCCTGTGTCATGTTATGGGCGTATTTAGGCCATTCACATTGAGAGTGATTATTTATAGATACGTTTTTATTGACATCAAGTTACCTTTGAAGTCTTTCTTTCTGTAGACTGTCTCTATATTTCTGTTCAATGCTATTCTTAGGATTTTTTCCTCTTTTATAGAACCCCCTTTAATATTTCCTGCAGTGTCGGCTTGGAGGTTGCATAGTCTTTTAAGCCTTGCCGGTCTTGGAAACTCTATATCTCCCCATCCATTTTGAATGTCAGTCTTGCTGGATAAAGTATTATTGGCTGCATATTCTTCTCATTTAATGCCCTGAATATATCTTTCCAGCTCTTTCTGGCTTGCCAGGTCTCTGTGGACAGGTCTGATGTTATTCTGATGGGCTTTCCTCTGTAAGAAAGGAGCCTCTTTGTCCTAGCGGCTTTCATGAGATTATACCTACAATTATGATTCCTCAATTTGACTACCATGTGTTGTGATGGTTTTTTGGAATGGATAATCTTGGGTGGAGACCGTTCAGACTCTAGTACATGAACGCAGATTCCATTCAGGAGTTTGGGAAAATTTTCATGAAGAACTTGTTCCACTATATCTTCTAGACTTCTTTCTTTCTCCTCCCCTTCAGGGATTCCAATAATTCTGACTTTGGAAGGTTTCGTGGCATCATTTATTTCCCTGATTCTGTTTTCATGGTTTCTAGGCTGTTTGTTCCAGCCCTCCTCCTGATCCCCTCTCTCTATCTGTTTGTCCTCCAGATCACTAATTCTAACTTCTGGCTCAGTTACCCTAGCTTTGAGAGAATTTAGATTAGTTTGGAATTCATTGAGAGCATTGTGAACCTCAGCCCTGGTAGCTTTAAGCTCCGCCCTAACATTGTGAACATCATCTCTCTTCACGTTCAGCTCAGCCCTAATCAATTCCATTTGGTCATCCATGGCTTTCTCCAACCTAGCTATTGCCTGGATAATTGTTAGCCTGAATTCTCTTTCCGACATATTGTCTATGTTGATAGCCATTAGCTCTGTTGCTGAAGGTCCATACTCTATATTTTTCTACTGTTGGGCATTCCTCCTCCTAGTCATTTTGGTGAGAGATGACTGAATAGATGTAGCTGGATGTTTTGACAGTGTTATAGTCAAGGTGCACCCTGGAACACTTCTGAGCAATCAGGATTTCCTACCCAAATGAGAGACAAAAGAAAAGAAAAATAAAAAAAGGAGAGAGAGAGAGACAGGAAAGAAAGGGAAGATGAAAGAGAAGGTTCAGCTCAGATGAGCCCCAAGGTAAGATTTATGAAGTAGACAAACAAAAATAAACAAAAAGACTGATAAAAGTATATGACAACAGAAAAAAAAATATATATATGCAAATAAAGGAAGAACCTCGTCAAAAAGAACCCCAAGTGTAAGATTTATATACTATCAGGACAAACACAAAAACACAGAAACACTGGCAGAAGAAAAAGATGGGAGAGTGGTTATAAATTCTCAGTGTGAGCCAAGAAGATTGTTTTGCTTCTTCTTGGATGTATCTTGATATCTTTGTTAAAGGCCTCATGTTTCCTAAGATAAAGGGGGATTAAAAATTTGATTAGCTATAGGAGAGTATTGGTTGGGGAAAGGGGAGTACTTTGAAGTTAATTCTATCTGAATATTAGAAAATAAAAATAAAAAGGAATAAACTGGACTAAACTAAACTAAAATTAAAAAAAATAAATTCAAAAAATAGAAATGCAAAAAAAAAAACATAGGTGTATGTATCAAAAAGTTTAGGTTAATATACACTATGGAGTATTATGCCTCCATCAGAAAGGACGTATACCCAACTTTTGTAGCAACATGGACGGGACTGGAAGAGATTATGCTGAGTGAAATCAGTCAAGCAGAGAGAGTCAATTATCATATGGTTTCACTTATTTGTGGAACATAACAAAGAGCATGGAGGACATGGGGAGATAGAGAGGAAAAGGGAGTTGGGGGAAATTGGAAGGGGAGGTGAACCATGAGAGACTATGTACTCTGAAAAATAATATGAGGGGGTTGAAGGGGCGGGTGTGGAAGGTTGGGGTACCATGTGGTGGGTATTATAGACGGCACGGTTTGCATGGAGAACTGGTTGTAGTGCAAAAATAATGAATATTGTTATGCTAAAAATAAATAAAATATAAATTTTTAAAAAGTTCAGGTTAGAAGGTTATTATGGAATTTGATGTACTGGACAGCTCACTGTGATGGTAAATATGTTTAAAAAATTATCTATATAAAAAAAATAAACCAGAGTAGTGGGAATGAGTAAAAAATAAAAGTTTTCCTTTGAAGTAGAGGTGGTTGTTCCCTTGTCGTCCTTTTTTTTTTTTTTTCCTTTCTTGGTTTGTTTTCTGGGTGAGGGGGCTGCCACGTGGGTTTTCAGTGATGTTCCCTGAGTTAAGTCCTCCCACCCCCCTCAAGGGAGTGGGCTCTGAGGAAACTTGTTTTTAATCAGGCTTTTAAACTTGGGCGGTTTTTATGTTTGTTCACTTTTTTTTCTCTCACCTTGATGGTTTTTGTAGTTTTAGAGGAAAATATAGTGCACCCTGACCTCCCTCTCAGAGAGAAGCCTCAGTCTGGCTTCAGAGCCCAAATATGTTTCCCCTTAACCACTGGCAAAGCAGATTCCGAGTCGCAGTCCCTGGGCATGCAGGATCCTTTGCTTGTACCCAAAGCCATGGCAGTGGCAGCTGTCTGGGATGCTCCAGACCGCCAGAGAGGTTCCAAGCAGCAATCGCACACTGAGATTTTCCCGATGGCCGAGGCTGGGAGTGCTGGTCTTTCTGGGTCTAAGAGCACCCGGCTTGCCCACACCTCTTTCAGGAGAGCCTGTGGGTCACACACGGGTCTCAGGCTCTGAGAATGGGGTGCAGGTCTGAAAGCACCAGGCTGGGCCTTCGTGCAACTCTCTGGGGGTAGAGTTTGGTGCACGCACCTTAGGCTCTGAAACAATGGTGTGTATCAAAGGCCACAGGCTGGCCCTTTGTACCTCTCTCAGGGGAGGATGAGCAGCACACGCATCTCAGGCTCTATAGCAGGGCTCGCACGTTCTGGTGTCCAGCATGGCTCCCATCCCCTCACAGGAGCAGGACGCCACGTGTTCTCGGGTGCTCTCATAGCTTAGAGTCCAAGACCTGCTTTTTCTGCTACACCATCTCTGGCTCAGCACCAGGGAAGGCTGTCCGGGAACCAGAGATTTAATCCCCTGTCCCTAGCCACCCCAATCCCACAATTTCCCCACCCCACTATCCTTTGCTCTTTTGGAGTGCTTTCAAAAAGTCCCTAAGTTAAACTTGGTCCCCAGATGCAGGGCACTCTCGCTCATATTGGGGTATTACTTTCCAACTGGTCGCCTCTGGTGGCTCCCTCCTCCTGTTGTTTATCTTCCGATATCAGTTCCCCATTCCCACACCACTTTACCTGCCCACTGGCGTCTTCTGCACTTGTAGAGATCCAGACGTGTATAATTCTGATCTAAGGCTAATTTCATGAGTAATTGGAGTTCTTTGTTAGGCAATCAGCTCACTTTAGGGTACAGGTTGAAAAGGCGCCTCCTCCTATTTCCTCGCCATCTTGTCCCCTCCACGTTACAGATAACTTAAGGAGATTTTCCCTAGTCTGGAAGATCAAACATAAGACAAAACATCAAGAGATAGAACATTATAGTCTTTCAGTTTACCTAGTCCCATGTTAATAATTCTGGTTTAGTCTGAATGCAGCTTTTCCTTCTGTAAATTCTTACCCATTTCAGTTCCAGAATTTCAACATATCAAAGACCTGTATTTGTCCTGAAAGTCTCCCATATGAATTTTCTTTGAGACAGAATTTATCTTCCAAGAGAATTAAAACAATTACAAATGACAAAAAGAGCTGCTGATATGAGAATTTACAATGAAACTGGCAAGAAAATCAGGTTACTTCTGTGACACATAACATTTCCATAATCACAATATCAAGTGGTGATCTATCAACGTATTAAAACTTTAGGAAATGCATGGCATTTTCCCAAATGTAACCCAAGCTTTATTATTGGTTTAAATCTTATCCACAATTGCTAAAACCTTAGAAAGTTTTAAAACACATGCCTAAATATAATTAGGGATGTTAAACACCCGATAAAACAAAGCATAGAAACTGAATTTTCTTGGCAGGCAAAGAGAAAACCATAACAGATCGATTAAGTTAAGAAAACTTTGTCTTTTTAAACAGAGAGAAAACCAGCTTTTCTATACCAGTGTCTTTTTTTTTTTTAAGTATGCAGATAAAGAGTTTACTAGGTTTTCTCCATCCTCACCCTACTGATCGGAAAGTCCTCTTGATAGGGAATTCTGGAGCCACAGCACAGCATTCTGCCTTCCTCATAGAAAGAAGAAGTGCCTGGTAAGACTTCCCAAAAAACCCACATGAGTATCATCTGCTCGGCCCTAGCGGATCCCTGATTTATAAGCTGCTCTTGCCACTAATTCTTTGTCTGACAGAGGCTGAGCCCCAACCTCGTGTCAGCCACCCAGAGAGCAGGACCCATATAAAGCATATGAGACCGGCCATGGCCGAGTCCGTCCTCACTACCCATCCTTGGTATTTGGGCATCTGTCCCAGACCTTTGCTGGAATCCATTCTAATGGGGGAACCTGAATCCCAATAGAGAACTGCTCCTTCCCCATGGCAGAAAACCTAGCTCTTGGGGATGGGTGTCCAACCTTCAGAGAGGGAGACAGATGCATGGGCAATGAGATCATTCCCACTCCTGAAGGGTGTCCAGGAACAAACAGGCATTGTGACCCTCAGCCTAAGCATCCTTTCAAATAAGCCCTCTCTATTGGACCACCAGGATCCCGCATTGCAGACCTGGTATGCCCCTAAGCCCAAATTCTAACTTTTGGTGGGAATTTCTTGGTGCCCAGACCCAGAGCCCGTCTCTGGTATCGCTGTTGTTGGGCACCCCTAAGATGCAAAACGGCACTCTTCCCTTCCTTGAAAAAGCCACCAAAGTATGGGGAGCCGCCAGGATCCTTAGTGGGGAAAAATCTCCCATGGACTCATGAGACCACACCTGCATTCCGAGGCCATCCTGGACAGACAATGCCAATAAAAAAGGCTGTGCTACCGACATCGAGTCATCCTAATTACAGTTTCTGACGAACTGCCTTCCAGGTTGATGCATTGGGCTGCGATCACCGTGCCACTAAGAATAAACCTAGTTAACGTATGCAGACTTCTCTCCAAAAACCATGCCTCACATGTCCTCCAGGATGGGGTCTCTGGAGCCACACCACAGGACTGTGCCTTCCATCTCCAAGAAAAATTTGCCCATCACATTTGCCCAAACTTTCCAGATTAAAAGAAACATTCAAGGCCAATAATCCCACCCCAATATTGGAAGGTGCTCTGGACAAAATTGCTCAGTCTGCAACACCCTGATCACCTATATCCAGGCAGATACCCAAGTCAATGGTCCTGAGACAGAAAATTGAAACTGACATGCACCTACTACATCATTGGAACCCTAGATTAGGATTCAGGCATCTGTCCTCAGAGGCCTGTTCTGTAATACCAAGTTAGGATACAACATATTGACCCTGAGCCACAGAACACAACATCTCCTGTCCTAAGAAGGAAACTGTGCTCTTCGACCAGTGCCAATCTGTCAGGGTAGGAGAATCCTTCATGGCCCCTTAACCCCCAGGACTTTCTAAAACCTCCCTGGTAACAAACCAGCATTGGAACACAACTGCAAGAGATTCCATGTCAACTGAAACCTTGGCATGTGGCCACAGGCCACCATTACAAACCTGTCATGTTTGTCAGCTGGAATGGTCATTGGACTTGTGCTTTCTAGGAATCCATGTGGAAGGGCTCTGCTACAAAAAATTTCCACATGAGTTACCCCAGAGCAAACAAACCAGACTCCATCTGTCCAGTAGAAGGAAACCTTGATATTTGGAGCATCTCACAATCCTCATCATGGGAAATCCTCCATGGTCTCTTGAAGCCACCTCTCCATTTGTCGGTCATCATAGACACAAACGTCTTTCATCTGCCCTTACTCAGGTGCTGGACGTCTCCAATGAGCACATTGGAACTGTCTTCTGCTTTGAATTGAATTTAACCCTAGCTTTTGTTTACAATTCTGTCCTCACCCTACTGGTCCTGAAGCCCTCTTGATAGGTAATTCTGGAGCCACAACGCAGCATTCTGCCTTTCCCATAGAAAGAAGTGGTGCCTGGTAAGACTGCCCCAAAAACCCACATGAAGTTCATCTGCTCGGCCCTCGCGGATCCCCGATTTTGAGGCTGCTCTGGCCACTAGTGCTGGGTCTGACAAAGCCTGAGACCTGACCTCGTGTCAGCCAACCAGAGAGCAGGGCCCATATCCAGCATGTGAGACCGGCCATGGTCTAGCCCGTCCTCACTACCCATCCTGGGTATTCAGGCATCTGTTCCCAGACCTTTGCTGGAATCCCTTCCAATGGGGGAACATGAAGCCCAATAGAGAACTGCTCCTTCCCCATGGCAGGAAACTTAGCTGTTGGGAAGAGTGTCCAACTCTCAGCGTGGGAGCCAGCTGCATGGGCAACGAGACCATAGCCACTCCTGAAGTGTGCCCTGGGAACAAACAGGGATTCTGACCCTGAGCCTAAGAATGCCTTCAAACAAGCCCTCTCTCTTGCATCACAAGGATCCTACATTGCAGGCCTGGTACTCCCCTAGGCCCAAATCCTAACCATTGGTGGGAATTTCTTGGTGCCCAGACCCAGAGCCCATCTCTGGTATCCCTGTTTTGGGGCACCCCGAAGATCGAAAACAGCACTCTTCCCTTCCCTGAAAAAGCCACCAAAGTATGGGGAGCCACCAGTATCCTCAGGGAGGAAAAATATCCCGTGGACCAATGAGAACACACCTGCATTCCGAGGCCATCCTGGACATACAATGTCGATAGAAAAGGCTGTGCAACCGCCACTGAGTCATCCTAATTACAGTTTCTGACGAGTTGCTCTCCAGGTCAATGCATTGGGCTGTGATCACTGCGCCACTAAGAATAAACCTAGTTTGCATTTGCAGACTTCTCTCCCAAAACCATGCCTCACATGTCCTCCAGGATGGGGTCTCTGGAGCCACACCACAGGACTGTGCCTTCCATCACCAAGGAAACTTTTCCCATCACATTTGCCCAAACCCTCCAGATTAGGGGAAGCTTCCAAGGCCCCTGATCCCACCCCAATATTGGAAGCGGCTCTGGATGTAAATTCACAGTCTGAAACACTCTGAGCACCTACATCCAGGCAGACACTTGGGTCAGGTTCAATTTTCAGAGTGCCTCATTGGCCACACTGGTTTCTCCTACACTGAATGCTGAAGTCAGAGAATTGAACCTAACATGCCCCTAGGACATCACTGGAACCCAAGAATAGATTTTCAGGCATCTGTCCTCAGATGGCTATTCTCTAATACCAACTTATGATACACATCTGTTCCCTGAGCCACACAACAGAACATCTCCTGTCCCCAGAAGAAAATACACCCCATTCCAATGTCTCCATGGACACAAACCCACATTAGGACCCAACCTCAGGAGAGTACATTTCATCTCAGGCCCCTCTTTTGCTCCCTCAAAGCCAGCAGATTGAACCTGTCTTGTCACTAGGAGACAATTTGAATGGGAGGCGGGCTGCCCAGGCATCCATCCTTAGAACCCTGCTCTGGGGTCATTCCATTTGGGACGTCCTGGAGCATTCCATCAGGTCTCAATTTTCCCGCAGAAAGAATCCCTGCAGTTTGGAGCATCTCACAACTCCCATCGGGGGTCAAACTCCATGGCCTCGTGATGACCCCACCCTTCATGAAGGGGCCATCATGACCAGAAACTCCAACCTGAGCCAACGTCTGATCCTCGCCCTGACTTCAGATGCACAAGATCTTGACTCAGCTCTGCAGAGTGTGCCTGCTGTGCCGTCGCTCCGAAACCTATGCCTAGCTTGTGTTCTCAGATTATTGTCCTCACACTCTTGGCCCACAGGCCCTCCAGTTTGGGAATTCCAGAGTCACAATGCAGTACTCTGCCCGCCCTCAAGAAAAAAAAAGTTGCCCTCTGCGGCTCCCCAGAAACCCCAAATGAGGATCAACTGCACACCACTCAGCTGTTCCCCAATTATACAGTCTACCCTGGGCACTAGTGCCCTGTCTGACAGCCTGAGCCTGGATCTCCTGACACACACCCAGACAGCTGGCCGCACACTGAGCACATTCAGATCCGCCATGCCATAGCTCTTCATCTCTTCCCAATCTCGGCTTCAGAGCCTAGACCTCATCTCCAATCACTCACTGCCCAGGGGTGAACGTGATGCAAAAATCAGAACTCCTCCTTCCCCATAGCAAGACACCTTGTGGTTGGCATGTTGTCCAGCATTCAGTGTAGGAGAAACCAGTGTGGCCAATGAGCCCCCACCTATGCTTTAGGGCTGTGATGGGCACAAACACACATTGTGACCCTCAGCGTGAGCCCTTTCCTAAAGTAAGGCCTATCAGTGGCTGGACCAAGAGCCAGCGCATGGGGCTTGCGATGCCCCTAGGCCCCCAATCTTAACCAGAGTTTGGGCTGTCCAGTTGCCCCTCCCCAGGGATCTGCTCTGGAAACACTCCTTTGGAGGCACACCTGAGGTATAAAAACAGAAATGTCTCTTCCCATCCACAGAATGACCCCAAACTCTTGCATCGGGCTAAAACGCCAGAGAGGGAGACTCATCCATGGCCTTTGAGGTCTCCCTGACATTGGACGGCCATTGGTGCCACAAAATCCAGAGACAAAAGGTTGAGCATGCGCCTCACACTCCCCCTTTGTTCATATCCCAAAAAGTTTACCCCGAAGATATTTATGCAGTCTGTAGATCGTGTCTGCCATACCTACATCTCAAAACATAAGCCGAGTTTGTGTTTTCAGACTTCTGTCGCCACAGTCCTGGCCCACACACCCTACATACTGGGGCCACTGGAGCCACACCTCATGACTGTGCGTGCCATCTCCAAGGGAATTCTGCCCATTCCATTGGCCACACTTCATGAAGGGGCCGTCATGGACAGAAACACCAAATTGAGCCAACATCTGATCCTCGCCCTGACTTCAGATGAACGAGATCTTGATTCAGCTCTGCAGAGTGTGCCCGCCTTGCCCTCGCCTTGAAACCTAAGTCTAGCTTATGTTGTCAGAGTTCCGTCCTCACACTCCTCGCCCACAAGCCCTCCAGATTGGGAATTCTGGAGCCACAGTGCAGCACTCTGCCTGCCCTCGAGAAGAAAAATTTTGCACTCCTGGCCCACCAATGCTCTATTTTGGCAGTATTGGAGCCACAATGCAGCACTCTGCCTGCCCTCCAGGAGAAAAACGTTGCCCTCTGGGGTTACCCAGAAACGCCAAGTGAGGATCAACCTGCATGCCATTAGACTATACCCCAATTATACAGTCTATATCTGGACACGAATGCCCTGTCTGACATAGGCTGAGCATGGAACTCCCAACCGACACCCAGACAGCTGGCCACACACTGAGCCCATAAGACCCTCCATGGTCTAGGTCGTCATCTCTTCCCAACATTGTTTTTCAGGCTTTGGAATCTCCAGTCATTGCCAATGGTTGAATGTGATGCAGAAATCAGAACTTATCCTTACCCATGGCAAGAAATATTGTGGGTATCATGTTGTCCAACATTCAGTGTAGGAGAAACAAGTGTGGCCCATGAGGCCCTGCCCATGCTTGAGGGCTGTGTTTGGCACAAACATGCATAGTGAAGTAAGGCCTCTCAGTGGCTGAACCAAGAGCCCCCTTATGGGGCTTGCCATGTCTCTAGGCTCCATCCTTAACTGGAAGTCGGGCTGTTAAGTCGCCCCTTCCCAGGGCTTTGCTCTAGAATCCCACTTTGGTGAGACAACAAAGGTTAAAAAAAATGCATCCCACAAAATGTGCCCATAACCTTGGGATCAGGCCACATTTCCAGAAAGTGACACTCGTCCATGGCCCTTGAGGCTACCCCAACATTCCATGGCCATCGCTGACACAATATCCAGAGCCAAAAACCTGAGCAAGCGCCTCACACTCACCCTTCATAAATATCCTGAAGAGTTCTCCTCACGGTCTGTAGATTGGGTCTGCCATACCTACATCTCCAAACCTAAGCCGAGTTTGTGTTTTCATACTTCTGTCCACATAGCCCTGACCCAACACCCTCCATGCTGGGGCCCCTGTTGCCACAACTCAGGACTGTGCTTGTCCTCTCCAAAGGAATTTTCCTCAGAGGCCTGGTTTCCAGTACCAGCATATGGGGATTTCTTGAGGCACCTATCATAACATAACTCGTCTCCACACGGGAAAATTGCTCGTTAGAGCTCTGTCAATATCTCTGGTTAGGAGAATCCTTCAGGGCCCCAGTGTCACCGCCCCATTCCAACTCTCCATGGATACAAACCCACATTAGGACCCATATTCAGAATAGTCCATTTTAATTCAGCCCCCTTGGTTGCTCCCCTAGCCAAAAGATCTTACCTGTCTTGTTGCTAGCAGACAATTGGAATGTGAGGCGGGCTGCCCAGGCATCCATCCTTAGAACCCTGTTCTGGAGTCATTCCGTACGGGACGTTCTTGAGCCATCCAATGGGTCCTGACTGTCCTGCAGAAGGAATCCTTGCGGTTTGGAGCATCTCAGTACTCCCACCATGAGAAAACCTCCATGGCCTTGTGTTGCCCGGCCCCTTCATGAAGGAGCCATCATGAACAGGACCCCTAACCTGAGCCTACGTCTGAGCCTCGCCCTGACTTCAGATGCACGGGATCACGAGTCAGCTCTACACAGTGTGCCTTCCGTGCCATCGCCCCTAAGCCTAGCTTGTGTTCTCAGACTTCTGTCCTCATACTCCTGGCCCACAAGTGCTCCAGTTTGGCATTACTGGAGCCACAATGCAGCAATCGAGCTGCCCTCCAGAAGAAAAACGTTGCCCTATGGGGCTACCCAGAAACCCCAAATGAGGATCAACCTGCACGCCACTCAACTGTACCACAATTATACAGTCTACCCTGGGCATTAATGCACTGTTTGACACAGTCTGAGCCTGGAACTCCCGACTGACACTCAGACAGCTGGCACACACTGAGCACATCGGACCCGCCATGGCCTTAGGTCGTCATCTCTTCCCAACTTCGTTTATCAGGCTTCAGAAACTAGACCTTATCTCCAATCACTGACCAGGTTTGAACGTGATGCAGAAATCAGAACTCATCCTTCTCCATGGCAATAAATATTGTGGTTGGCATGTTGTCCAACATTCAGTGTAGGAGAAACCTTGGGGCCCATGAATCCCCGCCCATGCTTGAGGGAAGCAATGGGCACAAACACAAATTGTGACTCTCAGTGTGAGCCCTGTCCTCAAGTAAGGCCTCTCAGTGGCTGGAGCAGGAGCCCACATATAGGGCTTTCGATGCCCCTAGGCCCCCAATCATAACCAGAGGTCAGGATGTCCAGTCGCCTCTCCCCAGGGCTCTGCTGAAGAATCCCTCTTTTGTTGGGAGACCTGGTTAGGAAACAGAAAGGACTCCTACCATCCCTATAATGACCCCTAACTCTTGGGATTGGGCCAAATCCCTAAAATGTGGAGACTCATCCATGGCCCATGAGACCACACAGTCATTCCATGGCCACCAATGACACAAAATCCAGAGACAAAAGCCTTAGCATGTGCCTCACACTCGCCCTTTGTCCATATCCCAAAGATGTCCCCTCACAGTCTGTAGATCGGGCCTGCCATACCTACCTCCCCAATCCTAAGCCGAATTTGTGTTTTCAGACTTCTGTCCCCATAGTCCTGGCCCATACACCCTCCATGCTGGGGCCCCTGGTGCCACAACTCAGGACTGCGCCTGTCCTCTCCAAGGGAATTCTGCCCATTCCATTTGCCACAGCCGTACATATTAGGAAAAACCTCCAAAGTCCCCAAGGCCGTCCCAATAGTTTAGGCCACCCAGGATAGACAGGGGCGATCTGACACCAGCTTAGGAACTGCCTCCACTCATACCCGTAGACAGATGTCCACAGAGAGGAAGATTGAACCTGACAGGCCCCTAGGTTGGAATTGGATCCATTGCTTTGGTTTCCAGGCATCTCTCCTCAGAGGCCGGGTTTCCAATACCAGAATATGGGGGCTTCCTGAGGCACCATCAGAGCAAATATCGTCTCCACATGGTAAAATTTCATGTTGGAGCTGTGTCAAAACCTCCGGTTAGGAGAATCCTTCAGGGCCCCGGTGCCACCACCCCATTCCAAGGTCTGCATGGACACAAACCCACATTAAGTCCCATTTGCAGGAGAGTCCATTTCAACTCAACCCCTTCTCTTTCTCTACAAAAGTCAACTAATCGAACCTGTCTTGTCACTAGGAAACACAATAGGAATGCGAGGTGGGCTGTCCAGGCATCCATCCTTAGAACCCTGCTCTGGCATCATTCCATCTAGATAAGGAGTAAACTGCCAGAACCATGGGCCCACCACAATATAGGAGGCTGCTCTGGACGCAAATGCACAGTCTTAAATACCCTGATACCTCTATCCAGGCAGACACCAGAGTCGATGGTCCTGAGTCAGAACATTGAACCTGACATGCCCCTAGGACTTCATAGGAAACCGAGGTTAGTTTTTCAGTCCTCAGTCCTCAGAGGCCTGCTTTGAAATTCCAACTTATGATACAACATATGGTCCCTGAGCCACACAACAGAACATCTCCTGTCCCCAGATGGAATCTGGGCTCTTAGACCTGTGTCAAATCATCAGGGTAGATGAATCCTGCACGGCCCCTTAGCCACCAACTCATTCTTAGATCTCTCTGGTAACAAACCAGCACTGTGACCTGTCTTCATGAGATTCCATGTCTAATCCAGTCCTTGGTACTTCGCCACAGAGCCACCAGAATGAACCTGCAATGTTCCTCAGCAGCATTGGTCAATGGAGGTGTGCTTTCCAGGCATCCATGCAGGAGAACTATGCTACGCATTCTTTCCACGTGTGGGACCCTGGAGCAAACAAACTAGACTGCCCATTTCCGGTAGAAGGAAACCTTGCTGTTTGGAACATCTAGCAAGCACCAGAGTGGGAAATCCTCCATGGCCTCTTGACACCATCCCTCCATTTGTCAGTCATCATAGAAACAAACTCCAGCATGAGCAAATATCTGACATCCACTCTTACTCAGGTGCCGGATATTCGATTCAACTGCTGCACACAAAAAGTGCCTTTCCAATGACACTGAATGTAACCAGAGCTTGGGTTAACAATTCCATCCTCAGCCTCCTGGTCTGCAAGCCCTCTTGATAGGGAATTCTGGAGCCACAATGCAGCGTTCTGCCTTCCCCTTAGAAACAAGAAAGGCCTGGTGGTTCTGCCTAGAAACCCCACTTAAAGTTCAATCTGCTAGGCACTCTAGGGAACCCTTATTTATAGGATGCCCTGGGCACTAGTGCTGTGTCTGACAGATCCTGAGCCAAGACCTAGTGTCAGCCACCCAGAGATCGGGGTCCATATCCACAATTTGAGACCGTCTATGGCCCATGTCCGTCATCTCTAACCATCCTTGGTATTCAGGCATCTGTCCCCAGACTTTGCTGGAATCCCTGCTAATGGAGGAACCTGAAGCACAATAGAGAATTCCTCTTTCCCCATGGCATAAATCCTGGCTGTTGGGATGGGAGTCCAACCCTCAAAGTGGGAGCCAGCTGCATGGCCAAGGAAACCACGCCCACTCATTATGGCCACCCTGGGCACAAGCAGGCATTGTGACACTCAGCCTGAGCATGATTTCAAATAAGCCCTCTCAGTTGCACCTCCAGGATCCCGCATGCAGGCCTGGTATGCCACTAGGCCCAAATCCTAACACGTGGTGGGATTTTCCAGGTGCCCAGACCCAGAGCCCATCTCTGGAATCCCTATTTTGGGGCACCCCTAAGATGGAAAACAGCACTCTTCCCTTCCCCGAGAAAGCCAGCAACTCTTGGGAGCCACAGGAACCTTAAAGAGGAAAAATCTCCCATGGACCCATGAGACCACACCTGCATTCTGAGGCCATTTTGGACACACAATCCGGATACAAAAGCCTCTGCTACTGCCTTCGAGTCACCCGATTGACAGTTCCTGACAATCTTCCCTTTAGGCCTAAGCATTGGGCCCATGATCACCTTGCCACTAAACCTAACCCGAGTTTGTGTTTGTAGACTTCTCTCCCAAAACCATGGCTCACATGCCCTCCGGGATGGGGTCTCTGGAGACACACTACAGGATGGTGCCTGCCATCCCCAAGGAAAATGTGCCATCAAAGTTGCCCAAACCTTCCATATTAGGAGAAACCTGCAAGGCCCTAGAGCACAACCCAATATTTGAGGCCACTCTGCAAACAAATGCACAGTCAGAAACACCATGATCACCTACGCCTAGGAAGACACTGTAGTCAATGGTCCTGAGTCAGAAGATTGAAACCATATGGTCTGGAATACCAACTTATGATAAAACATATGGTCCCTGTGCCACACAACAGAACATCTCCTGTCCCCAGAAGGAAACCGTGCTTATCGACCGGTGTCAAACCCTCAGGGTAGATGAATCCTACATGGGCCCTTAGCCACCAGCACATTCATAGATCTCCCTGCTAACAAGCCAGAATTGTGACCCATCTTCACGAAACCCCATGTCAATTCCAGGCATTGGTACTCGCCCCAAAGCCAACAAAATGAACCTGCCATGTTCCTAAGCTGCAATGGTCAATGGAGTTGTGCTTTCCAGACATCCATGTGGGAGTGCTCTGCTACCCAAATGTTCCACATGGGGGACACTGGAGAAAAGAAACCAGACACCACCTCTCCAGTAGAAGGAAACATTGCTGTTTGGAGCATCTCACAAGTCCCAGTGTGTGAAATCCTCCATGGCCTCTTGACACCACCCCTCCATTTGTCGGTCATCATACACACAATCTCCGTCTTGAGAAACATTTGACATCTGCCCTTACTCAGATGTTAGATATTCCAATCAGCCCCTGCACACTGGAACAGCCTTTCGCTTGGCACTGAATTGAACTGTAGCTTTGTTTTACAATTCCATCCTCACCCTACTGGTCCCCAAGCACTCTTAATAGAGAATTCTGGAGTCACAATGCAGCATTATGCCTTCCCCATAGAAAGAAAAAGTGCCTGATGAGGTCTGCACACAAACTCCACCTGAGGATCAATCTGCTTGGCCCTCGAGGGAACCCCGATTTATAGGCTGCCCTGGCCTCTAGTGCTGTGTATGACAGAGCATGAGCCCCAACCGTGTGTCAGACACCCAAAGAGCAGGGCCCATTATCAGCATGTGAGACCATGCATGGCCCAGGACCGTCATCTCTACCCATCCTTGGTATTCAGGCAATTCTGCCCAGACCTTTGCTGGAACCCTACCAATGGGGGAACCTGAAGCACTGTAGAGAACTCCTACTTCCTCATGGCACGAAGCCTGGCTGTTGGGATTGGTGTCCAACCCTCAGAGTGGGAGCCAGCTGTATGGCCAATGAGACCACGCCCACTCATGAGGTCCGCCCTGGGCATAGGTAGGCATTGTGACCCTCAGTCTGAACATGCTTTCAAACAAACACTCTCAATTGCACCCCCAGGATCCCGCATTACAGGCCTGGTACTCCCCAAGGCCAAAACGCTAACCCTTGGCGGGATTGTCCAGGTGCCCAGACCCAAAGGCCGTCACTGGAATCCCTGTTTTGGGGCACCCCTAATATGGAAAACAGCACTCTTACCTTACCCAAGAAAGCCACCAAATTTTGGAGCGCCATCAAGATCCTTAGAGAGGAAAAGTCTCCCATGGACCCATGAGACCACACCTGCATTCTGAGACCATCCTGGACACACAATCCAGAAATAAAAGCCTGTGCTACAGCCGTACAGTCACCCTAATTAAAGTTCCCGACGAACTTCCCTCTATGTCTATGCATTGGGCCTGCGATCACATCGCCACTAAACATACCAAAATTTGTGTTTCCAGACCTCTCTACCAAAACCATGGCTCACATGCCAACCAGGATGGGATCGCTGGAGCCCCACCACAGAACTCTGTCTGTTATCCCCAAGGACAGTGTGCATATCAGAGTTGCCCAAACCTTCTAGATTTGGAGAAACCTGTAAGGCCCCTGAGCCCACCTCAATATTGCTGGCCACACAGGATGCAAATGCGCAGTCTGAAACACCCTGATCACCTACCTCCAGGGAGATAGCCAAGTTAATGATCCTGAGTTATAAGTTTGAACCTGAAATGTCCCTAGGCCCTCAATGGAACCCCATTAGGTTTTCAGGCATCTGTCCTCAGGGGCCTGTTCTGGAATACCAATTTATGACACATCATGTGGTCCCTGACCCACACGACAGAACACCTCCTGTCCCCAGAAGGATACAGCATTCTTCGACCTGTGCCAAACCGTCAGGGTAGGAGAATCCTGCATGGCACCTTAGCAACCAGCACATTCTAAGATCTCCTTGAAAACAGACCAGCGTTGTGGCTTATCTGCAAGAGATTCCATGTCAACTCAAGGAATTGATACTTTGCCCCAGAGCCACCAGAACGAACCTGCCATGTTCCTCAGCTGCAATGGTCAATGGAAGTGTGCTTTCCAGGAATCCATGCCGGAGAGCTCTGCTTCACCAACTTTCCACATGGGGGAACCTAGAGCAAACAAACCAGACTTCATCTGCCCAGTAGAAGGAAACCTTACTGTTTGGAGCGGCTCACAGGACTCAGCGTGTAAACTACTCCATGGCCTCTTGACGCCACCCCCCCCCATTTGTTGGTCATCATAGACACAAAATCTAGTGTGAGCAAACATCTGACATCCACCCTTATTCCGGTGCTGGATGTCTCGAATAAACCACTGCACATTGGAACTGCCTTCCGCCTGGCACTGAATAGAACCGTAGCTTGTGTGTGCAATTCCATCCTCACTCAACTGGTCCCCAAGCCCTCTTGATAGGGAAATCTGGACCCACAATGCAGCATTATGCCTTCTCCACCAAATGAAAAAGTGCCTTGTGAGTCTGGGGAGAAACCCCACATGAGGATACATCCGCTCGGTCCTCAAGGGAACGCCGAATTATAGGCTGCCCTGGCCCCCAGTGCTGTGTCTGACAGAGCCTGAGCCCCTACCGAGTTTCAGCTACCAGAGAGTGGGCCCTATATCTAGCATTTGGGATGGTTATGGCCCAAGTACGTCATCTCTACCCATCCTTGGTATTCAGGCACCTGTCCCCAGATCTTTGCTGGAATCCCTACCAATGGGGAACCTGAAGCACAATAGAGAACTCCACTTTACCCATGGCAATAAACCTGGCTGTTGGAATGGGTGTCTAATCCTTAAAGCAGAAGCCTGGTACAAGACCAATGAGACCACGCCCACTCCTGAGGGCCACCCTCGGCACAGTCATTGTGACCCTCAGCCTGAGCATGCTTTCAAACAATCCCTCTCAGCTTCACTACCATGATCCAGAATTGCAGGCCTGGAATGCCTCTACGCACAAATCCTAAAACTTGGTGGGACTTTCCAGGTGCCCAGACCCAGGGCTCGTCTCTGGAATTCGTGTTTTGGGACACCCAGGAGATGTAAAACAGCACTCTTCCCTTCCCCGAAAAAGCCACCAAACTATGGGGAACCACCAGAATCCATAGAGAGGAAAAGTCTCTCATGAGTCCATGAGAACACACCGGCATTCCGAGGCCATCCTGGACACAAAATCCAGAGAGAAAAGCCTGTGCTACCGCCTTCCAGTCACCCTAATTACAGTTCCAGCCGAGCTCCCCTCCAGATCTATGCATTGGGCCTGTGATCACCTCGCCCCTAACCCTAATCCGAATTAATGTTTGCAGACTTCTCTATGAAAACCATGGCACACATGCCCTCCAGGATGGGGTCTCTGGACCCACGCCACAGGACTGTCCTGCCATCCCCAAGGAAACTGTGCCCATCAAAGTTGCACAAACCTTCTAAATTAGGAGAAACCTGCAAGTCCCCTGAGCCTACCCCAATATTGGCGGCCACTCTGAATGCAAAAGCGCACCTACATCTAGGCAGACAGCCAAAGGAATGGTCCCGAATCAGAATAGTGAACCTAACATGCCCCTAGGACGTCATTGGAACCCTAGATTCAGTTTTCACACATCTGTCCTCTGAGGCCTGATCTGGAATGTGAGCTTATGATACATCATGTGGTCCCTGGGCCACATAACAGAACATCTCCTGAACCCAGAAGGAAACCGTGCCCTTCCATCTGTGCCAAAGCCCAGGGTAGCCCAGGCTGCACAGCCCCTTCGCCACCAGCACATTATAAGATCTCCCTAGTAACAAACCAGCATTGTGGCCCATCTGCAAGAGATTCCATGTCCACTCAAGGACTTGGTACTTCACTCCAGAGACACCAGAACGAATTTGCCATGTTCCTCAGCTGCACTGGTCAGTGGAGTTGAGCTTTCCAGGCATCCATGTGTTGAGCTCTGGTACCCAAAGTTTTCACATAGGGGAACCTGGAGCAAATCAGTCACACTCCACCTGGCCAGTAGAGTGAAATTTGCTATTTGGAGTAGCTCATAAGTCTCAACGTGAAAACACCTTCATGGCTTCTTGACGCCACCCATCCATTTGTCAGTTATCATAGACACAAACTCCAGGGTGAGCAAATATCTGACATCCGCCCTTACTCAGGTGCTGGATATCTCGAATAAGCCGCTGCACATAGGGACTGCCTTCTGCTTGGCATTGAATTGAACCGTAGCTTGTGTTTACAATTCCATCCTCACCCGACTGTTCCCCAAGCCCTCTTGATAGGGAAATCTGGAGCCACAACGCACCATTCTGCCTTCCATATAGAAAGAAGTCCCTGGTGAGTCAGGCCAGAAACCACACATGAGGATCAATCTGCTTGGCCCTCGAGGCAACCCATTTATAGGTTGCCCTGGCCACTAGTGCTGTGTCTGACAGAGCCTGAGCCCCGACCTAGTGTCTGTCCCCAGACAGTGGGCCCCACATCTAGCATTTGGGATTGCCATGGCCCAAGTACGTCATCTCTACCCATCCTTGGTATTAAGGCACCTGTCCCCAGACCTTTCCCTTGCCAATGTGGGAACCTGAAGCACAATTGAGAACTCCTCCTTCCTCATGGCAGGAATCTTCGCTGTTGGGATGGATGTCCAACCCTCAAAGTGGGAGCCAGTTACAAGACCAGTGAGACCACGCCCACTCCTGAGGGCCGCCCTGGAGACAAACAGGCATTTTGTCCCTCAGCCTGAATATGCTTTCAAACAATCCCTCTCAGTTGCACCACCATAATCCTGCTGTGCAGGCCTGGTACGCCTCTAGGCACAAATCCTAAAACTTGGTGGGATTTTCCAGGCGCCCAGACCCAGAGCCTGTCTCTGGATTCCCTACTTTGTGGCACCCTTAAGATGGAAAACAGCACTCTCTTCCCCGAAAAAGCCACCAAACTATGGGGAGCCACCAGATCCATAGAGAGGAAAAGTCTCCCATGGACCCATGAGAACACACCTGCATTTGGAGGCCATCCTGGACACACAATCCAGAAATAAAAGCCTGTGCTACAGCCGTACAGTCACCCTAATTAAAGTTCCCGACGAACTTCCCTCTATGTCTATGCATTGGGCCTGCGATCACATCGCCACTAAACATACCAAAATTTGTGTTTCCAGACCTCTCTACCAAAACCATGGCTCACATGCCAACCAGGATGGGATCGCTGGAGCCCCACCACAGAACTCTGTCTGTTATCCCCAAGGACAGTGTGCATATCAGAGTTGCCCAAACCTTCTAGATTTGGAGAAACCTGTAAGGCCCCTGAGCCCACCTCAATATTGCTGGCCACACAGGATGCAAATGCGCAGTCTGAAACACCCTGATCACCTACCTCCAGGGAGATAGCCAAGTTAATGATCCTGAGTTATAAGTTTGAACCTGAAATGTCCCTAGGCCCTCAATGGAACCCCATTAGGTTTTCAGGCATCTGTCCTCAGGGGCCTGTTCTGGAATACCAATTTATGACACATCATGTGGTCCCTGACCCACACGACAGAACACCTCCTGTCCCCAGAAGGATACAGCATTCTTCGACCTGTGCCAAACCGTCAGGGTAGGAGAATCCTGCATGGCACCTTAGCAACCAGCACATTCTAAGATCTCCTTGAAAACAGACCAGCGTTGTGGCTTATCTGCAAGAGATTCCATGTCAACTCAAGGAATTGATACTTTGCCCCAGAGCCACCAGAACGAACCTGCCATGTTCCTCAGCTGCAATGGTCAATGGAAGTGTGCTTTCCAGGAATCCATGCCGGAGAGCTCTGCTTCACCAACTTTCCACATGGGGGAACCTAGAGCAAACAAACCAGACTTCATCTGCCCAGTAGAAGGAAACCTTACTGTTTGGAGCGGCTCACAGGACTCAGCGTGTAAACTACTCCATGGCCTCTTGACGCCACCCCCCCCCATTTGTTGGTCATCATAGACACAAAATCTAGTGTGAGCAAACATCTGACATCCACCCTTATTCCGGTGCTGGATGTCTCGAATAAACCACTGCACATTGGAACTGCCTTCCGCCTGGCACTGAATAGAACCGTAGCTTGTGTGTGCAATTCCATCCTCACTCAACTGGTCCCCAAGCCCTCTTGATAGGGAAATCTGGACCCACAATGCAGCATTATGCCTTCTCCACCAAATGAAAAAGTGCCTTGTGAGTCTGGGGAGAAACCCCACATGAGGATACATCCGCTCGGTCCTCAAGGGAACGCCGAATTATAGGCTGCCCTGGCCCCCAGTGCTGTGTCTGACAGAGCCTGAGCCCCTACCGAGTTTCAGCTACCAGAGAGTGGGCCCTATATCTAGCATTTGGGATGGTTATGGCCCAAGTACGTCATCTCTACCCATCCTTGGTATTCAGGCACCTGTCCCCAGATCTTTGCTGGAATCCCTACCAATGGGGAACCTGAAGCACAATAGAGAACTCCACTTTACCCATGGCAATAAACCTGGCTGTTGGAATGGGTGTCTAATCCTTAAAGCAGAAGCCTGGTACAAGACCAATGAGACCACGCCCACTCCTGAGGGCCACCCTCGGCACAGTCATTGTGACCCTCAGCCTGAGCATGCTTTCAAACAATCCCTCTCAGCTTCACTACCATGATCCAGAATTGCAGGCCTGGAATGCCTCTACGCACAAATCCTAAAACTTGGTGGGACTTTCCAGGTGCCCAGACCCAGGGCTCGTCTCTGGAATTCGTGTTTTGGGACACCCAGGAGATGTAAAACAGCACTCTTCCCTTCCCCGAAAAAGCCACCAAACTATGGGGAACCACCAGAATCCATAGAGAGGAAAAGTCTCTCATGAGTCCATGAGAACACACCGGCATTCCGAGGCCATCCTGGACACAAAATCCAGAGAGAAAAGCCTGTGCTACCGCCTTCCAGTCACCCTAATTACAGTTCCAGCCGAGCTCCCCTCCAGATCTATGCATTGGGCCTGTGATCACCTCGCCCCTAACCCTAATCCGAATTAATGTTTGCAGACTTCTCTATGAAAACCATGGCACACATGCCCTCCAGGATGGGGTCTCTGGACCCACGCCACAGGACTGTCCTGCCATCCCCAAGGAAACTGTGCCCATCAAAGTTGCACAAACCTTCTAAATTAGGAGAAACCTGCAAGTCCCCTGAGCCTACCCCAATATTGGCGGCCACTCTGAATGCAAAAGCGCACCTACATCTAGGCAGACAGCCAAAGGAATGGTCCCGAATCAGAATAGTGAACCTAACATGCCCCTAGGACGTCATTGGAACCCTAGATTCAGTTTTCACACATCTGTCCTCTGAGGCCTGATCTGGAATGTGAGCTTATGATACATCATGTGGTCCCTGGGCCACATAACAGAACATCTCCTGAACCCAGAAGGAAACCGTGCCCTTCCATCTGTGCCAAAGCCCAGGGTAGCCCAGGCTGCACAGCCCCTTCGCCACCAGCACATTATAAGATCTCCCTAGTAACAAACCAGCATTGTGGCCCATCTGCAAGAGATTCCATGTCCACTCAAGGACTTGGTACTTCACTCCAGAGACACCAGAACGAATTTGCCATGTTCCTCAGCTGCACTGGTCAGTGGAGTTGAGCTTTCCAGGCATCCATGTGTTGAGCTCTGGTACCCAAAGTTTTCACATAGGGGAACCTGGAGCAAATCAGTCACACTCCACCTGGCCAGTAGAGTGAAATTTGCTATTTGGAGTAGCTCATAAGTCTCAACGTGAAAACACCTTCATGGCTTCTTGACGCCACCCATCCATTTGTCAGTTATCATAGACACAAACTCCAGGGTGAGCAAATATCTGACATCCGCCCTTACTCAGGTGCTGGATATCTCGAATAAGCCGCTGCACATAGGGACTGCCTTCTGCTTGGCATTGAATTGAACCGTAGCTTGTGTTTACAATTCCATCCTCACCCGACTGTTCCCCAAGCCCTCTTGATAGGGAAATCTGGAGCCACAACGCACCATTCTGCCTTCCATATAGAAAGAAGTCCCTGGTGAGTCAGGCCAGAAACCACACATGAGGATCAATCTGCTCGGCCCTCGAGGCAACCCATTTATAGGTTGCCCTGGCCACTAGTGCTGTGTCTGACAGAGCCTGAGCCCCGACCTAGTGTCTGTCCCCAGACAGTGGGCCCCACATCTAGCATTTGGGATTGCCATGGCCCAAGTACGTCATCTCTACCCATCCTTGGTATTAAGGCACCTGTCCCCAGACCTTTCCCTTGCCAATGTGGGAACCTGAAGCACAATTGAGAACTCCTCCTTCCTCATGGCAGGAATCTTCGCTGTTGGGATGGATGTCCAACCCTCAAAGTGGGAGCCAGTTACAAGACCAGTGAGACCACGCCCACTCCTGAGGGCCGCCCTGGAGACAAACAGGCATTTTGTCCCTCAGCCTGAATATGCTTTCAAACAATCCCTCTCAGTTGCACCACCATAATCCTGCTGTGCAGGCCTGGTACGCCTCTAGGCACAAATCCTAAAACTTGGTGGGATTTTCCAGGCGCCCAGACCCAGAGCCTGTCTCTGGATTCCCTACTTTGTGGCACCCTTAAGATGGAAAACAGCACTCTCTTCCCCGAAAAAGCCACCAAACTATGGGGAGCCACCAGATCCATAGAGAGGAAAAGTCTCCCATGGACCCATGAGAACACACCTGCATTTGGAGGCCATCCTGGACACACAATCCAGAAATAAAAGCCTGTGCTACAGCCGTACAGTCACCCTAATTAAAGTTCCCGACGAACTTCCCTCTATGTCTATGCATTGGGCCTGCGATCACATCGCCACTAAACATACCAAAATTTGTGTTTCCAGACCTCTCTACCAAAACCATGGCTCACATGCCAACCAGGATGGGATCGCTGGAGCCCCACCACAGAACTCTGTCTGTTATCCCCAAGGACAGTGTGCATATCAGAGTTGCCCAAACCTTCTAGATTTGGAGAAACCTGTAAGGCCCCTGAGCCCACCTCAATATTGCTGGCCACACAGGATGCAAATGCGCAGTCTGAAACACCCTGATCACCTACCTCCAGGGAGATAGCCAAGTTAATGATCCTGAGTTATAAGTTTGAACCTGAAATGTCCCTAGGCCCTCAATGGAACCCCATTAGGTTTTCAGGCATCTGTCCTCAGGGGCCTGTTCTGGAATACCAATTTATGACACATCATGTGGTCCCTGACCCACACGACAGAACACCTCCTGTCCCCAGAAGGATACAGCATTCTTCGACCTGTGCCAAACCGTCAGGGTAGGAGAATCCTGCATGGCACCTTAGCAACCAGCACATTCTAAGATCTCCTTGAAAACAGACCAGCGTTGTGGCTTATCTGCAAGAGATTCCATGTCAACTCAAGGAATTGATACTTTGCCCCAGAGCCACCAGAACGAACCTGCCATGTTCCTCAGCTGCAATGGTCAATGGAAGTGTGCTTTCCAGGAATCCATGCCGGAGAGCTCTGCTTCACCAACTTTCCACATGGGGGAACCTAGAGCAAACAAACCAGACTTCATCTGCCCAGTAGAAGGAAACCTTACTGTTTGGAGCGGCTCACAGGACTCAGCGTGTAAACTACTCCATGGCCTCTTGACGCCACCCCCCCCCATTTGTTGGTCATCATAGACACAAAATCTAGTGTGAGCAAACATCTGACATCCACCCTTATTCCGGTGCTGGATGTCTCGAATAAACCACTGCACATTGGAACTGCCTTCCGCCTGGCACTGAATAGAACCGTAGCTTGTGTGTGCAATTCCATCCTCACTCAACTGGTCCCCAAGCCCTCTTGATAGGGAAATCTGGACCCACAATGCAGCATTATGCCTTCTCCACCAAATGAAAAAGTGCCTTGTGAGTCTGGGGAGAAACCCCACATGAGGATACATCCGCTCGGTCCTCAAGGGAACGCCGAATTATAGGCTGCCCTGGCCCCCAGTGCTGTGTCTGACAGAGCCTGAGCCCCTACCGAGTTTCAGCTACCAGAGAGTGGGCCCTATATCTAGCATTTGGGATGGTTATGGCCCAAGTACGTCATCTCTACCCATCCTTGGTATTCAGGCACCTGTCCCCAGATCTTTGCTGGAATCCCTACCAATGGGGAACCTGAAGCACAATAGAGAACTCCACTTTACCCATGGCAATAAACCTGGCTGTTGGAATGGGTGTCTAATCCTTAAAGCAGAAGCCTGGTACAAGACCAATGAGACCACGCCCACTCCTGAGGGCCACCCTCGGCACAGTCATTGTGACCCTCAGCCTGAGCATGCTTTCAAACAATCCCTCTCAGCTTCACTACCATGATCCAGAATTGCAGGCCTGGAATGCCTCTACGCACAAATCCTAAAACTTGGTGGGACTTTCCAGGTGCCCAGACCCAGGGCTCGTCTCTGGAATTCGTGTTTTGGGACACCCAGGAGATGTAAAACAGCACTCTTCCCTTCCCCGAAAAAGCCACCAAACTATGGGGAACCACCAGAATCCATAGAGAGGAAAAGTCTCTCATGAGTCCATGAGAACACACCGGCATTCCGAGGCCATCCTGGACACAAAATCCAGAGAGAAAAGCCTGTGCTACCGCCTTCCAGTCACCCTAATTACAGTTCCAGCCGAGCTCCCCTCCAGATCTATGCATTGGGCCTGTGATCACCTCGCCCCTAACCCTAATCCGAATTAATGTTTGCAGACTTCTCTATGAAAACCATGGCACACATGCCCTCCAGGATGGGGTCTCTGGACCCACGCCACAGGACTGTCCTGCCATCCCCAAGGAAACTGTGCCCATCAAAGTTGCACAAACCTTCTAAATTAGGAGAAACCTGCAAGTCCCCTGAGCCTACCCCAATATTGGCGGCCACTCTGAATGCAAAAGCGCACCTACATCTAGGCAGACAGCCAAAGGAATGGTCCCGAATCAGAATAGTGAACCTAACATGCCCCTAGGACGTCATTGGAACCCTAGATTCAGTTTTCACACATCTGTCCTCTGAGGCCTGATCTGGAATGTGAGCTTATGATACATCATGTGGTCCCTGGGCCACATAACAGAACATCTCCTGAACCCAGAAGGAAACCGTGCCCTTCCATCTGTGCCAAAGCCCAGGGTAGCCCAGGCTGCACAGCCCCTTCGCCACCAGCACATTATAAGATCTCCCTAGTAACAAACCAGCATTGTGGCCCATCTGCAAGAGATTCCATGTCCACTCAAGGACTTGGTACTTCACTCCAGAGACACCAGAACGAATTTGCCATGTTCCTCAGCTGCACTGGTCAGTGGAGTTGAGCTTTCCAGGCATCCATGTGTTGAGCTCTGGTACCCAAAGTTTTCACATAGGGGAACCTGGAGCAAATCAGTCACACTCCACCTGGCCAGTAGAGTGAAATTTGCTATTTGGAGTAGCTCATAAGTCTCAACGTGAAAACACCTTCATGGCTTCTTGACGCCACCCATCCATTTGTCAGTTATCATAGACACAAACTCCAGGGTGAGCAAATATCTGACATCCGCCCTTACTCAGGTGCTGGATATCTCGAATAAGCCGCTGCACATAGGGACTGCCTTCTGCTTGGCATTGAATTGAACCGTAGCTTGTGTTTACAATTCCATCCTCACCCGACTGTTCCCCAAGCCCTCTTGATAGGGAAATCTGGAGCCACAACGCACCATTCTGCCTTCCATATAGAAAGAAGTCCCTGGTGAGTCAGGCCAGAAACCACACATGAGGATCAATCTGCTCGGCCCTCGAGGCAACCCATTTATAGGTTGCCCTGGCCACTAGTGCTGTGTCTGACAGAGCCTGAGCCCCGACCTAGTGTCTGTCCCCAGACAGTGGGCCCCACATCTAGCATTTGGGATTGCCATGGCCCAAGTACGTCATCTCTACCCATCCTTGGTATTAAGGCACCTGTCCCCAGACCTTTCCCTTGCCAATGTGGGAACCTGAAGCACAATTGAGAACTCCTCCTTCCTCATGGCAGGAATCTTCGCTGTTGGGATGGATGTCCAACCCTCAAAGTGGGAGCCAGTTACAAGACCAGTGAGACCACGCCCACTCCTGAGGGCCGCCCTGGAGACAAACAGGCATTTTGTCCCTCAGCCTGAATATGCTTTCAAACAATCCCTCTCAGTTGCACCACCATAATCCTGCTGTGCAGGCCTGGTACGCCTCTAGGCACAAATCCTAAAACTTGGTGGGATTTTCCAGGCGCCCAGACCCAGAGCCTGTCTCTGGATTCCCTACTTTGTGGCACCCTTAAGATGGAAAACAGCACTCTCTTCCCCGAAAAAGCCACCAAACTATGGGGAGCCACCAGATCCATAGAGAGGAAAAGTCTCCCATGGACCCATGAGAACACACCTGCATTTGGAGGCCATCCTGGACACACAATCCAGAGATAAAAGCCTCTGCTACCAACTTCCAGTCACCCTAATTACAGTTCCAGATGCTCTGCCCTCCAGGTTTATACATTGGCCCTCTATCATATTACCACTAACCCTACTTCGAATTTGTTTTTGCAGACTTCTCTCCCTAAACAATGGCTCTCTTGCCCTCCAGAATCGGTTCTTTAGAGCCATACAACAGGACTGTGCTGCCATCCCCAAGGAGACTGTGCCCGTCAGAGTTGCCCAAAACTTCCAGATTAGGAGAAACCTGTAAGGCACCTGACCCACCCCAATACTGGTGGACACTCTGGACGCAAATGTGCGGTCTGAAACTTCTTGATCACGTACATCTAGGCAGACACCCAAGTTAATGTCTCTGAGTCAGAAGATTGAACGTGACATGACCCTAGGACCTCATTTTACCCTAGATTATGTTTTCAGTCATCTGTCCTCAGAGGCCTGTTCTGGAATATTAGCTTATGATACATGTGAGCCACACAACAGAACATCTCATTTCCCCAGAAGGAAACTGTGATCTTCAGCCTGTTCCAATCCCTCAGGGTAGGAGAATCCTGCATGACACCTTAGCCACCAGCACATTCTAAGATCTCTCACATATCAAACCAGAACTGTGACCCATGTGCAAGAGATTCCAAGTCAACTCAAGGTCTTGGTGCTTTGCCCAAGAGCCATCAGCAAAAAACTGCCATGTTCTTCAGCAGCAATGGTCAAAGGAGCTGTGATTTCCCGTCATATATTTGGGAGAGCTCTGCTCCCCAAACTTTCCACATGGGGGACCCTGGAGTAAACACACCAGACTCCTCCTGTCCAGTAGAAGGAAACCTTGTTGTTTGGAGCATCTCACAAACCTCAGCATGGGAAATCCTCCATGGTCTCTTGACGCCACTTCTCCATTTGTCGGTCAGCATAGACACAAACTCCACTGTGAGCAAGTCTGACATTTGCCCTTACTCAGTTGCTGGATGTCTCGCATAAGCTGATGCACATTGGAATGGCTTCAGCTTGGCACTAAATTAAACTGTAGCTTGTGATTACAGTTACATCCTCACCCGACTGGTCCCCATGCCCTCTTGATAGGGAAATCTGGAATCACAACACTACATTCTGCATTCCCCATAGAAAGAAGTGCCTGGTGAGTCAGGCCAGAAACCCCACATGAGGATCTTTCTGCTTGGCTCTCAAGGGTGCACGCTTTATAGGATTCCATGACCACTAGTGCTGTGTCTGACAGAGCTTGAGCCCCGACCTATTGTCAGCCAGCCAGAGTTTGGGGCCCATATCCAGCATGTTAGTGCGGCTATAGCCCAAATCCATCCCCTCTACCCAACCTTGATATTCAGGCATCTGTCCCCAGACCTTACCTGGAATCCCTGCCAATGGGGGAACCTGAAGAACAATAGAGAACTCCTCCTTCCCCATAGAAGGAAACCTGGCTGTGGGGATGGGCGTCCAAGCCTCAGAGTGGGAGCCAGCTGCATGGCCAATGAGACCACACCCACTCATGAGGTCCACCCTTGGCACAAGCAGGCATTGTGGCCCTCAGCCTGAGCATGCTTTCAAACAAGCCCTCTCAGTTGTGCCACCACGATCCCGCATTGCAGCCCTGGAACACCCCTCATCCCGAATCCTAACCCTTGGTAGAATTTCTTGGTGCCCAGACACAGAGGCCGTCTCTGAAATCTCTGTTTGGGGGCACCCCTAAGATGGAAAACTGCACTCCTCCCTTCCCCGAAAAACAGCACTCCTCCCTTCCCTGAAAAAGTCACAAAACTATGGAGAGCCACCAGATCCTAAGTGAGGTAACGTCTCCCATGGACCCAAGAGACAACATCTGCATTCAGAGTCCATCTCTCATCTGGACACACAATCCAGAGAGAAAAAGCCTGTGTTACCGCCTTTCAGTCACCCTAATTACAGTTCCTGATGAGCTCCACTCCAGGTCCACGCATTGCGCCTGTGATCACCTCGCCACTAACCCTAACCCGCATTTGTGTTTGCAGACTTTCTCACAATATCATGGCTCACATGCTTTCCAGGATAGGGTCTCTAAAAACACACCACAGGATTGTGCCTGCAATCCCCAAGGTAACTGTGCCCATCACAGTTGCCCAAACCTTCCAGATTAGGAGAAACCTGCAAGGCCCCTGAGCCCACCCCAATATTGTTGGCAGTGCTGGACACAAATTCACAGTCTGAAAGACCCTTATCACCTACATCCACTGGAGACATCCAAGTCAATGGTCCTGAGTCAGAAGATTGAACCTGACATGCCCCTAGGACCTCATTGAAACCCTAGATTAGGTTTTCAGGCATCTGTCCCCAGGGTCCTGTTCTGGAATACCAACTTAGGAGTGAACATGTGGTCTCTGAGCCCCGCAACAGAACATCTCCTGTTCCCAGAAGGAAACTGTGCCCTTCGACCTGTTCCAAACCCTCAGGGATGGAGAATCCTGCACAGCACCTTAGAAACCAGCACATATGCTGAGTTTGTGCATTGCTCCAAGCCACAAGGTTTCCATCTGCGAGACAGTATAGTCCTGTTTGATGGTTCCAGGACGTCCCATATGGAAGGACTGGAGGGCAGAGTTCGGAGGATGGATGCTTGTACACCATACCTCGCATTCCAATTGGCTATGAGCGACAAAACATGTTTGAACTCCTGGCTCTAGGGTAGGCTACCCAAGGGGCTGAGTTGAAATGAACTCTTCTGAGGATGGGTTGTAATGTGGGTTTGTGTACATGGAGACCATGGAATGTGCTGGTGGCTCAGGGGCCTTGCAGAAATCGCCTTACCAAAGGGTTTGATAGAGCTCGAATAAGAAAGCTCCCCATGTGGAGATGAGAGAAGTTCTGTTTAGTGAATCAGAAAAGCCCAAATGCTGGTCTTCGAAACCAGTCCTCTGAGGACAGACACCTGGAAACCAAAGCTAGGATTTAGATTAAGGCCTAGGTGCCTGTCCGTTTCAATCTTCTGTCTCTAGGGACACTGTTGAGGGTCTAAGTGGAGATAGTTGCTCAGCTGGTGCCAGAATGCCTCTGTTAGTCCAGGGCGGCCTGCACTATTGGCATGGCCTCGGGGGCCTTGGAAGTTTGTCCTAATCTGTAGGGTTGTGGCCAATGGATTGGGCACAGTTTTCTTGGAGAGGACAGGCACTATAATTCTGGAGGGTGTTTGTGTCCGGGCTGTGGGCACAAAAGTCTGATAACACAAACTCGGCTACGTGTGGCACTGAGGGTATGACAGGCCCGATCTGCAGGGCGTGAGGGGAGCTCCTCAGGTTATGAAAGAATGGCGAGTGGGAGGTGGTCACTCAAGGTTTTGTCTCTGGATGCTGTGTCCCCAGTAGCCATGGAATGTAGGGGTGGCCTCAGGGGCTATGGGAGAGTCTCCCTCTCTGAGGATTTGGACCAGCTCCCAATATTTTGGAGTCATTTGTGGGAAGGGTGGAGTCCTGTTGTCAGGCTCAGGGGTCTCTCCAAGAGAGGGGCTCCAGATCACAGATCGGGCAACTGGAAAACTCAAACTCTGGTGAAGTTTGGGAGCATTGGGGCTTGGCAAGCCCCATATTCGGGCTCTTGGTCCAGGCCCCGAGAGGCCTTACTTCCACATGGGGCTCACGCTGAGGGTCACTATGTGAGTTTGTGTCCAAGGGAGAACTCAAGTTTTGGCTTGGCCTCAGGGGACATGAGGGTTTCTCCTACCCTGAAGGTGTGACTCCATGAAAACAGCAAGCTTTACAACCATGGGGAAGGTGGAGTTCTGATTTGTGCTTAAGATACCCACCTGTGCTGGGATTTGATATAATGTCTAGGTTCAAACGTCTGAAAACCTAGGTTGGGAAGAGATGATGGCCTAAGGCCACGGCGTGTCCGATGTGCTGGGTGTGAGGCCAGCTGTATCCTTGTCTGTCCAGATGTCTGGCCTCAGGCTGTGTCAGACAGAGCATTAGTGCCAAGGGCCGCTTATCCAATTTGGGTGCAGTCGAGGTGGAGGCACGTTGATTTTCATTTGGGGTTTCTGGAGAGCCCCATCAGGCAAAGATTTTCTACTGGTGGGCAGGCAGAGGACTGAGTTGTGGATCCATATTTCCCAGTATGGATGGCTTGTTTGACAGGAGTGTGAGGAGGGAATTCTGAAAACACAAGCTAGCGTGAGGTCTGGGGCCAAGGGCACGCAGGCCCACTTTGCATAGGCTGAATTGAGATCTCCTGCATCTGTGGTCAGGGAGAGTATCAGAAGTTGCCTCAGGCTGGAGTTTGTGTCCATTATGGCCTCTTCCTAAAGGGGGTGGGGCCATTATGAGGCCAGAGTCGTTTCCCTATGCTGGGAGTTGTGAGCTTCTCCAAACCTCAAGTTTTCCTCCTACACACAGTCGAGTCCTATTGGATGGTTCCAGGATGCCCCACACAGAAAGACTCGAGAGCAGGGTCTAAGCATGGATGCCAGGAAACACCACCTCACCTTCCCATTGACTGGTTGGGATAAGGCAGGCTCAATCTGCGGGCTCTTGGGCGAGCTACCCAGAGGGCTGAGTTGAAATGGACTCTGCTGAGGATGGGCCATATTGTGGGTTGGAGGCCATGGAGACCTTGGAATGTGGTGGTGGCTCAGGGTCTTTGTAGGATTCTCCAACCTGAAGGGTTTGACACAGCTCCAACAAAGAAGCTTCCCGTGTGGACACAAGAAGTGTTCTGTTTGGTGCCTCAGGAAAGCCCCATATGCTTGTCTTAGAACCCAGGACTCTGAGGAATGACACCTGGAAATCAAAGCAAGAGTTCAGATTAGGGACTAGGGGCCCGTCCATTTCAATCTTCTGTCTTCGTGGGCATCTCTCTGCGTGTCTGTGTAGAGGTAGTTGCTCAGCTTGTGTCAGATTGCCCCTGTTTGTCCAGGGCGGCTCTTGTTCCAGCCACTGAGAGGCATTAACTGAGTAGGGGACTCATGCTGAGGGTCGCAATGCGTGTTTGTGCCAAAAGCGGCCCTCAATCATGGGTGGGGCATCATTGACCATGCAGGTTTTTCCTACATTGAATGTTGGACAACATGCCAACCACAAGGTTTCTTGCAATGGGGAAGGAGGAGTTCTGATTCCTGCATCACGTTCACCTCTAGGCAGTGATTGGAGATAAGATCTAGGTTCTGAAACCTGAAGACTGAGGTTAGGAAGAGATGACGACCTAAGGCCACTCCATGTCTGATGTGCCCAGTTTGCAACCACCTGTCTGGATATCAGTCACGAGGTCTGGGCTCAGGCTGTGTCAGACAGAGCATTAGTACCCAGATAAGCTGTATAATTGGGGTACAGTCGAGTGGCATGCAGAAGATAATCATTTGCAGTTTCTCATTAGCCCCTTTGGGTAAAGTTTTTCTTCTGGAGGGCAGGCAGAGTGCTGGATTCTGGCTCCGGAATTGCCAAACTGGAGGGCTTTTGGGCCAGGACTGTGAGAAGGGAAGTCTGAGAAAACAAGCTAGGTTTAGGTTTTGGGGCGAGAGCACGGCAGGAACCCTCTGCAGAGCTGAATCAAGATTTCGTGCATCTGAAGTCAGGACGAGGATCAGACGTTGGCTCAGTTTGGAGATTCTATCCATGATGGCCCCTTCATGAAGTGACCATGGGAGTTTTCCCGTGATGGGAGTAGTAAGATATTCCAAACCACAGGGATTTTCTGCAGGTCAATTGAAACCTGTTGGATGTCTCCAGGACATCCCATATGGAAAGATTGCAGAACAGGGTTCTAAGGATGGATGCCTGGGCAGCCCGCCTCACATTCCATTTGTCTCCTAGCAACAGGATACGTTTGATCTGTTGGCTCTGGTGTAGCAACCAAAGGGGCTGAGTTGAAATGGACTCTCCTGAGGATGTGTCATAATGTGGGTTTATGTCCATGGAGACGTTGGAAAGGGGCAGTTGCACCGGGGCCCTGAAGGATTCTCCTAACTGGTGGTATTGACACAGCTCCACAGAGCATGTTTCCCATGTGGAGATGAGATTTGTTCTCATTGGTGCTTCAGTTAACCCCCATATGGAAATCAGAACTCTGAGGAGAGATGCCTGGAAACGAAAGCAATGGATCTGTTTCCAGTTAAATATTCTCTGGGGACATTTGTCTACGGGTCTGAGTGGAAGTAGTTCCTCAGCGTGTGTCAGATCACCACTATTCCTCCCGGTTGGGCTATACTATTGGGATGGCCTCAGTGACTTTGGAGGTCTCTCCTAATTTGCAAGTTTTTGGCAAATGAAATGGGCAGAATTCCTTTGAGGAGGGAAGGCACAGTCCTGAAGTGTGGCTCCAGGGTACCCAGCCTGGAGGGTGTGTGGGTCACAGCTGTGGGGACAGAAGTCTGAAAACAGAAACTCGGCTTAGGTTTGGGGATGTAGCTATGGCAGGCCCGATCTACAGACCTTGGGAAATCTTCATGATATGAACAAAGGGCGAGTGTGAGGCATTTGCTCAGGCTTTTGTCTCTGGATTTTGTGTCACCAATGGCTGTGGAATGTCGGGGTGGCTTCATGAGCCATGGACGAGTCTCCCTCTCTGGGATATTGGCCCGATCCCAAGATTTTTGGGGTCATTCTGTATGATGGGAGGAGTCCGTTCTGGTTTTTTTTTTACCTCAGGTGTGTCACTAAAAGACGGATTCCAGAGCAGAGTCCTGGGGAGGGGCGACTGGACAACACGAAATCTGGTTCAGATTGGGGGCCTAGGGGCATGGCAATCCCCATATGCGGGCTCTTGGTCCAGCCACTGAGAGGCCTTACTTGAGGACACTGAGCTCACACTGAGGGTCACAATGCATGTTTGTGCCGAACGTAGCCCTCAAGCATGAGCGGGGACTCATGGACCACGCTGGTGTCTCCTATACTGAACGTTGGACAACATGCTATCCACAAGATTTTGGCCATGGGGAAGGAGGAGTTCTGAGTTTTGCATCACGTTCACCCCTGGGCAGTGATTGGAGATAAGGTCTAGCTTCTGAAGCCTGAAAACCGAGTTTGGGATAAAATGATGACCTAAGGCCATGGAGGGTCGGATGCGCTCAGTGTGCGGTCAGCTGCCTGGGTGTTGGTCAGAACGTCCGGGCTCAGGCTGTGTCAGACAGTGCATTAGTGCCCAGGTTAGACTATACAATTTAGGTACAGTCGAGTGCCGTGTAGGTTTATCCTCATTTGGGGTGTCTGGAAAGCTCCATAGGGCAACATTTTTCTTCTGGAGGGAAGGCAGATTGCTGCATTGTGGGTCTGTAATTGCCAAACGTGAGGGCTTGGGGGCCGGGATGTGAGGACAGAAGTCTGAGAACACAAGCTAGACTTAGGTTTCAGGGCGAGGGAAAGGCAGGCACACTCTGCGATCTCGTGCATCTGAAGTCAGGGAGAAGATCAGACGATGGCTCAGTTTGGAGATTCTGTCCAAGATGGCCCCTTCATGAAGCAGGGTGGGGGCATCACAAAGCCATCGAGGTTTTCCCATGTTGGGAGTTGTGAGATGCTCCAAACAGCAAAGATTCCTTCTGCGGGACAATTGATACCTGTTGGATGGCTCCAGGACATCGCATAGGGACGACTCAAGAGCAGGGTACTAAAGAGGGATGCCTGGGTTTCCCACCTCGCATTCAAATCGTCTCATTGCGATAAGACAAGTTGAATCTCTTGTCTCTGGTGGAGCAACCGAGGGCGCTGAGTTGAAATGGACTCTCCTGCGCATGGGTCATAATGTGGGTTTGTGTCCATGGGGACCTTGGAATGGGTCGGTGACACCATGGTCATGAAGTTTTCTACTAATCAGAGGTTTTGACACAGTTCCCATGTGCAAGTTTCCCATATGGAGACGAGATTTGTTCTGGTGGGTGCTTCAGGAAAGTCTCATATGTTGCTATTGGAAACCAGGCTTCTGGGGAGAGATGGCTAGAAACCAAAGCAATGGATCTGCTGAAGTCCTAGGGGCCTGTCCAGTTCAATTTTCTTCTCTTTGGACATCTGTCTCAAGGTCTGAGTGCAGGTAGTATCTCAGCTGGTGGCAGATAGCCCCTGTTTGTCCCGGGTAGCCTACACACTTAGGATAGCCTTGGGGACTCTGGAGCTTTGTCCTAATTTGTTCTGACTGGTGCCACTCCGACATTCCACGACCATCGTTGACACAAAATCCAGACAAAAGCCTGAGCAAGCGCCTCACTCTCACCCTTTGTTCATATCCCAAAGAGTTCTAATGATCTGTAGATGGGCCTGCCATACCTATATCCTCAAACCTAAGCTGAGTTGCTGTTTTTAGACTTTTGTCCCCACGGCCCTGGCCCACACAACCTCCAGGCTAGGGCCCCTGGAACCACACCTCAGGATTGTTCCTGCCCTCTCAAAGGGAATTCTTCATATTCCATTGGCCACAACCATATAAATCAGGAGAAATCTCCAATGTCCCTGGGACCATCCCAATATTGTAGGCCGCTCGGAACAAACAGGGGTGATCTGACACTAGCTGAGCAACTAGCTCCACACATTGAACTGGACAGGCCCCTAGGCCCTAATCAGATCCATTGCTTTGGTTTCCAGGCATCTCTTCTCAGAGGCCTGGTTTCCCATACCAGCCTATGGGGTTTCCAGAGGCCCCATCAGAGCAAGTCTTGTCTGCACATTGGAAACTTGCTCGTGGAGCTATGTCAGAACCTCAGAGGCCTGGTTTGCAATACCATCATATGGGGGTTTCCTGAGGCATCAATCAGAACAAATGTCTTCTCTACATGGGAAACGTGCTCTTTCAAGCTGTGTCAAAACCTCCGGCTAGGAAAATCCTTCAGGGCCCCGGTGCCACCACCTCATTCCAAGGTCTCCATGGACACAATCCCACATTAGGACCCATCTGCAGGAGAGTCTATTTCAACTCAGTGCCCTTGGGTGCTCCCCTAGAGCCAGCAGATCGAACCTATCTTGTCACTAGGAGACAATTGGAATGTGAGGCGGGCTGGCTAGGCATCCATCTGTAGAAAACTACTCTGAAGTAATTCCATATGGGATGTCCTGGAGCCATCCAACAAGTCACAGCTGTCCTGCAGAAGGAATCCTTGCGCTTTGGAGCACCTCACAACTCCCATCATGGGAAAAGCTCTGTGGCCTCGTGGTGCACCGTCCCCTTCATGAAAGAGCCATCTTGGACAGAAACTCCAACCTGAGCCAACGTCTAATCCTCGCCCTGACTTCAGATGCACGAAATCTTGATTCAACTCTGCAGAGTGTGCCTGCCGAAACCCCGCCCCGAAGCAAAACCTAGCTATTGTTCTCAGACTTCGTCCTCACACTCCGAGCCCACCAGCCCTCCAGTTAGGGAATTCTGGAGAGACACAATGCAGCACTCTGACTGCCCTCCAGAAGAGAAACGTTGTCCTATGGGGCTAACCAGAAACACCAAATAAGGATCAACCTGCATGCCACTTGCCTCTACCCCAATTATACAGTTTCGCTTGGGCGTTAATGCCCTGTCTTGCACAGCCTGAGGTCTGAATTCCCAACCGACACCCAGACAGCTGGCTGTACACTGAGCACATCAGACCCGCCATGCCTTTAGGTCATCATCTCTACCCAACCTTGGTTTTCAGGCTTCAGAACCTAGACCTTATATATACTCACTACCCAGGGGTGAACGTGATGCAGAAATGAAACTCCTTCTTCCTCAAGGCAAGAAACCTTGTGGTTGGCATGTTTTCCAACGTTCAGTGTAGGAGAATCCAGTGTAGCCCATGAGTCCCCGCCCATGCTTGAGAACCGCAATGGGCACAAACACATTGGGACCCTCAGTGTGAGCCCTGTCCTCAAGTAAAGCCTCTCAGGGGCTGGACCAAGAACCCGTATTGCCATCCCTAGTCCCCCAATATTAATGAGAGGTTGAGAGGTCTAGTCACCCCTATTCAGGTCTCTTCTCTGGAACCCCTGAGGAAAAAAATATCGAAGGGTCTCCTCCATCCCCTGAATGAGCCCCAAAACTTGGGATCTGACCAAATCTTAAAAGAGAAAGAATCATCCATGGCCAAAGAGGCCATCCCGTCATTCCATGGCCACCATTGACACAAAATCCAGAGACAAAAGCCTGGAGATATGCCTCACACTTGCCCTTTGTTCATAGCCTGAAAAATTCTCCTCACGGTCTATAGGTCAGGCCTGTCATACCTACGTCCCCAAACCTAAGCTGAGTTTGGGTTTTCAGATTTCTGTCCCCACTGTCCTGGCCCACACACCCTCCAGGCTGGGGCCCCTGGAGCCATGCCTCAGGACTGTGCCTGCCTTCTCCAAGCAAATTCTGCCCATTCCATTGGCCACAACCCTAAAGATTAGGAGAACACTCCAAAGTCCCTGAGGCCATCCCAATAGTGTTGGCCACTCAGGGCAAACAGGGTGATCTGTCCCAAGATGAGCAACTACCTCAACTCAGACCCATAGACAGATAACCCCAGAGAAGAAGATTGAACCGGACAGGCACCTAGGCCCTAATCAGATCCATTGCTTTTGATTCCAGGCATCTCTCCTCAGAGGCCTGGTTTCCAATACCAGCATATGTGTTCTTCTGGAGGTACCAGTCTGAACAAATCTCATTTCCACATGGGAAACATGCATTTTGGAGCTGTGTCACAACCTCCAGTTAAGGGAAACCTTCAGGTCCCAGCAGCCAACACCCCATTCCAAGGTCTCCATGGACACAAACCCACATTATGACCCATCCGCAGGCGAGTCCATTTCAACACATCCCCTTTGGTTGCTCCCCAAAAGAAGCAGATCGAACCTGCCTTGTCACTAGGAGACAATAGGAATGTGAGGCGGGCACTCCAGGAATCCATCCTTAGAACCCTGCACTGCCGTGGTTCCGCATGGGACGTCCTGGAGCAATCTGACCGGTCTCGACTGTCCCGTAGAAGGAATCCTTGCCGATTGGAGCAACTTACAATGCCAATCGTGGGAAAGTCTCCATAGCCCCATGATGCCCCCCACCATCATGAAGGGGCCATCCTGAACAGAAACTTCAACCTGAGCCAAGTCTGATCCTCGCCCTGACTTCAGATGCATGAGATTTAGATTTAGCTCTACAGAGTGTGCCTGCCATGATCTTGACCCAAAACCTAAGCCTAGCTTGTGTTCTCACACTTCCTTCCTCACAATTCTGGCCCACAAGCCCTCCAGTGTGAGAATTCCGTCGCCACAATGCAGCACTCTTCCTTCCCTCCAGAAGAAAAACGTTGCCCCTGGGGCTACCCAGAAACGCCAAATGAGGATCAACCTGCATGCCACTCAACTTTACTCCAATTATACAGTCTAAGCTTGGCGCTAATGCCCTGTCTGACACATCCTGAGCCTGGACCTCCTGGATGACACCCAGAAAGGTGGTGTCACACCTAAGGACTGTGCCAGTGCTCTCCAAGGGAACTCTGCCCGTTTCATTTTCCACAACCTTACAGATTAGGAGAAACCTCCAATTCCCAAGACCAGCCCAATAGTGTTGGCCTCCCCCAACAAACATGGGTGATCTGACACAAGCTGAGCAGTTACCTCCATTCTGAATCTTAGACAGAGACACTCAGAGGAGAATATTGAAAAGGACAGGCCCCTAGACCCTAATCAGATCCATTGCTTTGGATTCCAGGCATTGTTCCCCAGATGCTTGGTTTCTAATACCAGGTTGTGGGGGTTTCAGAACAAATCTTGTCTCTACATGGGAAACTTGCTCTTTGGAGCTGCATCAAAACCTCAGGTTAGGAGAATTCTTCAGGGCAACAGAGCCACTGCCCCATTCCAAGGGCTCCTTGGACACAAATCCACATCATGACTGATCCTCATGAGAGTCCATTTCAATTCAGCCCCCTCGGTTGTTCCCCCAGTGACAGCATATCGAATCCTCCTTTTCACTAGGACACAACTGGAATGCAAGTTGGACTGCCCAGGCATCCATCATTAGAACTGTGCTTTGGAGCATTTCTTATGGGACGTCCTTGATCCATCCAAAAGGTCGTGACTGTCCCGCTGACGGAATCCTTGTGGTTTGGAGCATCACACACTCACAAAGTTGGAAATCTTCCATGGTTTCCTGATGCCCCCCCCCACCTTCAAGGGGACATCATGTACAGAAACTCCAACCTAAGCCAACATCTGATCCTCGCCCTAACTTCAGATGCACGAGATCTCATTTCAGGTCTGTAGAGTGTGCCTGCCATGTCACCGCTGCGAATTCAAAGCTGAACTTGTGTTCTCAGACTTCTGTCCTAAAACACCTGGCCCACAAGCCCTGAAGTTGGCAATTCTGGAGGCAGAATGCAGCACTCTGCCTGCCCTCCAGAAGAAAATCTTTGCCCTATGGGGCCAACCAGAAACCCCAAATGAGGACCAACCTTCACATCACTCGACTGTACCCCAATTATACAGTCTAGCCTGGAGACTAATGCCCTGCCTGACACAGCCTGAGCCCAGACCTCATGATGGACACAGACATCTGGCCGCACACTAAGTGCATCGGACCCACCATGGCCTTAGGTCGTCATCTCTTACCAACCTCGGTTTTCAGGCTTCAGAATCTAGACCTTATCTCTATTCACTGCCATGCCGTGTACGTGATGCAGAAATCAGAACTCCTCCTTCCCCATGACCAGAAACTCTGTGGTTGGCATGTTGTCCAACGTGCAGTGTAGGAGAAACCAGCATGTCCCATGAGGCCTCAGACATGCTTGAGGGCTGCGATGGGCACAAACACACATTAGGACCCTAAGCATGAACCCTGGCCTCAAGTAAAGCCTCTCCGGGGCTGGACCAAGAGCCCACATATGGAGATTACCATGCCCCTACTCCCCAAACCTTAACCAGTGCTTGAGAAGTCTAGTCACCCCTACTCAGATCTCTTCTCTAGAATCCCTCCTTGGTGGGACACATGAGGTTAAAAAAAAAATAGAGAAAGTACTCCTACCGTCCAAAGAATGACCGCAAACACTTGGAATTGGGCCAAATTCACAGAGAGAAATACTCGTCCATGGCTGATGAGGCCATCCTGACATTCCACCGCCACCATTGACACAAAATCCGGAGACAAAAGCCTGAAAAAGCGCCACACACTCGCCCTTTGTTCAGAGCCTGAAAAATTCTCACGGTCTGTAGATCAGGCCTGCCATACCTATGTCCCCAAACCTAAGCCAAGTTTGTGTTTTCAGACTTCTGTCTCCATTGTCCTGGCCCACACACCCTCAAGGCTTGGCCCCATGGAGCCACACCTCAGGACTGTGCCTGCCCTCTCCATGGGAATTCTGCTCATTTCTTTGGCACAACCTGACAGATTAGGAGAAACATCCGAAGTCCCCGAGGCCACCCCAATATTGTAGGATGTCCGGGACAAACAGGGACCATCTGCCACAAGCTGAGCCACTACCTCCAATCAGACCTGTAGATAGATATCCATAGAAAAGAAGATTGAACAGGACAGGCACCTAGGCCCTAAACGGATCCATTGCTTTTGTTTTCACGTATCTCTCCTCAGAGGCCTGGATTCCAATACCAGCACATGGGGGTTTCTGGAGCTACCAATCAGAACAAATCGCATGCCACATGGGAATCATGCTATATGGAACTGTGTCAAAACCTCCAGTTAGGAGAAAATTTCACATCACTGGAGCCACCGCCCCATTCCAATGTCTCAATGGACACAATCCCACATTATGACCCATCCTCAGGAGAGTCCATTTCAACTCAAACCTGGCGGTTGCTCACCCAGTGCCAGCAGATCAAACCTGCTTTGTCACTAGGAGACAATTGGAATGCGAGTTCGTTGCCCAGGTATCCGTTGTTAGAACTCTGCTCTGGAGAAATTCCTAATGGGGTGTCCTTGATTCATTCAACAGGTCTCAACTGTCCTGCAGAAGGAATCCTTGTGGTTTGCAGCATCACACACTCGCACCGTGGGAAAACCTCCATGGCCTCGTGATGCCTCCACCTTCAGGTAGAGGACATCATGGACAGAAACTCCCGTCTGATCCTCGCCCTGACTTCAGATGCATGAGATCTCAATTCAGCTCTGCAGAGTGTGCCTGCCTTGCCCTCGCCCCAAAACCTAAGCCAGCTCGCGTTCTCAGACTTCCGTCCTCACACTCCTGGCCCACAAGCCTTCCACTTTGGGAATTCTGGAGACAAAATGCAGCACTCTGCCTGCCCTCCAGAAGAGAGACTTTGCCCTAGGGGTCTACCCAGAAACATCAAATGAGGATCAACCTGCAATTCTCTAGACTGTAGCCCAATTATACAGTCTAGCCTGGGCACTAATGCCCTGTCTGACACAGCCTGACCCCAGACCTCGTGACCGACACCCAGACACCTGGCCTCACACTGAACACATCGGACATGCCTGGCCTTAGGTCATCATCTCTTCCCAACCTTGGTCTTCAGGCTTCAGAACCTAGACATTATCTCCACTCACAACTAAGTGATGTACGTGATGCAGAAATCAGAACTTCACCTTCCCCATGACCAGAAACCTTGTGGTTGGCATGTTGTCCAACATTCAGTATATGAGAACCCAGCATGGCCCATGAGGCCTCAGACATGCTTGAGGGCTGCGATGGGCACAAACACACATTAGGACCCTAAGCATGAACCCTGGCCTCAAGTAAAGCCTCTCCGGGGCTGGACCAAGAGCCTGCATATGGGGCTTGCCATGCCCCTACTCCCCCAATCCTAGCCAGAGCTTGAGAAGTCTAGTCAACCTTATTCAGAGCTCTTTTCTGGAATCCCTCTTTGGTGGGACACATAAGGTAAAAAAAAAAAAAAAAAAAAAAAAAAAAAAAAAAAAAAAAAACAAGATAAAGAAAGGACTCCTACCATCCAAAGAATGACCCCAAACACTTGGAATTTGGCCAAATCCACAGAGAGAAATACTCGTCCATGGTCGATGAGGCCAGCCTGACATTCCACGGCCACCATTGACACAAAATCCGGAGACAAAAACCTAAAAAAGCGCCACACACTTGCCCTTTGTTCAGAGCCCCCAAAATTCTCAAGGTCTGTAGATCGGGCCTGCCATACCTATGTCCCCAAACCTAAGCCGAGTTTGTGTTTTCAGACTTCTGTCTCCATTGTCCTCACCCACACACCCTAAAGGCTGGGCCCCATGGAGCCACACCTCAGGACTGTGCCTGCCCTCTCCAAGGGAATTCTGCTCATTCATTTGGCACAACCTGACAGATTAGGAGAATCATCCAAAATCTCTGAGGCCATCGCAATAGTGTAGGATGTCCTGGACATACAGGGACCCTCTGGCACAAGCTGAGCCACTACCTCCAATCAGAACCTTAGACAGATATCCATAGAAAAGAATATTGAACAAGACAGGCACCTAGGCCCTAATTGGATCCATTGCTTTTGTTTTCAGGCATCTCTCCTCAGAGGCCTGGATTCCAATACCAGCATAAGGGGGTTTCCAGAGCTACCTATCAGAAAAAATTTCGTCTCCACATGGGAATCTTGCTCTATGGAGCTGTGTCATAACCTCCAGTTAGGAGAAAACTTCAGGTCACTGGAGCCACTGCCCCATTTGAATATCTCCATGGACACAATCCCAAATTATGACCCATCCTCAGGAGAGTCCATTTCAACTAAACCCCCTCGGTTGCTACCCCAGAGCCAGCAGATTGAACCTGCCTTGTCGCTAGGAGACAATTGAAATGCGAGTTGGGCTCTTCAGGCATCCATCCTTAGAACCCTGCTCTTGTGTCATTCCTTATGGGACATCCTTGAGCCATCCAACAGGTCTCGACTGTCCCACAGGAGTCCTTGTGCATGGACCACCTAACAACTCATATCATGGAAAGCTTCCAAGGTCACATGATGCCCCCAATCTTCATGAAGGCAGATCATGGAAAGAAACTCCAACCTGAGCCAACAGCTGATCTTCGCCTTGACTTCAGATGCACGAGATCTTGATTCAGCTCTTCAGAGTGTACCTGCTGTGCCCTCACCCCAAAACCTAAGCGTAGCTAGTGTTCTCCGACTTCCATACTCACTCTCCTGGACCACACGCCCTCTATTTTGGGATTTCCGATGACACAGTGCTGCACTCTGCCTGCCCTCTAGAAGAAAAACATTGCCCTATGGGTCTACCCACAAACCTCAAATGAGGATAAACCTGCACGTCACTCAACTGTACACCAATTATATAGTCTAGCCTGTGCACTAATGCCCTGTCTGACAGAATCTGAGGCCTGAATTCCCAACCGACACCCAGCCAGCTTGCAGTACACTGAGAACATCTGAACCACCATGGCCTTAGGTCGCCATCTCTTTCCAACTTCGGTTTTCAGGCTACAGAATCCTAGACCTTCCCATGGGTGAACATGATGCAGAAATCAGAACTCCTCCTTCCCTCTCGCCAGAATCTTGTGGTTGGCATCTTGTCCAACGTTCAGTGTAGGACCCCTGTAGGGCCTACAGGGGTAGTAGTAGGGCCCCTGAGGGTAGTGTAGGGTCCCTGAGGCCTTGCCTATGCTTAAGAGCTGCGGTGGGCTCAAACACACATTGGGACCCTCAGTTTGAGCCCTGTCCTCAAGTAAAGCCTCTCAGTGGCTGGACCATGAGCCCGCATATGGGGCCTGCCATGCCCCAAGTCACCCAATCTTAACCAGAGGTAGAGACATCTAGTCACCCCTACTCAGGGCTCTGCTCTGGAATCCCTCTATGGTGGGACATTTGAGGTAAATAAACACAGAAAGGACTCCTCCCACTCACAGAATGACCCCAATCACTTGGGATTGGGCCATCCCAAGTGATTGGGGTCCAGAGAGAAAGACTCGTCCATGGCCCATGAGGCCAGCCCGACATTCCACGGCCACTATTGACACAAAATCCAGAGACATAAGCTTCAGCAAGTGTTCACACACACCCTTAGGTCATAGCCCAAAAATTCTCCTCATATTCTGTAGATTGGGCCTGCCATACCTACGTCCCCAAACCTAATCCGAGTTTGTGTTTTCAGACTTCTATCCTGATATCCCTGTCCCACACACCCTCCAGACTGAGGCCCCTGGAGCCACACCTCAGGACTGTGCCTGCCCTCTCCAAGGAAATTCTTCCCATTCCATTGGCCACAACCCTACAGATAAGGAGAAACCTCCAAAGTCCCAGAGGCCATTCCAATAGTGTAGGCCACCCAGGACAAAGAGGGGCGATCTCTCACAAGCTGAGCAACGACGTCAACTCACCCGTAGACAGATAACCCAAGAGAAGAAGATTAAACTGGACTGGCCCCTAGAATGTAATTGGTTCCATTGCTTTTTTTTCTAATCATCTCTCCTCAGAGGCCTGTTTTCCAATACCAGCATATGGGGGATTCCAGAGATACCAATCAGAACAAATCTTGTCTTCACATGGGAAACTTATCCTTTGGAGCTCTGTAAAAGCCTCCAGTTAGGAGAAACCTTCAGGTAGCCGGAGCAACCGTCCTATTCCAAGGTCTCCATGGACACATACCCGCATTATGACCATTCGGCAGGAGAGTACATTTCAACTCAGCCCCGTCGATTACTCCCCCAGAGGCAGAATATCAAACCTGCCTTGTCGCTAGGAGACAACTGGAATGCAAAGCAGACTCTCTAGGCATCCATCCTTGGAATCCTGCTCTGGCGCCGTTCCATATGGGATGTCCTGGAGCCTTCCAACAGGTCTTGACTGTCCCACAGAAGGAATCCTTGCAGATTGGAGCATCTCACAACTCCTATCGTGGGAAAACCTACATGGCCTCATGAGATGCTCCCCTTTATAAAGGGGCCATCATAGACAGAAACTCCAACCTGAGCCAACTTCTGATCCATTGCTTTGGTTTCTAGGTATCTCTCCTCAGAGGCCTGGTTTCCAATATCAGAATATGGGTGTTTCCTAAGGAAACAATCAGAACAGATCTCATCTCCACATGGGAAACTTGCTCTTTGGAGCTGTGTCAATACCTCAGGTTAGGAGGATCCTTCAGGGCGCTGGCACCAAGGCCCAATCCCAAGGTCTCCAAGGACACAAACTTACATTATGATCCATTCTCAGGAGAGTCCATTTCAAATCAGCCCCCTCGGCTGCTCACCCAGAGCCAGCAGATCAAACCTTCCTTGTCACTAGGAGACAGTTAGAATGGGAGGCGGGCTGCCCAGGCATCCATCCTTAGAACCCTGCTCTGGAGAACTTCTTTATGGGACGTCTTGAATCCAACCAACCTGTCTTGACTGTCTCGCAGAATGAATCCTTGTGGTTTGAAGCATCACACAATCCCACTGTGAGAAAACCTCCATTCCCTCATGATGCCCCACACCTTCATAAATGGGCCATCATGGACAGAAACACCATCCTAAGCCAAAGTCTGATCCTCGCCCTGAATTCAGAAGCATGAGATCTCGATTCAGCACTTGAGACTGTGCCTGCTGGGCCCTCGCCCCGAAACCTAAGACTAACTTGTGTTCTCAGACTTCCGTCCTCACAATCCTGGCCACACCCCTCCAGTTTGGAAATTCTGGAGACACAATGCAGCACTCTGCCTGGCCTCCAGAAGAAAAATGTTGCCCTATAGGGCTAACCAGAAACGTCAAATGAGTAACAACCTGCATGCCACTCGACCATACCCCAATTATACAGTCTAGCCTGTGCACTAAAGCCCTGTCTGACACAGCCTGAGGGCAGACCTCCAGTCCAACACCAGGACAGCTGGCCGGACACTGAGCATATCATACTCACAATGGCTTTAGGCCATCATCTCTACCCAACCTCAATTTTCACCTTCAGAACCTAGACCTTATCTCCACTCACTGCTCAGGAGTGAACGTGATGCAAGAATCAGAACTTCTCCTTCGCCATGGCAAGAAACCTTGTGGTTGGCATGTTGTCCAACGTTCATTGTAGGAGAAAGCAGCATGGACTATGAGGTCCCACCTATCCCTGAGGGCCACAATTTGCACAAACACATATTGTGACCCTCAGCGTGAGCCCTATCCTCATGTGAAGCCTCTTAAGACTGGAACAACAGCCCACATATGGGGCTTGCCAAGCCCCTAGTCACCCAATCTCAACCAGAGTTCGAGATGTCTAGTCACCCCTGTCAGGGCTCTGCTCTGGAATCCCTCTTTGGTGGGACACATGAGGTAAAAAAAAAAAATACAGAAAGGACTCTTCCCATCCACAGAATGATCCCAACCCCTTGGGATCAGGCCAAATCACCAGAGCAAGAATTGTTCATGGCCCTTGAGGACACCCCGACATTCCACGGCCACCGTTGACACAAAATCCAGAGACAAAAGCCTGAGCAAGCGCCACATACTCGCCCTTTGTTCATAGCCCGGAAAATTCTCACGGTCTGTAGATCGAGCCTTCATACATACATCCCCAAACCTAAGCTGAGTTTGTGTTTTCAGACTTCTGTCCCCACAGTCCTGGCCCACACACCATCCAAGCTGGGGCCCCTGGAGACACACCTCAGGACTGTGGCTTCCCTCTCCAGGGGAATTCTGCCATTTCCATTGGCCACAACCCTATAGATTAGGAGTATCCTCCAAACTCCCCGAGGCCATCCGAATAGTGTTGGCTGCCCAGGACAAACAGGGATGATCTTTCACAAGTTAGGAAACTACCTCCACTCAGACCCAGAGACAGATATACCCATAGAATAAGATTGAACTGGACAGGCACTTAGGCCCTAATCAGATCCATTGCTTTTGATTCCAGTCATCTCTCCTCAGAGGCCTGGTTTCCAATACCAGCATATGGGAGATTCCTTAGGCACTCATCAAAACAATTCTCTTCTCTACATAAAGAACATACTCTTTAGAGCTCCATCAAAACCTCCGGTTATGAACATCCCTCAAGGCCCCGGATCAAGCACCCCATTCCAAGGTCTACATGGACACAAATGCACATTATGACCCATCCTCAACTCGCCCATTTCAACACACCCGCCTCGGTTGCTCCCCTAGATCCAGCAGATCGAACTTGCCTTGGCGCTATGAGACACCTGGAATGGGAGGCAGGCTGCCCAGGCATCCATCCTTAGAACCCTGCTCTGGATAACTTCCTTATGGGATGTCCTGGAGCCATCCAACAGGTCTCGACTGTCCCACAGAAAGAATCATTGCGATTTGGAGCATCTCACAATTCCCATCGTGGGAAAACCTCCATGTCCTCGTGACACCCTCCCCTTCATGAAGGGGCCGTCATGGACAGAAACTCCGACCTAAGGCAACGTCTGATCCTAGCTCTGTCTTCAGGTATACGGGATCTCGAATCATCTCTGCAGAGGGTGCCTGCCGCCCCCTCACCCCGAAATCTAAGTCTGGCTTGTGTTCTCGGAATTTTTTTCTCACACTCCTGGCCCACAAGCCTTCCTGTTTGGGAATTATGCAGCCACGATGTGGCACTGTGTCTTCCCTCCAGAAGAAAAACGTTGCCCTTTGGGGCTGCCGAGTAACCACAAATGAGTACCATCCTGCACAAAACTCGACTGCACCCCAATCATACAGTCTAGCCTGGGCATTAATTCCCTGTCTGCCACAGCCTGAGCCTGCACCTCCCAACCCACACTCAACAGCTGGCCGAACACTGAGCACGTCAGACACACCATGGCCTTAGGGCTTCATCTCTTCCCAACTTCAGTTTTCAGGCTTCAGAACCTAGACCTTAAATCCAATCACAGTCCAGGAGTGAAAGTGTTGCAGAAATTAGAACTCCTTCTTCCCCATGGCCAGAAAACTTGTGGTTGCCATATTGTGCAACGTTCAGTGTAGGAGAAACCAGCATGGTACATTAGGCCACGCCCTGACTTGAGGGGCTCCTTGGGCACAAAAACACATTGTGAAACTCAGTGTGAGACCTATCCTCAAGGAAGGCCTCTCAGTGTCTGGACCAAGAGCCCACATATGGGGCTTGCCATGTTCTTAGGTCCCAATGTTAACCAGAGGTCTGGTTGTCCAGTTGCCCCCACCCACGTCTCTGCTCTGGAATCCCTCTTTTGGTGGTCCACCTGAGGTAAAAAATAATAATAATAAAAAAAAATAAACAAAAAAAACAGAAAGGCCTCCTCCCTTCTGACAGAATGACCCCAAACTCTTGGGATCGGGTCAAATCCCCAGAAAGGGAGCCTAATCGATGGCCCATGAGGACACCCCAACATTCCATGGCAATCGGTGACACATTTCCAGAAAAAAAAAAAAAAAGCATGAGCAAGCACCTCACATTCGCCCTTTGTTCATATCTCAAAGAGTTCTCCTCACGGTCTATAGATCGGGCCGGCCATACCTACATCCCCCAACCTAAGTGGAGTTTGTGTTTTCAGACTTTTCTCCAAATAGCCCTGGACCACACACGCTCCACACTTGGGTCCCTGGAGCCACACCTCAGGACTGTGCTTCCCTTTCAAGGGAATTCTTCCCATTCCATTGGCCACAACCTTGCAAATTAGGAAAAACCTCCAAAGTCACCGAGGCCATCCCAATAGTGTAGGCTGCCCAGGACAAACAGGGGTGATCTCAAACCAGCTGAGCAACTACCTCCACTCAGACAACAGATGTCCCCAGAGAAGAATATTGAACCGGACAGGCCCCTAGGCCCTAATCAGATCCATTGCTTTGGTTTCCAGGCATCTCTCCTCAGAGGCGTCGTTTCCAATACCAGCATATGGTGGTTTCCTGAGGCACCAATAAGAACAAATCTCGTCTCCCCATGGAAAACTTGCTCATTGGAGCTTTGTCATAACCTCTGGTTAGGAGAATCCTTCAGGGCCCTGGTGCCACTGCCCCATACCAAGGTCTCCATGGACTCAAACCAACATTAAGACCATCCTCAGGAAAGTCCATTTCAACTCAGCCCCCTCTGTTGCTACCCCAAGCCAGCAGATCAAACGTTTCATGTTGCTAGGAGACAATTGGAATTTGAGCCTGGCTGCCCAGGCATCCATACTTAGAACCCTGTTCTGAAAAAATACCTTATAAGACGTCCTGGAGCCATCAAACAAATCTTAATTGTCCCACAGAAGGAATCCTTGCGGTTTGGAGCATCTCACAACTCCAATAGTGGGAAAACCCCCATGGCCTCATAATGCCCCCCTTCCTGAAGGGGCCAACATGGACAGAAACTCAAACCTGAGCCAAAGTCTGATCCTCGACCTGACTTCAGACACATGAGATCTCAATTCAGCTCTGCAGAGTGTGCCTGCCATGTCCTTGCCCCGAAACCTAAGCCTAGCTTGTGTTCTCAGACTTCCGTCCTCACTCTCCTGGCCCACAAGCCCTCCAGTTTGGGAATTCCGAAGCCACAATGCAGCACTCTGCCTGCCCTCCAGAAGAAAAACTTTGCCCTATGCTGCTAATAAAAAACCCCAAATGATTTTCTAATGCATGCCACTCGATTGTAAATCAATTATACAGCCTACCCTGTATACTAATGCCCTGTCTGGCACAGCCTGAGACAAGACATCCCAAACGACACCCAGACAGCTGGCCCCAACCTGGACACATAGGACCCGCTATGGCTGTAGGTCGTCATCTCTTCCCAACCTCGGTTTTCAGGCCTCAGAACCTAGACCTTATCTCCAATCACTGCCCAGGGGTGAACGTGATGCAGAAATTAGAATTCCTCCTTCCCCATGGCCAGAAACCTTGTGGTTGGCATGTTGTCCAACGTTCAATGTGGGAAAACCTGCATTGTCCGAAAGGCCACGCCAGTGCTTGAGGTCAGCCTAGGGCACAGACATGCATTGTGACCTTGCAGCGTGAGTCCCGTATTAAAGTATCGCCTCTCAGTGGCTGGACCAAGATCCTGCATATGGGGCTTGTCATATCCATAGGCCCCCAGGCTTAACCAGAGGGCGAGTATTCCAGTTGTCAGTACCCACTGCTATGCTCTAGAATCCCTCAACTGGGGGGACACATGAAGCAGAAAACAGGACTCTTCCCTTCCCACGGTATGACCCCAAACTCTTGGGGGCTGGACAAACTACCATAGAGGGAGACTTCTACGATCCATGAGGCTCCTCTACATTAAACGGCCATTGTGGACAAAACATCCAGAGACAAAAGCCTGAGCGACTGTCTCCCTCTCACCCTTCTTTCATATTCAGCGGAGCTCACCTCATGGACTGTAGATCACGCCTGCCGTAACCTCGGCCCCATCCCTGAGCTGAGTTTGGGTTTTTGGATGTCTGTCTGCACAGCCGTGGCCCACACAGCTTCCAGGCTGGGGTCTCTGGAGCCACACCACAGAACTATGCCTGCTCTCTTCTAAGAAACTGCCATTCCATTGGCCACAACTCTACAAAATAGTAGAAACGTCAAGGTCCCCAAGGACATCCCACTACCGCAAGCCGCACTAGACAAACAGGGGCATTATGACCCATGGCAAGAAACCTTGTGGTTGGCTTGTTGTCCAACGTTCACTGTAGAAGAAAACAGCATTTACCCTGAGGCCCCGCCCATTCTTGAGTGCGACGAGAGCATAAACACGCATTGTGACCTCAGCGTGAGTCCTGTCTTCTAGTAAGTCCTCTCAGTGGCTGGACCATTAGAAGTCATAATGGGCTTGATATGTCCCTAGCCCCATTTTCAACCAGATTTCTGGTTGTCTCATCGCCCCACCCCAGGGCTCTACTCTGGAATCCCCCATTTGGTCGGAGATCTGAGGTTGAAAAACAAAACGAAACAAATCAACAACAACAAAAAAAACGGACTTTTTCCATCCACAGAAAGAACCCAAACTCTTTGGACGGGGCTGAACCCCCAGAGAGTAAGACTCGGCATTTCCCATGGAGTCACCCGGAAATTTCACGACCATGAGTGACACGATATCCAGAGACAAAAACTTGAGCAAGAGCCTCACACTCGCCCTTTTTTCATATCCCGAAGAGTTCTCCTCATGGTCTGTAGATCAGTCCTGCCATACCTATGACCCGAAACATAAGCCGAGTTTGTGTTTTCAGACAACTGTCCAGACAGCTGTGGACTACACACCCTACAGGCTCAGGCCCCTGAAGCCAAACCTGAGGAATGTACTTGTTCTCTCCAAGGGAATTGTATGTGCCCATTCCAATGGCCAAAACCCTACAAATAGGATAAACCTCCAAAGTCCCTGAGGCCATCCCAATAGTTGTGGCTTCCCTTGACAAACAGGGGCAATCTGAGCCCATCTTAGCACCTACCTGAACTCAGACCCGTAGACTGATGTCCCCAGAGGTAAAAAGGAATGAACAGGCCCCTAGGCACTAATCGGATCCATTGCTTTGGTTTCCAGGCATCTTTCCTCAGAGGCCTGGATTTGAATACCACCATATGGCTGTTTCTTGACTCACCCATCAGAACAAATCTCATCTAAACATGGGAAACAGGCACGTTGGAGCTCTGTCAAAGCCTCTGTTTAGGAGAACCCTTCAGGGCTCCATTGCCACCGCTTCATTCCAAGGTCTGCATAGACACAAAAACATATTAGCACACATCCACAGGAGAGTCCATTTCACCGCAGCCTCCTCGGTTGCTTCCCCACATCCAGCAGATCTAACGTGTCTTGTTGCTTGGAGACAATTGGAATGCGAGGTGGGCTACCCAGCCATCCATCCTTAGAACCCTCCTAAGAATCGTTGGCCTGGAGCCAACCAACAGGTCTCAATTGTCCTGCAGAAGAATCTTTGCAGTTTGGAGCTTCTCACAACTCCCATCGTGGGAAAACTCCCATGGCCTCGTGATCAACCCCTCTTCAAGAAAGGGCCATCAGGTACAGAAAGTCCAACCTAAACAATCGTCTGATCCTTGCCCTGACTTCTCATGCAAGAGTTCTCGATTGAGGTCTGTAGACTGTGCCTGCCATATCCTCACCAGGAAACCTAGGCCTAGCTTGGGTCCTCAGACTTCCGTCCTCAGATACTGGCCACAAGATCTCCAGTTTGGCAATCCAGAACTACAATGCCGCACTCTGCCTGCCCTCCAGAAGAAAAACATTGCCCTCTGGGGCTACCCAGAAACAGCAAATGAGGATCAACCTGCACGCCATTCGGCTGTACCCCAAATATATACGCTGACCTGGGCACTATTGCCCATTCTGACCCAGTCTGAGCCTGGACCTCCTGGCCCCACCCAGACAGCTGGCCGCACATTAGGCACATCAGACCCGCCATGGCCTTAGGTCGTCATCTCTTCTCAACCTCGGTTTCCAGGCTTCAGAACCTAGACCTGATCTCCAATCACTGCCATGGTTTGAAAATGATGTAGAAATCAGAGCTCTTTCCCCATGGCAAGAAACCTTGTGTTTGGAATGTTGTCCAACGTTCAGTGTAGTTGAAACCAGCGTGGCCCATTAGGCCCAGCCCATGCTTGCGGGCCACAATGGTCACAAACACACATTGTGACCCTCAGCCTGAGCCCGGTCCTCAGGTAAGGCCTCTCAGTGGCTGGATGAAGAGACAGCATATTGGGCTTGCCATGACCCTAGGCCCCAATTTTTAACCATAGTTCAGGTTGTCCCTTCACTCTTCCCCAGCGCTCTGCTTTGGAATTCCTCTTTTGGTGGGACAGCTGAGGTTACAAACCTTAAAGGAGTCCTCCCATCCCACAGATTGACTAAAAATAATTGGGACCGCGCCAAATCCACAGAGAGGAAGATTCGTCCATGGCCCATGAGGCCTCCCCAACATTCGATGGCCATCGCTGATACAAAATCCAGAGACAAAGCCTGAGCCAGCGCCTCAGACTTGCTCATTCTTCATATCTTGAACAGTTCTTCTCATGGTTTGTAGATCGGGCATGCCATACCTACATCCACAAACCTAAGCTGAGTTTGTGTTTTCAGACTTCTGTCCTCAAAGTCCTGGGCCACACTCCCTCCAGGCTGGGGCCCCTGGAGCCACACATTAGGACTGGGCCCACCCAATCCATGGGAATTCTGCCCATTCCATTGTCAAAAATCGCACAAATTAGGAGAACCCTCCAAAGTCCCTGAGGCCATCCCAATAGTGTAGGTCGCCCGGGACAAAAAAGGGCGGTTGATACCAGCTGAGCATCTACCTCCACTCATACCATAGATGGATGTCCCCAGAGAAGAGATTGAACCAGACAGGACCCGAGGCCATTATCAGATCCATTGCTTTGGTTTACAGGCATGTCTCCTCAAAAGCCTGGATTCCAATACCAGCAGAGGGATTTCCTGAGGCACCCATCAGAACAAATCTCGTCTCCACAAGGAAACTTGTGCATGGGAGCTATGTCAAAAGCTTAGGAGAATACTTCAGGGTCCCGGTGCCACCGCCCCATTCCAAGGCCCTCGTGGACACAAACACACATTAGGACACATCCTCAGGAAAGTCCATTTCAACTCAGCCACCCCGGTGGCTCCCGCAGATTCATTAGATCTAAACTGTCTTGTTGCTAGGAGACAATTGGAATGTGAGGCAGACTTCCCAGGCATCCATCCTCGAACGTTGTTCTGGAGTGTTTCCATATGGGATGTCCTGGAGCTGTCCAACACGTCTCAATTTTCCCACAGATGTAATCCTTGAAGGGGGCATCCCAGATCTCCCAACGTGGAAAACCTCCATGGCCTTGAGATTCTGCTCCCTTCATGAAGGGGCCATCATGCACAGAAACTCCAACCTGAGCCAACGTCGGATCCTCGCCCTGACTTCACATCCGACGTCTAGCTTGTGTTTTCAGACTATCGTCCTCAATCTCCTGGCCCAGAAGCCCTCAAGTTTAGAAAATCCGGACCGACAATGAAGTACTCTGCCTGCCCTCTAGAAAAAATATATTGCCTAATGAGCTGCCTAGGCAGCTTAAATGAGGATAAACCTACACGGCACTCGCATGTACCCAAATTATATAGTCTAACCTGGGCACTAATGCCATGTCTGACACAACCGGAGCCCAGACCTTTTGACCAACACCCAGACAGCTGACCGCACACTGAGCACATCAGACCCGCCATGGCCTTAAGTCATCATCTCTTCCCTACCTCAGTTTTCAGGCTTCAGAACCTAGACCTTATCTCCAATCACTGCCCACGGGTGACTGTGATGCAGAAATCATAACTCTTCCTGACCCATGGCAAGAAACCTTGTGGTTGGCATGTTGTCCAACGTTAAGTGTAGGAGAAATCAGCATTCACAATGAGGCCCCGCCCATTCTTGAGTGCGACGAGAGCATAAACACACATTGTGACCTCAGCATGGGTCCTGTCCTCTAGGAATTCCTCTCAGTGGCTGGATCAATAGATGTCATCATGGGCTTGACATGAACCTAGGCCCCAATTTTTACCAGATTTCTGGTTGTCCAATCGCCCCTCCTCAGGTCTCTACTCTGGAATCCCTCATTAGGTGGGACATCTGAGGTTGAAAAACAAAAGGAAACAAATCAACAACAACAAAAAACGGACTTCTTCCATCCCCAGAATGACCCCAAAGTCTTTGGACGGGGCCGGACCCCCAGAGAGTAAGACTCGTCCATTTCCCATGAAGTCATCCGGCTATTTCACGACCATGAGTGACACGATATCCAGAGACAAAAACTTGAGCAAGAGCCTCACACTCGCCCTTTTTTCATATCCCGAAGAGTTCTCCTCATGGTCTGTAGATCAGTCCTGCCATACCTATGACCTGAAACATAAGCCGAGTTTGTGTTTTCAGACAACTGTCCAAACAGCTCTGGCCTACACACGCTACAGGCTCAAGCCCCTGAAGCCAAACCTGAGGACTGTACTTGCCCTTTCCAAGGGAATTATATGTGCCCATTCCAATGGCCACAACCCTACTAATAGGATAAATCTCCAAAGTCCCTGAGGCCATCCCAATAGTTGTTGCTTCCCAGGACAAACAGGGGCAATCTGAGCCCATTGAGCACCTACCTGCACACAGACCATAGACTGATGTCCCCAGAGGTAAAAAGGAACGAACAGGCCCCTAGGCACTAATAGGATCCATAGCTTTGGTTTCCAGGCATCTCTCCTCAGAGGCCTGTATTTCAATACCAGCATATGGCTGTTTCCTGACTCACCCATCAGAACAAATCTCATCTACACATGGGAAACATGCACGTTGGAGCTGTGTCAAAGCCTCTGTTTAGGAGAACCCTTCAGTGCCCCAGTGCCACCGCTTCATTCCAAGGTCTCCATAGACACAAAAACATATTAGGACACATCCACAGGAAAGTCCATTTCAACTCAGCCTCCTCGGTTGCTCCCCCCTCATCCAGCAGATCTAACCTTTCTTGTTGCTTGGAGACAATTGGAATGCGAGGTGGGCTACCCAGCCATCCATCATTTGAACCCTGCTCGGAATCGTTTGCATCGAGCCAACGAACAGGTCTCAATTTTCCTGCAGAAGAATCTTGGCACTTTGGAGCTTCTCACAACTCCCATCATGGGAAAACCCCCATGGCCTCGTGATCCACCCCCCCTTCAAGAAGGGGCCATCAGGGACAGAAAGTCCAACCTGAGTGATCGTCTGATCCTTCCCCGACTTCAGGTGCACGAGATCTCGATTGAGGTCTGTAGCTTGTGCCTGCCATATCCTCACCCAGAAACCTTGGCCTAGTTTGGGTTCTCAGACTTCCGTCCTCAGACTACTGGCCCACAAGCCCTCCTGTTTGGCAATCCAGAACTACAATGCCGCACTCTGCCTGCCCTTCAGAAGAAAAACATTGCCCTCTAGGGCTACCCAGAAACCCCAAATGAGGATCAACCGGCACGCCATTCGGCTGTACCCCAAATATATAGACTGACCTGGGCCCTATTGCACTTTCTGACCCGGCCTGAGCCTGGACCTCCTGGCCCCACCCAGACAGCTGGTCGCACACTTAGCACATTGGACCCCCCATGGCCTTAGGTCGTCATCTCTTCTCAACCTCGGTTTCCAGGCTTCAGAACCTAGACCTGATCTCCAATCACTGCCCTGGTTTGAAAATGATGCAGAAATCAGAGCTCTTACACCATGGCAAGAAACCTTGTGTTTGGCATGTTGTTCAACGTTCAGTGTAGATTGAACCAGTGTGGCCATGTAGCCCAGCCCATGCTTGCGGGCCACATTGGTCACAAACACACATTGTGACCCTCAGCCTGAGCCCAGTCCTCAGGTAAGGCCTCTCAGTGGCTGGATGAAGAGACAGCATATTGGGCTTGCCATGCCCCTAGGCCCCAATTTTTAACCATAGTTTGGGTTGTCCCTTCTCTCTTCCCTAGGGCTCTGCTTTGGAATTCCTCTTTTGGTGGGACACCTGAGGTAACAAACCTGAAAGGAGTCCTCACATCCCACAGATTGACGAAAAACAATTGGGATCGCGCCAAATCCACAGAGAGGAAAATTCGTCCATGGCCCATGAGGCCTCCCCAACATTCCACGGCCATTGCTGATACAAAATCCAGAGACAAAAGCCTGAGCAAGCGCCTCAGACTTGCTCATTCTTCATATCCTGAAGAGTTCTTCTCATGGTTTGTAGATCGGGCGTGCCATAACTACGTCCCCAAACCTAAGGTGAGTTTGTGTTTTCAGACTTCTGTCCTCAAAGTCCTGGGCCACACTCCCTCCAGGCTGGGGTCCCTGGAGTCGCACATTAGGACTGCGCCTACCCAATCCATGGGATTTCTGCCCATTCCATTGTCAAAAATCGCACAAATTAGGAGAACCATCCAAAGAGCCTGAGGCCATCCCAATAGTTCAGGTCGCCCGGGACAAAAAAGGGCGGTTGATACCAGCTGAGCATCTACCTCCACTCATACCATAGATGGATGTCCCCAGAGAAGAATATTGAACCAGACAGGACCCGTGGCCATTATCGGATCCATTGCATTGCTTTACAGGCATGTCTCCTCAAAAGCCAGGATTCCAATACTAGCAGAGGGGATTTCCTGAGGCACCTATCAGAACGAATCTCGTCTCCACAAGGTAACTTGTGCATTGGAGCTATGTCAAAAGCTTAGGAGAATACTTCAGGGTCCCGGTGCCACCGCCCCATTCCAAGGCCCTCATGGAAACAAACACACATTAGGACCCATCCTCAGGAAAGTCCATTTCAACTCAGCAACCCCGGTTGCTCCTGCAGATCCATTGGTTCTAAACTGTCTCGTTGCTAGGAGACAATTGGAATGCTAGGCAGACTTCCCATGCATCCTCCCTCGAACGGTTCTCTGGAGTCATTCCATATGGGATGTCCTGGAGCTGCCCAAAGGTCTCAATTGTCTCGCATAAGGGATCCTTGAAGGGGGCATCCCACAACTCGCAACGTGGGAAAACATCCATGGCCTCGAGATTCCGCTCCCTTCATGAAGGGGCCGTCATGTACAGAAACTCCAACCTGAGCCAACGTCTGATCCTCGCCCTGACTTCAGATGCATGAGATATTGGTTCAGATCTATAGGAGGTACCTGCTGTGCCCTCACCCTGAATCCGAAGTCTAGCTTGTGTTCTCAGACTTCCATCCTCACTCTCCTGGCCCCGATGCCCTCAAGTTTGGCAATTCGCACCGACAATGAAGCACTCTGCCTGCCCTCTAGAAAAAATATATTGCCTAATGAGCTGCCCAGTCAGCTTAAATGAGGATAAACCTACATGGCACTCGCATGTACCCAAATTATATAGTCTAACCTGGGCACTTATGTACTGTCTGACACAACCTGAGCCCGGAACTCCTGACCAACACCCAGACAGCTGACCGCACACTGAGCACATCAGACCTGCCATGGCCTTAGGTCATCATCTCTTCCCTACCTCAGTTTTCAGGCTTCAGAACCTAGACCTTATCTCCAATCACTGCCCACGGGTGACTGTGATGAAGAAATCAGAACTCTTCCTGTCCCATGGCAAGAAACCTTGTGGTTGGCATGTTGTACAACGTTCAGTGTAGGAGAAAACAGCATTCACACTGAGGCTCCGCCCATTCTTGAGTGCGACGGGAGCATAAACAGGCATTGTGGCCTCAGCGTGAGTCCTGTCCTCTAGTACGTCCTCTCAGTTGCTGGACCATTAGATGTCGTCATGGGCTTGACATGTCCCTAGGCCCCAATTTTTAACCAGATTTCTGGTTGTCCAGTCGCCCCTCCCCAGGGCTCTACTCTGGAATCCCTCATTTGGTGGGACATCTGAGATTGAAAAACAAAATGAAACAAATCAACCCAGAAACCTAAGCCTAGCTTGTGTTCTCAGATTTCCGTCCTCAGACTACTGGCCCACAAGCCTCCAGTTTGCAAACCAGAACTATAATGCAGCACTCTGCCTGCCCTCAGGAAGAAAAACATTGCCCTCTGGGGCTACCCAGAAACACCAAATGAGGATCAACTTGCACGCCCTTCGACTGTACCCCAAATATATAGGCTGACCTTGGCACTATTGCCCTTTCTGATACAGCCTGAGCCTGGACTTCCTGGCCCCACACAGAAAGCTGGCCGCACACTGAGCACATCGGACCCGACATGGCCTTACTTTGGTCGTCATCTCTTCCCAACCTCGGTTGTCAATTTCAGAACCTAGACCTTATCTACAATCACTGCCCAGGCTTGAAATTGATGCAGAAATCACAACTCCTTCCCCGTGGCAAGAAACCATGTGGTTGGCATGTTGTCCAACGTTCAGTGTAGTTGAAAACAGTGTGGCCCATGAGGCCCAGCCCATATTTGCGGGCCATATTGGTCACAAAAACACATTGTGACCCTCAGCCTGATCCCAGTCCTCAGGTAAGGCCTCTCAGTGGCTGGATGAAGAGACAGCATATTGGGCTTGCCATGCCCCTAGGCCCAAAGTTTTACCCATAGTTCGGGTTGTCCCTTCACTTTTCCCCATGGCTCTTCTTTGGAATTCCTCCTTTGGCGGGACACCTGAGGTAACCAACCTGAAAGGTTCCTCCCATTCCACAGATTGAAGAAAAACAATTGGGATCGGGCCAAATCCACAAAGAGGATGATTCGTCCATGGCCCATGAGGCTTCCCCGACATTCAAAGGCCATCGCTGATACAAAAGCCAGAGACAAAAGCCTGAGCAAGTGCCTTAGACTCGCTCTTTCCTCATATCCTGAAGACGTCTTCATGGTTTATAGATCGGGCCTGCCATACCTACGTCCCCATACCTAAGCTGAGTTTGTGTTTTCAGACTTCTGTCGTCAAAGTCCTGGGCCACACACCCACAAGACTGGGGCCCCTGGAGTCACACATTAGGACTGCGCCTACCCAATCCATGGGAATTCTGCCCATTCCATTGTCCAAAACCGTAAAATGGAGAACCCTCCAAATCCCTGAATCCATCCCAATAGTGCAGGTCGCCCAGGACAAACAAGGGCGGTCTGATACCAGGTGATTATCTACCTCCACTCATACCATTCAGGGATGTCCCCTGAGAAGAAGATTGAACCAGACAGGACCCTAGGCCATAATCGGATACATTGCTTTGGTTTACAGGCATGTCTCCTCAAAAGCCTGGATTCCAATAACAGCATAGGGGTTTTCCTGAGGCACCCATTAGAACAAATCTCGTCTCCACAAGGAAACTTGTGCATCGAGCTATGTCAAAAGCTTAGGAGAATACTTGAGGGTCTCGGTGCCACCGCCCCATTTTAAGGGCCTCATGGACACAAACACACATTAGGACCCATCCTCAGGAAAGTCCATTTCAAGTCAGCCACCCCGTTTGCTCCTGCAGAGCCATCAGATCTAAACTGGCTTGTTGCTAGGAGACAATGGGAATGCGAGGCGGGCTCCCCAGGCATCCATCCTCGAACGTTGCCCTGGAGTCATTCCATATGGGATGTCCTGGAGCTGCCCAACAAGTCTCAATTGTCCTGCAGAAGGAATCCTTGAAGGGGGCATCCCACAATTCCCAACGTGGGAAAAACTCCATGGCCTCGAGATTCCGCTCCCTTCATGAAGGGGACGTCATGCACAGAAACTCCAACCTTAGCCAACGTCTGATCCTCGCCCTGACTTCAGATGCAGGAGATATTGGTTCAGATCTACAGTGGTCCCTGCCGTGTCCTCGTCCTGAAACCCAAGTCTAGCTTGTGTTTTCAGACTTCCGTCCTCACACTCCTGGACACGAAGCCCTCAAGTTTGGCAATTCCGGACCGACAATGAAGCACTCTGCCTGCCCTCTAGAAAACAAATTTTGCCTAATGAGCTGCCCAGATAACTTATATGAGGATAAATCTACATGGCACCCAACTGTACCCAAATTATATAGTCTAACCTGGGCACTAATGCACTGTCTGACACAACCTGAGCCCGGACATCCTGAACAACACCCAGACAGCTGACCGCACACTGAGAACATCAAACCCGCCATGGCCTTAGGTCATCATCTCTTCCCTACCTCAGTTTTCAGGCTTTAGAACCTAGACCTTATAACCAATCACTGCCCAGGGGTGCCTGTGATGAAGGAATCAGAACTCTTCCTTACCCAAGGCAAGAAATCTTATGTTTGGCATGTTGTCCAACGTTCAGTGTAGGAGAAACCAGGATTCAAAATGAGGCCCCACCCATTCTTGTTTGCGAAGTGGGCATAAACACGCATTGTGACCCTCAGCGTGAGTCCTGTCCTCTAGTAAGTCCTCTCAATGGCTCGACCATTAGATGTCATAAAGGGCTTGACATGTCCCTAGGCCCAAATTTGTAACCAGATTTTTGGTTGTCCAGTCGGCCCTCCCCAGGGCTCTACTCTGGAATTCCTCATTTGGTGGGACACCTGAGGTTAAAAAACAAAACAAGGCAAATCAACAACTACAACAAGACGGACTTCTTCCATCCCACAGAATGACCCCAAAATCTTGCGACGGGGCCAAACCCCCAGAGAGTAAGACTCGTCCATTTCCCATGAAGTCACCCGGAAATTTCACGACCATGAGTGACACGATATCCAGAGACAAAAACTTGAGCACGAGCCTCACACTCGCCCTTGTTTCATATCCCGAAGTGTTCTCCTCATGGTCTGTAGATCAATCCTGCCATACCTATGACCCGAAACATAAGCCGAGTTTGTGTTTTCAGACAACTGTCCAAACAGCTCTGCCTACACACCCTACAGGCTCAGGCCCCTGGAGCCAAACCTGAGGACTGTACTTGCCCTCTCCAAGGGAATTTTATGTGCCCATTCCAATGGCCACAACCATACTAATAGGATAAACCTCCAAACTCCCTGAGGCCATCCCAATAGTAGTGACTTCCCAGGACAAACAGGGGCAATGTGAGCCCATCTGAGCACCTACATGCACTCAGACGCAAAGACTGATGTCCCCAGAGGTAAAAAGGTACGAACAGGCCCCTAGGCACTATTCGGATTCATTGTTGTGGTATCCAGTCATCTCTCCTTAGAGGCGTGGATTTCAATACCAGCATATGGCTGTTTCCTGACTCATCCGTCAGAACAAATCTCATCTACATATGGGAAACTTGCACGTTGGAGCTGTGTCAAAGCCTCTGTTTGGAAAAACCCTTCAGGACCCCAGTGCCACCGCTTCATTCCAAGGTCTCCATAGACACAAAAGCATATTAGGATCCATCCACAGGAGAGTCCATTTCAACTCAGATCCAGATTGCTCCCCCATATCCAGCAGATATAACCTGTCTTGTTGCTAGGACACAATTGGAATGCAAGGTGGGCTACCCAGGCATCCATCCTTAGAACCCTGCTCAGAATCGTTGGCCTGGAGCCAACCAACATGTCTCAATTGTCTTGCACAAGAATCTTTGCAGTTTGGAGCTTCTCACAACTAACATCGTGGGAAAACCCCCACGACCTCGTGACCCCGCCCCTTCATGATGGGGCCATCAGGGTCAGAAACACCAACCTGAGCGATATTCTGATCCTTGCCCTGACTTCAGAAGCACGAGATCTCGATTCAGGTCTGTAGATTGTTCCTGCCTTGTCCTCACCCAGAAACCTAAGCCTAGCTTGTGTTCTCAGATTTCCGTCCTCAGACTACTGGCCCACAAGCCTCCAGTTTGCATACCAGAACTATAATGCAGCACTCTGCCTGCCCTCAGGAAGAAAAACATTGCCCTCTGGGGCTACCCAGAAACTCCAAATGAGGATCAACCTGAACGCCCTTCGACTGTACCCCAAATATATAGGCTGACCTGGGCACTATTGCCCTTTCTGACACAGCCTGAGCCTGGACTTCCTGGCCCCACCCAGAAAGCTGGTCGAACACTGAGCACACCGGACGCGCCATGTCCTTAGGTCGTCATCTCTTCCCAACATCGGTTGTCAAGTTTCAGAACCTAGACCTTATCTCCAATCACTGCCCAGGCTTGTAAGTGATGCAGAAATCACAACTCCTTCCCCGTGGCAAGAAATCATGTGGTTGGCATGTTGTCCAACGTTCAGTGTAGTTGAAACCAGTGTGGCCCATGAGGCCCCGCCCATGTTTATGGGCCACATTGGTCACAAACACACATTGTGACCCTCAGCCTGATCCCAGTCCTCAGGTAAGGCCTCTCAGTGGCTGGATGAAGAGACAGAATATTGGGCTTGCCATGCCCCTAGCCCCCAAATTTTACCCATAGTTCGGGTTGTCCCTTTGCTTTTCCCCAGGGCTCTTCTTTGGAATTCCTCTTTTGGCAGGACACCTAATGTAACCAACCTGAAAGGAGACCTCCCATTCCACAGATTGACGAAAAAGAATTGGGATCGGGCCAATTCCACAGAGAGGAAGATTCGTCCATGGCCCATGAGGTTTCCCAGACAATCCACGGCCATCGCTGATACCGAATCTAGAGACAAAAGACTGAACAAGCACCTCAGACTCGCTCTTTATTCATATCCTGAAGAGTTCTTCTCATGGTTTATAGATCGGGCCTGCCATACCTACGTCCCCAAACCTAAGCTGAGTTTATGTTTTCAGACTTCTGTCCTCAAAGTCCTGGGCCACACACCCTCCAGGCTGCGGTCCCTGGAGCCACACATAAGGACTGTGCCTACCCAATCCATGGGAACTCTGCCCATTCCATTGTCCAAAACCGGAAAATTAGGAGAACCCTCCAAATCCCTGAGGCCATCCCAATAGTGCAGGTCGCCCGGGACAAACAAGCGCAGTCTGATAGCAGCTGAGCATCAACCTCCACTCATACCATAGATGGATGTCCCCAGAGAAGAAGATTGAACGAGACAGGACCCTGACCATATCGGATCCATTGCTTTGGTTACAGGCATGTCTCCTCAAAAGCCTGGATTCCAATACCAGCATAGGGGTTTTCCTGAGGCAGCCATCAGAACAAATCTCGTCTCCACAAGGAAACATGTGCATCGTGCTCTGTCAAAAGCTTAGGAGAATACTTCAGGGTCCCGGTGCCACGGCCCCATTCCAAGGCCCCATGGACACAAACACACATTAGGACCCATCCTCAGGAATGTCCATTTCAAGTCAGCCACCCCGGTTGCTCCCGCAGAGCCATCAGATCTAAACTGGCTTGTTGCTAGGAGACAACTGGAACGCGAGGCTGGCTTCCCAGGCATCCTCCCTCGAACGGTGCTCTGGAGTCATTCCATATGGGATGTCCTGGAGCTGCCCAAAGGTCTCAATTGTTCCGCAGAAGGAATTCTTGAAGGGGGCAACCCACAACTCCCAACGTGGGAAAACCTCCATGGACACGAGATTCCGCTCCCTTCATGAAGGGGCCGTCATGCAGAGAAACTCCAACCTAAGCCAAAGTCTAATTCTCTCCCTGACTTGAAATGGATGAGTTATTGGTTCAGATCTGCAGGGGGTACATGCCGTGCCCTTGCCCTGAGCCCAAGTATAGCTTTTGTTCTCAGAATTACGACCTCACTCTCCTGGCCTCAAAGCCCTCATGATTGGTAAATCCGGTCCCACAATGCAGCACATGGCCTGCTTTCTGGAAAAAAAAATATTGCCTAAAGAGCTGCCCAGGCACCTTATATGAAGATAAACCTACACGGTACTCGACTTTGCCCGAATTATATAGTCTAACCTGGGCACTAATGCACTGTCTGACACAACCTGAGCCCGGACTTCCTGACCAACACCCAGACAGCTGACCGCACACTGAGCACATCAGACCCGCCATGGCCTTAGGTCATCATCTCTTCCCTACCTCAGTTTTAAGGCCTCAGAAACTAGACCTTATCTCCAATCACTGCCCAGGGGTGAGTGTGATGCAGATATCAGAACTTCTCCTTACACATGGCAAGAAACCTTGTGGTTGGCATGTTGTCCAACGTACATTGTAGGAGAAATTAGCATTCACCCTGAGGCCCGCCTATTCTTGAGTGCGACGAGGGCAAAAGTATGCATTGTGACCCTCAGGGTGAGTCCTGTCCTCTAGTAAGTCCTCTCAGAGCCTGGATCACTAGATGTTATAATGGGCTTGACATAGCCCTAGGCCCCAATATTTAACCAGATTTCTGGTTGTCCAGTCACCCCTCCCCAGAGCTCTACTCTGGAATTCCTCATTTGGTGGGACAACGGAGGTTAAAAAATGAAACAAAACAAAGCAACAAAAAAAAAAAAAAAAAAAAAAAAAAACGACTTCTTCCATCCCACAGAATGACCCCAACCTCTTTGGAAGGGGCCAAATCCCCAGAGAGTAAGACTCGTCCTTTTCCCATGAAGTCACCCGGAAATTTCATGACCATGAGTGACACGATATGCAGAGACAAAAACATGAACAATAGCCTCACACTCGCCCTTTTTTCATATACCGAAATGTTCTCCTCATGGTCTGTAGTTCAGTCCTGCCCTACCTATGACCCGAAACAGAAGCCGAGTTTGTGTTTTCAGACAACTGTCCAAACAGCCCTGGCCTACACACCCTATAGGCTCAGGCCCCTGAAGCCAAACCTGAGGACTGTTCTTGCCCTCGCAAGGGAATTGTGTGAGCCCACTCCAATGGCGACAACGCAACTAATAGTATAAACCTTTAAATTCCCTGAGGCCATCCCATAGTGTTGGCTTCCCAGGACAAACACGGGCAATCTGAGTTCATCTGAGCACCTACCTGCACTCAGACCCGTAGATAGATGTCGCCTGAGGTAAAAAGAAACCAACAGGCCCCTAGGCACTAATCGGATCCATTGCTTTGGTTTCCAGGCATCTCTCCTCAGAGGCCTGGATTTCAATACTAGAATATGGCTGTTTCTTGACTCACCCATCAGAACAAATCTCCTCTACACATGGGAAACTTGCATGGTGGAGCTGTGCAAACCTCTATTTAGGAGAAGCCTTCAGGGCCCTAGTGCCACCGCTTAATGCCACAGTCTCCATAGATACAGAAACATATTAGGACCCATCCACAGGAGAGTCCATTTAAACTCAGCCTCCTCGGTTGCTCCCCGAGATCCAACAGATCTAGCCTGTCTTGTAGCTAGGAGAATATTGGAATGCGAGGTGGGCTACCAGCCATCCATCCTTAGAACCCTGCTCGGAATCGTTGGCCTGGAGCCAACCAACTGGTCTCAATTGTCCCACAGTAGAATCTTTGCAGTTTGGAGCTTCTCACAACTCCCATGGTGGGAAAACCCCCACGGCCTCGTGATTCCCCCCCTTTATGCAGGGGCCATCAGGGACAAAATGTCAAACCTGAGGCATCGTCTGATGCTCAACCTGACTTCAGATGCACGAGATCTCGATTCAGGTCTGTGGATTGTGCCTGCCATGTCCTCACCCATAAAACCTAAGCCTCGCTTGTGTTCTCAGAGTTCCGTCCTCAGACTACCGGCCCACAAGCCCTCCAGTTTGGCAATCCAGAAGTACAATGCAGCACTCTGTGGGCCCTCCAGAAGAAAAACATTGCCCTCTGGGGCTACCTAGAAACCCCACATGAAGATCAACCTGCACGCCATTTGGATGTACACCAAATATATAGGCTGATCTGGGCATCATTGTCTTTTCTGACACAGCCTGAGCCTGGACCTCCTGGCCCCACCCAGACAGCTAGCCGCACACTAGGCACATTGGACCCACCATGGCCTTAGTTCGTCATCTCTTCCCAACCTCGGTTTTCAGGCTTCAGAACCTAGACCTTATCTCCAATCACTGCCCAGGTTTGAAAATGATGCAGAAATCAGAACTCGTTCCCTTGGCAAGAAACCTCGTGGTTGGCATGTTGTCCAACGTTCAGTGTAGTTGAAACCAGTGTTGCTCATGAGGCCCAGCCCATGCTTGAGGGCCACATTGGTCACAAACACACATTGTGACCCTCAGCCTGAGCCCGGTCCTCAGGTAAGACCTCTCAGTTTCTGTATGAAGAGACAGAATATTGGGCTTACCATGCCCCTAGACCCCAATTTTTAACCATAGTTCCAGTTGTTCCTTCACTCTTGCCCATGGCTCTGCTTTGGAATTCCTCTTTTGGTGGGACACCTCAGGTAACAAACCTTAAAGGAGTCCTCCCATCCCACAGATTCACGAAAAAGAATTGGGATCGGACCAGATCCACAGAGAGGAAGATTCGTCCATGGCCCAGGAGGCCTCCCCGACATTCCTCGGCCATCGCTGATACAAAATCCAGAGACAAAAGCCTGAGCAAGCGCCTCAGACTCGCTCTTTCTTTATATCCTGAAGAGTTCTTCTCCTGGTTTGAGGGTCGGGCTTGCCATACCTACGTTCCCAAACCTAAGATGAGTTTGTGTTTTTTGATTTCTGTCCTCAAATTCCTGGGCCACACACCCTCCAGACTGAGGCCCTGGAGCCACACATTAGTACTGTGCCTACCCAATCCATGGGAATTCTGCCCATGCCATTGTCCCAAACCGTTCAAATTAGGAGAACCCTCCATAGTCCCTGAGGCCATCCCAATGGTGTAGGTTGTCCCGGACAAACAAGGACCGTCTGACACCAGCTGAGCATCAACCTCCACTCATACCATAGATGGATGTCCCCAGAGAAGATGATTGAACCAGACAGGACCCTAGGACATAATGGGATCCATAGCTTTGGTTTACAGGCTCAAAAGCCTGGATTCCAATACCAGCATAGGGCTTCTCCTGAGGCACCCATCAGAACAAATCTCGTCTCCACAAGGAAACTTGTGAATGGGAGCTATGTCAAAGGCTTAGAAGAATACTTCAGGGTGCCGGTGCCACCGCCCCATTCCAAGGCCCTCAGGGACACAAACAAACATTAGGACCCATCCTCCAGAAAGTCCATTTCAACTCAGCCACCCCGGTAACAACTGCAGAGCCATCAGATCTATACTGTCTTGTTGCTAGAAGAAAATTGGAATGCAAGGCGTGCTTCCCAGGCATCCATCCTCGAATGGTGTTCTGGAGTCATTCCATATGTGATGTCATGGAGCTGTCCAACAGGTCTCAATTGTCCCGCAGAAGTATCTTTGAAGGGCCATCTCACAACTCCCAACGTGGGAAAACCTCCATGGCCTAGAGATTCCACTCCCTTCATGAATGGGCCGTCATGTACAGAAACTCCAACCTGAGCCAATGTCTGATCCTCGCCCTGAATTCAGATGCATGAGATGTTGGTTCAGATCTGCCGAGATACCTGCCTTGCCCTAGACCTGAAACCCAAGTCTAGCTTGTGTTCTCAGACTTCCGTCCTCACACTCCTGGCCCAGAAGACCTCAAGTTTGGCAATTCCGAACCCACTGTGCAGCACTCTTCCTGCCCTCTAGAAAAAAAATATTGCCTCATGAGCTGCCCAGGCACATTATATGAGGATAAACCTACACGCCACTTGACTGTACCTAAATTATGTACTCCAACCTGTGCACTAATGCACGGTCTGACACACCTGAGCCCAGACCTCCTGACCAACACACAGACAGCTGACCACACACTGAGCACAACAGACCAGCCATGGCCCTCGGACATCATCTCTTCCATACCTCAGTTTTCAGGCTTCAGAACCTAGACCTTTTCTCCAATCACTGCCCAGGGGTGATGGTATGTAGAAATCAGAACTCCTCCTTACCCATGGCAAGAAACCTTGTGGTTGGCATGTTTTCCAACGTTCAGTGTAGGAGAAACCAGCATTCACCCTGAGGCCCAGCCCATTCTCAAGTGCGACGAGGGCATAAACACACCAAACTCTTTGGACGAGGCCAACCTTCTAAAGAGTAAGACTCGTCCATTTCCCATGAAGTCACCCGGAAATTTCACGACCATGAGTGACACGATATCCAGAGATAAACTTGAGCAAGAGCCTCACACTCGCCCTTTTTTTATATCCCGAAGAGTTCTTCTCATGTTCTGTAGATCAGTCCTGCCATACCTATGACCCGAAACATAAGCCGAGGTTGTGTTTTCAGACAACTGTCCAAACAGCCCTGGCCTACACACCCCACAGGCTCAGGCCCTATGAGCCAAACCTGAGGACTTTACTTGCCCTCTCCAAGGGAATTGTGTGTACCCATTCCAATGGCCACAATCCTACTAATAGGATAAACTTCCAAAGTTCCTGAGGCCATCCCAATAGTGGTGGCTTCCCAGGACAAACAGGAGCAATCTGAGCACATCAGAGCACCTACCTGCACTCAGACCCGTAGACTGATGTCCCCAGAGGAAAAAAGGAATGAACAGGCCACTAGGCACTAATCAGATCCATCGCTATGATTTCCAGACATGTCTCCTCAGAGGCCTGGATTTCAATACCAGCATATGGCTGTTTCTTGACTCACCCATCAGAACAAATCTCATCTACACATGGGAAACTTGCACGGTGGAGCTGTGTCAAAGTCTCTGTTTAGAAGAACCCATCAGGGACCCAGTGCCACCGCTTCATTCCAAGGTCTCCATAGACACAAAAACATATTAGAACACATCCACAGGAGAGTCAATTTCAACTCAGCCTCCTCAGTTGCTCCCCCAGATCCAGCAGATCTAACCTTTCTTGTAGCTAGGAGAAAATTGGAATGCGAGGTGGGGTACCCAGCCATCCATCCTCGGAACCATGCTTGGAATCCTTGGCCTGGCGCCAACTAACAGGTCTCAATTGTCCTGGAGAAGAATCTTTGCAGTTTGGAGCTTCTCACAACTCCCATCGTGCGAAAACCCCCATGGCCTCGTGATTCCCCCCCTTCATGAAGGGGCCATCAGGGACAGAAAGTCCAACCTGAAGATCGTCTGATCCTCACCCTGACTTCAGATGCACGAGATCTCGATTAAGGTCTGTAGATTGTGCCTGCCATTCCTCACCCATAAAAACTATGCCTAGCTTGTGTTCTCAGACTTCAGTCCTCAGACTACTGGCCCACAAGCCCTCCAGTTTGGCAATCCAGAACTACAATGCGGCACTCTGTCTGCTCCCTGGAAAAAGAAGATTGCCCTCTGGGGCTACCCAAAAACCCCAAATGAGGCTCAACCTACACGCCATTTGGCTGTACACCAAATATATAGGCTGAAGTGGGCACAATTGCCCATTCTGACACAGCCTGAGCCTGGAACTCCTGGCCCCACCAAGACAGCTGGCCGCACACTGAGCACATTGGACCCGCCATGGCCTTAGGTCGTCATCTCTACCCAACCTCGGTTTTCAGGCTTCAGAACCTTGACCTTCTCTCCAATCACTGCCCAGGTTTGAAAATGTTGCAGAAATCCGAACTCGTTCCCTTGGCAAGAAACCTTGTGGTTGGCATGTTGTCCAACGTTCAGTGTAGTTGAAACCAGTGTGGCCCATGAGACCCAGCCCATGCTTGAGGGCCACATTGGTCACAAACACACATTGTGACCCTCAGCCTGAGCCCGGTCCTCAGGCAAGGCCTCTCAGTGGCTGCATGAAGAAACAGCATATTGGGCTTGCCATGCCCCTAGACCCCAATTTTTAACCATAGTTCGGGTTGTCCCTTCACTCTTGCCCAGGGCTCTGCTTTGGAATTCCTCTTTTGGTGGGACACCTCAGGTAACAAACCTGAAAGGAGTCCTCCCATCCCACAGATTCACAAAAAAGAATTGGGATAGGGCCAAATCCACAGAGAGGAAGATTCGTCCATGGCCCATGAGGCCTCCCCGACATTCCACGGCCATAGCTGATACAAAATCCAGAGATAAAAGCCTGAGTAAGCGCCTCAGACTCGCTCTTTCTTCATATCCTGAAGAGTTCTTCTCATGAATTGTAGTTCGGCCGTGCCATACCTACGTCCCCAAACCTAAGCTGAGTTTGTGTTTTTTGAGTTCTGTCCTCAAAGTCTTGGGCCACACACCCTCCAGGCTGGGCCCCTGGAACCACACATTAGGACTGTGCCTAACCAATCCATGGGAATTCTGCCCATTCCATTATCCAAAACCGTACAAATTAGGAGAAAGCTCCAAATTCCCCGAGGCCATACCAATGGTGTAGGTTGTCCGGGACAAAAAAGGGCCGTCTGACACCAGCTGAGCATCTACCTCCACTCATACCATAGATGGATGTCCCCAAAGAAGAAGATTGACCAGACAGGACCCCAGGCCATAATGGGATCCATAGCTTTGGTTTACAGGCATGTCTCCTCAAAAGCCTGTTTTCCAATACCAGCTGAGGGCTTCTCCCGAGGCACCCATCAGAACAAATCTCGTCTACACATGGGAAACTTGCATGTTGGAGCTCTCTCAAAGCCTCTGGTTAGAAGGACATTTCAGGTTCCCGGTGCCAGCGCCTCATTCCAAGGTCTCCATGGAGACACACCCACATTAGGACCCATCCACAGGAGAGTCCATTTCAACTCAGCCCCCTCAGTTGCTCCCCCTGATCCAGCAGATCTAACCCGTCTTGTCGCTAGGAGATGATTGGAATGAGAGGCAGGCTTCCCAGCCATCCATACTTAGAACCATTCTCAGTATCATGCTGTATGGGAAGTCCTGGAGCCAACCAACAGGTCTCAATAGTCCCGCAGAAGAATCTTTACTGTTTGGAGCATCTCACAACTCCCATCGTGGGAAAACCTCCATGGCCTCGTGATCCCGCCCCCTGCGCTTCATGAAGGGGCCATCAGGGACAGAAGTTCCAACCTGAGCAATCGTCTGATCCTCGCCCTGACTTCAGATGCAGGACATCTTGATTCAGCTCTGCAGAGTGTGCCTGCCGTGCCCTTGCCCAGAAACATAAGTCTAGTTTGTGTTCTCAACTTCCATCCTCACATTCCTGGCCCACAAGCCCTCCAGTTTGGCAATTCCAGAACTACAAGGCAGCACTCTGCCTGCTTTCCGGAAGAAAAACATTGCCCTCTGGGGCTACCCAGATTTCCCAAATGCGGATCAACCTGCATGCCACTTGACTGGACCCCAATTATACAGGCTGCCCTGTGCACTACTGCCCTTTCTGGCACAGCCTGAGACTGAACCTCCTGGCTCGCACCCACCCAGCTAGCCACACACTGAGCACATCGGACCCGCCATGGCCTTAGGTCATCATCTCTTTCCAACCTCGGTTTTCAGGCTTCAGAACCTAAACCTTATCTCCAGTCACCACTTAGGGTTGAACATGATGCAGGAATCAGAACTCCTTCCCCATGGCAAGAAACCTTGTGGTTGGCATGTTGTCCAACGTAAAGTGTAGTTGAAACCAGTGTGGTCCATGAGGCCCTGCAGATGCTTGAGGACCAAGTCGGTCACAAACATGCATTGTGACCCTCAACGTGAGCCCAGTTCTCAAGTAAGGCCTCTCAGTGGCTGACCAAAAGACAGCATATTGGGCTTGCCATGCCCCTAGGCCCCAATTTTTAACCAGATTTCTGGTTGTCCAGTCGCCCCTCCCCAGGGCTCGGCTTTGGAATCCCTCTTTTGGTGGGACACCTGAGGTAACAAAACTGAAAGGACTCCTCCCATCCCACAGTTTGACCCAAAACAATTGGAATCCGGCCAAATCCACAGAGCGGAAGACTCGTCCATGGCCCATGAGGCCTCCCCGACATTCCACGCCCATCGTTGACACAAAATCCAGAAACAAAAGCCTGAACAAGTGCCTCATAATCTCTCTTTCTTCATATCCGGAAGAATTCTTCTCACGGTCTGTAGATCGGGCCTGCCATACCTACGTCACTAAACCTAAACTGAGTTTGTGTTTTAGACTTCTGTCTCCACAGTCCTGGTGCCCACACCCTGCAGGCTGGGGCCCCTGGAGCCACATATCAAAACTGTGCCTTCCCTCTCCACGGGAATTCTGCCCATTCCATTGTCCATAATCATAAAATTAGGAGAAACCTCCAAAGTCCCCAAGGCCTTCACAATAGTGTAGGCCGCCTGGGACAAACAAGGGCCATCTGACACCAGCTGAGCATCTAACTCCACTAATACCTTAGATGGATGTACACAGAGAAGAAGATTCAACCGGACAGGCCCCTAGGCTCTAAACGGAGCCATTGCTTTGGTTTCCAGTAATCTCTCTTCAGAGGCCTATATTCCAATAACAGTATATGGGGGTTTCCTGAGGCACCAATCAGAACAAATCTCGTCTCCTCATGGGAAACTTGTCCTTTGGAGATGTCTCAAAACCTCCGGTTAGGAGAATCCTTCCGGGCCCATGCGCCAACGCCCCATTCCAAGGTCTCCATGGACACAAACCCACATTAGCATCCATCCTCAGGAGAGTCCATTTCAACTCAGCCCCCTTGGTTGCTCTGACAGAGCCAGCATATCAAACCTGTCTATTTGCTAGGAGACAACTGCAATGTGAGGCGGGCTTCCCATGCATCCATCCTTAGATCCCTGCTCTGGTGTCATTCTGTATGGTATGTACTGGAGTGATACAAAAGGTCTCAATTGTTGATCAGAAGGAATCCTTGTTGTTTGGAGCATCTCACAACTCCCATCGTGGGTAAACCTCCATGGACTGGAGATGCTGTCCCCTTCATAAAGTGGCCAGAATGGACAGAAATTCAAACCTAAGCCTAGGTTTGAACCTCGCCCTGACTTCAGATTCATGATATCCCGATTCAGATCTGCAGAGGGTGCCTGCCGTGCCCTCGCCCAGAACCTACGCCTAACATGTGTTCTCAGACTTCCGTCCTCACACTCCCCGTCCACAAGGCATCCACTTTGGAAATTCCGGAGCCACAATGCAGCACTCTGCCTGTCCTCCAGAAGAAAAACATTGCCCTTGGGGCTACCCAGAAATGCCAAATAAAGATCAACCTGCACGGCACTCAGTTGTACCCCAATTATACAATCTACCCTGGGCACTAAGGCCCTGTCTGACACAGCCCAAGCTTGGACCTCCCGACCAACACCCAGACAGCTGGCTCCACGCTGAGCATATCGGACCCGACATGGCCTTAGGTCGTCATCTCTTCCCAACCTCGGTTTTCAGACTTCACAACCTAGACCTTATCTCCAATCACTACCCAGGGGTGAATGACATGCAGAAATCAGAATTAATACTTCCCCATGGCAAGAACTCATGTGGTTGACATGTTGACTATCATTCAGTGTAAGAGAAACAAGCATGCACCATGAGTCCCCACCCATGCTTGAGTACCACGAGGGCATAAACACGCATTGTGACCCTCAGCATGAGTTCTGTCCTCAATGAAGGCCTCTCAGTGGCTGGACCATTAGAAGGCATATTGGGCTTGCCATGCCCCTAGGCCCGTATTTTTAGTTAGATTTCTTGTTGTCCAGGGCTCTGCTCTGGAATCCCTCTTTTGGTGGGACACCTTAGTTAACAAAACTGAATCCCACAGATTAACCCAAAACAATTGGGATCTGGCCAAATCCACAGAGAGAAAGACTCTTCCATGGCCCATGAGGACGCCTCGACATTCCACGGCCATCATTGACACAAAATCCAGGGGCAAAAGCCTGACAAGTGTCACACTTTCACCCTTTATTCAGATCCCAAAAAGTTCTCCTCATAGTCTGTAAATCGGGCCTGCCATACCTACGTCCCCAAACCTAAGCTGAGTTTGTGTTTTCAGACATCGGTCCCCACAGTCCTTGCCCACACACCCTCAAGGCTAGGCCCTTGGAGCCACACATCAGGTCTGTGCCTGCCCACTCCACAGGAATTCTGCCCATTCCATTGTCCATAATCATACAATTTAGGAGAAACCTCCAAAGTCCCCGAGGCCATCCCTATAGTGTAGGCCGCCCGGACAAACAGGAGCGGTCTGACACCAGCTGAGCAACTACCTCCATTTCATAAAATAGACAGATGTCGACAGAGAAGAAGATTGAACCAGAGAGGCTCCTAGGACCTAATTGGATGCATTGCTGTGGTTTCTATGTATCTCTCCTCAGAGGCCTGGTTCTAATACCAGCATATGTGGGTTTCCTGAGGCACCAATTAGAACAAATCTTGTCTCCACATGGAAAACTTGCTCTTTCGAGTTGTTTCAAAATCTCCGGTTAGAATCCTTTAGAGCCCTGGGGCCACCACCCCATTCCAACGTCCTCATGGACACAAACACACATTAAGACCCATCTTCAGGAGAGTCCATTTCAACTCAGCTCCCACGATTGCTCCTGCATAGCCATCAGATCGTACCTGTCTTGTGGCAGGAAGACAATTGGTGTAAGAGGCAGTCTGCTCAGGCATCCATCCTTAGAACCTGGCTCTGGAGTCATTCCATATGGGATGTCCTGGAGCCATCCAACAGTTCTCAATTTTCCCGCAGAAGGAATCCTTGCAGTTTGGAGCATCCCACAACTCCCAACGTGGGAAAACCTCCATGGCTTCGAGATTCCACCCCTTTGATGAAGGGGCCATCATGGACAGAAACTCCAACCTGCGCCTAAGTCTGATTCTCGTCCTGACTTCAGATGAATGAGATTTTGATTCGGATCTGCAGAGGGTGCCTGCCGTGCCCTCGCCCTGAAACTTAAGTCTAGCTTATGATCTCAGACTTACGTCCTCACACTCCTGGTCCCGACACCCTCAAGTTTGGCAATTCTGGACCCACAATGCTGCACTCTGCCTGCCCACCAGAAGAAAAATGTTGCCCCAGTGAGCTTCCCTGACACAATAAATGAGGATGAACCTACATGGAACTCAACTGTACCCAAATTATACAGTCTAACCTGGGCACTAATGCACTGTCTGACACAGCCTGAATCCATACCTCCTGAACAACACCCAGAAAGCTGACCGCACACTGAGCACATCGGACCCTCCATGACCTTAGGTTATCATCTCATCCCAACCTCGATTTTCTGGATTCAGAACTTAGATCTTATCTCCAGTCACTGCCCAGGGGTGAACATGATGCAGAAATCAGAATTCCTCCTTCCCCATGGCAAGAAACCTTGTGGTTCGTATGTTGTCCAAAGTTCAGTGTAGGAGAATCAAGCATGGCCCATGAGTCCCCGCCCATGCTTGATGCCTACATTGGGCACAAACATGCATTGTGACCCTCAGTGTGAGCACTGTATTCAAGTAAGACCTCTCAGTGGCTGGACCAAGGTACCCCATATGGGGATTGCCATGCCCTTAGGCCCCCAATCTTATACAGAGTTCGGGTTGTCCAGTCGCCCCTTCCCAGGGTTCTGCTCTGGAATCCCTCTTTAGTGGCACACCTGAGGTAAAAAAAAAAAAAAAAAACAGAATGGACTCCTCCCATCCCACGGAATGACCCCAAAATATTGGGATCATCCAAATCCCCATAGAGGAAGTCTCACCCATGGTCCATGAGGACGCCCCTACATTCCACGGCCATCAGTGACACAAAATCCAGAGTCAAAAGCCTGAGCAAGTGCCTCACACTCACTCTTTGTTCATATCCTGAAGAGTTCTCCTCAAGGTCTGTAGATCGGGCCTCCCATACCTATGTCCCCAAACCTAAGACGAGTTTCTGTTTTCAGACTTCTGTCCCCACAGCTCTGACCCACACACCCTCCATGCTTGAGCCCCTAGAGCCACACTTCAGGATTGTGCCTTCCCTCCCCAAAGGAATTCTGCCCATTTCATTGGCCACAAACTTGCAAATTAGGAGAAACCTCCAAAGTCAAAGTGGCTATCCCAATAGTGTAGACTGCCCAGGACAAATAGGGGCAATCTGACACCAGCTGAGGAACTACCTCCACTCAATCCCATAGACAGATGAACCGAGAGAAGAAGATTAAACCAGACAGGCCCCAGGCCCTAATCAGATCCATTGCCTTGGTTTCCAGGCATCTCTCCTCAGAGTTCTGGTTTCCAATACCAGCATATTGGGGGTTACTGAAGCACCAATGAGAACAAATCTTGTTTCCCCATGGGAAAAATGCTTCTTGGAGCTGTGTCAAAACCTCTGGTTAGGAGCATCCTTCAGAGCCCTGGTGCCACTGCCCCATTCCAAGGTCTCCATGGACACAATCCCACATTATGACCGATCCTCAGGATAATGCATTTCAACTCAGCCCCCTCGGCTGCTACATCATAGGCAGCAATCAAACGTGCCGTTTCGCTAGGAGACAATTGGAATGCGAGGCCGGATGCCCAGGCATCCATCCTTAGAACCCTGCTCTGCAATTGTTCCATATGGGATGTCCTGGAGCCATCCAACAGGTTTCAACTGACCCGCAGAAAATCCTTGTGGTTTGGAGCATCTCACTACTGCCATCATGGGAAAACACCAATGGCGGTGTGATGACCCCCCTTCATGAAGGGGCCATCATGGACAGAAACTCCAACCTGAGCCAACATATGAACCTCGCCCTGACCTCAGATGCATGAAATCTCGATTCAGCTCTGCAGAGTGTGCCTGCCATGTCCTCGCCCTGAAACCAAAGCAAAGCTTCTGTTCTCAGACTTACATCCTTGCATTCCTGGCCCCAAGGCCTCCAGTTTGGCAGTTCCGGAGCCAGAATGCAGCACTCTGCCTGCCCTCCAGAAGAAAGACTTTGCCCTATGGGGCTATGGAGAAACCCCAAATAATTATCTTCTGCATGCCACTCAACTGTACCCCAATTATACAGTGTATCTGGGCACGAATGCCCTGTCTGGCACAGCCTGAGTGCAGACCTCCTGAACGACACCTAGGAAGCTGGCCCCAAACTGAACACATCGGACCCGCCATGGCCTTAGGTCGTCATCTCTTCCAAACCTCGGTTTTCAGGCTTCAGAACCTAAACTTTATCTCCAATTAGTGCCCAGAGGTGAACGTGATGCAGAAATCAAAACTCCTCCTTCCCCATGGCAAGAAACCCTGAGGTTGGCATGTCCAAGGTTCAGTGTAGGTGAAACCTGCAAGCTCAATGAGGTCCCGCCCAATATTGAGGACCACCTTGGGCACAAACACACATTGTGACCCTCAGCATGAGTCCACTATTCAAGTAACGTCTCTCAGTGGCTGGACCAAGAATCTGCATATGGGCTTGCCATGCCCAGAGGACCCCAGGCCTAACCAGAGGGTGGGTATTCCAGTTATATGTACCCAGTGCTCTGCTCTAGAATCCCTCTATTGTGGGGACACATGAGGCAGAAAACAGGACTCCTTCCTTCCCACAAAATGACCCCAATCTCTTGGGAGCCGGACAAATCACCAGAGAGGGAGACTTCCATGGCCCATGAGACCATGATTACATTAAATGACCATCATGAATACAACATCCAGAGACATAAGCCTGAACGACCGCCTCTCACTCGCCCTACTTTCTAATCACAATGAGTTCCCCTCACGGACTGTAGATCACTCCTGCCATAACCTCAGCCCCAAACCTCAGCCGAGTTTGTGTTTTTGGATGTCTGTCCCCACAGCCCTGGCCCACACAGCCGCCAGGCTGGGGCCTCTAGAGCCACACCACAGGACTGTCCTGCTCTCTCCTAGGAGACTATGCCCATTCCATTGCCCATAACCCCACAGAATAGGAGAAACCTCAAGGCCCCCGAGGACATCCCACTACTATAAGCCTCTCTGGACAAAGGCATCCTGACACAAGCTGAGCAACTACCTCCATGCAGAAACACAGACAGATGTTGGCAGAGACAGTAGATTGAACCAGACAGGCCCCTGGGCCCTAATCTGAACTCTAGCTTTGGTTTCCAGGTGTCACTCCTCAGAGGCCTGGGTTTGAAGACCAGCATCTGGGGCTTTCCTGAGACACCAAACAGAACAACTATCGTCTCCACATGGGTAGCTTCATTGTTGGAGCTGTGTCAAACCCTTCGGTTTGGAGAAACCTGCAGAGTCCCTGAGCCACCGCCACATTCCAAGGTCTCCATGGCCACCAACCCACAGTATGACTCATCCTCAGGAGAGTCCATTTCAACTGAGCCCTCTGAGAAACCCGCCCAAGAGCCTGCAGATTGAGCCTGCCTTGCCCCAAGCAGCCAGTGGGAATGTGAGGTGGCATTTGCAGACATTCATGCTTAGACCCCTTCTCTCGAGTCTTTCTGTAGGGGTCATCCTAGAACCATCTCATAGTACTCGACTGTCCTACAGAGGAAACCTTGATGTTTGGGGCAGCTCAAAACTCCCAGCGTTGGGAAACCTCCCTGGCCTCATGACGCCCCCACCCCCTTCAGGAAGGGGCCATAATGGACACAAACTCCAACCTGAGGCAACGTCTGATACTCGCCCTGACCTCAGATGCAGGAGATCTTGATTCAGTCTCTGCAGAGTGGGCCTGCCATGCCCTCGGCCCCAAACCTAACGCTAGCTTGTGTTTTCAGACTTCCCTCTTCACACTCCTGGCAAACAAGCCCTCCAGACTGGGAATTCCAGAACCACAACACAATTTTCTGCCTGCCCACCAGAAGAAAAACGTTGCCCTATGGGGCTCTCCAGAAACCACAAATGAGAACCAACCTGCTCTGGCCTCGACCGCACCCTAAATGGAAAGGCTACCCTGGTCAGTAATGCTCTGTCTGACACAGCCTGACGTCCCGACAGACAAGGAAACAGCTGGCTGCACACTAAGCACATCAGACAGGCCATGGCCTTATGCCGTCATCTCTTCCCAACCTGGGTTTTCAGACATCTGACCCTAGATATTATATCAAATCCTGGCAAACGTGGGTAACTGAAGCACAAATCAGATCTTCTCCTTCCCCATGGCTGGTAAGCTTGCTGTTGGCATGGAGTCATACCTTCAGTGTAGGAGAAACCTTCATGGCCCCTGAGGCCAAGCCTAAACTTGAGTGCCTCCTTGGGTACAAACTCGCATTGGGACCATCAGCATGGGCCCCATGTCGAAGTAGGGTTTCTCAGGGCCTGGACCAAGAGCCCGCATATGGGGCTTGCCAAGCCCCTATGATCCCAATCTTCACAAGAGCTCGAGTATTCCATTTGCTCGAACCCAGGACTGTGATCTGGAGTCCCTCTCCTGGAAGAACACCTGAGCCATACAGCAGGACTCCACCCTTCCCACAAAATGTCCCCAAAATCTTAAGAGCTGGACCAACTCCTCAGAGAGGGAGACTCTTCCATAGCCCCTGAGGTCACCCCTACATTCCACGGCTATGGGAGACAAAACATCCAAAGACAAAAGCTTGCATGACTGCCTCCCATTTGCCCTTCTTTCATAAGCTGAGGATCTCCTCTCACGGTCTGTGGGTCCATCCTGCCATGCTCTCGGCTCCGCACCCAAGCCGAGTTTGTGTTTTCAGACTTCTGTGCCCACAGCCCGGACCCACACACCCTCCAGGCTAGGGCCTATGGAGACACACTGAAGGACTGTGCCAGTCCTCTCCAAGAAAACTGTACCCAATCCATTGGCCAGAACCCTAGAGATTAGGAGAATCCAATAAGGTCTCCAAGGCCATGCCTCGGCCATGGACTAAGAGGGGCACTCTGACACCAGCTGAGCAACTATCTCCACTTAGATACTCAGACAGTGTCCCCAGAGACAGAAGATTGAAATGGACAGGCATCTAGGCTCTAATCTGGACCCTAGCTTTGGTTTCCAGGTGTCTCTACTCAGAGAACTGGTTTGAAGACCAGTATCTGGGGCTTTTCTGAGGCACCAAAGAGAACCTGTCTCATCTCGACATAGGGATCTCTTTTTAATTGGAGCAATATTACACCCTTCGGTTAGGCGAATACTTCATGGCCCCTGAGCTGCCAACATATTCCAAGGTCTCCATGCACACAAACCCACATTATGACCCATCTGCAGGAGAGTCCATTTCAATTCAGCCCCCTAGTTAGCTCGCCCCAGAGCCAGTAGTTCAAACATGTCTTGTCACAAAGAGCCAATGGGAATGTGAGGTATGCTGTACAGGCATCCATCCTTCGAATCCTGCTCTCCAGTCTTTCCGTATGGGACATCCTGGAGTCATTCAACAGGACTCGACTGTCCAGCAGATGGAAAGCTTGTGGTATGGGTCAACGCACAAACTAGAGTTTGTGCTGGTGTCTAAGGTGCTGTGCAGGATTCTCCAATCCTGAGGGTTTGGCACAGGTCGAAGGGCATGGTTTCCTACTGGGGACAGGAGATATTCTATTGTGTGGCTCAGGGACGACATGTTGTATCCTAAGTTGGTATTTCAGAACAGGACCCTGAGGACAGATGCCTGAAAACCTAATCTAGTGTTTCAATGACGTCCTAGGAGCATGTCAGGTACAATCTTCTGACCCAGGAACATTGAAATGGTTGTCTGCTTGGATGTAGGTGATCAGGGCGTTTCAGACTGGCATTTGTGTCCAGTGCTGCCGACAATATTGGGTTGGGCTCAGGGCTCTTGCGTGTTTCTCCTAAACTGGAAGGTTTAGGCAGGTTTGACGGGCACAGTTTCCTTGGGGATGGCAGGCCCAGTCATGTGTTGTGGATCCAGAGACCCTGTCCTGGAGGGCATATGAGCCATGGTTTTGGGAGAGAAGTCTGCAAACACAAATGTGGGTTATGGTTAGTGGAAAGGTGATCACAGGCCCAATGAGTAGACCTGGAGTGCAGCTTGTCAGGAGTTGTAATTAGGGTTACTGGAAGGCAGTAGCACAGGCTTTTCTCTCTATATTGTGTGTCCAGGATGGCCTCGGAATGCAGGTATAGTCTCATGGGTCCATGGGAAACTTTTCCTCTCTATGGATCTGTGCAGCTCATAGTTTGGTGGCTTTTTTGGGGAAGGGAAGAGTGTTTTTTTCCATCTTATGGGTGCCCCAAAACAGGGATTCCAGATACAGGCTCTTTTTCTGGGCATCTGGGACTTCCCACCAAGGGTTAGGATTTGCACCTAGGGGTGTATGAGGCCTGCAATGCGGGATCATGATGGTGCAACTGAGAGGGATTGTTTGAAAGCTTGCTCAGGCTGAGTCTCACAATGCCTGTTTGCTCCCATGGCGGTCCTCAGGAGTGGGAGTGGTCTCATTGGTCATATATCTGGCTCCCGCTTAGAGAGTTGGACACCCAACCCAACAGCCAAATGTCCTGCCATGAGGAAGGATGAGTTCTCTTCCATCAGGTTCCTCTGTGCTTCAGGTTGCCCCATTGGCAGGGTTTCCAGCAAGGTCTCGAGATAGGTGCCTGAATACCAAGGATGGGTGGAGATGACGTACTTGGGCCATAGCAATCCCAAATGCTAGATATAAGGCCTAAAACTCGGTCGGGGCTCAGGCTCTGTCAGACACAGCGCTAGTGGCCATGGCAGCCTTTATATCAGAGTAGATTCGAGGGCGGAGCAGATTGATCCTCATGTGGAGTTTCTTGGGAAGATTCCCAGGCATTTGTTCATTCAATAGGGAAGGCAGAATGCTGTGTTGTGGCTCCAGATTTCCCAATCACGAGGGCTTGGGGACCAGTCAGTTTTGGGTGGAATTGTAAACAAAAGCTATGGTTCAATTCAGTGCCAAGCAGAAGGCAGTTCCAATTTGTAGCAGTTTACTCGAGACATCCAGCACTGGAATAAGGGTGGATGTCAGATGCTTGATCACACTAGAGTTTTTGTCTATGATGACCGACAATTGGAGGGGTGGTATAAAGAGGCCATGGAGGAGTTCACATGCTGAGGCCCGTGAACTGCTGCAAAAAGTAACATTTCTTTGTACTGAGTAGGTGAAGTCTGGTTTGTTTACTCTAGGTTTCCCCATGTGGAAAGTTTGTGAAGAAGAGCTCTCCGGCATGGATGCCAGGAAAGCACACCTCCATTGACAATTGCAGCTGAAGAACATGGCAGATTCGTTCTGGTGGCTCTGGGACAAAGTGCCAAGGCCTTGAGTTGACATGGGATCTCTTGCAGATGGGTCACAATGCTTGTTTGTTACCAGGGAGAACTTAGAATGTGCTGGTTGCTAAGGTGCCATGCAGGATTCTCCTACCCTGAGGGTTTGGCACAGGTCGAAGAGCATGGTATTCTTCTGGGGACAGGGGATGTTCTGTCGTGTGGCTCAGAGACCACATGATGTGTCATAGATTGGTATTTCAGAACAGGCCCCTGAGGACAGATGCCTGAAAACATAATGGGGTTCCATTGAGAGCCTAGGGGCATTTTAGGTTCAATCGTCTATCTCACGATCATTGACTTGGCTATTTCCCTGGATGTAGGTGATAAGGGTGTTTCAGACTGCGCATTTCCATCCCGAGTGGCCGGCAATATTGGTGTGGGCTCAGGGGCCACACAGGTTTCTCCTAATCTGGAAGGTTTGGGAAAATCTGATATGCACAGTGTCCTTGGGGTTGGCAGCCAGAGTTCTGTGGTGTGGCTCCAGAGATCACATTCTGGTGGGCATGTGAGCCATGGTTTTGGGAGAGAAGTCTGCAAACACAAATACAAATTAGGGTGAGTGGCGAGGTGATCACAGGCCCAATGCGTAGACCTGGTTCATGGCATCTGGGACATCACAACAAGTGCTAGGATTTGGGCTTAGGGGCATATTAGGCCTGCAATGCGGGTTTATGGTGGTGCAACAGAGAAGGATTGTTTGAAAGCATGCTCAGGCTGAGGGTCACAAGGCCTGTTTGCCTCCAGGGCATCCCTGAGGAGTTTGTGTGGTCTCACTGGACTTGTAAATGACTCCCCCTTTCAGGGTTGAACACCCATCCTAAAAGTCAAGTTTCCTGATATGAAGAAGGAGGAGTTCTCTATTGTGCTTCAGGATGCCCCATTATCAGGGATTCCAGCAAAGGTCTGGGGACAGGTGCCTGAATACCAAGGATGGGTAGAGATGAAATACTTGAGCCATGGCATTCCCAAATGCTAGATGTGGGGCTCATACTCTGGTGACTGACACTAGGTCTGGGCTCAGGCTCTGTCAGACACAGCACTAGTGGCCAGGGCAACCTATAAATCAGGGTCCCTCCGATATAGGGCCGAGCAGATTGATCCTCATGTGGGGTTTCTGGCCAGACTCACCAGGCACTTGTTTCTATCGGGAAGGCAGAATGCTGTGTTGTGTCTCCATAATTCGCTATCAAGAAGGCTTGGGGACCAGTCGGGTGAGGAAGGAATTGTAAACACAAGCTACAGTTCAATTCACTGCCAAGCGGAAGGCAGTTCCTGTGTCCAGCAGCTTTTTCGAGATATCCAGCACCTTAGTAAGGGAGGACGTCGGATATTTGCTCACACTGGAGTTTGTGTCTATGATGACTGACAAATGGAGGGGTGGCGTCAAGAAGCCATGGAGGGATTTTCACGTTGAGACTCATGAGCTGCTCCAAATAGCAAGGTTTCGTTCTACTGGACAGGTGGAGTGTGGTTTATTTGCTCCAGGGTCCCCCATGTGGAAAGTTTGGGTAGCAGAGCTCTACCACATGGATGCCTGGAATGTTCAACTTCATTGACCATTGCAACTGAAGAACATGGCAGCTTTATTCTGGTGTCTCTGTAGCAAAGTACCAAGTCCTTGATTTGACATGGAATCTCTTGCAGATGGGCCACACAGCTGGTTTGTTACCAGGTAGATCTTAGAATGTGCTGGTGGCTTAGTAGTTGTGCAGGAATCTACTACTCTGGGATTTTGCACAGATTGTAGGGCACGGTTTCCTTCTGGGGACAGGAGATGTTCTGTTGTGTGGCCCAGGCACCACATGTTGTATCATAAGTTCGCATTATAGAACAGGCCTCTGAGGACACATGTCTGAAAACCGAATCAATGGTTCCAATGACGTCCTAGGAACATGTTAGGTTCATTATTCTGACTCAGGACCATTGACTTGGCTGTGTTCCTGGATGTAGGGGATCAGGGTATTTCAGACTGTGCATTTGTGTTCAGAGCGGCCGCCGAAATTGGGGTAGGCCCAGAGGCCTTGTAGGTTTCTCCTAATCTAGACAGTTTGGGCAACTGTGATGGAAACAGTTTCCTTGTGGATGGCAGGGACAGTCCTGCAGTGTGGATCCAGAGACCCCATCCTGGAGGGCATGTGTGCCATGGTTTTGGTAGATAAGTCTGCAAACACAAATTCGAATTAGGGTGAGTGGCGAGGTGATCACAGGCCCAATGCATAGACCTTGAGAGCAGCTCATCTGGAACTGTAATTAGGGTGAATGGAAGGCAGTAGCACAGGCTTTTCTCTCCGGATTGTGTGTCCAGGATGGCCTCAGAATGCAGGTGTGTTCTCATGGGTCCATGGGAGACATTGCCTCTCTATGGATCCTGGTGGCTCCTCATAATTTGGTGACATTTTTGGGGAAGGGATGAGGGCTGTTTTCCATCTGAAGGGTGCACCAAAACAAAAATTCCAGAGATGGTCTCTGGGTCTGGGCAACTCGAAAATCCCACCAAGTTTTATGATTTGAACCTACAGGCATACCAGGTCTGAAATGAGGGATCATTGTGGTGAATCTGAGAGGGATTTTTTGAAAGCATGCTCAGGGTGAGGGTCACAATGCCTGTTTGTGCCAAGGGTAGTCCTCAGGAGTGTGTGTGGTGTCATTGATGTTGTAACTGGCTCCCCCTTTAAGGGCTGAACACCCATCCCAAAAGCCAGGTTTATTGCCATGGGGAAAGAAGAGTTCTCTATTGTGCTTCAAGTTCCCTAATTGGCAGGGATCCCTGCCAAGGTCTGGGGACAGGTGCCTGAATATCAAGGATGGGTAGAGATGACATACTTGGGCCATGGCAATCCCAAATGCTAGATATGGGGCCTGCTCTCTAGTGGCTGAAACTCAGTCGGGCTCAGGCTTTGTCAGACACAGCACTAGTGGCCATGGCAGCCTATAAATCGGTGTTGACTCGAGGGCAGACCTGATTGATCCTCATGTGGGTTTTCAGGGCAGACTCACCAGGCATTTCTTCATTCGATGGGGAAGGCAGAATGCTGCGTTGTGGCCCCAGATTTCCCTATCAAGAGGGCTTAGGGACCAGTCAGGTGAGGATGGAATTGTAAACGCAAGCTATGGTTCAATTCAGTGCCAAGTGGAAGGCAGTTCCAATGTGCAGTGGTTTATTCAAGACATCCAGCACCGGGATAAGGGTGCATGTCAGATGTTTGCTTAGACTGGAGTTTGTGTCTATGATGACCGACCAATGGAGTGGTGGCATCAAGAGGCCATGGAGCAGTTTACACGCTGAGGCCTGTGAGTTGATCCAAACATAAGGTTTCCTTCTACTGGACAGGGGAGGTCTGGTTTGTTTACACCAGGTTCCCCCATGTGAAAAGTTTGGGTAGCATAGTACTCGCACGTGGATACTGGAAAGCACACCTACATTGACCATTGCACCTAAGGAACATGGCAGGTTCTTTCTGGTTGCTCTAGGGCAAAGTACCAAGGCCTGGATTCTAATGAAGTTGGGTCACAATGCAGTTTTGTTACCACGGAAATCTTACTATGTGCTGGTGGCTAAGGGGCCATGTATGATTCGTCTATCTTGATGGTTTGACACCGGTCGAAGAACACGGTTTCTTTCTGGGTATTGGAGATGTTCTGTTGTGGGGCTCACGGACCAAATGTTGTATCATAAGTTGGTATTCCAGAACAGGCCTCTGAGGACAGATGCCTAAAAACTTCATCTAGGGTTCCAATGAAGTCCAAGGGGAATTTCAGGTTCAATCATCAGACTCAGGACCATTGACTTCGGTGTCTGCCTATATGTAGGCAATCAGGGTGTTTCTGACTGTGCCTTTGTGTACAGAATGTCCTCCAATATTGGGGTGGGCTCTGGGGCCTTGCAGGTTTCTCCTAATCTTGAAGGTTTAGGCAAATTTGTGGGCACGGTTTCCTTGGGGGTGGCAGGCACAGTCCTGTGGTGTGGCTCCAGAGACTCCATCGTGGAGGGCATGTAAGCCATGGTTTTGGGAGAGAAGTCTGCAATCACAAACTCAGATTAGGTTGAGTTGCGAGGTGATCGTAGGCCCAATGCATAGACCTGGAGGGCAGATCGTCAGGAACTGTAAATCACGTACCTCGAAGGCACTAGCACTGGCTTTTGTATCTGGATTGTGTGTCCATGATAGCCTTGGAATGCAGGTGTGTTCTAATGTTTCCATGAGAGTATTTTCCTCTCTACGGATCCTGGAAGCTCCCAATAGTATGGTGGCTTTCTCGTTTGAATGGAAGAGTGCTGTTTTCAATCTTAGATGTTCCCCAAAAAGGGATTCCAGAGAAGGGCTGTGAGTCTGGGTGCTTGAAAAATCCCACCAGGATTAGGATTTGGGCCTAGGGGAGTACCAGGCCTACAATGTGTGACTTGGAGGTACAACTGAGAGCGTTTGTTTGAAAGCATGCTAGTCTGAGTGTCACAATGCCTGATGTGATTAGGGCAGCCCTTATGAGTGGGAGTTGTCTCCTTGGCCTTGCAGCTGGCTACCACTTTAATGTAGGACACCCATCCCAACTACCAGGATTCCTGCCATGGAAAAGGAAGAATTCTCTATTGTGCCTCAGGTTCCCCCATTAGCAGGTATTCTAGCAAATGTCTGGGGACAGATGCCTGAATACCAAGGATGGGTAGAGATGAGGGACCTGAGACATGGCCTGTCTCACATGCCTGACTCTCTGAGTAGCTGACATGAATTGAGCACTCAGGCTCTGTCAGAAACAGAACTAGTGGTCAGGGCTGAGTATGAATCAGGGATCCCTCAAGGGCTGAGCAGATTGATCCTCATGCAGAGTTTCTGGGCAGAATCACCATGCCCTTCTTCTTTCTAAGGGGAAGGCAAAAAGCTGCGTTGTGGCCCCAGAATTCCCTATCAAGCGGGCTTGGGGACCAGTAGGGTGAGGATGGAATTGTAAACTCAAGCTAAGGTTCAATTCAGTGCCAAGCGAAAGGCAGTTCCATTGTGCAGTGTCTGATTCCAGATATCCAGCACCTGAGTAAAGGTGAAAGTCAGACATTTCCTAATGCTGGAGTTTATGTCTATGATGACCGACGAATGGAGGGGTGGCGTCAAGAGGCCATGGAGGATTTCACATGCTGGGGCTTGTGAGATGCTTCAAACAGCAAAGTTTCGTTCTACCAGACAGGGGGAGTCTGGTTTATTTGCTCCAGGGTCCCCCATGTGGAAAGTTTGGGTAGCAGAGTACTCCAACATGGATGCCTGAAAAGCACACCTCCATTAAAATTGCAGCTGAGAAACATGGCCAATTCGTTCTGGTGGCTCTTGGGCGAATTACCAAGGCCTGGAGTTGACATGAAGTCTCATGAAGATGGGTCATAATGCAGGTTTGTTACCATGGAGACCTTACAGTGTGCTGGTGGCTAAGGGACCATGTAGGATTCATCTACCCTGAGGGTTTGACACTGGTCAAAGGGCACGGTTTCCTTCTTGGACCAGAGATGTTCTGATGTGGGGCTAACGGACCAAATGTATCATAATTTGGTATTGCAGAACAGGACTCTGAGGATAGATGCCTGAAAATTTAATCTAGGGTTCCAATAAAATCCTAACGGAATGTCAGGTTCAATCCTCTGACTCAGTATCATTGACTTCAATGTCTGCCTAGATGTAGGTGATCAGGGTGTTCCAGACTGTGCATTTGTGTACTGAGTGGCAACCAGTATTGGGGTGGGCTCAGGGGCCTTGCAGGTTTCTCCTAATCTGGAAAGATAGGGCAATTTGACGGGCACAGTTTCCTTGGCAATGGTGGGCACAGTCCTGTGGTGTGGCTCCAGAGACCCCATGCTGGAGGGCATGAGAGCCATGGTTTTGGGAGGGAAGTCTGCAAACACAAACGCGGGTTAGGTTTAGTGGCGAAGTGATTGTAGGCCCAATGCATACTCCTGGAGGGAAGCTCTGTGTGAAATGTAAATCGCATGCCTCAAAGGAGGTAGCACAGGCTTTTTTATCTGGATTGTGTATCCACGATGGACTAAGAATGCAGGTGTGGTCTCAGGTGTCCATGGGTGATATTTCCTCTCAAGTATCCTGGCGGCTCCTTATAATGTGGTGGCTTTCTCAGAGAGGAAAGAGTTCTGTTTTCCATATTAAGGGTGTCCCATAATAGGGATTGCAGAGAAGTTCTCTGGCTCTGGGCACCTGGAAATACCCACCAAGGGTTATGATTTGGGCATAGGGGCTTACCAGGCCTCCAATGCAAGTCCTGGAGATACAACTGAAAGTGTTTGTTTGAAAGCATGCTCAGGCCGAGGGCCACTATGCCAGCTTTTGCATAGGGTGGCCCTCAGGAATGGGGGTGGTCTCAATGGCCATTCAGTAGGCTAACACTCTGAGTGTTGGACACCCTTCCGAACTTACAGGAATCCTGCCATGGGGAATGAGGATTTCTCTATTGTGATTCAGGTTCCCTCATTGGTAGGGATTCCAGGAAAGGTCTGGGGACACATGCCTGAATACCAAGGATGGGTAAAGATGACGGCTCTGTTCCGTGGCCAGTCTAACATGCGGGATATGGGCCCCGCCTTCTAGGTGGCTGACACGAGGTCGGGGCTTAGGCTCTGTCAGACACAACACTAGGGGACAGGGCTGTCTATAATTCAGGGTTCACTCAAGGGACAAGTAGATTGATCATAATGTGGAGTTTCTGGGCAGACTCACCAGGCCCTTCTTCTTTCTATTGGGAAGGCAGAATGCTGTGTTGTGGCTGCAGAATTCCCTATCATGAGGGCTTGTGGACCAGTAGGGTGAGGATGGAATTGTAAACCCAAGCTATGAATAAATTCAGTGACAAGCGAATGGCATTTCCAGTGTGCAGCGGCTGATTCGAATATCCAGCACCTGAGTACGCGCAGATGTCAGATGTTTGCTCAAGCTGGAGTTTGTGTCTATAATGACCGACAAATGGAGGGGAGTTGAAAAGAGGTCATAGAGGATTTCCCACACTTTAGCTTGTGAGATGCTCCAAACAGCCAGGTTTTCTTCTACAGGACAGGGCAGTCAGATTTGTTTGCTCGAGAGTCCCCCATGTGGAAAGTTTGGGTAGCAGAGCACTCCCACATGGATGCCTGGAAAGCACACTTCCACTGAACATTGCAGCTGAGGAACATGGCAGGTTCTTTCTGAAGGCTCTGGCGTGAAGTACCAAGGCCTGTAGTTGACATGGAATCTCATGAAGATGGCTCACAATGCTGGCTTGTTACCAGTGAGATCTTAGAATCTGCTGGTGGCTACGGGCCAAGTAGGATTCATCTACCCTGAGGGTTTGACACAGTTCAAAGAGCACGGCTTCCATCTAGAGAAAGGAGATGTTCTGTTGTGGGGATCAGGGACCATATGTTGTATCTTAAGTTGGTACTCCAGAACAGGTCTCTGATTACAGATGCCTGAAAAGCTAATCAGGGGTTACAATGAGGTCATAGGAGCATGTCAGGTTCAATCTTCTGACTGAGAAACACTGACTTGGGTATCTGCCTGGATTCAGGTGATCAGCGTATTTCAGACTGCACATTTGTGTCCAGAGGGGCCTCCAGTATTGGGGTGGGCTCAGGGGCCTTGCAGGTTTCTCCTTATCTCGAAGTTTTAGGCAAATGTGACGGACACATTTTCCTTGGGGATGGCAGGAACAGTCCTTTGGTGTGGCTCCAGAGACCCCATCCTGGAGGAAATATGAGCCATGGTTTCGGGATAGAAGTCTGTAAGCACAAACTCGGGTTAAGGTTAGCGGTGAGGTGATCGCAGGCCCAATGCATAGACCTGGAGGGCAGCTCGTCTGGAACTATAAATTAGTTGCCTTGAAGGTGGTAGCACAGGCTTGTGTATCTGGCTTTTGTGTCCAGGATGGCCTCGGAATGCAGGTGTGGTCTCATGGATTCATGGGAGATTTTTCCTCTCAAGGATCCTAGCGGCTCCCTATACTATGGTGGCTTTCTTGGCGAAGGGGAGAGTGCTATTTTCCATCTTAGGGGTGTCCCAAAACAGGGATTCCAGAGACAGGCTGTGTTTCTGGGCCCCTGAAAAATCCCACCAGGTGTTAGGATTTGTGCTTAGGGGCATATCAGGCCTGCAAATTTGGATTCTGGAATGCAACTGAGAGTGTTTGTTTGAAAGCATGCTCATGTTGGGGGTCACAATGCCTGCTTGTGTCCAGGGCGGCCCTCATGAGTGGGCGGGTTATCATTGGCCATTCAGCTGGCTACCACTCTGAGGTCTGGAAACCCATCCCAAGAGCCATCATTCCTGCCATGGGGAAGGAGGATTTCCCTATTGGGCTTCTGGTTCCCCCATTGGCAGGGATTTCAGCAAATGTCTGGGGACAGATGCCTGAATCAAGAATGGGTAGAGATGACAGCCCTGGGACATGGCTGGTCTCACATTCTGGAGTTGGAGCCCAGTCTCTGGGTCCTGACACGAGGTCAGAGACGAGGTTCTGTCAGACTCAGCGCTAGTGGCCAGGTAAACCTATAAATGGGGTTCACTCGAGGGTCGAGTAGATTTATCCTCATGTAGGGTTTCTGGGCAGTCTCTCCAGGCTGTTTTTTCTTGCTATGGGGAAGGCAGAATGCTGTGTTGTGGCTTCAGAATTCCCTATCAAGAGAGCTTACTGAACACCAGGGTGAGGATGGAATTGCAAACCCAAGCTACTTTTTTTTTTTTTTAAGATTTTATTTATTTGTCAGAGAGCGAGCGAGAGCAAGCACAGGCAGACAGAGTGGAAGGCAGAGTCAGACGGAGAAGCAGGCTCCCTGCGGAGCAAGGAGCCTGATGTGGGACTCGATCCCAGGACGCTGGGATCATGACCTGAGCTGAAGGCAGCTGTTTAACCAACTGAGCCACCCAGGCGTCCCGCCAAGCTACTTTTAAATTCAGTGCCAAGCATAAGGCAATTCCAGTGTGTAGCAGCTGATTCAAATATCCAGCACTTGAGTAAGTGCAGATGTCAGTTGATTGCTCACGCTGGAGTTAGTGTCTATGATGACCAACAAATGGATGGGTGGCCTCAAGAGGCCATGGAGGATTACCCACCCTCAGGCTTGAGATACTCCATACAGCAAAGATTCCTTTTACCGTACAGGGGAGTCTGGTTTGTTTCCTCCAGGGTTCCCCATGTGGAAAGTTGGTATCAGAGCACTCCCGCTGGATGCCTGGAAAGTACACCTACATTGACCATGGCAGCAGAGGAACATGGCAGTTTCATTCTGGTGGCTCTGGGCCGAAGTACCAAGGGCTGGAGTTGTCATGGAGTCTCATGAAGATGGGTCACAATGCTGGTATGTTGTCAGGGAGATCATAGAATGTGCTGGTTGCCAGGGGGCCTTGAAGGATTCATCTACCCAGAGTGTTTGACACAGGTCCAGAGCACAGCTTTCTTCTAAGGACAGGAGATGTTCTTTTGTGTGGCTCAGTGACCATATTGTATCATACATTGATATTCAGAACAGCCTTCTGAGTACAGATAGCTGAAAACCTATTCTAGTGTTCCAGTGAATCCTAGAAGCATGTCAGGTTCAATCTTCTGTCTGAGGACCATTGACTTGGATATCAGCCTGATGTAGGTGATATGGTGTGTCAGACTGTGCATTTGCGTCCAGAATGGCCTCCAATATTGGGCTGGGCTTAGGGGCCTTGCAGGTTTCTCCTAATCTAGAGGGTTTGTTTAATAGTGACAATCACAGTTTCCTTTGGGAAGACAGGTACAATCCCGTGGTGTGGCTCCAGTTATCACAAACTGGAGGGCATGTGAGCCATGGTTTTGGGAGGGAAGTCTGAAAACACAAACTTGGGTTAGGGTTAGTGGCAAGGTTATCACAGGCCCAATGCATAGACATGGATGGCAGCTCTTCAGGAACTGTTAATCGGGTAACTCAAAGGAAGAATCACAGGCTTTTTTCTCTGTATTGTGTGCTGGATGGCCTCAGAATGCAGTTGTGGCCTCATGGGTCCATGGGAGATTTTTCCTCTCTAAGGATCCTGGTGGCTCCCAATAGTTGGTGGCTTTTTCGGGGAAGGGAAGAGTGCTGTTTTTCATGTTAGGGGTGCCCCAAAATATGGATTCCAGAGACGGACTCTGGGTTTGGTCCCCTGGAAAATCCCACCAAGTGTTAGGATTTGGGCCTAGTGGCTTACCAGGCCTGCATGCAGGATCCTGGAGGTGCAACTGAGAGGGATTGTTTGAAATCATTCTCAGGCTGAGGGTCACAATACCTGCTTATGCCCAGGTGGCCCTCATGAGTGGGCGTGGTCACATTGGCCATGCAGCTGGCTCCCACTTTGAGGGTTGGACACCCATCCCAACAGCCAGAATCCTGCCATGGGGAAAGAGGAGTTCTCTATAGTGCTTCAGGTTCCCCCATTAGCGGGGATTCCAGCAAAGGTCTGGGGACAGAGGCCTGAATACCAAGGATGGGTAAAGATGATGGACATGGGCCATGGCCAGTATCAAATCGTGGATATGGGCCCCAATCACTGGGTGGCTGACACTAGGTCTTGGCTCAGGCTCTGTCAGACACAGCACTAGTGCCCAGGGCAGCCTATAAATTGGGGTTCTGTCGAGTGCCAAGCAGATTGATCCTCATGTATGGTTTCTGGGCAGACTCACCAGGCCCTTCTTGTTTGTAAGGGGAAGGCAGAATGCTGATTTGTGGCTCTAGAATTCACTATCAAGACGGCTTGTGGACCAGGAGGCTGAGGATGGAATTGTTAACCTAAGCTATGGTTACATTCTGTATCAAGCGAAAGGAATTTCCAGTGTGCAATGTTTGAATCCAATATTCAGCACTTGAGTGAGGGTGGATGTCAGATATTTGCTCATGCTGGAGTTTGTGTCTATGATGACACAAAAATGGAGGGGTGGCGTCAAGAGGCCATGGAGGATTTCCCAATCTGGTGTTTTTGAGATGCTCCAAACAGCAAGGTTTCCTTCTACCAGACAGGGGCAGTCTGATTTGTTTCCTCCATGGTTCCCCATGTCGAAAGATCGGATAACATAGATCTCCCACATGGGTGACTGGAAAGCACACCTTCATTGACCATGACAGCGAAGGAACATGGCATCTGGTGGCTTTGAGGCGAAGAAATAAAGACTGGATTGGACATGGAACCTCATGAAGATGGGTCAAAATATTGGTTTGTTACCATGGAGATCTTAGAATGTGCTGGTGGTTAATGGGCCATGCAGGATTCATCTAGCCTGAGGATTTGACACAGGCCCAAGAGCCCGGATTGCTTCTGGGGGCAGGAGATATTCTGTTGTGGGGCTCAGCGGCCATATGTTGTATCATAAATTGGTAATCCAGAACAGGTCTCTGAGGACAGAAGCCTGAAAACCTAATAAAGGTTTTGAATGAGGCCCTAGGGGAATGTCATTCAATCTTCTGACTCAGGATCATTGACTCTGGTGTCTGACTGTATGCAGGTGATGAGGGTGTTTCAGACTGTGCATTTGTGTCCAGAGTGGCATCCAATACTAGGGTTGGCTCAGGTTCCTTGCAGGTTTCTCCTTATATGGGGTTTTTGGACAACTGTGATGGGCAGTTTCCTTGGGGATTGCAGGAACTGTCCTGTGGTGTGACTCCAGAGACCCCATCCTGGAGGACATGTGCGCCATGATTTTGAGAGAGAAGTCTGCAAACACAAACTTAGGTTAGGATTAGTGGCAAGGTGATCGTAGTCCCAATCCATAGACCAGGAGGGCAGCAAGTCTGGAACTGTAAATCACGTAACTCAAAGGTGGTAGCACAGGTAATTGTATCTGGATTTAATTTCCAGAATGGCCTTTATTGCAGGTGTTGTCTCAAGGGTCCATGGGAGATTTCTCCTCTCAAGGATTCTGGCGGTTCTCAATAGTTTGTTGGATTTCTCCGGGAAGGGATGAGTACTGTTTTCCAGCTTAGGCGTGCCCCAAAACAGGCATTCCAGAGATGAGCTCTGGGTCTAAGTGCTTGGAAAATCCCACCAAGGGTTAATATTTAGGCCTAGGGCCATACCAGGCCTGCAATGCGGGATCCTGGAGGTGCAACTGAGAGCGTTTGTTTGAACGTATGGTCAAGCTGAGGGTCCCAATGCCTGCTTGTGCCCCGGAGGCCATCAGGATTGGGCGATGTCTACTCAGCCATGCAGCCAGTTCCCATTCCTAGGGTTGGACACCCATCCAAAAGCCAGGATTCCTGCCATGGCGAAGGATGAATTCTCTATTGTGCTTCAGGTCCCCCCATTGGTAGGGATTCCAGTTAAGATCTAGGGCACAGATGCCTGAATACCAAGGATGGGTAGTAATGACAGCCCTGGGCCATGGCCGGTCTCACATGGTTAATGTGGGCCCCACCCTCTGTGTTGCTGACACGAGGTAGGGGCTCAGGCTCTGTCAGACACAGCACTAGTGGCTAGGGCAAACTATAAATAGGGGTTCCCTCCTGGGCTGAGTATATTGATCTTCATGTGCAGTTTATGGGCAGACTCACCAGGTCCTTCTATCTATGAAGAAGGCAGAATGTTGCGTTGTGGCTCCAGAATTCCCTATCAAGAGATATGGCAGACCAGTAGGGTGAGGATGAAATTGTAGTCTGAAGCTAGGCTTAAATTCATTGCAAAGCGAAAGGCAGTTCCAGTGTGCAGCAGCTGATTCCAATATCAGCGCCTGAATATGGGTGGATGTCAGATGTTTGCTCAGGCTAGAGTTTGTGTCTATGATGACCAACAAATGGAGAGGTGGCGTCAAGAGGCCATGGAGAATTTCCCACCCTGGGGCTCAGGGGCCATAATTTGTATTATAAGTTGGTATTCCAGAAGAGGCCTCTGAGGACAGGTGCCTGAAAAGTTAATCCCTCTTCCAATGAGGTCCTAGGGCCATGTCAGGTTCAATTATCTGACTCAGGACCATTGATTTGGGTGTCTGCCTGGATGGAGGTGATCAGGGTGTTTCAGACTGTGCATTTGCATCCAGAGCAGCCTCCAATATTGGGATGTGCTCAGGAGCCTTCCAGGTTTCTCCTAATCAGGATGGTTTGGGCAACTGTGATGGGCCCAGTTTCCTTGGGGATGGCAAGCACAGTCTTGTGGTGTGACTCTAGGGGCCCCATCCTGGAGGACATGTGAGCTATGGTTTTTAGAGAGAGATCTGAAAACACAAACTCGGGATAAGGTTAATGGAGAGGTGTTCACAGTCCCAATCCAAAGATCTGGAGGGCAGCACGTCAGGAACTGTAAATCAGGTGACTCGAAGCCAGTAGCACAGTCTCTTGTATCTGGATAGCATATCCACGCTGGCCTCGGAATACAGGTGTGGACTCATGGGACCATGGGAGATTCTTCTTCTCAAGGATCCTGGAGGTTCCCATTAGTTTGGTGGCTTTCTCAGGGAAGTGAAGAGTGCTGTTTTCCATCTTAGAGGTGCCTCAAAACAGGGATTCCAGTGACGGGCTCTGGGTATGTGCACATGGAACATCCCACGATGTGTTAGGATTTGGGCTTAAGGGCATATCAGGCCTGCAATGCAGGATCCTGGAGGTGCAACTAAGAGCATTTTTTTGAAGGTTTGATCAAGCTGAGGGTTACAATGGCTACTTGTACCCAGGGCAGCCCTCATGAGTGGGCATTGTCTCCTTGGCCATGCAGCTGGCTCCCACTTTGAGGTTTGGACACCCATATCAACAGCCAGGATTCCTACCATGGGGAAGGAGGAGTTCTCTATTGTGCTTTAGGTTACCCCATTGGTAGTGATTACATAAAAGGTCTGGGGACAGGTGCCTGAATACCAAGGATGGGTAGAGATGATGGACTTGGGCCCTGGCCAATCTCACATGCTGGATATGGGCTCATATCTCTGGGTGCCTGAAACTAGGTCTTGGCTCAGGCTCTGTCAGACACAGTACTAGTACTAGTACTAGTACTAGTGCCCAGGACAGCCTATAAATCAAGGTTCCATCGAGTGCCAAGTAGATTGATCCTCATGTGGAGTTTCTGGGAAGATTCACCAGGCCCTATTTCTTTCTAGTGGGAATGCAGAATGTTGCCTTGTGGCTCCAAATTCCCTCTCTAGAGGGCTTGCAGACCAGGAGGCTGAGGATGGAATTCTAAACCCAAGCTATTGTTAAATTCAGTGTCAAGCGAAACGCAGTTCCAGTGTGCAGTGGTGGAAAAGAAAATGCAGAATCTAAATAACGGCAGATTTCAGATGTTTTCTCATGCCGGAGTTTTTGTCTATGATGACTGACAAATGGAGGGGTTGTGTCAAGGGCCATGGAGGATTTCTCCTGCTGGTGCTTCTGAGATGCTCCAAACAGAGGGTTCCCTTCTACTGGTCAGCGGCAGTCTGGTTTGTTTGCTCCAGGGTCCCACATGTGGAAAGAATAAGTAGAAGAGCACTCCCACATCGATGCCTGGAAAGCACACCTCCACTGACCATATCAGGTGAGGAACATGGCAGGTTCATTCTGGTGGCTCTGGGGCGAATTACCAAGGACTTGAAGTGACATGGAATCTCATGAAGATGGATCACAATGCTGTTTGTTTGTTACCAGAGAGATCTTAGAATGTGCTGGGGGCTAAGGGGCTGTGCATAATTCATATACCCCGACCCTTGACACAAGTTGAAGAGCACGAATTCCATCTGGGGACAGGAGATATTCTATTGTGGGGTTCAGGGACCAATCTTCTGACTCAGGACCATTGACTTGGGTGTCTTCCTGGATGGAGGTGATCAGGGTGTTGCACACTGTGCATTTGTATCCAGAGTGGCCTCCAATATTGGACTGGGCTCAGGGGACTTGCAGGTCTCTCCTAATCTGGAGGGTTTGGGCAACTGTGATGGACACAGTTTCATTGGGGATAGCAGGATCTTTCCTGTGGTGTGGCTACAGAGACCCATCATAGAGGGCATGTGAGCCATGGTTTTGGGAAAGAAGTCTGCAAACACAAACTTGGGGTAGGGTTAATGGCGAGGTGATCACAGGCCCAATGCGTAGGTCTGTAGGGCAGCTCGTCTGGAACTGTAAACCAGGTGATTCGAAGGTGGTAGCACAGTCTCTTGTATCTGGATTGTGTGTCCAGGATGGCCTCGGAATGAAGGTGTGGTCTTATGGAGCCCTGGGAGATTTTTCCTCTCTACGCATCCTGGCAGCTCCTAATAGTTTTCTCAGGGGAGGGAAGAGTGCTGTTTTCCATCATTGGGGTGCTTCAAAACAGAGATTCCAGAGACGGGCTCTGGTTATGTTGGCATGGATAATCCCACGAAGTGTTAGGATTTGGTCCCAAGGGCATACCAGGCCTGTGATGCGGGACCCTGCAGAAACAACTGAGAGCATTTGTTTGAATGCATGCTAAGGTTGAGGGACACAATGCCTGCTTTGGCCCAGGCGGCCCTTATGATTGGGCGTTGTCTCATTGGCCATGCACCTGGTTCTAATTCTGAGGGTTGGGCACCCATAGCAACAGCCAGGCTTCCTGCCATGGGGAAGGAGGAGTTCTCAATTGTGCTTCAGGTTCCCCCACTGGTAGGGATTCCAGCAAAGGTCTGGGATAGTTGCCGGAATACCAAGGATGGGTAGAGATGACTGGGCCATGGCCAGTCCCACATGCTGGATAAGGGCCCCACACTCTGGGTGGCTGACACGAGGTTGGGGCTTAGGCTCTCTCAGACACAGCGCTAGTGGCCAGCGCAAAGTATAAATCGGGGTTCCCTCGAGGGCCAAGTAGATTGATCTTCATGGGGAGTTTCTGGACAGACTCACCAGGCCCTTCTTCTTTCTATGGGGAAGGTAGAATGTTGCGTTTTGTCTCCCTAATTCCCTCTCAAGAGGACTTGCAGTCCAGTAGGGTGAGGATGGAATTGTAAACCCAAACTATGCAAGAATACAGTGTCAAGTGAAAGGTATTCCCAGTGTGCGCGACTGATTCGAATATCCAGCACCTGAGTAAGAGCAGATGTCAGATGTTTGCTCATGCTGGAATTTGTGTCTATGATGACTAACAAATGGAGGGTTGGCATCAAGAGAATGTGGAGGACTTCCCAGGCTGGGGCTTGTGAGATGCTCCAAACAACCAAGGTTTCCTTCAACCTGACAGGAGCAGTCTTATTTGTTTGCTCTAGGGTTCCCTATGTGGAATTTTTGTGTAGCAGAGAACTACCTATTGGATGCCTAGAAAGCACACGTCCATTGACCTTTGTACCTGAGTAACATGGCAGATTCGTTTCATGGCTCTTGGGCAAAGTACCAACACCTTGAGTTGGCATCAAGTCTCAGGAAGTTGGGTCACAATGCTGGTTTGTTACCAGGGAGATCATAGAAGGTGCTGGGGCTAATGGGTCATGCAGGATCCATCTACCCTGAAAGTTGGACATAGATCCAAGAGCACAATTTCCTTCTGGAGACAGGAGATGTTCTGTTGTGGGAATCAGGGACCACATGTTGTATCATAACTTGGTATTCCAGAACAGGACTCTGAGAACAGATGTCTGAAGACCCAATCTAGGGTTCCAGTGAAGTCCTAGGGGCATGTCAGGTTCAATCATCTGACTCAGAACCATTGACTTGGCTTTCTGCCTCGATGGAGGTGCTCAGGGTGTTTCAGACTGCACGTTTGCATCCAGAGCAACCTCCAATATTGGGGTGGGTTCAAGGGCCTGGCAGGTTTCTCCTAATCTGGAGGGTTTGGACAACCTGATGGGCACAGTTTTCTTGGGGATGGCAGGAACTTTCCTGTGATGTGGCTTGAGGGACCACATCTTGGTGGGCATGTAAGCCATGGTTTTGGGAGAGAAGTCGGCAAACACAAACTGGGGTTAGGGTTAGTGTCGAGATGATCACAGGCCCAATGCATAGACATGGAGGGCAGCTCGTCAGGAAATGTAAATAGGATGACTCGAAGGCGGTAGCAAAGACTTTACTCTCTGGATTGTGTGGACAGGATGGCCTCGGAATGCAGGTTTGTTTTCATGGGTCCATGGGAGATTTTTTCTCTCTAAGGATCCTGGCGGCTCCCAATAGTTTGGTGCCTTTCTCAGGGAAGGGAAGAGTGCTGTTTTCCATCTTAAGGGTGCCCCAAACAGGGATTCTGAGACGGACTCTGGGTCTGGGCACCTGGAAAATCCCACCAAGGGTTAGGATTTGGGCCTAGGGGCATACCAGGCCTGCAATGCTGGTACTGGAGGAGCAACTGAGATTGTTTGTTTGAAAACATGCTCAGGCTGAGGATCACCATGCCTGCCTGTGCTCATGTCGGCCCTCAGGAGTGGGCATGGTCTCCTTGGCCATGCAGCTGGCTCCCACGCTGAGGGTTGGACAACCATCCCAACAGCCAATATTCCTGCCATGGGGAAGGAGGTGTTCTCTATTGTGTTTCAGGTTCGCCATTGGCAGGAATTCCAGCAAAGTTTGGGGGACAGATGACTGGATACCAAGGATGGGTACAGATGATGGCCCAGGGCCATGGCTGATCTCTCATGATAAATATGGGCCCTCACCTCTGGGTGGCTGACACGAGGTCAGGGCTTAGACTCTGTCAGACACAGCACTAGTGGTCAGGGAAATCTATTAATCAGGGTTGCCTCGTGGTCTGAGTAGATTGATCCTCATGTGCAGTTTCTGAGCAGACTCAACAGGTCCTTCTTCTTTCTATGTGGAAGGCAGAATACTGCGTTGTGGCTCCAGAATTCCCTATCAAGAGATATTGTGGACCAGTGTGGTGAGGATAGAATAGTAATACAAAGCTATGGTTAAGTTCAGTGAAAAGCAAAAGGCAGTTCCAGTGTGCAGCTGCCGTTTCGAATATCCAGCACCTGAGTAAGGGTGGATGTCAGATGTTTGCTCACACTGGAGTTTGTGTCTGTGATTACCCACAAATGGAAGGGTGGCGTCAAGAGGCCATGGAGGATTTCCCATGCTGGGGCTTGTGAGATGCTGCAAATAGCAAAGTTTCTTTCTACCGGACAGGAGAAGTCTGGTTTGTTTTCTCTGGTTTCTCCATGTGGAAAGTTTTGTAGCAGAGAACCCCACAGGGATGCCTGGAAATCACCCCTCCATTGACCATTGCAGCTGAGGAACATGGCCGGTGCATTCTGGTGGCTCTGGGGCAATATATCGAGACCTTGAGTTGACATGGAGTCTCATGAAGATGGGGCACAATGATGGTTTGTTACCAGAAATATCATAGAATGTGCTGGTTGCTAAGGGGCCATTCAGGATCCAAATACCCTTAGGGTATGACACAATTCCAGGAGCATGGCTTCCTTTTTGGGGAGGACATATTCTGTTCTGTGGCTCAGGGACTATATATTTTATAATAAGTTGATATTCCAGAGCAGGCCTCTGACGACAGATACCTGTAAACCTAATCTAGTGTGCCAATGAAGTCCTCGGGGCATGTCAGGTTCAATCTTCTGACTCAGGACCATTGACTTGGGTGTCTGCCTGTATGGAGGTGATCAGGGTGTGTCAGAATGTGCATTTGTGCTCAGAGCGGCCTCCATTATTTGGCTGCGCTCAGGGGCCTTGCAGGTTTCTCCTAATCTAAAGGTATCGGGCAAAAGTGATGGGCACAGTTTCCTTGAGGATCTCAGGCACAGTCTTGTGGTGTGGCTTCAGATGCCAGAACCTGGAGGTCATGTGAGCCATGGTTTTAGGAGGGAAGTCTGCAAACACAAACTCAGTTTAGGTTAATGGCAAGGTGATTGCAGGCCCAATGCATAGACCTGGAAGGCAGCTCGTCAGGAACTGTAAATCCGATGACTCAAAAGTGATAGCACATGATATGTATCTGGATTGTATGTCCAGGATGGCCTCAGAATGCAGGTGTGTTCTCATGGGTCTATGGCAGATTTTTCCACTCAAGGATCCTGGTGGCTACCAAGAGTTTGGTGACTATCTCGGGGAAGGGAAGAGTGCTGTTTTCCATCTTAAGGGTCCCCCAAAATAGGGATTCCAGAGATGGGCTCTGTGTCTGGGCCCCTGTAAAATCCCACCAAGGTTAGGATTTGGGCCTAGGTGTGTACTAGGCCTGCAATTCGGGGTCCCAGAGATGCAATTGAGAGCGTTTGGTTGAAAGCATGCTCAGGCTGAGGTCACAATGCCTGCTTGTGCCCGGGGAAGCCATTATGAGTGCATATGGTCTCCTTGGCCATGGAGCTGCCTTCCACTTTGAGGGTTGAGCAACTATCCCAACTGTCAGAATACCTTCCATGGGGAAGGAGGAGTTCTCTATTGTGCTTCAGGTTCCCCCAATGGCAAGGATTTCAACAAAGGTGTGGGTACAGATGCCTGAATACCAAGAATAGAAGAGAAGACAGACTTGGGCCATAGCTGGTCTCACATGCTGGATATGGGCCCTGATCTCTCAGTGGCTGACACTAGGTCCTGGCTCCGGCTATGTCAGACACAGCACTAGTGCCCAGGGCAGCCTATGAATCAGGGTTCCGTCTAGCACCGAGAAGATTGACCATCATATGGAGTTTCTGGGCAGACTCTCCAGGCCCTTTTTCTTTCTATGGGGAAGGCAGAATATTGTGTTGTAGCTCCAGAATTCCCTCACAATAGGGCTTGTGGACCAGTAGGCTGAGGATGGAATTGTAAACCCAAGCTATGGCTTAATTCAGTCAAACTAAAGGCAGTTCCAGTGTGCAGAGATTGAATTGAAATCCAGCACCTGAGTAAGGGCGGATGTCAGATGTTTGCTCATGCTGGAGTTTGTGTCTATGATGACTGACAAATGGAGTGGTGGCTTCAAGAGGAAATGGAGGATTTCCCACGCTGGGGCTTGTGAGATGCTCCAAACAGAAGGTTTCCTTCTACCGGACAGGGGCATTCTGTTTTTTTGTCTTCAGGGTCCCCGCCAATTGCAAAGTTTGTGTAGCAGAGCACCCCCATATGGTTGCCTGGAAACCACACCTCCACTGACCATTGCAGCTTAGGAACATGGCAAGTTCATTCTGGTGGCTCTGGGGCGAAGTACTAAGGGCTTATTTTTACATGGAATGTCATGAACATGGGTAAAAATGCTGTTTTGTTACCTGGGAATTCTTAGTCTGTCATCTGTACACATCCTTTGTATTAAGGCAACTTTCCACAGACCTTTCCTGTAACCCTGCCAATGGGGGAACCTGAAGCACAATAGAGAACTCCTCTTTCCATTGCAGGAAGCCTGGCTGTTGCAATGGGTGTCCAACCCTCAAAGTGGGATCCAGCTATACGGCCAATGAGACTACGCCCTCTCCTGAGGGCCCCCCTGGGCACAAAGAGGCATGATGACCCTCAGCCTGAGCATGCTTTCAAACAAGCCCTCTCTGTTACACCATTAGGATCCTGCATTGCAGGCCTGGAATGCCCCTAGGCCCAAATCCTAACACTTGGTGAGATATCCGGGCACCCAGACCCAGAGCCCGTCTCTGGAATCCCTGTTTTGGCATAAGCCTAAGTTGGAAAACAGCATTCTTCCCTGTTTTGGGGCACCCCTAAGATGGAAAAGAGCACTCTTTTCTTCTCTGAAAAACCACCAATCTATGGAGATCCACCAGGATCCTTAGAGAGGAAAAGTCTCCCATTGAACCATGAGACCACGTCTACATTCAGAGCCCATCCTGGACACACAATCCAGATAGAAAAGCCTGTGCTACCAGCTTTCAGTCACCCTAATTACAGTTCCTGACGTGATGCCTTCTAGGTCTATGCATTGGACCTGCGATCACCTTGCCACTATCCCTGACCCAAATTTGTGTTTGCAGACTTCCCTCCCAAAACCATGGCTCTCATATCCTCAAGGAGGTGGTCTCTGAAGCCTTACCACAGGACTGGGCCTGCCATCCCCAAGGAAACTGTGCCCATCACAGTTCCCCAAAGCCTCCAAGTTAGGAGAAACCTGCAAGGCCCCTGAGCCCACCCCAATATTGGAAGTGGCTCTGGATGCAAATGCACAGTCTGAAACACCCTGATCACCTACATCCAGTCAGACAACCATATCAATGGTCCTTAGTCAGAAAATTGAACCTGATGGGCACCAAGGACATCATTGGATCCCTAGATTAGGTTGCAAGCATCAATCCTCAGAGGCCTGTTCTTGAATACCAAGTCAGGATACAACATATGTACCCTGAGCCACAAAACAAAACATCTCCTCTCCCAAGATGGAAACTGTGCACATCGACCTGTGCCAAACCCTCAGCGTGGCCCTTAGCCACCAATACATTCTAAGACCTCCCTTGTAACAAACCAGTTTTGGGACACATCTGTAAGAGATTCCAAGTCAACTCAAGGCCTTGGTACTTGGCACCAGAACCACCAAAACGAACCTGTCATGTTCCTCAGCTGCAATGGTCATTGGACGTGTGCTTTCCAGTCATCCATGCGGGAGGGCTCTGCTACGCAAACTTCCACTTGAGGGACCCTGGAGGAAAAAAAAAACAGACTCCTCCTGTCCATTAGAAGGAAACCTTGTTGTTTGGAGCATCTCACAATCCTAAGCGTGGGTAATCCTCCATTGCCTCCTGAAGCCACCCCTCCATTAGTCGTCATCCTAGACACAAACTCCAGTGTGAGCAAATATCTGACATCTGCCCTTACTCAGGTGCTGGATATCTCGTATAAGCTGCTGCACATTGAAACTGACTTCCGCTTGGCACTCAATTTAAGCATAGCTGGTGTTTACAATTGCATTCTCACCCTATTTGTCCCCAAACCCTCTTGATAGGGAATTCTGGATCCATAAGGCAGCATTCTGCCTGCCCCACAGAAAGAAGTGCTTCTTGACTCTGGCCAGAAACCCTACATGAGGATCAATTTACTCGGCCCTGGAGAGAACCCCAATATATAGACTTCTCTGGCCACTAGTGCTGTGTCTGACACAGCCTGAGCCCATACCTCGTGTCAGCCACCCAGAGAGCGGGGCCCATATCCAGCATGTGAGAACGGCCATGGCCCAAATCTGTCATCTCTATGCATCCTTGGTATTCAGGCATCTGTCCCCAGACCTTTGCTGTAATCCCTGCCTATGGGGGAACATGAAGCACAATAGATATTTCCTCCTTCCCCATGGCTGGAAACCTGGCCATTGGAATGTGTGTCCATCCCTCAGGGTGGGAGCCAGAAAATGGACAATGGGACCACGCCCACTCCTGAGGGCCGCCCTGGGCACAAACAGGCATTGTAATGCTCAGCCTGAGCATGCTTCCAAACTAGCCCTCCTAGTTGCACCACCAAGATCCTGCATTGCAGGCCTGGTCTGCCCATAAGCCCAAATCCCAACCCTTGGTGGGATTTTCCAGGCGCCTAGACCCAGAGCCCATCTCTGGAATCCCTGTTTTGGGGCACACCTAAGATGGAAAATAGCAGTCTTCCCATCCCAAAAAATCATCAAAATATTGGGAGCCGCCAGTATCCTTAGAGGAAAAATCTCCCATGGACCCATGAGGCCACAGCTGCATTCTGAGGTCACCCTAGACCCACAATCCAGATATAAAAGCCTGTGCTTCCGCCTTCGGGTCATTCCAGTTACTGTTCCTGACGAGTAGCCTTCCAGGTCTACACATTGCCCTGCGATAACCTAGCCACTAAACCTAACCCGAGTTTGTGTTTGCAGACTTCCCTCCCAGAACCATGGCTCACATGCCTTCCAGGGTGGAGTCTCTGGAGCCACACCACAGGACTGTGCTTGCCATCCCCATGGAAATTGTGCATGTCAGTTAACCAAACCCTCCAGAGTTGGTTGAAACATTCAAGGCCCCTGTGGCCACCCCAATATTGGAGGTTACTCTGGACATAAGTGCGCAGTCTGAAACTCCCTGATCACCTACATCCTGGCAGACACCCAAGTCAACTGTCCTAAGTCTGAATATTGAACCTCTCATGCCCCTGGTACTCATTGGAACCCTAGATTAGGTTGTCGGGCATCTGTCTTCAGAGGCCTGTTCTTGAATAGGAACTTATGATACGGCATGTGGTCCCTGAGCCACAAAACACTACATCTCCTGTCCCCAGAAGGTAACCGTGCTCTTCGACCTGTGTTAAACCCTCAGGGTAGGAGAATCCTGCAGGCACCTTAGCCACCAACACATTCTAAGATCTACCTGGTAAAAAAACCCAGCATTGTAACCCATCTTCAAGAGATTCCATGTCAACCCAAGACCTTGGTGCTTTGCCCCAGAAGCACCGTAAAGAACCTGCATGTTCCGCAGCTGCATTGGTCAATGGAGGTGTGCTTTCCAGGCATCCATGTGGAAGGGCTCTGCTACCCATACTTTTCACATGGGGGGCCCTGCAGAAAACATACCAGACTCTAACTGTCCAGTAGAAAAAACAACCTTGCTGTTTGGAGCATCTCGCATGCATCAGCCTCTTGATGCCACTCCTCCATTTCTCGGTCATCAGAGACAAAAACTCCAGTGTGCATAAACATCTGAAATCCACCTTTACTCAGGTGCTGGATATTTCATTTGTTGGCCACGATAGATACAAACTCTATCATGAGCAGACATCTGACCCTCGCCTGTACTCAGATGCTGGAGATCTCGAAAAAACCACTGCACATTTGAACGGCCATGTTCTCGGCACTGAGATTAAGCATAGATTGTGTTTTATGCCTTCTGTTCTCACACTCCTCGCCTTCAAGTCCCCCATATTGGGAATTTGGGAGCCACAATGCAGCCGTCTGCCTGCCCACCAGAAAAAAGAGGTGCCCTATGGGTCTGCGTGAAACTCCATATAAGGTTCCACCAGCACAGCCCTCTATAGCACCACAATATCATAGGCCACCTTGTGAACTAATGCTCTGTCTGACACAGCTCGAGCCCCGACCTCCTGGTAGCCACCTAGATAGCGGGACCCATATCTGGCAGGTGTGACCTGCCTTGACCTGAGTCCTTCATCTCAAACCAACCTGGTTATTCACGTACCAGTCCCAGAACATAGCTCAAATTACTGTGCATGGGGGAATCTGAAGCACAAAAGAGTACTCCTCCTTCCTCATAGAAGGAAAATTAAATGTTGATATGGTGGTCCAACCCTCATATTGGGATCCAGGTGCATGGAACAAGAGCCAATGCCCACTCAGGATGGGCATCTGGGCACAAACAGGCATTGTGACCCTTACCCTGAGACCCATTTCCAACAAGTCCCCATGGGAGCTGAACCAAAGCCCCACAGAGCCAGGCAGTCAAGCCTCTAGGCCCAAATACTAAGCCTTTGTAGGGTTATCCAGGCACAGGGACCTATAACCCACCTCTGGAATCCCTGTGTTGACGGGAACCCTGAAACAGTAAACCACACTCTCTCCTTCCCAGTGAGACACCAAACTCTTGGGTGCTGGGCAGAATCCCCAGAGAGGTAGAATATTACATGGACACATGAGGACACCCCACCATTCCAAGGCCATCCTAGACACAATCCAGACAGAAAAGCCTTTGCTCCTGCCTCCCAGCCACACGAATTTCAAATCCTGAGGAGCTGCCCTCAGCGTCTGCAGATCGGGGCTGCCATCACCTCCCTCCTAATTGATACACAATTTTGTGTCTGAAGACTTTGGTCCCAGAGCCCTTAACCACATTCCCTGCAGGATGGGGCTGACAGAACCACACTACATCACTGGGCCTGATCTCTGGATGAAATTCTGCCGTCTCAGTTGCACAAATCCTCCAGATTAGGAAAAGCCTGCAAGGCCCCTGAGCCCACCCCAATTTCATAGGCCACTCTGGAAAAAATGCACAGTCTGACACAGCCTGAGCATCTACCTCCAGGAAGACTCACAGGTCAAAGTCCCTAAGTCCGAAGGTTGAGGATGACATGCCCCTACAACCTCATAAGAACCCTAGCCTAGATATTCAGGCCTCTGTGCCCAGAGGCCTGGTCTTGAAATCCAACATATGATCCGACATGTGGTCCCTGAGCCATACAAGAGAACACCTCCTGTCCCGAGAAGGGAACCTGGCTCCTGGGAACTGGGTCTAACCCTCAGGTAGGAGAATCCTGCATGGCCACAGACCCACAACCACATTCTTTTTTTTTATATAGATTTTATTTATTTATTTGACAGAGAGAGATCACAAGTAGGCATAGAGGAAGGCAGAGAGAGAGAGAGAGGAAGAAGCAGGCTCCCTGCTGAGTAGAGAGCCCGATGCGGGACTCAATCCCAGGACCCTGAGATCATGACCTGAGCCGAAGGCAGTGGCTTAGCCCATTGAGCCACCCAGGCACCCTCACCACCACATTCTAAGGTCTCCCTGGACACCAAGCAGCATTGTGACTCATTAGACTGAGAACATCCGTCAACTTAGATCACTTGGAAATTTGAACAAAAACCAGCAGATCAAGCCTGCAATGTTCCTCAGCTGCAATGGTCATGCAAGGAAGACTTCCCAGGCCCCCATTCAGAGACCTCTGCTGTCGAATCTTTCTATATGGGGGACCCTGGAGCCTTGTAAGCGGACTTCCCCTGTCCCACAGTAGGACACCTTGCTGTTTGGAGCAGCTCACAAGGTCCTGCTTGGGAAAATCTCCAAGAATTCTTGAGGCCACCCCACAATTCGTTGACCATCATGGATGCAAACCCAGCGTGAGCAGACATCTGACCCTCGCCCATACTCAGGTGCTGGAAATCTCGAAACAACCACTGCACAATGGAATGGTCCTGTGGTCAGCACTGAGCTTATCCGTGGCTTGTGTTTTCAGACTTCTGTCTTCACACTCCTCGCCTACAAGCCCTCCATATTGGGAATTCTGAAGCCACAGTGCAGCTTTCTGCCTGCCCACCAGAAAGAAGAAGTGCCCTATGGGTCTTCGCAGAAACCCACATGAGGATCCTCCTGCACGGCCCTCAATGGCACCCCAATATAATAGACCGACCTCTGCATAAATTGTCTGTCTGACACCGCCTGATCCCCTACCTCCTGTCAGCCACCCAGATAGTGGGCCCCATATCCTCCAGGTGGGTCCAACCTTGGCCCGAGGCCATCATCTTGAAGCAACCTGGATATTCAGGTACCTGTCCCAGACTTAGCTCAAATTCCTGCCCATAGGGGACTCGGAAGCACAGAAGAGTGCTCCTCCTTCCCCATGGCCAGAAAACTGAATGTTGAGATGGCTGTACAACCCTGAGTGGGAACCAGGTGTATGGTCCATGAGACCACGCCTACACAGGATGGGCAGCTGGGCACAAACAGGCATTGTGACCCTCAGAATGAGACCCCTTTCCAAAGATCCCCCTTGGGATCTGGACCAGGAACCCAAATCGAAGCTTTGGTTAAGTTTTCCCAGTGTCTGGACCCAGAACCCATCTCTGGAATCCCTGTTTGGACAGGATTCCAGAGATGGAATACAGTCTTTTCCTCTTCCTCAGAAAGAAATCAAACTCTTGTGTGCCAAGCAGAATCACCAGAGTGGAAGAATATCCCATGGACACATGAGATCACCCCTCCATTTAGTGGCCATCCTAGACACACAATCCAGACAGAAAAGCCTGTGCTCCTCCCTCCCAGCCACCTGAATTTCAAATCCCGAGGAGCTTCCCTCAGGGTCTTCAGATTCGGACTGCCATCACCTCACTCCTATCTCTTATCTGAGGTTGTGTCTAAAGTCTTTGGTCCCAAAGTCCTGACACACATGACCTCCAGGATGGGGCCTCGAGAAACACATGACATCACTGGCCCTGCTCTCCTGAGGAAACCCTGCCCATCTCAGTTTCCCAAAATGTCCAGATTAGGAGAAAACTGCAAGGCCCCTGACTGCACCCCAATTTCATAGGTCACTCTGGAAAAAGTGCACAGCCTGACACAGCTTCAGCACCTACCTCCAGGATGACATGCAGGCCAATGGCACTTAGTCCGAAGATTGAAACTTCCATGGCCCTAAAACCTCATCAGAACCCTAGCTTATGTTTTGAGGTCTCTCTCCCTAGAGGTCTGTTCTGGAAATTCAAGCATATGGTCCAACCTGTGGTCCGTGAGCCATACAAGAGCACACCTCCTGTCCCAAGAAGGAAACCTGGCTCCTGGGTACTGGGTCTAATCCTAAGGATAGAGAATCCTCAATGGTCAGAGAGCCGCCACCACATACTAAGGTCTCCCTGGACACCAAGCAGCATTGGGTCCTGTTAGACTGAGAACTTCCATCAACGCAAATCACTTGAAACTTGGAATCAGTGTCATTGGTTCAAGCTTACCCTGTTCCTCAGCTGCAATGGTAACACGAGATTGGCTTCCCAGGCCTCCATTCAGAGAGCATTGCTATCGAATCTTCCATATGGGGGACCCTGGAGCCCTGTAAGAAGACTTCTGCTGTCCCTTAGTAGGACACCTTGATGTTTGGAGCAGCTCACAAGCTCCAGCTTGGAAAAACCTCCAAGAATTCTTGAGGCCTCCCCACCATTTGTTGGCCATCATGGATACAAACTCCAGCGTGAGCAGACATCTGCCCCTCGCCCAGGTGCTGGAGATCTCAAAACAACTGCTGTACATTGGAATAAACATGTGCTCGGCACTGAGCGTAACCGTAGCTTATGTTTTCATACTTCTGTCCTCACACTCCTCGCCTGCAAACCCTCCAACATGGATATTCTGGAGCCGTAATGCAGCCATCTGCCTGCTCACCAGATAGAAGAAGTGAAGAAAGGGTCTGTGCAAAAATCCCCCATGAGGATCCAGTTGCACAGCTCTCAAAAGCACCCCAATATCATAGGCCGAACTCTCCACGAATGTTCTGTCTGACACAGCTCGAGCCCGAGCTCCTGACAGCCACCCAGAAAGCAGGCCTCATTTTCTGCAGGTGGGTCCTGCCTTGGCCCGAGGACCTCATCTCAAAGTGAACTGGGTATTCAGGCACCTGTCCCAGAACTTAGCTCAAATTCCAGCCCATGGGGGAACCTGAAGCATAAAAAAGTACACCTCCTTCCCCATGGCAGGAAAACTGAATGTTGAGATGGCAGTCCAACCCTCAGAGTGGGAGCCAAGTGCATAGCCCATGAGGTCACACCCACTCAGCATGGGCATCTGGGCAAAAACAGGCATTGTGACCCTCAGAATGAGACCCATTTCCAACAAGAACACTCGGGAGCTGTACCAGGAAAACATAGAGCAGGACCCTAGGCCCAAATCCTAAGCCTTGTTGCGGTGATCCAGGCTCCAGAACCCAGGACCCATCTTTGGAATGGCTGTTTGGACAGGATCCCTGACTCAGAAAACTGCGCTCCTCCCATCCCCCGGAAATACACCAAACTCTTGGGTGCCGAGCAGAATTCCCAGAGAGGTAGAATCTCACATGGACCCATGAGGCCACCCCTCCATTTCGTGGCCATCATAGACAAACAAGTCAGACAGAAAAGACTGTGCTCCTGCCTCACAGCCGTCCGAATTTCATATCTGGAGATGCTTAGCTCAGGGTCTGCAGATTGGGTCTGCCATCACCTCGAGCTTAACTCTTACCCGAGTTTGTGTCTGAAGACTTTGGACCCAGAGTCCTGACCCATATGCCCTCCAGGATGGGGCCTCCAGGAACACACAACAGCACTGAGCCAGCTCTCCCAAGGAATGTCAGCCTGTCTCAGTTTCCCAACCCACCAGATTAAGAGAAAATTGCAAGGCCCCTAATACCACCCCAATTCCATAGGAAGCTCCAGAAAAAATGCATAGTCTGACACAGCCTCAGAATATACCTCCAGGAAGACACCCAGGTCAATGGGAAGGGATGAAATGGCCTAACCCATGGCAGGTTCGATGTGCTGGGTGTGAAGCCAACTGTCTCAATGTCTCTCACAAGGTCTGGGCTCAGGCTATGTAAGACAGAGCATAGTGTTTAGGGTACCCTATGCAATTGGGGTGTTGCCGAGGGCTGAGCAGGTTGATTTTCATTTGGGGTTTCTGAGCAATGCCATAGACAATGTCTTTCTTTGGGGGGCAGGCAGAGTGCTTAGTTCTGGAACCAGAATTCCCAATCATGAGGGCTTTTGGGCCAGGAGTGCTAGGGTAGAGTCTGAAAACAAAAGATATGGTAAGGTTGGGAGCAGGCCCACTCTGCAAAGGCTGAAAGGAAATCTCATGCATCTGAAGTCAGGCTGAGGATCAGACCTTGGCTGAGGTTGGATTGTGCCCTTGATGGCACCTTCATGAAGCAGGTGCCTCATGAGGCCAACGAAGTTTTCCCACACTGAGTTTGGAGGTTGCCACAAACCACAAGGTTTCCTTCTGCGAGACAGTCGAGTCCTGTTGGATTGCTCCAGTACATACCATACGGAAGGACTGAAGAGGAGGGTTCAAAGGATGGAACCCTGAACAGCATGCCTCGCATTCCCATTGGCCATTAACAACAAGATATGTTTGATCTGCTGGCTCTGGGGCAAGCTAACCAGCGGGCTGAGTTGAAATGGCCTCTCCTGAGGATGCGTCATAATGTGGGTTTCTGTCCATGGAGACCTTGGAATGTGATGGTTGTACTGTGGCCCTGCGGAATTCTCCGACCAGAAGGGTTTGATACAGATCCAGTAAGAAAGCACTCCATGTGGAGACGAGAAATGTTTGGTTTGGAGCCTCAGAAAAACCTAATATGCTGGTATACGAAACCAGTCCTCTGAGGACAGACACATGAAAACTAAAGCTAAGGTTCAGATTAGGGCCTAAGGGCCTGTCCATTTCAAACTTCTGTCTCTGGGGACACTGTCTAAGAGTCTAAGTGGTGATAATGGCTCAGCTGGTGTCAGAGTGCCCCTTTTAGTCCAGGGCAGCCTACACTATCAGGATGGCCTCAGGGGCCTTGGAGCTTTTCCCTAACCTGTAGGGTTGTGGTCAATGGATTGGGCACACTTTCCTTGGAGAGGGCAGGCACAATCTTTCGCTGTGGCTCCAGATGCCCTAGCCTGGAGGGTGTGTGGGTCCAGGCTGTGGGCACAGAAGTCTGAAAACACAAACTCAGCTTATGAGTGGCGCCGAGGATATGGCAGGCCGGATGTACAGATAGAGAGTGAGCTCCTTGGCTTGTGAATCAAGGGCGAGATTCCTTCAGGCTTTTGTCTCTGGATGCGTCCAGGATAACCGTGGATTGTAGGGGGTGGCCTCAGGGACTGTGGACGAGTATCCCTCTCTGGGGATTTGTCCCAGCTAACAGGAGTTTGGGGTCATTTTGTGGGAAGGGTGAAGTCCTGTTGTCTGGCTCATGTGTCTCTCCAATAAAGTGAATCCAGAGCAGAGCCCCAGGTACGGGGGGGAGACTGGAAAACTCAAACACTGGTGAGGATTGGGTGTATAGGGGCTTGGCACGCCCCATATGGGGGCTCTTGGTCAAGGCCCTGACAGGCCTTTCTTTGATATTGGGCTCATGCTGAGGGTCACAGAGTGAATTTGTGCCCAAGGCAGCACTCAAGTTTGGGCGTGGTTTCAGGGGAAATGAAGGTTTCTCCCACCCTGAAGGTGTGACTCCATGCCAAGAGCATGCCTTACAGCCATGGAGAAGAAGGAGTTCTGATTTGTGCTTCAGATGCCCAACTGTGTGGGGAATTGATATAATATCTGGGTTTAGATATCTGAAAAACAAGGTTAGGAAGAGATAACGGCATAAGACCATGGATGTCAGAAGTGCTAGGTGTGTGGCCAGCTGTCTCCTTGCCTGTCTGGACGTCTGGCATCAGGCTGTGAAAGGCAGAGCATTAGTGCCCAGAGCAGCCTATCAAATCTGAGTGCCGTCGAGGCAAGAGCAGGTTGATCCTCATCTGGGTTTTATGGAGAGCCCCACAGGAAACGTTTTCTACCGGTGGGCAGTCACTGGGCTGGCTTGTGGTTCTGCAATTCCTACTCTGGAGGGATTGTTTGCCAGGAGTGTGAGGAAGGATGTCTGAAAACACAAGCTAACGTGAGGTTTGGGACCGAGGGCATGGCAGGCCACTCTGCAGAGGCTGAATCAAGATCTCCTGCATTGAGGTCATGTCAACTATGAGACGTGCTTTAAGCTAGAGTTTTTGTCCATGATGGCCTCTCCCTGAAGGATGTGGGGGGCTTCGTAGGGCCGGCAGGTTTCCCTACGATGGGATTTGTGAACTACTTCAAACCTCAAGGTTTCCTTCTGCACGACAGTCGAGTCCTATTGTATGGTTCCAGGAGGCCCCATACGGAAAGACTCGAGAGCAGGTGTCTAAGCATGGATTCCTGGGAACGCCACCTCATATTCCCACTCTTTAGTCAGGACAAGGCAGGCTCAATCTGCGGGCTCTTGGGTGAGCTACCCAGAGAGGTGAGTGGAAATGGACTCTCCTGAAGATGAGTTCTACTGTGGGTAGGTGGCCTGGATGACCTAGAAATGTGGAGGTGGCTAAGGGTCTCTGCAGGATTTTCCAACCTGAGGTGTTTGACACGGCTCCAACAAAGAAGCTTTCCATGTGGAGAAGAGAGGTGTTCTGTTCAGTGCCTCAGAAAATCCCCATATGCTGTTCCTCGAACCAAAGCCTCTGAGGAGTGACACCAGGAAAACAAAGCAAGAGTTGAGATTAGGGCCTAAGGGCCTGACCGGCTCAACCTTCTGTCTCTGTGGACATCTGTGTGCATGCCTTCGTGGACGTAGCTGCACAGCTTGCATCAGAATGCCCCTGTGTGTCCAGGGAGGCTTACAGTAGTGGGATGTCCTCGGGGGCCTTGAGGTTTCTCTTATTCTGGAGTTGTGTGGCCAAAGGAATGGAAACAGTTTCCAGGAGAGAGCAGGCGCGGTCCTGTGGTATGGCTCAAAGGACCCAGCTTAGAAGCTGTGTTTGCCAGGGCTGTGGGGACAGATGTCTGAAAAAACAAACTTGGCTCAGGTATGGGCCAAGGTAATGGCAAGCCTGATCTCTAGTCCACGAGGGGAGATACTCTCGATATCAAAGGAGGGCAAGTGGAAGGCAGTCGCTTAGGCTTTTGTTATCTGGATGTTGCGTTCAAAATGGCTGTTCAGGTAGGGGTTGCTTCAGGGGACCAGGAAGAGCCTTCCTCTCGGGGGATTGTCCAAGTTACAAAGTGCTTGGATTCATTCTGTGGGAAGGGAAGAGTACTGTATTCTGCCACAGGTGACCCCTCAGTATAGGAATTCTAGAGCACAGAAGTGGGTTCCCTCAACTGGAATACCCACCATCTAGTAGGGCTGGGTGCCTATGGGCAAGGCATGCCACATATGCGGGCTCTTGGTCCAGTCACTGAGAGGCGTTACTTGAATAAGGTACTCACGCTGAGGGTCACAATGTGTGTTTGTGCCCAAGAAGGCCCTCACGCATGGCCGTGGCCTCATGGGCCATGCCGTTTATCCTACAATGAAGGTTTGACTCACTGCCAGCAGCAAGGTTTCTTGCCATGGGGAAGGAGGGATTCTGACTTAAGCTTCTGGTTCGCCCCTGTGCAGGGATTGGAGATAAGGTCTAGGTTCCGATGACTGAAAACCCAGGTTGGGAATGGATGGTGGCCTAAGGCAGTGGCGGGTCAAATGTGCTGGGTGTGCAGCCAGCTGTGTCGGTGTCTGTTGGAAGGTCTGGGCTCAGGCTATTTGTGACAGAGCATCACTGTTTAAGGTAGCCTTATTAATTGGGGTGTTGCCGAGGGCCAAGCAGTGTGATCCTCATTTGGGGTTTCTGGGCAGCGCCATAGACAATGTTTTTCTCCTGGGAGGCAGGCACAGTGCTTTATTGTGGCCCCAGAATTCCCAGTAGGGAGGGTTTGTGGGCCAGGAGTGTGAGGACGGAAGTCTGAAAACACAAGCTAGGGTGAGGATTGGAGCCAAGGGCAGAGCAGGCCTACTCTGGCGAGGCTGAATCAAAATCCCGTGCATCTGAAGTCTGGCTGAGGATCAGACGTTGGCTGAGGCTGGAGTTTGTGTCCATAATGGCACCTTCATGAAGTGGGGGCCTCATGATGCCAAAGAAGTTTTCCACGCTGAGTTTGGAGGTTGCCCCAAACCACAAGGTTTCCTTCTGCGGGACACTCAAGTCCTGTTGGATGGCTCCACGACATAACATACGGAAAGACTGGAGAGCAGGGTTCCAAGGATGGATCCCTGAACAGCATGCGTCGCATTCCCATTGGCCATTAGCGAGAAGATATGTTTGAACTGCTGGCTCTGGGGCACGTTACCCAAAGGGCTGGGTTGAAATGGCCTCTCCTGAGGATGCGTCATAATGTGCGTTTGTGTCCATGGAGACCTTGGATGTGCAGGTTGTTCAGTGGCCCTGCAGAACTCTTCTATGTGAAGGGTTTGATACAGCTCCAGTAAGAATGCTCCCCATGTGGAGACGAGAGAGGTTTCGTTTGGTGCCTTAGAAAAACCTAATATGCTGATACGAAACCAGTCATCTGAGGACGGACACATGGAAACCAAAGCTAAGGTTCAGATTAGGGCCTGGGGGACTGTCCATTTCAACCTTCTGTCTCTGGGGACACTGTCTGAGAGTCTAAGTGGAGATAGTTGTTCCACTGGTGTCAGAGAGCCCCTCTTAGTCCAGGGTGGCCTACACTATGGATGGCCTCAGGGGCCTTGGAGCTTTTCCCTAAACTGTAGTGTTGTGGTCAATGGATTGGGCACACTTTCCTTGGAGAGGGCAGGCCCAATCTTTCGCTGTGGCTCCAGAGGCCCTATCCTGGAGGTTGTGTGGGTACAGGCTGTGGGCACAGAAGTCTGAAAACACAAACTCAGCTTATGAGTGGCGCCTAGGGTATGGCAGGCCGGATGTACAGCCCGAGAGGGAGCTCCTGGGCCTCTGAAACAAGGGCGAGTGGGAGGCGTTCCTTCAGGCTTTTGTCTCTGGATGTTGTGTCCGGGATAGCCGTGGATTGGAGGGGTGGCCTAAGAGACTGTGGACGAGTATCCCTCTCTGTGGTTTTGTCCCAGATCCCAATAGTTTGGGGTCATTTTGTGTGAAGGGTGGAGTCGTGTTGTCTGGCTCATGTGTCTCTCCAAGAAAGGGATTCCAGAGCAGAGCCCCAGGTACCAGCGGGGTGACTGGAAAACTCAAACACTGGTGATGATTGGGTGCATAGGGGCTTGGCAAGCCCCATATGCGGGCTCTTGGTCCAGGCCCTGACAGGCCTTTCTTTGACATGGGGCTCATGCTGAGGGTCACAGTGTGAATTTGTGCCCAAGCAGCACTCAAGTTTGGGCGTGGCATCAGGGGCCATAAAGGTTTCTCCCACCCTGAAGGTGTGACTCCATGCGAAGAGCAAGCTTTACAGCCATGGGGAAGGAGGAGTTCTGTTTTGTGCTTGCGATACCCAGCTGTGTAGAGAATTGATATAATGTCTAGGTTCAGATATCTGAAAACCAAGGTTAGGAAGAGGTGACGGCATAAGGCCATGGCGTGTCCGAAGTGCTGGGTGTGCGGCCAGCTGTCTCCTTGTCTGTCTGGACGTCTGGCTTCAGGCTGTGTCAGACAGAGCATGAGTGCCCAGAGCAGCCTATCCAGTTCGGGTACCGTCCAGGCCCTAGCAGGTTGATCCTCATCTGGGTATTCTGGAGAGCCCCAAAGGGAAACGTTTTTCTTCCGTTCGGCAGACACTGGGCTGGGTTGTGGTTCTGGAGTTCCTAGTCTGGAGGGGTTGTTTGCCAGGAGTGTGAAGAGGAAGTCTGAAAACACAAGCTGGCGTGAGGTTTGGGACCGAGGGCACGGCAGGCCCACTCTGCAGAGGCTGAATCGAGACCTCCTGCACTGAGGTCAAGTCAACTATGAGACGTGACTCAGGCTAGAGTTTTTGTCCAGCATGGCCTCTTCATGAAGGATCTGGGGGCTTCATGAGGCCAGGGAGGTTTTCCAACGATGGGATTTGTGAACTACTCCAAACCTCAACGTTTCCTTCTGCACGACAGTCGAGTCCTATTGGATGGTTCCAGGAGGCCCCATACGGAAAGACTCGAGAGCAGGTGTATAAGCATGGATGCCTGGGAACGCCACCTCATATTCCCACTCTTTATTCAGGACAAGGCAGGCTCAAGGTGCGGGCTCCTGGGTGAGCTACCCAGAGGGGAGATTTGAAATGGACTCTCCTGAAGATGAGTCCTACTGTGGCTTGGTGGCCTGGGAGACCTTGGAATGTGGAGGTGGCTCGGGGACTCTGCAGGATTCTCCAACCTGAGGTGTTTGTCCCGGCTTCAACAAGGAAGCTTCCCATGCGGAGACAAGAGGAGATCTGTTCAGTGCCTCAGGAAAGCCCCATATCCTGTTCTTCGAACCAAAGCCTCTGAGGAGTGATACCTGGAAACCAAAGCAAGATTTGAGATTAGGGCCTAAGGGACTGTCTGGCTCAACCTTCTATCTCTGTGGATATCTGTGTGCATGCCTTCGTGGAGGTAGTTGCTCAGCTTGTGTCCGAATGCCCCGGTGTGTCCAGGGAGGCTCCCAGTAGTGGGATGTCCACGGGGGCCTTGAGGTTTCTCATATTCTGGAGGTGTGTGGCCAAGGGAATGGACACAGTTTCCCAGGAGAGAGCAGGCACGGTCCTGTGCTATGGCTCCAGAGAACCCAGCCTAGAGGCTGTGTTTGCCAGGGCTGTGGGGACAATTGTCTGAAAAAGCATACTTGGTTCAGCTATGGGCCAAGGTAATGGCAGGCCTGATCTCCAGTCCGTGAGGGGAGTTCCTCTGGATATCAGAGGAGGGCAAGTGGGAGGCAGTCGCTCAGGCTTTTGTCTCTGGGTGTTGCGTTCACAGTGGCCGTTCAGGGTAGGGGTTGCCTCAGGGGCCGAGGAAGAGCCATCCTCTCGGGGGATTGTCCAAGCTCCCAAGTGTTTGGGTTCATTCTGTGGGAAGGGAAGAGTACTGTTTTCTGCCACAGGGGACCCACCAGGAGAGGGACACACTTCATGATGGCACCTTCATGAAGTGGGGGCCTCATGAGGCCAAGGAAGTGTTCCCACGCTGAGTTTGGAGGTTGCTCCAAACCAAAAGGATTCTTTCTTCGGGACATTCTAGTCCTGTTGCATGGCTCCAGGACATACAATACAGAAGGACTGGAGAGCAGGGTTCGAAGGATGGATCCCTGTACAGCATGCCTCGTATTCCCACTGGCCATTAGCTACAAGATATGTTTGATCTGCTGTCTCTGAGGCACGCTACCCAGGGAAATGAGTTGAAATGGCCTCTCCTGAGGATGCGTCATAATGTGCGTTTGGGTCCATGGAGACCGTGGAATGTGCTGGTTGTTCAGTGGCCCTGCGGAACTCTCCTACCTGAAGGGTTTGATACATCCCCAGTAAGAAAGCTCCCCATGTGGAGACGAGAGAGGATTGGTTTGGTGCCTCAGAAAAGCCCCGTGTGCTGGTCTACGAAAACAGTCCTCTGAGGATGGACACATGGAAACCAAACCTAAGGTTCAGATTAGGGCCTGGGGACCTGTCCATTTCAACCTTCTGTCTCTGGGGACACTGTCTGAGTGTCTAAGTGGAGATAGTTGCTCCGCTGGTGTCAGAGAGCCCCTCTTAGTCCAGGGTGGGCTACACTATTGATGGCCTCAGGGGCCTTGGAGCTTTTTCCTAACCTGTAGGGTTGTGCTCAATGGATTGGGCACACTTTCCTTGGAGAGGGCAGGCACAATCTTTTGCTGTGGCACCAGAGGCCCTATCCTGGATGTTGTGTGGGTCCAGGCTGTTGGTACAGAAGTCTGAAAACACAAACTCAGCTTATGAGTGGTCGCCTAGGGTATGGCAGGCCGGATGTACAGCCTGAGAGGGAGCTCCCGGGCCTCTGAAGAAGAGCGAGTGGGAGGCGTTCCTTCAGGCTTTTGTCTCTGGATGTTGTGTCCGGGATAGCCGTGGACTCGAGGGGTGGCCTCAGGGACTGTGGACGAGTATCCCTCTCTGGGGATTTGTCCCAGCTCCCAAGAGTTTGGGGTCATTTTGTGTGAAGGGTGGAGTCGTGTTGTCTGGCTCATGGGTCTCTCCAAGAAAGGGATTCCAGAGCAGAGCCCCAGGTACGGGCGGGGAGACTGGAAAACTCAAACCCTGGTGAGGATTGGGTGCATAGGGGCTTGGCAAGCCCCTTATGCGGGCTCTTTGTCCAGGCCCTTACAGGCCTTTCTTTGACATGGGGCTCATGCTGAGGGTCACAGTGTGAATTTGTGCCCAAGCAGCAATCAAGTTTGGGCGTGGCACCACGGGCCATGAAGGATTCTCCCACCCTGAATGTGTGACTCCATGCCAAGAGCAGCTTCACAGCCATGGGGAAGGAGGAGTTCTGTTTTGTGCTTGCGATACCCAGCTGTGTGGAGAATTGATATGATGTCTAGGTTCAGATATCTGAAAACCAAGGTTAGGAAGAGGTGACGGCATAAGGCCATGGCGTGTCCGAAGTGCTGGGTGTGCGGCCAGCTGTCTCCTTGTCTGTCTGGACGTCTGGCTTCAGGCTGTGTCAGACAGAGCATGAGTGCCCAGAGCAGCCTATCCAGTTCGGGTACCGTCGAGGCCCTAGCAGGTTGATACTCATCTGGGTTTTCTGGATATCGCCACAGGGAAAAGTTTTTCTTCCGTTCGGCAGACACTGGGCTGGGTTGTGGTTCTGGAGTTCCTAGTCCGGAGGGCTTGTTTGCCAGGAGTGTGAGGAAGGAAGTCTGAAAACACAAGCTAGCATGAGGTTTGGGACCGAGGGCACGGCAGGCCCACTCTGCAGAGGCTGAATCGAGATCTCCTGCACTGAGGTCATGTCAACTATGAGATATGACACAGGCTAGAGTTTTTGTCAAGCATGGCCTCTTCCTGAGGGGTGTGGGGGCTTCATGAGGCCAGGGAGGTTTGCCTACGAAGGGATTTGTGAACTACTCCACACCTCAAGGTTTCCTTCTGCACGACAGTCGAGTCTTATTGGATGGTTCCAGGGTCCCCATACGGAAAGACTCGAGAGCAGGTGTATAAGCATGGATGCCTGGGAACGCCACCTCATATTCCCACTCTTTATTCAGGACAAGGCAGGCTCAATCTGCGGGCTCCTGGGTGAGCTACCCAGAGGGGAGATTTGAAATGGACTCTCCTGAAGATGAGTCCTACTGTGGCTTGGTGGCCTGGGAGACCTTGGAATGTGGAGGTGGCTCAGGGACTCTGCAGGATTCTCCAACCTGAGGTGTTTGACACGGCTCCAACAAGGAAGCTTCCCATGTGGAGACGAGAGGAGTTCTGTTCAGTGCTTCAGGAAAGCCCCATATCCTGTTCTTCGAACCAAAGCCTCTGAGGAGTGACACCTGGAAACCAAAGCAAGAGTTGAGATTACGGCCTAAGGGCCTGTCCGGCTCAACCTTCTATCTCTGTTGACATCTGTGTGCATGCCTTCGTGGAGGTAGCTGCTCAGCTTGTGTCCGAATGCCCCTGTGTGTCCAGGGAGGCTCCCAGTAGTGCGATGTTTTCGGGGGCCTTGAGGTTTCTCATATTCTGGAGGTGTGTGGCCAAAGGAATGGATACAGTTTCCCAGGAGAGAGCAGGCACGGTCCTGTGGTATGGCTCCAGAGGACCCAGCCTAGAGGCTGTGTTTGCCAGGGCTGTGGGGACAGATGTCTGAAAAAGCAAACGTGGCTCAGCTAGGGGCCAAGGTAATGGCAGGCCTGATCTCCAGTCCTTGAGGGGAGATCCTCTTGATATCATAGGAGGGCTTGTGGGAGGCAGTCACTCAGTCTTTTGTCTCTGGCTGTTGCATTCACAGTGTCCGGTCAGGGTAGGGGTTGCCTCTGGGCCAAGGAAGAGCCTTCCTCTCGGGGGATTATCCAAGCTCCCAAGTGTTTGGGTTCATTCTGTGGGAAGGGAAGAGTATTGTTTTCTGCCACATGGGACCCCCAGGAGAGGGACTCTAGAGCACAGCAGTGGGTTCCCTCAACTGGTATACACACCATCAAGTTAGTCCTGGGTGCCTATGGCCATGGCAAGGACTATATGCACGATCTTCGTCCAGAACGTGACAGGCCCTTCTTTGACATAGGGCTCATGCTGCGGGTCACAGTGTGAATTTGTGCCCAAGCAGCACTCATGTTTGGCGTGCCATCAGGTGACATGAAGGGTTCTCCCACGTGAAGGTGTGACTCCATGCGAAGAACAAGCATTACAGCCATGTGGAAGGCAGAGTTCTGATTTGTGATTCCGATACATAAACTCAGCTTTGTTTGGGGACGTCGGTATGGCAGGCCCAATCTACAAACAATGAGAACAACTCATGAAGATTTGAATATAGAGCGAATCTGAGGCGATTGCTCAGGCATTTGTCTCTGGAATTTGTATCAGCGAAGGCCGTGGAATGTCGGGGATGCCTCATGGGCCATGGACGAATCTTTCTCTCTGAGGATTTCGCACGATTCCCAATTGTTTTTCGTCAATCTCTGCGATGGGAGGACTCCTTTCAGTATTGTTACCTCAGGTGTCCCACCAAAAGAGGAATTCCAAAGCAAAGCCGTGGGGACGACTGAAGGGACAACCCGAACTATGGTTCAAAATTGGGGCCTAGGGGCATGCCAAGCACAATATGCTATCTATTCATCCAACCAGTGAGAGGCCTTACTTGAGGACTGGGCTCAGGTTGAGGGTCACAATGTGTGGTTTTGACCAATGTTGCCTGCGAGCATGGGCGGGGCCTCATGGGCCACACTGGTTTCAAATACACTGAAAGTTGGACAACATGCACCACAAGGTTTCTTGCCATGGGGAAGGAGTTCTGATTTCTGCATCACGTTCAACCCTGGGCAGTGAATGGAGATAAGGTCTAGATTCTGAAGTCTAATAACCGAAGTTGGGAAGAGATGACGACAAAAGGCCATGGCGGCTCGATGTTCTCAGTGTGCGGCCAGCTGTCTGGGTGGGGCCAGGAGGTCCAGAATCAGGCTGTGTCAGAAAGGGCATTAGTGCCCTAGTCAGCCTATGTATTTGGGGTACAGCCAAGATAGGTGCAGGTTGATCCTCATTTGGGGTTACTGGGTAGCCCCAGAGGGCAATGCTTTTCTTCTGGAGGGCAGGCAGAGTGCTGCATTGTAGTTCTGGATTGCCAAACTGGAGGGCTTGTGGGCCAGTAGTCTGAGGACAGAAGTCTGAGAACACAAGCTAGGCTTAGGTTTCTGGGTGAGGACATGGCAGGCATAATCTACAGACCGGAATTGATATCTCTTGCATCTGAAGTCAGGGCGAGGATCAGACGATCACTCAGTTTGGAGTTTCTGTCCACGATGGGCCCTTCATGAAGGGGGAGCATCATGAGGCCATGGGGGTTTTCCCAGGATGGGATTTGTAGGAAGCTCCAAACTGCAAAGTGTCTTCTGCGGGACAATTGAGACCTGTTGTTTGGCTCCAGGCCAATGATTCTGAGCAGGGTTCTAAGGATGGATGGCTGGGTAGCCCACCTCGCATTCCAATTGTCTCCTAGCAACAAGACAGGTTAGGTCTGCTGGATCTGGGGGAGCAACCGAGGAGGCTGAGTTGAAATGGACTCTCCTGGGGATGGGTCCTAATGTGCTTTTGTGTGTATGGAGACCTTGGAATGAAGCGGTGGCACTGGGGCCCTGAAGGGCTCTCCTAAACAGAGGCTTTGACACAGCTCCAACGTGCAAGTTTCCCATGTGCAGATGAGATGTTTTCTGATGGTGAGTCAAAAAAAAGCCATTCCTGGTTTTGAAATTCAGGCGTCTGAGGAGAGATGCCTGGAAACCAAAGCAATGTATCTGATTAGTGCCTAGGGGCCTGTTCTTTCCTTTTTACCTCTGGGAACATTTGTCAATGGGTCTGAGTGCAGGTAGGTGATCAGATGGGCTCAGATTGCTCCTGTTGTTCCTGGGAAGCCGCCACTATTGAGATATGTCAGGGACTCTGGAGGTTTATCCTATTAGAAGGGTTGTGGCCATTGGAATGGGCACACACAAATTCCCTTGGAGAGGGCAAGTACAGTCCTCAGGTTTGGCTCCAGGGGCCTGAGCCTGTTGGTTGTGTAGGCCAGGGCTGTTTGGACAGTTGTCTGAAAACACAACTTCGGCTTATGTTTCGGGTCATAGGTATGGCAGGACTGATCTACAAACCATGAGGAGAACTCTTCGAGATTTGAAAAAAGGGCGAGTGTGAGGCTCTTGCTCAAGTTTTCGTCTCTGGATATTGTGTCACTCATGGTCGTGAAATTTCTGGGTGACTTCATGGGAAATGGACGAGTCTTACTCTCTGGTGGTTTGCCCCGTCCAAAGAGTTTGAGGTCATTCTGTGGGATGGAAGAAGTCCGTTTTTTTTTTTGTTGTTGTTGTTTTCTTTTTTAACCGCAGGTGTCCCACCAAATGAGGGATTCCAGAGCAGAGCCCTGGGGAAGGGCGACTGGACAATCAGAAATCTGGTTAAAATTGGGGCCTAGGGACATGTCAAGACCATTATGGCATCTAATGGTCAAGCCACTGAGAGGACTTACTAGAGGACAAGACTCATGCTGAGGGTCACAATGCGTGTTTATGCCCTCGTCGCACTCAAGAATGGGCGAGGCCTCAGGGTGAATGCTGGTTTCTCCTACACTGAACATTGGACAACGTGCCAACCACAAGGGTTCTTGCCATGGGTAAGGAGGAGTTCTGATTTGTGCATCACACTCACACCTGGGCAGTGATTGGAGATAAGGTCTCGGTTCTGAAGCCTGAAAACTGAGATAGGGAAGAGATGATGACCTAAGGCCATGGCGGGTCTTATGTGCTCAGGGTGCGGTCAGCTTCTGGGATTGGTCAGGAGGTCCGGGCTCAGGTTTTGTCTCACAGTGCATTAGTGCCCAGGTTAGACTATATAATTTGGGTAAAGTCGAGTGCTGTGTAGGTTTATCCTCATTGAAGGTGCCTGGGCAGCTCATTAGGCAATAATTTTTTTTTTAGAGATCAGGAAGAGTGCTGCATTGTGGGCCCGGAATTGCCAAACCTGAGGGCTTCGGGACCAAGAGTGTGAGGACGGAAGTCTAAGAAGAAAAGCTAGACTTGCGTTTCAGGACGAGGGCACGGCAGGTACCTCCTATAGATCTGAACCAATATCTTATGCATTTGAAGTCAGGTCGAGGATCAGACGTTGGCTCAGTTTGGAGTTTCCGTGCGTGAAGGCCCCTTTATGAAGGGAGCGGAATCTCGAGGCCATTGAGGTTTTACAAGTTGGGAGTTGTGGGATGCCCCCTTCAAGGATTCCTTCTGGCGGACAATTGAGAGCTGTTGGACAGCTCCAGGACATCCCATATGGAATGACTCCAGAGCACCGTTCGAAGATGGATGACTTGGAAGCCCGCCTCGCATTCCAATTGTCTCCTAGCAACAAGAAAGTTTAGATCTGATGGCTCTGCGGGAGCAACCGGGGTGGCCGAGTTGAAATGGACTTTCTGAGGATGGGTCCTAAAGTGTTTTTGTTTCCATGAGGGCCTTGGAATGGATCAGTGGCACCGGGAACTTGAAGTACTCTCCTAAGTTTTTGACATAGCTCCCATGCACATGTTTCCTTGTGGAGACGAGATGAGTTCTGATGGGAGCCTCAGGAAAACCCCTATGCTCGTATTGGAATCAGGCTTTTGAGGAGACATGCCTGTAAACCAAGAAAAGGGATCCTATTATGGCCTAGGGTCCTCTCTGGTTCAATAATCTTCTCCTGGGGACATCCATCTATGGTATGAGTGGAGGTAGATTATCAGCTGGTGTCAGATAGCCCTTGTTTGTTCCGGTCGAACTACACTATTGGGATGGCCTCAGGGACTTTGGAGGTTTCTCCTAATTTGTACGATTATGGACCATGGAATGGGCAGAATTCCCATGGATTGGTAGGCACAGTCCTAATGTGTGGCTCCAGGGTCCCCAGCCTGGAGAGTGTGTGGCCCAAGACTTTGAGGACAGAAGTCTGAAAACACAAATTCAGCTTAGGTTTGGGGACGTAGGTATGGCAGGCCCGATCTACAAATCTTGAGAAAAACTCTTCAGGATATGAAGAAAGGGCGAGTCTGAGGCGCTTGCTCAGGCTTTTGTCTCTGGATTTTGTTTCAGCGATGGCTGTTGAATGTCGGGGAGGCCTCATGGGCCATGGACGAATCTTCCTCTCTGAGGATTTGCCCCGATTCCCAATCGTTTTTCGTCAATCCGTGGGATGGAAGGACTCCTTTCAGTATTGTTACGTCAGGTGTCCCACCAAAAGAGGAATTCCAAAGCAAAGCCGTGGGGACGACTGAAGGGACAACCCGAACTCTGGTTCAAATTTGGGGCCTAGGGGCATGGCAAGCCCAATATGCTATCTCTTCATCCTGCCACTGAGTGGCCTTACTTGGGGACTGGGCTCAGGCTGAGGGTCACAATGTGTGTTTGTGACCAATGTGGCCCAAGAGCATGGGCGGGGCCTCATGGGCCACACTGGCTTAAACTACACTGAAGGTTGGACAACATGCCAACCACAAGGTTTCTTGCCATGGGGAAGGAGTTCTGATTTCTGCATCACGTTCAACCCTGGGCAGTGATTGGAGATAAGGTCTAGATTCTGAAGCCTGAAAACCGAGGTTGGGAAAAGATGACGACCTAAGGCCATGGCGGCTCGATGTTCTCAGTGTGGGTCCTGCTGTCTGGGTGGGCTAGGAGGTCCAGGATCAGGCTGTGTCAGAAAGGGCATTAGTGCCCTGGTCAGCCTATGAATATGGTGTACAGCCAAGGTAGGTGCAGGTTGATCCTCCCTTGGCGTTACTGCGTAGCCCCAGAGGGCAATGCTTTTCTTCTGGTGGACAGGCAGAGTGCTGCATTGTAGTTCTTGATTGCCAAACTGGAGGGCTTGTGGGCCACTAGTCTGAGGACAGAAGTCTGAGAACACAAACTAGGCTTAGGTTTCTGGGTGAGGACATGGCAGGCACAATCTACAGACCGGAATCGAGATCTCGTGCATCTGAAGTCAGGGCGAGGATTAGGCGATCGCTCAGGTTGGAGTTTCTGTCCATGATGGCCCCTTCATGAAGGGGGAGTATCACGAGGCCATGGGGGTTTTCCCACGATGGGATTTGTGAGAAGCTCCAAACTGCAAAGTGTCTTCTGCGGGACAATTGAGACCTGTTGTTTGGCTCCAGGCCAATGATTCTGAGCAGGGTTCTAAGGATGGATGGCTGGGGAGCCCACCTCGCATTCCAATTGTCTCCTAGCAACAAGACAGGTTAGATCTGCTGGATCTGGGGGAGCAACCGAGGAGGCTGAGTTGAAATGGACTCTCCTGGGGATGGGTCCTAATGTGCTTTTGTGTGTATGGAGACCTTGGAATGAAGCGGTGGCACTGGGGCCCTGAAGGGCTCTCCTAAACAGAGGCTTTGACACAGCTCCAACGTGCAAGTTTCCCATGTGCAGATGAGATGTTTTCTGATGGTGAGTCAAAAAAAAGCCATTCCTGGTTTTGAAATTCAGGCGTCTGAGGAGAGATGCCTGGAAACCAAAGCAATGTATCTGATTAGTGCCTAGGGGCCTGTTCTTTCCTTTTTACCTCTGGGAACATTTGTCAATGGGTCTGAGTGCAGGTAGGTGATCAGATGGGCTCAGATTGCTCCTGTTGTTCCTGGGAAGCCGCCACTATTGAGATATGTCAGGGACTCTGGAGGTTTATCCTATTAGAAGGGTTGTGGCCATTGGAATGGGCACACACAAATTCCCTTGGAGAGGGCAAGTACAGTCCTCAGGTTTGGCTCCAGGGGCCTGAGCCTGTTGGTTGTGTAGGCCAGGGCTGTTTGGACAGTTGTCTGAAAACACAACCTCAGCTTATGTTTCGGGTCATAGGTATGGCAGGACTGATCTACAAACCATGAGGAGAACTCTTCGAGATTTGAAAAAAGGGCGAGTGTGAGGCTCTTGCTCAAGTTTTCGTCTCTGGATATCGTGTCACTCATGGTCGTGAAATTTCTGGGTGACTTCATGGGAAATGGACGAGTCTTACTCTCTGGTGGTTTGGCCCCGTCCAAAGAGTTTGAGGTCATTCTGTGGGATGGAAAAGTCCGTTTTTTTGTTGTTGTTGTTGTTTTCTTTTTTAACCGCAGGTGTCCCACCAAATGAGGGATTCCAGAGTAGAGCCCTGGGGAAGGGCGACTGGACAATGAGAAATCTGGTTAAAATTGGGGCCTAGGGACATGTCAAGACCATTATGGCATCTAATGGTCAAGCCACTGAGAGGACTTACTAGAGGACAAGACTCATGCTGAGGGTCACAATGCGTGTTTATGCCCTCGTCGCACTCAAGAATGGGCGAGGCCTCAGGGTGAATGCTGGTTTCTCCTACACTGAACATTGGACAACGTGCCAACCACAAGGGTTCTTGCCATGGGTAAGGAGGAGTTCTGATTTGTGCATCACACTCACACCTGGGCAGTGATTGGAGATAAGGTCTCGGTTCTGAAGCCTGAAAACTGAGATAGGGAAGAGATGATGACCTAAGGCCATGGCGGGTCTTATGTGCTCAGGGTGCGGTCAGCTTCTGGGATTGGTCAGGAGGTCCGGGCTCAGGTTTTGTCTCACAGTGCATTAGTGCCCAGGTTAGACTATATAATTTGGGTAAAGTCGAGTGCTGTGTAGGTTTATCCTCATTGAAGGTGCCTGGGCAGCTCATTAGGCAATAATTTTTTTTTTTAGAGATCAGGAAGAGTGCTGCATTGTGGGCCCGGAATTGCCAAACCTGAGGGCTTCGGGACCAAGAGTGTGAGGACGGAAGTCTAAGAAGAAAAGCTAGACTTGCGTTTCAGGACGAGGGCACGGCAGGTACCTCCTATAGATCTGAACCAATATCTTATGCATTTGAAGTCAGGTCGAGGATCAGACGTTGGCTCAGTTTGGAGTTTCCGTGCGTGAAGGCCCCTTTATGAAGGGAGCGGAATCTCGAGGCCATTGAGGTTTTACAAGTTGGGAGTTGTGGGATGCCCCCTTCAAGGATTCCTTCTGGCGGACAATTGAGAGCTGTTGGACAGCTCCAGGACATCCCATATGGAATGACTCCAGAGCACCGTTCGAAGATGGATGACTTGGAAGCCCGCCTCGCATTCCAATTGTCTCCTAGCAACAAGAAAGTTTAGATCTGATGGCTCTGCGGGAGCAACCGGGGTGGCCGAGTTGAAATGGACTTTCTGAGGATGGGTCCTAAAGTGTTTTTGTTTCCATGAGGGCCTTGGAATGGATCAGTGGCACCGGGAACTTGAAGTACTCTCCTAAGTTTTTGACATAGCTCCCATGCACATGTTTCCTTGTGGAGACGAGATGAGTTCTGATGGGAGCCTCAGGAAAACCCCTATGCTCGTATTGGAATCAGGCTTTTGAGGAGACATGCCTGTAAACCAAGAAAAGGGATCCTATTATGGCCTAGGGTCCTCTCTGGTTCAATAATCTTCTCCTGGGGACATCCATCTATGGTATGAGTGGAGGTAGATTATCAGCTGGTGTCAGATAGCCCTTGTTTGTTCCGGTCGAACTACACTATTGGGATGGCCTCAGGGACTTTGGAGGTTTCTCCTAATTTGTACGATTATGGACCATGGAATGGGCAGAATTCCCATGGATTGGTAGGCACAGTCCTAATGTGTGGCTCCAGGGTCCCCAGCCTGGAGAGTGTGTGGCCCAGGACTTTGAGGACAGAAGTCTGAAAACACAAATTCAGCTTAGGTTTGGGGACGTAGGTATGGCAGGCCCGATCTACAAACCTTGAGAAAAACTCTTCAGGATATGAAGAAAGGGCGAGTCTGAGGCGCTTGCTCAGGCTTTTGTCTCTGGATTTTGTTTCAGCGATGGCTGTTGAATGTCGGGGAGGCCTCATGGGCCATGGACGAATCTTCCTCTCTGAGGATTTGCCCCGATTCCCAATCGTTTTTCGTCAATCCGTGGGATGGAAGGACTCCTTTCAGTATTGTTACGTCAGGTGTCCCACCAAAAGAGGAATTCCAAAGCAAAGCCGTGGGGACGACTGAAGGGACAACCCGAACTCTGGTTCAAATTTGGGGCCTAGGGGCATGGCAAGCCCAATATGCTATCTCTTCATCCTGCCACTGAGTGGCCTTACTTGGGGACTGGGCTCAGGCTGAGGGTCACAATGTGTGTTTGTGACCAATGTGGCCCAAGAGCATGGGCGGGGCCTCATGGGCCACACTGGCTTAAACTACACTGAAGGTTGGACAACATGCCAACCACAAGGTTTCTTGCCATGGGGAAGGAGTTCTGATTTCGGCATCACGTTCAACCCTGGGCAGTGATTGGAGATAAGGTCTAGATTCTGAAGCCTGAAAACCGAGGTTGGGAAAAGATGACGACCTAAGGCCATGGCGGCTCGATGTTCTCAGTGTGGGTCCTGCTTTCTGGGTGGGCTAGGAGGTCCAGGATCAGGCTGTGTCAGAAAGGGCATTAGTGCCCTGGTCAGCCTATGAATATGGTGTACAGCCAAGGTAGGTGCAGGTTGATCCTCCCTTGGCGTTACTGGGTAGCCCCAGAGGGCAATGCTTTTCTTCTGGTGGACAGGCAGAGTGCTGCATTGTAGTTCTTGATTGCCAAACTGGAGGGCTTGTGGGCCACTAGTCTGAGGACAGAAGTCTGAGAACACAAACTAGGCTTAGGTTTCTGGGTGAGGACATGGCAGGCACAATCTACAGACCGGAATCGAGATCTCGTGCATCTGAAGTCAGGGCGAGGATTAGGCGATCGCTCAGGTTGGAGTTTCTGTCCATGATGGCCCCTTCATGAAGGGGGAGCATCACGAGGTCATGGGGGTTTTCCCACGATGGGATTTGTGAGAAGCTCCAAACTGCAAAGTGTCTTCTGCGGGACAATTGAGACCTGTTGTTTGGCTCCAGGCCAATGATTCTGAGCAGGGTTAAGGATGGATGGCTGGGTAGCCCACCTCGCATTCCAATTGTCTCCTAGCAACAAGACAGGTTAGATCTGCTGGATCTGGGGGAGCAACCGAGGAGGCTGAGTTGAAATGGGCTCTCCTGGGGATGGGTCCTAATGTGCTTTTGAGTGTATGGAGACCTTGGAATGAAGCGGTGGCACTGGGGCCCTGAAGGGTTCTCCTAAACAGAGGCTTTGACACAGCTCCAACGGGCAAGTTTCCCATGTGTAGATGAGATGTTCTCTGATGGGTGAGTCAAGAAAAAGCCATTGCTGGTTTTGAAATCCAGGCGACTGAGGAGAGATGCCTGGAAACCAAAGCAATGTATCTGATTAGTGCCTAGGGGCCTGTTCTTTCCTTTTTACCTCTGGGGACATCTGTCTATGGGTCTGAGTGCAGGTAGGTGCACAGATGGGCTCAGATTGCCCCTTTTTGTCCTGGGAAGCCACCACTATTGAGATGGATCAGGGAATTTGGAGGATTATCCTATTAGAAGGGTTGTGGCCCATTGGAATGGGCTCACACAATTCCTTGGAGAGGGCAAGTACAGTCCTCAGGTTTGGCTCCAGGGGCCTGAGCCTGTAGGTTGTGTAGGCCAGGGATGTTTGGACAGTTGCCTGAAAACACAACCCCGGCTTATGTTTCGGGTCATAGGTATGGCAGGACTGATCTACAAACCATGAGGAGAACTCTTCGAAATTTGAAAAAAGGGCGAGTGTGAGGCTCTTACTCAAGTTTTTGTGCCTCGATATCGTGTCACTCATGGTCGTGAAATTTCTGGGTGACTTCATGGGAAATGGACGTGTCTTACTCTCTGGTGGTTTGGCCCCGACCAAGGAGTTTGAGGTCATTCTGTGGGATGGAAGAAGTCCGGTTTTTGTTGTTGTGGTTTTCTTTTTTAACCTCAGGTGTCCCACCAAATGAGGGATTCCATAGCAGAGCCCTGGGGAGGGGCGACTGGACTATCAGAAATCTGGTTAAAATTGGGGCCTAGGGACATGTCAAGACCATTATGGCATCTAATGTTCCAGCCAGTGAGAGGACTTACTAGAGGACAGGACTCATGCTGAGGGTCACAATGCGTGTTTATACCCTCGTCGCACTCAAGAATGGGCGAGGCCTCAGGTTGAATGCAGGTTTCTCCTACACTGAACGTTGGACAACGTGCCAACCACAAGGGTTCTTGCCATGGGTAAGGAGGAGTTCTGATTTCTGCATTACACTCACGCCTGGCAGTTATTGGAGATAAGGTCTTGGTTCTGAAGCCTGAAAACTGAGGTAGGGAAGAGATGATGACCCAAGGCCATGGCGGGTCTTCTGTGCTCAGGGTGCGGTCAGCTTTCTGGGGGATGGTCAGGAGGTCCGGGCTCATGTTGTTTCCGACAGTGCATTAGTGCCCAGGTTAGACTATATAATTTGGGTAAAGTCGAGTGCTGTGTAGGTTTATCCTCATTGAAGGTGCCTGGGCAGCTCATTAGGCAGTAATTTTTTTTTAGAGAGCAGTCTGAGTGCTGCATTGTGGGTCCGGAATGGCCAAACTTGAGGGCTTCGGGACCAGGAGTGTGAGGACGGAAGTCTAAGAAGACAAGCTAGACTTGCGTTTCATGGCGAGGGCACGGCAGGTACCTCCTATAGATCTGAACCAATATCTTATGCATCTGAAGTCAGGTCGAGGATCAGACGTTGGCTCAGTTTGGAGTTTCCGTGCATGACGGCCGCTTCTTGAAGGGACCGGAATCTCTAGGCCATTGAGGTTTTTCAAGTTGGGAGTTGTGGGATGCCCCCTTCAAGGATTCCTTCTGCCGGACAATTGAGACCAGTTGGACAGCTCCAGGACATCCCATATGGAATGACTCCAGAGCACCGTTCCAGGATGGATGCCTGGGAAGCCCGCCTCGCATTCCAATTGTCTCCTAGGAACAAGACAGTTTAGATCTGATGGCTCTGCAGGAGCAACCGGGGTGGCCGAGTTGAAATGGACTTTCCTGAGGATGGGTCCTAATGTGTTTTTGTGTCCATGAGGGCCTTGGAATGTGTCGGTGGCACCGGGACCTTGAAGTACTCTCCTAAGCTTTTGACATAGCTCCCATGCACAGGTTTCCTTGTGGAGACGAGATGAGTTCTGATGGGTGCCTCAGGAAAACACCTATGCTCGTATTGGAATCAGGCTTTTGAGGAGACATGCCTGTAAACCAAGACAAGGGATCCTCTTATGGCCTAGGGTCCTGTCTGGTTCAATCTTCTTCTCTGGGGACATCCATCTATGGTATGAGTGGAGGTAGATTATCAGCTGGTGTCAGATAGCCCTTGTTTGTTCCGGTCGACCTACACTATTGGGATGGCCTCAGGGACTTTGGAGGTTTCTCCTAATTTGTACGATTATGGACCATGAAATGGGCAGAATTCCCATGGATTGGTAGGCACAGTCCTAATGTGTGGCTCCAGGGTCCCCAGCCTGGAGAGTGTGTGGCCCAGGACTTTGAGGACAGAAGTCTGAAAACACAAACTCAGCTTAGGTTTGGGGACGTAGGTATGGCAGTCCCGATCTGCAAACCTTGAGAAAACTCTTCAGGATATGAAGAAAGGGCGAGTCTGAGGCGCTTGCTCAGGCTTTTGTCTCTGGATTTTGTATCAGCGATGGCCGTTGAATGTCGGGGAGGCCTCATGGGCCATGGACGAATCTTCCTCTCTGAGGATTTGCCCCGATTCCCAATCGTTTTTCGTCAATCCGTGGGATGGAAGGACTCCTTTCAGTATTGTTACGTCAGGTGTCCCACCAAAAGAGGAATTCCAAAGCAAAGCCGTGGGGACGACTGAAGGGCCAACCCGAACTCTGGTTCAAAATTGGGGCCAAGGGGCATGGCAAGCCCAATATGCTATCTCTTCATCCTGCCACTGAGTGGCCTTACTTGGGGACTGGGCTCAGGCTGAGGGTCACAATGTGTGTTTGTGACCAATGTGGCCCAAGAGCATGGGCGGGGCCTCATGGGCCACACTGGCTTCAACTACACTGAAGGTTGGACAACATGCCAACCACAAGGTTTCTTGCCATGGGGAAGGAGTTCTGATTTCTGCATCACGTTCAACCCTGGGCAGTGATTGGAGATAAGGTCTAGATTCTGAAGCCTGAAAACCGAGGTTGGGAAGAGATGACAACCTAAGGCCATGGCGGGTCGATGGTCTCAGTGTGTGGCCAGCTCTCTGGGTGGGACAGGAGGTCCAGGCTCAAGCTGTGTGAGAAAGGGCATTAGTGCCCTTGTCAGCCTATGTATTGGGGGTACAGCCAAGGTCGGTGCAGGTTAATCCTCACTTGGTGTTACTGGGTAGCCCCAGAGGGCAATGCTTTTCTTCTGGAGGGCAGGCAGAGTGCTGCATTGTAGTTCTGGATTGCCAAACTGGAGGGCTTGTGGGCCAGTAGTCTGAGGACTGAAACTGAGAACACAAGCTAGGCTTAGGTTTCTGGGTGAAGACATGGCAGGCACAGTCTACAGACTGGAATCGAGATCTCGTGCATCTGAAGTCAGGGCGAGGATCAGACGATCGCTCAGGTTGGAGTTTCTGTCCATGATGGACCCTTCATGAAGGGGGAGCATCACGAGGCCATGGGGGTTTTCCCACGATGGGATTTGTGAGAAGCTCCAAACTGCAAAGTGTCTTCTGCGGGACAATTGAGACCTGTTGTTTGGCTCCAGGCCAATGATTCTGAGCAGGGTTCTAAGGATGGATGGCTGGGTAGCCCACCTCGCATTCCAATTGTCTCCTAGCAACAAGACAGGTTAGATCTGCTGGATCTGGGGGAGCAACCGAGGAGGCTGAGTTTAAATGGACTCTCCTGGGGATGGGTCCTAATGTGCTTTTGTGTGTATGGAGACCTTGGAATGAAGCGGTGGCACGAGGCCCTGAAGGGTTCTCCTAAACAGATGCTTTGACACAGCTCCAACGTGCAAGTTTCCCATGTGTAGATGAGATGTTTTCTGATGGGTGAGTCAAGAAAAAGCCATTGCTGGTTTTGAAATCCAGGCGTCTGAGGAGATATGCCTGGAAAACAAAGCAATGGATCTGATTAGTGCCTAGGGGCCTGTTCTTTCCTTTTTACCTCTGGGGACATCTGTCTATGGGTCTGAGTGCAGGTAGGTGCACAGATGGGCTCAGATTGCCCCTTTTTGTCCTGGGAAGCCACCACTATTGAGATGGATCAGGGAATTTGGAGGATTATCCTATTAGAAGGGTTGTGGCCATTGAAATGGGCACACACAATTCCTTGGAGAGGGCAAGTACAGTCCTCAAGTTTGTATCCAGGGGCCTGAGCCTGTAGGTTGTGTAGGCCAGGGATGTTTGGACAGTTGTCTGAAAACACAACCCCGGCTTATGTTTCGGGTCATAGGTATGGCAGGACTGATCTACACACCATGAGGAGAACACTTCGAGATTTGTAAAAAGGGCGAGTGTGAGGCTCTTGCTCAAGTTTTTGTCTCTGGATATCGTGTCACTCATGGCCGTGAAATTTCTGGGTGACTTCATGGGAAATGGACGAGTCTTACTCTCTGGTGGTTTGGCCCCGTCCAAAGAGTTTGAGGTCATTCTGTGGGACGGAAGAAGTCCGTTTTTTTGTTGTTGTTGTTTTCTTTTTTAACCTCAGGTGTCCCACCAAATGAGGGATTCCAGAGTAGAGCCCTGGGGAGAGGCGACTGGACAATCAGAAATCTGGTTAAAATTGGGGCCTAGGGACATGTCAAGACCATTATGGCATCTAATGGTCCAGCCAGTGAGAGGACTTACTAGAGGACAGGACTCATGCTGAGGGTCACAATGCGTGTTTATGCCCTCGTCGCACTCAAGAATGGGCGAGGCCTCAGGGTGAATGCTGGTTTCTCCAACACTGAACGTTGGACAACGTGCCAACCACAAGGGTTCTTGCCATGGGTAAGGAGGAGTTCTGATTTCTGCATTACACTCACGCCTGGGTAGTGATTGGAGATAAGGTCTCGGTTCTGAAGCCTGAAAACTGAGGTAGGGAAGAGATGATGACCTTAGGCCATGGCGGGTCTTATGTGCTCAGGGTGCGGTCAGCTTTCTGGGTGTTGGTCAGGAGGTCCGGGCTCAGGTTTTGTCTGACAGTGCATTAGTGCCCAGGTTAGACTATATAATTTGGGTAAAGTCGAGTGCTGTGTAGGTTTATCCTCATTGAAGGTGCCTGGGCAGCTCATTAGGCAGTAATTTTTTTTTAGAGAGAAGGCTGAGTGCTGCATTGTGGGTCTGGAATTGCCAAACTTGAGGGCTTTGGGACCAGTAGTGTGAGGACGGAAGTCTAAGAAGACAAGCTAGACTTGCGTTTCATGGCGAGGGCACGGCAGGTACCTCCTATAGATCTGAACCAGTATCTTATGCATCTGAAGTCAGGTCGAGGATCAGACGTTGGCTCAGTTTGGAGTTTCCGTGCATGACGGCCGCTTCATGAAGGGACCGGAAATCGAGGCCATTGAGGTTTTACAAGTTGGGAGTTGTGGGATGCCCCCTTCAAGGATTCCTTCTGCCGGACAATTGAGACCAGTTGGACAGCTCCAGGACATCCCATATGGAATGACTCCAGAGCACCGTTGGAGGATGGATGCCTGGGAAGCCGGCCTCGCATTCCAATTGTCTCCTAGCAACAAGACAGTTTAGATCTGATGGCTCTGCGGGAGCAACCGGGGTGGCCGAGTTGAAATGGACTTTCCTGAGGATGGGTCCTAATGTGTTTTTGTGTCCATGAGGGCCTTGGAATGTGTCGGTGGCACCGGGACCTTGAAGTACTCTCCTAAGCTTTTGACATAGCTCCCATGCACAGGTTTCCTTGTGGAGACGAGATGAGTTCTGATGGGTGCCTCAGGAAAACACCTATGCTCGTATTGGAATCAGGCTTTTGAGGAGACATGCCTGTAAACCAAGACAAGGGATCCTCTTATGGCCTAGGGTCCTGTCTGTTTCAATCTTCTTCTCTGGGGACATCCATCTAGGGTATGAGTGGAGGTAGATTATCAGCTGGAGTCAGATAGCCCTTTTTTGTTCCGGTCGAACTACACTATTGGGATGGCCTCAGGGACTTTGGAGGTTTCTCCTAATTTGTATGATTATGGACCATGGAAGTGGCAGAATTCTTATGGATTGGTAGGCACAATCCTAATGTGTGGTTCCAGGGTCCCCAGCCTGAAGAGTGTGTGGCCCAGGACTTTGAGGACAGAAGTCTGAAAACACAAACTCAGCTTAGGTTTGGGGACGTAGGTATGGCAGGCCCGATCTACAAACCTTGAGAAAAACTCTTCAGGATATGAAGAAAGGGCGAGTCTGAGGCACTTGCTCAGGCTTTTGTCTCTGGATTTTGTATCAGCGATGGCCGTTGAATGTCGGGGAGGCCTCATGGGCCATGGACGAATCTTCCTCTCTGAGGATTTGCCCCGATTCCCAATCGTTTTTCGTCAATCCGTGGGATGGAAGGACTCCTTTCAGTATCGTTACGTCAGGTGTCCCACCAAAAGAGGAATTCCAAAGCAAAGCCGTGGGGACGACTGAAGGGACAACCCGAACTCTGGTTCAAAATTGGGGCCTAGGGGCATGGCAAGCCCAATATGCTATCTCTTCATCCTGCCACTGAGTGGCCTTACTTGGGGACTGGGCTCAGGCTGAGGGTCACAATGTGTGTTTGTGACCAATGTGGCCCAAGAGCATGGGCGGGGCCTCATGGGCCACACTGGCTTCAACTACACTGAAGGTTGGACAACATGCCAACCACAAGGTTTCTTGCCATGGGGAAGGAGTTCTGATTTCTGCATCACGTTCAACCCTGGGCAGTGATTGGAGATAAGGTCTAGATTCTGAAGCCTGAAAACCGAGGTTGGGAAGAGATGACGACCTAAGGCCATGGCGGGTCGATGTTCTCATTGTGCGGCCAGCTGTCTGGGTGTGACAGGAGGTCCAGTCTCAGGCTGTGTCAGAAAGGGCATTAGTGCCCTGGTCAGCCTGTATATTTGGGGTACAGCCAAGGTCGGTGCAGGTTAATTCTCACTTGGGGTTACTGGGTAGACCCAGAGGGCAATGCTTTTCTTCTGGAGGGCAGGCAGAGTGCTGCATTGTAGTTCTGGATTGCCAAACTGGAGGGCTTGTGGGCCAGTAGTCTGAGGACTGAAGTCTGAGAACACAAGCTAGGCTTAGGTTTCTGGGTGAGGACATGGCAGGCACAATCTACAGTCCGGAATCGAGATCTCGTGCATCTGACGTCAGGGCGAGGATCAGACAATCGCTCAGGTTGGAGTTTCTGTCCATGATGGCCCCTTCATGAAGGGGGAGCATCACGAGGCCATGTGGGTTTTCCCACGATGGGATTTGTGAGAAGCTCCAAACTGCAAAGTGTCTTCTGCGGGACAATTGAGACCTGTTGTTTGGCTCCAGGCCAATGATTCTGAGCAGGGTTCTAAGGATGGATGGCTGGGTAGCCCACCTCGCATTCCAATTGTCTCCTAGCAACAAGACAGGTTAGATCTGCTGGATCTGGGGGAGCAACCGAGGAGGCTGAGTTGAAATGGACTCTCCTGGGGATGGGTCCTAATGTGCTTTTGTGTGTATGGAGACCTTGGAATGAAGCGGTGGCACTGGGGCCCTGAAGGGTTCTCCTAAACTGAGGCTTTGACACAGCTCCAAAGGGGAAGTTTCCCATGTGTAGATGAGATGTTTTCTGATGGGTGAGTCAAGAAAAAGCCATTGCTGGTTTTGAAGTCCAGGCGTCTGAGGAGAGATGCCTGGAAACCAAAGCAATGGATCTGATTAGTGCCTAGGGGCCTGTTCTTTCCTTTTTACCTCTGGGGACATCTGTCTATGGGTCTGAGTGCAGGTAGGTGCACAGATGGGCTCAGATTGCCACTTTTTGTCCTGGGAAGCCACCACTATTGAGATGGATCAGGGAATTTGGAGGATTATCCTATTAGAAGGGTTGTGGCCCATTGGAATGGGCACACACAATTCCTTGGAGAGGGCAAGTACAGTCCTCAGGTTTGGCTCCAGGGGCCTGAGCCTGTAGGTTGTGTAGGCCAGGGCTGTTTGGACAGTTGTCTGAAAACACAACCCCGGCTTATGTTTCGGGTCATAGGTATGGCAGGACTGATCTACAAACCATGAGGAGAACACTTCGAGATTTGAAAAAAGGGCGATTGTGAGGCTCTTGCTCAAGTTTTCGTCTCTGGATATCGTGTCACTCATGGTCGTGAAATTTCTGGGTGACTTCATGGGAAATGGACGAGTCTTACTCTCTGGTGGTTTGGCCCCGTCCAAAGAGTTTGAGGTCATTCTGTGGGATGGAAGAAGTCCGTTTTTTTGTTGTTGTGGTTTTCTTTTTTAACCTCAGGTGTCCCACCAAATGAGGGATTCCAGAGCAGAGCCCTGGGGAGGGGCGACTGGACAATCAGAAATCTGGTTAAAATTGGGGCCTAGGGACATGTCAAGACCATTATGGCATCTAATGGTCCAGCCAGTGAGAGGACTTACTAGAGGACAGGACTCATGCTGAGGGTCACAATGCGTGTTTATGCCCTCGTCGCACTCAAGAATGGGCGGGGCCTCAGGTTGAATGCTGGTTTCTCCTACACTGAACGTTGGACAACGTGCCAACCACAAGGGTTCTTGCCATGGGTAAGGAGGAGTTCTGATTTCTGCATTACACTCACGCCTGGGCAGTTATTGGAGATAAGGTCTCGGTTCTGAAGCCTGAAAACTGAGGTAGGGAAGAGATGATGACCTAAGGCCATGGCGGGTCTTCTATGCTCAGGGTGCGGTCAGCTTTCTGGGGGTTGGTCAGGAGGTCCGGGCTCAGGTTCTGTCCGACAGTGCATTAGTGCCCAGGTTAGACTATATAATTTGGAAAAAGTCGAGTGCTGTGTAGGTTTATCCTCATTGAAGGTGCCTGGGCAGCTCATTAGGCAGTAATTTTTTTTTAGAGAGCAGGCTGAGTGCTGCATTGTGGGTCTGGATTTGCCAAGCTTGAGGGCTTCGGGACCAGGAGTGTGAGGACGGAAGTCTAAGAAGACAAGCTAGACTTGCGTTTCATGGCGAGGGCACGGCAGGTACCTCCTATAGATCTGAACCAATATCTTATGCATCTGAAGTCAGGTCGAGGATCAGACGTTGGCTCAGTTTGGAGTTTCCGTGCATGACGGCCGCTTCTTGAAGGGACCGGAATCTCGAGGCCATTGAGGTTTTTCAAGTTGGGAGTTGTGGGATGCCCCCTTCAAGGATTCCTTCTGCCGGACAATTGAGACCAGTTGGACAGCTCCAGGACATCCCATATGGAATGACTCCAGAGCACCGTTCCAGGATGGATGCCTGGGAAGCCCGCCTCGCATTCCAATTGTCTCCTAGGAACAAGACAGTTTAGATCTGATGGCTCTGCGGGAGCAACCGGGGTGGCCGAGTTGAAATGGACTTTCCTGAGGATGGGTCCTAATGTGTTTTTGTGTCCATGAGGGCCTTGGAATGTGTCGGTGGCACCGGGACCTTGAAGTACTCTCCTAAGCTTTTGACATAGCTCCCATGCACAGGTTTCCTTGTGGAGACGAGATGAGTTCTGATGGGTGCCTCAGGAAAACACCTATGCTCGTATTGGAATCAGGCTTTTGAGGAGACATGCCTGTAAACCAAGACAAGGGATCCTCTTATGGCCTAGGGTCCTGTCTGGTTCAATCTTCTTCTCTGGGGACATCCATCTATGGTATGAGTGGAGGTAGATTATCAGCTGGTGTCAGATAGCCCTTGTTTGTTCCGGTCGACCTACACTATTGGGATGGCCTCAGGGACTTTGGAGGTTTCTCCTAATTTGTACGATTATGGACCATGAAATGGGCAGAATTCCCATGGATTGGTAGGCACAGTCCTAATGTGTGGCTCCAGGGTCCCCAGCCTGAAGAGTGTGTGGCCCAGGACTTTGAGGACAGAAGTCTGAAAACACAAACTCAGCTTAGGTTTGGGGACGTAGGTATGGCAGTCCCGATCTGCAAACCTTGAGAAAACTCTTCAGGATATGAAGAAAGGGCGAGTCTGAGGCGCTTGCTCAGGCTTTTGTCTCTGGATTTTGTATCAGCGATGGCCGTTGAATGTCGGGGAGGCCTCATGGGCCATGGACGAATCTTCCTCTCTGAGGATTTGCCCCGATTCCCAATCGTTTTTCGTCAATCCGTGGGATGGAAGGACTCCTTTCAGTATTGTTACGTCAGGTGTCCCACCAAAAGAGGAATTCCAAAGCAAAGCCGTGGGGACGACTGAAGGGACAACCCGAACTCTGGTTCAAAATTGGGGCCTAGGGGCATGGCAAGCCCAATATGCTATCTCTTCATCCTGCCACTGAGTGGCCTTACTTGGGGACTGGGCTCAGGCTGAGGGTCACAATGTGTGTTTGTGACCAATGTCGCCCAAGAGCATGGGCGGGGCCTCATGGGCCACACTGGCTTCAACTACACTGAAGGTTGGACAACATGCCAACCACAAGGTTTCTTGCCATGGGGAAGGAGTTCTGATTTCGGCATCACGTTCAACCCTGGGCAGTGATTGGAGATAAGGTCTAGATTCTGAAGCCTGAAAACCGATGTTGAGAAGAGATGACAACATAAGGCCATGGCGGGTCGATGTTCTCAGTGTGCGGCCAGCTGTCTGGGTGGGCCAGGAGGTCCAGGCTAGGCTGTGTCAGAAAGGGCTTTAGTGCCCTGGTCAGCCTATGTATTTGGGGTACAGCCAAAGTCGGTGCAGGTTAATCCTCACTTGGGGTTACTGGGTAGCCCCAGAGGGCAATACTTTTCTTCTGGAGGGCAGGAAGAGTGCTGCATTGTAGTTCTGGATTGCCAAACTGGAGGGCTTGTGGGCCAGTATTCTGAGGACTGAAGTCTGAGAACACAAGCTAGGCTTAGGTTTCTGGCTGAGGACATGGCAGGCACAATCTACAGACCGGAATCGAGATCTCGTGCATCTGAAGTCAGGGCGAGGATCAGACGATCGCTCAGGTTGGAGTTTCTGTCCATGATGGCCCCTTCATGAAGGGGGAGCATCACGAGGCCATGGGGGTTTTCCCACGATGGGATTTGTGAGAAGCTCCAAACTGCAAAGTGTCTTCTGCGGGACAATTGAGACCTGTTGTTTGGCTCCAGGCCAATGATTCTGAGCAGGGTTAAGGATGGATGGCTGGGTAGCCCACCTCGCATTCCATTTGTCTCCTAGCAACAAGACAGGTTAGATCTGCTGGATCTGGGGGAGCAACCGAGGAGGCTGAGTTGAAATGGGCTCTCCTGGGGATGGGTCCTAATGTGCTTTTGAGTGTATGGAGACCTTGGAATGAAGCGGTGGCACTGGGGCCCTGAAGGGTTCTCCTAAACAGAGGCTTTGACACAGCTCCAACGGGCAAGTTTCCCATGTGTAGATGAGATGTTCTCTGATGGGTGAGTCAAGAAAAAGCCATTGCTGGTTTTGAAATCCAGGCGACTGAGGAGAGATGCCTGGAAACCAAAGCAATGTATCTGATTAGTGCCTAGGGCCCTGTTCTTTCCTTTTTACCTCTGGGGACATCTGTCTATGGGTCTGAGTGCAGGTAGGTGCACAGATGGGCTCAGATTGCCCCTTTTTGTCCTGGGAAGCCACCACTATTGAGATGGATCAGGGAATTTGGAGGATTATCCTATTAGAAGGGTTGTGGCCCATTGGAATGGGCTCACACAATTCCTTGGAGAGGGCAAGTACAGTCCTCAGGTTTGGCTCCAGGGGCCTGAGCCTGTAGGTTGTGTAGGCCAGGGATGTTTGGACAGTTGCCTGAAAACACAACCCCGGCTTATGTTTCGGGTCATAGGTATGGCAGGACTGATCTACAAACCATGAGGAGAACTCTTCGAAATTTGAAAAAAGGGCGAGTGTGAGGCTCTTGCTCAAGTTTTTGTGCCTCGATATCGTGTCACTCATGGTCGTGAAATTTCTGGGTGACTTCATGGGAAATGGACGTGTCTTACTCTCTGGTGGTTTGGCCCCGTCCAAGGAGTTTGAGGTAATTCTGTGGGATGGAAGAAGTCCGGTTTTTGTTGTTGTGGTTTTCTTTTTTAACCTCAGGTGTCCCACCAAATGAGGGATTCCATAGCAGAGCCCTGGGGAGGGGCGACTGGACTATCAGAAATCTGGTTAAAATTGGGGCCTAGGGACATGTCAAGACCATTATGGAATCTAATGGTCCAGCCAGTGAGAGGACTTACTAGAGGACAGGACTCATGCTGAGGGTCACAATGCGTGTTTATACCCTCGTCGCACTCAAGAATGGGCGAGGCCTCAGGTTGAATGCAGGTTTCTCCTACACTGAACGTTGGACAACGTGCCAACCACAAGGGTTCTTGCCATGGGTAAGGAGGAGTTCTGATTTCTGCATTACACTCACGCCTGGCAGTTATTGGAGATAAGGTCTTGGTTCTAAAGCCTGAAAACTGAGGTAGGGAAGAGATGATGACCTAAGGCCATGGCGGGTCTTCTGTGCTCAGGGTGCGGTCAGCTTTCTGGGGGTTGGTCAGGAGTCCGGGCTCATGATGTGTCCGACAGTGCATTAGTGCCCAGGTTAGACTATATAATTTGGGTAAAGTCGAGAGCTGTGTAGGTTTATCCTCATTGAAGGTGCCTGGGCAGCTCATTAGGCAGTAATTTTTTTTAGAGAGCAGGCTGAGTGCTGCATTGTGGGTCCGGAATTGCCAAACTTGAGGGCTTCGGGACCAGGAGTGTGAGGACGGAAGTCTAAGAAGACAAGCTAGACTTGCGTTTCATGGCGAGGGCACGGCAGGTACCTCCTATAGATCTGAACCAATATCTTATGCATCTGAAGTCAGGGCGAGGATCAGACGTTGGCTCAGTTTGGAGTTCCGTGCATGACGGCCGCTTCATGAAGGGACCGGAATCTCGAGGCCATTGAGGTTTTACAAGTTGGGAGTTGTGGGATGCCCCCTTCAAGGATTCCTTCTGCCGGACAATTGAGACCAATTGGACAGCTCCAGGACATCCCATATGTAATGACTCCAGAGCACCATTCCAGGATGAATGCCTGGGAAGCCCGCCTCGCATTCCAATTGTCTCCTAGGAACAAGACAGTTTAGATCTGATGGCTCTGCGGGAGCAACCGGGGTGGCCGAGTTGAAATGGACTTTCCTGAGGATGGGTCCTAATGTGTTTTTGTGTCCATGAGGGCCTTGGAATGTGTCGGTGGCACCGGGACCTTGAAGTACTCTCCTAAGCTTTTGACATAGATCCCATGCACAGGTTTCCTTGTGGAGACGAGATGAGTTCTGATGGGTGCCTCAGGAAAACACCTATGCTCGTATTGGAATCAGGCTTTTGAGGAGACATGCCTGTATACCAAGACAAGGGATCCTCTTATGACCTAGGGTCCTGTCTGGTTCAATCTTCTTCTCTGGGGACATCCATCTATGGTATGAGTGGAGGTAGATTATCAGCTGGTGTCAGATAGCCCTTGTTTGTTCCGGTCGACCTACACTATTGGGATGGCCTCAGGGACTTTGGAGGTTTCTCCTAATTTGTACGATTATGGACCATGGAATGGGCAGAATTCCCATGGATTGGTAGGCACAGTCCTAATGTGTGGCTCCAGGGTCCCCAGCCTGGAGAGTGTGTGGCCCAGGACTTTGAGGACAGAAGTCTGAAAACACAAACTCAGCTTAGGTTTGGGGACGTAGGTATGGCAGTCCCGATCTACAAACCGTGAGAAAAACTCTTCAGGATATGAAGAAAAGGCGAGTCTGAGGCGCTTGCTCAGGCTTTTGTCTCTGGATTTTGTATCAGCGATGGCCGTTGAATGTTGGGGAGGCCTCATGGGCCATGGACGAATCTTCCTCTCTGAGGATTTGCCCCGATTCCCAATCGTTTTTCGTCAATCCGTGGGATAGAAGGACTCCTTTCAGTATTGTTACGTCAGGTGTCCCACCAAAAGAGGAATTCCAAAGCAAAGCCGTGGGGACGACTGAAGGGACAACCCGAACTCTGGTTCAAAATTGGGGCCTAGAGGCATGGCAAGCCCCATATGCTATCTCTTCATCCTGCCACTGAGTGGCCTTACTTGGGGACTGGGCTCAGGCTGAGGGTCACAATGTGTGTTTGTGACCAATGTGGCCCAAGAGCATGGGCGGGGCCTCATGGGCCACATTGGCTTCAACTACACTGAAGGTTGGACAACATGCCAACCACAAGGTTTCTTGCCATGGGGAAGGAGTTCTGATTTCGGCATCACGTTCAACCCTGGGCAGTGATTGGAGATAAGGTCTAGATTCTGAAGCCTGAAAACCGAGGTTGGGAAGAGATGACGACCTAAGGCCATGGCGGGTCGATGTTCTCAGTGTGCGGCCAGCTGTCTGGGTGGGCCAGGAGGTCCAGGCTCAGGCTGTGTCAGAAAGGGCATTAGTGCCCTGGTCACCCTATGTATTTAGGGTACAGCCAAGGTCGGTGCAGGTTGATCCTCATTTGGGGTTACTGGGTAGCCCCAGAGGGCAATGCTTTTCTTCTGGAGGGCAGGCAGAGTGCTGCATTGTAGTTCTGGATGGCCAAACTGGAGGGCTTGTGGGCCAGTAGTCTGAGGACTGAAGTCTGAGAACACAAGCTAGGCTTAGGTTTCTGGGTGAGGACATGGCAGGCACAATCTACAGACCGGAATCAAGATCTCGTGCATCTGAATTCAGGGCGAGGATCAGACGATCGCTCAGGTTGGAGTTTCTGTCCATGATGGCCCCTTCATGAAGGGGGAGCATCACGAGGCCATGGGGGTTTTCCCACGATGGGATTTGTGAGAAGCTCCAAACTGCAAAGTGTCTTCTGCGGGACAATTGAGACCTGTTGTTTGGCTCCAGGCCAATGATTCTGAGCAGGGTTCTAAGGATGGATGGCTGGGGAGCCCACCTCGCATTCCAATTGTCTCCTAGCAACAAGACAGGTTAGATCTGCTGGATCTGGGGGAGCAACCGAGGAGGCTGAGTTGAAATGGACTCTCCTGGGGATGGGTCCTAATGTGCTTTTGTGTGTATGGAGACCTTGGAATGAAGCGGTGGCACTGGGGCCCTGAAGGGTTCTCCTAAACAGAGGCTTTGACACAGCTCCAACAGGCAAGTTTCCCATGTGTAGATGAGATGTTTTCTGATGGGTGAGTCAAGAAAAAGCCATTGCTGGTTTTGAAATCCAGGCGTCTGAGGAGAGATGCCTGGAAACCAAAGCAATGTATCTGATTAGTGCCTAGGGGCCTGTTCTTTCCTTTTTACCTCTGGGGACATCTGTCTATGGGTCTGAGTGCAGGTAGGTGCACAGATGGGCTCAGATTGCCCCTTTTTGTCCTGGGAAGCCACCACTATTGAGATGGATCAGGGAATTTGGAGGATTATCCTATTAGAAGGGTTGTGGCCCATTGGAATGGGCACACACAATTCCTTGGAGAGGGCAAGTACAGTCCTCAAGTTTGGCTCCAGGGGCCTGAGCCTGTACGTTGTGTAGGCCAGGATTTTCGGACAGTTGTCTGAAAACACAACCCCGGCTTATGTTTCGGGTCATAGGTATGGCAGGACTGATCTACAAACCATGAGGAGAACTCTTCGAGATTTGAAAAAAGGGCGAGTGTGAGGCTCTTGCTCAAGTTTTCGTCTCTGGATATCGTGTCACCCATGGTCGTGAAATTTCTGGGTGACTTCATGGGAAATGGACGAGTCTTACTCTCTGGTGGTTTGGCCCCATCCAAAGAGTTTGAGGTCATTCTGTGTGATGGAAGAAGTCCGTTTTTTTGTTGTTGTGGTTTTCTTTTTTAACCTCAGGTGTCCCACCAAATGAGGGATTCCAGAGCAGAGCCCTGGGGAGGGGCGACTGGACAATCAGAAATCTGGTAAAACTGGGGCCTAGGGACATGTCAAGACCATTATGGCATCTAATGGTCCAGCCAGTGAGAAGACTTACTAGAGGACAGGACTCATGCTGAGGGTCACAATGCGTGTTTATGCCCTCGTCGCACTCAAGAATGGGTGAGGCCTCAGGGTGAATGCTGGTTTCTCCTACACAGAACGTTGGACAACGTGCCAACCACAAGGGTTCTTGCCATGGGTAAGGAGGAGTTCTGATTTCTGCATTACACTCACGCCTGGGCAGTGATTGGAGATAAGGTCTCGGTTCTGAAGCCTGAAAACTGAGGTAGGGAAGAGATGATGACCTAAGGCCATGGCGGGTCTTATGTGCTCAGGGTGCGGTCAGCTTTCTGGGTGTTGGTCAGGAGGTCCGGGCTCAGGTTGTGTCCGACAGTGCATTAGTGCCCAGGTTAGACTATATAATTTGGGTAAAGTCTAGAGCTGTGTAGTTATATCCTCATTGAAGGTGCCTGGGCAGCTCATTAGGCAGTAATTTTTTTTTAGAGAGCAGGCTGAGTGCTGCATTGTGGCTCCGGAATTGCCAAACTTGAGGGCTTCGGGACCAGGAGTGTGAGGACGGAAGTCTAAGAAGACAAGCTAGACTTGCGTTTCATGGCGAGGGCACGGCAGGTACCTCCTATAGATCTGAACCAATATCTTATGCATCTGACGTCAGGGCGAGGATCAGACGGTGGCTCAGTTTGGAGTTTCCGTGCATGACGGCCGCTTCTTGAAGGGACCGGAATCTCGAGGCCATTGAGGTTTTACAAGTTGGGAGTTTTGGGATGCGCCCTTCAAGGATTCCTTCTGCCGGACAATTGAGACCAGTTGGACAGCTCCAGGACATCCCATATGGAATGACTCCAGAGCACCGTTCCAGGATGGATGCCTGGGAAGCCCGCCTCGCATTCCAATTGTCTCCTAGGAACAAGACAGTTTAGATCTGCTGGCTCTGCGGGAGCAACCGGGGTGGCCGAGTTGAAATGGACTTTCCTGAGGATGGGTCCTAATGTGTTTTTGTGTCCATGAGGGCCTTGGAATGTGTCGGTGGCACCGGGACCTTGAAGTACTCTCCTAAGCTTTTGACATAGATCCCATGCACAGGTTTCCTTGTGGAGACGAGATGAGTTCTGATGGGTGCCTCAGGAAAACACCTATGCTCGTATTGGAATCAGGCTTTTGAGGAGCCATGCCTGTAAACCAAGACAAGGGATCCTCTTATGGCCTAGGGTCCTGTCTGGTTCAATCTTCTTCTCCTGGGACATCCATCTATGGTATGAGTGGAGGTAGATTATCAGCTGGTGTCAGATAGCCCTTGTTTGTTCCGGTCGACCTACACTATTGGGATGGCCTCAGGGACTTTGGAGGTTTCTCCTAATTTGTACGATTATGGACCATGGAATGGGCAGAATTCCCATGGATTGGTAGGCACAGTCCTAATGTGTGGCTCCAGGGTCCCCAGCCTGGAGAGTGTGTGGCCCAGGACTTTGAGGACAGAAGTCTGAAAACACAAACTCAGCTTAGGTTTGGGGACGTAGGTATGGCAGTCCCGATCTACAAACCGTGAGAAAAACTCTTCAGGATATGAAGAAAAGGCGAGTCTGAGGCGCTTGCTCAGGCTTTTGTCTCTGGATTTTGTATCAGCGATGCCCGTTGAATGTTGGGGAGGCCTCATGGGCCATGGACGAATCTTCCTCTCTGAGGATTTGCCCCGATTCCCAATCGTTTTTCGTCAATCCGTGGGATAGAAGGACTCCTTTCAGTATTGTTACGTCAGGTGTCCCACCAAAAGAGGAATTCCAAAGCAAAGCCGTGGGGACGACTGAAGGGACAACCCGAACTCTGGTTCAAAATTGGGGCCTAGAGGCATGGCAAGACCCATATGCTATCTCTTCATCCTGCCACTGAGTGGCCTTACTTGGGGACTGGGCTCAGGCTGAGGGTCACAATGTGTGTTTGTGACCAATGTGGCCCAAGAGCATGGGCGGGGCCTCATGGGCCACATTGGCTTCAACTACACTGAAGGTTGGACAACATGCCAACCACAAGGTTTCTTGCCATGGGGAAGGAGTTCTGATTTCGGCATCACGTTCAACCCTGGGCAGTGATTGGAGATAAGGTCTAGATTCTGAAGCCTGAAAACCGAGGTTGGGAAGAGATGACGACCTAAGGCCATGGCGGGTCGATGTTCTCAGTGTGCGGCCAGCTGTCTGGGTGGGCCAGGAGGTCCAGGCTCAGGCTGTGTCAGAAAGGGCATTAGTGCCCTGGTCAGCCTATGTATTTAGGGTACAGCCAAGGTCGGTGCAGGTTGATCCTCATTTGGGGTTACTGGGTAGCCCCAGAGGGCAATGCTTTTCTTCTGGAGGGCAGGCAGAGTGCTGCATTGTAGTTCTGGATGGCCAAACTGGAGGGCTTGTGGGCCAGTAGTCTGAGGACTGAAGTCTGAGAACACAAGCTAGGCTTAGGTTTCTGGGTGAGGACATGGCAGGCACAATCTACAGACCGGAATCGAGATCTCGTGCATCTGAATTCAGGGCGAGGATCAGACGATCGCTCAGGTTGGAGTTTCTGTCCATGATGGCCCCTTCATGAAGGGGGAGCATCACGAGGCCATGGGGGTTTTCCCACGATGGTATTTGTGAGAAGCTCCAAACTGCAAAGTGTCTTCTGCGGGACAATTGAGACCTGTTGTTTGGCTCCAGGCCAATGATTCTGAGCAGGGTTCTAAGGATGGATGGCTGGGTAGCCCACCTCGCATTCCAATTGTCTCCTAGCAACAAGACAGGTTAGATCTGCTGGATCTGGGGGAGCAACCGAGGAGGCTGAGTTGAAATGGACTCTCCTGGGGATGGGTCCTAATGTGCTTTTGTGTGTATGGAGACCTTGGAATGAAGCGGTGGCACTGGGGCCCTGAAGGGTTCTCCTAAACAGAGGCTTTGACACAGCTCCAACGGGCAAGTTTCCCATGTGTAGATGAGATGTTTTCTGATGGGTGAGTCAAGAAAAAGCCATTGCTGGTTTTGAAATCCAGGCGTCTGAGGAGAGATGCCTGGAAACCAAAGCAATGTATCTGATTAGTGCCTAGGGGCCTGTTCTTTCCTTTTTACCTCTGGGGACATCTGTCTATGGGTCTGAGTGCAGGTAGGTGCACAGATGGGCTCAGATTGCCCCTTTTTGTCCTGGGAAGCCACCACTATTGAGATGGATCAGGGAATTTGGAGGATTATCCTATTAGAAGGGTTGTGGCCCATTGGAATGGGCACACACAATTCCTTGGAGAGGGCAAGTACAGTCCTCAAGTTTGGCTCCAGGGGCCTGAGCCTGTAGGTTGTGTAGGCCAGGATTTTCGGACAGTTGTCTGAAAACACAACCCCGGCTTATGTTTCGGGTCATAGGTATGGCAGGACTGATCTACAAACCATGAGGAGAACTCTTCGAGATTTGAAAAAAGGGCGAGTGTGAGGCTCTTGCTCAAGTTTTCGTCTCTGGATATCGTGTCACCCATGGTCGTGAAATTTCTGGGTGACTTCATGGGAAATGGACGAGTCTTACTCTCTGGTGGTTTGGCCCCATCCAAAGAGTTTGAGGTCATTCTGTGTGATGGAAGAAGTCCGTTTTTTTGTTGTTGTGGTTTTCTTTTTTAACCTCAGGTGTCCCACCAAATGAGGGATTCCAGAGCAGAGCCCTGGGGAGGGGCGACTGGACAATCAGAAATCTGGTAAAACTGGGGCCTAGGGACATGTCAAGACCATTATGGCATCTAATGGTCCAGCCAGTGAGAAGACTTACTAGAGGACAGGACTCATGCTGAGGGTCACAATGCGTGTTTATGCCCTCGTCGCACTCAAGAATGGGTGAGGCCTCAGGGTGAATGCTGGTTTCTCCTACACAGAACGTTGGACAACGTGCCAACCACAAGGGTTCTTGCCATGGGTAAGGAGGAGTTCTGATTTCTGCATTACACTCACGCCTGGGCAGTGATTGGAGATAAGGTCTCGGTTCTGAAGCCTGAAAACTGAGGTAGGGAAGAGATGATGACCTAAGGCCATGGCGGGTCTTATGTGCTCAGGGTGCGGTCAGCTTTCTGGGTGTTGGTCAGGAGGTCCGGGCTCAGGTTGTGTCCGACAGTGCATTAGTGCCCAGGTTAGACTATATAATTTGGGTAAAGTCTAGAGCTGTGTAGTTATATCCTCATTGAAGGTGCCTGGGCAGCTCATTAGGCAGTAATTTTTTTTTAGAGAGCAGGCTGAGTGCTGCATTGTGGCTCCGGAATTGCCAAACTTGAGGGCTTCGGGACCAGGAGTGTGAGGACGGAAGTCTAAGAAGACAAGCTAGACTTGCGTTTCATGGCGAGGGCACGGCAGGTACCTCCTATAGATCTGAACCAATATCTTATGCATCTGACGTCAGGGCGAGGATCAGACGGTGGCTCAGTTTGGAGTTTCCGTGCATGACGGCCGCTTCTTGAAGGGACCGGAATCTCGAGGCCATTGAGGTTTTACAAGTTGGGAGTTTTGGGATGCCCCCTTCAAGGATTCCTTCTGCCGGACAATTGAGACCAGTTGGACAGCTCCAGGACATCCCATATGGAATGACTCCAGAGCACCGTTCCAGGATGGATGCCTGGGAAGCCCGCCTCGCATTCCAATTGTCTCCTAGGAACAAGACAGTTTAGATCTGCTGGCTCTGCGGGAGCAACCGGGGTGGCCGAGTTGAAATGGACTTTCCTGAGGATGGGTCCTAATGTGTTTTTGTGTCCATGAGGGCCTTGGAATGTGTCGGTGGCACCGGGACCTTGAAGTACTCTCCTAAGCTTTTGACATAGATCCCATGCACAGGTTTCCTTGTGGAGACGAGATGAGTTCTGATGGGTGCCTCAGGAAAACACCTATGCTCGTATTGGAATCAGGCTTTTGAGGAGCCATGCCTGTAAACCAAGACAAGGGATCCTCTTATGGCCTAGGGTCCTGTCTGGTTCAATCTTCTTCTCCTGGGACATCCATCTATGGTATGAGTGGAGGTAGATTATCAGCTGGTGTCAGATAGCCCTTGTTTGTTCCGGTCGACCTACACTATTGGGATGGCCTCAGGGACTTTGGAGGTTTCTCCTAATTTGTACGATTATGGACCATGGAATGGGCAGAATTCCCATGGATTGGTAGGCACAGTCCTAATGTGTGGCTCCAGGGTCCCCAGCCTGGAGAGTGTGTGGCCCAGGACTTTGAGGACAGAAGTCTGAAAACACAAACTCAGCTTAGGTTTGGGGACGTAGGTATGGCAGTCCCGATCTACAAACCGTGAGAAAAACTCTTCAGGATATGAAGAAAAGGCGAGTCTGAGGCGCTTGCTCAGGCTTTTGTCTCTGGATTTTGTATCAGCGATGCCCGTTGAATGTTGGGGAGGCCTCATGGGCCATGGACGAATCTTCCTCTCTGAGGATTTGCCCCGATTCCCAATCGTTTTTCGTCAATCCGTGGGATAGAAGGACTCCTTTCAGTATTGTTACGTCAGGTGTCCCACCAAAAGAGGAATTCCAAAGCAAATCCGTGGGGACGACTGAAGGGACAACCCGAACTCTGGTTCAAAATTGGGGCCTAGAGGCATGGCAAGCCCCATATGCTATCTCTTCATCCTGCCACTGAGTGGCCTTACTTGGGGACTGGGCTCAGGCTGAGGGTCACAATGTGTGTTTGTGACCAATGTGGCCCAAGAGCATGGGCGGGGCCTCATGGGCCACATTGGCTTCAACTACACTGAAGGTTGGACAACATGCCAACCACAAGGTTTCTTGCCATGGGGAAGGAGTTCTGATTTCGGCATCACGTTCAACCCTGGGCAGTGATTGGAGATAAGGTCTAGATTCTGAAGCCTGAAAACCGAGGTTGGGAAGAGATGACGACCTAAGGCCATGGCGGGTCGATGTTCTCAGTGTGCGGCCAGCTGTCTGGGTGGGCCAGGAGGTCCAGGCTCAGGCTGTGTCAGAAAGGGCATTAGTGCCCTGGTCAGCCTATGTATTTAGGGTACAGCCAAGGTCGGTGCAGGTTGATCCTCATTTGGGGTTACTGGGTAGCCCCAGAGGGCAATGCTTTTCTTCTGGAGGGCAGGCAGAGTGCTGCATTGTAGTTCTGGATGGCCAAACTGGAGGGCTTGTGGGCCAGTAGTCTGAAGACTGAAGTCTGAGAACACAAGCTAGGCTTAGGTTTCTGGGTGAGGACATGGCAGGCACAATCTACAGACCGGAATCGAGACCTCGTGCATCTGAATTCAGGGCGAGGATCGACGATCGCTCAGGTTGGAGTTTCTGTCCATGATGGCCCCTTCATGAAGGGGGAGCATCACGAGGCCATGGGGGTTTTCCCACGATGGGATTTGTGAGAAGCTCCAAACTGCAAAGTGTCTTCTGAGGGACAATTGAGACCTGTTGTTTGGCTCCAGGCCAATGATTCTGAGCAGGGTTCTAAGGATGGATGGCTGGGTAGCCCACCTCGCATTCCAATTGTCTCCTAGCAACAAGACAGGTTAGATCTGCTGGATCTGGGGGAGCAACCGAGGTGGCTGAGTTGAAATGGACTCTCCTGGGGATGGGTCCTAATGTGCTTTTGTGTGTATGGAGACCTTGGAATGAAGCGGTGGCACTGGGGCCCTGAAGGGTTCTCCTAAACAGAGGCTTTGACACAGCTCCAACGGGCAAGTTTCCCATGTGTAGATGAGATGTTTTCTGATGGGTGAGTCAAGAAAAAGCCATTGCTGGTTTTGAAATCCAGGCGTCTGAGGAGAGATGCCTGGAAACCAAAGCAATGTATCTGATTAGTGCCTAGGGGCCTGTTCTTTCCTTTTTACCTCTGGGGACATCTGTCTATGGGTCTGAGTGCAGGTAGGTGCACAGATGGGCTCAGATTGCCCCTTTTTGTCCTGGGAAGCCACCACTATTGAGATGGATCAGGGAATTTGGAGGATTATCCTATTAGAAGGGTTGTGGCCCATTGGAATGGGCACACACAATTCCTTGGAGAGGGCAAGTACAGTCCTCAAGTTTGGCTCCAGGGGCCTGAGCCTGTAGGTTGTGTAGGCCAGGATGTTCGGACAGTTGTCTGAAAACACAACCCCGGCTTATGTTTCGGGTCATAGGTATGGCAGGACTGATCTACAAACCATGAGGAGAACTCTTCGAGATTTGAAAAAAGGGCGAGTGTGAGGCTCTTGCTCAAGTTTTCGTCTCTGGATATCGTGTCACCCATGGTCGTGAAATTTCTGGGTGACTTCATGGGAAATGGACGAGTCTTACTCTCTGGTGGTTTGGCCCCGTCCAAAGAGTTTGAGGTCATTCTGTGTGATGGAAGAAGTCCGTTTTTTTGTTGTTGTGGTTTTCTTTTTTAACCTCAGGTGTCCCACCAAATGAGGGATTCCAGAGCAGAGCCCTGGGGAGGGGCGACTGGACAATCAGAAATCTGGTTAAACTGGGGCCTAGGGACATGTCAAGACCATTATGGCATCTAATGGTCCAGCCAGTGAGAAGACTTACTAGAGGACAGGACTCATGCTGAGGGTCACAATGCGTGTTTATGCCCTCGTCGCACTCAAGAATGGGCGAGGCCTCAGGGTGAATGCTGGTTTCTCCTACACTGAACGTTGGACAACGTGCCAACCACAAGGTTTCTTGCCATGGGTAAGGAGGAGTTCTGATTTCTGCATTACACTCACGCCTGGGCAGTGATTGGAGATAAGGTCTCGGTTCTGAAGCCTGAAAACTGAGGTAGGGAAGAGATGATGACCTAAGGCCATGGCGGGTCTTATGTGCTCAGGGTGCGGTCAGCTTTCTGGGTGTTGGTCAGGAGGTCCGGGCTCAGGTTGTGTCCGACAGTGCATTAGTGCCCAGGTTAGACTATATAATTTGGGTAAAGTCTAGAGCTGTGTAGGTTTATCCTCATTGAAGGTGCCTGGGCAGCTCATTAGGCAGTAATTTTTTTTTGAGAGCAGGCTGAGTGCTGCATTGTGGCTCCGGAATTGCCAAACTTGAGGGCTTCGGGACCAGGAGTGTGAGGACGGAAGTCTAAGAAGACAAGCTAGACTTGCGTTTCATGGCGAGGGCACGGCAGGTACCTCCTATAGATCTGAACCTATGTCTTATGCATCTGAAGTCAGGGCGAGGATCAGACGTTGGCTCAGTTTGGAGTTCCGTGCATGACGGCCGCTTTATGAAGGGACCGGAATCTCGAGGCCATTGAGGTTTTACAAGTTGGGAGTTGTGGGATGCCCCCTTCAAGGATTCCTTCTGCCGGACAATTGAGACCAGTTGGACAGCTCCAGGACATCCCATATGGAATGAATCCAGAGCACCGTTCCAGGATGGATGCCTGGGAAGCCCGCCTCGCATTCCAATTGTCTCCTAGGAACAAGACAGTTTAGATCTGATGGCTCTGCGGGAGCAACCGGGGTGGCCGAGTTGAAATGGACTTTCCTGAGGATGGGTCCTAATGTGTTTTTGTGTCCATGAGGGCCTTGGAATGTGTCGGTGGCACCGGGACCTTGAAGTACTCTCCTAAGCTTTTGACATAGATCCCATGCACAGGTTTCCTTGTGGAGACGAGATGAGTTCAGATGGGTGCCTCAGGAAAACACCTATGCTCGTATTGGAATCAGGCTTTTGAGGAGACATGCCTGTAATCCAAGTAAGGGATCCTCTTATGGCCTAGGGTCCTGTCTGGTTCAATCTTCTTCTCTGGGGACATCCATCTATGGTATGAGTGGAGGTAGATTATCAGCTGGTGTCAGATAGCCCTTGTTTGTTCCGGTCGACCTACACTATTGGGATGGCCTCAGGGACTTTGGAGGTTTCTCCTAATTTGTACGATTATGGACCATGGAATGGGCAGAATTCCCATGGATTGGTAGGCACAGTCCTAATGTGTGGCTCCAGGGTCCCCAGCCTGGAGAGTGTGTGGCCCAGGACTTTGAGGACAGAAGTCTGAAAACAAAAACTCAGCTTAGGTTTGGGGACGTAGGTATGGCAGTCCCGATCTACAAACCGTGAGAAGAACTCTTCAGGATATGAAGAAAGGGCGAGTCTGAGGCGCTTGCTCAGGCTTTCTCTCGGGATTATGTATTAGCGATGGCCGTTGAATGTCGGGGAGGCCTCATGGGCCATGGACGAATCTTCCTCTCTGAGGATTTGCCACGATTCCCAATCGTTTTTCGTCAATCCATGGGATGGAAGGACTCCTTTCAGTATTGTTACGTCAGGTGTCCCACCAAAAGAGGAATTCCAAAGCAAAGCCGTGGGGACGACTGAAGGGACAACCCGAACTCTGGTTCAAAATTGGGGCCTAGAGGCATGGCAAGCCCCATATGCTATCTCTTCATCCTGCCACTGAGTGGCCTTACTTGGGGACTGGGCTCAGGCTGAGGGTCACAATGTGTGTTTGTGACCAATGTGGCCCAAGAGCATGGGCGGGGCCTCATGGGCCACATTGGCTTCAACTACACTGAAGGTTGGACCACATGCCAACCACAAGGTTTCTTGCCATGGGGAAGGAGTTCTGATTTCGGCATCACGTTCAACCCTGGGCAGTGATTGGAGATAAGGTCTAGATTCTGAAGCCTGAAAACCGAGGTTGGGAAGAGATGACGACCTAAGGCCATGGCGGGTCGATGTTCTCAGTGTGCGGCCAGCTGTCTGGGTGGGCCAGGAGGTCCAGGCTCAGGCTGTGTCAGAAAGGGCATTAGTGCCCTGGTCAGCCTATGTATTTGGGGTACAGCCAAGGTCAGTGCAGGTTGATCCTCATTTGGGGTTACTGGGAAGCCTCAGAGGGCAATGCTTTTCTTCTGGAGGGCAGGCAGAGTGCTGCATTGTAGTTCTGGATTGCCAAACTGGAGGGCTTGTGGGCGAGTAGTCTCAGGACTGAAGTCTGAGAACACAAGCTAGGCTTAGGTTTCTGGGTGGGGACATGGCAGGCACAATCTACAGACCGGAATCGAGATCTCGTGCATCTGAATTCAGGGCGAGGATCAGACGATCGCTCAGGTTGGAGTTTTTGTCCATGATGGCCCCTTCATGAAGGGGGAGCATCACGAGGCCATGGGGGTTTTCCCACGATGGGATTTGTGAGAAGCTCCAAACTGCAAAGTGTCTTCTGCGGGACAATTGAGACCTGTTGTTTGGCTCCAGGCCAATGATTCTGAGCAGGGTTCTAAGGATGGATGGCTGGGTAGCCCTCCTCGCATTCCAATTGTCTCCTAGCAACAAGACAGGTTAGATCTGGGGGAGCAACCGAGGAGGCTGAGTTGAAATGGACGCTCCTGGGGATGGGTCCTAATGTGCTTTTGTGTGTATGGAGACCTTGGAATGAAGCGGTGGCACTGGGGCCCTGAAGGGTTCTCCTAAACAGAGGCTTTGACACAGCTCCAACGGGCAAGTTTCCCATGTGTAGATGAGATGTTTTCTGATGGGTGAGTCAAGAAAAAGCCATTGCTGGTTTTGAAATCCAGGCGTCTGAGGAGAGATGCCTGGAAACCAAAGCAATGTATCTGATTAGTGCCTAGGGGCCTGTTCTTTCCTTTTTACCTCTGGGGACATCTGTCTATGGGTCTGAGTGCAGGTAGGTGCACAGATGTGCTCAGATTGCCCCTTTTTGTCCTGGGAAGCCACCACTATTGAGATGGATCAGGGAATTTGGAGGATTATCCTATTAGAAGGGTTGTGGCCCATTGGAATGGGCACACACAATTCCTTGGAGAGGGCAAGTACAGTCCTCAGGTTTGGCTCCAGGGACCTGAGCCTGTAGGTTGTGTAGGCCAGGGCTGTTTGGACAGTTGTCTGAAAACACAACCCCGGCTTATGATTCGGGTCATAGGTATGGCAGGACTGATCTACAAACCATGAGGAGAACTCTTTGAGATTTGAAAAAAGGGCGAGTGTGAGGCTCTTGCTCAAGTTTTAGTCTCTGGATATCGTGTCACTCATGGTCGTGAAATTTCTGGGTGACTTCATGGGAAATGGACGAGTCTTACTCTCTGGTGGTTTGGCCCCGTCCAAAGAGTTTGAGGTCATTCTGTGGGATGGAAGAAGTCCGTTTTTTTGTTGTTGTTGTTTTCTTTTTTAACCTCAGGTGTCCCACCAAATGAGGGATTCCAGAGCAGAGCCCTGGGGAGGGGCGACTGGACAATCAGAAATCTGGTTAATCTGGGGCCTAGGGACATGTCAAGACCATTATGGCATCTAATGGTCAAGCCACTGAGAGGACTTACTAGAGGACAGGACTCATGCTGAGGGTCACAATGCGTGTTTATGCCCTCGTCGCACTCAAGAATGGGCGAGGCCTCAGGGTGAATGCTGGTTTCTCCTACACAGAACGTAGGACAACGTGCCAACCACAAGGTTTCTTGCCATGGGTAAGGAGGAGTTCTGATTTCTGCATTACACTCACGCCTGGGCAGTGATTGGAGATAAGGTCTCGGTTCTGAAGCCTGAAAACTGAGGTAGGGAAGAGATGATGACCTAAGGCCATGGCGGGTCTTCTGTGCTCAGGGTGCGGTCAGCTTTCTGGGTGTTGGTCAGGAGGTCCGGGCTCATGTTGTGTCCGACAGTGCATTAGTGCCCAGGTTAGACTATATAATTTGGGTAAAGTCGAGAGCTGTGTAGGTTTATCCTCATTGAAGGTGCCTGGGCAGCTCATTAGGCAGTAATTTTTTTTTAGAGAGCAGGCTGAGTGCTACATTGTAGGTCCGGAATTGCCAAACTTGAGGGCTTCGGGACCAGGAGTGTGAGGACAGAAGTCTAAGAAGACAAGCTAGACTTGCGTTTCATGGCGAGGGCACGGCAGGTACCTCCTATAGATCTGAACCAATATCTTATGCATCTGAAGTCAGGTCGAGGATCAGACGTTGGCTCAGTTTGGAGTTTCCGTGCATGACGGCCGCTTCTTGAAGGGACCGGAATCTCGAGGCCATTGAGGTTTTACAAGTTGGGAGTTGTGGGATGCCCCCTTCAAGGATTCCTTCTGCCGGACAATTGAGACCAATTGGACAGCTACAGGACGTCCTATATGGAATGACTCCAGAGCACCGTTCCAGGATGGATGCCTGGGAAGCCCGCCTCGCATTCCAATTGTCTCCTAGGAACAAGACAGTTTAGATCTGATGGCTCTGCGGGAGCAACCAGGGTGGCCGAGTTGAAATGGACTTTCCTGAGGATGGGTCCTAATGTGTTTTTGTGTCCATGAGGGCCTTGGAATGGGTCGGTGGCACCGGGACCTTGAAGTACTCTCCTAAGCTTTTGACATAGATCCCATGCACAGGTTTCCTTGTGGAGACGAGATGAGTTCTGATGGGTGCCTCAGGAAAACACCTATGCTCGTATTGGAATCAGGCTTTTGAGGAGCCATGCCTGTAATCCAAGACAAGGGATCCTCTTATGGCCTAAGGTCCTGTCTGGTTCAATCTTCTTCTCTGGGGACATACATCTAGGGTATGAGTGGAGGTAGATTATCAGCTGGTGTCAGATAGCCCTTGTTTGTTCCGGTCGACCTACACTATTGGGATGTCCTAAGGGACTTTGGAGGTTTCTCCTAATTTGTACGATTATGGACCATGGAATGGGCAGAATTCCCATGGATTGGTAGGCACAGTCCTAATGTGTGGCTCCAGGGTCCCCAGCCTGGAGAGTGTGTGGCCCAGGACTTTGAGGACAGAAGTCTGGAAACACAAACTCAGCTTAGGTTTGGGGACGTAGGTATGGCAGTCCCAATCTACAAACCTTGAGAAAAACTCTTCAGGATATGAAGAAAGGGCGAGTCTGAGGTGCTTGCTCAGGCATTTGTCTCTGGATTTTGTATCAGCGATGGCCATTGAATGTCGGGGAGGCCTCATGGGCCATGGACGAATCTTCCTCTCTGAGGATTTGCCCCGATTCCCAATCGTTTTTCGTCAATCCATGGGATGGAAGGACTCCTTTCAGTATTGTTACGTCAGGTGTCCCACCAAAAGAGGAATTCCAAAGCAAAGCCGTGGGGACGACTGAAGGGACAACCCGAACTCTGGTTCAAAATTGGGGCCTAGAGGCATGGCAAGCCCACTATGCTATCTCTTCATCCTGCCACTGAGTGGCCTTACTTGGGGACTGGGCTCAGGCTGAGGGTCACAATGTGTGTTTGTGACCAATGTGGCCCAAGAGCATGGGCGGGGCCTCATGGGCCACATGGGCTTCAACTACACTGAAGGTTGGACAACATGCCAACAACAAGGTTTCTTGACATGGGGAAGGAGTTCTGATTTCGGCATCACGTTCAACCCTGGGCAGTGATTGGAGATAAGGTCTAGATTCTGAAGCCTGAAAACCGAGGTTGGGAAGAGATGACGACCTAAGGCCATGGCGGGTCGATGTTCTCAGTGTGCGGCCAGCTGTCTGGGTGGGCCAGGAGGACCAGGCTCAGGCTGTGTCAGAAAGGGCATTAGTGCCCTGGTCAGCCTATGTATTTGGGGTACAGCCAAGGTCCGTGCAGGTTGGTCCTCACTTGGTGTTACTGGGTAGCCCCAGAGGGCAATGCTTTTCTTCTGGAGGGCAGGCAGAGTGCTGCATTGTAGTTCTGGATGGCCAAACTGGAGGGCTTGTGGGCCAGTAGTCTGAGGACAGAAGTCTGAGAACACAAGCTAGGCTTAGGTTTCTGAGTGAGGACATGGCAGGCACAATCTACAGACCGGAATCGAGACCTCGTGCATCTGAATTCAGGGCGAGGATCGACGATCGCTCAGGTTGGAGTTTCTGTCCATGATGGCCCCTTCATGAAGGGGGAGCATCACGAGGCCATGGGGGTTTTCCCACAATGGGATTTGTGAGAAGCTCCAAACTGCAAAATGTCTTCTGCAGGACAATTGAGAACTGTTGTTTGGCTCCAGGCCAATGATTCTGAGCAGGGTTCTAAGGATGGATGGCTGGGTAGCCCACCTCGCATTCCAATTATGTCCTAGCAACAAGACAGGTTAGATCTGCTGGATCTGGGGGAGCAACCGAGGAGGCTGAGATGAAATGGACTCTCCTGGGGATGGGTCCTAATGTGCTTTTGTGTCTATGGAGACCTGGGAATGAAGCGGTGGCACTGGGGCCCTGAAGGGCTCTCCTAAACAGAGGCTTTGACACAGCTCCAACGTGCAAGTTTCCCATGTGTAGATGAGATGTTTTCTGATGGGTGAGTCAAGAAAAAGCCATTGCTGGTTTTGAAGTCCAGGCGTCTGAGGAGAGATGCCTGGAAACCAAAGCAATGTATCTGATTAGTGCCTAGGGGCCTGTTCTTACCATTTTACCTCTGGGGACTTCTGTCTATGGGTCTGAGTGCAGGTAGGTGCACAGATGGGCTCAGATTGCCCCTTTTTGTCCTGGGAAGCCACCACTATTGAGATGGTTCAGGGAATTTGGAGGATTATCCTATTAGAAGGGTTGTGGCCCATTGGAATGGGCACACACAATTCCTTGGAGAGGGCAAGTACAGTCCTCAGTTTTGGCTCCAGGGACCTGAGCCTGTAGGTTGTGTAGGCCAGGGCTGTTTGGACAGTTGTCTGAAAACAGAACCCCGGCTTATGATTCGGGTCATAGGTATGGCAGGACTGATATACAAACCATGAGGAGAACTCTTCGAGATTTGAAAAAAGGGCGAGTGTGAGGCTCTTGCTCAAGTTTTTGTCTCTGGATATCGTGTCACTCATGGTCGTGAAATTTCTGGGTGACTTCATGGGAAATGGACGAGTCTTACTCTCTGGTGGTTTGGCCCCGTCCAAAGAGTTTGAGGTCATTCTGTGGGATGGAAGAAGTCCGTTTTTTTGTTGTTGTTGTTTTCTTTTTTAACCTCAGGTGTCCCACCAAATGAGGGATTCCAGAGCAGAGCCCTGGGGAGGGGCGACTGTACAATCAGAAATCTGGTTAAACTGGGGCCTAGGGACATGTCAAGACCATTATGGCATCTAATGGTCAAGCCACTGAGAGGACTTACTAGAGGACAGGACTCATGCTGAGGGTCACAATGCGTGTTTATGCCCTCGTCGCACTCAAGAATGGGCGAGGCCTCAGGGTGAATGCTGGTTTCTCCTACACTGAACGTTGGACAACGTGCCAACCACAAGGTTTCTTGCCATGGGTAAGGAGGAGTTCTGATTTCTGCATTACACTCACGCCTGGGCAGTGATTGGAGATAAGGTCTCGGTTCTGAAGCCTGAAAACTGAGGTAGGGAAGAGATGATGACCTAAGGCCATGGCGGGTCTTATGTGCTCAGGGTGCGGTCAGCTTTCTGGGTGTTGGTCAGGAGGTCCGGGCTCAGGTTGTGTCCGACAGTGCATTAGTGCCCAGGTTAGACTATATAATTTGGGTAAAGTCGAGAGCTGTGTAGGTTTATCCTCATTGAAGGTGCCTGGGCAGCTCATTAGGCAGTAATTTTTTTTTAGAGAGCAGTCTGAGTGCTGCATTGTGGCTCCGGAATTGCCAAACTTGAGGGCTTCGGGACCAGGAGTGTGAGGACGGAAGTCTAAGAAGACAAGCTAGACTTGCGTTTCATGGCGAGGGCACGGCAGGTACCTCCTATAGATCTGAACCTATATCTTATGCATCTGAAGTCAGGGCGAGGATCAGACGTTGGCTCAGTTTGGAGTTCCGTGCATGACGGCCGCTTTATGAAGGGACCGGAATCTCGAGGCCATTGAGGTTTTACAAGTTGGGAGTTGTGGGATGCCCCCTTCAAGGATTCCTTCTGCCGGACAATTGAGACCAGTTGGACAGCTCCAGGACATCCCATATGGAATGAATCCAGAGCACCGTTCCAGGATGGATGCCTGGGAAGCCCGCCTCGCATTCCAATTGTCTCCTAGGAACAAGACAGTTTAGATCTGATGGCTCTGCGGGAGCAACCGGGGTGGCCGAGTTGAAATGGACTTTCCTGAGGATGGGTCCTAATGTGTTTTTGTGTCCATGAGGGCCTTGGAATGTGTCGGTGGCACCGGGACCTTGAAGTACTCTCCTAAGCTTTTGACATAGATCCCATGCACAGGTTTCCTTGTGGAGACGAGATGAGTTCAGATGGGTGCCTCAGGAAAACACCTATGCTCGTATTGGAATCAGGCTTTTGAGGAGACATGCCTGTAATCCAAGTAAGGGATCCTCTTATGGCCTAGGGTCCTGTCTGGTTCAATCTTCTTCTCTGGGGACATCCATCTATGGTATGAGTGGAGGTAGATTATCAGCTGGTGTCAGATAGCCCTTGTTTGTTCCGGTCGACCTACACTATTGGGATGGCCTCAGGGACTTTGGAGGTTTCTCCTAATTTGTACGATTATGGACCATGGAATGGGCAGAATTCCCATGGATTGGTAGGCACAGTCCTAATGTGTGGCTCCAGGGTCCCCAGCCTGGAGAGTGTGTGGCCCAGGACTTTGAGGACAGAAGTCTGAAAACAAAAACTCAGCTTAGGTTTGGGGACGTAGGTATGGCAGTCCCGATCTACAAACCGTGAGAAGAACTCTTCAGGATATGAAGAAAGGGCGAGTCTGAGGCGCTTGCTCAGGCTTTCTCTCTGGATTTTGTATCAGCGATGGCCGTTGAATGTCGGGGAGGCCTCATGGGCCATGGACGAATCTTCCTCTCTGAGTATTTGCCACGATTCCCAATCGTTTTTCGTCAATCCATGGGATGGAAGGACTCCTTTCAGTATTGTTACGTCAGGTGTCCCACCAAAAGAGGAATTCCAAAGCAAAGCCGTGGGGACGACTGAAGGGACAACCCGAACTCTGGTTCAAAATTGGGGCCTAGAGGCATGGCAAGCCCACTATGCTATCTCTTCATCCTGCCACTGAGTGGCCTTACTTGGGGACTGGGCTCAGGCTGAGGGTCACAATGTGTGTTTGTGACCAATGTGGCCCAAGAGCATGGGCGGGGCCTCATGGGCCACATTGGCTTCAACTACACTGAAGGTTGGACCACATGCCAACCACAAGGTTTCTTGCCATGGGGAAGGAGTTCTGATTTCGGCATCACGTTCAACCCTGGGCAGTGATTGGAGATAAGGTCTAGATTCTGAAGCCTGAAAACCGAGGTTGGGAAGAGATGACGACCTAAGGCCATGGCGGGTCGATGTTCTCAGTGTGCGGCCAGCTGTCTGGGTGGGCCAGGAGGTCCAGGCTCAGGCTGTGTCAGAAAGGGCATTAGTGCCCTGGTCAGCCTATGTATTTGGGGTACAGCCAAGGTCGGTGCAGGTTGATCCTCATTTGGGGTTACTGGGAAGCCTCAGAGGGCAATGCTTTTCTTCTGGAGGGCAGGCAGAGTGCTGCATTGTAGTTCTGGATGGCCAAACTGGAGGGCTTGTGGGCGAGTAGTCTCAGGACTGAAGTCTGAGAACACAAGCTAGGCTTAGGTTTCTGGGTGGGGACATGGCAGGCACAATCTACAGACCGGAATCGAGATCTCGTGCATCTGAATTCAGGGCGAGGATCAGACGATCGCTCAGGTTGGAGTTTTTGTCCATGATGGCCCCTTCATGAAGGGGGAGCATCACGAGGCCATGGGGGTTTTCCCACGATGGGATTTGTGAGAAGCTCCAAACTGCAAAGTGTCTTCTGCAGGACAATTGAGACCTGTTGTTTGGCTCCAGGCCAATGATTCTGAGCAGGGTTCTAAGGATGGATGGCTGGGTAGCCCTCCTCGCATTCCAATTGTCTCCTAGCAACAAGACAGGTTAGATCTGCTGGATCTGGGGGAGCAACCGAGGAGGCTGAGTTGAAATGGACGCTCCTGGGGATGGGTCCTAATGTGCTTTTGTGTGTATGGAGACCTGGGAATGAAGCGGTGGCACTGGGGCCCTGAAGGGTTCTCCTAAACAGAGGCTTTGACACAGCTCCAACGGCAAGTTTCCCATGTGTAGATGAGATGTTTTCTGATGGGTGAGTCAAGAAAAAGCCATTGCTGGTTTTGAAATCCAGGCGTCTGAGGAGAGATGCCTGGAAACCAAAGCAATGTATCTGATTAGTGCCTAGGGGCCTGTTCTTTCCTTTTTACCTCTGGGGACATCTGTCTATGGGTCTGAGTGCAGGTAGGTGCACAGATGGGCTCAGATTGCCCCTTTTTGTCCTGGGAAGCCACCACTATTGAGATGGATCAGGGAATTTGGAGGATTATCCTATTAGAAGGGTTGTGGCCCATTGGAATGGGCACACACAATTCCTTGGAGAGGGCAAGTACAGTCCTCAGGTTTGGCTCCAGGGGCCTGAGCCTGTAGGTTGTGTAGGCCAGGGACGTTTGGACAGTTGTCTGAAAACACAACCCCGGCTTATGTTTCGGGTCATAGGTATGGCAGGACTGATCTACAAACCATGAGGAGAACTCTTTGAGATTTGAAAAAAGGGTGAGTGTGAGGCTCTTGCTCAAGTTTTAGTCTCTGGATATCGTGTCACTCATGGTCGTGAAATTTCTGGGTGACTTCATGGGAAATGGACGAGTCTTACTCTCTGGTGGTTTGGCCCCGTCCAAAGAGTTTGAGGTCATTCTGTGGGATGGAAGAAGTCCGTTTTTTTGTTGTTGTTGTTTTCTTTTTTAACCTCAGGTGTCCCACCAAATGAGGGATTCCAGAGCAGAGCCCTGGGGAGGGGCGACTGGACAATCAGAAATCTGGTTAATCTGGGGCCTAGGGACATGTCAAGACCATTATGGCATCTAATGGTCAAGCCACTGAGAGGACTTACTAGAGGACAGGACTCATGCTGAGGGTCACAATGCGTGTTTATGCCCTCGTCGCACTCAAGAATGGGCGAGGCCTCAGGGTGAATGCTGGTTTCTCCTACACAGAACGTTGGACAACGTGCCAACCACAAGGTTTCTTGCCATGGGTAAGGAGGAGTTCTGATTTCTGCATTACACTCACGCCTGGGCAGTGATTGGAGATAAGGTCTCGGTTCTGAAGCCTGAAAACTGAGGTAGGGAAGAGATGATGACCTAAGGCCATGGCGGGTCTTCTGTATTCAGGGTGCGGTCAGCTTTCTGGGGGTTGGTCTGGAGGTCCGGGCTCATGTTGTGTCCGACAGTGCATTAGTGCCCAGGTTAGACTATATAATTTGGGTAAAGTCGAGTGCTGTGTAGGTTTATCCTCATTGAAGGTGCCTGGGCAGCTCATTAGGCAGTAATTTTTTTTTAGAGAGCAGGCTGAGTGCTACATTGTAGGTCCGGAATTGCCAAACTTGAGGGCTTCGGGACCAGGAGTGTGAGGACAGAAGTCTAAGAAGACAAGCTAGACTTGCGTTTCATGGCGAGGGCACGGCAGGTACCTCCTATAGATCTGAACCAATATCTTATGCATCTGAAGTCAGGTCGAGGATCAGACGTTGGCTCAGTTTGGAGTTTCCGTGCATGACGGCCGCTTCTTGAAGGGACCGGAATCTCGAGGCCATTGAGGTTTTACAAGTTGGGAGTTGTGGGATGCCCCCTTCAAGGATTCCTTCTGCCGGACAATTGAGACCAATTGGACAGCTACAGGACGTCCCATATGGAATGACTCCAGAGCACCGTTCCAGGATGGATGCCTGGGAAGCCCGCCTCGCATTCCAATTGTCTCCTAGCAACAAGACAGTTTAGATCTGATGGCTCTGCGGGAGCAACCAGGGTGGCCGAGTTGAAATGGACTTTCCTGAGGATGGGTCCTAATGTGTTTTTGTGTCCATGAGGGCCTTGGAATGGGTCAGTGGCACCGGGACCTTGAAGTACTCTCCTAAGCTTTTGACATAGATCCCATGCACAGGTTTCCTTGTGGAGACGAGATGAGTTCTGATGGGTGCCTCAGGAAAACACCTATGCTCGTATTGGAATCAGGCTTTTGAGGAGCCATGCCTGTAATCCAAGACAAGGGATCCTCTTATGGCCTAAGGTCCTGTCTGGTTCAATCTTCTTCTCTGGGGACATACATCTAGGGTATGAGTGGAGGTAGATTATCAGCTGGTGTCAGATAGCCCTTGTTTGTTCCGGTCGACTTACACTATTGGGATGTCCTAAGGGACTTTGGAGGTTTCTCCTAATTTGTACGATTATGGACCATGGAATGGGCAGAATTCCCATGGATTGGTAGGCACAGTCCTAATGTGTGGCTCCAGGGTCCCCAGCCTGGAGAGTGTGTGGCCCAGGACTTTGAGGACAGAAGTCTGGAAACACAAACTCAGCTTAGGTTTGGGGACGTAGGTATGGCAGTCCCAATCTACAAACCTTGAGAAAAACTCTTCAGGATATGAAGAAAGGGCGAGTCTGAGGTGCTTGCTCAGGCATTTGTCTCTGGATTTTGTATCAGCGATGGCCATTGAATGTCGGGGAGGCCTCATGGGCCATGGACGAATCTTCCTCTCTGAGGATTTGCCCCGATTCCCAATCGTTTTTCGTCAATCCATGGGATGGAAGGACTCCTTTCAGTATTGTTACGTCAGGTGTCCCACCAAAAGAGGAATTCCAAAGCAAAGCCGTGGGGACGACTGAAGGGACAACCCGAACTCTGGTTCAAAATTGGGGCCTAGAGGCATGGCAAGCCCACTATGCTATCTCTTCATCCTGCCACTGAGTGGCCTTACTTGGGGACTGGGCTCAGGCTGAGGGTCACAATGTGTGTTTGTGACCAATGTGGCCCAAGAGCATGGGCGGGGCCTCATGGGCCACATGGGCTTCAACTACACTGAAGGTTGGACAACATGCCAACAACAAGGTTTCTTGACATGGGGAAGGAGTTCTGATTTCGGCATCACGTTCAACCCTGGGCAGTGATTGGAGATAAGGTCTAGATTCTGAAGCCTGAAAACCGAGGTTGGGAAGAGATGACGACCTAAGGCCATGGCGGGTCGATGTTCTCAGTGTGCGGCCAGCTGTCTGGGTGGGCCAGGAGGACCAGGCTCAGGCTGTGTCAGAAAGGGCATTAGTGCCCTGGTCAGCCTATGTATTTGGGGTACAGCCAAGGTCCGTGCAGGTTGGTCCTCACTTGGTGTTACTGGGTAGCCCCAGAGGGCAATGCTTTTCTTCTGGAGGGCAGGCAGAGTGCTGCATTGTAGTTCTGGATGGCCAAACTGGAGGGCTTGTGGGCCAGTAGTCTGAGGACAGAAGTCTGAGAACACAAGCTAGGCTTAGGTTTCTGAGTGAGGACATGGCAGGCACAATCTACAGACCGGAATCGAGACCTCGTGCATCTGAATTCAGGGCGAGGATCGACGATCGCTCAGGTTGGAGTTTCTGTCCATGATGGCCCCTTCATGAAGGGGGAGCATCACGAGGCCATGGGGGTTTTCCCACAATGGGATTTGTGAGAAGCTCCAAACTGCAAAGTGTCTTCTGCAGGACAATTGAGAACTGTTGTTTGGCTCCAGGCCAATGATTCTGAGCAGGGTTCTAAGGATGGATGGCTGGGTAGCCCACCTCGCATTCCAATTATGTCCTAGCAACAAGACAGGTTAGATCTGCTGGATCTGGGGGAGCAACCGAGGAGGCTGAGATGAAATGGACTCTCCTGGGGATGGGTCCTAATGTGCTTTTGTGTCTATGGAGACCTGGGAATGAAGCGGTGGCACTGGGGCCCTGAAGGGCTCTCCTAAACAGAGGCTTTGACACAGCTCCAACGTGCAAGTTTCCCATGTGTAGATGAGATGTTTTCTGATGGGTGAGTCAAGAAAAAGCCATTGCTGGTTTTGAAGTCCAGGCGTCTGAGGAGAGATGCCTGGAAACCAAAGCAATGTATCTGATTAGTGCCTAGGGGCCTGTTCTTTCCATTTTACCTCTGGGGACTTCTGTCTATGGGTCTGAGTGCAGGTAGGTGCACAGATGGGCTCAGATTGCCCCTTTTTGTCCTGGGAAGCCACCACTATTGAGATGGTTCAGGGAATTTGGAGGATTATCCTATTAGAAGGGTTGTGGCCCATTGGAATGGGCACACACAATTCCTTGGAGAGGGCAAGTACAGTCCTCAGGTTTGGCTCCAGGGGCCTGAGCCTGTAGGTTGTGTAGGCCAGGGCTGTTTGGACAGTTGTCTGAAAACACAACCCTGGCTTATGTTTCGGGTCATAGGTATGGCAGGACTGATCACAAACCATGAGGAGAACTCTTCGAGATTTGAAAAAAGGGCGAGTGTGAGGCTCTTGCTCAAGTTTTTGTGCCTGGATATCGTGTCACTCATGGTCGTGAAATTTCTGGGTGACTTCATGGGAAATGGACGAGTCTTTCTCTCTGGTGGTTTGCCCCGTCCAAAGAGTTTGAGGTCATTCTGTGGGATGGAAGAAGTCCGTTTTTTTGTTGTTGTTGTTTTCTTTTTTAACCTCAGGTGTCCCACCAAATGAGGGATTCCAGAGCAGAGCCCTGGGGAGGGGCGACTGGACAATCAGAAATCTGGTTAAAATTGGGGCCTAGGGACATGTCAAGACCATTATGGCATCTAATGGTCAAGCCACTGAGAGGACTTACTAGAGGACAGGACTCATGCTGAGGGTCACAATGCGTGTTTTTGCCCTCGTCGCACTCAAGAATGGGCGAGGCCTCAGGGTGAATGCTGGTTTCTCCTACACTGAACGTTGGACAACGTGCCAACCACAAGGTTTCTTGCCATGGGTAAGGAGGAGTTCTGATTTCTGCATTACACTCACGCCTGGGCAGTGATTGGAGATAAGGTCTCGGTTCTGAAGCCTGAAAACTGAGGTAGGGAAGAGATAATGACCTAAGGCCATGGCGGGTCTTATGTGCTCAGGGTGCGGTCAGCTTTCTGGGTGTTGGTCAGGAGGTCCGGGCTCAGGTTGTGTCCGACAGTGCATTAGTGCCCAGGTTAGACTATATAATTTGGGTAAAGTCGAGAGCTGTGTAGGTTTATCCTCATTGAATGTGCCTGGGCAGCTCATTAGGCAGTAATTTTTTTTTAGAGAGCAGGCTGAGTGCTGCATTGTGGCTCCGGAATTGCCAAACTTGAGGGCTTCGGGACCAGGAGTGTGAGGACGGAAGTCTAAGAAGACAAGCTAGACTTGCGTTTCATGGCGAGGGCACGGCAGGTACCTCCTATAGATCTGAACCAATATCTTATGCATCTGAAGTCAGGTCGAGGATCAGACGTTGGCTCAGTTTGGAGTTTCCGTGCATGACGGCCGCTTCATGAAGGGACCGGAATCTCGAGGCCATTGAGGTTTTACAAGTTGGGAGTTGTGGGATGCCCCCTTCAAGGATTCCTTCTGCCGGACAATTGAGACCAATTGGACAGCTCCAGGACATCCCATATGGAATGACTCCAGAGCACCGTTCCAGGATGGATGCCTGGGAAGCCCGCCTCGCATTCCAATTGTCTCCTAGGAACAAGACAGTTTAGATCTGATGGCTCTGCGGGAGCAACCGGGGTGGCCGAGTTGAAATGGACTTTCCTGAGGATGGGTCCTAATGTGTTTTTGTGTCCATGAGGGCCTTGGAATGTGTAGGTTGCACCGGGACCTTGAAGTACTCTCCTAAGCTTTTGACATAGATCCCATGCACATGTTTCCTTGTGGAGACGAGATGAGTTCTGATGGGTGCCTCAGGAAAACACCCATGCTCGTATTGGAAATAGGCTTTTGAGGAGACATGCCTGTAATCCAAGACAAGGGATCCTCTTATGGCCTAGGGTCCTGTCTGGTTCAATCTTCTTCTCTGGGGACATCCATCTATGGTATGAGTGGAGGTAGATTATCAGCTGGTGTCAGATAGCCCTTGTTTGTTCCGGTCGACCTACACTATTGGGATGGCCTCAGGGACTTTGGAGGTTTCTCCTAATTTGTACGATTATGGACCATGGAATGGGCAGAATTCCCATGGATTGGTAGGCACAGTCCTAATGTGTGGCTCCAGGGTCCCCAGCCTGGAGAGTGTGTGGCCCAGGACTTTGAGGACAGAAGTCTGAAAACACAAACTCAGCTTAGGTTTGGGGACGTAGGTATGGCAGTCCCGATCTACAAACCGTGAGAAAAACTCTTCAGGATATGAAGAAAGGGCGAGTCTGAGGCGCTTGCTCAGGCTTTTGTCTCTGGATTTTGTATCAGCGATGGCCGTTGAATGTCCGGAAGGCCTCATGGGCCATGGACGAATCTTCCTCTCTGAGGATTTGCTCCGATTCCCAATCGTTTTTCGTCAATCCATGGGATGGAAGGACTCCTTTCAGTATTGTTACGTCAGGTGTCCCACCAAAAGAGGAATTCCAAAGCAAAGCCGTGGGGACGACTGAAGGGACAACCCGAACTCTGGTTCAAAATTGGGGCCTAGGGGCATGGCAAACCCAATATGCTATCCCTTCATCCTGCCACTGAGTGGCCTTACTTGGGGACTGGGCTCAGGCTGAGGGTCACAATGTGTGTTTGTGACCAATGTGGCCCAAGAGCATGGGCGGGGCCTCATGGGCCACATTGGCTTCAACTACACTGAAGGTTGGACCACATGCCAACCACAAGGTTTCTTGCCATGGGGAAGGAGTTCTGATTCCGGCATCACGTTCAACCCTGGGCAGTGATTGGAGATAAGGTCTAGATTCTGAAGCCTGAAAACCGAGGTTGGGAAGAGATGACGACCTAAGGCCATGGCGGGTCGATGTTCTCAGTGTGCGGCCAGCTGTCTGGGTGGGCCAGGAGGTCCAGGCTCAGGCTGTGTCAGAAAGGGCATTAGTGCCCTGGTCAGCCTATGTATTTGGGGTACAGCCAAGGTCGGTGCAGGTTGATCCTCATTTGGGGTTACTGGGTAGCCTCAGAGGGCAATGCTTTTCTTCTGGAGGGCAGGCAGAGTGCTGCATTGTAGTTCTGGATTGCCAAACTGGAGGGCTTGTGGGCGAGTAGTCTCAGGACTGAAGTCTGAGAACACAAGCTAGGCTTAGGTTTCTGGGTGGGGACATGGCAGGCACAATCTACAGACCGGAATCGAGATCTCGTGCATCTGAATTCAGGGCGAGGATCAGACGATCGCTCAGGTTGGAGTTTTTGTCCATGATGGCCCCTTCATGAAGGGGGAGCATCACGAGGCCATGGGGGTTTTCCCACGATGGGATTTGTGAGAAGCTCCAAACTGCAAAGTGTCTTCTGCGGGACAATTGAGACCTGTTGTTTGGCTCCAGGCCAATGATTCTGAGCAGGGTTCTAAGGATGGATGGCTGGGTAGCCCACCTCGCATTCCAATTGTCTCCTAGCAACAAGACAGGTTAGATCTGCTGGATCTGGGGGAGCAACCGAGGAGGCTGAGTTGAAATGGACTCTCCTGGGGATGGGTCCTAATGTGCTTTTGTGTGTATGGAGACCTTGGAATGAAGCGGTGGCACTGGGGCCCTGAAGCGTTCTCCTAAACAGAGGCTTTGACACAGCTCCAACGGGCAAGTTTCCCATGTGTAGATGAGATGTTTTCTGATGGGTGAGTCAAGAAAAAGCCATTGCTGGTTTTGAAATCCAGGCGTCTGAGGAGAGATGCCTGGAAACCAAAGCAATGTATCTGATTAGTGCCTAGGGGCCTGTTCTTTCCTTTTTACCTCTGGGGACATCTGTCTATGGGTCTGAGTGCAGGTAGGTGCACAGATGGGCTCAGATTGCCCCTTTTTGTCCTGGGAAGCCACCACTATTGAGATGGATCAGGGAATTTGGAGGATTATCCTATTAGAAGGGTTGTGGCCCATTGGAATGGGCACACACAATTCCTTGGAGAGGGCAAGTACAGTCCTCAGGTTTGGCTCTAGGGGCCTGAGCCTGTAGGTTGTGTAGGCCAGGGACGTTTGGACAGTTGTCTGAAAACACAACCCCGGCTTATGTTTCGGGTCATAGGTATGGCAGGACTGATCTACAAACCATGAGGAGAACTCTTTGAGATTTGAAAAAAGGGCGAGTGTGAGGCTCTTGCTCAAGTTTTAGTCTCTGGATATCGTGTCACTCATGGTCGTGAAATTTCTGGGTGACTTCATGGGAAATGGACGAGTCTTACTCTCTGGTGGTTTGGCCCCGTCCAAAGAGTTTGAGGTCATTCTGTGGGATGGAAGAAGTCCGTTTTTTTGTTGTTGTTGTTTTCTTTTTTAACCTCAGGTGTCCCACCAAATGAGGGATTCCAGAGAAGAGCCCTGGGGATGGGCGACTGGACAATCAGAAATCTGGTTAAACTGGGGCCTAGGGACATGTCAAGACCATTATGGCATCTAATGGTCAAGCCACTGAGAGGACTTACTAGAGGACAGGACTCATGCTGAGGGTCACAATGCGTGTTTATGCCCTCGTCGCACTCAAGAATGGGCGAGGCCTCAGGGTGAATGCTGGTTTCTCCTACACAGAACGTTGGACAACGTGCCAACCACAAGGTTTCTTGCCATGGGTAAGGAGGAGTTCTGATTTCTGCATTACACTCACGCCTGGGCAGTGATTGGAGATAAGGTCTCGGTTCTGAAGCCTGAAAACTGAGGTAGGGAAGAGATGATGACCTAAGGCCATGGCGGGTCTTCTGTGCTCAGGGTGCGGTCAGCTTTCTGGGGGTTGGTCTGGAGGTCCGGGCTCATGTTGTGTCCGACAGTGCATTAGTGCCCAGGTTAGACTATATAATTTGGGTAAAGTCGAGTGCTGTGTAGGTTTATCCTCATTGAAGGTGCCTGGGCAGCTCATTAGGCAGTAATTTTTTTTTAGAGAGCAGGCTGAGTGCTACATTGTAGGTCCGGAATTGCCAAACTTGAGGGCTTCGGGACCAGGAGTGTGAGGACAGAAGTCTAAGAAGACAAGCTAGACTTGCGTTTCATGGCGAGGGCACGGCAGGTACCTCCTATAGATCTGAACCAATATCTTATGCATCTGAAGTCAGGTCGAGGATCAGACGTTGGCTCAGTTTGGAGTTTCCGTGCATGACGGCCGCTTCATGAAGGTACCGGAATCTCGAGGCCATTGAGGTTTTACAAGTTGGGAGTTGTGGGATGCCCCCTTCAAGGATTCCTTCTGCCGGACAATTGAGACCAATTGGACAGCTACAGGACGTCCCATATGGAATGACTCCAGAGCACCGTTCCAGGATGGATGCCTGGGAAGCCGGCCTCGCATTCCAATTGTCTCCTAGCAACAAGACAGTTTAGATCTGATGGCTCTGCGGGAGCAACCAGGGTGGCCGAGTTGAAATGGACTTTCCTGAGGATGGGTCCTAATGTGTTTTTGTGTCCATGAGGGCCTTGGAATGGGTCGGTGGCACCGGGACCTTGAAGTACTCTCCTAAGCTTTTGACATAGATCCCATGCACGGGTTTCCTTGTGGAGACGAGATGAGTTCTGATGGGTGCCTCAGGAAAACACCTATGCTCGTATTGGAATCAGGCTTTTGAGGAGCCATGCCTGTAATCCAAGACAAGGGATCCTCTTATGGCCTAAGGTCCTGTCTGGTTCAATCTTCTTCTCTGGGGACATCCATCTATGGTATGAGTGGAGGTAGATTATCAGCTGGTTTCAGATAGCCCTTGTTTGTTCCGGTCGACCTACACTATTGGGATGTCCTAAGGGACTTTGGAGGTTTCTCCTAATTTGTACGATTATGGACCATGGAATGGGCAGAATTCCCATGGATTGGTAGGCACAGTCCTAATGTGTGGCTCCAGGGTCCCCAGCCTGGAGAGTGTGTAGCCCAGGACTTTGAGGACAGAAGTCTGGAAACACAAACTCAGCTTAGGTTTGGGGACGTAGGTATGGCAGTCCCAATCTACAAACCTTGAGAAAAACTCTTCAGGATATGAAGAAAGGGCGAGTCTGAGGTGCTTGCTCAGGCATTTGTCTCTGGATTTTGTATCAGCGATGGCCATTGAATGTCGGGGAGGCCTCATGGGCCATGGACGAATCTTCCTCTCTGAGGATTTGCCCCGATTCCCAATCGTTTTTCGTCAATCCATGGGATGGAAGGACTCCTTTCAGTATTGTTACGTCAGGTGTCCCACCAAAAGAGGAATTCCAAAGCAAAGCCGTGGGGACGACTGAAGGGACAACCCGAACTCTGGTTCAAAATTGGGGCCTAGAGGCATGGCAAGCCCAATATGCTATCTCTTCATCCTGCCACTGAGTGGCCTTACTTGGGGACTGGGCTCAGGCTGAGGGTCACAATGTGTGTTTGTGACCAATGTGGCCCAAGAGCATGGGCGGTGCCTCATGGGCCACATGGGCTTCAACTACACTGAAGTTTGGACAACATGCCAACAACAAGGTTTCTTGACATGGGGAAAGAGTTCTGATTTCGGCATCACGTTCAACCCTGGGCAGTGATTGGAGATAAGGTCTAGATTCTGAAGCCTGAAAACCGAGGTTGGGAAGAGATGACGACCTAAGGCCATGGCGGGTCGATGTTCTCAGTGTGCGGCCAGCTGTCTGGGTGGGCCAGGAGGACCAGGCTCAGGCTGTGTCAGAAAGGGCATTAGTGCCCTGGTCAGCCTATGTATTTGGGGTACAGCCAAGGTCCGTGCAGGTTGGTCCTCACTTGGTGTTACTGGGTAGCCCCAGAGGGCAATGCTTTTCTTCTGGAGGGCAGGCAGAGTGCTGCATTGTAGTTCTGGATGGCCAAACTGGAGGGCTTGTGGGCCAGTAGTCTGAGGACAGAAGTCTGAGAACACAAGCTAGGCTTAGGTTTCTGAGTGAGGACATGGCAGGCACAATCTACAGACCGAAATCGAGACCTCGTGCATCTGAATTCAGGGCGAGGATCGACGATCGCTCAGGTTGGAGTTTCTGTCCATGATGGCCCCTTCATGAAGGGGGAGCATCACGAGGCCATGGGGGTTTTCCCACAATGGGATTTGTGAGAAGCTCCAAACTGCAAAGTGTCTTCTGCAGGACAATTGAGAACTGTTGTTTGGCTCCAGGCCAATGATTCTGAGCAGGGTTCTAAGGATGGATGGCTGGGTAGCCCACCTCGCATTCAAATTGTCTCCGAACAACAAGACAGGTTAGATCTGCTGGATCTGGGGGAGCAACCGAGGAGGCTGAGTTGAAATGGACTCTACTGGGGGTGGGTCCTAATGTGCTTTTGTGTGTATGGAGACCTTGTAATGAAGCGGTGGCACTGGGGCCCTGAAGGGCTCTCCTAAACAGAGGCTTTGACACAGTTCCAATGTGCAAGATTCCCATGTGTAGATGAGATGTTTTCTGATGGGTGAGTCAAGAAAAAGCCTTGCTGGTTTTGAAGTATAGGCGTCTGAGGAGAGATGCCTGGAAACCAAAGCAATCTATCTGATTAGTGCGTAGGGGCCTGTTCTTTCCTTTTTACCTCTGGGGACATCTGTCTATGGGTCTGAGTGCTGGTAGGTGCTCAGATGGGCTCAGATTGCCAATATTTGTCCTGGGAAGCTACCAATATTGAGATGGATCAGGGACTTTGGAGGTTTATCCTATTAGATGTGTTGTGGCCATTGGAAAGGGCACACACAATTCCCTTGGAGAGGGTAAGTACAGTCCTCAGGTTTGGCTCCAGGGCCCTGAGCCTGTAGGTTGTGTAGGCCAGGGCTGTTTGGACAGTTGTCTGAAATCACAACCTCGGCTTTTGTTTCGGGTCATAGGTATGGCAGGACAGATCTACAAACCATGAGGAGAACACTTCAGGATTTGAAAAAAGGGCGAGTATGAGGCTCTTGCTCAAGTTTTTGTCTCTGAATATCGTGTCACTCATGGTCGTGAAATTTCTGGGTGACTTCATGGGAAATGGACGAGTCTTACTCTCTGGTGGTTTGGCCCCGTCCAAAGAGTTTGAGGTCATTCTGTGGGATGGAAGAAGTCCGTTTTTTTGTTGTTGTGGTTTTCTTTTTTAACCTCAGGTGTCCCACCAAATGAGGGATTCCAGAGTAGAGCCCTGGGGAGGGGCTACTGGACAATCAGAAATCTGGTTAAAAATTGGGGCCTGGGGACATGTCAAGACCATTATGGCATCTAATGGTCCAGCCACTGAGAGGCCTTACTAGAGGACAGGACTCATGCTGAGGGTCACAATGCGTGTTTATGCCCTCGTCGCACTCAAGAATGGGCGAGGCCTCAGGGTGAATGCTGGTTTCTCCTACACTGAACGTTGGACAACGTGCCAACCACAAGGTTTCTTGCCATGGGTAAGGAGGAGTTCTGATTTCTGCATCACACTCACGCCTGGTCAGTTATTGGAGATAAGGTCTCGGTTCTGAAGCCTGAAAACTGAGGAAGGGAAGAGATGATGACCTAAGGCCATGGCGGGTCTTATGTGCTCAGGGTGCGGTCAGCTTTCTGGGTGTTGGTCAGGAGGTCCGGGCTCAGGTTGTGTCCGACATTGCATTAGTGCCCAGGTTAGACTATATAATTTGGGTAAAGTCGAGTGTTGTGTAGGTTTATCCTTATTTAAGGTGCCTGGGCAGCTCATTAGGCAATAATTTTTTTTTAGAGATCAGGCAAGTGCTGCATTGTGGGTCCGGAATTGCCAAACATGAGGGCTTCGGGACCAGGAGTGTGAGGACGGAAGTCTAAGAACAAGCTAGACTTGCGTTTCAGGGCGAGGGCACAGCAGGTACCTCCTACATATCTGAACCAATATCATATGCATCAGAAGTCAGGGCGAGGATCAGCCGTTGGCTCAGTTTGGTGTTTCCGTGCATGACGGCCGCTTCATGGAGGGACCGGAATCTCGAGGCCATTGAGGTTTTACAAGTTGGGAGTTGTGGGATGCCCCCTTCAAGGATTCCTTCTGCCGGACAATTGAGACCAGTTGGACAGCTCCAGGACATCCCATATGGAATGACTCCAGAGCACTGTTCCAGGATGGATGCCTGGGAAGCCCGCCTCGCATTCCAATTGTCTCCTAGCAACAAGACAGTTTAGATCTGATGGCTCTACGGGAGCAACCGGGGTGGCCGACTTGAAATGGACTTTCTTGAGGATGGGTCCTAATGTGTATTTGTGTCCATGAGGGCCTTGGAATGGGTCGGTGGCACCGGGACCCTGAAGTACTCTCCTAAGCTTTTGACATAGCTCCCATGCACAGGTTTCCTTGTGGAGACGGGATGAGTACTGATGGGTGCCTCAGGAAAACACCTATGCTCGTATTGGCATCAGGCTTTTGAGGTGACATGCCTGTAAACTAAGGCAAGGGATACTATAATAGCCAGGGTCCTGTCTGGTTCAATCTTCTTCTCTGGGGACATCCATCTATGGTATGAGTGGAGGTAGATTATCAGCTGGTGTCAGATAGCCCTTGTTTGTTCTGGTCGACCTATACTATTGGGATGGCCTCAGGGTCTTTGGAGGTTTCTCCTAATTTGTACGATGTTGGAACATGGAATGGGCAGAATTCCCATGGATTTATAGGCACAGTCCTAATGTGTGACTACAGGGGCCCCAGCCTGGAGAGTGTGTGGCCCAGGACTATGAGAACAGAAGTCTGAACACACGAACTCAGCTTAGGTTTGGGGATGTAGGTATGGCAGGCCCGATCTACAAACCATGAGAAGAACTCTACAGGATATGAAGAAAGTGCGAGTCTGAGGCGCTTGCTCAGGCTTTTGTCTCTGGATTTTGTATCAGCGATGGCCGTTGAATGTCGGGGAGGCCTTATAGGCCATGTACGAATCTTCCTCTCTGAGGATTTGCCCCGATTCCCAATCGTTTTTCGTCGTTCCGTGGGATGGAAGGACTTCATTCAGTATTTTTACCTCAGTTGTCCCACCAAAAGAGGAATTCCAAAGCAAAGCCGTGGGGACGACTGAAGGGACAACCCGAACTCTGGTTCAAAATTGGGGCCTAGTGGCATGGCAAGCCCAATATGCTATCTCTTCACCCTGCCACTGAGTGGCCTTCCTTATTGACTGGGCTCAGGCTGAGGGTCACAATGTGTGTTTGTTACCAATGTGGCCTAAGAACACGGGCGGGGCCTCATGGGCCACACTGGCTTCAACTACACTGAAGGTTGGACAACATGCCAAACTCAAGGGTTCTTGCCATGGGGAAGGAGTTCTGATCTGTATCACGTTAAACCCTGGGCAGTGATTGAAGATAAGGTCTAGATTCTGAAGCTTGAAAACCGAGGTTCAGAAGAGATGACGCTCTAAGGACATGGCATCTCGATGTTCTCAGTGTGCAGCCAGCTGTCTGGGTGGGACAGATGGTCCAGGTAAAGGCTGTGTCAGAAAGGGCTTTAGTGCCCTGGTCAGCCTATGTATTTGGGGTACAGCCAAAGTAGGTGCAGGTTGATCCTCACTTGGGGTTACTGGGTAGCCCCAGAGGGCAATGCTTTTCTTCTGGTGGGCAGGCAGAGTGCTGCATTGTAGTTCTGGATTGCCAAACTGGAGGGCTTATGGGCCAGTAGTCTGAGGACAGAATTCTGAGAACACAAGCTAGGCTTAGGTTTCTGGGTGAGGACATGGCAGGCACAATCTACAGACCGGAATCGAGATCTCGTGCATCTGAATTCAGGGCGAGGATCAGACGATCGCTCAGGTTGGAGTTTTTGTCCATGATGGCCCCTTCATGAAGGGGGAGCATCACGAGGCCATGGGGGTTTTCCCACGATGGGAGTTGTGAGCAGCTCCAAACTGCAAAGAGTCTTCTGCAGGACAATGGAGACCTGTTGTTTGGCTCCAGGCCAATGATTCTGAGCAGGGTTCTAAGGATGGATGGCTGCGTAGCCCACCTCGCATTCCAATTATGTCCTAGCAACAAGACAGGTTAGATCTGCTGGATCTGGGGGAGCAACCGAGGAGGCTGAGTTGAAATGGACTCTCCTGGGGATGGGTCCTAATGTGCTTTTGTGTGTATGGAGATCTTGGAATGAAGCGGTGGCACTGGGGGCCTGAAGGGTTCTCCTAAACAGAGTCTTTGACACAGCTCCAACGTGCAAGTTTCCCATGTGTAGATGAGATGTTTTCTGATGGGTGATTCAAGGAAAAGCCATTGCTGGTTTTAAAATCCAGGCGTCTGAGGAGAGATGACTGAAAACCAAAGCAATAGATCTGATTAGTGCCTATGGGCCTGTTCTTTCCTTTTTACATCTGGGGACATCTGTCTATGGGTCTGAGTGCATTAGGTGCTCAGATGGGCTCAGATTGCCCCTTTTTGTCCTGGGAAGCCACCACTATTGAGATGGATCAGGGACTTTGGAGGTTTATCCTATTAGAAGGGTTGTGGCCTTTGGAATGGGCTCACACAATGCCCTTGGAGAGGGCAAGTACAGTCCTCAGGTTTGGCTCCAGGGGCCTGAGCCTGTAGGTTGTTTAAGCCAGGGCTTTTTGGACAGTTGTCTGAAACACAACCTCGGCTTATGTTTCGGGTCATAGGTATGGCAGGACTGATCTACAAACCATGAGGAGAACTCTTCAGGATACGAAAAAAGGGCGAGTGTGAGGCTCTTGCTCAAGTTTTTGTCTCTGGATATCGTGTCACTCATGGTCTTTAAATTTCTGGGTGACTTCATGGGAAATGGACGAGTCTTACTCTCTGGTGGTTTGGCCCCGTCCAAAGAGTTTGAGGTCATTCAGTGGGATGGAATAAGTCCGTTTTTTTGTCGTTATTGTTTTCTTTTTTAACCTCAGGTGTCCCACCAAATGAGGGATTCCAGAGTAGAGCCCTGGGGAGGGGCGACTGGACAATCAGAAATCTGGTTAAAATTGGGGCCTAGGGACATGTCAAGACCATTATGGCATCTAATGGTCAAGCCACTGAGAGGACTTACTAGAGGACATGACTCATGCTGAGGGTCACAATGCGTGTTTATGCACTCGTCGCACTCAAGAATGGGCGAAGCCTCAGGGTGAATGCTGGTTTCTCCTACACTGAACTTTGGACAACGTGCCAACCACAAGGGTTCTTGCCATGGGTAAGGAGGAGTTCTGATTTGTGCATCACTCTCACCCCTGTGCAGTGATATGAGATAAGGTCTCGGTTCTGAAGCCTGAAAACTGAGGTAAGGAAGAGATGATGACCTAAGGCCATGGTGGGTCTGATGTGCTCACGTTGCGGTCTGCTGTCTGGGTGTTGGTCAGGAGGACCGGGCTCAGGTTGTGTCAGACAGTGCATAGTGCCCTGGTTTGACTATATAATTTGGGTAAAGTCGAGTGCTGTGTAAGTTTATCCTCATTTAAGGTGCCTGGGCAGCTCATGAGGCAATAATTTTTTTCTAGAGGGCAGGCAGAGTGCTGCATTGAGGTTCCGGAATTCCCATCTTGAGGGCTTCTGGGCCAGGGTTGTGAGGACGGAAGTCTGAGAAGACAAGCTAGACTTGGGTTTCAGGGCGAGGGCACGGCAGGTACCCCCTGCAGTTCTGAACCAATATCTCAAGCATCTGAAGTCAAGGCGAGGATCAGACGTTGGCTCAGGTTGGAGTTTTTGTGCTTGACTGCCCCTTCATGAACAGAGGGAGTCTCAAGGCCATGGAGGTTTTCCCACGTTGGGAGTTGTGGGATGCCCCCTTGAAAGATTCCTTGTGCGGGACAATTGAGACCTGATGGGCTGCTCCAGGACATCCCACCCCATACGGAATGACTCCAGAATACCGTTAGGGGATGGATGCCAGGGAAGATCGCCTCGCATTCCAATTGTCTCCTAGCAACAAGACAGTTGAGATCTGATGGCTCTGCGGGAGCAACCGGGATGGCTGAGTTGAAATGGACTTTCCCGAGGATGGGGCCTAATATGTGTTTGTGTCCATGGGGGCCTTGGAATGGGGCGGTTGCACCGGGACCCTGAAGAATTCTCCTTAACTTTGACATAACTCCCATGCTCAGGTTTCCTTGGGGAGATGAGATTTGTTCTGATGGGTGCCTCAGGAAACCCCCTATGCTGGTATTGGAATCCAGGCATTTGAGGAGACATGCCTGTAAACCAAACAATGAATCCGATTATGGCCTAGGGTCCTGTCTGGTTCAATCTATTCTCTGGGGACATCCATCTATGTTATGAGTGGAGGTAGATGCTCAGCTTGTGTCAGACCGCCCTTGTTTGACCGGGAGACCTACACTATTGGGATGGCCTCGGGGACTTTGGAGGTTTCTCATAATTTGTACGATTTTGGACAATGGAATGGGCAGAATTCCCATGGATTGGGTAGGGAGCGTCCAAATGTGTGGCTCCAGGGGCCCCAGCCAGGAGGGTGTGTGGCCCAGGACTTTGAGGACAGAAGTCTGCAGTCAAATGCTCTACCACTGAGCTATACCCCCGAGGACAGAAGTCTGAAAACACAAACTCAGCTAGGGTTGGGGACATAGGTATGGCAGGCCCAATCTACAAACCATGAGAAGAACTCTTCAAGATATGAAGAAAGAGCGAGTCTGAGGCGCTTGCTCAGGCTTTAGTCTCTATATTTTGTATCAACGATTGCCGTGGAATATGAGGAGGCCTCATGCGCCATGGACGAATCTTCCTCTCTGTGGATTTGGCCCGGTCCCAATTGTTTTTCGTCAAGCTGTGGGATGGGAGGTCTCCTTTCAGGTTTGTACCTCAGGTGTCCCAACCAAAGAGGAATTCCAAAGCAGAGCCCTGGGGAAGAGTGAAGGGACAACCCAATCTATGGTTAAAAATGGAGGCCTAGGGGCATGGCAGGCCCAATATGCTGTCTTCTTCATCCAGCCACTGAGAGGCCTTACTTGAGGACTGGGCTCAGGTTGAGGGTCACAATCTGTGTTTGTGACCAATGTGGCCCGCGGGCATGGGCAGGGCCTCATGGGCCACACTGGTTTCAACTACACTGAACTTTGGAAACATGCCAATCACAACGTTTCTAGCCATGGGGAAGGAATTCTGATTTCTGCATCATTTTAAACCCTAAGAAGTGGTTGGAGATAAGGTCTAGGTTCTGAAGCCTGAAAACTGCAGTTGGGTAGAGACAACCTAAGGCCATGGCGGGTCTGATGCACTCAGTGTACTGTCAGCTGCCTGGGTGTTGGTCATGAGGTTCGGGCTCAGGCCAGACAGTGCATTTGTTCCGAGGTTAGACTATATAATTTGGGTACTGTCAAGTGTGGTGTAGGTTTATCCTCATTTAAGTTGCCTGGGCATCTCATTAGGCAAGATATTTTTTCTAGAGGGCAGGCAGAGTGCTGCATTGTGGGTCCAGAATTGCCGATCTTGAGGGCATCTGGGCCAGGAGTGTGAGGACAGAAGTCTGAGGACACAAGCTAGTCTTGGCCTTCAGGCCAAGGGCACGGCAGTTACCCCATGCATATCTGAACCAATATCTCAAGCATCTGAATTCACGGCGAGGATCGGAGTTTGGCTCAGGTTGGAGTTTCTGTGCATCACTGCCCCTTCATGAAGGGAGCAAAGTCTCAAGGCCATGGAGGTTTTCCCACGTTGGGAGTTGTGGGATTCCCCCTTGAAGGATTCCTTTTGCGGGACAATTGAGACCTGTTGGGCAGCTCCAGGACATCCCATATGGAATGACTCCAGAGCGCCATTAGAGGATGGATGCCAGGGAAGCTCACCTCCCATTCCAATTTTCTCCTAGCAACAAGACAGTTGAGATGTGATGGCTCTGCGGAAGCAACCGGAGTGGCTGAGGTGAAATGGACTTTCCTGAGAATGGGGCCTAATGTGTGTTTTTGTCCATGGGGGCCTTAGATTGGGGCGGTGGCAACGGGACCTGAAGTGTTCTCCTAAGCTTTTGACATAGCTCCCATGAACAAGTTTCCTTGTGGAGACCAGATTTGTTCTGATGGGTGCCTCAGGAAACCCCCTATTATGGAATTGGAATCCAGACTTTTGAGGAGACGTGCCTGTAAACCAAAGCAATGGATCCGACTATTGCCTAGGGTCCTGTCTGGTTCAATCTATTCTCTGGGGACATCAATCTATGGTATGAATGGAGGTAGATGCTCAGCTGGTGTCAGTCCGCCCTTTTTTGACCTGGGAGACCTACACTATTGAGATGGCCTCGAGGACTTTGGAGGGTTCTCCTAATTTGTAAGATTTTGGACAATGGAATGGGCAGAATTCCCATGGATTGGGTAGGCACATTCCTAATGTGTGGCTCCAGGGGTCCCAGCCTGGAGCGTGTCTGGTCCAGGACTTTGAGGACAGAAGTCTGAAAACACAAACTCAGCTTAGGTGTGGGTATGAAGGTATGGCAGGCCCAATCTACAAACCATGAGAAGAACTCTTCAGGATATGAAGAAAGAGCGAGTCTGAGGCGCTTGCTCAGGCTTTTGTCTCTATATTTTGTATCAACGATGGCCGTGGAATGTGGGGAGGCCTCATGGGACATGGACGAATCTTCCTCTCTGTGGATTTGGCCCGGTCCCAATAGTTTTTTGTCAATCTGTGGTATGGGAGGTCTCCTTTCAGGTTTGTTACCTCCGGTGTCCCAACCAAAGAGGAATTCCAAAGCAGAGACCTGGGGAAGAGTGAAGGGACAACCCAAAAAATGTTTAAAAATTGGGGCCTAGGGGCATGGCAGGCCCAATATGCTGTCTCTTCATGCAGCCACTGAGTGGCCTTACATGAAAACTGGGCTCAGGCTGAGGGTCACATGTGTATGTGTGTTTCTGACCAATGTGGCCCACGAGCATAGGCGGGGCCACATGGGACACAGTGGTTTCAACTACACTGAACTTTGGACAACATGCCAATCACAAGCTTTCTAGCCATTGGTCAGGAGTTCTGATTTCTGCATTATTTTCAAACCTGGGCGGTTGTTGGAGATAAGGTCTAGGTCCTGAAGCCTGAAAACCGCAGTTGGGAAGGGATGACGACCTAAGGCCATGGCGGGTCTGAGGTGCTCAGTGTGCGGTCAGCTTCCTGGCTGTTGTTAAGGAGGTTCGGGCTCAGGTTATGTCAGACAGTGGATTAGTGCCCAGGTTAGACTATATAATTTGGGTACAGTCGAGTGCCGTGTAGGTTTATCCTCATTTGAGGTGACTGGGAAGCTCATTAGGCAAGATATTTTTTCTAGAGGTCAGGCAGAGTGCTGCATTGTGGGTCCGGAATTGCCAACGTGAGGGCTTCAGGGCTAGGAGTGTGAGGACAGAAGTTTGAGAACACAAGCTAGACTTGGGCTTCAGGCCAAGGGCACGGCAGTTACCCCCTGCATATCTGAACCAATACCTCAAGCATCTGAAGTCATGGCGAGGATCAGACGTTGGCTCAGGTTGGAGTCTGTCCATGACTGCCCCTTCATGAAGGGAGCAAAGTCTCAAGGCCATGGAGGTTTTCCCACGTTGGGAGTTGTGGGATGCCCCCTTCAAGGATTCCTTCTGTGGGACCATTGACACCTGTTGGGCAGCCACAGGACATCCCCTATGGAATGACTCCAGAGCATCGTTCGAGGATGGATGCCAGGGAACCCCCCTCGCATTAATTGTCTCCTAGCAACAAGCCAGTTGAGATGTGATGGCTATGCGGAAGCAACCGGGGTGGCTGAGGTGAAATGGACTTTCCCGAGATTGGGCCCTAATGTGTGTTTGTGTCCATGTGGGCCTTAGAATTGGGCGGTGGCACCGGGACACTGAAGTATTCTCCTAAAGTTTTGACATAGCTCCCATTCACAAGTATCCTGTGGAGACGAGATTTGTTCTGATGGGTGCCTCAGGAATTTCCCTATGCTGGAATTGGAATCCAGGCTTTTGAGGAGACATACCTGTAAACCAAAGCAATGGATTCCATAATGGCCTAGGGTCCTGTCTGGTTCAATCTATTCTCTGGGGACATCCATCTATGGTATGAGTGGAGGTAGATGCTCAGCTGGTATCAGTCCGCCCTTGTTTGACCCGGGAGACCTACACTATTGGGATGGCCTCGGGGACATTGGAGGGCTCTCCTAATTGTACAAATTTGGACAATGGAATGGGCAGAATTCCCATGGATTGGGTAGGCACATTTCTATTGTGTGGCTCCAGGGGCTCCAGCTTGTAGGGTGTGTGGCCCAGGACTTTGAGGACAGAAGTCTGAAAACACAAACTCAGCTTTGGTGTGGAGATGTAGGTATGGCAGGCCCAATCTACACACCAGGAGAAGAACTCTTCAGGATATGAAGAAAGAGCGAGTCTGAGGCGCTTGCTCAGGCTTTTGTCTCTATATTTTGTATCAACGATGGCCGAGGAATGTGGGGAGGCCTTATGGGCCATGGACGAATCTTCCTCTCTGTGGATTTGGCCGGTCCCAATTGTTTTTCGTCAGTCTGTGGGAAGGGAGGTCTCCTTTCAGGTTTGTTACCTCACGTGTCCCAACCAAAGAGGAATTCCAAAGCAGAGCCCTGGGGAAGAGTGAAGGGACAACCCAAATATGGTTAAAAATTGGGGCCTAGGTGCATGGCAGGCCCAATATGCTGTCTCTTCATCCAGACACTGAGAGGCCTTAATTGAGGCCTGGCTCAGGCTGAGGGTCACAATGTGTGTTTTTGACCAATGTGGCAGGCGAGCATGGGCGGGGCCTCATGGGCCACACTGGTTTCAACTACACTGAACTTTGGACAACATGCCAGTCACAGGGTTAATAGCCATGGGGTAGGAGCTCTGATTTCTGCATCATTTTCAACCCTGGGCGTGGTTGGAGATAAAGTCTATTTTCTGAAGCCTGAAAACCGCAGTTGGGAAGAGATGACGACCTAAGGCCATGGCGGATCTGACGTGCTCAGTGTGCGACAGAGCATCAGTGTTTAAGGTAGCCTATGCAATTGGGGTGTTGCCGAGGGCCAAGCCGTTTGATCCTCATTTGGGGTTTCTGGGCAGCACCATAGACAATGTTTTTCTCCTGGGAGGCAGGCAGAGTGCTTCATTGTGGCCCCAGAATTCCCAGTAGGGAGGGTTTGTGGACCAGGTGTGTGAGGACGGAAGTCTGAAAACACAAGCTAGGGTGAGGATTGGAGCCAAGGGCAGAGCATGCCCACTCTGCACAGGCTGAATCAAAATCTCCTGCATCTGAAGTCAGGCTGAGGATCAGCCGTTGGCTGAGGCTGGAGTATGTGTCCATTATGGCACCTTCATGAAGCGGGGGTCCCATGAGGCTAAGGAAGTTTTCCCACGCTGAGTTTGGAGGTTGCCCAAAACCACAAGGTTTCCTTCTGCGGGACATTCGAGTCCTGTTGCATGGCTCCAGGACATATCATACGGAAGGACTGGAGAGCAGGGTTCGAATGATGGATCCCTGTACTGCATGCCTCGCATTCCCATTGGCCATTAGCGAAAAGATATGTTTGACCTGCTGCCTCTGGAGCACGCTACCCAGGGGGCTGAGTTGAAATGGCCTCTCCTGAGGATGCGTCATAATGTGCGTTTGGGTCCATGGAGACCTTGGAATGTGCTGATTGTTCAGAGGCCCTGTGGAACTCTCCTACCTGAAGGCATTGATATATCCCCAGCAAGAAAGCTTCCCATGTGGAGACGAGAGAGGTTTGGTTTGGTGCCTCTGAAAAGCCCCGTGTGCTGGTCTACGAAAACAGACCTCTGAGGACAGACACATGGAAACCAAAGCTAAGGTTCAGATTAGGGCCTGGGGGCCTGTCCATTTCAACCTTCTGTCTCTGGGGACACTGTCTGAGAGTCTAAGTGGAAATAGTTACTTCGCTTGTGTCAGAGAGCCCCTCTTAGTCCAGGGTGGCCTACACTATTGATGGCCTCAGGGGCCTTGGAGCTTTTCCCTAACCTGGAGGGTTGTGGTCAATGGATTAGGCACACTTTCCTTGGAGAGGGCAGGCACAATCTTTCGCTGTGGCTCCAGACGCCCTACACTGGAGGTTGTGTGGGACCGGGCTGTGGGCACAGAAGTCGAAAACACAACTCATCTTATGATACCTTGGGTATGGCAGGCCGGATGTACATCCCGAGAGGGAGCTCCTGGGCCTCTGAAACAAGGGAGAGTGGAAGGCGTTCCTTCAGGCTTTTGTCTCTGGATGTTGTGTCTCGGATATCTGTGGATTGGAGGGGTGGCCTCAGGGACTGTGGATGAGTATTCCTCTCTGGGAATTTGTCCCAGCTCCCAAGAGTTTGGGGTCATTGTGTGGGAAGGGTGGAGTCGTGTTGTCTGGCTCATCTGTCACTCCATTAAGGGATTTCAAGCAGAGCCCCAGGTAGGGGTGGGGCGACTGGAAAACTCAAACACAGGTGAAGATTGGGTGCATAGGGGCTTGGCAAGCCCCATATGCGGGCTCTTGGTCCAGGCCCTGACAGGCCTTTCTTTGACATGGGGCTCATGCTGAGGGTCACAGTGTGAATTTGAGCCCAAGAAGCACTCAAGATTGGGCGTGGCATCAGGGGCCATGAAGGTTTCTCCCACCATGAATGTGTGACTCCATGCCAAGAGCTAGCTTTACACCCATGGGGAGGAGGAGTCCTGTTTTGTGCCTGAGATACCTAGCTGTGTGGAGAATTGATATAATGTCTAGGTTCAGATATCTGAAAACCAAGGTTAGAAAGAGGTGACGGCATAAGACCATTGCATGTCCGAAGTGCTGGGTGTGCGGCCAGCTGTCTCCTTGTCTGTCTGGACGTCTGACTTCAGGCTGTGTCAGACAGAGCATGAGTGCCCAGAGCAGCCTATCCAGGTCGGGTACCGTCGAGGCCCGAGCAGGTTGATCCTCATCTGGGTTTTATGGAGAGCCCCACAGGGAAACGTTTTTCTACCGTTGGGCAGACACTGGGCTGGGTTGTGGTTCTGGAGTTCCTAGTCCGGAGGGCTTGTTTGCCAGGAGTGTGAGGAAGGAAGTCTGAAAACACAAGCTAGCATGAGGTTTGGGACCTAGGGCACGGCAGGCCCACACTGCAGAGGCTGAATCGAGATCTCCTGCACTGAGGTCATGTCAACTATGAGACGTGCCTCAGGCTAGAGTTTTTGTCCAGCATGGCCTCTTCCTGAAGGGTGTGGGGGCTTCATGAGGCCAGGGAGGTTTGCCTACGATGGGATTTGTGAACTACTCCAAACCTCTAGGTTTCCTTCTGCACGACAGTCGAGTCCTATTGCATGGTTCCAGGAGGCCCCATACGGAAAGACTCGAGAGCAGGTGTCTAAGCATGGATGCCTGGGAACGCCACCTCATATTCCCACTCTTTAGTCAGGACAAGGCAGGCTCAATCTGCGGGCTCCTGGGTGAGCTACCCAGAGGGGAGAGTTGAAATGGACTCTCCTGAAGATGAGTCCTACTGTGGCTTGGTGGCCTGGGAGACCTTGGAATGTTCAGTTGGCTCAGGATTCTCCAAGCTGAGATGTTTTACACGGCTCCAACAAGGAAGCTTCCATGTGGAGACGAGAGGAGTTCTGTTCAGTGCCTTAGGAAAGCTCCATACCCTGTTCTTTGAACCAAAGCCTCTGAGGAGTGACACCTGGAAACCAAAGCAAGAGTTGAGATTAGGGCCTAAGGTCCTCTCCGGCTCAACATTCTATCTCTGTTGACATCTGTGTGCATGCCTTCGTGGAGGTAGCTGCTCAGCTTGTGTCCGAATGCCTCTGTGTTTCCAGGGAGGCTCCCAGTAGTGGGATGTCCTCGGGGGCCTTTAGGTTTCTCATATTCAGGAGGTGTGTGGCCAAAGGAATGGACACAGTTTCCCAGGAGACAGCAGGCACGGTCCTGTGGTATGGCTCCAGATGACCCAGCCTAGAGGCTGTGTTTGCCAGGGCTGTGGGGATAGATGTCTGAAAAAACAAACTTGGCTCAGCTAGGGGCCAAGGCATTGGCAGGCCTGATCTCCAGTCCGTGAAAGGAGATCCTCTGGATATCAAAGGAGGGCAAGAGGGAGGCAGTCGCTCAGGCTTTTGTCTCTGGGTGTTGCGTTCACAGTGGCCGTTCAGGATAGGTGTTGCTTCAGGGGCCGAGGAAGAGCCTTCCTCTCGGGGGATAGTCCAAGCTCCCAAGTGTTTGGGTTCATTCTGAGGGAAGGGAAGACTACTGTTTTCTGCCACAGGGAACCCCCCAGGAGAGGGACTCTAGAGCACAGCAGTGGGTTCCCTCAACTAGAATACACAGCATCTAGTTAGTCCTGGGTGCCTATGGGCAAGGCAAGCCACATGTGCGGGCTCTTGGTCCAGTCACTGTGAGGCGTTACTTGAATAAGGGACTCACGCGAGGGTCACAATGTGTGTTTGTGCCCAAGGCGGCCCTCACGCATGGGCGTGGCCCCATGGGCCATGCCGTTTTCTCCTACACTGAAGTTTTGACTCACTGCCAGCAGCAAGGTTTCTTGCCATGGGGAAGGAGGGGTTCTGACTTGTGCATCAGGTTCCCCCCAGTGCAGGGATTGGAGAAAAGGTCTAGGTTCCGATGACTGAAAACCCAGGTTGGGAATGGATGGTGGCCTGAGGCAGTGGAGGGTCCAATGTGCTGCGTGTGCATCTAGCTGTGTCGGTGTCTGTTGGAAGGTCTGGGCTCAAGCTATTTGCGACAGAGCATCAATGTTTAAGGTAGCCTATGCAATTGGGGTGTTGCCGAGGGCCAAGCCGTTTGATCCTCATTTGGGGTTTCTGGGCAGCACCATAGACAATGTTTTTCTCCTGGGAGGCAGGCAGAGTGCTTCATTGTGGCCCCAGAATTTCCAGGAGGGAGGGCTTGTGGGCCGGAAGTGATAGAACGGAAGTCTGAAAACACAAGCTAGGGTGAAGATTGGAGCCAAGGGCAGAGCAGGCCCACTCTGCAGAGGCTGAATCAAAATCTCCTGCATCTGAAGTCAGGCTGAGGATCAGACGTTGGCTGAGACTGGAGTATGTGTCCATGATGGCACCTTCATGAAGCGGGGGCCTCATGAGGCCAAGGAAGTTTTCCCATGCTGAGTTTGGAGGTTGCCCAAAACCACAAGGTTTCCTTCTGCGTGACATTCGAGTCCTGTTGCATGGCTCCAGGACATACCATATGGAAGGACTGGAGAGCAGGGTTCAAAGGATGGATCCCTGTACAGCATGCCTCGCATTCCCATTGGCCATTAGCGACAAGATATGTTTGATCTGCTGCCTCTGGGGCACGCTACCCAGGGGGCTGAGTTGAAATGGCCTCTCCTGAGGATGCGTCATAATGTGCATTTGGGTCCATGGAGACCTTGGAATGTGCTGTTTGTTCAGTGGCCCTGCGGAACTCTCCTACCTGAAGGGTTTGATACATCCCCAGTAAGAAAGCTCCCCATGTGGAGACGAGAGAGGTTTGGTTTGGTGCCTCGGAAAAGCTCCGTGTGCTGGTCTACGAAAACAGTCCTCTGAGGACGGACACATGGAAACCAAAGCTAAGGTTCAGATTAGGGCCTGGGGGCCTGTCCATTTCAACCTTCTGTCTCTGGGGACACTGAGAGTCTAAGTGGAGATAGTTGATCCGCTGGTGTCAGAGAGCCCCTCATAGTCCAGGGTGGCCTACACTATTGATGGCCTCAGGGGCCTTAGAGCTTTTCCCTAAACTGTTGGTTTGTGGTCAATGGATTGGGCACACTTTCCTTGGAGAGGGCAGTCACAATCTTTCGCTGTGGCTCCAGAGGCCCTAGCCTGGAGGTTGTGTGTGTTCAGGCTGTGGGCACAGATGTCTGAAAACACAAACTCAGCTTATGAGTGGCGCCTAGGGTATGCCAGGCCGGATGTACAGCCCGAGAGGGAGCTCCTGGGCCTCTGAAACAAGGGCGGGTTGGAGGCGTTCCTTCAGGCTTTTGTCTCTGGATGTTGTGTCCGGGATAGCCGTGGATTGGAGGGGTGGCCTCAGGAACTGTGGACGAGTATCCCTCTCTGGGGATTTGTTTCAGCTACCAAGAGTTTGGGGTCATTGTGTGGGAAGGGTGGAGTAGTGTTGTCTGCCTCATGTGTCTCTCCAAGAAAGCGATTCCAGAGCAGAGCCCCAGGTACGGGCGGTGCGACTGGAAAACTCAAACCCTGGTGAGGATTGGGTGCATAGGGGCTTGGCAAGCCCCATATGCGGGCTCTTGGTCCAGGCCCTGACAGGCCTTTCTTTGACATGGGGCTCATGCTGAGGGTCACATTGTGAATATGTGCCGAAGCAGCACTCAAGTTTGGGCGTGGCATCAGGGGCCATGAAGGTTTCTCCCACCCTGAAGGTGTGACTCCATGACAAGAGCAAGCTTTACAGCCATGGGGAAGCAGGACTTCGGTTTTGTGCTTGCGAAACCCAGCTGTGTGGAGAATTGATATAATGTCTAGGTTCAGATTCTTTAAACCAAGGTTAGGAAGAGGTGACGGCATAAGACCATGGCGTGTCCGAAGTGCTGGGTGTGCGGCCAGCTGTCCCTTTTCTGTCTGGACGTCTGGCTTCAGGATGTGTCAGACAGAGCATGAGTGCCCAGAGCAAACTATCCACTTCGGGTACGGTCCAGGTCCGAGCAGGTTGATCCTCATCTGGGTTTTCTGGAGAGCCCCACAGGGACACGTTTTTCTACCATTGGGAAGACATTGGGCTGGGAGTTGGTTCTGGAGTTCCTAGTACGGAGGGCTTGTTTGCCAGGAGTGTGAGGAAGTCTGAAAACACAAGCTAGCGTGAGGTTTGGGACGGAGGGCACGGCAGGCCCACTCTGCAGAGGCTGAATCGAGATCTCCTGCACTGAGTTCATGTCAACTATGAGACATGCCTCAGGCTAGAGTTTTTGTCCAGCATGGCCTCTTCCTGTAGGGTGTGGGGGCTTCATGAGGTCAGGGAGGTTTGCCTACGATGGGATTTGTGAACTACTCCAAACCTCAAGGTTTCCTTCTGCATGACAGTCGAGTCCTATTGGATGGTTCTAGTAGGCTCCATACGGAAAGACTCGAGAGCAGGTGTCTAAGCATGGATGCCTGGGAACGCCACCTCATATTCCCACTCTTAGTCAGGACAACACAGGCTCAATCTCTGGGCTCCTGGGTGAGCTACCCAGAGGGGAGAGTTGAAATGGACTCTCCTGAAGATGAGTCCTACTGTGGCTTGGTGGCCTGGGAGACCTTGGAATGTGGAGGTGGCTCAGGGACTCTGCAGGATTCTCCAACCTGAGGTGTTTGACACGGCTCCAACAAGGAAGCTTCCCATGTGGAGACGAGAGGAGTTCTGTTCAGTGCCTCAGGATAGCCCCATACCCTGTTCTTCGAACCAAAGCCTCTGAGGAGTGACACCTGGAAACCAAAGAAAGAGTTGAGATTAGGGCCTAAGGGCCTGTCCGGCTCAAAATTCTATCTCTATTGACATCTGTGGGCATGCCTTCCTGGAGGTAGCTGCTCAGCTTGTACCGAATGCCCCTGTGTGTCCAGGGAGGCTCCCAGTAGTGGGATGTTTTCGGTGTCCTTGAGGTTTCTCATATCTGGAGGTGTGTGGCCAAAGGAATGGACACAGTTTCCCAGGAGACAGCAGGCATGGTCCTGTGGTATGGCTCCAGAGGACCCAGCCTAGAGGCTGTGTTTGCAGGGCTGTGGGGACAGATATCTGCAAAAATGCAAACTTGTCTCAGCTAGGGTACAATGTAATGGCAGGCCTGATCTCCAGTCCGTGAGGGAGATCCTCTGGATATCAAATGAGGGCAAGTGGGAGGCAGTCGCTCAGGCTTTTGTCTCTGGGTGTTGCGTTTACAGTGGCCGTTTAGGGTAGGGGTTGCTTCAGGGGCCGAGGAAGAGCATTCCTCTCGGGGGATTGTCCAAGCTCCCAAGTGTTTGGGTTCATTCTGTGGTAAGGGAAGAGTACTGTTTTCTGCCACATGGGACCCCCCAGGAGAGGGACTCTAGAGCACAGCAGTGGGTTCCCTCAACTGGAATACACACCATCTAGTTAGTCCTGGGAGCCTATGGACAAGGCAAGCCACATATGCGGGTCTCTTTGTCCAGGCACAGAGGCGTTACTTGAATAAGGTACTCACGCTGAGGGTCTCAATGTGTGTTTGTGCCCAAGGCGGACCTCACGCATGGGTGTGGCCTCATGGGCCATGCTGTTTTCTCCTACACTGAAGGTTTGACTCACTGCCAGCAGCACGGTTTCTTACCATGGGGAAGGAGGGATTATGACTTGTGCATCAGGTTCCCCCCTGTGCAGGGATTGGAGATAAGGTCTAGGATCCGATGACTGAAAACCCAGGTTGGGAATGGATGGTGGCCTAAGGCAGTGGCGGGTCCAATGTGCTGGTGTGCAGCCAGCTGTGTCGGTGTCTGTTGGAAGATCTGGGCTCAAGCTATTTGCGACAGAGCATCAGTGTTTAAGGTAGCCTATGCAATTGGGGTGTTGCCGAGGGCCAAGCCGTTTGATCCTCATTTGGGGTTTCTGGGCAGCACCATAGACAATGTATTTCTCCTGGGAGGCAGGCAGAGTTCTTCATTGTGGCCCCAGAATTCCCAGTAGGGAGGGTTTGTGGACCAGGTGTGTGAGGACGGAAGTCTGAAAACACAAGCTAGAGTGAGGATTGGAGCCAAGGGCAGAACAGGCCCACAGTGCAGAGGCTGAATCAAAATCTCATGCATCTAAAGTCAGGCTGAGGGTCAGACGTTGGCTGAGGCTGGAGTATGTGTCCATGATGGCACCTTCATGAAGCAGGGGCTTCATGAGGCCAAGGAAGTTTTCCCACGCTGAGTTTGAAGGTTGCCCCTGGCCTTTAGCGACATGATATGTTTGATCTGCTGCCTCTGGGGCACGCTACCCAGGGGGCTGAGTTGAAATGGCCTCTCCTGAGGATGCGTCATAATGTGCGTTTGGGTCCATGGAGACCTTGGAATGTGCTGTTTGTTAAGTGGCCCTGCGGAACTCTCTTACCTGAAGGGTTTGATACATCCCCAGTAAGAAAGCTACCCTTGTGGAGACGAGAGAGGTTTGGTTTGGTGCCTCGGAAAAGCCCCGTGTGCTTGTCTACGAAAACAGTCCTCTGAGGATGGACACATGGAAACCAAAGCTAAGGTTCATATTAGGGCCTGGGGGCCTGTCCATTTCAACCTTCAGTCACTGGGGACACTGTCTGAGAGTCTATGTGGAGATAGTTGCTCTGCTGGTGTCAGAGAGCCCCTCTTAGTCCAGGGTGGCCTACTCTATTGATGGCCTCAGGGGCCTTGGCGCTTTTCCCTATCCTGTTGGGTTGTGGTCAATGGATTGGGCACACTTTCCTTGGAGAGGGCAGGCACAATCTTTCGCTGTGGCTCCAGAGGCCCTAGCCTGGAGGTTGTGTGGGTCCAGGCTGTGGGCACAGAAGTCTGAAAACACAAACTCAGCTTATGAGTGGCGCCTAGGGTATGGCAGGGCGGATGTACAGCTGAGAGGGAGCTCCTGGGCCTCTGAAAGAAGAGCGAGTGGGAGGCGTTCCTTTAGGATTTTGTCTCTGGATGTTGTGTCCGGGATAGCCGTGGATTGGAGGGGTGGCCTCAGGGACTGTGGACGAGTATCCCTCTCTGGGGATTTGTCCCAGCTCCCAAGAGTTTGGGGTCATTATGTGGGATGGGTGGAGTCGTGTTGTCTGGCTCATGTGTCTCTCCAAGAAAGGGATTCCAGAGCAGAGCCCCAGGTACGGGTGGGGCGACTGGAAAACTCAAACCCTGGTGAGGATTGGGTGCATAGGGGCTTGGAAAGCCCCATATGCGGGCTCTTCTTCCAGGCCCAGTCAGGGCTTTCTTTGACATGGGGCTCATGCTGAGGGTCACAGTGTGAATTTGTGATCAAGCAGCACTCAATTTGGGCGTGGCATCAGGGGCCATGAAGGTTTCTCCAACCCTGATGATGTGACTCCATGCCACGAGCAAGCTTGATAGCCATGGACAAGGAGGAGTTCTGTTTTGTGCTTGCAATACCCAGCTGTGTGGAGAATTGATATAATGTCTAGGTTCAGATATCTGAAAGCCAAGGTTAGGATGAGGTGACGGCATAAGACCATGGCGTCTCCGAAGTGCTGGGTGTGCGGCCTGCTGTCTCCTTGCCTGTCTGGCTTCAGGCTGTGTCAGACAGAGCATGAGTGCCCAGAGCAGCCTATCCAGTTTGGGTACCGTCGAGGCCCGAGAAGGTTGATCCTCATCTGGGATTTCTGGAGAACCCCACAGGGAAAAGTTTTTCTTCCGTTGGACAGACTGGGCTGGGTTGTGGTTCTGGAGTTCCTAGTCTGGAGGGCTTGTTTGCCAGGAGTGTGAGGAAGGAAGTCTGAAAACACAAGCTAGTGTGCGGTTTGGAACCGAGGGCACAGCAGGCCCACTCTGCAGAGGCTGAATCGAGATCTCCTGCACTGAGGTCATGTCAACTATGAGACGTGCCTCAGGCTAGAGATTTGTCCAGCATGGCCTCTTCCTGAAGGGTGTGGGTGCTTCCTGAGGCCAGGGAGGTTTGCCTATGATGGGATTTGTGAACTACTCCAAACCTCAAGGTTTCCTTCTGCACGACAGTCGAGTCCTATTGGATGGTTCCAGGAGGCCCCATACGGAAAGACTCGAGAGCAGGTGTCTAAGCATGGATGCCTGGGAACGACACCTCATATTCCCACTCTTTAGTCAGGCAAGGCAGGCTCAATCTGTGGGCTCCTGGGTGAGCTACCCAGAGGGAGAGTTGTAATTGCCTCTCCTGAAGATGAGTCCTACTGTGGCTTGGTGGTCTGGGAGTCTTTGGAATGTGGATGTCGCTCAGGGACTCTGCAGAATTCTCCAATCTGAGGTGTTTGACACGGCTCCAACAAGGAAGCTTCCCATGTGGAGACGAGAGTTGTTCTGTTCAGTGCCTCAGGAAAGCCCATATCCTGTTCTTCGAACCAAAGCCTCTGAGGAGTGACACCTGGAAACCAAAGTAAGAGTTGAGTTTACGGCCTAAGGGCCTGTCCGGCTCAACCTTCTATCTCTGTTGACATCTTTGTGCATGCCTTCGTGGAGGTAGCTGCTCAGCTTGTGTCAAAATGCCCTTGTGTGTCCATGGAGGCTCCCGGTAGTGGGATGTTTTCAGGGGCGTTGAGGTATCTCATATTCTGGAGGTGTGTGGCAAAAGGAATGGACACAGTTTCCCAGGAGACAGCAGGCATAGTCCTGTGGTATGGCTCCAGAAGACACAGCCTAGAGGCTGTGTTTACCAGGGCTGTGGGGACAGATGTCTGAAAAAGCAAACTTGGCTCAGCTAGGGGCCAAGGTAAAGGCAGGACTGATCTCCAGTCCGTGAGGGGAGATCATCTGGATATCAAAGGAGGGCAAGTGGTAGGCATTTTCTCAGGCTTTTGTCTCTGGTTTTTGCATTCACAGTGGCCGTTCAGGGTAGGGGTTGCTTCAGGGGATGAGGAAGAGCCTTCCTATCGGGGGATTGTCCAAGCTCCCAAGTGTTTGGGTTCATTCTGTGGGAAGGGAAGAGTACTGTTTTCTGCCAGTGGACACCCCAAAAGCAGGAGTCTAGAGCACAGCAGTGGGTTCCCTCAACTGGAATACACACCATCTAGTTAGTCCCGGGTGACTATGAGCAAGCTAAGCCACATATGCGGGCTCTTGGTCCAGTCACTGAGAGGCGTTACTTGAATAAGGTACTCACGCTGAGGGTCTCAATGTGTGTTTGTGCCCAAGGCGGCCCTCACGCATGGGTGTGGCCTCATGGGCCATGTCATTTTCTCCTACACTGAAGGTTTGACTCACTGCCAGCAGCAAGGTATCTTGCCATGGGGAAGGAGGGGTTCTGTCTTGTGCATCAGGTTCCCCCCTGTTTAGGGATTGGAGATAAAGTCTAGGTTCCGATGACTGAAAACCCAGGTTGGGAAAGGATTGTGGCCTAAGGCAGTGGCGGGTCCACTGTGTTGGGTGTGCAGCCAGCTGTGTCGGTGTCTGTTGGAAAGTCTGGGCTCAGGCTATTTGCGACAGAGCATCAATGTTTAAGGTAGCCTATGCAATTGGGGTGTTGCCGAGGGCCAAGCAGTTTGATCCTCATTTGGGGTTTCTTGGCAGCACCATAGACAATGTTTTTCTCCTGGGAGGCAGGCAGAGTGCTTCATTGTGGCCCCAGAATTCCCAGGAGGGAGGGTTTGTGGGCCAGGATTGTGAGGACTGAAGTCTGAAAACACAAGCTAGGGTGAGGATTGGAGCCAAGGGCAGAGCAGGCCCACTCTGCAGAGGCTGAATCAAAATCTCCTGCATCTGAAGTCAGGCTGAGGATCAGACGTTGGCTGAGGCTGGAGTATGTGTCCATGATGGCACCTTCATGAAGCGGGGGCCTCATGAGGCCAAGGAAGTTTTCCCAAGCTGAGTTTGGAGGTTGCCCCAAACCACAAGGTTTTCTTCTGCGGGACATTCGAGTCCTGTTGCATGGCTCCAGAACATACCATACGGAAGGACTGGAGAGCAGGGTTCGAAGGATGGATCCCTGTACAGCATGCCTCACATTCCCATTGGCCATTAGCGACAAGATATGTTTGATCTGCTGCCTCTGGGGCACGCTACCCAGGGGGCTGAGTTGAAATGGCCTCTCATGAGAATGCGTCATAATGTGTGTTTGGCTCCATGGAGACCTTGGAATGTGCTTGTTGTTCAGTGGTCCTGCGGAACTCTCCTACCTGAAGGGTTTGATACATCCCCAGTCAGAAAGCTCCCCATGTGGAGACGAGAGTGGTTTGGTTTGGTGCCTCGGAAAAGCCCCGTGGGCTGGTCTACGAAAACAGTCCTCTGAGGACGGACACATGGAAAACAAAGCTAAGGTTCAGATTAGGCCCTGGGGGCCTGTCCATTTCAACCTTCTGTCTCTGGGGACACTGTCTGAGAGTCTAAGTGGAGATAGTTGCTCCCCTGGTGTCAGAGAGCCCCTCTTAGTCCAGTGTGGCCTACACTATTGATGGCCTCAGGGGCCTTGGAGCTTCTCCCTAACCTGTAGGGTTGTGGTCAATGGATTGGGCACACTTTTCTTGGAGAGGGCAGGCACAATCTTTCGCTGTGGCTCCAGAGGCCCTAGCCTGGAGTTTGTGTGGGTCCAGGCTGTGGGCACAGAAGTCTGAAAACACAAACTCAGCTTATGACGGGCGCCTACAGTATGGCAGGCCGCATGTACACCCAGAGAGGGAGCTACTGTGACTCTGACACAAGGGCGAGTGGGAGGCATTCCTTTAGGCTTTTGTCTCTGGATGTTGTGTCCAGGATAGCCGTGGATTGGAGGGGTGGCCTCAGGGACTGTGGACGAGTATCCCTCTCTGGGGATTTGTCCCAGCTCCCAAGAGTTTGGGGTTATTTTGTGGGAAGGGTGGAGTCGTGTTGTCTGGCTCATGTGTCTCTCCAAGAATGGGATTCGAGATCAGAGCCCCAGGTATGGCCGGGGCGACTGGAAAACTCAAACCCTGGTGAGGATTGGGAGCATAGGTGCTTGGGAAGCCCCATATGCGGGCTCTTGGTCCAGGCCCTGACAGGCCTTTCTTTGACATGGGGCTCATGCTGAGGGTCACAGTGTGAATTTGTGCCCAAGCAGCACTCAAGTTTGGCCGTGGCATCAGGGGCCATGAAGGTTTTTCCAACCCTGAAGGTGTGACTCCATGCCACGAGCAAGCTTTACAGCCATGGGTAAGGAGGAGTTCTGTTTTGTGCTTGTGATACCCAGCTGTGTGGAGAATTGATATAATGTCTAGGTTCAGATATCTGAAAACCAAAGTTAGGAAGAGGTGACGGCATAAGACCATGGCATGTCCGAAGTGCTGGGTGTGCGGCCAGCTGTCTACTTGTCTGTCTGGACGTCTGGCTTCAGGCTGTGTCTGACAGAGCATGAGTGCCCAGAGCACCCTATCCATTTCGGGTACCGTCGAGGCCCAAGCAAGTTGATCCTCATCTGGCTTTTCTGAAGAGCCCCACAGGGAAATGTTTTTCTTCCGTTGGGCAGACTCTGGGCTGGTTTGTGGTTCTGGAGTTTCTAGTCCGGAGGGCTTGTTTGCCAGGAGTGTGAGGAAGGAAGTCTGAAAACACAAGCTAGCGTGATGTTTGGGACCGAGGGCACGGCAGGCTCACTCTGCAGAGGCTGAATCGCGATCTCCTGCACTGAGGTCATGTCAACTATGAGACGTGCCTCAGGCTAGAGTTTTTGTCCAGCATGGCCTCTTCCGGAAGGGTGTGGGGGCTTCATGAGGCCAGGGAGGTTTGCTTACGATGGGATTTGTGAACTACTCCAAACCTCAAGGTTTCCTTCTGCACGACAGTCTAGTCCTATTGGATGGTTCCAGGAGGCCCCATACGGAAAGACTCGAGAGCAGGTGTCTAAGCATGGATGCCTGGGAACACCACCTCATATTCCCACTCTTTAGTCAGGACAAGGCAGGCTCAATCTGCGGGCTCCTAGGTGAGCTACCCAGAGGGGAGAGTTGAAATGGACTCTCTTGAAGATGAGTCCTACTGTGGCTTGGTGGCCTGGGAGACCTTGGAATGTGGAGGTGGCTCAGGGACTCTGCAGGATTCTTCAAGCTGAGGTGTTTGACAGGGCTCCAACAAGGAAGCTTCCCATGTGGAGACGAGAGTTGTTCTGTTCAGTGCCTCAGGAAAGCCCCATATCCTGTTCTTCTAACCAAAGCCTCTGAGGAGTGACACCTGGAAACCAAAGCAAGAGTTGAGATTAGGGCCTAAGGGCCTGTCCGGCTCAACCTTCTATCTCTGTTGACATCTGTGTGCATGCCTTCGTGAAGGTAGCTGCTCAGCTTGTGTCCGAATGCACCTGTGTGTCCAGGGGGCTCCCAGTAGTGGGATGTTCTCGGGGGCCTTGATGTTTCTTATATTCTGGAGGTGTGTGCCCAAAGGAATGGACACAGTTTCCCATGAGACAGGAGGCACGGTCCTGTGGAATGACTCCAGAGGACCCAGCCTAGAGGCTGTGTTTGCCAGGGCTGTGGGGACAGATGTCTGAAAAAGCAAACTTGGCTTAGCTAGGGGCTAAGGTAATGGCAGGCCTGATCCCCAGTTCGTGAGGGGAGTTCCTCTGGATATCAAAGGAGGGCAAGTGGGAGGCAGTCGTTCAGGCTTTGGTCTCTGGGTGTTGCGTTCACAGTGGCCGATCAGGGTAGGGGTTCTTTCAGTGGCCGAGGAAGAGCCTTCCTCTCGGGGGATTGTCCAAGCTCCCAAGTGTTTGTGTTCATTCTCTGGGAAAGGAAGAGTACTGTTTTCTGCCACAGTGGACGCCCCAGGAGCAGGAGTCTAGAGCACAGCAGTGGGTTCCCTCAACTGGAATACACAACATCTAGTTAGTCCTGGGTGCCTATGGGCAAGGCAAGCCACATATGCAGGCTCTTGGTCTAGTCAGTGAGTGGCTTTACTTGAATAAGGTACTCACGCTGAGGGTCTCAATGTGTGTTTATGCTCAAGGCGGCCCTCACGCTTGGGTGTGGCATCATGGGCCATGCCGTTTTCTCCTACACTGAAGGTTTGACTCACTTTCATCAGCAAGGTTACTTGCCATTGTGAAGGAGGGGTTCTGACTTGTGCATCAGGTTCCCCCCTGTGCAGGGATTGGAGATAAGGTCTAGGTTCCAATGACTGAAAACCCAGGTTGGGAATGGATGGTGGCCTAATTCAGTGGCGGGTCCAATGTGCTGGGTGTGCAGCCAGCTATGTCGGTGTCTGTTGGAAGGTCTGGGCTCAGGCTATTTGCGACATAGCATCAGTGTTTAAGGTAGCCTATGCAATTGGGGTGTTGCCGAGGGCCAAGCAGTTTGATCCTCATTTGGGGTTTCTGGGCAGCACCATAGACAATGTATTTCTCCTGGGAGGCAGGCAGAGTTCTTCATTGTGGCCCCAGAATTCCCAGTAGGGAGGGTTTGTGGACCAGGTGTGTGAGGACGGAAGTCTGAAAACATAAGCTAGAGTGAGGATTGGAGCCAAGGGCAGAACAGGCCCACAGTGCAGAGGCTGAATCAAAATCTCATGCATCTAAAGTCAGGCTGAGGGTCAGACGTTGGCTGAGGCTGGAGTATGTGTCCATGATGGCACCTTCATGAAGCAGGGGCTTCATGAGGCCAAGGAAGTTTTCCCACGCTGAGTTTGAAGGTTGCCCCTGGCCTTTAGCGACATGATATGTTTGATCTGCTGCCTCTGGGGCACGCTACCCAGGGGGCTGAGTTGAAATGGCTTCTCCTGAGGATGCGTCATAATGTGCGTTTTGGTCCATGGAGACCTTGGAATGTGCTGTTTGTTAAGTGGCCCTGCGGAACTCTCTTACCTGAAGGGTTTGATACATCCCCAGTAAGAAAGCTACCCTTGTGGAGACGAGAGAGGTTTGGTTTGGTGCCTCGGAAAAGCCCCGTGTGCTTGTCTACGAAAACAGTCCTCTGAGGATGGACACATGGAAACCAAAGCTAAGGTTCATATTAGGGCCTGGGGGCCTGTCCATTTCAACCTTCAGTCACTGGGGACACTGTCTGAGAGTCTATGTGGAGATAGTTGCTCTGCTGGTGTCAGAGAGCCCCTCTTAGTCCAGGGTGGCCTACTCTATTGATGGCCTCAGGGGCCTTGGCGCTTTTCCCTATCCTGTTGGGTTGTGGTCAATGGATTGGGCACACTTTCCTTGGAGAGGGCAGGCACAATCTTTCGCTGTGGCTCCAGAGGCCCTAGCCTGGAGGTTGTGTGGGTCCAGGCTGTGGGCACAGAAGTCTGAAAACACAAACTCAGCTTATGAGTGGCGCCTAGGGTATGGCAGGGCGGATGTACAGCCGAGAGGGAGCTCCTGGGCCTCTGAAAGAAGAGCGAGTGGGAGGCGTTCCTTTAGGATTTTGTCTCTGGATGTTGTGTCGGGGATAGCCGTGGATTGGAGGGGTGGCCTCAGGGACTGTGGACGAGTATCCCTCTCTGGGGATTTGTCCCAGCTCCCAAGAGTTTGGGGTCATTATGTGGGATGGGTGGAGTCGTGTTGTCTGGCTCATGTGTCTCTCCAAGAAAGGGATTCCAGAGCAGAGCCCCAGGTACGGGTGGGGCGACTGGAAAACTCAAACCCTGGTGAGGATTGGGTGCATAGGGGCTTGGAAAGCCCCATATGCGGGCTCTTCTTCCAGGCCCAGTCAGGGCTTTCTTTGACATGGGGCTCATGCTGAGGGTCACAGTGTGAATTTGTGATCAAGCAGCACTCAATTTGGGCGTGGCATCAGGGGCCATGAAGGTTTCTCCAACCCTGATGATGTGACTCCATGCCACGAGCAAGCTTGATAGCCATGGACAAGGAGGAGTTCTGTTTTGTGCTTGCAATACCCAGCTGTGTGGAGAATTGATATAATGTCTAGGTTCAGATATCTGAAAGCCAAGGTTAGGATGAGGTGACGGCATAAGACCATGGCGTCTCCGAAGTGCTGGGTGTGCGGCCTGCTGTCTCCTTGCCTGTCTGGCTTCAGGCTGTGTCAGACAGAGCATGAGTGCCCAGAGCAGCCTATCCAGTTTGGGTACCGTCGAGGCCCGAGAAGGTTGATCCTCATCTGGGATTTCTGGAGAACCCCACAGGGAAAAGTTTTTCTTCCGTTGGACAGACTGGGCTGGGTTGTGGTTCTGGAGTTCCTAGTCTGGAGGGCTTGTTTGCCAGGAGTGTGAGGAAGGAAGTCTGAAAACACAAGCTAGTGTGCGGTTTGGAACCGAGGGCACAGCAGGCCCACTCTGCAGAGGCTGAATCGAGATCTCCTGCACTGAGGTCATGTCAACTATGAGACGTGCCTCAGGCTAGAGATTTGTCCAGCATGGCCTCTTCCTGAAGGGTGTGGGTGCTTCCTGAGGCCAGGGAGGTTTGCCTATGATGGGATTTGTGAACTACTCCAAACCTCAAGGTTTCCTTCTGCACGACAGTCGAGTCCTATTGGATGGTTCCAGGAGGCCCCATACGGAAAGACTCGAGAGCAGGTGTCTAAGCATGGATGCCTGGGAACGACACCTCATATTCCCACTCTTTAGTCAGGCAAGGCAGGCTCAATCTGTGGGCTCCTGGGTGAGCTACCCAGAGGGAGAGTTGTAATTGCCTCTCCTGAAGATGAGTCCTACTGTGGCTTGGTGGTCTGGGAGTCTTTGGAATGTGGATGTCGCTCAGGGACTCTGCAGAATTCTCCAATCTGAGGTGTTTGACACGGCTCCAACAAGGAAGCTTCCCATGTGGAGACGAGAGTTGTTCTGTTCAGTGCCTCAGGAAAGCCCATATCCTGTTCTTCGAACCAAAGCCTCTGAGGAGTGACACCTGGAAACCAAAGTAAGAGTTGAGTTTACGGCCTAAGGGCCTGTCCGGCTCAACCTTCTATCTCTGTTGACATCTTTGTGCATGCCTTCGTGGAGGTAGCTGCTCAGCTTGTGTCAAAATGCCCTTGTGTGTCCATGGAGGCTCCCGGTAGTGGGATGTTTTCAGGGGCGTTGAGGTATCTCATATTCTGGAGGTGTGTGGCAAAAGGAATGGACACAGTTTCCCAGGAGACAGCAGGCATAGTCCTGTGGTATGGCTCCAGAAGACACAGCCTAGAGGCTGTGTTTACCAGGGCTGTGGGGACAGATGTCTGAAAAAGCAAACTTGGCTCAGCTAGGGGCCAAGGTAAAGGCAGAACTGATCTCCAGTCCGTGAGGGGAGATCATCTGGATATCAAAGGAGGGCAAGTGGTAGGCATTTTCTCAGGCTTTTGTCTCTGGTTTTTGCATTCACAGTGGCAGTTCAGGGTAGGGGTTGCTTCAGGGGATGAGGAAGAGCCTTCCTATCGGGGGATTGTCCAAGCTCCCAAGTGTTTGGGTTCATTCTGTGGGAAGGGAAGAGTACTGTTTTCTGCCAGTGGACACCCCAGGAGCAGGAGTCTAGAGCACAGCAGTGGGTTCCCTCAACTGGAATACACACCATCTAGTTAGTCCCGGGTGACTATGAGCAAGCTAAGCCACATATGCGGGCTCTTGGTCCAGTCACTGAGAGGCGTTACTTGAATAAGGTACTCACGCTGAGGGTCTCAATGTGTATTTGTGCCCAAGGCGGCCCTCACGCATGGGTGTGGCCTCATGGGCCATGTCATTTTCTCCTACACTGAAGGTTTGACTCACTGCCAGCAGCAAGGTATCTTGCCATGGGGAAGGAGGGGTTCTGTCTTGTGCATCAGGTTCCCCCCTGTTTAGGGATTGGAGATAAAGTCTAGGTTCCGATGACTGAAAACCCAGGTTGGGAAAGGATTGTGGCCTAAGGCAGTGGCGGGTCCACTGTGTTGGGTGTGCAGCCAGCTGTGTCGGTGTCTGTTGGAAAGTCTGGGCTCAGGCTATTTGCGACATAGCATCAGTGTTTAAGGTAGCCTATGCAATTGGGGTGTTGCCGAGGGCCAAGCAGTTTGATCCTCATTTGGGGTTTCTTGGCAGCACCATAGACAATGTTTTTCTCCTGGGAGGCAGGCAGAGTGCTTCATTTTGGCCCCAGAATTCCCAGTAGGGCGGGTTTGTGGGCCAGGTGTGTGAGGACTGAAGACTGAAAACACAAGCTAGGGTGAGGATTGGAGCCAAGGGCAGAGCAGGCCCACTCTGCAGAGGCTGAATCAAAATCTCCTGCATCTGAAGTCAGGCTGAGGATCAGACGTAGGCTGAGGCTGGAGTATGTGTCCATGATGGCACCTTCATAAAGCGGGGGCCTCATGAGGCCAAGGAAGTTTTCCCACGCTGAGTTTGGAAGTAGCCCCAAACCACAAGGTTTCCTTCTGCGGGACATTCGAGTCCTGTTGCATGGCTCCAGGACATACCATACGGAAGGACTGGAGAGCAGGGTTCGAAGGATGGATCCCTGTACAGCATGCCTCGCATTCCCATTGGCCATTAGCGACAAGATATGTTTGATCTGCTGCCTCTGGGGCACGCTACCCAGGGGGCTGAGTTAAAATGGCCTCTCCTGAGGATGCGTCATAATGTGCGTTTGGGTCCATGGAGACCTTGGAATGTGCTGGTTGTTCAGTGGCCCTGCAGAACTGTCTTACCTTAAGGGTTTCATACATCCCCAGTAAGAAAGCTCCCCATGTGGAGGCGCGAGAGGTTTGGTTTGTTGCCTCGGAAAAGCCCCGTGTGCTGGTCTACGAAAACTGTCCTCTGAGGACGGACACATGGAAACCAAAACTAAGGTTCAGATTAGGGCCTGGGGGCCTGTCCATTTCAACCTTCTGTCTCTGGGGACACTGTCTGAGAGTCTAAGTGGAGATAGTTACTCCGCTTGTGTCAGAGAGCCCCTATTAGTCCAGGGTGGCCTACACTATTGATGGCCTCAGGGGCCTTGGAGCTTTTCCCTAACCTGTAGGGTTGTGGTCAATGGATTGGGCACACTTTCCTTGGAGAGGGCAGGCACAATCTTTCGCTGTGGCTCCAGAGGCCCTAGCCTGGAGGTTGTGTGGGTCCAGGCTGTGGGCACAGAAGTCTGAAAAGACAAACTCAGCTTCTGAGGGGCGTTTAGGGTATGTCAGGCCGGATGTACAGCCCGAGAGGTAGCTCCTGGGCCACTGAAACAAGGGCGAGTGGGAGGCGTTCCTTCAGGCTTTTGTCTCTGGATGTTGTGTCCGGGATAGCCGTGGATTGGAGGGGTGGCCTCAGGGACTGTGGACGAGTATCCCTCTCTGGGGTTTTGTCCCAGCTCCCAAGAGTTTGGGGTCATTTTGTGGAAAGGGTGGAGTCGTGTTGTCTGGCTCATGGGTCTCTCCAAGAAAGGGATTCCAGAGCAGAGCCCCAGGTACGGGCGGGGCGACAGGAAAACAAAAACCCTGGTGAGGATTGGGTGCATAGGGTCTTGGCAAGCCCCATATGCGGGCTCGTGGTCCAGGCCCTGACAGGCTTTTCTTTGACATGGGGCTCTTGCTGAGGGTCACAGTGTGAATTTGTGCCCAAGCCGCACTCAAGTTTGGGCGTGGCATCAGGGGCCATGAATGTTTCTCCCACCCTGAAGGTGTGACTCCATGCCAAGAGCAAGCTTGACAGCCATGGGGAAGGACGAATTCTGTTTTTTTGCTTGCGATACCGAGCTGTTTGGAGAATTGATATAATGTCTAGGTTCAGATATCTGAAAACCAAGGTTAGGAAAAGGTGACGGCATAAGACCATGGCGTGTCCGAAGTGCTGGGTGTGCGGCCAGATGTCTCCTTGTCTGTCTGGACGTCTGGCTTCAGGCTGTGTCTGACAGAGCATGAGTGCCATGAGCAGACTATTCAGTTTGGGTGCCGTCGAGGCCGGAGCAGGTTGATCCTCATCTGGGTTTTCTGGAGAGCCCTACAGGGAAACATTTTTCTTCCGTTGGGCAGACACTGGGCTGGGTTGTTGTTCTGGAGTTTCTAGTCCGGAGGGCTTGTTTGCTAGGAGTGTGAGGAAGGAAGTCTGAAAACACAAGCTAGCGTGCGGTTTGGGACCGAGGGCACGGCAGGCCCACTCTGCAGAGGCTGAATCGAGATCTTCTGCACTGAGGTCATGTCAACTATGAGACGTGCCTCAGGCTAGAGTTTTTGTCCAGCATGGCCTCTTCCTGAAGGGTGTGGGGGCTTCATGAGGCCAGGGAGGTTTGCCTATAATGGGATTTGTGAACTTCTCCAAACCTCAGGGTTTCCTTCTGCATGACAGTCGAGTCCTATTGGATGGTTCCAGGAGGCCCCATACGGAAAGACTCGAGAGCAGGTGTCTAGGCATGGATGCCTAGGATCGCCACCTTATATTCCCACTCTTTAGACAGGACAAGGCAGGCTCAATCTGCGGGCTCCTGGGTGAGCTACCCAGAGGGGAGAGTTGAAATGGACTCTCCTGAAGATGAGTCCTACTGTGGCTTGGTGGCCTGGGAGACCTTGGAATGTGGAGGTGCCTCAGGGACTCTGCAGGATTCTCCAACCTGAGGTGTTTGACACGGCTCCAACAAGGAAGCTTCCCATGTGGAGACGAGAGAAGTTCTGTTCAGTGCCTCAGGAAAGCCCCATATCCTGTTCTTCTAACCAAAGCCTCTGAGGAGTGACACCTGGAAACCAAAGCAAGAGTTGAGGTTAGGGCCTAAGGGCCTGTTCATCTCAAACTTCTATCTCAGTTGACATCTGTGTGCATGCCTTTGCGGAGCTAGCTGCCCAGCTTGTGTCCGATTGCCCCTGTGTGTTTAGGGAGGCTCCCAGTAGTTGGATGTCCTCGGGGGCCTTGAGGTTTCTCATATTCTGGAGGTGTGTGGCCAAAGGAATGGACACAGTTTCTCAGGAGACAGCAGGCACGGTCCTGTGGTATGACTCCAGAGGACCCAGCCTAGAGGGTGTGTTTGCCAGGGCTGTGGGGACAGATGACTGAAAAAGCAAACTTGGCTCAGCTTGGGGCCAAGGTAATGGGAAGCCTGATCTCCAGTCCGTGAGGGGGATCCTCTGGATATCAAAGGAGGGCAAGTGGGAGGCAGTCGTTCAGGCTTTTGTCTCTGGGTGTTGCGTTCACAGTGGTCGGTCAGTGTAGGGGTTGCCTCAGGGGCCGAGGAAGAGCCTTCCTCTCGGGGGATTGTCCAAGCTCCCAAGTGTTTGGGTTCATTCTGTGGGAAGGGACGAGTACTGTTTTCTGCCACAGGGGACCCCCCAAGAGAGGGACTCTAGAGCACAGCAGGGGGTTCCATCAACTGGAATACACACCATCTAGTTAGTCCTGTGTGCCTATGGGAATGGCAAGCCACATATGCAGGCTCTTGGTCCAGTCACTGAGAGGCGTTACTTGAATAAGGTACCCACGCTGTGGGTCACAATGTGTGTTTGTGCCCAAAGCTGCCCGTAAGCATGGGCCATGCTGTTTTCTCCTACACTGAATTTAGACTCACTGCCAGCGGCAAAGATTTTTGCCATGGGTAAGGAGGAGTTGTGATTTCTATATCACACTCACACCTGGGCAGTGATTGGAGATAAGGTCTCGGTTCTGAAGCCTGAAAACTGAGATAGGGAAGAGATGATGACCTAAGGCCATGGCGGGTCTTATGTGTTCAGTGTGCGGTCAGCTTTCTGGGTGTTGGTCAGGAGGTCCAGCCTCATGTTGTGTCCGACAATGCATTTGTGCCCAGGTTAGAATACATAATTTGGGTAAAGTCGAGTGCTGTGTAGGTTTATCCTCATTTAAGGTGCCTGGGCAGCTCATGAGGCAATAATTTTTTTCTAGAGGTCAGGCAGAGTGCTGCATTATGGGTCCGGAATTGCCAAACTTGAAGGCTTCGGGACCAGGATTGTGAAGATAGAACTCTGAGAAGACAAGCTAGACTTTAGTTACAGGGAGAGGGCACGGCAGGTACCCCCTGCAGATCTGAACCAATATCTCATGATCTGAAGTCAGGACGAGGATCAGACGATGGCTCAGGTTGGAGTTTCTGTGCATGACGGCCGCTTCATGAAGGGAGCGGAATCTCGAGGCCATTGAGGTTTTCCCATGTTGGGAGTTGTGGGATGCCCCCTTCAAGGATTCCTTCTGCGGGACAATTGAGACATGTTGGACAGCTCCAGGATATCCCATATGGGATGACTCCTGAGCACCGCTCGAGGATGGATGCCTGGGAAGCCCGCCTCGCATTCCAATTGTCTCCTAGCAACAAGACAGTTTAGATCTGATGGCTCTGCTGGAGCAACCGTGGTGGCTGAGTTGAAATGGACTTTCCTGAGGATGGGTCCTAATGTGTTTGTGTCTATGAGGGCCTTGGAATGGGGCGGTGGCACCGGGACCCCTAAAGTACTCTCCTAAGCTTTTGACATAGCTCCCATGCACAGGTTTCCTTGTGGAGATGAGATGAGTTCTGATGGGTGACACAGGAAAACCCCTATGCTCGTATTGTAATCAGGCTTTTGAGGAGACATGCCTGTAAACCAAGGCAAGGGATCCTCTTATGGCCTAGGGTCCTGTCTGGTTCAATCTTCTTCTCTGGGGACATCCATCTATGGTATGAGTGGAAGTAGATTATCAGCTGATGTCAGACAGCCCTTGTTTGTTCCGGTCGACATACACTATTGGGATGGCCTCAGGGACTTTGGAGGTTTCTCCGAATTTCTAAGATTTTGGACCATGGAATGGGCAGAATTCCCATGGATTGGTAGGCACAGTCCTAATGAGTGGCTCCAGGGGCGACAGCCTGGAGAGTGTGTGGCCCAGGACTTTGAGGACAGAAGTCTGAAAACACAAACTCAACTTAGGTTCGGGGACGTAGGTATGGCAGGCCCGATCTACAAACCATGAGAAGAACTCTTCAGGATATGAAGAAAGTGCGAGTATGAGGCGCTTGCTCAGGCTTTTGTCTCTGGATTTTGTATCAGCAATGTCCGGTGAATGTCGGGGTGGCCTCAAAAGCCATGGACGAAGCTTCCTCTCTGAGGATTTGCCCCGATTCCCAATCGTTTTTCGTCAATCTGTGGGATGGGAGGACTCCTTTAAGTTTTGTTACCTCAGGTGTACCACCAAAAGAGGAATTCCAAAGCAAAGCCGTGGAGAAAACTGAAGGGACAATCCGAACTCTGGTTCAAAATTGGGGCCTAGGGGCATGGAAAGCCCAATATGCTATCTCTTCATCCAGCCACTGAGAGACCTTACTTGAGGACTGGGCTCAGGCTGAGGGTCACAATGTGTGTTTGTGACCAATGTGGCCCAAGAGCATGGGCGGGGCCTCATCGGCCACACTGGCTTCAACTACACTGAAGGTTGGAAAACATGCCAACCACAAGGTTTCTGGCCATGGGGAAGGAGTTCTGATTTCTGCATCATGTTCATCCCTGGGCAGTGATTGGAGATAAGGTCTAGATTCTGAAGCCAGAAAAACGAGGTTGGGAAGAGATGACGACCTAAGGCCATGGCGGCTCGATGTCCTCAGTGTGCGGCCAAGAGTCTGGGTTGGCCAGGAGTTCCAGGCTCAAGCTGTGTCAGAAAGGGCATTAGAGCTTTGGTCAGCCTATGTATTTGGGGTACAGCCAAGGTAGGTGCAGTTTGAGCCTCACTTGGGGTTACTGGATCTCCCCAGAGGGCAATGCTTTTCTTCTGGAGGGCAGGCAGAGTGCTCCATTGTAGTTCTGGATTGCCAAACTGGAGGGCTTGTGGGCCAGTAGTCTGAGGACTGAAGTCTGAGAACACAAGCTAGCCTTAGGTTTCTGGGTGAGGACATGACAGGAACAATCTACAGACCGGAATCGAGATCTCGTGCATCTGAACTCAGGGCGAGGATCGGACGATCGCTCAGGTTGGACTTTCTGTCCCTGATGGCCCCTTCATGAAGGGGGGGCATCACGAGGCCATGGGGGTTTTCCCACGATGGGAGTTGTGAGAAGCTCCAAACTGCAAATAGTCTTCTGCAGGACAATAGAGACCTGTTGTTTGGCTCCAGGCCAAAGATTCTGAGCAGGGTTCTAAGGATGGATGGCTGGGTAGCCCACCTCGCATTCCAATTGTCTCCTTGCTACAAGACAGGTTAGAACTCCTGGATCTGGGGGAGCAACCGAAGAGGCTGAGTTCAAATGGACTCTCCTGGGGATGGGTCCTAATGTGCTTTTGTGTCTATGGAGACCTTGGAATGAAGCGGTGGCACTGGGGTCCTGAAGGCTTCTCCTAAACAGAGGCTTTTCACAGATCGAACGTCCAAGTATCCCATGAGGAGATGAGATATTTTCTGATGGGTGAGTCATGAAAGAGCCATATGCTGGTTTTGAAATCCAGGCCAATGAGGAGAGATGCCTGGAAACCAAAGCAATGGATCTGATTAGTGCCTAGGGGCCTGTTCTTTCCTTTTTACCTTGGGGACATCTGTCTATGGGTCTGAGTGCAGGCAGGTGCTCCGATGGGCTCAGATTGCCCCTCTTTTTCCTGGGAAGCCACCACAATTGAGATGGATCAGGGAATTTGGTGGTTTATCCTATTAGTAGAGTTGTGGCCATTGGAATGGGAACACACAATTCCCTTGGTGAGGGCAAGTACAGTCCTCAGGTTTGGCTCCAGGGGCCTGAGCCTGTAGGTTGTGTAGGCCAGGGCTCTTTGGACAGTTGTCTGAAAACACAAACTCGTCTTATGTTTCGGGACATAAATACGGCAGGACTGATCTACAGACCATGAGGAGAACTCTTTGCTATTTGAAAAAAGGGCGAGTGTGAGGCTCTTGCTCAAGTTTTTGTCTCTGGATACCGTGTAACTCATGGTCGTGAAATTTCTGGGTGACTTCATGGGAAATGGACGAGTCTATCTATCTGCTGGTTTGGCCCAGTCCAAAGAGTTTGTGGTCATTCTGTGGGATGGAAGAAGTCCGTTTTTTTTGTTGTTGTATTTTCTTTTTTAACCTCAGGTGTCCCACCAAATGAGGGGTTCCAAAGTAGAGCCCTGTGGAGGGGAGATTGGATAATCAGAAATCTGGTTAAAAATTGGGGTCTAGGGACATCAAGCCCATTATGGCATCTAATGGTCCAGCCACTGAGAGGACTTACTAGAGGACAGGACTCATGCTGAGGGTCACAATGCGTGTTTATGCCCTCGTCGCACACAAGAATGGGCGGGGCCTCAGGATGAATGCTGGTTTCTCCTACACTGAACGTTGGACAACGTGCCAACCACAAGGTTTCTTGCCATGGGTAAGGAGGAGTTGTGATTTCTGCATCACAGTCATGCCTCGGCAGTGATTAGAGATAAGGTCTCGGTTCTGAAGCCTGAAAACTGAGATGGGGAAGAGATGATGACCTAAGGCCATGGCGGGTCTTATGTGTTCAGTGTGCGGTCAGCTTTCTGGGTGTTGGTCAGGAGGTCCAGCCTCAGGTTGTGTCCGACAGTGCATTAGTGCCCAGGTTAGACTACATAATTTGGGTAAAGTCGAGTGCTGTGTAGGTTTATCCTCATTTAAGGTGCCTGGGCAGCTCATGAGGCAATAATTTTTTTCTAGAGGTCATGCAGAGTGATGCATTCTGGGTCCAGATTTGCCAAACTTGAGGGCTTCGGGACCAGGAGTGTGAGGACGGAAGTCTGAGAAGACAAGCTAGACTTAGGTTTCAGGTAGAGGGCACGGCAGGTACCCCCTGCAGATCTGAAACAATATCTCATGCATCTGAAGTCAGGCGAGGATCAGACGTTGGCTCAGGTTGGAGTTTCCGTGCATGGCGGCCACTTCATGAAGGGAGAAGAATCTCGAGGCCATTGAGGTTTTCCCACGTTGGGAGTTGTGGGATGCCCCCTTCAAGGATTCCTTTTGCGGGACAATTGAGATCTGTTGGACAGCTCCAGGACATCCCACATGAAATGACTCCAGAGCACCGCTCGAGGATGGATGCCTGGGAAGCCCGCCAGGCATTCCAATTGTCTTTTAGCAACAAGACAGTTTAGATCTGATGGCTCTGCGGGAGCAACCGGGGTGGCTGAGTTGAAATGGACTTTACTGAGGATGGGTCCTAATGTGTTTTTGTGTCCATGAGGGCCTTGGAATGGGGCGGTGGCACCGGGACCCTGAAGTACTCTCCTAAGCTTTTGACATAGCTCCCATGCACAGGGTTCCTTGTGGAGACGAGATGAGTTCTGATGGGTGCCTCAGGAAATCCCCTATGATCGTATTGGAATCAGGCTTTTGAGAAGACATGCCTGTAAACCAAGGCATGGATCCTATTATGGCCTAGGGTCCTGTCTGGTTCAATCTTCACTCTGCAGACATCCATCTATGGTATGAGTGGAGGTAGATTATCAGCTGGTGTCAGACAGCTTTTGTTTGTACCGGTTGACCTACACTATTGGAATGGCCTCAGGGACTTTGGAGGGTTCTCCTAATTTGTATGATTTTGGACCATGGAATGGGCAGAATTCCCATGGATTGTGTAGGCACCGTCCTAATGTGTGGCTCCAGGCGCCCCAGCCTGGAGGGTGTGTGTCCCAGGACATTGAGGACAGAAGACTGAAAACACAAAGTCGGCTAAGGTTGGTGACGTAAGTATGGCAGGAAAAATCTAAAAACCATGAGAAGAACTCTTCAGGATATGAAGAAATAGCGAGTCTGAGGCACTTGCTCAGGCTTTTGTCTCTGGATTTTGTATCAACGATGGCCGTGGAATGTCGGGGAGGCCTCATGGGCCATGGACGAATTTTCCTCTCTGTGGATTTGGCACCGTCCCAATTGTTTTTCGTCAAGCTGTGGGAAGGCAGGTCTCCTTTCAGGCTTGTTACTTCAGGTTTCCCATCCAAAGAGGAATTCCAAAACAGAGACCTTGGGAAGAGTAAAGGGACAACCAAACTATGGTTAAAAATTTGGCCTAGGGGCATGGCAGGCCCAATATGCTGTCTCTTCATTTAGCCACTGAGAGGCCTTACTTGAGGACTGGGCTCAGGCTGAGGGTCAAAATGTGTGTTTGTGACCAATGTGGCCCGCGAGCATGGGAGGGGCCTCATGGGCCACACTGGTTTCAACTACACTAAACTTTGGATAACATGGCAATCACAAGGTTTCTTGCCATGGGGAAGGAGTTCTGATTTCTGCATCATTTTCAACCCTGGGCAGTGGTTGGAGATAAGGTCTAGGTTCTGAAGCCAGAAAACCGCAGTTGGGAAGAGATGACGCCCTAAGGCCATGGCAGGGCTCATGCGCTCAGTGTGCGGTCAACTGCCTTGGTGTTGGTCAGGAGGGTCGGGCTCAGGTTGTGTCAGACTGTGCATTAGTGCCCAGGTTAGACTGTATAATTTGGGTACAGTCAAGTGTCGTGTAGGTTTATCCTCATTTGATGTGCCTGGGCAGCTCATTAGGAAATACATTTTTTCTAGAGGGCAGGAAGAATGCTGCATTGTGGGTCCGGAATTGCCAAACTTGAGGGCTTCTGAGCCAGGAGTGTAAGGACAGAAGTTTGAGAACACAAGCTAGACTTGGGCTTCAGGCCAAGGGCACAGCAGGTACCCCTCTAGATCTGAACCTATATCTCATGCATCTGAAGTAACGGCGAGGATCAGACGTTGGCTCAGGTGGCGTTTCTGTGCATGACTGCTCCTTCATGAACGGAGCAGAATCTCAAGGCCTGGGAGATTTTCCCACGTTGGGAGTTGTGGGAAGCCCCCTTCAAGGATTCTTTCTGAGGGACAATTGAGAACTGTTGGGCAGCTCCAGGACATCCCATATGGAATGACGCCAGAGCACTCTTCGAGGATGGATGCCTGGGAAGCCCGTCTCGCTTTCCAATTGTCTCCTAGCAACAAGGCAGTTGAGATCTGATGGCTCTGCGCGAGCAACCGGGGTTGCTGAGTTGAAATGGACTGTCCTGAGGATGGGGCCTAATGTGTGTTTGTGTCCATGAGGGCCTTGGAAAGTGGCGGTGGCACCGGGACCATGAAGTATTCTCCTAAGCATTTGACATAGCTCCCAAGCACAAGTTTCCTTGCGGAGACGAGATTTGTTCTGATGGGTGCCTCTGTAAACCACCTATGCTGCTATTGGAATCCAGGCTTTTCAGGAGACATGCCTGTAACCAAATCAATGGATCCGATTATGGCCTAGGGTCCTGTTTGTTTTCAACTTCTTCTCTGGGGACATCAATCTATATTATAAGTGGAGGTAGATGCTCAGCTGGTGTCAGACTGCCCTTGTTTGACCCGGGAGACCTAAACTATTGGGATGGCCTCGGGGACTTTGGAGAATTCTTATAATTTGTACGATTTTGGACAATGGAATGGGCAGAATTCCCATGTATGGGTTAGGCACAGTCCTAATGTGTGGCTCCAGGGGCCCCAGCCTGGAGAGTGTGTGGCCCAGGACTTTGAGGACAGAAGTCTGAAAACACAAACTCAGCTTAGGTTTGGGGACGTAAGTATGGCAGGCCAAATCTAAAAACCATGAGAAGAACTCTTCAGGATATGAAGAAAGAGCGAGTCTGAGGCACTTGCTCAGGCTTTTGTCTCTGGATTTTGTATCAACGATGGCCGTGGAATGTGGGGAGGCCTCATGGGCCATGGACGAATCTTCCTCTCTGTGGATTTGGCCCGGTCCCAATTGTTTTTTTGTCAATCTGTGGGATGGGTAGTCTCCTCTCAGGTTTGTTACCTTAGGTGTCCCAGCCAAAAAGGAAATCCAAAGGAGAGCCCTGGCGAAGAGTGATGGGACAACCCAAACTATGATTAGAAATTGAGGTCTTGGAGCATGGCAGGCCCAATATGCTGTCTCTTCATCTAGCCACTGAGAGGCCTTACTTGAGGACTGGGCTCAGGCTGAGGGTCACAATGTGTGTTTGGGACCAATGTGGCCCGCGAGCATGGGCGGGCCTCATGGGCCACACTGGTTTCAACTATCCTGAACTTTGGCCAACATGTCAATCACAAAGTCTCTTGCCATGGGCAAAGAGTTCTAATTTCTGCATCATTTTCCACCCTGGGCAGTGGTTGGAGATAACGTCTAGGTTCTGAAGCCTGAAAACCGCTGTTGGGAAGAGATGGCGCCTTAAGACCATGCGGGTCTGATGTTCTCAGTGTGCGGTCAGCCTCCTGGGTGTTGGTCAGGAGGTTCAGGCTCATGTGGTGTCAGACAGTGCATTAGTGCCCATATTAGACTATATAATTTGGGTACAGTCGAGTGCCCTGTATGTTTATCCTCATTTGAGGTGCCTGGGCAGCTCATTAGGCAAAATATTTTTTCTAGAGGGCAGGCAGAGTGCTGCATTGTGGGTCCGGAATTGCCAAACTTGAGGGCTTCTGGGCCAGGAGTGTGAGGACAGAAGTCTTAGAACATAACATGGACTTGGGCTTCAGGCCGAGGGCACGGCAGGTACCCCCTGGAGATCTGAACCAATATCTCATGCATCTGAAGTCACGGCGAGGATCAGACGTTGGCTCAGGTTGGAGTTTCTGTACATGACTGCCCCTTCATGAACGGCGTGGAATTTCAAGGCCATGGAGGTTTTCCCACTTTGGGAGTTGTGGTATGCCCACTTCAAGGATTCCTTCTGCGGGACAATGGAGACCTGTTGGGCAGCTCCTGGACATCCCATATTGAATGACTCCAGAGCACCGTTCGAGGATAGATGCCAGGGTAGCCGGCCTCGCATTCCAATTGTCTTTTAGCAAAAAGACAGTTGAGATATGATGGCTCTGCGGGAAAACTGGGATGGCTGAGTTGAAATGGACTTTCCTGAGGATGGGGCCTAATGTGTGTTTGTGTCCATGGGAGCCTTGGAATGGGGCGGTTCCACCGGGACCCTGAATTATTCTCCTAAGCTTTTGACATAATTCCCATGCACAAGTTTCCTAGTGGCGACGAGATTTTTCTGATGGGTGCGTCAGAAAACTCCCTATGCTGGTATTGTAATCCAGGCTTTTGAGGAGACAGGCCTGTAAACCAAAGCAATTGTCCCGATTATGGCCTAGGGTCCTGTCTGGTTCCATCTTCTTCTCTGGGGACATCCATCTATGGTATGAGTGGAGGTATATGCTCAGGTTGTGTCAGACCGCCCTTGTTTGTCCCTGGAGACCTACACTATTGGGCGGCCTCGGGGACTTTGGAGGGTTCTCCTACTTTGTACGTTTTTGGACAATGGAATGGGCAGAATTTCCATGCATGGGGTAGGCAGAGTCCTAATGTGTGGCTCCAGGGGCCCACGCCTGGAGGGTTTGTATCCCAGGACCTTGAGGACAGAAGTATGAAAACACAAAATCGGCTTAAGTTTGGGGACGTAGGTATGGCAGGATCAATCTACAAACCATGAGAAGAACTCTTCAGGATATGAAGAAAGAGAGATTCTGAGGTGCTTGATCAGGCTTTTGTCTCTGGATTTTGTATCAACGATGGCTGTGGAATGTCGTGAGTCCTCATTGGCCATGGACGAATCTTCCTCTGTGGATTGGCCCGGTCCCAATTGTTTTTCGTCAATCTGTGGGATGGGAGGTACCCTTTCAGGTTTGTTACCTCAGGTTTCCCAAACAAAGAGGAATTCCAAAACAGAGCCCTGGGGAAGAGTAAAGGGACAACCTAAACCATCTTTAAGAATTGGGCCTAAGGGCATGGCAGGCCCAATATGCCTTCTCTTCATCCAGCCCCTGAGAGGCCTTACTTGAGGACTGTACTCAGGCTGAGGGTCAAATGTTTGTTTGTGACCAATGTGGCTCGCGAGCATGGGCGGGGCCTCATGGGCCACAATGGTTTCAACAACACTGAACTTTGGACAACATGCCAATCACAAGGTCTCTTGCCATGGGGAAGGATTCTGATTTCTGCATCATTTTCAACCCTGGGCAGTGTTTGGAGATATGGTCTAGGTTCTGAAGCCTAAAACCGCAGTTGGGAAGAGATGACGATCTAAAGCCATGGCAGAACTGATGTGCTCAGTGTGCCATCAGCTAGTGGGTGTTGGTCAGGAGGTTCGGGCTCAGGTTGTGTCAGACAGGGCATTAGTGCTCAGGTTAGACTATATAATTTGGGTACAGTCGAGTGCCGTGTAGGTTTATCCTCATTTGAGGTGCCTTGCCAGCTCATTAGGCAAGATATTTACTGTAGAGCGCAGGCAGAGTGCTGCATTGTGGGTCAGGAATTGCCAAACTTGATGTCTTCTGGACCAGAAGTGTGAGAACAGAAGTCTGAGAACACAAGCTAGACTTGGGCTTAAGGCCGAGGGCACGGCAGGTACCCCCTGCATATCTGAACCAATAATTCAAGCATCTGAAGTCACGGCGAGGATCAAACGTTGGCTAAGGTTGGAGTTTCTGTGCATGACTGCCCCTTCATGAACGAAGCGGAGTCTCAAGGCATGGAGGTTTTCCCACATTGGGAGTTGTGGGATGCCCCCTTCAAGGATTCCTACTGCAGGACAATTGAGACCTGTTGGGCAGCTCCAGGACATCCCATATGGAATGACTCCAGAGCACCGTTCGAAAATGGATGCCAGGGAATCCTGCCTAGCATTCCAATTGCCGCCTAGCAACAAGACAGTTGAGATCTGATGGCTCTGCGGGAGCAACCGGGGTGGCTGAGTTGAAATGGACTTTCCTGAGCATGGGGCCTAATGTGTGTTTGTGTTCATGAGTGCCTTGGAATGGCACCGGGACCCTTAATTATTCTCCTAAGCTTTTGACATAGCTCCCATGCACAAGTTTCCTTGTGGAGACGAGATTTGTTCTGATGTGTGCCTAATTTAACCCCCTATGCTGCTATTGGAATCCAGGTTTTTGAGGAGACACGCCTGTAAACCAAAGCAATGGATCCGATTATGGCCTAGGGTCCTGTCTGGTTCCATCTTCTCTGGGGAAATCCATCTATGGTATGAGTGGAGGTAGATGCTCAGCTGGTGTCAGACCGCCCTTGTTTGTCCCGGAATACCTACACTATTGGGATGGCCTCGGGGACTTTGGAGGGTTCTCCTAATTTGTACGATTTTGGACAATGGAATGGGAAGAATTCCTATGCATGGGTTAGGCACAGTCCTAATGTTTGGCTCCAGGGGCCCCAGCCTGGATGGTGTGTGGTTCTGGAGTTTGAGGACAGAAGTCTGAAAACACAAACTCAGCCTAGTTATGGGCACGTACGTATGGCAGGCCCAATCTACAAACCATGAGAAAAACTCTTCAGGATATGAAGAAAGAGCGAGTCTGAGGCGCTTGCTCAGGGTTTTATCTCTGGATTTTATATCAACGATGGCCGTGGAATGTGGGGAGGCCTCATGGTTCATGGACGAATTTTCCTCTCTGTGGATTTGGCCCGGTCCCAATTGTTTTCCTCAATCTGTGGGTTGGGAGCTCTCCTTTAGTGTTTACCTCAGGTGTCCCAACCAAAGAGGAATTCCAAAGCATGCTCTGGGGAAGAGTGAAGGGGCAACCCAAACTTTGGTTAAAATTGGGGCCTAGGGGCATGGCAGGCCCAATATGCCTTCTCTTCATCCAACCACTGAGAGGCCATACTTGAGGACTGGGCTCAGGCTGAGGGTCACAATGTCTGTTTGTGACCAATGTGGACCGGGATCATGAGCGGGGCCTCATGGGCCACACTGGATTCAACTACACTGAACTTTGGACAACATGCCAATCACAAGTTTTCTTGCCATGGGGAAGGAGTTCTGATTTTTGCATCATTTTCCACCCTGGGCAGTGGTTGGAGATAAGGTCTAGGTTCTGAAACCTGAAAATCGCAGTTGGGAAGAGATGACGCCATAAGGCCATGGCGGGTCTTATGCGCTATGTTTGTGGTCAGCTGCCTGGCTGTTGGTCAGGAGGTTCGGGCTCAGGTTGTGTCAGACAGTGCATTAGTGCCCAGGTTAGACTATATAATTTGGGTACAGTCGAGTGCCTTGTAGGTTTATCCTCATTTTTGTTGCCTGGGCAGCTAAGTAGGCAAGATAATTTTTCTAAAGGGCAGGCAGAGTGCTGCATTGTGGGTCCGGAATTGCCAAAATTGAGGGCTTCTGGGCCAGGAGCGTGAGGACAGAAGTCTGAGAACACAAGCTAGACTTGGGCTTCAGGCCGGGGGCATGGCAGTTTCCCTCTGCACATCTGAACCAATATCTCAAGCATCTGAAGTCTCAGCGAGCATCAGACGTTGACTAGAGTTCGAGTTTCTGTGCATGACTGCCCTTTCAAGAAGGGAGCGGAGTTTCAAGGCCATGGAGGTTTTCCCACGTTTGGAGTTGTGGGATGCCCCCTTGAAGGATTACTTGTGCGGGACAATTGAGACCTGTTGGGCAGCTCCAGGACATCCCATATGGAATGACTCCAGAGCACCGTTAGAGGATGGATGCCAGGGAAGCCCGCCTCGCATTCCAATTGTCTCGTAGCAAAAAGACAGTCGAGATCTGATGGTTCTGCTGGGGTGTCTGAGTTGATATGGACTTTCCTAAATATGGGGCCTAATGAGTGTTTATGTCCATGGGGGCCTTGGAATGGGGTGGAGGCACCGTGACCCTGAAGTATTCTCCTAAGCTTTTGACATAGCTGCATTGCACAAGTTTCCTTGTGGTGACGAGATTTGTTCTGATGGGTGCCTCAGGAAACCCCCTATGCTGGTATTGGAATCCAGGCATTTGATGAGACATGCCTGTAAACCAAAGCAATGGATCCGATTATTGCCTAGGGTCCTGTCTGGTTCAATCTTCTTCTCTGAGTTCATCCATCTATGGTATGAGTGGAGGTGGATGCTTAGCTGGTGTCAGACCGCCCTTGTTTGCCCCGGGAGACCTACACTATTGGGATGGCCTCGGGGACTTTGGAGAGTTCTCCTAATGTGTACGATTTTGGACAATGGAATGGGCAGAATTCCCATGGATTGGGTAGGCAGCGTCCTAAAGTGTGGCCCTAGAGGCCCCAGCATGGAGGGTGTGGGGCCCAGGACTTTGAGGGAGGAATTCTGAAAACACAAACTCAGCTTAGGTTTGGGGACATAGGTATGGCAGGACCAATCTACAAACCATGAGTATAAATCCTCAGGATATAAAGAATGAGCGAGTCTGATGTGCTTGCTCAGGTTTTTGTCTCTGGATTTTGTATCAACGATGGCCGTGGAATTTGGGGAGGCCTCATGGGCCATGGACGAATCTTCCTCTCTGTGGATTTGGCCCAGTCCCAATTGTTTTTCGTCAATCTGTGGGAATGGATGTCTCCTTTCAGGTTTGTTACCTCAGGTGTACCAACCAAAGAGGAATTCCAAAGCAGAGCCCTGGGGAAGAGTGAAGGGACAACCCAAGCTATGGTTAAAAATTGGGGCCTAGGGGCATGGCAGGCCCAATATGCTGTCTCTTCATCCAGCCACTGAGAGGCCTTACTTGAGGACTGGGCTCAGGCTGAGGGTCACAATGTGTGTTTTTGACCAATGTGGCCCAAGAGCGTGGGCGAGACCTCATGGGCCACACTGGTTTCAACTACACTGAACTTTGGACAACATGCCAATCACAAGGTTTCTAGCCATGGGGAAGGAGTTCTGATTTCTGCATCATTTTCAACCCTGGGCAGTGGTTGGAGATAAGGTCTAGGTTCTGAAGCCTGAAAACCGCAGTTGGGAAGAGATGACGACCTAAGGCCATGGCAGGTCGGACCTGCTCAGTGTGCGGTCAGCTGCCTGGGTGTAGGTCAGCAGGTTCGTGCTCAGGTTGTGTCAGACAGTTCATTCGTGCCCAGGTTAGACTATATAATTTGGGTACAGTCGAGTGCTGTGTAGGTTGATCCTCATTTGTGGTGCCTGGGCAGCTCATTAGGCAATATATTCTTTTTGGAGGGCAGGCAGAGTGCTGCATTTTGGGTCTGGAATTGACAAACTTGAGGGCTTCTGGGCCAGGGGTCTGAGGACAGAAGTCTGAGAACACAAGCTAGACTTGGGCTTCAGGTCGAGGGCATGGCAGGTACCCCCTGCAGATCTGAACCAATATCTCAAGCATCTTAAGTCACGGCGAGTATAAGACGTTGGTCAGGTTGGAGTTTCTGTGCATGACTGCCCCTTCATGAACGGAGCAGAGTCTCAAGGCCATGGAAGTTTTCCCACGTTGGAAGTTGTGGGATGCCCCCTTGAAGGATTCCTTGTGCGGGACAATTGAGACCTGTTGGGCAGCTCCAGGACATCTCATATGGAATGACTCCAGAGCACCGTTAGAGGATGCATGCCAGGGAAGCCCGCCTCGCATTCCAATTGTCTCGTTGCAACAAGACAGTTGAGATCTGATGGCTCTGCTGGGGTGGCTGAGTTGAAATGGACTTTCCTGAGTATGGGGCCTAATGAGTGTTTATGTCCATGGGGGCCTTGGAATGGGGTGGAGGCATCGTGACACTGAAGTATTCCCCTAAGTTTTGGACATAGCTTTCTTGCACAAGTTTCCTTCTGGTGACGAGATTTGTTCTGATGGTTGCCTCAGGAAACCCCCTATTCTGGTATTGGAATCCAGGCATTTGATGAGACATGCCTGTAAACCAAAGCAATGGATCCGATTATGGCCTAGGGTCCTGTCTGGTTCAATCTTCTTCTCTGGGTTCATCCATCTATGGTATGAGTGGATGTGGATGCTTAGCTGGTGTCAGATCGTCCTTGTTTGTCCCTGGAGACCTACACTTTTGGGATGGCCTCGGGGACTGGAGGGTTCTCCTAATTTGTACGATTTTGAACAATGGAATGGGCAGAATTCCCATGGATTGGGTAGGCAGCGTCCTAATGTGTGGCTCCAGGGGCCCGAGCCTGGAGGGTGTGGGGCCCAGGACTTTGAGGGTGGAAGTCTGAAAACACAAACTCAGCTTAGGTTTGGGGACATAGGTATGGCAGGTCCAATCTACAAACCAAGAGAAGAACTCTTCAGGATATAAAGAATGTGCGAGTCTGATGCGCTTGCTCAGGCTTTTGTCTTTGGATTTTGTATAAAAGATGGCCGTGGAATGTGGGGAGGCCTCATGGGCCATGGACGAATCTTCCTCTCTGTGCATTTGGCCCGGTCTCAATCATTTTCGTCAGTCTGTGGGATGGGTGGACTCCTTTCAGGTTTGTTACCTCAGGTGTCCCAACCAAAGAGGAATTCGAAAGCAGAGCCCTGGGGAAGAGTGAAGGGACAACCCAAGCTATGGTTAAAAATTGGGGCCTAGGGGCATGGCAGGCCCATTATACTGTCTCTTCATCCAGCCACTGAGAGGCCTTACTTGAGGACTGGGCTCAGGCTGAGGGTCACAATGTATGTTTGTAACCAATGTGTCCCGCGGGCATGGGCAGGGCCTCAAGGGCCACACTGGTTTCAACTAAACTGAACTTTGGAACACAGGCCAATCACAAGGTTTCTTGCCATGGGGAAGGAGTTCAGATTTCTGCATCATTTTCAACCCAGGGCAGTGGTTGGAGATAAGGTCTAGGTTCTGAAGCCTGAAAACCGCAGTTAAGGAGAGATGACGACCTAAGGCCTTGGCGGGTCATATGTGCTCAGTTTGCGGTCAGCTGTCAGGGTGTTGGTAGGAGGTTTGGGCTCAGGTTGTGTCAGACAGTGCATTAGTGCCCACGTTAGAATATATAATTTGGGTACAGTCGAGTGCCGTGTAGGTTTATCCTCATTTGAGGTGCTTGGGCAGCTCAATAGGCAACATATTTTTCTAGAGGACAGGCAGAGTGCTGCATTGTGGGTCCAGAATAGCCAAACTTGAGGGCTTCTGGGCCAGGAGTGTGAGGACAGAAGTCTGAGAACACAAGCTAGACTTGGGCTTCAGGCCGAGGGCACGGCAGGTACCCCTTGCAGATCTGAACCAATATCTCAAGCATCTGATGTCACGGAGAGGATCAGACTTTGGCTCAGGTTGGAGTTTCTGTGCATGACGGCCCCTTCATGAACGGAGCGGAGTCGCAAGGCCATGGAGGTTTTCCCACGTTGGGAGTTGTGGGATGCCCCCTTGAAGGATTCCTTGTGCGGGACAATTGAGACCTGTTGGGCAGCTCCAGGACATCCCATATGGAATGACTCCAGAGCACCGTTAGGGGATGGATGCCAGGGAAGCCCGCCTCGCATTCCAATTGTCTCCTAGCAACAAGACAGTTGTGATTTTATTGCTCTGCGGGAGCAACCGGGGTGGCTGAGGTGAAATGGACTTTCCTGAGGATGGGGCATAATGTGTGTTTGTGTCCATGGGGGCCTTAGAATGGGGCGGTGGCACCGGGACACTGAAGTATTCTTTAAGCTTTTGACATAGTTCCCATGCACAAGTTACCTTGTGAAGACGAGTTTTGTTCTGATGGGTGCCTCAGGAAACCCCCTATGCTGGAATTGGAATCCAGGCTTTTGAGGAGACATGCCTGTAACTAAAGCAATGGATCCGAATATGGCCTAAGGTCCTTTCTGGTTCAATCTTCTTCTCTGGGTTCATCCATCTATGGTATGAGTGGAGGTGGATCTCAGCTGGTGTCAGACCGCCCTTGTTTGTCCCGGGAGACCTAAACTATTGGGATGGTCTCGGGTACCTTGGAGTGTTCTCCTAATTTGTACGATTTTGGACAATGGAATGGGCAGAATTCCCTGGATTGGGGAGGCAGCGTCCTAATGTGTGGCTCCAGGGGCCCCAGCCTGGAGGGTGTGGGGCCCATACTTTGAGGACAGAATTCTGAAAACAGAAACTCAGCTTAGATTTGGGCACATAGGTATGGCAGGCCCAATCTACAAACCATGAGAAGAACTCATCAGGATATTAAGAAAGATCGAGTCTGGGGCGCTTGCTCAGGCTTTTGTCTCTGGATTTTATATCAACGATGGCCGTGGAATGTGGGGAGGCCTCATGGGCCATGGATGAATCTGCTCTCTGTAAATTTGGCCCGGTCCCAATTGTTATTCGTCAAGCTGTGTGATGGGAGGTCTCCTTTCAGGTTTGCTACACTATTGGGATGGCCTTGGGGACTTTGGAGAGATCTCCTAAATTGTATGATTTTGGACAATGGAATGGGCAGAATTTCCATGGATTGGGTAGGCAGCGTCCTAATGTGTGGCTCCAGGGGCCCCAGCCTGGAGGGTGTGGGGCCCAGGACTTTGAGGGAGGAAGTCTGAAAACACAAACTCAGCTTAGGTTTGGGGACATAGGTATGGCAGGCCCAATCTACAAACCATGAGAAGAACTCTTCAGGATATAAAGAATGACCGATTCTGATGTGCTTGCTCAGGCTTTTGTCTCTGGATTTTGTATCAACGATGGCCGTGGAATGTGGGGAGGCCTCATGGGCCATGGACGAATCTTCCTCTCTGTGGATTTGGCCCAGTCCCAATTGTTTTTCGTCAATCTGTGGGAATGGATGTCTCCTTTCAAGTTTGTTACCTCAGGTGTCCCAACCAAAGAGGAATTCCAAAGCCGAGCCCTGGGGTAGAGTGAAGGGACAACCCAAACTATGGTTAAAAATTGGGGCCTAGGGGCATGGCAGGCCCAATATGCTGTCTCTTCATCCACCACTGAGAGGCCTTACTTGAGGACTCGGCTCAGCCTGAGTGTCACAATGTGTGTTTTTGACCAATGTGGCCCGAGAGCGTGGGCGAGACCTCATGGGCCACACAGGTTTCAACTACACTGAACCTTGGACAACATGTGCATGACTTCCCATTCATGAACGGAGCGGAGTCTCAAGGCCATGGAGGTTTTCCCACGTTGGGAGTTGTGGGATGCCCCCTTCAAGGATTCCTTCTGAGGTACAATTGAGACCTGTTGGTCAGCTCCAGGACATCCCCTACGGAATGACTCCAGAGCATCGTTCGAGGATGGAAGCCAGGGAGCCCGCCTCACATTCCAATTGATTACTAGCAACAAGAGAGTTGAGATCTGATGGCTCTGCGGGAGCAACCGGGGTGGTTGAGTTGAAATGGACTTTCCTGAGGATGGGGCATAGTTTGTGTTTTTGTCCATGAGGGCCTTGAAATGGGTCGTGAGCCTGGAGATTTTGTGGGTCGAGGCTGTGGGCACAGAAGTTTAAAAACACAAACTCAGCTTATGAGTGGCGCCTAGGGTATGGGAGGCCGGATGTACAGCTGAGAGGGAGCTCCTGGGCCTCTGAAACAAGGGCGAGTGGGAGGCAATCCTTTAGGCTTTTGTCTCTGGATGTTGTGTCCGGGATAGCCGTGGATTGGAGGGGTGGCCTCAGGGACTGTGCACGAGTATCCCTCTCTTGGGATTTGTCTCAGCTCACAAGAGTTTGGGGTTATTTTGTAGGAAGGGTGGAGTCGGGTTGTGTGGCTCATGTGTCTCTCCAAGAAAGGGATTCCAGAGCAGAACCCCAGGGACAGGCGGGGGGACTGGAAAACTCAAACCCTGGAGAGGATTGGGTGCATAGGGGCTTGGCAAGCTCCATCTGCGGGCTCTTGGTCCAGGCCCTGACAGGCCTTTCTTTGACATGGGGCTCATGCTGAGGGTCACAGTGTGAATTTGTGCCCAAGCAGCACTCAAGTTTGGGCGTGGCATCAGGGGCCATGAAGGTTTCTCCCACCCTGAAGGTGTGACTCCATGCCAAGAGCAAGCTTGACAGCCATTGGGAAGGAGGAGTTCTTTTTGGTGCTTGCGATACCCAGCTGTGTGGAGAATTGATATAATGTCTAGGTTCAGATATCTGAAAACCAAGGTTAGGAAGAGGTGACGGCATAAGACCATGGCGTGTCCGAAGTGCTGGGTGTGCGGCCATCTGTCTCCTTGTCTGTCTGGACGTCTGGCCTCAGGCTGTGTCAGACAGAGCATGAGTGCCCAGAGCAGCCAATTAGTTTGGTAACTGTCGAGGCCCGAGCAGGCTGATCCTCATCTGGGTTTTCTGGAGAGCCCCACAGGGAAACGTTTTTCTTCCGTTGGGCAGACACTGGGCTGGGTTGTGGTTCTGGAGTTCCTAGTCCGGAGGGCTTGTTTGCCAGGAGTGTGAGGAAGGAAGTCTGAAAACACAAGCTAGCATGAGGTTTGGGACCGAGGACACAGCAGGCCCACTCTGCAGAGGCTGAATCGAGATCTCCTGCACTGAGGTCATGTCAACTATGAGACGTACCTCAGGCTAGAGTTTTTGTCCAGCATGGCCTCATCCTGAAGGGTGTGGGGGCTTCATGAGAACAGGGAGGTTTGCCTACGATGGGATTTGTGAACTACTCCAAACCTCAAGGTTTCCTTCTGCACGAAAGTCGAGTCCCATTGGATGGTTCCAGGAGGCCCCATACGGAAAGACTCGAGAGCAGGTGTCTAAGCACGGATGCCTTGGAACGCCACCTCATATTCCCACTCTTTAGTCAGGACAAGGCAGGCTCAATCTGCGGGCTCCTGAGTGAGCTACCCAGAGGGGAGAGTTGAAATGGACTCTCCTGAAGATGAGTCCTACTGTGGCTTGGTGGCCTGGGAGACCTTGGAATGTGGAGGTGGCTCAGGGACTCTGCAGGATTCTCCAACCTGAGGTGTTTGACACGGCTCCAACAAGGAAGCTTCCCATGTGGAGACGAGAGGAGTTCTGTTCGGTGCCTCAGGAAAGCCCCATATCCTGTTCTTCGAACCAAAGCCTCTGAGGAGTGACACCTGGAAACCAAAGCAAGAGTTGAGATTAGGGCCTAAGGGCCTGTCCGGCTCAACCTTCTATCTCTGTTGACATCTGTGTGCATGCCTTCGTGGAGGTAGCTGCTCAGCTTGTGTCCGAATGCCCCTGTGTGTCCAGGGAGGTTCCCAGTAGTGGGATGACCTCGGGGGCCTTGAGGTTTCTCATATTCTGGAGGTGTGTGGGCAAAGGAATGGACACAGTTTCCCAGGAGAGATCATGCACGATCCTGAAGTATGGCTCCAGAGAACCCAGCCTAGATGCTGTGTTTGTCAGGGCTGTGGGGACAGATGTCTGAATAAGCAAGCTTGGCTCAGCTAGCGGCCAAGGTAATGGCAGGCCTGATCTCCAATACGTGGGGGGAGATCCTCTGGATAACAAAGGAGGGCAAGTTGGAGGCAGTCGCTCAGGCTTTTGTCTCTGGGTGTTGCGATCACAGTGGCCGTTCAGGGTAGGGGTTGCCTCAGGGGCTGAGGAAGACCCTTCCTCTCGGGGGATTGTCCAAGCTCCCAAGTGTTTGGGTTCATTCTGTGGGAAGGGTTGAGTACTGTTTTCTGCCACATGGGACCCCCCAGGAGAGGGACTCTAGAGCACAGCTGTCGGTTCCCTCAACTGGAATACACACCATCTAGTTAGTCCTGGGTGCCTAGGGGCATGGCAAGCCACATATGCGGGCTCTTGGTCCAGTCACTGATAGGCGTTACTTGAATAAGGTACTCACGCTGAGGGTCACAATGTGCGTTTGTGCTCAAGGCGGCCCTCACGCATGGGCGTGGCCTCATGGGCCATGCCGTTTTCTCCTACACTGAAGTTTGACTCACTGCCAGCAGCAAGGTTTCTTGCCATGGGGAAGGAGGGGTTCTGACTTGTGCATCAGGTTCCCCCCTGCGCAGGGATTGGAGATAAGGTCTAGGTTCCGATGACTGAAAACCCAGGTTGGGAATGGATGGTGGCCTAATGCAGTGGCGGGTCCAATGTGCTGGGTGTGCAGCCAGCTGTGTCAGTGTCTGTGGGAAAGTCTGGGCTCTGGCTATTTGCGACAGAGCATCAGTGTGTAAGGTAGCCTATGCAATTGGGGTGTTGCCGAGGGCCAAGCAGTTTGATCCTCATTTGGGGATTCTGGGCAGCACCATAGACAATGTTTTAGTCCTGGGAGGCAGGCAGAGTGCTTCATTGTGGACCCAGAATTCCCAGTAGGGAGGGTTTGTGGGCCAGGATGTGAGGACGGAAGACTGAAAACACAAGCTAGGGTGAGGATTGGAGCCAAGGGAAGAGCTGGCCCACTCTGCAGAGGCTGAATCAAAATCTCCTGCATCTGAAGTCAGGCTGCGGATGGACGTTGGCTGAGGCTGGAGTATGTGTCCATGATGGCACCTTCATGAAGCAGGGGCCTCATGAGGCTAAGGATGTTATCCCACGCTGAGTTTGGAGTTTGCCCCAAACCACAAGGTTTCCTTCTGCGGGACATTCGAGTCCTGTTGCATGGCTCCAGGACATACCATATGGAAGGACTGGAGAGCAGGGTTCGAAGGATGGATCCCTGTACAGCATGCCTTGCATTCCCATTGGCCATTAGCGAAAAGATATGTTTGACCTGCTGCCTCTGGGGCACGCTACCCAGGGGGCTCAGTTGAAATGGCCTCTCCTGAGGATGCGTCATAATGTGCGTTTGGGTCCATGGAGACCTTGGAATGTGCTGGTTGTTCAGTGGCCCTGCGGAACTCTCCTACCTGAAGGGTTTGATAAATCCCCAGTAAGAAAGCTCCCCATGTATAGACGAGAGAGGTTTGGTTTGCTGCCAAAGAAAAGCCCCGTGTGCTAGTCTAAGAAAACAGTCCTCTGAAGAGGATCACATGGAAACCAAAGCTAAGGTTCAGATTAGGGCCTGGGGGCCTGTCCATTTCAACCTTCTGTCTCTGGGGACACTGTCTGAGAGTCTAAGTGGAGATAGTTGCTCTGCTGGTGTCAGAGAGCCCCTCTTAGTCCAGGGAGGCCTACACTATTGATGGCCACAGGAGCCTTGGCGCTTTTCCCTAACGTGTAGGGTTATGGATAATGGATTGGGCACATTTTCCTTGGAGAGGGCAAGCACAATCTTTCGCTGTGGCTCCAGAGGCCCTAGCCTGAAGGTTGTGCGGGTTTAAGCTGTAGGCACAGAAGTCTGAAAACACAAACTCAGCTTATGTGGGGCGCCTAGGGTATGGCAGGCCGGATGTACAGCCCCAGAGGGAGCTCCTGGGCCTCTGAAACAAGGTCGAATTGGAGGCGTTCCTTCAGGCTTTTGTCTCTGGATGTTGTGTCCGGGATAGCCGTGGATTGGAGGGGTGGCCTCAGGGACTGTGGACGAGTATCCCTCTCTGGGGATTTGTCCCAGCTCCCAAGAGTTTTGGGTCATTTTGTGGGAAGGGTGGAGTCGTGTTGTCTGGCTCATGTGTCTCTCCAAGAAAGGGATTCCAGAGCAGAGCCCCATTTACGCGCGGGGCGACTGGAAAACTCAAACCCTGGTGAGGATTGGGTGCATAGGGGCTTGGCAAGCCCCATAGGCGGGCTCTTGGTCCAGGCCCTGACAGGACTTTCTTTGACATGGGGCTCATGCTGAGGGTCACAGTGTAAATTAGTGCCCAGGCCGACTTAAGTTTGGGCGTGGCATCAGGGGCCTTGAAGGTTTCTCCCACCCTGAAGGTGTGACTCCATGCCAAGAGCAAGCTTTACAGCCATGGGGAAGGAGGAGTTCTGTTTTGTGCTTGCGATACCCAGCTGTGTGGAGAATTGATATAATGTCTAGGTTCAGATATCTGAAAACCAGGTAAGGAAGAGGTGACGGCATAAGACCATGGCGTGTCCGAAGTGCTGGGTGTGCGGCCAGCTGTCTCCTTGTCTGTCTGGACGTCTGGCTTCAGTCTGTGTCAGACAGAGCATGAGTGCCCAGAGCAGCCTATCCAGTTCAGGTACGGTCGAGGCCCGAGCAGGTTGAACCTCATCTGGGTTTTCTGGAGAGCCCCACAGGGAAACGTTTTTCTTCCGTTGGGCAGACACTGGGCTGGGTTGTGGTTCTGGAGTTCCTAGTCCGGAGGGCTTGTTTGCCAGGAGTGTGAGGAAGGAAGTCTGAAAACACAAGCTAGCATGAGATTTGGGACCGAGGACACAGCAGGCCCACTCTGCAGAGGCTGAATCGAGATCTCCTGCACTGAGGTCATGTCAACTATGAGACGTGGCATAGGCTAGAGTTTTTGTCCAGCATGGCCTCATCCTGAAGGGTGTGGGGGCTTCATGAGAACAGGGAGGTTTGCCTACGATGGGATTTGTGAACTACTCCAAACCTCAAGGTTTCCTTCTGCACGACAGTCGATTCCTATTGGATGGTTCCAGGTGGCCCCATACGGAAAGACTCGAGAGCAGGTGTCTAAGCATGGATGCCTGGGAACGCCACCTCTTATTCCCACTTTTTCGTCAGGACAAGGCAGGCTCAATGCGGGCTCCTGGGTGAGCTCTCCTGAGGGGAGAGTTGAAATGGACTCTCCTGAAGATGAGTCCTACTGTGGCTTGGTGGCCTGGGAGACCTTGGAACGTGGAGGTGGCTCAGGGACTCTCCAGGATTCGCCAACCTGAGGTGTTTGACACGACTCCAACAAGGAAGCTTCCCATGTGGAGACGAGAGCAGTTCTGTTCAGTGCCTCAGGAAAGCCCCATATCCTGTTCTTCGAACCAAAGCCTCTGAGGAGTGACACCTGGAAACCAAAGCAAGAGTTGAGATTAGGGCCTAAGGGCCTGTCCGGCTCAACCTTCTGTCTCTGTTGACATCTGTGTGCATGCCTTCGTGGAGGTAGCTGCTCAGCTTGTGTCGGAATGCCCCTGTGTGTCCAGGGAGGCTCCCAGTATTGGGTTGTTTCGGGGGCCTTGAGGTTTCTCATATTCTGGAGGTGTTTGGCCAAAGGAATGGACACAGATCCCAGGAGAGAGCAGGCACGGTCCTGTGGTATGGCTCCAGAGGACCCAGCCTAGAGGCTGTGTTTGATAGGGCTGTGGGGACAGATGTCTGATAAAGCAACCTTGGCTCAGCTAGAGGTCAAGGAAATGGCAGGTCTGATCTCCAGTCCGTGAGGGGAGATCCTCTGGATATCAAAGGAGGGCAAGTGGGAGGCAGTCGCTCAGGCTTTTGTCTCTGGGTGTTGCTTTCTCAGTGGCCGTTCAGGGTAGGGGTTGCTTCAGGGGCCAAGGAAGAGCCTTCCTCTCGGGGGATGGTCCAAGCTCCTAAGTGTTTGGGTTCATTCTGAGGGAAGGTAAGAGTACTGTTTTCTGCCAAAGGGGACCCCCCAAGAGAGGGACTCTAGAGCACAGCAGTGGGTTCCCTCAACTGGAATACACACCATCTATTTAGGCCTGGTTGGCTATGGCCATGGCAAGCCACATATGCGGGCTCTTGGTCCAGTCACTGAGAGGCGTTACTTGAATAAGGGACTCACGCTGAGGGTCACAATGTGCATTTGTGTCCAAGGCGGCCCTCACGCATGGGCATGGCCTCATGGGCCATGCGGATTTTTCCTACACTGAAGGTTTGACTCACTGCCAGCAGCAAGGTTTCTTGCCATGGGGAAGGAGGGGTTCTGACTTGTGCATCAGGTTCCCCCCTGTGCAGGTATTGGAGATAAGGTCTAGGTTCCGATGACTGAAAACCCAGGTTGGGAATGGATAGTGGCCTAAGGCAGTGTAGGGTCCAATGTGCTGGGTGTGCAGCCAGCTGTGTCGGTGTGTGTTGGAAGGTCTGGGCTCAGTCTCTTTGTGAGAGAGAATCAGTGTTTAAGGTAGCCTATGCAATTTTGGTGGTGCCACGGGCCAAGAAGTTTGATCAATATTTGGGGTCTGTGGGCAGCACCATAGACAATGATTTTCTCCTGGGAGTTAGGCAGAGTGCTTCATTGTGGCCCCAGAATCCCAGGAGGGAGGGTCTGTGGGCCAGGAGTGTGAGGACGGATCTGGAAACACAATCTAGGGTAGGATTGGAGCCAAGGGCAGAGCAGGCCCACTCTGCAGAGGCTGAATCAAAATCTCCTGAATCTGAAGTCAGGCTGAGGATCAGACTTTGACTGAGGCTGGAGTATGTGTCCATAATGGCACCTTCATGATGCAGGGGCCTCATGAGGCCAAGGAAGTTTTCCCACGCTGAGTTTGAAGGTTGCCCCAAACCACAAGGTTTCCTTCTGCGGGACATTCGAGTCCTGTTGGATGGCTCCAGGACATACCATACGGAAGGACTGGAGAGCATGGTTCGAAGGATGGATCCCTGTACATCATGCCTCGCATTCCCATTGGCCATTAGCGACAAGATATGTTTGATCTACTGCCTCTGGGGCACGCTACCCAGGGGGCTCAGTTGAAATGGCCTCTCCTGAGTATGCATTATAATGTGCGTTTGGGTCCATGGAGACCTTGGAATGTGCTGGTTGTTCAGTGGCCCTGCGGACCTCTCCTACCTGAAGGGTTTGATACATCCCCAGTAAGAAAGCTCCCCATGTGGAGACGAGAGAGGTTTGGTTTTGTGCCAAAGAAAAGCCCCGTGTGCTGGTCTACGAAAGCAGTCCTCTGACGACGGACACATGGAAACCAAAGCTACGGTTCAGATTAGGGCCTGGGGGCCAGTCCATTTCAACCTTCTGTCTCTGGGGACACTGTCTGAGAGTCTATGTGGAGATAGTTGCTCCGCTGGTGTCAGAGAGCCCCTCTTAGTCGAGGGTGGCCTACACTATTAATGGCCTCAGGGGCCTTGGAGCTTTTCCCTAACCTGTAGGGTTGTGGTCAATGGATTGGGCACACTTTCCTTGGAGAGGGCAGGCACAATCTTTCGCTGTGGCTCCAGAGGCCCTAGCCTGGAGGTTGTGTGGGTCCAGGCTGTGGGCACAGAAGTCTGAAAACACAAACTCAGCTTATGAGTGGCGCCTAGGGTATGCCAGGCCGGATGGACAGCCCGAGAGGGAGCTCCTGGGCCTCTGAAACAAGGGCGAGTGGGAGGCGTTCCTTCAGGCTTTTGTCTCTGGCTGTAGTGTCCGGGATAGCCGTGGATTGGAGGGGTGGCCTCAGGGACTGTGCACGAGTATCCCTCTCTGGGGATTTGTCCCAGCTCCCAAGAGTTTGGGGTCATTGTGTGGGAAGGGTGGAGTCGTGTTGTCTGGCTCATGTGTCTCTCCAAGAAAGGGATTCCAGAGCAGAGCCCCAGGTACGGGCGGGGCGACTGGAAAACTCAAACACTGGTGAGGATTGGGTGCATAGGGGCTTGCCAAGCCCCATATGCGTGCCCTTGAACCAGGCCCTGACAGGCCTTTCTTTGACATGGGGCTCATGCTGAGGGTCACAGTGTGAATTTGTGCCCAAGCAGCACTCAAGTTTGGGCGTGGTATCAGGGACCATGAAGGTTTCTCCCACCCTGAAGGTGTGACTCCATGCCAAGAGCAAGCTTTACAGCCATGGGGAAGGAGGAGTTCTGTTTTGTGCTTGCGATACCCAGCTGTGTGGAGAATTGATATAATGTCTAGGTTCAGATATCTGAAAACCAAGGTTAGGAAGCGGTGACGCCATAAGACCATAGCGTGTCCGAAGTGCTGGGTGTGCGGCCAGCTGTCTCCTTGTCTGTCCGGACGTCTGGCTTCAGGCTGTGTCAGACAGAGCATGAGTGCCCAGAGCAGCCTATCCAGTTCTGGTACCGTCGAGGCCCGAGCAGGTTGATCCTCATCTGGCTTTTCTGGAGAACCCCACAGGGAAACGTTTTTCTTCCGTTGGGCAGACACTGGGCTGGGTTGTGGTTCTGGAGTTCCTAGTCCGGAGGGCTTGTTTGCCAGGAGTGTGAGGAAGGAAGTCTCAAAACACAAGCTAGCGTGTGGTTTGGGGCCCGAGTACACGGCAGGCCCACCCTGCAGAGGCTGAATCGAAATCTCCTGCTCTGAGGTCATGTTAACTATGAGACATACCTCAGGCTAGAGTTTTTGTCCAGCATGGCCACTTCCTGAAGGGTGTGGGGGCTTCATGAGGCCAGGGAGGTTTGCCTAAGATGGGATTTGTGAACTACTCCAAACATTAAGATTTCCTTCTGCATGACAGTCGAGTCCTATTGGATGGTTCCAGGAGGCCCCATACGGAAAGACTCGAAAGCAGGTGTCTAAGCATGGATGCCTGGGAACGCCACCTCTTATTCCCACTCTTTAGTCAGGACAAGGCAGGCTCAATCTGCGGGCTCCTGGGTGAGTTACCCAGAGGGGAGAGATGAAATGGACTCTCCAGAATATGAGTCCTACTGTGGCTTGGTGGCCTGGGAGACCTTGGAATGTGGAGGTGGCTCAGGGACACTGCAGGATTCTCCAACCTGAGGTGTTTGACACGGCTCCAACAAGGAAGCGTCCCATGTGGAGACGAGAGGAGTTCTGTTCGGTGCCTCAGGAAAGCCCCATATCCTGTTCTTCGAACCAAAGCCTCTGAGGAGTGACACCAGGAAACCAAAGCAAGAGTTGAGATTAGGGCCTAAGGGCCTGTCTGGCTCAACCTTCTATCTCTGTTGACATCTGTGTGCATGCCTTCGTGGACGTAGCTGCTCAGCTTGTGTCCGAATGCCCCTGTGTGTCCAGGGAGGCCCCAATAGTGGGATGACCTCGGGGTCCTGATGTTTCTCATATTCTGGAGGTGTGTGGCCAAAGGAATGTACACAGTTTCCCAGGAGAGAGCAGGCACGGTCCTGTGGTATGGCTCAAGAGGACCCATCCTAGAGGCTGTGTTTGCCAGGGCTGTGGGGACAGATGTCTGAAAAAGCAAACTTGGCTCAGCTAGGGGCCAAGGTAATGGCAGGCCTGATCTCCAGTCCTTGAGGGGAGATCCTCTGGATATCAAAGGAGGGCAAGTGGGAGGCAGTCGCTCAGGCTTTTGTCTCTGGGTGTTTCGTTAACAGTGGCCATTCAGGTTAGGGGTTCCTTCAGGGGCCGAGGAAGAGCTTTCCTCTCGGGGGATTGTCCAAGCTCCCAAGTGTTTGGGTTCATTCTGTGGGAAGGGAAGAGTACTGTTTTCAGCCAAGGGGACCCCCCCAGAAGAGGGACTCTAGAGCACAGCAGTGGGTTCCCTCAACTGGAATACACACCATTTGGTTAGTCCTGGGTGCCTAGGGACATGGCAAGCCACATATGCGGGTTTTTGGTCCAGTCACTGAGAGGCCTTACTTGAATAAGGTACTCACTCTGAGGTTCACAATGTGTGTTTGTGCACAAGGAGGCCCTCACGCTTGGGCGTGGCCTCATGGGCCATGCCTTTTACTCCTACACTGAAGGTTTGACTCACTGCCAGCAGCACGGTTTCTTGCATTGGGTAAGGAGGGGTTCTGACTTGTGCATCAGGTTCCCCCCTGTGCAGGGATTGGAGATAAGGTCTTGGTTAAGATGACTGAAAACCCAGGCTGGGAATGGATGGTGGCTTAAGGCAGTGGCGGGTCCAATGTGCTGGGTGTGCAGCCAGCTGTGTCGGTGTCTGTTGGAAGGTCTGGGCTCAGGCTATTTGCGCCAGAGCATCAGTGTGTAAGGTAGCCTATGCAATTGGGGTGTTGCCGAGGGCCAAGCAGTTTGATCCTCATTTGGGGTTTCTGGGCAGCACCATAGACAATGTTTTTCTCCTGGGAGGCAGGCAGAGTGCTTCATTGTGGCCCCAGAATTTCCAGGAGGGAGGGCTTGTGGGCCAGGAGGGTGAGGACGGAAGTCTGAAAACACAAGCTAGGGTGAGGATTGGAGCCAATGGCAGAGCAGGCCCATTCTGCAGAGGCTGAATCAAAATCTCCTGAATCTGAAGTCAGGCTGAGGATCAGACGTTGGCTGAGGCTGAAGTATGTGTCCATGATGGCACCTTCATGAAGCGGGGGCCTCAGGAGGCCAAGGAAGTTTTCCCACACTGAGTTTGGAGGTTACCCCAAACCACAAGGTTTCCTTCTGCGGGACATTCGAGTCCTGTTGGATGGCTCCAGGACATACCATACGGAAGGACTGGAGAGCATGGTTCGAAGGATGGATCCCTGTACAGCATGCCTCGCATTCCCTTTGGCCATTAGCGACAAGATATGTTTGATCTACTGCCTCTGGGGCACGCTACCCAGGGGGCTCTGTTGAAATGGCCTCTCCTGAGGATGCGTCATAATGTGCGTTTGGGTCCATGGAGGCCTTGGAATGTGCTGGTTGTTCAGTGGCCCTGCGGACCTCTCCTACCTGAAGGGTTTGATACATCCCCAGTAAGAAAGCTCCCCATGTGGAGACGAGAGAGGTTTGGTTTGGTGCCAAAGAAAAGCCCCGTGTGCTGGTCTACGAAAGCAGTCCTCTGAGGACGGTCACATGGAAACCAAAGCTTAGGATCAGATTAGGGCCTGGGGGCCTGTCCATTTCAACCTTCTGTCTCTGGGGACACTGTCTGAGAGTCTAAGTGGAGATAGTTGCTCCGCTGGTGTCAGAGAGCCCCTCTTAGTCCAGGGTGGCCTACACTATTAATGGCCTCAGGGGCCTTGGAGCTTTTCCCTAACCTGTAGGGTTGTGGTCAATGGATTGGGCACACTTTCCTTGGAGAGGGCAGGCACAATCTTTCGCTGTGGCTCCAGAGGCCCTAGCCTGGAGGTTGTGTGGGTCCAGGCTGTGGGCACAGAAGTCTGAAAACACAAACTCAGCTTATGAGTGGCGCCTAGGGTATGCCAGGCCGGATGGACAGCCCGAGAGGGAGCTCCTGGGCCTCTGAAACAAGGGCGAGTGGGAGGCGTTCCTTCAGGCTTTTGTCTCTGGCTGTAGTGTCCGGGATAGCCGTGGATTGGAGGGGTGGCCTCAGGGACTGTGGACGAGTATCCCTCTCTGGGGATTTGTCCCAGCTCCCAAGAGTTTGGGGTCATTGTGTGGGAAGGGTGGAGTCGTGTTGTCTGGCTCATGTGTCTCTCCAAGAAAGGGATTCCAGAGCAGAGCCCCAGGTACGGGCGGGGCGACTGGAAAACTCAAACACTGGTGAGGATTGGGTGCATAGGGGTTTGCCAAGCCCCATATGCGGGCTCTTGGTCCAGGCCCTGACAGGCCTTTCTTTGACATGGGGCTCATGCTGAGGGTCACAGTGTGAATTTGTGCCCAAGCAGCACTCAAGTTTGGGCGTGGTATCAGGGACCATGAAGGTTTCTCCCACCCTGAAGGTGTGACTCCATGCCAAGAGCAAGCTTTACAGCCATGGGGAAGGAGGAGTTCTGTTTTGTGCTTGCGATACCCAGCTGTGTGGAGAATTGATATAATGTCTAGGTTCAGATATCTGAAAACCAAGGTTAGGAAGCGGTGACGCCATAAGACCATAGCGTGTCTGAAGTGCTGGGTGTGCGGCCAGCTGTCTCCTTGTCTGTCCGGACGTCTGGCTTCAGGCTGTGTCAGACAGAGCATGAGTGCCCAGAGCAGCCTATCCAGTTCTGGTACCGTCGAGGCCCGAGCAGGTTGATCCTCATCTGGCTTTTCTGGAGAACCCCACAGGGAAAGGTTTTTCTTCCATTGGGCAGACACTGGGCTGGGTTGTGGTTCTGGAGTTCCTAGTCCGGAGGGCTTGTTTGCCAGGAGTGTGAGGAATGAAGACTGAAAACACAAGCTAGCGTGAGGTTTGGGGCCGAGGGCACGGAGGCCCATTCTGCAGAGGCTGAATCGAGATCTCCTGCACTGAGGTCATGGCAACTATGAGACCTTGCCTCATGCTTGAGTTTTTGTCCAGCATGGCCTCTTCCTGAAGGGTGTGGGGGCTTCATGACGCCAGGTAGTTTTGCCTACGATGGGATTTGTGAACTACTCGAAAGCTCTAGGTTTCCTTCTGCACGACAGTTGAGTCCTATTGGATGGTTCCAGGAGGCTCCATACGGAAAGACTCGAGAGCAGGTGTCTAAGCACGGATGCCTGGGAATGCCACCTCATATTCTCACTCATTATTCAGGACAAGGCAGGCTCAATCTGAGGGCTCCTGGGTGACCTACCCAGAGGGGAGAGTTGAAATGGACTCTCCTGAAGATGAGTCCTCCTTTGGCTTGGTGGCCTCGGAGACCATGGTATGTGGAGGTGGCTAAGGACTCTGCAGGATTCTCCAAGCTGAGGTGTTTGCCACGGCTCCAACTAGGGAGCTTCCCGTGTGGAGACGAGAGCAGTTCTGTTCAGTGCCTCAGGAAAGCCCTATATCCTGTTCTTCGAACCAAAGCCTCTGAGGAGTGACACCTGGAAACCAAAGCAAGAGTTGAGATTAGGGCCTAAGGGCCTGTCCGGCTCAACCTTCTATCTCTGTTGACATCTGTGTGCATGTCTTCGTGGAGGTAGCTGCTCAGCTTGTGTCCGAATGCCCCTGTGTGTCCAGGGAGGCTCCCAGTAGTGGGATGACCTCGGGGGCCTTGAGGTTTCTCATATTCTGGAGGTGTGTGGCCAAAGGAATGGACACAGTTTCCCAGGAGAGAGCAGGCACGGTCCTGTGGTATGGCTCCAGAGGACCCAGCCTAGAGGCTGTGTTTGCCAGGGCTGTGGGGACAGATGTCTGAAAAAGCAAACGTGGCTCAGCTAGGGACCAAGGTAATGGCAGGCCTGATCTCCAGACCGTGAGGGGAGATCCTCTGGATATCAAAGGAGGGCAAGTGGGAGGCTGTCGCTCTGGCTTTTGTCTTGGATGTTGCGTTCACAGTGGCCGTTCAGGGTAGGGGTTGTCTCAGGGGCAAACTCAAACTCAGCTTTGGTTTAGGGACGTGGGTATGGCAGGCCCAATCTACAAACCATAAGAAGAACTCATGAGGATTTCAATATAGAGCGAGTCTGTGGCGCTTCCTCAGGCTTTTGTCTCTGGATTTTGTATCAGCAATGGCCGTGGAATGTCGGGGAGGCCTCATGGGCCATGGAAGAATCTTCCTCTCTGAGGATTTGGCCCAATTCACAATTGTTTTTCTTCAATCTGTGGGATGGGAGGACTCCTTTAAGTTTTGTTACCTCAGGTGTCCCACCAAAAGAGGAATTCAAAGCAAATCCGTGGGGAAGACTGAAGGGACAAATAGAACATGGTTAAAAATTGGGGACTAGGGCAGGCAAGCCCAATATGCTCTCTCTTCATCCAGCCACTGAGAGGCCTTATTTGAGGACTGGGCTCAGCCTGAAGTTCACAATGTGTGTTGTGACCTATGTGGCCCACGAGCATGGACGGGGTTTCATGAACCACACTGGTTTCAACTACACTGAACTTTAGACTACATGCCAACCACAAGGTTTCTTGCCATGGGGAAGGATTTCTGATTTCTGCATCACGTTCAACCCTGGGCAGTGATTGGAGATAAGGTCTAGATTCTGAAGCCTGAAAACCGAGGTTGGGAAGAAATGACGACCTAAGGCCATGGCGGCTCGATGTTCTCAGTGTGCGGACAGCTGTCTGGTTGGGGCCAGGAGGTCCAGGCTCAGGCAGTGTCAGAAAGGGCATTAGTGCCCTGGTCAGCGTAATTATTTGAGGTACAGCCAAGGTAGGTGCAGGTTGATTCTCATTTGGGGTTACTGGGTAGCCCCAGGGCGCTGCGTTTTTCTTCTGGAGGGCAGGCAGAGTGCTGCATTGTAGTTATAGATTGCCAATTCGAGGGCTTGTGGGCCAGTAGTCTTAGGACAGAAGTCTGAGAACACAAGCTAGGCTTAGGTTTCTGAGTGAGGACATGGCAGGCACAATCTACAGACGTGAATCGAGATCTCGTGCATCTGAAGTCAGGGCGAGGGTCAGCCGATCGCTGAGGTTGCAGTTTCTGTCCCTGATGTCCCCTTCATGAAGGGGGGCATCACGAGGCCATGGGGGTTTTCCCATGATGGGAGTTGTGAGAAGCTCCAAACTGCAAAGATTCTTCTGCAGGACAATTGAGACATGTTGTTTGTCGCCAGGTCAATGATTCTGAGCAGGGTTCTAAAAATGGATGGCTGGGTAGCCCACCTCGCATTCCAATTGTCTCCTAGCAACAAGACAGGTTAGATCTGCTGGATCTGGGGAAGAGACCGAGGAGGCTGAGTTGAAATGGACTCTCCTGTGGTGGGTCCAAATGTGCTTTTGTATCTTTGGAGTCCTTGGAATGAAGCGGTGGCACTGGGGCTTTGAAGGGTTCTCCTAAACAGAGTCTTTGACACAAATCAAACGTGCAAGTTTCCAATGTGTAGATGAGATGTTTTCTGATGGGTGAGTCAAGAAACAGCCATATGCTGGTTTTGAACTCCAGGCCTCTGAGGAGAGATGCCTGGTAACCAAAGCAATGGATCTGATTAGTTCCTAGTGTCCTGTTCTTTCCTTTTTACCTCTAGGGACATCTGTCTCTGGGTCTGAGTGCAGCTAGGTGCTTCGATGGGCTCAGATTGCCCCTGTTTTTCCTGGTAAGCCACCACAATTGAGATGGATCAGGGACTTTGGAGGTTTATCCTATTAGAAGTGTTGTGGCCATTGGAATGGGCACACACAAATCCCTTGGAGAAGGCAAGTACAGTCCTCAGGTTTGCCTCAGGGGCCTGAGCCTGTAGGTTGTGTAGGCCAGGGCTGTTTGGACAGTTGTCCTAAAACACAAACTCGGCTTATGTTTCAGATCATAGGTATGGCAGGACTGATCTACAGACCATGAGGAGAACTCTACGGGATTTGAAAAAAGGGCGAGGGTGAGGCTCCTGCTCAAGTTTTTGTCTCTGGATATCGTGTCACACATGGTCTGAAATTTCTGGGTGACTTCATGGGAAATGGACTAGTCTTACTCTCTGGTGGTTTGGCCCCGTCCAAAGAGTTTGGGGTCATTTTGTGAGATGGAAGAAGTCCGTTTTGTCGTTGTTGTTGTTGTTTTCTTTTTTAACCTCAGATGTCCCACCAAATGAGGGATTCCAGAGTAAAGCCTTGGAGAGGGGCGACTGGACAATCAGAAATCTGGTTAAAAATTGGCGCCTAGGGACATGTCAAGCCCATTATCACATCTAATGGTCCAGCCACTGAGAGGACTTAGTAGAGGACAGGACTCATGCTGAGGGTCACAATGCGTGTTTACGCCCTCGTCGCACTCAAGAATGGGCGGGACTTCAGGGTGAGTGCTGGTTTCTACTACACTGAATATTGCACAATGTGCCAACCACAAGGTTTCATGCCATGGGTAAGGAGGACTTCTGATTTCTGACTCACACTCACTCCTAGGCAGTGATTGGAGATGAGGTCTCGGTTCTGAAACCTGAAAACTGAGGTATGGAAGAGATGATGAACTAAGTCCATGGCGGGACTTATGTGCTCAGTGTGCGGTCAGCTTTCTGGGTGTTGGTCATGAGGTCCGGGCTCAGGTTGTGTCCGACAGTGCATTAGTGCGAGTTTAGACAATATAGTTTGGGTAAAGTAGAGTTCTGTGTAGGTTTATCCTCATTTAAGGTGCCTGGGCAGCTCATTAGGCAATAATTTTTTTCTCGAGGGCAGGCAGAGTGCTGCATTGTGGGTCTGGAATTGCCAAACCTGAGGGCTTCTGGGCCAGGACTGTGACGAAGGAAGTCAAGTATACAAGATAGACTTGGGATTCAGGGCGAAGGCACGGCAGCTACCCCCAGCAGATCTGAACCAATATCTCATGATTCTGAAGTCAGGGCGAGGATCAGACGTTGGCTCAGATTGGAGTTTCAGTGCATGTAGGCCGCTTCATGAAGGGAGCGGAATCTCGAGGCCATTGAGATTTTACCACGTTGGGAGTTGTGGGATGCCCCCTTCAAGGATTCCTTCTGCGGGACAATTGAGACCTGTTGGACAGCTCCAGGACATCCCATATGGAATGACTCCAGAGCACCGTTCGAGGATAAATGCCTGGGAAGCCCGCCTCGCATTCCAATTTTCTCCTAGCAACATGACAGTTTAGATCTGATGGCTCTGCGGCAGCAACCAGGGTGGCTGATTTGAAATGGACTTTCCTGAGGATGGGTCCTAATGTGTTTTGTGTCCATGATGGCCTTGCAATGGGGCAGTGGCACCGGGACCCTGAAGTACTCTCCTAAGCTTTTGACATAGCTCCCTTGCACAGGTTTCCTTGGGGAGACGTGATGAGTTCTGATGGGTGCCTCAGGAAAACCCCTATGCTCGTATTGAAATCAGGCTTTTGAGGAGACATGCCTGTAAACCAAGGCAATGGATCCTATTATTGCCTGGGGTCCTGTCTGGTCCATCTCCTTCCCTGGGGATATCCATCTATGTTATGAGTGGAGGTAGATTATTAGCTGGTGTCAGACAGCCCTTGTTTGTTCCGGGCGACCTACACTATTGGGATGGCCTCAGGGATTTGGAGGTTTCTCCTAATTTGTACGATTTTGGACAATGGAATGGCCAGAATTCCCATGGATTGGTAGGCACAGTCCTAATGTGTGGCTCCAGGGTACCCAGCCTGGAGGGTGTGTGTCCCAGGTCTTTGAGGACAGAAGTCTGAAAACACAAACTCAGCTTAGGTTTGGGGACGTAGGTATGGCAGGCCTGATCTACAAACCATGAGAAGAACTCTTCAGGCTATGAAGAAAGTGCGAGTCTGAGGCGCTTGCTCAGACTTATGTCTCTGGATTTTGTATCAGCGATGGCCGTGGAATGTCGGGAGGGCCTCATGGGCCATGGAGAAATCTTCCTCTCTGAGGATTTGGCCCGATTCCCAATTGTTTTTCGTCAATATGTGGGATGGGAGGACTCCTTTCAGTTTTGTTACCTCAGGTGTGCCACCAAAAGAGGAATTCCAAAGCAAAGCCATGGGGAAGACTGAAGGGACAACCCAAACTATCGTTCGGGGCCTTGGGGCATGGCAAGCCCCATATGCTATCTCTTCATCCAGTCACTGAGAGGGCTTTCTTGAGGTCTGAATTCAGGCTGAGGGTCACAATGTGTGTTTGTGACCAATGTGGCACGCGAACATGGGAGGGGCCTCATGTATGACACTGGTTTCAATTACACAGAACGTTGGTCAACATGCCAACCACAATGTTTCTTGCCATCGGTAAGAGTTTCTGATTTCTGCATCACGTTCAACCCTGGGCAGTGATTGGAGATAAGTTCTAGGTCTGAAGCCTGAAAACCGATGTTGGGAAGAGATGACGACCTAAGGATATGGCCGCTCGAATGTGTTCAGTGTGTGGCCAGCTGTCTGGGTGGGGCCAGGAGGTCCAGGCTCAAGCTGTGTCAGAATGGGCATTAGTGCCCTGGTCAGCCTATGTATTTGGGGTACAGCCAAGGTAGGTGCAGGTTGATCCTCATTTGGGGTTACTGGGTAGCCCCAGAGGGCAATGTTTTTCTTCTGGAGGGCAGGCAGAGTGCTTCATTGTAGTTGTGGATTGCCAAACTGGAGGGCTTGTGGCCAGTAGTCTGAGAACAGAAGTCTGAGAACACAAGCTAGGTTTAGGTTTCTGGGTGAGGCCATGGCAGGCACAATCTACAGACCTGAATGGAGATCTCGTACATCTGAAGTCAGGGCAAGGATCAGACGATAGGTCAGGTTGGAGTTTGTGTCCCTGATGGACCCTTCATGAAGGGGGGGCATCACGAGGCCATGGGGGTTTTCCCACGATGGGAGTTGTGAGAAGCTCCAAACTGCAGAGAGTCTTCTGCAGGACAATTGAGACCTGTTTTTGACCCAGTCCAATGATTCTGAGCAGGGTTCTAAGGAAGGATGGCTGCGTAGGCCACCTCGCATTCCAATTGACTCCTAGTAAGAAGACAGGTTAGATGTGCTGGATCTGGGGAAGCAACCGAGGAGACTGACTTGAAATGGACTCTCCTGTGGATGGGTCCTAATGTGCTTTTGTGTCTATGGAGATTTTGGAATAAAGCGGTGGCACTAAGGCCCTGAGGTGTTCTCCTAAACAGAGTCTTTGACACAGCTCCAACGTGCCAGTTTCCCATGTGTAGACGAGATGTTTTCTGATGGGTGAGTCAAGATACAGCCATATGATGGTTTTGAAATCCAGGCCTCTGAGGAGAGATGCCTGGTAACCAAAGCAATGGATCTGATTAGTGCATAGTGGCCTGTTCTTTCCTTTTTACCTCTGGGGACATCTGTCTATGGGTCTGAGTGCAGGTAGGTGCACAGATGGGCTCAGATTGCCCCTTTTTGTCCTGGGAAGCCACCACTATTGAGATGGATCAGGGACTTTGGAGGTTTATCCTATTAGAAGGGTTGTAGCCATTGGAATGGGAACACACAATTCCCTTGGAGAGGGCAAGTACAGTCCTCAGGTTTGGCTCCAGGGCCCTGAGCCTTTAGTTTGTGTAGGCCAAGGCTCTTTGGACCGTTGTCTGAAAACACATACTCGTCTTATGTTTCGGGACATATGTATGGCAGGACTGATCTACAGACCATGAGGAGAACTCTTCAGGATTCGAAAAAAGGGCGAGTGTGAGGCTCCTGCTCAAGTTTTTATCTCTTGATATCGTGTCACACACGGTCGTGAAATTTCTGGGTGTCTACAGGGGAAATGGACGAGTCTTACTCTCTGGTGGTTTGGCCCTGTCCAAAGACTTTGGGGTCATTCTGTGGGATAGAAGAAGTCCGTTTATTTGTTGTTGTTGTTTTCTTCTTTAACCTCAGGTGTCCCACCAAATGAGGGATTCCAGTGTAGAGCCCTGGGGAGGGGCGACATGATAATCAGAAATCTGGTTAAAAGTTGGGGCCTAGGGACATGTCAAGCCCATTATGACATTTAATGGTCCAGCCACTGAGAGGACTTACTAGAGGACAGGACTCATGCTGAGGGTCACAATGCGTGTTTATGCCCTCAGCGCTCTAAGGAATGGGCAGGGCCTCAGGGTGAATGCTGGTTTCTCCTACACTGAACGTTGGACAATGTGCCAACCACAAGGTTTCTTGCAAGGGGTAAGGAGGAGTTCTGATTTCTGCATCACACTCTCCCCTGGGCAGTGATTGGAAATAAGGTCTCGGTTCTGAAGCCTGAAAACTGAGGTAGGGAAGAGATTATAACCTAAGGCCATGGCGGGTCTGACGTGCTCAGTATGCGGTCAGCTTTCTGGGTGTTGGTCAGGAGGTCTGGGCTCAGGTTGTGTCCGACAGTGCATTAGTGCCCAGGTTAGACTATATAATTTGGGTAAAGTCAAGTGCTGTGTAGATGTATCCTCATTTAAGATATCTGGGCAGCTCATTAGGCAATAAATTTTTTCTAGAGGGCAGGCAGAGTGCTGCATTGTGGGTCCGGATTTGCCAAACTTGATGGCTTCGGGGCCAGGAGTGTGAGGACGGAAGTCTGAGAATACAAGCTAGACATGGTTTCAGTGCCAGGGCACGGCAGGTAACCCCTGCAGATCTGAACCAATATCTCATGCATCTGAAGACAGAGCGAGGATCAGACGTTGGCTCAGGTTCAAAGTTTGGGGTCATTCTGTGGGATAGAAGAAGTCCGTTTATTTGTTGTTGTTGTTTTCTTCTTTAACCTCAGGTGTCCCACCAAAGGAGGGATTCCAGAGTAGAGCCATGGGGAGCCGCGAATGGACAATCAGAAATCTGATTAAAAGTTGGGGCCTAGGGACATGTCAAGCCCATTATGACATCTAATGGTCCAGCCACTGAGAGGACTTACTAGAGGACAGGATTCATACTGAGGGTCACAATGCGTGTTTATGCCCTCGTCGCTCTCAAGAATGGGCGGGGCCTCAGGGTGAATGCTGGTTTCTCCTACACTGAACGTTGGACAACGTGCAAACCACAAGTTTTCTTGCCATGGGTAAGGAGGAGTTCTGATTTCTGCATCACACTCACCCCTGGGAAGTGATTGGAGATAAGGTCTCGGTTCTGATGCCTGAAAACTGAAGTAGGGAAGAAATGATGACCTAAGGCCATGGCGGGTCTTATGTGCTCAGTGTGCGGTAAGCTTTCTGGGTGTTGTTCATGAGGTCGGGCTCAGGTTGTGTCCGACAGTGCATTAGTGCCCAGGTTAGACTATATAATTTGGGTAAAGTCGAGTGCTGTGTAGGTTTATCCTCATTTAAGGTACCTGGGCAGCTGATTCGGCAATAAATTTTTTCTAGAGGGCAGGCAGAGTGCTGTATTGTGGGTCCGTAATTGCCAAACTTGAGGGCTTCTGGGCCAGGAGTGTGGGGATGGAAGTCTGAGAAGACAAGCTAGACTTGGGTTTCAGTGCGAGGGCTCGGCAGGTACCCCCTGCAGATCTGAACCAATATCTCATGCACCTGACGTCAGGGAGAGGATCAGAAGTTGGCTCCACTTGGAGTTTCCGTGCATGACGGCCGCTTCATGAAGGGAGCGGAATCTCGAGGCCATTGAGGTTTTCCCACGTTGGGAGTTGTGGGATGCCCCCTTCAAGGATTCCTTCTGCGGGCAATTGAGACCTGTTGGACAGCTCCAGAACATCCCATATGGAATGAATCCCGAGAACCGTTCGAGGATGGATGCCTGGAAAGCCCGCCTCGCATTCCCATTGTATCCTAGCAACAAGACAGTTTAGATCTGATGGCTCTGCCGGAGCAACCTGGGTGTCTGAGATGAAATGGACTTTCCTGAGGATGGGTCCTAATGTGTTTTTGTGTCCATGAGGGCCTTGGAATGTGGCGGTGGCACCGGGACCCTGTAGTACTCTCCTAAGCTTTGGACATGGCTCCCATGCACAGGTTTCCTTGTGGAGACAAGATGAGTTCTGATGGGTGCCTCAGGAAAACCCCTATGCTCGTATTGGAATCAGGCTTTTGAGGAAACATGCCTGTAATCCAAAGCAATGGATCCAATTATGGCCTAGGGTCCTGTCTGGTTCAATCTTCTTCTCTGGGGACATCCTTCTACGGTATGAGTGGAGGTCGATTATCAGCTGGTGTCAGACAGCCCTTGTTTGTTCCTCGTAACCTACACTATTGGGATGGCCTCAGGGACGTTGGAGGTTGCTCCTAATTTGTACGAATTTGGACAATGGAATGGCCAGAATTCCCATGGATTGGTAGGCACAGTCTTAATGTGTGGCTCCAGGGGCACCAGCATGGAGGGTGTAGGCCCAGGACTTTGAGCACAGAAGTCTGAAAACACAAACTCAGCTTAGGTTTGGGGACGTAGGTATGGCAGGCCCGAATACAAACCATGAGAAGAACTCTTCAGGATATGAAGAAAGTGCGAGTCTGAGGCGCTTGCTCAGGCATATGTCTCTGGATTTAGTATCAGCGATGGCCATATTATGTCGGGGAGGCCTCATCAGCCATGGACGAATCTTCATCTCTGAGGTTTTGGCCCGATTCCCAATTGTTTTTTGTCAATCTGTGGTATGGGAGGACTCCTTTCAGTTTTGTTACCTCAGGTGTCCCACCAAAAGAGGAATTCCAAAGCAAAGTCATGGGGAAGACTGAAGGGACAACCAGAACTATGGTTAAAAATTGGGGCCTAGGGGCATGGCAAGCCCAGTATGCTATCTCTTCATCCAGCCACTGAGAGAAGTTACTTGAGGACTGGGCTCAGGCTGAGGGTCACAATGTGTGTTTGTGACCCAGGTGGCCCGCGAGAATGGGTGGGGCCTCATGGGCCACACTGGTTTCAATTACACTGAACGTTGGACAACATGCCAACCACAAGGTTTCTTGCCATGGGGAAGGAGTTCTTATTTCTGCTTCACGTTCAACCCTGGGCAGTGATTGGAGATAAGGTCTAGGTTCTGAGGCCTGAAAACCGAGGTTGGGAATTGATGACGACCTTAGGCCGTGGCGGCTCGATGTGCTCAGTGTGCAGCCAGCTGTCTGGGTTGGTCCCGGAAGTCCAGACTCAGTCTGTGTCACAAAGGGCATTAGTGCTCTGGTCAGCCTATGTATTTGGGTACAGCCAAGGTAGGTGCAGGTTGATCCTCATTTGGGGTGTCTGGTTAGTCCCGGAGGGTAAAGTTTTTCTTCTGGATCGCAGGCAGAGTGCTGCATTGTAGTTCTGGATTGCCAAACTGGAGAGCATGTGGGCCAGTAGTCTGACGACAGAAGTCTGAGAACACAAGCTAGGCTTAGGTTCTGAGTGAGGCCATGGCAGGCACAATCTACAGACCTGAATCGAGATCACGGGCATCTGAAAGTCAGGGCGAGGATCAGACCATCGCTCAGGTTGGAGTTTGTGTCCCTGATGGCCCCTCCATGAAGGGGGGGCATCGCGAGGCCTTGGGCTTATGCCCACGATGGGAGTTGTGAGAAGCTCCAAACTGCAGTGAGGGGGTGGAAAAGAATTTACCATGCTAATGGACATCAGAAGAAAGCAGGAGTGGCAATCCTTATATCAGATCAATTAGATTTTAAGCCAAAAACTATAATAAGAGATGAGGAAGGACACTATATTATACTCAAAGTGTCTGTCCAACAAGAAGATTTAACAATTTTAAATATCTATGCCCCCAACGTGGGAGCAGCAAACTATATAAACCAATTAATAACAAAATCAAAGAAACACATCAACAACAATACAATAATAGTAGGGGACTTTAACACTCCCCTCACTGAAATGGACAGGTCATCCAAGCAAAAGATCAGCAAGGAAATAAAGGCCTTAAACGACACACTGGACCAGATGGACATCACAGATATATTCAGAACATTTCATCCCAAAGCAACAGAATACACATTCTTCTCTAGTGCACATGGAACATTCTCCAGAATAGATCACATCCTCGGTCCTAAATCAGGACTCAACCGGTATCAAAAGATTGGGATCATTCCCTGCATATTTTCAGACCACAATGCTCTAAAGCTAGAACTCAACCACAAAAGGAAGTTTGGAAAGAACCCAAATACATGGAGACTAAACAGTATCCTTCTAAAGAATGAATGGGTCAACCGGGAAATTAAAGAAGAATTGAAAAAAATCATGGAAACAAATGATAATGAAAATACAACGGTTCAAAATCTGTGGGACACAATAAAGGCAGTCCTGAGAGGAAAATATATAGCGGTACAAGCCTTTCTCAAGAAACAAGAAAGGTCTCAGGTACACAACCTAACACTACACCTAAAGGAGCTGGAGAAAGAACAAGAAAGAAACCCTAAGCCCAGCAGGAGAAGAGAAATCATAAAGATCAGAGCAGAAATCAATGAAATAGAAACCAAAAAAACAATAGAAAAAATCAACGAAAGTAGGAGCTGGTTCTTTGAAAGAATTAATAAAATTGATAAACCCCTGGCCCAACTTATCAAAAAGAAAAGAGAAAGGACCGAAATAAATAAAATCATGAATGAAAGAGGAGAGATCACAACTAACACCAAAGAAATACAAACTATTATAAGAACATACTATGAGCAACTCTACGGCAATAAATTTGACAATCTGGAAGAAATGGATGCATTCCTAGAAACATATAAACTACCACAACTGAACCAGGAAGAAATAGAAAGCCTGAACAGACCCATAACCAGTAAGGAGATTGAAACAGTCATTAAAAATCTCCAAACAAACAAAAGCCCAGGGCCAGATGGCTTCCCGGGGGAATTCTACCAAACATTTAAAGAAGAACTAATTCCTATTCTCCTGAAACTGTTCCAAAAAATAGAAATGGAAGGAAAACTTCCAAACTCATTTTATGAGGCCAGCATCACCTTGATCCCAAAACCAGACAAGGATCCCACCAAAAAAGAGAGCTATAGACCGATATCCTTGATGAACACAGATGCGAAAATACTCAACAAAATACTAGCCAATAGGATTCAACAGTACATTAAAAAGATTATTCACCACGACCAAGTGGGATTTATTCCAGGGCTGCAAGGTTGGTTCAACATCCGCAAATCAGTCAATGTGATACAACACATCAATAAAAGAAAGAACAAGAACCATATGATACTTTCAATAGATGCTGAAAAAGCATTTGACAAAGTACAGCATCCCTTCCTGATCAAAACTTTTCAAAGTGTAGGGATAGAGGGCACATACCTCAATATCATCAAAGCCATCTATGAAAAACCCACCGCAAATATCATTCTCAATGGAGAAAAACTGAAAGCTTTTCCACTAAGGTCAGGAACACGGCAGGGATGTCCATTATCACCACTGCTATTCAACATAGTACTAGAGGTCCTAGCCTCAGCAATCAGACAACAAAAGGAAATTAAAGGCATCCAAATCGGCAAAGAAGAAGTCAAATTATCACTCTTCGCAGATGATATGATACTATATGTGGAAAACCCAAAAGACTCCACTCCAAAACTGCTAGAACTTATACAGGAATTCAGTAAAGTGTCAGGATATAAAATCAATGCACAGAAATCAGTTGCATTTCTCTACACCAACAGCAAGACAGAAGAAAGAGATATTAAGGAGTCAATCCCATTTACAATTGCATCCAAAACCATAAGATACCTAGGAATAAACCTAACCAAAGAGACACAGAATCTATACTCAGAAAACTATAAAGTACTCATGAAAGAAATTGAGGAAGACACAAAGAAATGGAAAAATGTTCCATGCTCCTGGATTGGAAGAATAAATATTGTGAAAATGTCTCTGCTACCTAAAGCAATCTACACATTTAATGCAATTCCTATCAAAGTACCATCCATCTTTTTCAAAGAAATGGAACAAATAATGTTAAAATTTATATGGAACCAGAAAAGACCTCGAATAGCCAAAGGGATATTGAAAAAGAAAGCCAACATTGGTGGCATCACAATTCCGGATTTCAAGCTCTATTACAAAGCTGTCATCATCAAGACAGCATGGTACTGGCACAAAAACAGACACATAGATCAATGGAACAGAATAGAGAGCCCAGAAATAGACCCTCAAATCTATGGTCAACTCATCTTCGACAAAGCAGGAAAGAATGTCCAATGGAAAAAAGACAGCCTCTTCAATAAATGGTGTTGGGAAAATTGGACAGACATATGCAGAAAAATGAAATTGGACCATTTCCTTACACCACACACAAAAATAGACTCAAAATGGATGAAGGACCTCAATGTGCGAAAGGAATCCATCAAAATCCTTGAGGAGAACACAGGCAGCAACCTCTTCGACCTCTGCCGCAGCAACATCTTCCTAGGAACAACGCAAAAGGCAAGGGAAGCAAGGGAAAAAATGAACTATTGGGATTTCATCAAGATCAAAAGCTTTTGCACAGCAAAGGAAACAGTTAACAAAATCAAAAGACAACTGACAGAATGGGAGAAGATATTTGAAAACGACATATCAGATAAAAGACTAGTGTCCAGAATCTATAAAGAACTTAGCAAACTCAACACCCAAAGAACAAATAATCCAATCAAGAAATGGGCAGAGGACATGAACAGACATTTCTGCAAAGAAGACATCCAGATGGCCAACAGACACATGAAAAAGTGCTCCATATCACTCGGCATCAGGGAAATACAAATCAAAACCACAATGAGATATCACCTCACACCAGTCAGAATGGCTAAAATCAACAAGTCAGGAAATGACAGATGCTGGCGAGGATGTGGAGAAAGGGGAACCCTCTTACACTGTTGGTGGGAATGCAAGCTGGTGCAGCCACTCTGGAAAACAGCATGGAGGTTCCTCAGAATGTTGAAAATAGAACTGCCCTATGACCCAGCAATTGCACTATTGGGTATTTACCCTAAAGATACAAATGTAGTGATCCAAAGGGGCACATGCACCCGAATGTTTATAGCAGTAATGTCCACAATAGCTAAACTATGGAAAGAACCTAGATGTCCATCCACAGATGAATGGATCAAGAAGATGTGGTATATATACACAATGTAATACTATGCAGCCATCAAAAGAAATGAAATCTTGCCATTTGCGACAACATGGATGGAACTAGAGCGTATCATGCTTAGCGAAATAAGTCAAGCAGAGAAAGACAACTATCATATGATCTCCCTGATATGAGGAAGTGGTGATGCAACATGGAGGCTTAAGTGGGTAGGAGAAGAATAAATGAAACAAGATGGGATTGGGAGGGAGACAAACCATAAGTGACTCTTAATCTCACAAAACAAACTGAGGGTTGCTGGGGGGAGGGGGTTTGGGAGAAGGGGGTGGGATTATGGACATTGGGGAGGGTATGTGCTTTGGTGAGTGCTGTGAAGTGTGTAAACCTGGTGATTCACAGACCTGTACCCCTGGGGATAAGAATATATGTTTATTAAAAAAAAAAAAATTGGGGCCTAGGGGCATGGCAAGCCCAATATGCTATCTCTTCATCCAGCCACTGAGAGAAGTTACTTGAGGATTGGGCTCAGGCTGAGGGTCACAATGTGTGTTTGTGACCCAGGTGGCCCGCGAGAATGGGAGGGGCCTCATGGGCCACACTGGTTTCAACTACACTGAACGTTGTACAACATGCCAACAACAAGGTTTCTTGCCATGGGGAAGGAGTTCTTATTTCTCCATCACGTTCAACCCTGGGCAGTGATTGGAGATAAGGTCTAGGTTCTGAGGCCTGAAAACCGAGGTTGGGAAAAGATGACGACCTTAGGCCATGGCGGCTCGATGTGCTCAGTGTGCGGCCTGCTGTCTGGGTTGGTCCCGGAGGTCCAGTCTCAGGCTGTGTCAGAAAGGGCATTAGTGCCCTGGTCAGCCTATGTATTTGGGGTACAGCCAAGGTAGGTGCAGGTTGATCCTCATTTGGGGTGTCTGGTTAGTCCCGGAGGGTAAAGTTTTTCTTCTGGAGGGCAGGCAGAGTGCTGCATTGTAGTTCTGGAGTGCCAAACTGGAGGGCATGAAGGCCAGTAGTCTGACGACAGAAGTCTGAGAACACAAGCTAGGCTTAGGTTCTGAGTGAGGCCATAGCAAGCACAATCTACAGACCTGAATCGAGATCACGGGCATCTGAAAGTCAGGGCGAGGATCAGACCATCGCTCAGGTTGGAGTTTGTGTCCCTGATGGCCCCTCCATGAAGGGGGGGCATCGCGAGGCCTTGGGCTTATGCCCACGATGGGAGTTGTGAGAAGCTCCAAACTGCAGAGAATCTTCTGCAGGACAATTGAGATCTGTTATTTGGCTCGAGGCCAATGATTCTGAGCAGGGTTCTAAGGATGGATGGCTGGGTAGCCCACCTCGCATTCCAATTGTCTCCTAACAACAAGACAGGTTAGATCTGCTGGATCTGGGGGAGCAACCGCGGAGGTTGAGTTGAAATGGACTCTCCTGTGGATGGGTCCTAATGTGCTTTTGTGTCTATGCAGACCTTGGAATGAAGCGGTGGCACTGGGGCCCTGAAGGGTTCATCTAAACAGAGGCTTTCACACAGCTACAACGTGCAAGTTTCCCCTGTGTAGATGAGATGTTTTCTGATGGGTGAGTCAAGAAACAGCCATGTGCTGGTTTTGAAATCCAGGCCTCTGAGGAGAGATGCTTGGAAACCAAAGCAATGGATCTGATTAGTGCCTAGCGGCCTGTTCTTTCCTTTTTACCTCTGGGGACATCTGTCTATGGGTCTGAGTGTAGGTAGGTGCTCAGATGGGCTCAGATTGCCCCTGTATTTCCTGGGAAGCCACCACTATTGAGATGGATCAGGGACTTTGGTGGTTGATCCTATTAGAAGGGTTGTGGCCTTTGGAATGGGCACACACAATTCCCTTGGAGAGGGCAAGTACAGTCCTCAGGTTTGGCTGCAGGGGCCTGAGCTTGTAGGTTGTGTAGGCCAGGGCTGTTTGGACAGTTGTCTATAAACACAAACTCAAATTATCTTTCGCGTCATAGGTATGGCAGGACTGATCTACAGACCATGAGGAGAACTCTTCCGGATTTGAGAAAAGGGCAAGTGTGAAGCTCTTGCTCAAGTTTTTGTCTCTGGATATCGTGTCACTCATGGTCGTGAAATACCTGGGTGACTTCATGGGACATTGACGAGTCTTACTCTCTGGTGGTTTGGCCCCGTCCAAAGAGTTTGGGGTCATTCTGTGGGATAGAAGAAGTCCGTTTATTTGTTGTTGTTGTTTTCTTCTTTAACCTCAGGTGTCTCGCCAAGGGATTCCAGAGTAGAGGCCTGGGGAGGCGCGACTGGACAATCAGTAATCTGATTAAATGTTGGGGCCTAGGGACATGTCAAGCCCATTATGACATCTAATGGTCCCGCCACTGAGAGTACTTACTAGAGGACAGGACTCATGCTGAGGGTCACAATGCGTGTTTATGCCCTCGTCGCTCTCAAGAATGGGCGGGGCCTCAGGATGAATGCTGGTTTCTCCTACACTGAACGTTGGACAACGTGCCAACCACAAGGTTTCCTGCCATGGGTAAGGAGGAGTTCTGATTTCTGCATCACACTCACCCCTGGGCAGTGATTGGAGATAAGGTCTCGGTTCTGAAGCCTGAAAACTGAGGTAGGGAAGAGATGATGACCTAAGGCCATGGCGGGTCTTATGTGCTCAGTGTGCGGTAAGCTTTCTGGGTGTTGGTCAGGAGGTCTGGGCTCAGGTTGTGTCCGACAGTGCATTAGTGCCCGGGTTAGACTATATAATTTTGGTAAAGCCGAGTGCTGTGTAGGTTTATCCTCATTTAAGGTACCTGGGCAGCTTATTAGGCAATAAATTTTTTCTAGAGGGCAGGCAGAGTGCTGCATTATGGGTCCGGAATTGCCAATTTTGAGGGCTTCGGGGCCAGGAGTGTGAGGACGGAAGTCTGAGAAGACAGGCTAGAAATGGGTTTCAAAGTGAAGGCAAGGCAGGTACCCCCTGCAGATCTGAACCAATATCTCATGCATCTGAAGTCCGGGCGAGGATCAGACGTTTGCTCCGGTTGGAGTTTCCGTGCATGATGGCCGCTTCATGAAGGGAGCGGAATCTCGAGGCCATTGAGGTTTTCCCACGTTGGGAGTTGTGGGATGCCCCCTTCAAGGATTCCTTCTGTGGGATAATTGAGACCGGTTGGACAGCTCCAGGACATCCCATATGGAAAGAATCCAGAGCACCCTTCGAGGATGGATGCCAATGGAAGCCCGCTTCCCATTCCAATTGTCTCCTAGAAACAAGACAGTTGAGATCTGATGGCTCTGCGGGAGCAACCGAGGTGGCTGAGTTGAAATGGACTTTCCTGAGAATGAGTCCTAATGTATTTTTTCTGTCCATGAGGGCCTTTGAATGGGGCGGTGGCACCGGGACCCTGAAGTACTCTCCTAAGCTTTGGACATGGCTCCCATGCACAGGTTTCCTTGTGGAGACGAGATGAGAACTGATTGGTGTCTCAGGAAAACCCCTATGCTCGTATTGGAATCAGGCTTTTCAGGAGACAGGCCTGTAAACCAAAGCAATGGATCCCATTATGGGCTAGGGTCCTGTCTGGTTAAAAAACCTTCTTTGGAGACATCCATCTACGGTATGAGTGGAGGTCGATTATCAGCTGGTGTCAGACAGCCCTTGTTTGTTCCTCGTGACCTACACTATTTGGATGGCCTCAGGGACTTTGGAGGTTGCTCCTAATTTGTACGATTTTGGACAGGGAATGGGCAGAATTCCCATGGATTGGTAGGCACAGTCCTAATGCGTGGCTTCAGGGGCCCCAGCCTGGAGGGTGTGAGGCCCTGGAATTTGAGGACAGAAGTCTGAAAACACAAACTCAGCTTAGGTTTGGGGACGTAGGTATGGCAGGCCCGATCTACAAACCATGAGAAGAACTCTTCAGGATATGAAGAAAGTGCGAGTCTGAAGCACTTGCTCATGCTTATGTCTCTGGGTTTTGTATCAGCGATGGCCCTGGAATATTGGGGAAGCCTCATGGGCCATGGACGAATCTTCCTCTCTTAGGATTTGGCCCGATTCCCAATTGTTTTTCGTCAATCTGTGGGATGGGAGGACTCCTTTCAGTTTTGTTACCTCAGGTGACCCAACAAAGAGGAATTCCAAAGCAAAGCCGTGGGGAAGACTGAGGGGACAACCCGAACTATGGTTAAATGTTGGGGCCTAGGGGCTTGGCAAGCCCAATATGTTATCTCTTCATCCAGCCACTGACAGGCGTTACTTGAGGACTGGGCTCAGGCTGATGGTCACAATGTGTGTTTGTGACCCAGGTGGCTCGCGAGCATGAGCGGGGCCTCTTGGGCCACACTGGTTTCAACTACACTGAACGTTGGACAACATACCAACCACAAGGTTTCTTGCCATGGGGAAGGAATTCTGATTTCTGCATCACGTTCAACCCTGGGCAGTGATTCGAGATAAGGTCTAGGTTCTGAGGCCTGAAAACCGAGGTTGGGAAAAGATGACAACCTTAGGCAATGGCGGCTCGATGTGCTCAGTGTGCGGCCAGCTGTCTGGGTTGGTCCAGGTGGTCCAGGATGAGGCTGTGTCAGATAGGGCATTAGTTGCCTGGTCAGCCTATGTATTTGGGGTACAGCCAAGGTAGGTGCAGGTTGATCCTCACTTGGGGTGTCTGGTTAGTCCCGGAGGGTAAAGTTTTTCTTCTGGAGGGCAGGCAGAGTGCTGCATTGTAGTTCTGGATTGCCAAACTGGAGGGCTTGCGGGCCAGTAGTCTGACGAGAGAAGTCTGAGAACACAAGCTAGGAATAGGTTTCTGGGTGAGGACATGGCAGGCACAATCTACAGACCGGAATCGAGATTGCGTGCATCTGATGTCAGGGCGAGTATCAGACGATCGCACAGGTTGGAGTTTGTGTCCCTGATGGCCCCTCCATGAAGGGGGGGCATCGCGAGGCCTTGGGGGTTTGCCCACGATGGGAGTTGTGAGCAACTCCAAACTGCAGAGAGTCTTCTGCAGGACAATTGAGACCTGTTGTTTGGATCCAGGCCAATGATTCTGAGCAGGGTTCTAAGGATGGATGGCTGGGTAGCCCACCTCGCATTCCAATTGTCTTCTAGCAACAAGACAGGTTAGATCTGCTGGATCTGGGGGAGCAACCGAGGAGGCTGATTTGAAATGGACTCTCATGTGGATGGGTCCTAATGTGCTTTTGTGTGTATGGAGACCTTGGAATGAAGCGGTGGCACTGGGCCCCTGAAGAGTTCTCCTAAACAGAGTCTTTGACACAGCTCCAACGTGCAAGTTTCCATGTGCAGATGAGATGTTTTCTGCTGGGTGAGTCAAGAAACAGCCATATGCTGGTTTTGAAATCCAGGTCTCTGAGGCGACATGCCTGGAAAACAAAGCAATGGATCTGATTAGTGCCTAGGGGCGTGTTCTTTCCCTTTTACCTCTGGGGACATCTGTCTATGGGTCTGAGTGCAGGTAGGTGCTCAGATGGGCTCAGATTGCCCCTGTTTTTCCTGGGAAGCCACCACTATTGAGATGAATCAGGGACGTTGGAGGTTTATCCTATTAGAAGGGTTGTGGCCATTGGAATGGGCACACACAATTCCCTTGGAGAGGGCAAGTACAGTCCTCAGGTTTGGCTCCAGGGGCCTGAGCCTGTAGGTTGTGTAGGCCAGGGCTGTTTGGACAGTTGTCAGAAAACACAAACTCGAATTATCTTTCGGGTCATAGGTATGGCAGGACTGATCTACAGACCATGAGGAGAATTCTTCGGGATTTGAGAAAAGGGCAAGTGTGAGGCTCTTGCTCAAGTTTTTGTCTCTGGATATCGTGTCACACACGGTCGTGAAATTTCTGGTGACTTCATGGGAAATGCATGAGTCTTATTCTCTGGTGGTTTGGCCCCGTTCAAAGAGTTTGGGGTCATTCTGTGGGATAGAAGAAGTCCGTTTATTTGTTTTTGTTGTTTTCTTCTGTTACCTCAGGTGTCCCACCAAAGGAGGGATTCTAGAGTAGAGCCCTGGGGAGCCGCGAATGGACAATCAGAAATCTGATTAAAAGTTGGGGCCTAGGGACATGTCAAGCCCATTATGACATCTAATGGTCCAGCCACTGAGAGGACTTACTAGAGGACAGGATTCATACTGAGGGTCACAATGCGTGTTTATGCCCTCGTCGCTCTCAAGAATGGGCGGGGCCTCAGGGTGAATGCTGGTTTCTCCTACACTGAACGTTGGACAACGTGCCAACCACAAGTTTTCTTGCCATGGGTAAGGAGGAGTTCTGATTTCTGCATCACACTCACCCCTGGGAAGTGATTGGAGATAAGGTCTCGGTTCTGATGCCTGAAAACTGAAGTAGGGAAGAGATGATGACCTAAGGCCATGGCGGGTCTTATGTGCTCAGTGTGCGGTAAGCTTTCTGTGTGTTTTTCATGAGGTCTGGGCTCAGGTTGTGTCCGACAGTGCATTAGTGCCCAGGTTAGTCTATATAATTTGGGTAAAGTCAAGTGCTGTGTAGGTTTATCCTCATTTAAGGTACCTGGGCAGCTGATTCGGCAATAAATTTTTTCTAGAGGGCAGGCAGAGTGCTGTATTGTGGGTCCGGAATTGCCAAACTTGAGGGCTTCTGGGCCTGGAGTGTGGGGACGGAAGTCTGAGAAGACAAGCTGGACTTGGGTTTCAGTGCGAGGGCACGGCAGGTACCCCTGCAGATCTGAACCAATATCTCATGCATCTGAAGTCAGGGCGAGGATCAGAAGTTGGCTCCAGTTGGACTTTCCGTGCATGACGGCCGCTTCATGAAGGGAGCGGAATCTCGAGGCCATTGAGGTTTTCCCACGTTGGGAGTTGTGGGATGCCCCCTTCAAGGATTCCTTCTGCGGGACAATTGAGACCTGTTGGACAGCTCCAGAACATCCCATATGGAATGAATCCAGAGCACCGTTGGAGGATGGATGCCAGGGAACCCCGCCTTGCATTCCAATTGTCTTCTTGGAACAAGACAGTTGAGATGGGATGGCTCTGCGGGAGCAACCAGGGTGGCAGAGTTGAAATGTACTTTCCTGAGGATGGGTCTAATGTGTGTTTATGTCCATGAGGGCCTTGGAATGGTGCGAGGCACCTGTACCCTGAAGTATTCTCCTAAGCTTTTGACAGAGCTCCCAAGCACAGGTTTCCTTGTGGAGACGAGATTTGTTCTGAATGGAGCCTCAGGAAACCCCCTATGCTAGTATTGGAATCCCGGCATTTGGGGAGACACGCCTGTAAACCAAACAATGGATCCGATTATGGCCTAGGGTCCTGTATGGTTCCTTCTTCTACTCTGCCGACATCCATCTATGGTATGAGTGGAGGTAGATGCTCAGCTGCAGTCAGCCACCCTTGTTTGTCCCCGGAGACCTAAACTATTGGGAAGGCCTCGGTGACTTTGGAGGGTTCTCCTAATTTGTAAGATTTTGGACAATGGAATGATCAGAAAACCCATGGATTGGGTAGGCACAGTCCTAATGTGTTGCTCCAGGGGCCCCAGCCTGGTGTGTGTGTGGCCCATGACATTGAGGACAGAAGTCTGAAAACAGAAACTCAGCTTAGCTTTGGGGACGTAGGTATGGCAGGCCCAATCTACAAACCATGAGAAGAACTCTTCAGGAAATGAAGAAAGAGCGAGTCTGAGGCTCTTGCTCAGGCTTTTGTCTCTGGATTTTGTATCAACGATGCCCGTGGAATGTGGGTAGGTTCATGCACCATGTACGATTCTTCCTCTCTGAGGATTTGCCCCAGTCCCAATTGTTTTTCGTCAAGCTGTGGGATGGGAGGTCGCCTTTCAGGTTTGTTACCTCAGGAGTCCCAAACAAAGAGGAATTCCAAATTAGAGCCCTGCGGAATAGTGAAGGGACAACCCAAACTATGGTTAAAAATTGGGGCCTTTGGGCATGGCAGGGCCAATATGCTGTCTCTCTATCCAGCTACTGAGAAGCCTAACTTGAGGACTGGGCTCAGGATGAGGGTCACAATGTGTGTTTGGGACCATTGTGAACTGTGAGCACGGGCCACACTGGTTTCAACTGCACTGAAATTTGGACAACATGCCAATCAAAGGTCTACTGCCAAGGGGAAGGAGTTCTGATTTCTGCATCATTTTCAACCCTGGGCAGAGGTTGGAAATAAGGTCTAGGTTCGGAAGCCTGAAAACCGCAGGTGGGAAGAGATGACGACCTAAGCTCATGGCGGGCCTGTAGGGCTCAGTGTGCAGTCAGCTGCCTGGGTGTTGGTCAGGAGGTTCTGGCTCAAGTTGTGTCACGGAGTGCAATTTTGCCCTGGTTAGACTATATAATTTGGGTACAGTCGAGTGCTGTATAGGTATATCCTATTTGAGGTGCCTGGGCAGTTCATTGGCAAGGTATTATTTCTAGAGGGCAGGCAGAGTGCTGCATTGTGGGTCCGGAATTGAAAAACTTGAGGGCTTCTGGGCCAGGAGTGTGAGGACAGAAGTCTGAGAACACAAGCCAGACTTGGGCACGGCAGGTACCCCCTGCAGATCTGAACCAATATCTCATGCATCTGAAGTCACGGCGAGGATCATATGTTGGCTCAGGTTGGAGTTTATGTGCATGACTGCCCCTTCAAGAACGGAGCGGAACCTCAAAGCCATGGAGGTTTTCCCACGTTGGGAGTTGTGGGGTGCCCCCTTCAAGGATTCCTTCTGAGGGACAATGAGACCTGTTGGGCAGCTCCAGGACATCCCATATGGAATGACTCCACAGAACCATTGGAGGATGGATGCCAGGGAAGCTCGCCTTGCATTCCAATTGTCTCCTTGGAACAAGACAGTTGAGATGTGATGGATCGGCGGGAGCAACCGGGGTGGCTGAGTTGAAATGGACTTTCCTGAGGATGGGGCCTAATGTGTGTTTGTGTCCATGAGGGCCTTGGAATGGAGCCGTGGCACCGGGACCCTGAAGTATTCTCCTAATCTTTTGACATAGCTCCCATGCACAAGTTTCCTTGTGGAGACGAGATTTGTTCTGATGGGTGCTTCAGGAAACCCCTTATGCTGGTATTGGAATCCAGGATTTTGAGGAGAAACGCCTGTAAACCAAAGCAATGGATCCGATTATGTCCTAGGATTCTGTCTGGTTAAATCTTCTTCTCTGGGGATATCCATCTATGGAATGAGTGCAGGTAGATGCTCACCTGGTGTGAGACCGCCCTTGTTTTCCCCGGAGACCTACACTATTGGGATGGCCTCGGGGACTGTGGAGTGTTCTCCTAATTTGTACGATTTTGGACAATGGAATGGGCAGAATTCCCATGGATTGCATAGGCACAGTCCTAATGTGTGGCTCCAGGGGACCCAGCCTCGAGGGTGTGTGGCCCAGGACTTTGAGGACAGAAGTCTGAAAACACAAACTCAGCTCAGGTCTGGGGATGTAGGTTTGGCAGGCCAAATCTACAAACCATGAGAAGAACTCTTCAGGATATGAAGAAAGAGGGAGTCTGAACCACTTGCTCAGGCTTTTGTCTCTGGATTTTTTATCAACGATGGCCGTGGAATGTGGGGAGGTCTCATGGGAAATGTACGAATCTTCCTCTCTGTGGATTTGTCCCGTCCGAATTGTTTTTCGTCAATCTCTGGGATGGGAGGTCTCCTTTGAGGTTTATTACCTCAGGTGTCCGAACAAAAGAGGAATTCCAAAGCAGAGCCCTAGGGAAGAGTGAAGGGACAACGCAAAATATGGTTAAAAATTGGGGCCTAGGGGCAGGCAGGCCAAATATGCTGTCACTTCATCCAGACACTGAGAGGCCTTACTTGAGGACTGGGCTCAGGCTGAGGGTCACAATGTGTGTTTGTGACCAATGTGGCCTGCGAGAATGGGTGGGCCTCATGGGCCACACTGGTTTCTACTGCACTGGACTTTGGACAACATGCCAATCACAAGGACTCTTGCCATGGGGAAGGTGTTCTGACTTCTGCCTCACTTTCTACCCTGGACAGTGGTTGGAGATAAGGACTTGGTTCTGAAGCCTGAAAAACCGCAGTTGGAATTAGATGACGACCTAAGACCATGGCGGGTCTGATATGCTCAGTGTGCGGTCAGCTGCCTGGGTGTTGGTCAGGAGGTTCTGGCTCAGGTTGTGTCAGACAGTGCATTAGTGCCCAGGTTAGACAATATAATTTGGGTACAGTCGAGTGCCGTGTAGGTTTATCCTCATTTGAGGTGCCTGGGCAACTCATTAGGCAAGATATTTTTTCTAAAGGGCCGGCAGAGTGCTGCATTGTGGGTCCGGACTTGCCAGACTTGAGGGCTTCTGGGCCAGGAGTGTGAGGACATAAGTCTGAGAACACAAGCTAGACACGGGTTTCAGGGCGAGGGCACGGCAGGTACCCCCTGCAGATCTGAAACAATATCTCAAGCATCTGAAGTCACGGAGAGGATCAGACGTGGGCTCAGGTTGGAGTTTCTGTGCATGACTTCCCCTTCATGAACGGAGCGGAAGCTCAAGGCCATGGAGGTTTTCCCACGTTGGGAGTTGTGGGATGCCCTCTTCAAGGATTCCTTCTGCGGGACAATTGAGTCCTATCGGGCAGGTTCAGGACATCCCATATGGAATGACTCCAGAGCACCATTGGAGAATGGATGCCAGGGAAGCCCGCCGCGCATTCCAATAACCTCCTAGCAACAAGACAGTTGATATTGGATGGCTCTGAAGGAGCAACCGGGGTGGCTGAGTTGAAATGGACTTTCCTGAGGATGGGGTTTAATGTGTGTTTGTGTCCATGAGGGCCTTGGAATGGGGAGTTGGCACCGGGACCCTGAAGTATTCACCTAAGCTTTTGACATAATTCCCATGCACAAGTTTCCATGTGGAGACGAGATTTGTTCTGATGGGTGCCTCTGGAAAACCATATGCTGGTATGGAATCCAGGCTTTTGAGGAGACATGCCTGTAAATCCAAGCAATGGATCCGATTATGGCCTAGGGTCCTCTCTGGTTCAATCTTCTTCTCTGGGGATATCCATCTATGGAATGAGTGGAGGTAGATGCTCACCTGGTGTCAGACCGCCCTTGTTTGTCCCCGAAGACCTACACTATTGGGATGGCCTCGGGGACTTTGGAGAGTTCTCCTAATTTGTACGATTTTGGACAATGGAATGGGCAGAATTCCCATGGATAGGGTAGGGACAGTCCTAATGTGTGGCTCCAGGGGCCCCAGCCTGGATGGTGTGTGGCCCACGACTTTGAGGACAGAAGTCTGAAAACACAAACTCAGCTCAGGTTTGGGGATGTAGGTTTGGCAGGCCCAATCTACAAACCATGAGAACTCTTCAGGATATGAAGAAAGAGCGAGTCTGAGGCACTTGCTCAGGCTTTTGTCTCTGGATTTTGTATCAACGATGGCCGTGGAATGTGGGGAGGTCTCATGGGAAATGTACGAATCATCCTCTCTGTGGATTTGGCCCGGTCCCAATTGCTTTTCGTCAATCTGTGGGATGGGAGGTCTCCTTTCAGGTTTATTACATCATGTGCCCGAACAAAAGATGAATTCCAAAGCAGAGCCCTAGGGAAGAGTGAAGGGACAACGCAAAATATGGTTAAAAATTGGGGCCTAGGGGCAGGCAGGCCAAATATGCTGTCTCTTCATCCAGCCACTGAGAGGCCTTACTTGAGGACTGGGCTCAGGCTGAGGTTCACATTGTGTGTTTGTGACCAATGTGGACCGCGAGCATGGGCGGGGCCTCATGGGCCACACTGGTTTCAACTACACTGGAATTTGAACAACATGCCAATGATAAGGACTCTTGCCATGGGGAAGGTGTTCTGATTTTTGCATCACTTTCAACCCTGGGCAGTGGTTGGAGATAAGGACTAGGTTCTGAAGCCTGAAAAACTGCAGTTGGGAAGAGATGATGACCTAAGGCCATGGCGGGTCTGATATGCTCAGTGTGAGGTCAGCTGCCTGGGTGTTGGTCAAAAGGTTCTGGCTCAGGTTGTGTCAGACAGTGCATTAGTGCCCTGGTTAGACTACATGATTTGGGTACAGTCGAGTGCCGTGTAGGTTTATCCTCATTTGAGGTGCCTGGGCAGCTCATTAGGCAAGATATTTTTTCTAAAGGGCCAGCAGAGTGCTGCATTGTGGGTCTGGACTTGCCAAACTTGAGGGCTTCTGGGCCAGGAGTGTGAGGACATAAGTCTAAGAAAACAAGATAGACTTGCTCTTCAGGTCGAGAGCACGGCAGTTACCCCCTGCAGATCTGAAACAATATCTCAAGCATCTGAAGTCACGGCGAGGATCAGACGTTGGCTCAGGTTGGAGTTTCTATGCATGACTTCCCCTTCATGAACGGAGCGGAAGCTCAAGGCCATGGAGGTTTTCCCACGTTGGGAGTTGTGGGATGCCCTCTTCAAGGATTCCTTCTGCGGGACAATTGAGTCCTATCGGGCAGGTTCAGGACATCCCATATGGAATGACTCCAGAGCACCATTGGAGAATGGATGCCAGGGAAGCCCGCCGCGCATTCCAATAACCTCCTAGCAACAAGACAGTTGATATTGGATGGCTCTGAAGGAGCAACCGGGGTGGCTGAGTTGAAATGGACTTTCCTGAGGATGGGGTTTAATGTGTGTTTGTGTCCATGAGGGCCTTGGAATGGGGAGTTGGCACCGGGACCCTGAAGTATTCACCTAAGCTTTTGACATAATTCCCATGCACAAGTTTCCATGTGGAGACGAGATTTGTTCTGATGGGTGCCTCTGGAAAACCATATGCTGGTATGGAATCCAGGCTTTTGAGGAGACATGCCTGTAAATCCAAGCAATGGATCCGATTATGGCCTAGGGTCCTCTCTGGTTCAATCTTCTTCTCTGGGGATATCCATCTATGGAATGAGTGGAGGTAGATGCTCACCTGGTGTCAGACCGCCCTTGTTTGTCCCCGAAGACCTACACTATTGGGATGGCCTCGGGGACTTTGGAGAGTTCTCCTAATTTGTACGATTTTGGACAATGGAATGGGCAGAATTCCCATGGATAGGGTAGGGACAGTCCTAATGTGTGGCTCCAGGGGCCCCAGCCTGGATGGTGTGTGGCCCAGGACTTTGAGGACAGAAGTCTGAAAACACAAACTCAGCTCAGGTTTGGGGATGTAGGTTTGGCAGGCCCAATCTACAAACCATGAGAACTCTTCAGGATATGAAGAAAGAGCGAGTCTGAGGCACTTGCTCAGGCTTTTGTCTCTGGATTTTGTATCAACGATGGCCGTGGAATGTGGGGAGGTCTCATGGGAAATGTACGAATCATCCTCTCTGTGGATTTGGCCCGGTCCCAATTGCTTTTCGTCAATCTGTGGGATGGGAGGTCTCCTTTCAGGTTTATTACATCATGTGCCCGAACAAAAGATGAATTCCAAAGCAGAGCCCTAGGGAAGAGTGAAGGGACAACGCAAAATATGGTTAAAAATTGGGGCCTAGGGGCAGGCAGGCCAAATATGCTGTCTCTTCATCCAGCCACTGAGAGGCCTTACTTGAGGACTGGGCTCAGGCTGAGGTTCACATTGTGTGTTTGTGACCAATGTGGACCGCGAGCATGGGCGGGGCCTCATGGGCCACACTGGTTTCAACTACACTGGAATTTGAACAACATGCCAATGATAAGGACTCTTGCCATGGGGAAGGTGTTCTGATTTTTGCATCACTTTCAACCCTGGGCAGTGGTTGGAGATAAGGACTAGGTTCTGAAGCCTGAAAAACTGCAGTTGGGAAGAGATGATGACCTAAGGCCATGGCGGGTCTGATATGCTCAGTGTGAGGTCAGCTGCCTGGGTGTTGGTCAAAAGGTTCTGGCTCAGGTTGTGTCAGACAGTGCATTAGTGCCCTGGTTAGACTACATGATTTGGGTACAGTCGAGTGCCGTGTAGGTTTATCCTCATTTGAGGTGCCTGGGCAGCTCATTAGGCAAGATATTTTTTCTAAAGGGCCAGCAGAGTGCTGCATTGTGGGTCTGGACTTGCCAAACTTGAGGGCTTCTGGGCCAGGAGTGTGAGGACATAAGTCTAAGAAAACAAGATAGACTTGCTCTTCAGGTCGAGAGCACGGCAGTTACCCCCTGCAGATCTGAAACAATACCTCAAGCATCTGAAGTCACGGCGAGGATCAGACGTTGGCTCAGGTTGGAGTTTCTGTGCATGACTTCCCCTTCATGAACGGAGCGGAAGCTCAAGGCCATGGAGGTTTTCCCACGTTGGGAGTTGTGGGATGCCCTCTTCAAGGATTCCTTCTGCGGGACAATTGAGTCCTATCGGGCAGGTTCAGGACATCCCATATGGAATGACTCCAGAGCACCATTGGAGAATGGATGCCAGGGAAGCCCGCCGCGCATTCCAATAACCTCCTAGCAACAAGACAGTTGATATTGGATGGCTCTGAAGGAGCAACCGGGGTGGCTGAGTTGAAATGGACTTTCCTGAGGATGGGGTTTAATGTGTGTTTGTGTCCATGAGGGCCTTGGAATGGGGAGTTGGCACCGGGACCCTGAAGTATTCACCTAAGCTTTTGACATAATTCCCATGCACAAGTTTCCATGTGGAGACGAGATTTGTTCTGATGGGTGCCTCTGGAAAACCATATGCTGGTATGGAATCCAGGCTTTTGAGGAGACATGCCTGTAAATCCAAGCAATGGATCCGATTATGGCCTAGGGTCCTCTCTGGTTCAATCTTCTTCTCTGGGGATATCCATCTATGGAATGAGTGGAGGTAGATGCTCACCTGGTGTCAGACCGCCCTTGTTTGTCCCCGAAGACCTACACTATTGGGATGGCCTCGGGGACTTTGGAGAGTTCTCCTAATTTGTACGATTTTGGACAATGGAATGGGCAGAATTCCCATGGATAGGGTAGGGACAGTCCTAATGTGTGGCTCCAGGGGCCCCAGCCTGGATGGTGTGTGGCCCAGGACTTTGAGGACAGAAGTCTGAAAACACAAACTCAGCTCAGGTTTGGGGATGTAGGTTTGGCAGGCCCAATCTACAAACCATGAGAACTCTTCAGGATATGAAGAAAGAGCGAGTCTGAGGCACTTGCTCAGGCTTTTGTCTCTGGATTTTGTATCAACGATGGCCGTGGAATGTGGGGAGGTCTCATGGGAAATGTACGAATCATCCTCTCTGTGGATTTGGCCCGGTCCCAATTGCTTTTCGTCAATCTGTGGGATGGGAGGTCTCCTTTCAGGTTTATTACATCATGTGCCCGAACAAAAGATGAATTCCAAAGCAGAGCCCTAGGGAAGAGTGAAGGGACAACGCAAAATATGGTTAAAAATTGGGGCCTAGGGGCAGGCAGGCCAAATATGCTGTCTCTTCATCCAGCCACTGAGAGGCCTTACTTGAGGACTGGGCTCAGGCTGAGGTTCACATTGTGTGTTTGTGACCAATGTGGACCGCGAGCATGGGCGGGGCCTCATGGGCCACACTGGTTTCAACTACACTGGAATTTGAACAACATGCCAATGATAAGGACTCTTGCCATGGGGAAGGTGTTCTGATTTTTGCATCACTTTCAACCCTGGGCAGTGGTTGGAGATAAGGACTAGGTTCTGAAGCCTGAAAAACTGCAGTTGGGAAGAGATGATGACCTAAGGCCATGGCGGGTCTGATATGCTCAGTGTGAGGTCAGCTGCCTGGGTGTTGGTCAAAAGGTTCTGGCTCAGGTTGTGTCAGACAGTGCATTAGTGCCCTGGTTAGACTACATGATTTGGGTACAGTCGAGTGCCGTGTAGGTTTATCCTCATTTGAGGTGCCTGGGCAGCTCATTAGGCAAGATATTTTTTCTAAAGGGCCAGCAGAGTGCTGCATTGTGGGTCTGGACTTGCCAAACTTGAGGGCTTCTGGGCCAGGAGTGTGAGGACATAAGTCTAAGAAAACAAGATAGACTTGCTCTTCAGGTCGAGAGCACGGCAGTTACCCCCTGCAGATCTGAAACAATATCTCAAGCATCTGAAGTCACGGCGAGGATCAGACGTTGGCTCAGGTTGGAGTTTCTATGCATGACTTCCCCTTCATGAACGGAGCGGAAGCTCAAGGCCATGGAGGTTTTCCCACGTTGGGAGTTGTGGGATGCCCTCTTCAAGGATTCCTTCTGCGGGACAATTGAGTCCTATCGGGCAGGTTCAGGACATCCCATATGGAATGACTCCAGAGCACCATTGGAGAATGGATGCCAGGGAAGCCCGCCGCGCATTCCAATAACCTCCTAGCAACAAGACAGTTGATATTGGATGGCTCTGAAGGAGCAACCGGGGTGGCTGAGTTGAAATGGACTTTCCTGAGGATGGGGTTTAATGTGTGTTTGTGTCCATGAGGGCCTTGGAATGGGGAGTTGGCACCGGGACCCTGAAGTATTCACCTAAGCTTTTGACATAATTCCCATGCACAAGTTTCCATGTGGAGACGAGATTTGTTCTGATGGGTGCCTCTGGAAAACCATATGCTGGTATGGAATCCAGGCTTTTGAGGAGACATGCCTGTAAATCCAAGCAATGGATCCGATTATGGCCTAGGGTCCTCTCTGGTTCAATCTTCTTCTCTGGGGATATCCATCTATGGAATGAGTGGAGGTAGATGCTCACCTGGTGTCAGACCGCCCTTGTTTGTCCCCGAAGACCTACACTATTGGGATGGCCTCGGGGACTTTGGAGAGTTCTCCTAATTTGTACGATTTTGGACAATGGAATGGGCAGAATTCCCATGGATAGGGTAGGGACAGTCCTAATGTGTGGCTCCAGGGGCCCCAGCCTGGATGGTGTGTGGCCCAGGACTTTGAGGACAGAAGTCTGAAAACACAAACTCAGCTCAGGTTTGGGGATGTAGGTTTGGCAGGCCCAATCTACAAACCATGAGAACTCTTCAGGATATGAAGAAAGAGCGAGTCTGAGGCACTTGCTCAGGCTTTTGTCTCTGGATTTTGTATCAACGATGGCCGTGGAATGTGGGGAGGTCTCATGGGAAATGTACGAATCATCCTCTCTGTGGATTTGGCCCGGTCCCAATTGCTTTTCGTCAATCTGTGGGATGGGAGGTCTCCTTTCAGGTTTATTACATCATGTGCCCGAACAAAAGATGAATTCCAAAGCAGAGCCCTAGGGAAGAGTGAAGGGACAACGCAAAATATGGTTAAAAATTGGGGCCTAGGGGCAGGCAGGCCAAATATGCTGTCTCTTCATCCAGCCACTGAGAGGCCTTACTTGAGGACTGGGCTCAGGCTGAGGTTCACATTGTGTGTTTGTGACCAATGTGGACCGCGAGCATGGGCGGGGCCTCATGGGCCACACTGGTTTCAACTACACTGGAATTTGAACAACATGCCAATGATAAGGACTCTTGCCATGGGGAAGGTGTTCTGATTTTTGCATCACTTTCAACCCTGGGCAGTGGTTGGAGATAAGGACTAGGTTCTGAAGCCTGAAAAACTGCAGTTGGGAAGAGATGATGACCTAAGGCCATGGCGGGTCTGATATGCTCAGTGTGAGGTCAGCTGCCTGGGTGTTGGTCAAAAGGTTCTGGCTCAGGTTGTGTCAGACAGTGCATTAGTGCCCTGGTTAGACTACATGATTTGGGTACAGTCGAGTGCCGTGTAGGTTTATCCTCATTTGAGGTGCCTGGGCAGCTCATTAGGCAAGATATTTTTTCTAAAGGGCCAGCAGAGTGCTGCATTGTGGGTCTGGACTTGCCAAACTTGAGGGCTTCTGGGCCAGGAGTGTGAGGACATAAGTCTAAGAAAACAAGATAGACTTGCTCTTCAGGTCGAGAGCACGGCAGTTACCCCCTGCAGATCTGAAACAATACCTCAAGCATCTGAAGTCACGGCGAGGATCAGACGTTGGCTCAGGTTGGAGTTTCTGTGCATGACTTCCCCTTCATGAACGGAGCGGAAGCTCAAGGCCATGGAGGTTTTCCCACGTTGGGAGTTGTGGGATGCCCTCTTCAAGGATTCCTTCTGCGGGACAATTGAGTCCTATTGGGCAGGTTCAGGACATCCCATATGGAATGACTCCAGAGCACCATTGGAGAATGGATGCCAGGGAAGCCCGCCGCGCATTCCAATAACCTCCTAGAAACAAGACAGTTGATATTGGATGGCTCTGAAGGAGCATCCGGGGTGGCTGTGTTGAAATGGACTTTCCTGAGGATGGGGTTTAATATGTGTTTGTGTCCATGAGGGCCTTGGAATGGGGAGTTGGCACCGGGATCCTGAAGTATTCTCCTAATCTTTTGACATAGCTCCCATGCACAAGTTTCCTTGTGCAGACGAGATTTGTTCTGATGGGTGCCTCTGCAAAACAATATGCTGGTATGGGAATCTAGGCTTTTGAGGAGACATGCCTGTAAATCCAAGCAATGGATCCGATTATGGCCTAGGGTCCTCTCTGGTTCAATCTTCTTCTCTGGGGATATCCATCTATGGAATCAGTGAAGGTAGATGCTCACCTGGTGTCAGACCGCCCTTGTTTGTCCCCGAAGACCTACACTATTGGGATGGCCTCGGGGACTTTGGAGAGTTCTCCTAATTTATACGATTTTGGACAATGGAATGGGCAGAATTCCCATGGATTGGGTAGGCACAGTCCTAATGTGTGGCTCCAGGGGCCCCAGCCTTGCAGGTGTGTGGCCCAGGGATTTGAGCGACAGAAGTCTGAAAACACAAACTCAGCTCAGGTTTGGGGACGTAGGTATGGCAGGCCCAATCTACAAACCATGAGAAGAACACTTCAGGATATGAAGAAAGAGCGAGTCGGAGGCACTTGCTCAGGCTTTTGTCTCTGGATTTTTTTATCAACGATGGCCGTGGAATGTGGGGAGGCCTCATGGGAAATGGACGAATCTTTCTCTCTTTGGATTTGGCCCGGTCCCAAATGTTTTTCGTCAATCTGTGGGATGGGAGGTCTCCTTTCAGGTTTATTACATCATGTGTCCGAACAAAAGATGAATTCCAAAGCAGAGCCCTAGGGAAGAGTGAAGGGACAACGCAAAATATGGTTAAAAATTGGGGCCTAGGGGAAGGAAGGCCAAATATGCTATCTCTTCATCCAGCCACTGAGAGGCCTTACTTGAGGACTGGGCTCAGGCTGAGGTTCACATTGTGTGTTTGTGACCAATGTGGACCGCGAGCATGGCCGGGGCCTCATGGGCCACACTGGTTTCAACTACACTGGACTTTGGACAACATGCCAATGATAAGGACTCTTGCCATGGGGAAGATGTTCTGATTTTTGCATCACTTTCAACCCTGGGCAGTGGTTGGGGATAAGGACTAGGTTCTGAAGTCAGAAAAACCGCAGTTGGGAAGAGATGAGGACCTAAGGCCATGGCGGGTCTGATATGCTCAGTGTGCGGTCAGCTTCCTGGGTGTTGGTCAGGAGGTTCTGGCTCAGTTTGTGTCAGACAGTGCATTAGTGCCCAGGTTAGACTACATGATTTGGGTACAGTCGAGTGCCGTGTAGGTTTGTCCTCATTTGAGGTACCTGAGCAGCTCATTAGGCAAGATATTTTTTCTAAAGGGCCGGCAGAGTGCTGCATTGTGGGTCCGGACTTGCCAAACTTGAGGGCTTCTGGACCAGGAGTGTGAGGACATAAGTCTAAGAAAACAAGATAGACTTTATCTTCAGGTCGAGGGCACGGCCGGTAACCCCTGCAGATCTGAAACAATACCTCAAGCATCTGAAGTCACGGCGAGGATCAGACGTTGGCTCAGGTTGGTGTTTCTGTGCATGACTTCCCCTTCATGAACGGAGCGGAATCTCAAGGCCATGGAGGTTTTCCCACGTTGGGAGTTGTGGGCTGCCCTCTTCAAGGATTCCTTCTGCGGGACAATTGAGTCCTATTGGGCAGGTTCAGGACATCCCATATGGAATGACTCCAGAGCACCATTGGAGAATGGATGCCAGGGAAGCCCGCCGCGCATTCCAATAACCTCCTAGAAACAAGACAGTTGATATTGGATGGCTCTGAAGGAGCAACCGGGGTGGCTGTGTTGAAATGGACTTTCATGAGGATGGGGTTTAATGTGTGTTTGTGTCCATGAGGGCCTTGGAATGGGGAGTTGGCACCGGGATCCTGAAGTATTCTCCTAATCTTTTGACATAGCTCCCTTGCACAAGTTTCCTTGTGCAGACGAGATTTGTTCTGATGGGTGCCTCTGCAAAACCATATGCTGGTATGGGAATCTAGGCTTTTGAGGAGACATGCCTGTAAATCCAAGCAATGGATCCGATTATGGCCTAGGGTCCTCTCTGGTTCAATCTTCTTCTCTGGGGATATCCATCTATGGAATCAGTGAAGGTAGATGCTCACCTGGTGTCAGACCGCCCTTGTTTGTCCCCGAAGACCTACACTATTGGGATGGCCTCGGTGACTTTGGAGAGTTCTCCTAATTTATACGATTTTGGACAATGGAATGGGCAGAATTCCCATGAATTGGGTAGGCACAGTCCTAATGTGTGGCTCCAGGGGCCCCAGCCTTGCGGGTGTGTGGCCCAGGGATTTGAGCGAAAGAAGTCTGAAAACACAAACTCAGCTCAGGTTTGGGGACGTAGGTATGGCAGGCCCAATCTACAAACCATGAGAAGAACACTTCAGGATATGAAGAAAGAGCGAGTCGGAGGCACTTGCTCAGGCTTTTGTCTCTGGATTTTTTTATCAACGATGGCCGTGGAATGTGGGGAGGCCTCATGGGAAATGGACGAATCTTTCTCTCTTTGGATTTGGCCCGGTCCCAAATGTTTTTCGTCAATCTGTGGGATGGGAGGTCTCCTTTCAGGTTTATTACCTCAGGTGTCCGAACAAAAGATGAATTCCAAAGCAGAGCCCTTGGGTAGAGTGAAGGGACAACGCAAAATATGGTTAAAAATTGGGGCCTAGGGGCATGGAAGGTCCAATATGCTATCTCTTCATCCAGCCACTGAGAAGCCTTACTTGATGACAGGGCTCAGGCTGAGGGTCACAAGGTGTGTTTGTAACCAATGTGGCCCACGAGCATGTGCGGGGCCACATGGGCCACACTGGTTTCAACTGCACTGGACTTCGGACAACATGCCAATCACAAGGTCTATTGCCATGGGGAAGGTGTTCTGATTTCTGCATCATTTTCAAACCTGGGCAGTGGTTGGAGATAAGGTCTAGGTTCTGATGCCTGAAAAACCGCAGTTGGGAAGAGATGACGACATAAGTCCATGGCGGGTGTGATATGCTCAGTGTCCGGTCAGCTGTCTGGGTTTGGTCAAGAGGTTCTGGCTCAGGTTGTGTCAGACAGTGCATTAGTGCCCAGGTTAGACTATATGATTTGGGTACAGTCGAGTGCCGTGTAGGTTTATCCTCATTGAGGTGCCTGGGCAGCTCAATAGGCAAGATATTTTTTCTAGAGGGCAGGCAGAGTCTTGCGTTGTGGGTCGGGAATTGCCAAACTTGAGGGCTTCTGGGCCAGGAGTGTGAGATCAGAAGTCATAGAAAACAAGCTAGACTTGGGCTTCAGGTCGAGGGCACGACAGGTAACCTCTGCAGATCTAAACCAATATCTCAAGCATCTGAAGTCACGGCGAGGATCAGACGTTGGCTCAGGTTGGAGTTTCTGTGCATGACTGCCCCTTCATGAACGGAGCGGAATCTCAAGGCCATGGAGGTTTTACCACGTTGGGAGTTGTGGGATGCCCCCTTCAAGGATTCCTTCTGCGGGACAATTGAGACCTTATGGGCAGCTCCAGGACATCCCATATGGAATGGCTCCAGAGCACCATTGGTGGATGGATGCCAGGGAAGCCCGCCTCGCATTCCAATTGTCTCCTTTCAACAAGACAGTTGAGATCGGATGGCTCTGCGTGTGAAACCGGGGTGGCTGAGTTGAAATGGACATTCCTGAGGATGGGGCCTAATATGTGTAAGGGTCCATGAGGGCCTTGGAAGGGGGCGGTGGCACCGGGACCCTTATGTATTCTCCTAAGCTTTTGACATAGCTCCCATGCACAAGTTTCCTTGTGGAGACGACATTTGTTCTGATGGGTGCCTCTGGTAACCCATATGCTGGTATTGGAATCCAGGCATTTGAGGAGACATGCCTGTAAATCCAAGCAATGGATCCGATTATGGCCTAGCGTCCTCTCTGGTTCAATCTACTTCTCTGGGGATATCCATCTATGGAATCAGTGAAGGTAGATGCCTGGCGGGTGAGTGGCCCAGTGCTTTGAGCGAAAGAAGTCTGAAAACACAAACTCAGCTTAGGTTTGGGGACGTAGGTATGGCAGACCCAATCTACAAACCATGAGAAGAACATTTCAGGATATGAAGAAAGAGCGAGTCGGAGGCACTTGCTCAGGCTTTTGTCTCTGGATTTTTTTATCAACGATGGCCGTGGAATGTGGGGAGGCCTCATGGGCCATGGACGAATCTTCCTTTCTGTGGATTTATGCCGATCCCAATTGTTTTTTGTCAATCTGTGGGATGGGAGGTCTCCTTTCAGGTTTATTGCCTCAGGTGTCCAAACAAAAGGCAAAATCGAAAGCAGAGCCCTAGGGAAGAGTGAAGGGATAACGCTAAATATTGTTAAAAATTTGGGCCTAGGAGTATGGCAGGCCCAATATGCTGTCTCTTCATCCAGCCACTGAGAGGCCTTACTTGAGGAATGGGCTCAGGCTTAGGGTCACATTGTGTGTTTGTGATCAATGTAGCCCGCGAGCATGGGCGGAGCCACATGGGCGACACTGCATTCAACTACACTGGACTTTGGACAACATGCCAATTACAAGGTCTCTTGCCATGGGGAAGGTATTCTGATTTCTGCATCATTTTCAACCCTGGGAAGTGGTTGGAGATAAGGTCTAAGTTCTGAAGCCTGAAAAACCGCATTTGGGAAGAGATGAAGACCTAAGGCCATGGCGGGTCTGATATGCTCAGTGTGCGGTCAGCTGACTGGGTGTTGGTCAGGAGGTCCTGGCTCAGGTTGTGTCAGACAGTGCATTAGTGCCCAGGTTAGACTACATGATTTGGGTACATTCGAGTGCCTTGTAGGTTTATCCTCATTTGAGGTGCCTGGGCAGCTCATTAGGCAAGATATTTTTTCTAGAGTGCCGGCAGTGTGCTGCATTGCGAGTTCGGACTTGCCAATCTTGAGGGCAGGGCTTCTGGGACAGGAGTGTGAGGACAGAAGTCTGAGAACACAAGCTAGACTTGGGTTTCAGGCCGAGGGCACGGCAGGTACCCCCTGCAGTTCTGAACCAATATCTCAAGCATCTGAACTCACGGCGAGGATCAGAAGTTGGCTCAGTTTGGAGTTTCTGTGCATGACTGCCCCTTCATGAACGGAGCGGAATCTCAAGGCCATGGAGGTTTTCCCACGTTGGGAGTTGTGGGATGCCCCCTTCAAGGATTCCTTCTGCGGGACAATTGAGATCTAATGGGCAGCTCCAAGACATCCCATATGGAATGACTCCAGAGCACCATTGAAGGATGGATGCCAGTGAAGCCCGCCTCACATTCCAATAGTATCCTAGCAATAAGAGAGTTGAGATCGGATGGCTCTGCGGGAGCAACCGAGGTGGCTGAGTTGAAATGGCCTTTTCTTAGGATGGGGCCTAATGTGTATTTGTGTCCTTGAGGGCCTTTGAATGGGGCGGTGGCACCGGGACCCTGAAGTATACTCCTAAGCTTTTGACATAGCTCCCATGCACAAGTTTCCTTGTGGAGACGAGGTTTGTTCTGATGGGTGCCTCAGAAAACCCATATGATGGTATTGGAATCCAGGCTTTTGAGGAGACATAACTGTAAACCAAAGCAATTGATCCGATTATGGCCTAGGGTCCTGTCTGGTTCAATCTTCTTCTTTGGGGATTACCATCTATGGAATGAGTTCAGGTAGATGCTCACCTGGTGTGAGACCGCCCTTGTTTGTCCCCGGAGACCTAAACTATTGTGATGGCCTCGGGGACTTTGGACAGTTCTCATAATTTGTACGATTTTGGGCAATGGAATGGGCAGAATTCCCATGGATTGGGTAGGCACAATCCTACTGTGTGGCTCCTGGGCCTCCAGCCTGGATGGTGTGTGGCCCAGGACTTTGAGGACAGAAGTCTGAAAACACAAACTCAGCTTAGGTTTGGGGACGTAGGTATGGCAGGCCCAATCTACAAACCATGAGAAGAACTCTTCAGGATATGAAGATAGAGCGAGTCTGAGGCGCTTGCTCAGGCATTTATCTCTGGAATTTGTATCAACGATGGCCGTACATGTGCGGACCCCTCAGGGGCCATGGACGAATCTTCCTCTCTGAGAATTTGGCCCGGTCCCAATTGTTTTTCGTCAATCTGTGGGATGGGAGGTCTTCTTTCAGGTTTATTTCCTCAGGTGTCCGAACAAAAGAGGAATTCCAAAGCAGAGCCCTGGGGAAGAGTGAAGGGACAACCCAAACTATGGTTTAAAATTGGGGCCTAGGAGTATGGCAGGCCCAATATGCTGTCTCTTCATCCAGCCAATGATAGGCCTTACTGGAGGACTGGGCTCAGGCTGAGGGTCACAATTTGTGTTTGTGACCAATGTGGCCTGTGAGCATGGGTGGGGCCATATGGACCACACTGGTTTCAACTACACTGGACTTTGGATAACATGCCAATCACAATGTCTCTTGCCATGGGGAAGGTGTTCTGATGTCTGCATCATTTTCAACCCTGGGCAGTTGTTGGAGATAAGGTCTAGGTTCTGAAGCTTGAAAAACCGCTGTTGGGAAGAGATGACGACCTAAAGCCATGGCTGGTCTGATATGCTCAGTGTGCGGTAAGCTGCCTGGGTGTTGGTCAGGAGGTTCTGGCTCAGGTTGTGTCAGACAGTGCATTAGTGCCCAGGTTAGACTATATAATTTGGGTACAGTCGAGTGCCGTGTAGGTTTATCCTCATTTGAGGTGCTTGGGCAGCTCATTAGGGAAGATATTTTTTCTAGAGGGCAGGCAGAGTGCTGCATTGTGGGTCCGGAATTGCCAAACTTGAGGGCTTCTGGGTCAGGAGTGTGAGGACAGAAGTCTGAGATCACAAGTTAGACTTGTGCTTCAGGCCGAGGGCACGGAAGGTACCCCTGCAGATCTGAACCAATATCTCAAGCATCTGAAGTCACGGCGAGGATCAGACGTTGGCTCAGGTTGGAGTTTCTGTGCATGACTGCCCCTTCATGAACGGAGCAGAATCTCAAGGCCATAGAGGTTTTACCAAGTTGGGAGTTGTGGGATGCCCCCTTCAAGGATTCCTTCTTTGGGACAATTGAGACCTAATGGGCAGCTCCAGGACATCCCATATGGAATGACTCTAGAGCACCGTTGGAGGATGGATGCCAGGGAAGCCCGCATCGCCTTCCAATTGTCTCCTAGCAACAAGACAATTGAGATCGGATGGCTCTGCGGGAGCAACCAGGGTGGCTGAGTTGAAATGGACTTTCCTGAGATTGGGGCCTAATGTGTGTTTGTGTCCATGAGGGCCTTGGAATGGGCGGTGGCACCGGGACCCTGAAGTATTCTCCTAAGCTTTTGACATAGCTCCCATGCACAAGTTTCCTTGTGGAGACGAGATTTGTTCTGATGGGTGCTTCTGATACCCCTTCTGCTTGTATTGGAATACAGGCTTTTGAGGAGACATGCCTGTAAATCCAATCAATGGATCCGATTATGGCCTAGGGTCCTCTCTGGTTCATCTTTTTATCTGGGGATATCCATCTATGGAATGAGTTGAGGTAGATGCTCACCTGGTGTCAGACCGCCCTTGTTTGTTCCCGAAGACCTACACTATTGGGATGGCCTTGGGGACTTTGGAGAGTTCTCCTAATTTGTACGATTTTGAACAATGGAATGGGCAGAATTCCCATGGATTGGGTAGGCACAATCCTAATGTGTGGCTCCTGGGCCAACAGCCTGTAGGGTGTGTGGCCCAGGACTTTGAGGACAGAAGTCTGAAAACACAAACTCAGCTCAGGTTTGGGGACGTAGATATGGCAGGCCCAATCTACAAACCATGAGAAGAACTCTTCAGGATATGAAGAAAGAGCGAGTCTGAGGCACTTTCTCAGGCTTTTGTCTCTGGATTTTTTATCAACGATGGCAATGGAATGTGGGGAGGCCTCATGGGAAATGGACGAATCTTCCACTTTGTGGATTTATGCCGGTCCCAATTGTTTTTCGTCAATCTGTGGGATGGGAGGTCTCCTTTCAGGTTTATTACCTCAGGTGTCCAAACAAAAGACGAATTCCAAAGCAGAGCCCTGGGAAGAGTGAAATGATAACGCAAAATATGGTTAAAAATTGGGGCCTAGGGGCATAGCAGGCCCAATATGCTGTCTCTTCATCGAGCCACTGAGAGGCCTTACTTGAGGAATGGGATCAGGCTGAGGATCACAATGTGTGCTTGTGACAAATGTGGCCCGCGAGCATGGGGGAGGCCACATGGCCCACACTGTTTTCAGCTACACTGGACTTTGGACAACATGCCAATCACAAGGTCTCTTGCCGTGGGGAAGGTGTTCTGATCTGCATCATTTTCAACCCTGGGCAGTGGTTGGAGATAAGGTCTAGGTTCTGAAGCCTAAAAAACCGCAGTTGGGAAGAGATGAGGACTTAAGACCATGGCGGGTCTGATATGTTCAGTGTGCGGTCAGCTGCCTGGTTGTTGGTCCGGATGTTCTGGCTCAGGTTGTGTCAGTAAGTGCATTAGTGCCCAGGTTAGACTATATGATTTGTGTACAGTCGAGTGCCGCGTAGGTTTAACCTCATTTGATGTGCCTAGGCAGCTCATTAGGCAAGATATTTTTTCTAGAGGGCAGGCAGAGTGCTGCATTGTGGGTCCAGAATTGCCAAACTTGAGGACTTCTGGGCCAGGAGTGTGAGGACAGAAGTCTGAGAACACAAGCTAGACTTGGGCTTCAGGCCGAAGGCACGGCAGGTACCCCCTGCAGATCTGAACCAATATCTCAAGCATCTGAACTCACGGCGAGGATCAGACGTTGGCTCAGGTTGGAGTTTCTGTGCATGACTGCCCCTTCATGAACTGAGCGGAAACTCAAGGCCATGGAGGTTTTACCACGTTGGAGTTTTGGGATGCCCCCTTCAAGGATTCCTTCTGCTGCACAAGAGAGACCTGTTGGGCAGCTCCAGGTCATCCCATATGGAATGACACCAGAGCACCGTTAGAGGATGGATGCCAGGGAAGCGCGCCTCGCATTCCAATTTTCTCCAGGTAAAAATACAGTTAAGATCGGATGGCTCTGCGGGAGCAACCGGGGTGGCTGAGTTGAAATGTACTTTCCTGAGGATGGGGCCTAATGTGTGTTTGTGACCATGAGCGCCTTGGAATGGGGCAGTGGCACCGGGACCCTGAAGTATCTCCTAAGCTTTTGACATAGCTTCCATGCAAAAGTTTCTTTGTGGTGACTAGATTTGTTCTGATGGGTGCCTCAGGAAACCCCTTATGCTGGATTTGCAATCCAGGCTTTTGAGGAGACATGCCTGGAAACCAAAGCAATGGATCTGATTATGGCATAGGATCCTGTCTGGTTCAATCTTATTCTCTGGGGATAACAATCTATGGAATGAGTGCAGGTAGATGCTCACCTTGTGTCAGACTGCACTTGTTTGTCCCCGAAGACCTACACTATTGGGATGGCCTCGGGGACTATGGAGAGTTCTCCTAATTTGTACGATTTTGGACAATGGAATGGGCAGAATTCCCATCAATTGGGTAGGCACAGTCCTAATGTGTGTCTCCAGGGGCCCCAGCCTGGAGGGTGTGTGGCCCAGCGCTTTGAAAACAGAAGTCTGAAAACACAAACTCAGCTTAGGTTTGGGGACGTAGGTATGGCAGGCACATTCTACAAACCATGAGAAGAACTCTTCAGGATATGAAGAAAGAGCGAGTCTGAGGCTTTTTCTCAGGCATTTGTCTCTGGAATTTGTATCAACGATGGCTGTGCAATGTTAGGAGGCCTCATGGGCCATGGACGAATCTTCCTCTCTGTGGATTTGGCCCGGTCCCAATAGATTTTCGTCAATCTGTGGGATGGGAGGTCTCCTTTCAGGTTTATTAACTCAGCTGTCCAAACAAAAGAGGAATTCCAAAGCAGAGCCCTGGGGAAGAGTGAAAAGACAACCCAAACTATGCTTAAAAATTGGGGCCTAGGCGTATGGCAGGCCCAATATGCTGTCTCTTCATGCAGCCAATGATAGGCCTTACTGGAGGACTGGGCTCAGGCTGAGGGTCACAATGTGTGTTTGTGACCAATGTGGCCTGCTAGTATGGGCGGGGCCTCATGGGCCAGACTGGTTTCAACTACACTGGACTTTGGACAACATGCCAATCTCAATGTCTCTTGCCATGGGGAAGGTGTTCTTATTTCTACATCATTGTCAACCCTGGGCAGTGGTTGGATATAAGGTCTAGGTTCTGAAGCCTGAAAAACCGCAGTTGGTAAGAGATGACGACCTAAGGCCATGGCGGGTCTGTTATGCACAGTATGCGGTCAGCTGCCTGGGTGTTGGTCAGGAGGTTCTTGCTCAGGTTGTGTCAGACAGTGCATTAGTGCCCAGGTTAGACAATATAATTTGGGTACAGTCGAGTGCCGTGTAGGTTTATCCTCATTTGAGGTGCCTATGCAGCTCATTAGGCAAGATATTATTTCTAGAGGGCAGTAAGAGTGCTGCATTGTGGGTCCGGAATTGCCAAACTTGAGGGCTTCTTGGCCAGGAGTGTGAGGACAGAAGTCTGAGAACACAAGCTAGACTTGGGCTTCAGGCCGAGGGCACGGCAGGTATCCCCTGCAGATCTGAACCAATATCTCAAGCATCTGAAGTCACGGCGAGGAACAGACGTTGGCTCAGGTTGGAGTTTTGTGCATGACTGCCCCTTCATTAACGGAGCGGAATCTCAAGGATTGCCCCCTTCAAAGATTTCTTCTGCGGCAAAATTGAGACCTGTTGGGCAGCTCCAGGACATCCCATTGTAATGACTCCAGAGCACCATGGAGGATGGATGCCAGGGAAGCCCGCCTCGCATTCCAATTGTCTCCTAGCAACAAGACAGTTGAGATCGGATGGCCCTCCGGGAGCAACCAGGTTGGCTGAGTTGAAATGGACTTTCCTGAGGATGGGGCCTAATGTGTGTTTGTGTCCATGAGGGCCTTGGAATGGGGCAGTGGCAGCGGGACCCTGAAGTATTCTCCTAAGATTTGGACATAGCTCCCATTCACAAGTTTCCTTGTGGAGACGATATTTGTTCTGATGGGTGCCTCAGGAAACCCCTTAAGGTGGTGATGGAATCCAGGCTTTTGAGGAGACATACCTGTAAACCAAAGCAATGGATCCGATTATGGCCTAGGGTCCTGTCTGGTTCAATCTTCTTCTTTGGGGATATCCATCTAAGGAATGAGTGAGGTAGATGCTCACCTTGTGTCAGACCGCCCTTGTTTGACCCCGGAGACCTACACTATTGGGATGGCCTCGGGGACTTTGGAGATTTCTCCTAATTTGTACGATTTTGGACAATGGAATGGGCAGAATTCCCATGGATTGTTTAGGCACACTCCTAATGTGTGGCTCCAGGGGCCCCAGCCTGGAGGGTGTGTGGCCCAGGACTTTGAGGACAGATGTCTGAAAACACAAACTCAGCTTAGGATTGGGGACGTAGGTGTGGCATGCCCAATCTACAAACCATGAGAAGAACTCTTCAGGATAGAAAGAAAGAGCGAGTGGAGGCACTTGCTCAGGCTTTTATCTCTGGTTTTGTATCAATGATGGCCGTGGAATGTGCGGGAGGCCTCATGGGCCATGGAGGAATCTTCCTCTCTGTGGATTTGGCAGGGTCCCAATTGTTTTTCATCAATCTGTGGGATGGGAGGTCTCCTTTCAGGTTTATTACCTAGGTGTCCAAACAAAAGACGAATTCCAAAGCAGAGCCCTAGGGAAGAGTGAAGGGATAACGCAAAATATGGTTAAAAATTGGGGCCTAGGGGCATGTCTGGCCCAATATGCTGTCTCTTCATCCATCCACTGATAGGCCTTACTTGAGGAATGGGCTCAGGCTGACGATCACAATGTGTGTTTGTGGCCAATGTGGCCCGCGAGCATGGGTCGGGCCACATGGGCCACACTGGTTTCAACTACACTGGACTTTGGACAACATGCCAATCACAAGGTATCTTGCCATGGGGAAGGTGTTCTGATTTATGCATCATTTTCAGCCCTGGGCAGTGGATGCAGATTAGGTCTAGGTTCTAAAGCCTGAAAAACCGCAGTTGGGAAGAGATGACGACTTAAGACCATGGCGGGTCTGATATGCTCAGTGTGCGGTCAGCTGCCTGGGTGTTGGTCAGGATGTTCTGGCTCAGGTTGTGTCAGACAGTGCATTAGTGCCCAGGTTAGACTATATGATTTGTGTACAGTCGAGTGCCACGTAGGGTTAACCTCATTTGAGATGCCTGGGCAGCTCATTAGGCAAGATATTTTTTCTAGAGGGCAGGCAGAGTGCTGTATTGTGGGTCGGGAATTGCCAAACTTGAGGGCTTCTGGGCCAGGAGTGTGAGGACAGAAGTCTTAGAACACAAGCTAGACTTGGGCTTCAGGCCGAGGGCACGGCAGGTATCCCCTGCAGATCTGAACCAATATCTCAAGCATCTGAAGCCACGGCGAGGATCAGACGTTGGTTCAGGTTGGAGATTCTGTGCATGACTGCCCCTTCATGAACGGAGCGGAGTCTCAAAGCCATGGAGTTTTTCCCACGTTGGGAGTTGTGGGATGCCCCCTTCAAGGATTCCTTATGCTGGACAATTGAGACCTGTTGGGAGGCCCAGGTAATCCCATATGGAATGACACCAGAGCACCGTTATAGGATGGATGCCAGGGTAGCCCGCCGCGCATTCCAATTTTCTCCTAGTTACAGTACAGTTGAGATCGGATGGCTCTGCGGGAGCAACCGGGGTGGCTGAGTTGAAATGGACTTTCTTGAGGATGGGGCCTAATGTGTGTTTGTGTCCATGAGGGCCTTGGAATGGGGCGGTGGCAGCGGGACCCTGAAGTATTCTCCTAAGCTTTTGACATAGCCTCCATGCACAAGTTTCCTTGTGGAGACGAGATTTGTTCTGATGGGTGCCTCACAAAACCCCTTATGCTGGATTTGCAATCCAGGCTTTTGAGGAGACACGCCTGTAAACCAAAGCAATGGATCCGATTATGGCCTAGGATCCTGTCTGGTTCAATCTTCTTCTCTGGGGAAATCCATCTATGGAATGAGTGCAGGTAGATGCTCACCTGGTGACAGACCGCCCTTGTTTGTCACCGGAGACCTACACTTGGGATGGCCTCGGGAACTATGGAGAGTTCTCCTAATTTGTACGATTTTGGACAATGGAATGGGCAGAATTCCCATGGATTGGGTAGGCACAGTCCTAATGTGTGGCTCCAGGGGCCCCAGCCTGGATGGTGTGTGGCCCAGGACTTTGAGGACAGAAGTCTGAAAACACAAACTCAGCTCAGGTTTGGGGATGCAGGTTTGGCAGGCCCAATCTACAAACCATGAGAAAAACTCTTCAGGATATGATGAAAGAGCGAGTCTGAGGCACTTGCTCAGGCTTTTGTCTCTGGATTTTGTATCAACGATGGCCGTGGAATGTGGGGAGGTCTCATGGGAAATGTACGAATCTTCCTCTTTGTGGATATGGCCCAGTCCCAATTGCTATTCGTCATTCTCTGGAATGGGAGGTCTCCTTTCAGGTTTATTACATCATGTGTCCGAACAAAAGATGAATTCCAAAGCAGAGCCCTAGGGAAGAGTGAAGGGACAACGCAAAATATGGTTAAAAATTGGGGACTAGGGGCAGGCAGGCCAAATATGCTGTCTCTTCATCCAGACACTGAGAGGCCTTACTTGAGGACTGGGCTCAGGCTGAGGGTCACATTGTGTGTTTGTGACCAATGTGGCCCGCGAGCATGGGCGGGGCCACATGGGCCACACTGGTTTCAACTGCACTGGATATTGGACAACATGCCAATCATAAGGACTCTTGCCATGGGGGAGGTGTTCTGATTTCTGCATCACTTTCAACCCTCGGCAGTGGTAGGAGATAAGGACCTGGTTCTGAAGCATGAAAAACCGCAGTTGGGAAGAGATGACGACCTAAGGCCATGGCGGGTCTGATATACTCAGTGTGCGGTCAGCTGCCTGGGTGTTGGTCAGGAGGTTCTGGCTCAGGTTGTGTCAGACAGTGCATTAGTGCCCAGGTTAGACTATATGCTTTGGGTACAGTCGAGTGCCGTGTAGGTTTATCCTCATTTGATGTGCCTGGGCAGCTCATTATGCAAGATATTTTTTCTAGAGGGCAGGCAGAGTGTTGCATTGTGGGTCCATAATTGCCAAACTTGAGCGCTTCTGGGCCAGGAGTGTGAGGACAGAAGTCTGAGAACACATGCTAGACTTGGGCTTCAGGCTATGGCACAGCAGGTACCCTCTGCAGAACTGAACCAATTTCTCAAGCATCTGAAGTCAAGTCGAGGATCAGACGTTGGCTCAGGTTGGAGTTTCTGTGCATGACTGCCCCTTCATGAACGGAGCGGAATCTCAAGGCCATGGAAGTTTTCCCACGTTGGGAGTTGTGGGATGACCCTTTTAAGGATTCCTTGTGCGGGACAATAGAGACCTTTTTGGCAGCTCCAGGACATCCCATATTGAATGTCTCCAGAGCACCGTTGGAGGATGGATGCCAGGGAAGCCCGCCTCGCATTCCAATTGTCTCCTATCAACAAGAAGTTGAGATCGGATGGCTCTGGGGGAGCAACCGGGGTGGCTGAGTTGAAATGGACTTTCCTGAGGATGGGGCCTAATGTGTGTTTGTGTCCATAAGGGCCTTGGAATTGGGGGTGGCACCGGGACCCTGAAGTATTCTCCTAAGCTTTTGACATAGCTTCCATGCACAATTTTCATTGTGGAGACGAGATGAGTTCTGATGGGTGCCTCAGGAAACCCCTTATGCTGGTATAGGAATCCAGGCTTTTGATGAGACATGCCTGTAAATCCAAGCAATGGATCCGATTATGGCCTAGGGTCCTCTCTGGTTCAATCTTCTTCTCTGGGGATATTCATCTATGGATTGAGTGGAGGTAGATGCTCACCTGGTGTCACTGCCCTTGTTTGTCCCGAAAGACCTACTCTATTGGGATGGCCTCGGGGACTTTGGAGAGTTCTCCTAATTTGTACGATTTTGGACAATGGAATGGGCAGAATTCCCATGGATTGGGTAGGCACAGTCCTAATGTGTGGCTCGGGGCCCCAGCCTTGAGGGTGTGTGGCCCAGGTCTTTGAGCGACAGAAGTCTGAAAACACAAACTGAGCTCAGATTTGGAGACGTAGGTATGGCAGGCCCAATCTACAAACCATGAGAAGAACACTTCAGGATATGAAGAAAGAGCGAGTCTGAGGCACTTGCTCAGGCTATTGTCTCTGGATGTTTTATCAACGATGGCCGTGGAATGTGGGGAGGTCTCATGGGAAATGGACGAATCTTTCTCTCTTTGGATTTGGCCCGGTCCCAATTGTTTTTCGTCAATCTGTGGGATGGGAGGTCTCCTTTCAGGTTTATTACCTCAGGTGTCCGAACAAAAGAGGAATTCCAAAGCAGAGCCCTTGGGAAGAGTGAAGGGACAACGCAAAATATGGTTAAAAATTGGGGCCTAGGCGCATGGCAGGACCAATATGCTATCTCTTCATCCAGCCACTGAGAAGCCTTACTTGAGGACTGGGCTCAGATGAGGGTCTAAATGTGTGTTTGTGACCAATGTGGCCCGCGAGCATGGGCGGGGCCACATGGGCCACACTGGTTTCAACTGCACTGGACTTCGGACAACATGCCTATCACAAGGTCTATTGCCATGGGGAAGGTGTTCTGATTTCTGCATCATTTTCAACCCTGGACAGTGGTTGGAGATAGGGTCTAGGTTCTTGAGCCTGAAAACCGCAGTTGGTAAGAGATGACGACCTAAGGCCATGGCGGGTCTGATATGTTCAGTGTGCGGACAGCTGCCTGGGTGTTGGTCAGGAGGTTCTGGCTCAGGTTGTGTCAGACAGTGCATTAGTGCCCAGGTTAGACTATATGATTTGGGTACAGTCGAGTGCCGTGTAGGTTTATCCACATTTGAGGTGCCTGTGCAGCTCATTAGGCACGATATTTTTTCTAGAGGGCCGACAGTGTGTTGCATTGTGGGTCCGGTATTGCCAAACTTGAGGGCTTCTGGGCCAGGTGTGTGAGGACAGAAGGCTGAGAACACAAGCTAGACTTGGGCTTCAGGCCGAGGGCACGGCAGGTACCCCCTGCAGATCTGAACCAATATCTCAAGCATCTGAACTCATGGCGAGTACCAGACGTTGGCTCAGGTTGGAGTTTCTGTGCATGACCGCCCCTTCATGAACGGAGCGGAATCTCAAGGCCATGGAGGTTTTATCACGTTGGGAGTTGTGGGATGCCCCCTTCAAGGATTCCTTCTGCGGGACAATTGAGACCTGATGGGCAGCTCCAGGACATCCCATATGGAATGACTCCAGAGCACCATTGGAGGATGGATGCCAGGAAAGCCAGCCTCGCATTCCAATTGTCTCCTATCAACAAGACAGTTGAGATCGGATGGCTCTGCGGGAGCAACCGGGGTGTCTGAGTTGAAATGGACTTTCCTGAGAATGGGGCCTAATATGTGTTAGGGTCCATGAGGGCCTTGGAATGGGGCGGTGGCTTCCGGACCCTGAAGTATTCTCCTAAGCTTTTGACATAGCTCCCATGCACAAGTTTCCTTGTGGAGACGACATTTGTTCTGATGGGTGCCTCTGGTAACCCATATGCTGGTATTGGAATCCAGGCTTTTGAGGAGACATGCCTGTAAATGCAAGCAATGGATCCGATTATGGCCTAGCGTCCTCTCTGGTTCAATCTTCTTCTCTGGGGATATCCATCTATGGAATGAGTGGAGGTAGATTCTCACCTGGTGTCAGACCGCCCTTGTTTGTCCCCGGAGACCTACACTATTGGGATGGCCTTGGGGACTTTGGAGAGATCTCCTAAATTGTATGATTTTGGACAATGGAATGGGCAGAATTTCCATGGATTGGGTAGGCACAGTCCTAATGTGTGGCTCCAGGGGCCCCAGCCTGGCGGGTGTTTGGCCCAGTGCTTTGAGCGACAGAAGTCTGAAAACACAAACTCAGCTTAGGTTTGGGGACGTAGGTATGGCAGGCCCAATTTACAAACCATGAGAAGAACACTTCAGGATATGAAGAAAGAGCGAGTCTGAGGCACTTGTTCAGGCTTTTGTCTCTGGATTTTTTTATCAACGATGGCCGTGGAATGTGGGGAGGCCTCCTGGGAAATGGAAGAATCTTCCTCTCTGTGGATTTAGGCCGGTCCCAATTGTTTTTCGTCAATCTGTGGGATGGGAGGTCTCCTTTCAGGTTTATTACCTCATGTGTCCAAACAAAAGGCAAAATCGAAAGCAGAGCCCTAGGGAAGAGTGAATGGATGACGCAAAATATGGTTAAAAATTGGGGCCTAGGGGCATGGTAGGCCCAATATGCTGTCTCTTCTTCCAGCAACTGAGAGGCCTTACTTGAGGAATGGGCTCAGGCTGAGGGTCACAATGTGTGTTTGTGACCAATGTGGCCCGCGAACATGGGCGGGTCCACATGGGCCACACTGGTTTCACCTACACTGGACTTTGGACAACATGCCAATCACAAGGTCGCTTGCCATGGGGAAGGTGTTCTGATTTCTGCATCATTTTCAAACCTGGGCAGTGGTTGGAGATAAGGTCTAGGTTCTGAATCCTGAAAAACCGCATTTGGGAAGAGATGAAGACGTAAGACCATGGCGGGTCTGATATGCTCACTGTGCGGTCAGCTGCCTGAAAGTTGGTCAGGAGGTTCTGGCTCAGGTTGTGTCAAACAGTGCATTAGTGCCCAGATTAGACTATATGATTTGGGTACAGTCAGGTGCCGTATAGGTTTATCCTCATTTGAGGTGCCTGTGCAGCACATTAGCAAGATATTTTTTCTAGAGGGCCGGCAGTGTGCTGCATTGTGGGTCCGGAATTGCCAAACTTGAGGGCTTCTGGGCCAGGAGTGTGAGGACAGAAGTCTGAGAACACAAGCTAGATTTGGGCTTCAGGCCGAGGGCACAGCAGGTAACCCCTGCAGATCTGAACCAATATCTCAAGCATCTGTGGTCACGGCGAGGATCAGATGTTGGCTCAGGTTGGAGTTTTGTGCATGACTGCCCCTTCATGAACGGAGTGGAATCTCAAGGATTGCCCCCTTCAATGATTCCCTCTGCGGGACAATTGAGACCTGTTGGGCAGCTCCAGGACATCCCATATGGAATGACTCCAGAGCACCATGGAGGATGGATGCCAGGGAGGCCTGCCTCGCATTCCAATTGTCTCCTATCAACAAGACAGTTGAGATCAGATGGCTCTGCGGGAGCAACCGGGGTGGCTGAGTTGAAATGGACTTTCCGGAGGATGGGGCCTAATGTGTGTTTGTGTCCATGAGGGCCTTGGAATGGGGCGGGGGCAGCGGGACCCTGAAGTATTCTCCTAAGATTTTGACATAGCTCCCATGCACAAGTTTCCTTGGGGAGACGATATTTGTTCACATGGGTGCCTCAGGAAACCCCTTATGCTGGTATTGGAATCCAGGCTTTTGAGGAGACATACCTGTAAACCAAAGCAATGGATCCAATTATGGCCTAGGGTCCTGTCAGGTTCAAACGCCTTCTTTGGGGATATCTATCTACGGAATGAGTGGAGGTAGATTCTCACCTTGTGTCAGACCGCCCTTGTTTGACCCCGGAGACCTACACTATTGGGATGGCCTCGGGGACTTTGGAGATTTCTCCTATTTGTACGATTTTGGACAATGGAATGGGCAGAATTCCAATGGATTGTTTAGGCACAGTCCTAAAGTGTGGCTCCAGGGTCCCTAGCCTGGAGGCGTGTGGCCCAGGGTTTTGAGGACAGTGGTCTGAAAACACAAACTCAGCTTAGGTTTTGGGACGTAGATGTGGCATGTCCAATCTAAAAACCATGAGAAGAACTCTTCAGGATAGAAAGAAAGAGCGAGTCTGAGGCACTTGCTCAGGCTATTGTCTCTGGATTTTGTATCAACGATGGCCGTGGAATGTGGGGAGGCCTCATGGGCCATGGACGCATCTTCCTCTCTGTGGATTTGGACCGGTCCCAATTGTTTTTCGTCAATCTGTGGGATGGGAGGTCTCCTTTCAGGTTTATTACCTAGGTGTCCAAACAAAAGATGAATTCCAAAGCAGAGCCCTAGGGAAGAGTGAAGGGATAACGCAAAATATGGTTAAAAATTGGGGCCTAGCGGCATGGCCGGCCCAATATGCTGTCTCTTCATCCAGTCACTGAGAGGCCTTACTTGAGGACTGGGCTCAGGCTGAGGGTCACAATGTGTGTTTGTGACCAATGTGGCCCGCGAGCATGGGCGGGGCCACATGGGCCACACTATTTCAACTACACTGGACTTTGGAAAACATGCCAATCACAAGGTATCTTGCCATAGGGAAGGTCTTCTGATTTCTGCATCATTTTCAACCCTGGGCAGTGGTTGGAGATAATGTCTAGGTTCTGAAGCCTGAAAAACCTCAGTTGGGTAAAGAAGACGACATAAGGCCATGGCGGGTCTGATACGCTCAGTGTGTGGTCAGCTGCTTGGGTGTTGGTCAGGAGGTTCTGGCTCAGGTTGTGTCAGACAGTGCATTAGTGCCCAGGTTAGACTATATAATTTGGGAACAGTCGAGTGCCGTGTAGGTTTATCCTCATTTGAGTTGCCTGTGCAGCTCATTAGGCAAGATATTTTTTCTAGAGGGCAGGCAGAGTGCTGCATTGTGGGTCCGGAATTGCCAAACCTGAGGGCTTTTGGGCCAGGAGTGTGAGGACAGAAGTCTGAGAACAGAAGCTAGATTTGGGCTTCAGGCCGAGGGCACGGCAGGTACCCCTGCAGATCTGAACCAATATCTCAAGCATCTGAAGTCACGGCGAGGATCAGACGTTGGCTCAGGTTGGAGTTTCTGTGCATGACTGCCCCTTCATGAATGGAGCGGAATCTCTTGGCCAAGGAGTTTTTCCCACGTTGGGAGTTGTGGGATGCCCCCTTCAAGGATTCCTTCTGCGGGAAAATTGAGAACTGTTGGGCAGCTCCAGGACATCCCATATGGAATGACTCCAGAGCACCGTTGGAGGATGGATGCCAGGGAAGCCCGCCTCGCATTCCAATTGTCTCCTAGCAACAAGACAGTTGAGATCGGATGGCTCTGCGGGAGCAACCGGGGTGGCTGAGTTGAAATGGACTTTCCTGGGGATGGGGAGTAATGAGTGTTTGTGTCCATGAGGGCCTTGGAATGGGGCGGTGGCACATGGACCCTGAAGTATTCTCCTAAGCTTTTGACATAGCTCCCATGCACAAGTTTCCTTGTGGAGACGAGATTTGTTATGATGGATGCCTCAGGAAACCCCTTTGCTTGTATTGGAAATCAGGCTTTTGAGGAGACAGGCCTGTAAACCAATGCAATGGATCCGATTATGGCCTAGGGTCCTGTCTGGTTCAATCTTCTCTTCTGGGGATATCCATCTATGGAATGAGTGAGGTAGATGCTCACCTGGTTTCAGACCGCACTTGTTTGTCCCCGGAGACCTACAATATTGGGATGGCCTCGGGGACTTTGGAGGGTTCTCCTAATTTGTACGATTTTGGACAATGGAATGTTCAGAATTCCCATGGATTGGGTAGGCACTGTCCTAATGTGTGGCTCCAGGGGCCCCAACCTGGAGCGTGTGGGGCTAAGGACTTTGAGGACAGAAGTCTGAAAACACAAACTCAGCTTAGGTTTGGGGACGTAGGTATGGCATGCCCAATCTACAAACCATGAGAAGAACTCTTCAGGATATGAAGAAAGAGCGAGTCTAAGGCCCTTGCTCAGGCTTTTGTCTCTGGATTTTGTATCAACGATGGCCGTGGAATGTGGGGAGGTCTCATGGGAAATGTACGAATCTTCCTCTTTGTGGATTTGGCCCAGTCCCAATTGCTATTCGTCAATCTCTGGAATGGGAGGTCTCCTTTCAGGTTTATTACATCATGTGTCCGAACAAAAAATGAATTCCAAAGCAGAGCCCTAGGGAAAAGTGAAGGGACAACGCAAAATATGGTTAAAAATTGGGGACTAGGGGCAGGCAGGCCAAATATGCTGTCTCTTCATCCAGACACTGAGAGGCCTAACTTGAGGACTGGGCTCAGGCTGAGGTTCACATTGTGTGTTTGTGACCAATGTGGACCGCGAGCACGGGCGGGGCCTCATGGGCCACACTGGTTTCAACTGCACTGGACATTGGACAACATGCCAATCATAAGGACTCTTGCCATGGGGAAGGTGTTCTGATTTCTGCATCACTTTCAACCCTCGGCAGTGGTAGGAGATAAGGACCTGGTTCTGAAGCATGAAAAACCGCAGTTGGGAAGAGATGACGACCTAAGGCCATGGCGGGTCTGATATACTCAGTGTGCGGTCAGGTGCCTGGGTGTTGGTCAGGAGGTTCTGGCTCAGGTTGTGTCAGACAGTGCATTAGTGCCCAGGTTAGACTATATGATTTGGGTACAGTCGAGTGCCGTGTAGGTTTATCCTCATTTGAGGTGCCTGGGCAGCTTTATAGGCAAGATATTTTTTCTAGAGGGCAGGCAGAGTGCTGCATTGTGAGTCCAGAATTGCCAAACTTGAGGGCTTCTGGGCAAGGAGTGTGAGGACAGAAGTCTTAGAAAACAAGCTAGACTTGGGCTTCAGGGCGAGGGCACGACAGGTAACCTCTGCAGATCTGAAACAATATCTCAAGCATCTGAAGTCAAGTCGAGGATCAGACGTTGGCTCAGGTTGGAGTTTCTGTGAATGACTGCCCCTTCATGAACGGAGCGGAATCTCAAGGCCATGGAGTTTTTCCCACGTTGGGAGTGGTGGGATGCCCTCTTGAAGGATTCCTTCTGCGGGACAATTGAGTCCTATTGGCCAGGTCCAGGACATCCCATATGGAATGTCTCCAGAGCACAATTGGAGAATGGATGCCAAGGAAGCCCGCCGCGCATTCCAATAACCTCCTAGCAACAAGACATTTGATATTGGATGGCTCTGAAGGAGCAACCGGGGTGGCTGAGTTGAAATGGACTTTCCTGAGAATGGGGCCTAATGTGTGTTTGTGTCCATGAGGGCCTTGGAATGGGGAGTTGGCACCGGGACCGTGAAGTATTCTCCTAAGCTTTTGACATAGCTCCCATGCACAAGTTTCCTTGTGGAGACAAGATTTGTTCTGATGGGTGCCTCTGGAAAATCATATGCTGGTATTGGAATCCAGGTTTTGAGGAGACATGCCTGTAAATCCAAGCAATGGATCCTATTATGGCCTAGGGTCCTCTCTGGTTCAATCTTCTTCTCTGGGGATATTCATCTATGGATTGAGTGGAGGTAGATGCTCACCTGGTGTCAGACCGCCCTTGTTTGTCCCGAAAGACCTACACTATTGGGATGGCCTCGGGGACTTTGGAGATTTCTCCTAATTTGTACGATTTTGGACAATGGAATGGGCAGAATTCCCATGGATTGGGTAGGCACAGTCCTAATGTGTGGCTCGGGGCCCCAGCCTTGAGGGTGTGTGGCCCAGGTCTTTGAGCGACAGAATTCTGAAAACACAAACTGAGCTCAGGTTTGGGGACGTAGGTATGGCAGGCCCAATCTACAAACCATGAGAAGAACACTTCAGGATATGAAGAAAGAGCGAGTCGGAGGCACTTGCTCAGGCTATTGTCTCTGGATGTTTTATCAACGATGGCCGTGGAATGTGGGGAGGTCTCATGGGAAATGGACGAATCTTTCTCTCTTTGGATTTGGCTCGGTCCCAATTGTTTTTCGTCAATCTGTGGGATGGGAGGTCTCCTTTCAGGTTTATTACCTCAGGTGTCCAAACAAAAGAGGAATTCCAAAGCAGAGCCCTTGGGAAGAGTGAAGGGACAACGCAAAATATGGTTAAAAATTGGGGCCTAGGCGCATGGCAGGACCAATATGCTATCTCTTCATCCAGCCACTGAGAAGCCTTACTTGAGGACTGGGCTCAGATGAGGGTCTAAATGTGTGTTTGTGACCAATGTGGCCCGCGAGCATGGGCGGGGCCACATGGGCCACACTGGTTTCAACTGCACTGGACTTCGGACAACATGCCTATCACAAGGTCTATTGCCATGGGGAAGGTGTTCTGATTTCTGCATCATTTTCAACCCTGGGCAGTGGTTGGAGATAGGGTCTAGGTTCTTGAGCCTGAAAACCGCAGTTGGTAAGAGATGACGACCTAAGGCCATGGCGGGTCTGATATGTTCAGTGTGCGGACAGCTGCCTGGGTGTTGGTCAGGAGGTTCTGGCTCAGGTTGTGTCAGACAGTGCATTAGTGCCCAGGTTAGACTATATGATTTGGGTACAGTCGAGTGCCGTGTAGGTTTATCCACATTTGAGGTGCCTGTGCAGCTCATTAGGCACGATATTTTTTCTAGAGGGCCGACAGTGTGTTGCATTGTGGGTCCGGTATTGCCAAACTTGAGGGCTTCTGGGCCAGGTGTGTGAGGACAGAAGGCTGAGAACACAAGCTAGACTTGGGCTTCAGGCTGAGGGCACGGCAGGTACCCCCTGCAGATCTGAACCAATATCTCAAGCATCTGAACTCATGGCGAGTACCAGACGTTGGCTCAGGTTGGAGTTTCTGTGCATGACCGCCCCTTCATGAACGGAGCGGAATCTCAAGGCCATGGAGGTTTTATCACGTTGGGAGTTGTGGGATGCCCCCTTCAAGGATTCCTTCTGCGGGACAATTGAGACCTGATGGGCAGCTCCAGGACATCCCATATGGAATGACTCCAGAGCACCATTGGAGGATGGATGCCAGGAAAGCCAGCCTCGCATTCCAATTGTCTCCTATCAACAAGACAGTTGAGATCGGATGGCTCTGCGGGAGCAACCGGGGTGTCTGAGTTGAAATGGACTTTCCTGAGAATGGGGCCTAATATGTGTTAGGGTCCATGAGGGCCTTGGAATGGGGCAGTGGCTTCCGGACCCTGAAGTATTCTCCTAAGCTTTTGACATAGCTCCCATGCACAAGTTTCCTTGTGGAGACGACATTTGTTCTGATGGGTGCCTCTGGTAACCCATATGCTGGTATTGGAATCCAGGCTTTTGAGGAGACATGCCTGTAAATCCAAGCAATGGATCCGATTATGGCCTAGCGTCCTCTCTGGTTCAATCTTCTTCTCTGGGGATATCCATCTATGGAATGAGTGGAGGTAGATGCTCACCTGGTGTCAGACCGCCCTTGTTTGTCCTCGGAGACCTACACTATTGGGATGGCCTCGGGGACTTTGGAGAGTTCTCCTAATTTGTATGATTTTGGACAATGGAATGGGCAGAATTTCCATGGATTGGGTAGGCACAGTCCTAATGTGTGGCTCCAGGGTCCCCAGCCTGGCGGGTGTTTGGCCCAGTGCTTTGAGCGACAGAAGTCTGAAAACACAAACTGAGCTCAGGTTTGGGGACGTAGGTATGGCAGGCCCAATTTACAAACCATGAGAAGAACACTTCAGGATATGAAGAAAGAGCGAGTCTGAGGCACTTGTTCAGGCTTTTGTCTCTGGATTTCTTTATCAACGATGGCCGTGGAATGTGGGGAGGCCTCCTGGGAAATGGAAGAATCTTCCTCTCTGTGGATTTAGGCCGGTCCCAATTGTTTTTCGTCAATCTGTGGGATGGGAGGTCTCCTTTCAGGTTTATTACCTCATGTGTCCAAACAAAAGGCAAAATCGAAAGCAGAGCCCTAGGGAAGAGTGAAGGGATGACGCAAAATATGGTTAAAAATTGGGGCCTAGGGGCATGGTAGGCCCAATATGCTGTCTCTTCTTCCAGCAACTGAGAGGCCTTACTTGAGGAATGGGCTCAGGCTGAGGGTCACAATGTGTGTTTGTGACCACTGTGGCCCGCGAACATGGGCGGGTCCACATGGGCCACACTGGTTTCACCTACACTGGACTTTGGACAACATTCCAATCACAAGGTCGCTTGCCATGGGGAAGGTGTTCTGATTTCTGCATCATTTTCAAAGCTGGGCAGTGGTTGGAGATAAGGTCTAGGTTCTGAATCCTGAAAAACCGCATTTGGGAAGAGATGAAGACCTAAGACCATGGCGGGTCTGATATGCTCACTGTGCGGTCAGCTGCCTGAAAGTTGGTCAGGAGGTTCTGGCTCAGGTTGTGTCAAACAGTGCATTAGTGCCCAGATTAGACTATATGATTTGGGTACAGTCGAGTGCCGTGTAGGTTTATCCTCATTTGAGGTGCCTGGGCAGCTCATTAGCAAGATATTTTTTCTAGAGGGCCGGCAGTGTGCTGCATTGTGGGTCCGGAATTGCCAAACTTGAGGGCTTCTGGGCCAGGAGTGTGAGGACAGAAGTCTGAGAACACAAGCTAGATTTGGGCTTCAGGCCGAGGGCACAGCAGGTACCCCCTGCAGATCTGAACCAATATCTCAAGCATCTGTGGTCACGGCGAGGATCAGACGTTGGCTCAGGTTGGAGTTTTGTGCATGACTGCCCCTTCATGAACGGAGTGGAATCTCAAGGATTGCCCCCTTCAAGGATTCCCTCTGCGGGACAATTGAGACCTGTTGGGCAGCTCCAGGACATCCCATATGGAATGACTCCAGAGTACCATGGAGGATGGATGCCAGGGATGCCTGCCTCGCATTCCAATTGTCTCATAGCAACAAGACAGTTGAGATCGGATGGCTCTGCGGGAGCAACCGGGGTGGCTGAGTTGAAATGGACTTTCCTGAGGATGGGGCCTAATGTGTGTTTGTGTCCATGAGGGCCTTGGAATGGGGCGGGGGCAGCGGGACCCTGAAGTATTCTCCTAAGATTTTGACATAGCTCCCATGCACAAGTTTCCTTGGGGAGACGATATTTGTTCACATGGGTGCCTCAGGAAACCCCTTATGCTGGTATTGGAATCCAGGCTTTTGAGGAGACATACCTGTAAACCAAAGCAATGGATCCAATTATGGCCTAGGGTCCTGTCAGGTTCAAACGCCTTCTTTGGGGATATCCATCTATGGAATGAGTGGAGGTAGATTCTCACCTTGTGTCAGACCGCCCTTGTTTGACCCCGGAGACCTACACTATTGGGATGGCCTCGGGGACTTTGGAGATTTCTCCTATTTGTACGATTTTGGACAATGGAATGGGCAGAATTCCAATGGATTGTTTAGGCACAGTCCTAAAGTGTGGCTCCAGGGTCCCTAGCCTGGAGGCGTGTGGCCCAGGGTTTTGAGGACAGTGGTCTGAAAACACAAACTCAGCTTAGGTTTTGGGACGTAGATGTGGCATGTCCAATCTAAAAACCATGAGAAGAACTCTTCAGGATAGAAAGAAAGAGCGAGTCTGAGGCACTTGCTCAGGCTATTGTCTCTGGATTTTGTATCAACGATGGCCGTGGAATGTGGGGAGGCCTCATGGGCCATGGACGCATCTTCCTCTCTGTGGATTTGGACCGGTCCCAATTGTTTTTCGTCAATCTGTGGGATGGGAGGTCTCCTTTCAGGTTTATTACCTAGGTGTCCAAACAAAAGATGAATTCCAAAGCAGAGCCCTAGGGAAGAGTGAAGGGATAACGCAAAATATGGTTAAAAATTGGGGCCTAGCGGCATGGCCGGCCCAATATGCTGTCTCTTCATCCAGTCACTGAGAAGCCTTACTTGAGGACTGGGCTCAGATGAGGGTCTAAAGGTGTGTTTGTGACCATGTGGCCCGCGAGCATGGGCGGGGCCACATGGGCCACACTGGTTTCAACTGCACTGGACTTCGGACAACATGCCTATCACAAGGTCTATTGCCATGGGGAAGGTGTTCTGATTTCTGCATCATTTTCAACCCTGGGCAGTGGTTGGAGATAGGGTCTAGGTTCTTGAGCCTCAAAACCGCAGTTGGTAAGAGATGACGACCTAAGGCCATGGCGGGTCTGATATGTTCAGTGTGCGGACAGCTGCCTGGGTGTTGGTCAGGAGGTTCTGGCTCAGGTTGTGTCAGACAGTGCATTAGTGCCCAGGTTAGACTATATGATTTGGGTACAGTCGAGTGCCGTGTAGGTTTATCCACATTTGAGGTGCCTGTGCAGCTCATTAGGCACGATATTTTTTCTAGAGGGCCGACAGTGTGTTGCATTGTGGGTCCGGTATTGCCAAACTTGAGGGCTTCTGGGCCAGGTGTGTGAGGACAGAAGGCTGAGAACACAAGCTAGACTTGGGCTTCAGGCCGAGGGCACGGCAGGTACCCCCTGCAGATCTGAACCAATATCTCAAGCATCTGAACTCATGGCGAGTACCAGACGTTGGCTCAGGTTGGAGTTTCTGTGCATGACCGCCCCTTCATGAACGGAGCGGAATCTCAAGGCCATGGAGGTTTTATCACGTTGGGAGTTGTGGGATGCCCCCTTCAAGGATTCCTTCTGCGGGACAATTGAGACCTGATGGGCAGCTCCAGGACATCCCATATGGAATGACTCCAGAGCACCATTGGAGGATGGATGCCAGGAAAGCCAGCCTCGCATTCCAATTGTCTCCTATCAACAAGACAGTTGAGATCGGATGGCTCTGCGGGAGCAACCGGGGTGTCTGAGTTGAAATGGACTTTCCTGAGAATGGGGCCTAATATGTGTTAGGGTCCATGAGGGCCTTGGAATGGGGCAGTGGCTTCCGGACCCTGAAGTATTCTCCTAAGCTTTTGACATAGCTCCCATGAACAAGTTTCCTTGTGGAGACGACATTTGTTCTGATGGGTGCCTCTGGTAACCCATATGCTGGTATTGGAATCCAGGCTTTTGAGGAGACATGCCTGTAAATCCAAGCAATGGATCCGATTATGGCCTAGCGTCCTCTCTGGTTCAATCTTCTTCTCTGGGGATATCCATCTATGGAATGAGTGGAGGTAGATGCTCACCTGGTGTCAGACCGCCCTTGTTTGTCCCCGGAGACCTACACTATTGGGATGGCCTCGGGGACTTTGGAGAGTTCTCCTAATTTGTATGATTTTGGACAATGGAATGGGCAGAATTTCCATGGATTGGGTAGGCACAGTACTAATGTGTGGCTCCAGGGGCCCCAGCCTGGCGGGTGTTTGGCCCAGTGCTTTGAGCGACAGAAGTCTGAAAACACAAACTCAGCTTAGGTTTGGGGACGTAGGTATGGCAGGCCCAATTTACAAACCATGAGAAGAACACTTCAGGATATGAAGAAAGAGCGAGTCTGAGGCACTTGTTCAGGCTTTTGTCTCTGGATTTTTTTATCAACGATGGCCGTGGAATGTGGGGAGGCCTCCTGGGAAATGGAAGAATCTTCCTCTCTGTGGATTTAGGCCGGTCCCAATTGTTTTTCATCAATCTGTGGGATGGGAGGTCTCCTTTCAGGTTTATTACCTCATGTGTCCAAACAAAAGGCAAAATCGAAAGCAGAGCCCTAGGGAAGAGTGAAGGGATGACGCAAAATATGGTTAAGAATTGGGGCCTAGGGGCATGGTAGGCCCAATATGCTGTCTCTTCTTCCAGCAACTGAGAGGCCTTACTTGAGGAATGGGCTCAGGCTGAGGGTCACAATGTGTGTTTGTGACCAATGTGGCCCGCGAACATGGGCGGGTCCACATGGGCCACACTGGTTTCAACTACACTGGACTTTGGACAACATGCCAATCACAAGGTCGCTTGCCATGGGGAAGGTGTTCTGATTTCTGCATCATTTTCAAAGCTGGGCAGTGGTTGGAGATAAGGTCTAGGTTCTGAATCCTGAAAAACCGCATTTGGGAAGAGATGAAGACCTAAGACCATGGCGGGTCTGATATGCTCACTGTGCGGTCAGCTGCCTGAAAGTTGGTCAGGAGGTTCTGGCTCAGGTTGTGTCAAACAGTGCATTAGTGCCCAGATTAGACTATATGATTTGGGTACAGTCGAGTGCCGTGTAGGTTTATCCTCATTTGAGGTGCCTGGGCAGCTCATTAGCAAGATATTTTTTCTAGAGGGCCGGCAGTGTGCTGCATTGTGGGTTCCGGAATTGCCAAACTTGAGGGCTTCTGGGCCAGGAGTGTGAGGACAGAAGTCTGAGAACACAAGCTAGATTTGGGCTTCAGGCCGAGGGCACAGCAGGTACCCCCTGCAGATCTGAACCAATATCTCAAGCATCTGTGGTCACGGCGAGGATCAGACGTTGGCTCAGGTTGGAGTTTTGTGCATGACTGCCCCTTCATGAACGGAGTGGAATCTCAAGGATTGCCCCCTTCAAGGATTCCCTCTGCGGGACAATTGAGACCTGTTGGGCAGCTCCAGGACATCCCATATGGAATGACTCCAGAGCACCATGGAGGATGGATGCCAGGGAGGCCTGCCTCGCATTCCAATTGTCTCCTATCAACAAGACAGTTGAGATCGGATGGCTCTGCGGGAGCAACCGGGGTGGCTGAGTTGAAATGGACTTTCCTGAGGATGGGGCCTAATGTGTGTTTGTGTCCATGAGGGCCTTGGAATGGGGCGGGGGCAGCGGGACCCTGAAGTATTCTCCTAAGATTTTGACATAGCTCCCATGCACAAGTTTCCTTGGGGAGACGATATTTGTTCACATGGGTGCCTCAGGAAACCCCTTATGCTGGTATTGGAATCCAGGCTTTTGAGGAGACATACCTGTAAACCAAAGCAATGGATCCGATTATGGCCTAGGGTCCTGTCAGGTTCAAACGCCTTCTTTGGGGATATCCATCTATGGAATGAGTGGAGGTAGATTCTCACCTTGTGTCAGACCGCCCTTGTTTGACCCCGGAGACCTACACTATTGGGATGGCCTCGGGGACTTTGGAGATTTCTCCTATTTGTACGATTTTGGACAATGGAATGGGCAGAATTCCAATGGATTGTTTAGGCACAGTCATAAAGTGTGGCTCCAGGGTCCCCAGCCTGGAAGGTGTGTGGCCCAGGGTTTTGAGGACAGTGGTCTGAAAACACAAACTCAGCTTAGGTTTTGGGACGTAGGTGTGGCATGTCCAATCTAAAAACCATGAGAAGAACTCTTCAGGATAGAAAGAAAGAGCGAGTCTGAGGCACTTGCTCAGGCTATTGTCTCTGGATTTTGTATCAACGATGGCCGTGGAATGTGGGGAGGCCTCATGGGCCATGGACGCATCTTCCTCTCTGTGGATTTGGACCGGTCCCAATTGTTTTTCGTCAATCTGTGGGATGGGAGGTCTCCTTTCAGGTTTATTACCTAGGTGTCCAAACAAAAGATGAATTCCAAAGCAGAGCCCTAGGGAAGAGTGAAGGGATAACGCAAAATATGGTTAAAAATTGGGGCCTAGCGGCATGGCCGGCCCAATATGCTGTCTCTTCATCCAGTCACTGAGAGGCCTTACTTGAGGACTGGGCTCAGGCTGAGGGTCACAATGTGTGTTTGTGACCAATGTGGCCCGCGAGCATGGGCGGGGCCACATGGGCCACACTATTTCAACTACACTGGACTTTGGAAAACATGCCAATCACAAGGTATCTTGCCATAGGGAAGGTCTTCTGATTTCTGCATCATTTTCAACCCTGGGCAGTGGTTGGAGATAATGTCTAGGTTCTGAAGCCTGAAAAACCTCAGTTGGGAAAAGAAGACGACATAAGGCCATGGCGGGTCTGATACGCTCAGTGTGCGGTCAGCTGCTTGGGTGTTGGTCAGGAGGTTCTGGCTCAGGTTGTGTCAGACAGTGCATTAGTGCCCAGGTTAGACTATATAATTTGGGTACAGTCGAGTGCCGTGTAGGTTTATCCTCATTTGAGGTGCCTGTGCAGCTCATTAGGCAAGATATTTTTTCTAGAGGGCAGGCAGAGTGCTGCATTGTGGGTCCGGAATTGCCAAACCTGAGGGCTTTTGGGCCAGGAGTGTGAGGACAGAAGTCTGAGAACAGAAGCTAGACTTGGGCTTCAGGCCGAGGGCACGGCAGGTACCCCTGCAGATCTGAACCAATATCTCAAGCATCTGAAGTCACGGCGAGGATCAGACGTTTGCTCAGTTTGGAGTTTCTGAGCATGACGGCCGCTTCATGAAGGGAGCGGAATCTCGAGGCCATTGAGTTTTTCCCACGTTGGGAGTTGTGGGATGCCCCCTTCAAGGATTCCTTCTGCGGGACAATTGAGAACTTTTGGGCAGCTCCAGGCCATCCCATATGGAATGACTCCAGAGCACCGTTGGAGGATGGATGCTAGGGAAGCCCGCCTCGCATTCCAATTGTCTCCTAGCAACAAGACAGTTGAGATCCGATGGCTCTGCGGGAGCAACCGGAGTGGCTGAGTTGAAATGGACTTTCCTGGGGATGGGGAGTAATGAGTGTTTGTGTCCATGAGGGCCTTGGAATGGGGCGGTGGCACATGGACCCTGAAGTATTCTCCTAAGCTTTTGACATAGCTCCCATGCACAAGTTTCCTTGTGGAGACGAGATTTGTTATGATGGATGCCTCAGGAAACCCCTTTGCTTGTATTGGAAATCAGGCTTTTGAGGAGACAGTCCTGTAAACCCATGCAATGGATCCGATTATGGCCTAGGGTCCTGTCTGGTTCAATCTTCTCTTCTGGGGATATCCATCTATGGAATGAGTGAGGTAGATGCTCACCTGGTTTCAGACCGCACTTGTTTGTCCCCGGAGACCTACAATATTGGGATGGCCTCGGGGACTTTGGAGGGTTCTCCTAATTTGTACGATTTTGGACAATGGAATGTTCAGAATTCCCATGGATTGGGTAGGCACTGTCCTAATGTGTGGCTCCAGGGGCCCCAACCTGGAGCGTGTGGGGCTAAGGACTTTGAGGACAGAAGTCTGAAAACACAAACTCAGCTTAGGTTTGGGGACGTAGGTATGGCATGCCCAATCTACAAACCATGAGAAGAACTCTTCAGGATATGAAGAAAGAGCGAGTCTAAGGCCCTTGCTCAGGCTTTTGTCTCTGGATTTTGTATCAACGATGGCCGTGGAATGTTGGGAGTCCTCATGGGCCATGGACGTATCTTCCTCTCTGTGGATTTCGCCCGATCCCAATTGTTTTTCATTAATCTGTGGGATGGGAGGTCTCCTTTCAGGTTTATTACCTCAGGTGTCCGAACAAAAGAGGAATTCCAAAGCAGAGCCCTGGGGAAGAGTGAAGGGACAACCCAAACTATGGTTAAAAATTGGGGCCTAGGGTCATGGCAGGCCCAATATGCTGTATCTTCATCCAGCCACTGAGAGGCCTTACTTGAGGATTGGGCTCAGGCTCAGGGTCACAATGTGTGTTTGTGACCAATGTGGCCCGTGAGCATGGGCGGGGCATCATGGGCCTCACTGGGTCCACTACACTGGACTTTGGACAACATGCCAATCACAAGGTCTCTTGCCATGGGAAAGGTGTTCTGATTTCTGCATCATTTTCAACCCTGGGCAGTGGTTGGAGATAAGGTCTAGGTTCTGAAGCCTGAAAAACTGCAGTAGGGAGTAGATGACCTCTTAAGGCCATGGCGGGTCTCATATGCTCAGTGTGCGGTCAGCTGCCTGGGTGTTGGTCAGCAGGTTTGGGCTCAGGTTGTGTCAGACAGTGCATTAGTGCCCAGGTTAGACAATATAATTTGGGTACAGTAGAGTGCCGTGTATGTTGATCCTCATTTGTGGTGCCTGGGCAGCTCATTAGGCAATATATTCTTTATGGAGGGCAGGCAGAGTGCTGCATTGTGGGTCCGGAATTGACAAACTTGAGGGCTTCTGGGCCAGGAGTGTGAGGACAGAAGTCTGAGAACACAAGCTAGACTTCGGCTCAGGCCGAGGGCACGGCAGAAACCTCTTGCAGATCTGAGCCAATATCTCAAGCATCTGAAGTCACGGCGAGGATCAGACGTTGGCTGTGGTTGGAGTTTCTGTGCATGACTTCCCCTTCATGAACGGATCGGAGTCTCAAGGCCATGGAGGTTTTCCCACGTTGGGAGTTGTGGGATGCACCCTTCAAGGATTCCTTCTGCGGGACAATTGAGAACTGTTGTCAGCTCCAGGACATCCCATATGGAATGACTCCCGAGCACCTTTCGAGGATGAATGCCAGGAAAGCCCGCCTCCCATTCCAATTGTCTCCTAGCAACAAGACAGTTGAGATGTGATTGCTCTGCGGGAGCAACCAGGGTGGCTGAGGTGAAATGGACTTTCCTGAGGATGGGGCCTAAAGGGTGTTTGTGTCCATGGGGGCCTTAGAATTGGGGGGTGGCACTGGGACCCTGAAGTATTCTCCTAAGGTTTTGACATAGCTCCCATGCACAAGTTTCCTTGTGGAGACGAGATTTGTACTGATGGGCCTCATTTAACCCCTTATGCTGGAATTGGAATCCAGGCTTTTGAGGAGACATGCCTGTAAACCAAAGCAATGGAAGCAAATATGGGCTAGGGTCCTGTCTGGTTCCATCTTTTTCTCCTGGGACATCCATCTATGTTATGAGTGGAGGAAGACGGTCAGCTTGTGTCAGACTGCCCTTGTTTGACCCGGGAGACCTACACTATTGCGCTGGCCTCGGGGACTTTGATGGGTTCTCATAACTTGTACGATTTTAGACAATGGAATGGGCAGAATTCCCAAGGATGGGGTAGGCACAGTCCTAATGTGTGGCTCCAGGGGCTCCAGCCTGTAGGGTGTGTGGCCCAGGACTTTGAGGACAGAAGTTTGAAAGCACAAACTCAGCTTAGGGTGGGGACTTAGGTATGGCAGGCCCAATCTACACACCATGAGAAGAACTCTTCAGGATATGAAGAAAGAGAGAGTCTGAGGCGCTTGCTCAGGCTTTTCTGTCTGGATTTTGTATCAACGATGGCCGTGGAATGTGGGGAGGCCTCATGGGACATGGACGAATCTTCCTCTCTGTGGATTTGGCCCGGTCCCAATTGTTTTTCGTCAATCTGTGGGATGGGAGGTCTCCTTTCAGGTTTGTTATCTCAGGTGTCCCAACCAAAGAGGAATTTGAAAGCAGATCCCTGAAGAAGAGTGAAGGGACAACCCAAACTATGGTTAAAAATTGGGGCCTAGTGGCATGGCAGGCCCAATATGCTGTCTCTTCATCCAGCCACTGAGAGGCCTTACTTGAGGACTGGGCTCAGGCTGCGGGTCAAAATGTGTGTTTTTGACCAATGTGGCCCGAGAGCATGGGTGAGACCTCATGGGCCACACTGGCTTCAACTACACTGAACGTTGGACCACAGGCCAATCACAAGGTTTCTAGCCATGGGGAAGGAGTTCTGATTTCTGCATCATTTTCAACCCTGGGCAGTGTTTGGAGATAAGGTCTAGGTTCTGAAGCCTGAAAATCGCAGTTGGGAAGAGATGACGACCTAAGGCCATGGCGGGTATGACGTGCTCAGTGTGCGGTCAGCTCCCTGGTTGTTGGTCAGCAGGTTCGGGCTCAGGTTGTGTCAGACAGTGCATTAGTGCCCAGGTTAGACAATATAATTTGGGTACAGTCGAGTGCCGTGTAGGTTGATCCTCATTTGTGGTGCCTGGGCAGCACATTAGGCAATATATTCTTTCTGGAGGGCAGGCAGAGTGCTGCATTGTGGGTCCGGAATTGACAAACTTGAGGGCTTCTGGGCCAGGAGTGTGAGGACAGAAGTCTGAGAACACAAGCTAGACTTGGGCTTCAGGCCGAGGACACGGCAGGTACCCCCTGCATATCTGAACCAATATCTCAAGCTTCTGAAGTCAAGACGAGGATCATACTTTGGCTCAGGTTGGAGTTTCTGTGTATGACTGCCCATTCATGAATGGAGCGGAGTCTCAAGGCCATGGAGGTTTTCGATCGTTGGGAGTTATGGGATGCCCCCTTAAAGGATTCCTTGTGCGGGACAATTGAGACCTGTTGGGCAGCTCCAGGACATCCCATATGGAATGACTCCAGAGCACCGTTAGACTCCAGGGAAGCCCGCCTCGCATTCCAATTGTCTCCTAGCAAGAAGACAGTTGAGATCTGATGGCTCTGCTGGGGTGGCTGAGTTGAAATGGACTTTCCTGAGTATGGGGCCTAATGAGTGTTTATGTCCATTGGTGCCTTGGAATGGGGTGGAGGCACCGTGACCCTGAAGTATTCTCCTAAGCTTTTGACATAGCTGCCTTGCACAAGTTTCCTTGTGTTGACGAGATTTGTTCTGATGGGTGACTCAGGAAACCCTCTATGCTGGTATTGGAATCCAGGCATTTGATGAGACATGCCTGTAAACCAAAGCAATGGGTCGGATTATGGCCTAGGGTCCTGTCTGGTTCAATCTTCTTCTCTGGGTTCATCCATCTATGGTATGAGTGGAGGTGGATGCTTAGCTGGTCTCAGACCGCCCTTGTTTTTCCTGGGAGACCTACACTATTGAAATGGCCTCGGGGACTTTGGAGGGTTCTCCTAATTTGTACTTTTTTGGACAATGGAATGGGCAGAATTCCCATGGATTGAGTAGGCAGCGTCCTAATGTGTGGTTCCAGGGGCCCCAGCCTGGAGGGTGTGGGGACCAGGACTTTGAGGGAGGAAGTCTGAAAACACAAACTCAGCTTAGGTTTGGGGACATAGGTATGGCAGGCCCAATCTACAAACCATAAGAAGAACTCTACAGGATATAAAGAATGAGCGAGTCTGATGGGCTTGCTCAGGCTTTTGCCTCTGGATTTTGTATCAAAGATGGCCGTGGAATGTGGGGAGGCCTCATGGGCCATGGACGAATCTTCCTCTCTGTGGATTTGGCCCATTCCCAATTGTTTTTCGTCAATCTGTGGGAATGGATGTCTCCTTTCAGGTTTGTTACTTCAGGTGTCCCAACCAAAGAGGAATTCGAAAGCAGAGCCCTGGGGAAGAGTGAAGGGCAACCCAAACTATGGTTAAAAATTGGGGCCTATGGGCATGGCAGGCCCAATATGCTGTCTCTTCATCCAGCAACTGAGAGGCCTTACTTGAGAACTGGGCTCAGGCTGTGGGTCACAATGTGTGTTTTTGACCAATGTGGCCCGAGAGCATGGGCGAGACCTCATGGGCCACACTGGTTTCAACTACAGTGAACTTTGGACAACATGCCAATCACAAGGTGTTTAGCCATGGGGAAGGAGTTCTGATTTCTGCATCATTTTCAACCCTGGGCAGTGGTTGAGATAAGGTCTAGGTTCTGAAACACTGAAAACCGCAGTTGGGAAGAGATGACGACCTAAGGCCATGGCGGGTCTGACGTGCTCACTGTGCGGTCAGCTGCCTGGGTGTTGGTCAGCAGGTTCGGGCTCAGGTTGTGTCAGACAGTGCATTAGTGCTCAGGTTAGAAAATATAATTTGGGAACAGTCGAGTGCCATGTAGGATGATCCTCATTTGTGGCGCCTGGGCAGCTCATTAGGCAATATATTCTTTCTGGAGGGCAGGCAGAGTGCTGCATTGTGGGTCCGGAATTGACAAACTTGAGGACTTCTGGGCCAGGAATGTGAGGACAGAAGTCTGAGAACACAAGCTAGAATTGGGCTGCATCCGAGGACACGGCAGGTACCCCCTGCAGATCTGAACCAATATCTCAAGCTTCTGAAGTGAAGGCGAGGATCAGATGTTGGCTCAGGTTGGAGTTTCTGTGCATGACTGCCCCTTCATGAACGGAGCAGAGTCTCAAGGCCATGGAGGTTTTCCCAGGTTGGGAGTTGTGGGATGCCCGCTTGGAGGATTCCTTGTGCGGGACAATTGAGACCTGTTGGGCAGCTCCAGGACATCCCATATGGAATGACTCCAGAGCACCGTTAGAGGATGGATGCCAGGGATGCCCGCCTCGCATTCCAATTGTCTCCTAGCAACAAGACAGTTGAGATCTGATGGCTCTGCTGGGGTGGTTGAGTTGAAATGTACTTTCCTGAGTATGGGGCCTAATGAGTGTTTATGTCCATGAGGGCCTTTGAATGGGGCGGAGGCACCGTGACCCTGAAGTATTCTCCTAAGCTTTTGGCATAGCTTCCATGCACAAGTTTCCTAGTGGTGACGAGATTTGTTCTGATTGGTGCCTCAGGAAACCCCCTATGCTGGTATTGGAATCCAGGCATTTGATGAGACATGCCTGTAAACCAAAGCAATGGATCCGATAATGGCCTAGGGTCCTGTTTGGTTCAATCTTCTTCTCTGGGTTCATCCGTCTATGGTATGAGTGGAGGTGGATGCTTAGCTGGTGTCAGACCGCCCTTGTTTGTCCCGGGAGACCTAAACTAATGGGATGGCCTCGGGGAATTTGGAGGGTTCTCCTAATTTGTACGATTTTGGACAATGGAATGGGAAGAATTCCCATGGATTGGGTAGGCAGAGTCCTAATGTGTGGCTCCAGGGGCCCCATCCTGGAGGGTGTGGGACCCAGGACTTTGAGGGAGGGTGTCTGAAAACACAAACTCTGCTTAGGTTTGGGGACATAGGTATGGCAGGCCCAATCTACAAACCATGAGAAGAACTCTCAAGATATAAAGAATGAGCGAGTCTGATGCGCTTGCTCAGGTTTTTGTCCCTGGATTTTGTATCAACGATGGCCGTGGAATGTGGGGAGGCCTCATAGGCCATGGATGAATCTTCCTCTCTGTGGATTTGGCCCAGTCCCAATTGTTTTTCGTCAATCTGTGGGAATGGATGTCTCCTTTCAATTGTTACCTCAGGTGTCCCAACCAAAGAGGAATTTGAAAGCAGATCCCTGAGGAAGAGTGAAGGGACAACCCAAACTATGGTTAAAAATTGGGGCCTAGGGGCATGGCAGGCCCAATATGCTGTCTCTTCATCCAGCCACTGAGAGGCCTTACTTGAGGACTGGGCTCAGGCTGAGGGTCACAATGTGTGTTTTTGACCAATGTGGCCCGCGGGCATGGGCAGGGCCTCATGGGCCACACTGGTTTCAACTACACTGACTTTGGACCACAGGCCAATCACAAGGTTTCTTGCCATGGGGAAGGAGTTCAGATTTCTGCATCATTTTCAACCCTGGGCAGTGGTTGAGATAAGGTCTAGGTTCTGAAACACTGAAAACCGCAGTTGGGAAGAGATGACGACCTAAGGCCATGGCGGGTCTGACGTGCTCACTGTGCGGTCAGCTGCCTGGGTGTTGGTCAGCAGGTTCGGGCTCAGGTTGTGTCAGACAGTGCATTAGTGCTCAGGTTAGAAAATATAATTTGGGAACAGTCGAGTGCCATGTAGGATGATCCTCATTTGAGGTGCCTGGGCAGCTCATTAGGCAAGATATTTTTTCTAGAGGGCAGGCAGAGTGCTGCATTGTGGGTCCAGAATTGCCAAGCTTGAGGGCTTCTGGGCCAGGAGTGTGAGGTCAGAAGTCTAAGAACACTAGCTAGACTTAGTTTTCAGGGAGAGGGCACGGCAGGTATCCCTTACAGATCTGAACCAATATCTCAAGCATCTGATGTCACAGTGAGGATCAGACGTTGGCTCAGGTTGGAGTTTCTGTGCATGACGGCCCCTTCATGAACGGAGTGGAGTCTCAAGGCCATGGAGGTTTCCCACGTTGGGCGTTGTGGGATGCCACCTTCAAGGATTCCTTCTGCGGGAGAATTGAGAACTGTTGCGCAGCTCCAGGAAATCCCATATGGAATGACTCCCGAGCACCGTTCGAGGATAAATGCCAGGGAAGCCCACCTCACATTCCTATTGTCTCCTAGCAAAAAGACAGTTGAGATCTGATGGCTCTGCGGGAGCAACCGGGCTGGCTGTTGTGAAATGGACTTTCCTGAGAATGGGGCCTAATGGGTGTTTGTGTCTAGGGGGCGTTGAAATGGTGCGGTGGCACCGGGACCCTGAAGTATTCTCCTAAGGTTTTGACATAGCTCCCATGCACAAGTTTCCTTGTGGAGACGAGATTTGTTCTGATAGGTGCCTCAGGAAACCCCCTATGCTGGAATTGGAATCCAGGCTTTTGAAGAGACATGCCTGTAAACCAAAGCAATGGATCCGAATATGGCCTAGGGTCCTGTCTGGTTCCATCTTCTTCTCTGGGGACATCCATCTATGGTATGAGTGGAGGGAGACGGTCAGCTTGTGTCAGACTGCCCTTGTTTGACCCGGGAGACCTACACTATTGTGATGGCCCCGGGGACTTTGATGGGTTATCCTAACTTGTACGATTTTAGACAATGGAATGGGCAGAATTCCCATGGATGGGTAGGCACAGTCCTAATGTGTGGCTCCAGGGGCCCCAGCCTGGAGGGTGTGTGGCCCAGGACTTTGAGGACAGAAGTCTGAAAACACAAACTCAGCTTAGGGTGGGGACGTAGGTATGGCAGGCCCAATCTACACACCATGAGAAGAACTCTTCAGGATATGAAGAGAGAGTCTGAGGACATTGCTCAGGCTTTTGTCTCTGGATTTTGTATCAATGATTGCCGTGGAATGTGGGGAGGCCTCATGGGCCATGGACGAATCTTCCTCTCTGTGGATTTGGCCCAGTCCCAATTGTTTTTCGTCAATCTGTGGGAATGGATGTCTCCTTTCAGGTTTGTTACCTCAGGTGTCCCAACCAAAGAGGAATTCCAAAGCAGAGCCCTGGGGAAGAGTGAAGGGACAACCCAAACTATGGTTAAAAATTGGGGCCTAGTGGCATGGCAGGCCCAATATGCTGTCTCTTCATCCAGCCACTGAGAGGCCTTACTTGAGGACTGGGCTCAGGCTGCGGGTCAAAATGTGTGTTTTTGACCAATGTGGCCCGAGAGCGTGGGTGAGACCTCATGGGCCACACTGGTTTCAACTACACTGAACTTTGGACAACATGCCAATCACAAGGTTTCTAGCCATGGGGAAGGAGTTCTGATTTCTGCATCATTTTCAACCCTGGGCAGTGGTTGGAGATAAGGTCTAGGTTCTGAAGCCTGAAAACCGCAGTTGGGAAGAGATGATGACCTATGGCCATGACGGGTCGTGCCTGCTCAGTTTGAGGTCAACTGCCTGGGTGTTGGTCAGCAGGTTCGGGCTCAGGTTGTGTCAGACAGTGCATTAGTGCCCAGGTTAGACAATATAATTTGGGTACAGTCGAGTGCCGTGTAGGTTGATCCTCATTTGTGGTGCCTGGGCAGCTCATTAGGCAATATATTCTTTCTGGAGGGCAGGCAGAGTGCTGCATTGTGGGTCCGGAATTGACAAACTTGAAGACTTCTGGGCCAGGAATGTGAGGACAGAAGTCTGAGAACACAAGCTAGAATTGGGCTGCATCCGAGGACACGGCAGGTACCCCCTGCAGATCTGAACCAATATCTCAAGCTTCTGAAGTGAAGGCGAGGATCAGATGTTGGCTCAGGTTGGAGTTTCTGTGCATGACTGCCCCTTCATGAACGGAGCAGAGTCTCAAGGCCATGGAGGTTTTCCCAGGTTGGGAGTTGTGGGATGCCCGCTTGGAGGATTCCTTGTGCGGGACAATTGAGACCTGTTGGGCAGCTCCAGGACATCCCATATGGAATGACTCCAGAGCACCGTTAGAGGATGGATGCCAGGGATGCCCGCCTCGCATTCCAATTGTCTCCTAGCAACAAGACAGTTGAGATCTGATGGCTCTGCTGGGGTGGTTGAGTTGAAATGTACTTTCCTGAGTATGGGGCCTAATGAGTGTTTATGTCCATGAGGGCCTTTGAATGGGGCGGAGGCACCGTGACCCTGAAGTAATCTCCTAAGCTTTTGACATAGCTTCCATGCACAAGTTTCCTAGTGGTTACGAGATTTGTTCTGATTGGTGCCTCAGGAAACCCCCTATGCTGGTATTGGAATCCAGGCATTTGATGAGACATGCCTGTAAACCAAAGCAATGGATCCGATAATGGCCTAGGGTCCTGTTTGGTTCAATCTTCTTCTCTGGGTTCATCCGTCTATGGTATGAGTGGAGGTGGATGCTTAGCTGGTGTCAGACCGCCCTTGTTTGTCCCGGGAGACCTAAACTAATGGGATGGCCTCGGGGAATTTGGAGGGTTCTCCTAATTTGTACGATTTTGGACAATGGAATGGGAAGAATTCCCATGGATTGGGTAGGCAGAGTCCTAATGTGTGGCTCCAGGGGCCCCATCCTGGAGGGTGTGGGACCCAGGACTTTGAGGGAGGGTGTCTGAAAACACAAACTCTGCTTAGGTTTGGGGACATAGGTATGGCAGGCCCAATCTACAAACCATGAGAAGAACTCTCAAGATATAAAGAATGAGCGAGTCTGATGCGCTTGCTCAGGTTTTTGTCCCTGGATTTTGTATCAACGATGGCCGTGGAATGTGGGGAGGCCTCATAGGCCATGGATGAATCTTCCTCTCTGTGGATTTGGCCCAGTCCCAATTGTTTTTCGTCAATCTGTGGGAATGGATGTCTCCTTTCAATTGTTACCTCAGGTGTCCCAACCAAAGAGGAATTTGAAAGCAGATCCCTGAGGAAGAGTGAAGGGACAACCCAAACTATGGTTAAAAATTGGGGCCTAGGGGCATGGCAGGCCCAATATGCTGTCTCTTCATCCAGCCACTGAGAGGCCTTACTTGAGGACTGGGCTCAGGCTGAGGGTCACAATGTGTGTTTTTGACCAATGTGGCCCGCGGGCATGGGCAGGGCCTCATGGGCCACACTGGTTTCAACTACACTGACTTTGGACCACAGGCCAATCACAAGGTTTCTTGCCATGGGGAAGGAGTTCAGATTTCTGCATCATTTTCAACCCTGGGCAGTGGTTGAGATAAGGTCTAGGTTCTGAAACACTGAAAACCGCAGTTGGGAAGAGATGACGACCTAAGGCCATGGCGGGTCTGACGTGCTCACTGTGCGGTCAGCTGCCTGGGTGTTGGTCAGCAGGTTCGGGCTCAGGTTGTGTCAGACAGTGCATTAGTGCTCAGGTTAGAAAATATAATTTGGGAACAGTCGAGTGCCATGTAGGATGATCCTCATTTGAGGTGCCTGGGCAGCTCATTAGGCAAGATATTTTTTCTAGAGGGCAGGCAGAGTGCTGCATTGTGGGTCCAGAATTGCCAAGCTTGAGGGCTTCTGGGCCAGGAGTGTGAGGTCAGAAGTCTAAGAACACTAGCTAGACTTAGTTTTCAGGGAGAGGGCACGGCAGGTATCCCTTACAGATCTGAACCAATATCTCAAGCATCTGATGTCACAGTGAGGATCAGACGTTGGCTCAGGTTGGAGTTTCTGTGCATGACGGCCCCTTCATGAACGGAGCGGAGTCTCAAGGCCATGGAGGTTTCCCACGTTGGGCGTTGTGGGATGCCACCTTCAAGGATTCCTTCTGCGGGAGAATTGAGAACTGTTGCGCAGCTCCAGGAAATCCCATATGGAATGACTCCCGAGCACCGTTCGAGGATAAATGCCAGGGAAGCCCACCTCACATTCCTATTGTCTCCTAGCAAAAAGACAGTTGAGATCTGATGGCTCTGCGGGAGCAACCGGGCTGGCTGATGTGAAATGGACTTTCCTGAGAATGGGGCCTAATGGGTGTTTGTGTCTAGGGGGCGTTGAAATGGTGCGGTGGCACCGGGACCCTGAAGTATTCTCCTAAGGTTTTGACATAGCTCCCATGCACAAGTTTCCTTGTGGAGACGAGATTTGTTCTGATAGGTGCCTCAGGAAACCCCCTATGCTGGAATTGGAATCCAGGCTTTTGAAGAGACATGCCTGTAAACCAAAGCAATGGATCCGAATATGGCCTAGGGTCCTGTCTGGTTCCATCTTCTTCTCTGGGGACATCCATCTATGGTATGAGTGGAGGGAGACGGTCAGCTTGTGTCAGACTGCCCTTGTTTGACCCGGGAGACCTACACTATTGTGATGGCCCCGGGGACTTTGATGGGTTATCCTAACTTGTACGATTTTAGACAATGGAATGGGCAGAATTCCCATGGATGGGTAGGCACAGTCCTAATGTGTGGCTCCAGGGGCCCCAGCCTGGAGGGTGTGTGGCCCAGGACTTTGAGGACAGAAGTCTGAAAACACAAACTCAGCTTAGGGTGGGGACGTAGGTATGGCAGGCCCAATCTACACACCATGAGAAGAACTCTTCAGGATATGAAGAGAGAGTCTGAGGACATTGCTCAGGCTTTTGTCTCTGGATTTTGTATCAATGATTGCCGTGGAATGTGGGGAGGCCTCATGGGCCATGGACGAATCTTCCTCTCTGTGGATTTGGCCCAGTCCCAATTGTTTTTCGTCAATCTGTGGGAATGGATGTCTCCTTTCAGGTTTGTTACCTCAGGTGTCCCAACCAAAGAGGAATTCCAAAGCAGAGCCCTGGGGAAGAGTGAAGGGACAACCCAAACTATGGTTAAAAATTGGGGCCTAGTGGCATGGCAGGCCCAATATGCTGTCTCTTCATCCAGCCACTGAGAGGCCTTACTTGAGGACTGGGCTCAGGCTGCGGGTCAAAATGTGTGTTTTTGACCAATGTGGCCCGAGAGCGTGGGTGAGACCTCATGGGCCACACTGGTTTCAACTACACTGAACTTTGGACAACATGCCAATCACAAGGTTTCTAGCCATGGGGAAGGAGTTCTGATTTCTGCATCATTTTCAACCCTGGGCAGTGGTTGGAGATAAGGTCTAGGTTCTGAAGCCTGAAAACCGCAGTTGGGAAGAGATGATGACCTATGGCCATGACGGGTCGTGCCTGCTCAGTTTGAGGTCAACTGCCTGGGTGTTGGTCAGCAGGTTCGGGCTCAGGTTGTGTCAGACAGTGCATTAGTGCCCAGGTTAGACAATATAATTTGGGTACAGTCGAGTGCCGTGTAGGTTGATCCTCATTTGTGGTGCCTGGGCAGCTCATTAGGCAATATATTCTTTTTGGAGTGCTGGCAGAGTTCTGCATTTTGGGTCCGGAATTGACAAACTTGAGGACTTCTGCGCCAGGAGTGTGAGGACAGAAATCTGAGAATTCAAGCGAGACTTGGGCTATAGGCCGAGGGCACGGCAGGTACCCGCTGCAGATCTGAACCAATATCTCAAGCATCTGAAGTCACGGCGAGGATCAGACGTTGGTCAGATTGGAGTTTCTGTGCATGACTGCCCCTTCATGAACGGAGCAGAGTCTCAAGGCCATGGAGGTTTTCCCACGTTGGGCGTTGTGGGATGCCCCCTTCAAGGATTCCTTCTGCGGGAGAATTGAGAACTGTTGCGCAGCTCCAGGAAATCCCATATGGAATGACTCCCGAGCACCGTTCGAGGATAAATGCCAGGGAAGCCCACCTCACATTCCTATTGTCTCCTAGCAAAAAGACAGTTGAGATCTGATGGCTCTGCTGGGGTGGCTAAGTTGAAATGGACTTTCCTGAGAATGGGGCCTAATGAGTGTTTATGTCCCTGGGAGCCTTGAAATGGGGTGGAGGCACCGTGACCCTGAAGTATTCTCCTAAGCTTTTGACATAGCTGCCTTGCACAAGTTTCCTTCTGGTGACGAGATTTGTTCTGATGTTTGCCTCAGGAAACCCACTATGCTGGTACTGGAATCCAGGCATTTGATGAGACATGCCTGTAAAACAAAGCAATGGATCCGATTATGGCCTAGGGTCCTGTCTGCTTCAATCTTCTTCTCTGGGTTCATCCATCTATGCTATGAGTGGATGTGGATGCTTAGCTGGTGTCAGACCTCCCTTGTTTGTCCTGGAGACCTACACTTTTGGGATGGCCTCGGGGACTTTGGAGGGTTCTCCTAATTTGTATGATTTTGGACCTTGGAATAGGAAGAATTCCCATGGATTGGGTAGGCAGCGTCCTAATGTGTGGCTCCAGGGGCCCCAGTGGAGGGTGTGGGGTCCAGGACTTTGAGGGTGGAAGTCTGAAAACACAAACTCATCTTAGGTTTGGGGACATAGGTATGGCAGGCCCAATCTACAAACCATGAGAAGAACTCATCAGGATATTAAGAAAGAGCGAGTCTGAGGCGCTTGCTAAGGCTTTTGTCACTGGATTTTATATCAACTATGGCCGTGGAATGTGGGGAGGCCTCATGGGCCATGAATGAATCTTCCTCTCTGTGGATTTGGCCCGTTCCCAATTGTTTTTCGTCAAGCTGTGGAATGGGAGGTCTCCTTTCATGTTTGTTACCTCAGGTTTCCCAGCTAGCAACAAGACAGTTGAGATGTAATTGCTCTGCGGGAGCAACCGGGGTGGCTGTGGTGAAATGGACATTCCTGAGGATGGGGCCTAATGGGTTTTGGTGTCCATGAGGGCCTTGGAATGGGTCTTGAGCCTGGAGATTGTGTGGGTCCATGCTGTGGGCACAGAAACCTGAAAACACAAACTCTGCTTATGAGAAGCGCCTAGGGTATGGCAGGCCGGATGTACATCACGAGAGATAGCCCCTGGGCTTCTGAAACAAGGTCGAGTGGGAGGCGTTCCTGCAGGCTTTTGTCTCTGGATGTTGTGTCTGGGATAGCCGTGGATTGGAGGTGTGGCCTCAGGGACTGTGGACGAGTATCCCTCTCTGGGGATTTGTCCCAGCTCCCAAGAGTTTGGGGTCATTTTGTGGGTAGGGCAGAGTCGTGTTGTCTGCCTCATGTGTCTCTCCAAGAAAGGGATTCCAGAGCAGAGCCCCAGGGACGGGCGGGGCGACTGGAAAACTCAAACACTGGTGAGGATTGGGTGCATAGGGGCTTGGCAAGCCCCATCTGCGGGCTCTTGGTCCAGGCCCTGACAGGCCTTTCTTTGACATGGGACTCATGCTGAGGGTCACAGTGTGAATTTGTGCCCAAGCAGCACTCAAGTTTGGGCGTGGCATCAGGGGCCATGAAGGTTTCTCCCACCTGAAGGTGTGACTCCATGCCAAGAGCAAGCTTGACAGCCATGGGGAAGGAGGAGTTCTGTTTTGTGCTTGCGATACCCAGCTGTGTGGAGAATTGATAGAATGTCTAGGTTCAGATATCTGAAAACCAAGGTAAGAAAGAGGTGACAGCATAAGACCATGGCGTGTCCGAAGTGCTGGGTGTGCGGCCAGCTGTCTCCTTGTATGTCTGGACGTCTGGCTTCAGGCTGTGTCAGACAGAGCATGAGTGCCCAGAGCAGCCTATCAAGTTTGGGTACCGTCGAGGCCCGAGCATGTTGATCCTCATCTGGGTTTTCTAGAGAGCCCCACAGGGAAACATTTTTCTTCCGTTGGGCAGACATGGGCTGGGTTGTGGTTCTAGAGTTCCTAGTCCGGAGGGCTTGTTTGCCAGGAGTGTGAGGAAGGAAGTCTGAAAACACAAGCTAGCGTGAGGTTTGGGACCGAGGGCACGGCAGGCCCACTCTGCAGAGGCTGAATCGAGACCTCCTGCACTGAGGTCATGTCAACTATGAGACGTGCCTCAGGCTAGAGTTTTTGTCCAGCATGGCCTCTTCCTGAAGGGTGTGGGGGCTTCATGAGGCCAGGGAGGTTTGCCTACGATGGGATTTGTGAACTACTCCAAACCTCAAGGTTTCCTTCTGCACGACAGTCGATTCCTATAGGGTGGTTCCAGGTGGCCCCATACGGAAAGACTCGAGAGCAGGTGTCTAAGCATGGATGCCTGGGGACGCCACCTCATATTCCCACTCTTTAGTCAGGACAAGGCATGCTCAATGCGGGCTCCTGGGTGAGCTACCCAGAGGGGAGAGTTGAAATGGACTCTCCTGAAGATGAGTCCTCCTGTGGTTTGGTGGCCTGGGAGACCTTGGTATGTGGAGGTGGCTCAGGGACTCTGCAGGATTCTCCAATCTGAGGTGTTCGACATGGCTTCAACAAGGAAGCTTCCCATGTGGAGACGAGAGGAGTTCTGTTCAGTGCCTCAGAAAAGCCCCAGATTCTGTTCTTCGAACCAAAGCCTCTGGGGAGTGACACCTGGAAACCAAAGCAATTGTTGAGGTTAGGGCCTAAGGGCCTGTCCGGCTCAACCTTCTATCTCTGTTGACATCTGTGTGCATGCCTTCGTGGAGGTAGCTGCTCAGCTTGTGTCCGAATGCCCCTGTGTGTCCAGGGAGGCTCCCAGTAGTGGGATGACCTCGGGGGTCTTGAGGTTTCTCATATTCTGGAGGTGTGTGGCCAAAGGAATGGACAGAGTTTCCCAGGAGAGAGCAGGCACGGTCCTTTGTTATGGCTCCAGAGGACCCAGCCTAGAGGCTGTGTTTGCCAGGGCTGTGGGGACAGATGTCTGAAAAAGCAAACTTGGCTCAGCTAGGGGCCAAGGTAATGGCAGGCCTGATCTCCAGTACATGAGGGGAGATCCTCTGGATAACAAAGGACGGCAAGTGGGAGGCAGTCTCTCAGGCTTTTGTCTCTGGGTGTTGCGTTCACAGTGGCCGTTTAGGGTAGGGGTTAACTCAGGGGCTGAGGATGAGCCTTCCTCTCGGGGGATTGTCGAAGCTCCCAAGTGTTTGGGTTCATTCTGTGGGAAGGGAAGAGTACTGTTTTCTGCCACAGGGGACTCCCCAGGAGAGGGACTCTAGAGCACAGCAGTCAGTTCCCTCAACTGGAATACACACCATCTAGTTAGTCCTGGGTGCCTAGGGGCATGGCAATCCACATATGCATGCTCTTGGTCCAGTCACTGAGAGGCATTACTTGAATAAGGTACTCACGCTGAGGGTCTCAATGTGTGTTTGTGCCCAAGGCGGCCCTCACCATGGGTGTGGACTCATGGGCCATGCCGTTTTCTCCTACACTGAAGGTTGACTCACTGCCAGCAGCAAGGTTTCTTGCCATGGGAAAGGAGGGGTTCTGACCTGTGCATCAGGTTCACCCCTGTGCAGGGATTGGAGATAAGGTCTAGGTTCCGATGACTGAAAACCCAGGTTGGGAATGGATGGTGGCCTAAGGCAGTGGCGGGTCCAATGTGCTGGGTGTGCAGCCAGATGTGTCGGTGTCTGTTGGAAGGTCTGGGCTCAGGCTATTTGCGACAGAGCATCAGTGTTTAAGGTAGCCTATGCAAATGGGGTGTTGACGAGGGCCAAGCAGTTTGATCCTCATTTGGCGTTTCTGGGCAGCACCATAGACAATGTTTTTCTCCTGGGAGGCAGGCAGAGTGCTTCATTGTGGCCCCAGAATTCCCAGGAGGGAGAGTTTGTGGGACAGGACTGTGAGGACGGAAGTTTGAAAACACAAGGTAGGGTGAGGATTGGAGCCAAGGGCATAGCAGGCCCACTCTGCAGAGGCTGAAACAAAATCTCCTGCATCTGAAGTCAGGCTGAGGATGAGACGTTGGCTGAGGCTGGAGTATGTGTCCATGATGGCACCTTCATGAAGCGGGGGCCTCATGAGGCCAAGGAAGTTTTCCCACGCTGAGTTTGGAGATTGCCCCAAACCACAAGGTTTCCTTCTGCGGGACATTCGAGTCCTGTTGCATGGCTCCAGGACATACCATACGGAAGGACTGGAGAGCAGGGTTCGAAGGATGGATCCCTGTACAGCATGCCTCGCATTCCCATTGGCCATTAGCGACAAGATATGTTTGATCTGCTGCCTCTGGGGCACGCTACCCAGGGGGGTGAAAAGAAATGGCCTCTTCGGAGGATGCGTCATAATGTGCCTTTGGGTCCATGGAGACCTTGGAATGTGCTGGTTGTTCAGTGGCCCTGCGGAACTCTCCTACCTGAAGGGTTTGATACATCCCCAGTAAGAAACCTCCCCATGTGGAGACGAGAGTTTTGGTTTGGTGCCTCGGAAAAGCCCCGTGTGCTGGTCTATGAAAACAGTCCTCTGAGGACGGACACATGCAAACCAAATCTAAGGTTCAGATTAGGGCCTGGGGGCCTGTCCATTTCAACCTTCTGTCTCTGGGGACACTGTCTGAGAGTCTAAGTGGAGATAGTTGCTCCTCTGGTGTCAGGGAGCCCCTCTTAGTCCAGGGTGGCCTACACTATTGATGGCTTCAGGGGCCTTGGAGCTTTTCCCTAACCTCTAAGGTTGTGGTCAATGGATTGGGCACAATTTACTTAGAGAGGGCAGGCACAATCTTTCGCTGTGGCTCCAGAGGCCCTAGCCTGGAGGTTGTGAGGGTCCAGGCTGTGGGCACAGAAGTCTGAAAACTCAAAATCAGCTTATGAGTGGCGCCTAGGATATGGCAGGCCGGATGTACAGCCTGAGAGGGAGCTCCTGGGCCTCTGAAACAATGGCGAGTGGGAGGCGTTCCTGCAGGCTTTTGTCTCTGGATGTTGTGTCCGGGATAGCCGTGGATCGGAGGGGTGGCCTCAGGGACTGTGGACGAGTATCCCTCTCTGGGGATTTGTCCCAGCTCCCAAGATTTTGGGGTAATTTTATGGGAAGGGTGGAGTTGTGTTGTCTGGCTCATGTGTCTCTCCAAGGAAGGGATTCCAGAGCAGAGCCCCAAGTACGGGCGGGATGACTGGAAAACTCAAACCCTGGTGAGGATTGGGTGAATAGGGGCTTGGCAAGCCCCATCTGCGGGCTCTTGGTCCAGGCCCTGACAGGCCTTTCTTTGACATGGGGCTCGTGCTGAGGGTCACAGTGTGAATTTGTGCCCAAGCAACACTCAAGTTTGGGCGTGGCATCAGGGGCCATGAAGGTTTCTCCCACCCTGAAGGTGTGACTCCATGCCAAGAGCAAGCTTGACAGCCATGGGGAAGGAGGAGTTCTGTTTTGTGCTTGCGATACCCAGCTGTGTGGAGAATTGATAGAATGTCTAGGTTCAGATATCTGAAAACCAAGGTCAGGAAGAGGTGACGGCATAAGACCATGGCGTGTTTGAAGTGCTGGGTGTGCGGCCAGCTGTCTCCTTGTCTGTTTGGACGTCTGGCTTCAGGCTGTGTCAGACAGAGCATGGGTGCACAGAGCAGCCTATCCAGTTCAGGTACCGTCTAGGCCCGAGCAGGTTGATCCTCATCTGGGTTTTCTGGAGAGCCCCACAGGGAAACGTTTTTGTTCCGTTGGGCAGACTCTGGGCTCGGTTGTGGTTCTGGAGTTCCTAGTCTGGAAGGCTTGTTTGCCAGGAGTGTGAGGAAGGAAGTCTGAAAACACAAGCTAGCGTGAGGTTTGGGTCCGAGGGCACGGCAGGCCCACTCTGCAGAGACTGAATCGAGATCTCCTGCACTGAGGTCATGTCAACTATGAGACGTTCCTCAGGCTAGAGTTTTTGTCCAGCATGGCCTCTTCCTGAAGGGTGTGGGGGCTTTATGAGGCCAGGGAGGTATGCCTACGAAGGGATTTGTGAACTACTCCAAACCTCAAGGTTTCCTTCTGCACGACAGTCGAGTCCTGTTGGATGGTCCCATACGGAAAGACTCGAGAGCAGGTGTCTAAGCATGGATGCCTGGGGACGCCACCTCATATTCCCACTCTTTAGTCAGGACAAGGCAGGGTCAATCTGCGGGCTCCTGGGTGAGCTACCCAGAGGGGAGAGTTGTAATGGACTCTCCTGAAGATGAGTCCTACTGTGGCTTGGTGGCCTGGGAGACCTTGGAATTTGGAGGTGGCTCAGGGGCTCTGCAGGATTCTCCAACCTGAGGTGTTTGACACGGCTCCAACAAGGGAGCTTCCCATGTGGAGACGAGAGGAGTTCTGTTCAGTGTCTCAGGAAAGCCCCATATCCTGTTCTTCGAACCAAAGCCTCTGAGGAGTGACACCTGGAAACCAAAGCAATTGTTGAGGTTAGGGCCTAAGGGCCTGTCCGACTCAAACTTCTATCTCTGTTGATATCTGTGTGCATGCCTTCGTGGAGGTAGCTGCTCAGCTTGTGTCCGAATGCCCCTGTGTGTCCAGGGAGGCTCCCAGTAGTGGGATGTCCTCGGGGGCCTTGAGGGATCTCATATTCTGGAGGTGTGTGGCCAAAGGAATGGAACCAATTTCCCAGGAGAGAGCAGGAACGGTCCTTTGGTATGGCTCCAGAGGACCCAGCCTAAAGGCTGTGTTTGCCAGGGCTGTGGGACAGATGTCTGAAAAAGCAAACTTGGCTCAGCTAGGGGCCAAGGTAATGGCAAGCCTGATCTCCAGTCCGTGAGGGGAGATCCTCTGGATATCAAAGGAGGGCAAGTGGGAGGCAGTCGTTCAGGCTTTTGTCTCTGGGTGTTGCGTTCACAGTTGCCGGTCAGTGTAGGGGTTGCCTAAGGGGCGAGGAAGAGCCTTCCTCTCGGGGGATTGTCAAAGCTCCCAAGTGTTTGGGTTCATTCTGTGGGAAGGGAAGAGTCCTGTTTTCTGCCACAGGGGACCCCCCAAGAGAGGGATTCTAGAGCAAAGCAGTGGGTTCCCTCAACTGGAATACACACCATCTAGGTAGTCCTGTGTGCCTACGGGCATGGCAATCCACATATGGGGGCTCTTGGTCCATTCACTGAGAGGCGTTACATGAATAAGGTACCCACGCTGTGGGTCACAATGTGTGTTTGTGCCCAAGGCGGCCCTCACGCATGGGCGTGGCCTCATGGGCCATGCCGTTTTCTTCTACACTGAAGGTTTGAGTCACTGCCAGCAGCAAGGTTTCTTGCCATGGGTAAGGAGGAGTTGTGATTTCTGCATCACACTCACGCCTGGGCAGTGATTGGAGATAAGGTCTCGGTTCTGAAACCTGAAAACTGAGATAGGGAAGAGATGATGACCTAAGGCCATGGCGGGTCTTATGTGCTCAGTGTGTGGTCAGCTTTCTGGGTGTTGGTGAGGAGGTCCGGGCTCAGGTTGTGTCCGACAGTGCATTAGTGCCCAGGTTAGACTACATAATTTGGGTAAAGTCGAGTGCTGTGTAGGTTTATCCTCATTTAAGGTGCCTGGGCAGCTCATGAGGAAATAATTTTTTTGTAGAGGGCAGGCAGAGTGCTGCATGTGGGTCCGGAATTGCCAAACTTGAGGGCTTCGGGACCAGGAGTGTGAGGATGGAAGTCTGAGAAGACAAGCTAGACTTGGGATTCAGGGAGAGGGCACGGCAGGTACCCCCTGCAGATCTGAACCAATATCTCATGCATTTGAAGTCAGCGCGAGGATCAGACGTTGGCTCAGGTTGGAGTTTCCGTGCATGACGGCCGCTTAAAGAAGGGAGCAGAATCTCGAGGCCATTGAGGTTTTCCCACGTTCGGAGTTGTGGGTTGCCCCCTTCAAAATTCCTTCTGCGGGACAATTGAGACATGTTGGACAGCTCCAGGACATCCCATATGGAATGACTCCAGAGCACCGTTCGCGGATGGATGCCTGGGAAGCGCGCCTCGTATTCCAATTTTCTCCTAGCAACAAGACAGTTTAGATCTGATGGCTCTGCGGGAGCAATCTGGGTGGCTGAGTTGAAATGGACTTTCCTGAGGATGGGTCCTAATGTGTTTTTGTGTCCATGAGGGCCTTGGAATGGGGCGGTGGCACCGGGACACTGAAGTACTCTCCTAAACTTTTGACATAGCTCCCATGCACAGGTTTCCTTGTGGAGACGAGATGAGTTCTGATGCGTGCCTCAGGAAAACCCCTATGCTCGTATTGGAATCAGGCTTTTGAGGAGACATGCCTGTAAACGAAGGCAAGGGATCCTATTATGGCCTAGGGTCCTGTCTGGTTCAATCTTCTTCTCTGGCGACATCCCTCTATGGTATGAGTGGAGGTAGATTATCAGCTGGTGTCAGACAGCCCTTGTTTGTTCCGGTCGACCTACACTATTGGGATGGCCTCAGGGACTTTGGAGGTTTCTCCTCATTTGTAAGATTTTGGACCATGGAATGGGCAGAATTCCCATGGATTGGTAGGCACAGTCCTAATGTGTGGCTCCAGGGGCCCCAGCCTGGAGAGTGTGTGGCCAGGATTTTGAGGACAGAAGTCTGAAAACACAAACTCAGCTTAGGTTTGGGGACGTAGGTATGGCAGGCCCGATCTACAAACCATGAGAAGAACTCTTCAGGATATGAAGAAAGAGCCAGTCTGAGGCGCTTGCTCAGGCTTTTGTCTCTGGATTTTGTATCAGCGATGGCCGTTGAATGTCGGGGAGGCCTCATGGACCATGGACGAATCTTCCTCTCTGAGGATTTGCCCATTCCCAATCGTTTTTCTTCAATCTGTGGTATGGGAGGACTCCTTTCAGTTTTGTTACCTCAGGTGTCCCACCAAAAGAGGAATTTCAAAGCAAAGCCGTGGAGAAGACTGAAGGGACAACCCGAACTATGGTTAAAAATTGGGGCCTAGGGGCATGGCAAGCCCCATATGCTATCTCTTCATCCAGCCACTGAGAGGCCTTACTTGGGGACTGGGCTCACGCTGAGGGTCACAATGTGTGTTTGTGACAAATGTGGCCCAAGAGCATGGGCGGGGCCTCATGGGCCACACTGGCTTCAACTACACTGAAGGTTGGACAACATGCCAACCACAAGGTTTCTTGCCATGGGGAAGGAGTTCTGATTTCGGCATCACGTTCAACCCTGGGCAGTGATTGGAGATAAGGTCTAGATTCTGAAGCCTGAAAACCGAGGTTGGGAAGAGATGACGACCTAAGGCCAAGGCGGCTCGATGTGCTCAATGTGCGGCTAGCAGTCGGGGTGGGACAGGAGTTCCAGGCTCAGGCTGTGTCAGAAAGGGCATTAGTGCCTTGGTCAGCCTATGTATTTGGGGTACAGCCAAGGTAGGTGCAGGTTGATCCTCACTTGGGGTTACTGGGTCACCCCAGAGGGCAAAGTTTTTCTTCTGGAGGGCAGGCAGAATGCTGCATTGTAGTTCTGGATTGGCAAACTGGAGGGCTTGTGGGCCAGTAGTCTGAGGACAGAAGTCTGAGAACACAAGCTAGGCTTAGGTTTCTGGGTGAGGACATGGCAGGCACAATCTACAGACCGGAATCGAGATCTCGTGCATCTGAAGTCAGGGCGAGGATCGGATCATCGCTCAGGTTGGAGTTTCTGTCCCTGATGGCCCCTTCATGAATGGGGGGCATCACATGGCCATAGGGGTTTTCCCACGATGGGAGTTGTGAGCAGCTCCAAACTGCAAAGAGTCTTCTGCAGGACAATGGAGACCTGTTGTTTGGCTCCAGGCCAATGATTCTGAGCAGGGTTCTAAGGATGGATGGCTGGGTAGCCCACCTCGCATTCCAATTGTCTCCTAGCAACAAGACAGGTTAGATCTGCTGGATCAGGGGGAGCAACCGAGGAGGCTGAGTTGAAATGGACTCTCCGGTGGATGGGTCCTAATGTGCTTTTTTGTCTATGGAGACCTTGGAATGAAGCTGTGGCACTGGGGCCCTGAAGGGTTCTCCTAAACAGAGGCTTTGCACAGCTCCAACGTCCAAGTATCCCATGTGTAGATGAGATGTTTTTTGATGGGTAAGTCAAGAAACAGCCATATGCTGGTTTTGAAATCCAGGTCTCTGAGGAGAGATGTTGGACACCAAAGCAATGGATCTGATTAGTGCCTAGGAGCCTGTTCTTTCCTTTTTAAATCTGGGGACATCTGTCTATGGGTCTGAGTGCAGGGAGGTGCTCCGATGGGCTCAGATTGCCCCTCTTTTTCCTGGGAAGCCACCACCATTCAGATGGATCAGGGACTTTGGAGGTTTATCCTATTAGAAGGGTTGTGGCCATTGGAATGGGAACACACAATTCCCTTGGTGAGGGCAAGTACAGTCCTCAGGTTTGGCTCCAGGGGCCTGAGCCTGTAGGTTGTGTAGGCCAGGGCTGTTTGGACAGTTGTCTGGAAACACAAACTCGTCTTATGTTGCGGGACATGAATATGGCAGGACTGATCTACAGACCATGAGGAGAACTCTTCGGGATTTGAAAAAAGGGCGAGTGTGAGGCTCTTGCTCAAGTTTTTGTCTCTGGATACCGTGTCACTCATGGTCGTGAAATTTCTGGGTGACTTCATGGGAAATGGACGAGTCTTACTCTCTAGTGGTTTGGCCCGCCCAAAGAGTTTGCGGTCATTCCGTGGGATGGAAGAAGTCCGTTTTTTTGTTGTTGTTGTTTTCTTTTTTAACCTCAGCTGTCCCACCAAATGAGGGGTTCCAAAGTAGAGCCCTGGGGAGGGGCGATTGGACAATCAGAAATCTGGTTAAAAATTGGGGCCTAGGGACATGTCAAGCCCATTATGGCATCTAATGGTCCAGCCACTGAGAGGACTTACTAGAGGACAGGACTCATGCTGAGGGTCACAATGCGTGTTTATGCCCTCGTCGCACTCAAGAATGGGCGGGGCCTCAGGGTGAATGCGGGTTTCTCCTACACTGAACGTGGGAAATCGTGCCAACCACAAGGTTTCTTGCCATGGGTAAGGAGGAGTTGTGATTTCTGCATCACACTCACGCATGGGCAGTGATTGGAGATAAGGTCTCGGTTCTGAAACCTGAAAACTGAGATAGGGAAGAGATGATGACCTAAGGCCATGGCGGGTCTTATGTGCTCAGTGTGTTGTCAGCTTTCTGGGTGTTGGTGAGGAGGTCCGGGCTCAGGTTGTGTCCGACAGTGCATTAGTGCCCAGGTTAGACTACATAATTTGGGTAAAGTCGAGTGCTGTGTAGGTTTATCCTCATTTAAGGTGCCTGGGCAGCTCATGAGGCAATAATTTTTTTGTAGAGGGCAGGCAGAGTGCTGCATTGTGGGTCCGGAATTGCCAAACTTGAGGGCTTCGGGACCAGGAGTGTGAGGATGGAAGTCTGAGAAGACAAGCTAGACTTGGGATTCAGGGAGAGGGCACGGCAGGTACCCCCTGCAGATCTGAACCAATATCTCATGCATCTGAAGTCAGGGCGAGGATCAGACGTTGGCTCAGGTTGGAGATTCCGTGCATGACGGCCGCTTCATGAAGGGAGCAGAATCTCGAGGCCATTGAGGTTTTCCCACGTTGGGAGTTGTGGGTTGCCCCCTTCAAGGAATCCTTCTGCGGGACAATTGAGACATGTTGGACAGCTCCAGGACATCCCATATGGAATGACTCCAGAGCACCGTTCGCGGATGGATGCCTGGGAAGCCCGCCTCGCATTCCAATTTTCTCCTAGCAACAAGACAGTTTAGATCTGATGGCTCTGCGGGAGCAATCTGGGTGGCTGAGTTGAAATGGACTTTCCTGAGGATGGGTCCTAATGTGTTTTTGTGTCCATGAGGGCCTTGGAATGGGGCGGTGGCACCGGGACCCTGAAGTACTCTCCTAAGCTTTTGACATAGCTCCCATGCACAGGTTTCCTTGTGGAGACGAGATGAGTTCTGATGCGTGCCTCAGGAAAACCCCTATGCTCGTATTGGAATCAGGCTTTTGAGGAGACATGCCTGTAAACGAAGGCAAGGGATCCTATTATGGCCTAGGGTCCTGTCTGGTTCAATCTTCTTCTCTGGCGACATCCCTCTATGGTATGAGTGGAGGTAGATTATCAGCTGGTGTCAGACAGCCCTTGTTTGTTCCGGTCGACCTACACTATTGGGATGGCCTCAGGGACTTTGGAGGTTTCTCCTAATTTGTAAGATTTTGGACCATGGAATGGGCAGAATTCGCATGGATTGGTAGGCACAGTCCTAATGTGTGGCTCCAGGGGCCCCAGCCTGGAGAGTGTGTGGCCCAGGACTTTGAGGACAGAAGTCTGAAAACACAAACTCAGCTTAGGTTCGGGGACGTAGGTATGGCAGGCCCGATCTACAAACCATGAGAAGAACTCTTCAGGATATGAAGAAAGAGCGAGTCTGAGGCGCTTGCTCAGGCTTTTGTCTCTGGATTTTGTATCAGCGATGGCCGTTGAATGTCGGGGAGGCCTCATGGACCATGGACGAATCTTCCTCTCTGAGGATTTGCCCATTCCCAATCGTTTTTCTTCAATCTGTGGTATGGGAGGTCTCCTTTCAGTTTTGTTACCTCAGGTGTCCCACCAAAAGAGGAAAATCAAAGCAGAGCCGTGGAGAAGACTGAAGGGACAACCCGAACTATGGTTAAAAATTGGGGCCTAGGGGCATGGCAAGCCCCATATGCTATCTCTTCATCCAGCCACTGAGAGGCCTTACTTGGGGACTGGGCTCATGCTGAGGGTCACAATGTGTGTTTGTGACCAATGTGGCCCAAGAGCATGGGCGGGGCCTCATGGGCCACACTGGCTTCAACTACACTGAAGGTTGGACAACATGCCAACCACAAGGTTTCGTGCCATGGGGAAGGAGTTCTGATTTCGGCATCACGTTCAACCCTGGGCAGTGATTGGAGATAAGGTCTAGATTCTGAAGCCTGAAAACCGAGGTTGGGAAGAGATGACGACCTAAGGCCATGGCAGCTCGATGTGCTCAATGTGCGGCTAGCAGTCGGGGTGGGACAGGAGTTCCAGGCTCAGGCTGTGTCAGAAAGGGCATTAGAGCCCTGGTCAGCCTATGTATTTGGGGTACAGCCAAGGTAGGTGCAGGTTGATCCTCACTTGGGGTTACTGGGTCACCCCAGAGGGCAAAGTTTTTCTTCTGGAGGGCAGGCAGAATGCTGCATTGTAGTTCTGGATTGGCAAACTGGAGGGCTTGTGGGCCAGTAGTCTGAGGACAGAAGTCTGAGAACACAAGCTAGGCTTAGGTTTCTGGGTGAGGACATGGCAGGCACAATCTACAGACCGGAATCGAGATCTCGTGAATCTGAAGTCAGGGCGAGGATCGGATCATCGCTCAGTTGGAGTTTCTGTCTCTGATGGCCCCTTCATGAATGGGGGGCATCACGAGGCCATGGGGGTTTTCCCACGATGGGAGTTGTGAGCAGCTCCAAACTGCAAAGAGTCTTCTGCAGGACAATGGAGACCTGTTGTTTGACTCCAGGCCAATGATTCTGAGCAGGGTTCTAAGGATGGATGGCTGGGTAGCCCACCTCGCATTCCAATTGTCTCCTAGCAACAAGACAGGTTAGATCTGCTGGATCTGGGGGAGCAACCGAGGAGGCTGAGTTGAAATGGACTCTCCGGTGGATGGGTCCTAATGTGCTTTTGTGTCTATGGAGACCTTGGAATGAAGCTGAGGCACTGGGGCCCTGAAGGGTTCTCCTAAACAGAGGCTTTGCACAGCTCCAACGTCCAAGTATCCCATGTGTAGATGAGATGTTTTATGATGGGTAAGTCAAGAAACAGCCATATGCTGGTTTTGAAATCCAGGTCTCTGAGGAGGGATGTTGGACACCAAAGCAATGGATCTGATTAGTGCCTAGGAGCCTGTTCTTTCCTTTTTAAATCTGGGGACATCTGTCTATGGGTCTGAGTGCAGGGAGGTGCTCCGATGGGCTCAGATTGCCCCTCTTTTTCCTGGGAAGCCACCAATATTGAGATGGATCAGGGACTTGGGAACTTTATCCTATTAGAAGGGTTGTGGCCATTGGAATGGGAACACACAATTCCCTTGGTGAGGGCAAGTACAGTTCTCAGGTTTGGCTCCAGGGGCCTGAGCCTGTAGGTTGTGTAGGCCAGGGCTATTTGGACAGTTGTCTGGAAACACAAACTCGTCTTATGTTGCGGGACATAAATATGGCAGGACTGATCTACAGACCATGAGGAGAACTCTTCAGGATTTGAAAAAAGGGCGAGTGTGAGGCTCTTGCTCAAGTTTTGGTCTCTGGATACCGTGTCACTCATGGTCGTGAAATTTCTGGGTGACTTCATGGGAAATGGACGAGTCTTACTCTCTGGTGGTTTGGCCCGCCCAAAGAGTTTGGGGTCATTCTGTGGGATGGAAGAAGTCCCTTTTTTTGTTGTTGTTGTTTTCTTTTTTAACCTCAGCTGTCCCACCAAATGAGGGGTTCCAAAGTAGAACCCTGGGGAGGGGCGATTGGACAATCAGAAATCTGGTTAAAAATTGGGGCCTAGGGACATGTCAAGCCCATTATGGCATCTAATGGTCCAGCCACTGAGAGGACTTACTAGAGGACAGGACTCATGCTGAGCGACACAATGCGTGTTTATGCCCTCGTCGCACTCAAGAATGGGCGGGGCCTCAGGGTGAATGCTGGTTTCTCCTACACTGAACGTAGGAAAACGTGCCAACCACAAGGTTTCTTGCCATGGGTAAGGAGGAGTTGTGATTTCTGCATCACACTCACGCCTGGGCAGTGATTGGAGATAAGGTCTCGGTTCTGAAACCTGAAAACTGAGATAGGGAAGAGATGATGACCTAAGGCCATGGCGGGTCTTATGTACTCAGTGTGTGGTTAGCTTTCTGGGTGTTGGTGAGGAGGTCCGGTCTCAGGTTGTGTCCGACAGTGCATTAGTGCCCAGGTTAGACTACATAATTTGGGTAAAGTCGAGTGCTGTGTAGGTTTATCCTCATTTAAGGTGCCTGGGCAGCTCATGAGGCAATAAATTTTTGGAGAGGGCAGGCAGAGTGCTGCATTGTGGGTCCGGAATTGCCAAACTTGAGGGCTTCGGGACCAGGAGTGTGAGGATGGAAGTCTGAGAAGACATGCTAGACTTGGGATTCTTGGAGAGAGCACGGCAGGTACCCCCTCCAGATCTGAACCAATATCTCATGCATCTGAAGTCAGCGCGAGGATCAGACGTTGGCTCAGGTTGGAGATTCCGTGCATGACGGCCGCTTCATGAAGGGAGCAGAATCTCGAGGCCATTGAGGTTTTCCCACGTTCGGAGTTGTGGGTTGCCCCCTTCAAGGAATACTTCTGCGGGACAATTGAGACATGTTGGACAACTCCAGGACATCCCATATGGAATGACTCCAGAGCACCGTTCGCGGATGGATGCCTGGGAAGCCTGCCTCGCATTCCAATTTTCTCCTAGCAACAAGACAGTTTAGATCTGATGGCTCTGCGGGAGCAATCTGGGTGGCTGAGTTGAAATGGACTTTCCTGAGGATGGGTCCTAATGTGTTTTTGTGTCCATGAGGGCCTTGGAAGGGGGCGGTGGCACCGGGACCCTGAAGTACTCTCCTAAGCTTTTGACATAGCTCCCATGCACAGGTTTCCTTGTGGAGACGAGATGAGTTCTGATGCGTGCCTCAGGAAAACCCCTATGCTCGTATTGGAATCAGGCTTTTGAGGAGACATGCCTGTAAACGAAGGCAAGGGATCCTATTATGGCCTAGGGTCCTGTCTGGTTCAATCTTCTTCTCTGGGGACATCCATCTATGGTATGAGTGGAGGTAGATTATCAGCTGGTGTCAGACAGCCCTTGTTTGTTCCGGTCGACCTACACTATTGGGATGGCCTCAGGGACTTTGGAGGTTTCTCCTAATTTGTAAGATTTTGGACCATGGAATGGGCAGAATTCGCATGGATTGGTAGGCACAGTCCTAATGTGTGGCTCCAGGGGCCCCAGCCTGGAGAGTGTGTGGCCCAGGACTTTGAGGACAGAAGTCTGAAAACACAAACTCAGCTTAGGTTCGGGGACGTAGGTATGGCAGGCCCGATCTACAAACCATGAGAAAAACTCTTCAGGATATGAAGAAAGAGCGAGTCTGAGGCGCTTGCTCAGGCTTTTGTCTCTGGATTTTGTATCAGCGATGGCCGTTGAATGTCGGGGAGGCCTCATGGACCATGGACGAATCTTCCTCTCTGAGGATTTGCCCATTCCCAATCGTTTTTCTTCAATCTGTGGTATGGGAGGACTCCTTTCAGATTTGTTACCTCAGGTGTCCCACCAAAAGAGGAATTTCAAAGCAAAGCTCTGGAGAAGACTGAAGGGACAACCCGAACTATGGTTAAAAATTGGGGCCTAGGGGCATGGCAAGCCCCATATGCTATCTCTTCATCCAGCCACTGAGAGGCCTTACTTGGGGACTGGGCTCACGCTGAGGGTCACAATGTGTGTTTGTGACCAATGTGGCCCAAGAGCATGGGCGGGGCCTCATGGGCCACACTGGCTTCAACTACACTGAAGGTTGGACAACATGCCAACCACAAGGTTTCTTGCCATGGGGAAGGAGTTCTGATTTCGGCATCACGTTCAACCCTGGGCAGTGATTGGAGATAAGGTCTAGATTCTGAAGCCTGAAAACCGAGGTTGGGAAGAGATGACGACCTAAGGCCATGGCAGCTCGATGTGCTCAATGTGCGGCTAGCAGTCGGGGTGGGACAGGAGTTCCAGTCTCAGGCTGTGTCAGAAAGGGCATTAGTGCCCTGGTCAGCCTATGTATTTGGGGTACAGCCAAGGTAGGTGCAGGTTGATCCTCACTTGGGGTTACTGAGTCACCCCAGAGGGCAAAGTTTTTCTTCTGGAGGGCAGGCAGAATGCTGCATTGTAGTTCTGGATTGGCAAACTGGAGGGCTTGTGGGCCAGTAGTCTGAGGACAGAAGTCTGAGAACACAAGCTAGGCTTAGGTTTCTGGGTGAGGACATGGCAGGCACAATCTACAGACCGGAATCGAGATCTCGTGCATCTGAAGTCAGGGCAAGGATCGGATGATCGCTCAGGTTGGAGTTTCTGTCCCTGATGGCCCCTTCATGAATGGGGGGCATCACGAGGCCATGGGGGTTTTCCCACGATGGGAGTTGTGAGCAGCTCCAAACTGCAAAGAGTCTTCTGCAGGACAATGGAGACCTGTTGTTTGGCTCCAGGCCAATGATTCTGAGCAGGGTTCTAAGGATGGATGGCTGGGTAGCCCACCTCGCATTCCAATTGTCTCCTAGCAACAAGACAGGTTAGATCTGCTGGATCAGGGGGAGCAACCGAGGAGGCTGAGTTGAAATGGACTCTCCGGTGGATGGGTCCTAATGTGCTTTTGTGTCTATGGAGACCTTGGAATGAAGCTGAGGCACTGGGGCCCTGAAGGGTTCTCCTAAACAGAGGCTTTGCACAGCTCCAACGTCCAAGTGTCCCATGTGTAGATAGATGTTTTATGATGTGTAAGTCAAGAAACAGCCATATGCTGGCTTTGAAATCTAGGCCTCTGAGGAGAGATGTTGGACACCAAAGCAATGGATCTGATTAGTGCCTAGGAGCCTGTTCTTTCCTTTTAAAATCTGGGGACATCTGTCTATGGGTCTGAGTGCAGGGAGGTGCTCCGATTTGCTCAGATTGCCCCTCTTTTTCATGGGAAGCCTCCACTATTGAGATGGATCAGGGACTTTGGAGGTTTATCCTATTAGAAGGGTTGTGGCCATTGGAATGGGAACACACAATTCCCTTGGTGAGGGCAAGTACAGTTCTCAGGTTTGGCTCCAGGGTCCTGAGCCTGTAGGTTGTATAGGCCAGGGCTGTTTGACAGTTGTCTGGAAACACAAACTCGTCTTATGTTGCGGGACATAAATATGGCAGGACTGATCTACAGACCATGAGGAGAACTCTTCGGGATTTGAAAAAAGGGCGAGTGTGGGGCTCTTGCTCAAGTTTTTGTCTCTGGATACCGTGTCACTCATGGTCGTGAAATTTCTGGGTGACTTCATGGGAAATGGACGAGTCTTACTCTCTGGTGGTTTGGCCCGCCCAAAGAGTTTGGGGTCATTCTGTGGGATGGAAGAAGTCCGTTTTTTTGTTGTTGTTGTTTTCTTTTTTAACCTCAGCTGTCCCACCAAATGAGGGGTTCCAAAGTAGAGCCCTGGGGAGGGGCGATTGGACAATCAGAAATCTGGTTAAAAATTGGGGCCTAGGGACATGTCAAGCCCATTATGGCATCTAATGGTCCAGCCACTGAGAGGACTTACTAGAGGACAGGACTCATGCTGATGGTCACAATGCGTGTTTATGCCCTCGTCGCACTCAAGAATGGGCGGGGCCTCAGGGTGAATGCGGGTTTCTCCTACACTGAACGTTGGAAACGTGCCAACCACAAGGTTTCTTGCCATGGGTAAGGAGGAGTTGTGATTTCAGCATCACACTCACGCCTGGGCAGTGATTGGAGATAAGGTCTCGGTTCTGAAACCTGAAAACTGAGATAGGGAAGAGATGATGACCTAAGGCCATGGCGGGTCTTATGTGCTCAGAGTGTGGTCAGCTTTCTGGGTGTTGGTGAGGAGGTCCGGGCTCAGGTTGTGTCCGACAGTGCATTAGTGCCCAGGTTAGACTACATAATTTGGGTAAAGTCGAGTGCTGTGTAGGTTTATCCTCATTTAAGGTGCCTGGGCAGCTCATGAGGCAATAATTTTTTTGTAGAGGGCAGGCAGAGTGCTGCATTGTGGGTCCGGAATTGCCAAACTTGAGGGCTTCGGGACCAGGAGTGTGAGGATGGAAGTCTGAGAAGACAAGCTAGACTTGGGATTCAGGGAGAGGGCACGGCAGGTACCCCCTGCAGATCTGAACCAATATCTCATGCATCTGAAGTCAGCGCGAGGATCAGACGTTGGCTCAGGTTGGAGTTTCCGTGCATGACGGCCGCTTCATGAAGGGAGCAGAATCTCGAGGCCATTGAGGTTTTCCCACGTTCGGAGTTGTGGGTTGCCCCCTTCAAGGATTCCTTCTGCGGGACAATTGAGACATGTTGGACAGCTCCAGGACATCCCATATGGAATGACTCCAGAGCACCGTTCGCGGATGGATGCCTGGGAAGCCCGCCTCGCATTCCAATTTTCTCCTAGCAACAAGACAGTTTAGATCTGATGGCTCTGCAGGAGCAATCTGGGTGGCTGAGTTAAAATGGACTTTCCTGAGTATGGGTCCTAATGTGTTTTTGTGTCCATGAGGGCCTTGGAATGGGGCGGTGGCACCGGGACCCTGAAGTACTCTCCTAAGCTTTTGACATAGCTCCCATGCACAGGTTTCCTTGTGGAGACGAGATGAGTTCTGATGCGTGCCTCAGGAAAACCCCTATGCTCGTATTGGAATCAGGCTTTTGAGGAGACATGCCTGTAAACAAAGGCAAGGGATCCTATTATGGCCTAGGGTCCTGTCTGGTTCAATCTTCTTCTCTGGGGACATCCCTCTATGGTATGAGTGGAGGTAGATTATCAGCTGGTGTCAGACAGCCCTTGTTTGTTCCGGTCGACCTACACTATTGGGATGGCCTCAGGGACTTTGGAGGTTTCTCCTAATTTGTAAGATTTTGGACCATGGAATGGGCAGAATTCCCATGGATTGGTAGGCACAGTCCTAATGTGTGGCTCCAGGGGCCTCAGCCTGGAGAGTGTTTGGCCCAGGACTTTGAGGACAGAAGTCTGAAAACACAAACTCAGCTTAGGTTCGGGGACGTAGGTATGGCAGGCCCGATCTACAAACCATGAGAAGAACTCTTCAGGATATGAAGAAAGAGCGAGTCTGAGGCGCTTGCTCAGGCTTTTGTCTCTGGATTTTGTATCAGCGATGGCCGTTGAATGTCGGGGAGGCCTCATGGACCATGGACGAATCTTCCTCTCTGAGGATTTGCCCATTCCCAATCGTTTTTCTTCAATCTGTGGTATGGGAGGACTCCTTTCAGTTTTGTTACCTCAGGTGTCCCACCAAAAGAGGAATTTCAAAGCAAAGCCGTGGAGAAGACTGAAGGGACAACCCGAACTATGGTTAAAAATTGGGGCCTAGGGGCATGGCAAGCCCCATATGCTATCTCTTCATCCAGCCACTGAGAGGCCTTACTTGGGGACTGGGCTCACGCTGAGGGTCACAATGTGTGTTTGTGACCAATGTGGCCCAAGAGCATGGGCGGGGCCTCATGGGCCACACTGGCTTCAACTACACTGAAGGTTGGACAACATGCCAACCACAAGGTTTCTTGCCATGGGGAAGGAGTTCTGATTTCGGCATCACGTTCAACCCTGGGCAGTGATTGGAGATAAGGTCTAGATTCTGAAGCCTGAAAACCGAGGTTGGGAAGAGATGACGACCTAAGGCCATGGCAGCTCGATGTGCTCAATGTGCGGCTAGCAGTCGGGGTGGGACAGGATTTCCAGGCTCAGGCTGTGTCAGAAAGGGCATTAGTGCCCTGGTCAGCCTATGTATTTGGGGTACAGCCAAGGTAGGTGCAGGTTGATCCTCACTTGGGGTTACTGGGTCACCCCAGAGGGCAAAGTTTTTCTTCTGGAGGGCAGGCAGAATGCTGCATTGTAGTTCTGGATTGGCAAACTGGAGGGCTTGTGGGCCAGTAGTCTGAGGACAGAAGTCTGAGAACACAAGCTAGACTTAGGTTTCTGGGTGAGGACATGGCAGGCACAATCTACAGACCGGAATCGAGATCTCGTGCATCTGAAGTCAGGGCGAGGATCGGATGATCGCTCAGGTTGGAGTTTCTGTCCCTGATGGCCCCTTCATGAATGGGGGCATCACGAGGCCATGGGGGTTTTCCCACGATGGGAGTTGTGAGCAGCTCCAAACTGCAAAGAGTCTTCTGCATGACAATGGTGACCTGTTGTTTGGCTCCAGGCCAATGATTCTGAGCAGGGTTCTAAGGATGGATGGCTGGGTAGCCCACCTCGCATTCCAATTGTCTCCTAGCAACAAGACAGGTTAGATCTGCTGGATCTGGGGGAGCAACCGAGGAGGCTGAGTTGAAATGGACTCTCCAGTGGATGGGTCCTAATGTGCTTTTGTGTCTATGGAGACCTTGGAATGAAGCTATGGCACTGGGGCCCTGAAGGGTTCTCCTAAACAGAGGCTTTGCACAGCTCCAACGTCCAAGTGTCCCATGTGTAGACGAGATGTTTTATGATGGGTAAGTCAAGAAACAGCCATATGCTGGCTTTGAAATCTAGGCCTCTGAGGAGAGATGTTGGACACCAAAGCAATGGATCTGATTAGTGCCTAGGAGCCTGTTCTTTCCTTTTAAAATCTGGGGACATCTGTCTATGGGTCTGAGTGCAGGGAGGTGCTCCGATGGGCTCAGATTGCCCCTCTTTTTCCTTGGAAGCCTCCACTATTGAGATGGATTAGGGACTTTGGAGGTTTATCCTATTAGAAGGGTTGTGGCCATTGGAATGGGAACACACAATTCCCTTGGTGAGGGCAAGTACAGTTCTCAGGTTTGGCTCCAGGGTCCTGAGCCTGTAGGTTGTATAGGCCAGGGCTGTTTGGACAGTTGTCTGGAAACACAAACTCGTCTTATGTTGCGGGACATAAATATGGCAGGACTGATCTACAGACCATGAGGAGAACTCTTCGGGATTTGAAAAAAGGGCGAGTGTGGGGCTATTGCTCAAGTTTTTGTCTCTGGTTACCGTGTCACTCATGGTCGTGAAATTTCTGGGTGACTTCATGGGAAATGGACGAGTCTTACTCTCTGGTGGTTTGGCCCGCCCAAAGAGTTTGGGGTCATTCTGTGGGATGGAAGAAGTCCGTTTTTTTGTTGTTGTTGTTTTCTTTTTTAACCTCAGCTGTCCCACCAAATGAGGGGTTCCAAAGTAGAGCCCTGGGGAGGGGCGATTGGACAATCAGAAATCTGGTTAAAAATTGGGGCCTAGGGACATGTCAAGCCCATTATGGCATCTAATGGTCCAGCCACTGAGAGGACTTACTAGAGGACAGGACTCATGCTGAGGGTCACAATGCGTGTTTATGCCCTCGTCGCACTCAAGAATGGGCGGGGCCTCAGGGTGAATGCGGGTTTCTCCTACACTGAACGTTGGAAAACGTGCCAACCACAAGGATTCTTGCCATGGGTAAGGAGGAGTTGTGATTTCTGCATCACACTCACGCCTGGGCAGTGATTGGAGATAAGGTCTCGGTTCTGAAACCTGAAAACTGAGATAGGGAAGAGATGATGACCTAAGGCCATGGCGGGTCTTATGTGCTCAGTGTGTGGTCAGCTTTCTGGGTGTTGGTGAGGAGGTCCGGGCTCAGGTTGTGTCCGACAGTGCATTAGTGCCCAGGTTAGACTACATAATTTGGGTAAAGTCGAGTGCTGTGTAGGTTTATCCTCATTTAAGGTGCCTGGGCAGCTCATGAGGCAATAATTTTTTTGTAGAGGGCAGGCAGAGTGCTGCATTGTGGGTCCGGAATTGCCAAACTTGAGGGCTTCTGGACCAGGAGTGTGAGGATGGAAGTCTGAGAAGACAAGCTAGACTTGGGATTCAGGGAGAGGGCACGGCAGGTACCCCCTGCAGATCTGAACCAATATCTCATGCATCTGAAGTCAGCGCGAGGATCAGACGTTGGCTCAGGTTGGAGATTCCGTGCATGACGGCCGCTTCATGAAGGGAGCAGAATCTCGAGGCCATTGAGGTTTTCCCACGTTCGGAGTTGTGGGTTGCCCCCTTCAAGGAATACTTCTGCGGGACAATTGAGACATGTTGGACAACTCCAGGACATCCCATATGGAATGACTCCAGAGCACCGTTCGCGGATGGATGCCTGGGAAGCCCGCCTCGCATTCCAATTTTCTCCTAGCAACAAGACAGTTTAGATCTGATGGCTCTGCGGGAGCAATCTGGGTGGCTGAGTTGAAATGGACTTTCCTGAGGATGGGTCCTAATGTGTTTTTGTGTCCATGAGGGCCTTGGAATGGGGCGGTGGCACCGGGACCCTGAAGTACTCTCCTAAGCTTTTGACATAGCTCCCATGCACAGGTTTCCTTGTGGAGACGAGATGAGTTCTGATGCGTGCCTCAGGAAAATCCCTATGCTCGTATTGGAATCAGGCTTTTGAGGAGACATGCCTGTAAACGAAGGCAAGGGATCCTATTATGGCCTAGGGTCCTGTCTGGTTCAATCTTCTTCTCTGGGGACATCCATCTATGGTATGAGTGGAGGTAGATTATCAGCTGGTGTCAGACAGCCCTTGTTTGTTCCGGTCGACCTACACTATTGGGATGGCCTCAGGGACTTTGGAGGTTTCTCCTAATTTGTAAGATTTTGGACCATGGAATGGGCAGAATTCGCATGGATTGGTAGGCACAGTCCTAATGTGTGGCTCCAGGGGCCCCAGCCTGGAGAGTGTGTGGCCCAGGACTTTGAGGACAGAAGTCTGAAAACACAAACTCAGCTTAGGTTCGGGGACGTAGGTATGGCAGGCCCGATCTACAAACCATGAGAAAAACTCTTCAGGATATGAAGAAAGAGCGAGTCTGAGGCGCTTGCTCAGGCTTTTGTCTCTGGATTTTGTATCAGCGATGGCCGTTGAACGTCGGGGAGGCCTCATGGACCATGGACGAATCTTCCTCTCTGAGGATTTGCCCATTCCCAATCGTTTTTCTTCAATCTGTGGTATGGGAGGACTCCTTTCAGATTTGTTACCTCAGGTGTCCCACAAAAAGAGGAATTTCAAAGCAAAGCTCTGGAGAAGACTGAAGGGACAACCCGAACTATGGTTAAAAATTGGGGCCTAGGGGCATGGCAAGCCCCATATGCTATCTCTTCATCCAGCCACTGAGAGGCCTTACTTGGGGACTGGGCTCACGCTGAGGGTCACAATGTGTGTTTGTGACCAATGTGGCCCAAGAGCATGGGCGGGGCCTCATGGGCCACACTGGCTTCAACTACACTGAAGGTTGGACAACATGCCAACCACAAGGTTTCTTGCCATGGGGAAGGAGTTCTGATTTCGGCATCACGTTCAACCCTGGGCAGTGATTGGAGATAAGGTCTAGATTCTGAAGCCTGAAAACCGAGGTTGGGAAGAGATGACGACCTAAGGCCATGGCAGCTCGATGTGCTCAATGTGCGGCTAGCAGTCAGGGTGGGACAGGAGTTCCAGGCTCAGGCGGTGTCAGAAAGGGCATTAGTGCCCTGGTCAGCCTATGTATTTGGGGTACAGCCAAGGTAGGTGCAGGTTTATCCTCACTTGGGGTTACTGGGTCACCCCAGAGGCCAAAGTTTTTCTTCTGGAGGGCAGGCAGAATGCTGCATTGTAGTTCTGGATTGGCAAACTGGAGGGCTTGTGGGCCAGTAGTCTGAGGACAGAAGTCTGAGAACACAAGCTAGGCTTAGGTTTCTGGGTGAGGACATGGCAGGCACAATCTACAGACCGGAATCGAGATCTCGTGCATCTGAAGTCAGGGCGAGGATCGGATGATCGCTCAGGTTGGAGTTTCTGTCCCTGATGGCCCCTTCATGAATGGGGGGCATCACGAGGCCATGGGGGTTTTCCCACGATGGGAGTTGTGAGCAGCTCCAAACTGCAAAGAGTCTTCTGCAGGACAATGGAAACCTGTTGTTTGGCTCCAGGCCAATGATTCTGAGCAGGGTTCTAAGGATGGATGGCTGGGTAACCCACCTCGCATTCCAACTGTCTCCTAGCAACAAGACAGGTTAGATCTGCTGGATCTGGGGGAGCAACCGAGGAGGCTGAGTTGAAATGGACTCTCCGGTGGATGGGTCCTAATGTGCTTTTGTGTCTATGGAGACCTTGGAATGAAGCTGAGGCACTGGGGCCCTGAAGGGTTCTCCTAAACAGAGGCTTTGCACAGCTCCAACGTCCAAGTGTCCCATGTGTAGATGAGATGTTTTATGATGGGTAAGTCAAGAAACAGCCATATGCTGGTTTTGAAATCCAGGCCTCTGAGGAGAGATGTTGGACACCAAAGCAATGGATCTGATTAGTGCCTAGGAGCCTGTTCTTTCCTTTTAAAATCTGGGGACATCTGTCTATGGGTCTGAGTGCAGGGAGGTGCTCCGATGGGCTCAGATTGCCCCTCTTTTTCCTTGGAAGCCTCCACTATTGAGATGGATCAGGGACTTTGGAGGTTTATCCTATTAGAAGGGTTGTGGCCATTGGAATGGGAACACACAATTCCCTTGGTGAGGGCAAGTACAGTCCTCAGGTTTGGCTCCAGGGTCCTGAGCCTGTAGGTTGTATAGGCCAGGGCTGTTTGGACAGTTGTCTGGAAACACAAACTCGTCTTATGTTGCGGGACATAAATATGGCAGGACTGATCTACAGACCATGAGGAGAACTCTTCGGGATTTGAAAAAAGGGCGAGTGTGAGGCTCTTGCTCAAGTTTTTGTCTCTGGATACCGTGTCACTCATGGTCGTGAAATTTCTGGGTGACTTCATGGGAAATGGACGAGTCTTACTCTCTGGTGGTTTGGCCCGCCCAAAGAGTTTGGGGTCATTCTGTGGGATGGAAGAAGTCCGTTTTTTTGTTGTTGTTTTCTTTTTTAACCTCAGCTGTCCCACCAAATGAGGGGTTCCAAAGTAGAGCCCTGGGGAGGGGCGATTGGACAATCAGAAATCTGGTTAAAAATTGGGGCCTAGGGACATGTCAAGCCCATTATGGCATCTAATGGTCCAGCCACTGAGAGGACTTACTAGAGGACAGGACTCATGCTGAGGGTCACAATGCGTGTTTATGCCCTCGTCGCACTCAAGAATGGGCGGGGCCTCAGGGTGAATGCGGGTTTCTCCTACACTGAACGTTGGAAAACGTGCCAACCACAAGGTTTCTTGCCATGGGTAAGGAGGAGTTGTGATTTCTGCATCACACTCACGCCTGGGCAGTGATTGGAGATAAGGTCTCGGTTCTGAAACCTGAAAACTGAGATAGGGAAGAGATGATGACCTAAGGCCATGGCGGGTCTTATGTGCTCAGTGTGTGGTCAGCTTTCTGGGTGTTGGTGAGGAGGTCCGGGCTCAGGTTGTGTCCGACAGTGCATTAGTGCCCAGGTTAGACTACATAATTTGGGTAAAGTCGAGTGCTGTGTAGGTTTATCCTCATTTAAGGTGCCTGGGCAGCTCATGAGGCAATAATTTTTTTGTAGAGGGCAGGCAGAGTGCTGCATTGTGGGTCCGGAATTGCCAAACTTGAGGGCTTCGGGACCATGAGTGTGAGGATGGAAGTCTGAGAAGACAAGCTAGACTTGGGATTCAGGGAGAGGGCACGGCAGGTACCCCCTGCAGATCTGAACCAATATCTCATGCATCTGAAGTCAGCGCGAGGATCAGACGTTGGCTCAGGTTGGAGTTTCCGTGCATGGCGGCCGCTTCATGAAGGGAGCAGAATCTCGAGGCCATTGAGGTTTTCCCACGTTCGGAGTTGTGGGTTGCCCCCTTCAAGGATTCCTTCTGCGGGACAATTGAGACATGTTGGACAGCTCCAGGACATCCCATATGGAATGACGCCAGAGCACCGTTCGCGGTTGGATGCCTGGGAAGCCCGCCTCGCATTCCAATTTTCTCCTAGCAACAAGACAGTTTAGATCTGATGTCTCTGCAGGAGCAATCTGGGTGGCTGAGTTGAAATGGACTTTCCTGAGGATGGGTCCTAATGTGTTTTTGTGTCCATGAGGGCCTTGGAAGGGGGCGGTGGCACCGGGACCCTGAAGTACTCTCCTAAGCTTTTGACATAGATCCCATGCACAGTTTTCCTTGTGGAGACGAGATGAGTTCTGATGCGTGCCTCAGGAAAACCCCTATGCTCGTATTGGAATCAGGCTTTTGAGGAGACATGCCTGTAAACGAAGGCAAGGGATCCTATTATGGCCTAGGGTCCTGTCTGGTTCAATCTTCTTCTCTGGGGACATCCGTCTATGGTATGAGTGGAGGTAGATTATCAGCTGGTGTCAGACAGCCCTTGTTTGTTCCGGTCGACCTACACTATTGGGATGGCCTCAGGGACTTTGGAGGTTTCTCCTAATTTGTAAGATTTTGGACCATGGAATGGGCAGAATTCGCATGGATTGGTAGGCACAGTCCTAATGTGTGGCTCCAGGGGCCCCAGCCTGGAGAGTGTGTGGCCCAGGACTTTGAGGACAGAAGTCTGAAAACACAAACTCAGCTTAGGTTTGGGGACGAAGGTATGGCAGGCCCGATCTACAAACCATGAGAAGAACTCTTCAGGATATGAAGAAAGAGCGAGTCTGAGGCGCTTGCTCAGGCTTTTGTCTCTGGATTTTGTATCAGCGATGGCCGTTGAATGTCGGGGAGGCCTCATGGACCATGGACGAATCTTCCTCTCTGAGGATTTGCCCATTCCCAATCGTTTTTCTTCAATCTGTGGTATGGGAGGACTCCTTTCAGTTTTGTTACCTCAGGTGTCCCACCAAAAGAGGAATTTCAAAGCAAAGCCGTGGAGAAGACTGAAGGGACAACCCGAACTATGGTTAAAAATTGGGGCCTAGGGGCATGGCAAGCCCCATATGCTATCTCTTCATCCAGCCACTGAGAGGCCTTACTTGGGGACTGGGCTCACGCTGAGGGTCACAATGTGTGTTTGTGACCAATGTGGCCCAAGAGCATGGGCGGGGCCTCATGGGCCACACTGGCTTCAACTACACTGAAGGTTGGACAACATGCCAACCACAAGGTTTCTTGCCATGGGGAAGGAGTTCTGATTTCGGCATCACGTTCAACCCTGGGCAGTGATTGGAGATAAGGTCTAGATTCTGAAGCCTGAAAACCGAGGTTGGGAAGAGATGACGACCTAAGGCCATGGCAGCTCGATGTGCTCAATGTGCGGCTAGCAGTCGGGGTGGGACAGGAGTTCCAGGCTCAGGCGGTGTCAGAAAGGGCATTAGTGCCCTGGTCAGCCTATGTATTTGGGGTACAGGGAAGGTAGGTGCAGGTTGATCCTCACTTGGGGTTACTGGGTCACCCCAGAGGGCAAAGTTTTTCTTCTGGAGGGCAGGCAGAATGCTGCATTGTAGTTCTGGATTGGCAAACTGGAGGGCTTGTGGGCCAGTAGTCTGAGGACAGAAGTCTGAGAACACAAGCTAGGCTTAGGTTTCTGGGTGAGGACATGGCAGGCACAATCTACAGACCGGAATCGAGATCTCGTGCATCTGAAGTCAGGGCGAGGATCGGATGATCGCTCAGGTTGGAGTTTCTGTCCCTGATGGCCCCTTCATGAATGGGGGGCATCACGAGGCCATGGGGGTTTTCCCACGATGGGAGTTGTGAGCAGCTCCAAACTGCAAAGAGTCTTCTGCAGGACAATGGAAACCTGTTGTTTGGCTCCAGGCCAATGATTCTGAGCAGGGTTCTAAGGATGGATGGCTGGGTAACCCACCTCGCATTCCAACTGTCTCCTAGCAACAAGACAGGTTAGATCTGCTGGATCTGGGGAGCAACCGAGGAGGCTGAGTTGAAATGGACTCTCCGGTGGATGGGTCCTAATGTGCTTTTGTGTCTATGGAGACCTTGGAATGAAGCTGAGGCACTGGGGCCCTGAAGGGTTCTCCTAAACAGAGGCTTTGCACAGCTCCAACGTCCAAGTGTCCCATGTGTAGATGAGATGTTTTATGATGGGTAAGTCAAGAAACAGCCATATGCTGGTTTTGAAATGCAGGCCTCTGAGGAGAGATGTTGGACACCAAAGCAATGGATCTGATTAGTGCCTAGGAGCCTGTTCTTTCCTTTTAAAATCTGGGGACATCTGTCTATGGGTCTGAGTGCAGGGAGGTGCTCCGATGGGCTCAGATTGCCCCTCTTTTTCCTTGGAAGCCTCCACTATTGAGATGGATCAGGGACTTTGGAGGTTTATCCTATTAGAAGGGTTGTGGCCATTGGAATGGGAACACACAATTCCTTTGGTGAGGGCAAGTACAGTCCTCACGTTTGGCTCCAGGGTCCTGAGCCTGTAGGTTGTATAGGCCAGGGCTGTTTGGACAGTTGTCTGGAAACACAAACTCGTCTTATGATGCGGGACATAAATATGGCAGGACTGATCTACAGACCATGAGGAGAACTCTTCGGGATTTGAAAAAAGGGCGAGTGTGAGGCTCTTGCTCAAGTTTTTGTCTCTGGATACCGTGTCACTCATGGTCGTGAAATTTCTGGGTGACTTCATGGGAAATGGACGAGTCTTACTCTCTGGTGGTTTGGCCCGCCCAAAGAGTTTGGGGTCATTCTGTGGGATGGAAGAAGTCCGTTTTTTTGTTGTTGTTTTCTTTTTTAACCTCAGCTGTCCCACCAAATGAGGGGTTCCAAAGTAGAGCCCTGGGGAGGGGCGATTGGACAATCAGAAATCTGGTTAAAAATTGGGGCCTAGGGACATGTCAAGCCCATTATGGCATCTAATGGTCCAGCCACTGAGAGGACTTACTAGAGGACAGAACTCATGCTGAGGGTCACAATGCGTGTTTATGCCCTCGTCGCACTCAAGAATGGGCGGGGCCTCAGGGTGAATGCGGGTTTCTCCTACACTGAACGTTGGAAAACGTGCCAACCACAAGGTTTCTTGCCATGGGTAAGGAGGAGTTGTGATTTCTGCATCACACTCACGCCTGGGCAGTGATTGGAGATAAGGTCTCGGTTCTGAAACCTGAAAACTGAGATAGGGAAGAGATGATGACCTAAGGCCATGGCGGGTCTTATGTGCTCAGTGTGTGGTCAGCTTTCTGGGTGTTGGTGAGGAGGTCCGGGCTCAGGTTGTGTCCGACAGTGCATTAGTGCCCAGGTTAGACTACATAATTTGGGTAAAATCGAGTGCTGTGTAGGTTTATCCTCATTTAAGGTGCCTGGGCAGCTCATGAGGCAATAATTTTTTTGTAGAGGGCAGGCAGAGTGCTGCATTGTGGGTCCGGAATTGCCAAACTTGAGGGCTTCGGGACCAGGAGTGTGAGGATGGAAGTCTGAGAAGACAAGCTAGACTTGGGATTCAGGGAGAGGGCACGGCAGGTACCCCCTGCAGATCTGAACCAATATCTCATGCATCTGAAGTCAGCGCGAGGATCAGACGTTGGCTCAGGTTGGAGTTTCCGTGCATGGCGGCCGCTTCATGAAGGGAGCAGAATCTCGAGGCCATTGAGGTTTTCCCACGTTCGGAGTTGTGGGTTGCCCCCTTCAAGGATTCCTTCTGCGGGACAATTGAGACATGTTGGACAGCTCCAGGACATCCCATATGGAATGACTCCAGAGCACCGTTCGCGGATGGATGCCTGGGAAGCCCGCCTCGCATTCCAATTTTCTCCTAGCAACAAGACAGTTTAGATCTGATGTCTCTGCAGGAGCAATCTGGGTGGCTGAGTTGAAATGGACTTTCCTGAGGATGGGTCCTAATGTGTTTTTGTGTCCATGAGGGCCTTGGAAGGGGTGGTGGCACCGGGACCCTGAAGTACTCTCCTAAGCTTTTGACATAGCTCCCATGCACAGGTTTCCTTGTGGAGACGAGATGAGTTCTGATGCGTGCCTCAGGAAAACCCCTATGCTCGTATTGGAATCAGGCTTTTGAGGAGACATGCCTGTAAACGAAGGCAAGGGATCCTATTATGGCCTAGGGTCCTGTCTGGTTCAATCTTCTTCTCTGGGGACATCCGTCTATGGTATGAGTGGAGGTAGATTATCAGCTGGTGTCAGACAGCCCTTGTTTGTTCCGGTCGACCTACACTATTGGGATGGCCTCAGGGACTTTGGAGGTTTCTCCTAATTTGTAAGATTTTGGACCATGGAATGGGCAGAATTCGCATGGATTGGTAGGCACAGTCCTAATGTGTGGCTCCAGGGGCCCCAGCCTGGAGAGTGTGTGGCCCAGGACTTTGAGGACAGAATTCTGAAAACACAAACTCAGCTTAGGTTTGGGGACGTAGGTATGGCAGGCCCGATCTACAAACCATGAGAAGAACTCTTCAGGATATGAAGAAAGAGCGAGTCTGAGGCGCTTGCTCAGGCTTTTGTCTCTGGATTTTGTATCAGCGATGGCCGTTGAATGTCGGGGAGGCCTCATGGACCATGGACGAATCTTCCTCTCTGAGGATTTGCCCATTCCCAATCGTTTTTCTTCAATCTGTGGTATGGGAGGACTCCTTTCAGTTTTGTTACCTCAGGTGTCCCACCAAAAGAGGAATTTCAAAGCAAAGCCGTGGAGAAGACTGAAGGGACAACCCGAACTATGGTTAAAAATTGGGGCCTAGGGGCATGGCAAGCCCCATATGCTATCTCTTCATCCAGCCACTGAGAGGCATTACTTGGGGACTGGGCTCACGCTGAGGGTCACAATGTGTGTTTGTGACCAATGTGGCCCAAGAGCATGGGCGGGGCCTCATGGGCCACACTGGCTTCAACTACACTGAAGGTTGGACAACATGCCAACCACAAGGTTTCTTGCCATGGGGAAGGAGTTCTGATTTCGGCATCACGTTCAACCCTGGGCAGTGATTGGAGATAAGGTCTAGATTCTGAAGCCTGAAAACCGAGGTTGGGAAGAGATGACGACCTAAGGCCATGGCAGCTCGATGTGCTCAATGTGCGGCTAGCAGTCGGGGTGGGACAGGAGTTCCAGGCTCAGGCGGTGTCAGAAAGGGCATTAGTGCCCTGGTCAGCCTATGTATTTGGGGTACAGCCCTAGTAGGTGCAGGTTGATCCTCACTTGGGGTTACTGGGTCACCCCAGAGGGCAAAGTTTTTCTTCTGGAGGGCAGGCAGAATGCTGCATTGTAGTTCTGGATTGGCAAACTGGAGGGCTTGTGGGCCAGTAGTCTGAGGACAGAAGTCTGAGAACACAAGCTAGGCTTAGGTTTCTGGGTGAGGACATGGCAGGCACAATCTACAGACCGGAATCGAGATCTCGTGCATCTGAAGTCAGGGCGAGGATCGGATGATCGCTCAGGTTGGAGTTTCTGTCCCTGATGGCCCCTTCATGAATGGGGGGCATCACGAGGCCATAGGGGTTTTCCCACGATGGGAGTTGTGAGCAGCTCCAAACTGCAAAGAGTCTTCTGCAGGACAATGGAAACCTGTTGTTTGGCTCCAGGCCAATGATTCTGAGCAGGGTTCTAAGGATGGATGGCTGGGTAGCCCACCTCGCATTCCAATTGTCTCCTAGTAACAAGACAGGTTAGATCTGCTGGATCTGGGGGAGCAACAGAGGAGGCTGATTTGAAATGGACTCTCCGGTGGATGGGTCCTAATGTGCTTTTGTGTCTATGGAGACCTTGGAATGAAGCTGAGGCACTGGGGCCCTGAAGGGTTCTCTTAAACAGAGGCTTTGCACAGCTCCAACGTCCAAGTGTCCCATGTGTAGATGAGATGTTTTATGATGGGTAAGTCAAGAAACAGCCATATGCTGGTTTTGAAATGCAGGCCTCTGAGGAGAGATGTTGGACACCAAAGCAATGGATCTGATTAGTGCCTAGGAGCCTGTTCTTTCCTTTTAAAATCTGGGGACATCTGTCTATGGGTCTGAGTGCAGGGAGGTGCTCCGATGGGCTCAGATTGCCTCTCTTTTTCCTTGGAAGCCTCCACTATTGAGATGGATCAGGGACTTTGGAGGTTTATCCTATTAGAAGGGTTGTGGCCATTGGAATGGGAACACACAATTCCCTTGGTGAGGGCAAGTACAGTTCTCAGGTTTGGCTCCAGGGTCCTGAGCCTGTAGGTTGTATAGGCCAGGGCTGTTTGGACAGTTGTCTGGAAACACAAACTCGTCTTATGTTGCGGGACATAAATATGGCAGGACTGATCTACAGACCATGAGGAGAACTCTTCGGGATTTGAAAAAAGGGCGAGTGTGAGGCTCTTGCTCAAGTTTTTGTCTCTGGATACCGTGTCACTCATGGTCGTGAAATTTCTGGGTGACTTCATGGGAAATGGACGAGTCTTACTCTCTGGTGGTTTGGCCCGCCCAAAGAGTTTGGGGTCATTCTGTGGGATGGAAGAAGTCCGTTTTTTTGTTGTTGTTGTTTTCTTTTTTAACCTCAGCTGTCCCACCAAATGAGGGGTTCCAAAGTAGAGCCCTGGGGAGGGGCGATTGGACAATCAGAAATCTGGTTAAAAATTGGGGCCTAGGGACATGTCAAGCCCATTATGGCATCTAATGGTCCAGCCACTGAGAGGACTTACTAGAGGACAGGACTCATGCTGAGGGTCACAATGCGTGTTTATGCCCTCGTCGCACTCAAGAATGGGCGGGGCCTCAGGGTGAATGCGGGTTTCTCCTACACTGAACGTTGGAAAACGTGCCAACCACAAGGTTTCTTGCCATGGGTAAGGAGGAGTTGTGATTTCTGCATCACACTCACGCCTGGGCAGTGATTGGAGATAAGGTCTCGGTTCTGAAACCTGAAAACTGAGATAGGGAAGAGATGATGACCTAAGGCCATGGCGGGTCTTATGTGCTCAGTGTGTGGTCAGCTTTCTGGGTGTTGGTGAGGAGGTCCGGTCTCAGGTTGTGTCCGACAGTGCATTAGTGCCCAGGTTAGACTACATAATTTGGGTAAAGTCGAGTTCTGTGTAGGTTTATCCTCATTTAAGGTGCCTGGGCAGCTCATGAGGCAATAATTTTTTTGTAGAGGGCAGGCAGAGTGCTGCATTGTGGGTCCGGAATTGCCAAACTTGAGGGCTTCGGGACCAGGAGTGTGAGGATGGAAGTCTGAGAAGACAAGCTAGACTTGGGATTCAGGGAGATGGCACGGCAGGTACCCCCTGCAGATCTGAACCAATATCTCATGCATCTGAAGTCAGCGCGAGGATCAGACGTTGGCTCAGGTTGGAGTTTCCGTGCATGACGGCCGCTTCATGAAGGGAGCAGAATCTCGAGGCCATTGAGGTTTTCCCACGTTCGGAGTTGTGGGTTGCCCCCTTCAAGGATTCCTTCTGCGGGACAATTGAGACATGTTGGACAGCTCCAGGACATCCCATATGGAATGACTCCAGAGCACCATTCGCGGATGGATGCCTGGGAATCTCGCCTCGCATTCCAATTTTCTCCTAACAACAAGACAGTTTAGATCTGATGGCTCTGCAGGAGCAATCTGGGTGGCTGAGTTGAAATGGACTTTCCTGAGGATGGGTCCTAATGTGTTTTTGTGTCCATGAGGGCCTTGGAAGGGGGCGGTGGCACCGGGACCCTGAAGTACTCTCCTAAGCTTTTGACATAGCTCCCATGCACAGGTTTCCTTGTGGAGACGAGATGAGTTCTGATGCGTGCCTCAGGAAAACCCCTATGCTCGTATTGGAATCAGGCTTTTGAGGAGACATGCCTGTAAACGAAGGCAAGGGTTCCTATTATGGCCTAGGGTCCTGTCTGGTTCAATCTTCTTCTCTGGGGACATCCCTCTATGGTATGAGTGGAGGTAGATTATCAGCTGGTGTCAGACAGCCCTTGTTTGTTCCGGTCGACCTACACTATTGGGATGGCCTCAGGGACTTTGGAGGTTTCTCCTAATTTGTAAGATTTTGGACCATGGAATGGGCAGAATTCCCATGGATTGGTAGGCACAGTCCTAATGTGTGGCTCCAGGGGCCCCAGCCTGGAGAGTGTGTGGCCCAGGACTTTGAGGACAGAAGTCTGAAAACACAAACTCAGCTTAGGTTCGGGGACGTAGGTATGGCAGGCCCGATCTACAAACCATGAGAAGAACTCTTCAGGATATGAAGAAAGAGCGAGTCTGAGGCGCTTGCTCAGGCTTTTGTCTCTGGATTTTGTATCAGCGATGGCCGTTGAATGTCGGGGAGGCCTCATGGACCATGGACGAATCTTCCTCTCTGAGGATTTGCCCATTCCCAATCGTTTTTCTTCAATCTGTGGTATGGGAGGACTCCTTTCAGTTTTGTTACCTCAGGTGTCCCACCAAAAGAGGAATTTCAAAGCAAAGCCGTGGAGAAGACTGAAGGGACAACCCGAACTATGGTTAAAAATTGGGGCCTAGGGGCATGGCAAGCCCCATATGCTATCTCTTCATCCAGCCACTGAGAGGCCTTACTTGGGGACTGGGCTCACGCTGAGGGTCACAATGTGTGTTTGTGACCAATGTGGCCCAAGAGCATGGGCGGGGCCTCATGGGCCACACTGGCATCAACTACACTGAAGGTTGGACAACATGCCAACCACAAGGTTTCTTGCCATGGGGAAGGAGTTCTGATTTCGGCATCACGTTCAACCCTGGGCAGTGATTGGAGATAAGGTCTAGATTCTGAAGCCTGAAAACCGAGGTTGGGAAGAGATGACGACCTAAGGCCATGGCAGCTCGATGTGCTCAATGTGCGGCTAGCAGTCGGGGTGGGACAGGAGTTCCAGGCTCAGGCTGTGTCAGAAAGGGCATTAGTGCCCTGGTCAGCCTATGTATTTGGGGTAAGGCAAGGTAGGTGCAGGTTGATCCTCACTTGGGGTTACTGGGTCACCCCAGAGGGCAAAGTTTTTCTTCTGGAGGGCAGGCAGAATGCTGCATTGTAGTTCTGGATTGGCAAACTGGAGGGCTTGTGGGCCAGTAGTCTGAGGACAGAAGTCTGAGAACACAAGCTAGGCTTAGGTTTCCGGGTGAGGACATGGCAGGCACAATCTACAGACCGGAATCGAGATCTCGTGCATCTGAAGTCAGGGCGAGGATCAGATCATCGCTCAGGTTGGAGTTTCTGTCCCTGATGGCCCCTTCATGAATGGGGGGCATCACGAGGCCATAGGGGTTTTCCCACGATGGGAGTTGTGAGCAGCTCCAAACTGCAAAGAGTCTTCTGCAGGACAATGGAGACCTGTTGTTTGGCTCCAGGCCAATGATTCTGAGCAGGGTTCTAAGGATGGATGGCTGGGTAGCCCACCTCGCATTCCAATTCTCTCCTAGCAACAAGACAGGTTAGATCTGCTGGATCTGGGGGAGCAACCGAGGAGGCTGAGTTGAAATGGACTCTCCGGTGGATGGGTCCTAATGTACTTTTGTGTCTATGGAGACCTTGGAATGAAGCTGAGGCACTGGGGCCCTGAAGTGTTCTCCTAAACAGAGGCTTTGCACAGCTCCAACGTCCTAGTGTCCCATGTGTAGATGAGATGTTTTATAATGGGTAAGTCAAGAAACAGCCATATGCTGGTTTTGAAATCTAGGCCTCTGAGGAGAGATGTTGGACACCAAAGCAATGGATCTGATTAGTGCCTAGGAGCCTGTTCTTTCCTTTTAAAATCTGGGGACATCTGTCTATGGGTCTGAGTGCAGGGAGGTGCTCCGATGGGCTCAGATTGCCCCTCTTTTTCCTGGGAAGCCTCCACTATTGAGATGGATCAGTGACTTTGGAGGTTTATCCTATTAGAAGGGTTGTGGCCATTGGAATGGGAACACACAATTCCCTTGGTGAGGGCAAGTACAGTTCTCAGGTTTGGCTCCAGGGTCCTGAGCCTGTAGGTTGTATAGGCCAGGGCTGTTTGGACAGTTGTCTGGAAACACAAACTCGTCTTATGTTGCGGGACATAAATATGGCAAGACTGATCTACAGACCATGAGGAGAACTCTTCGGGATTTGAAAAAAGGGCGAGTGTGAGGCTCCTGCTCAAGTTTTTGTCTCTGGATACCGTGTCACTCATGGTCGTGAAATTTCTGGGTGACTTCAGGGGAAATGGACGAGTCTTACTCTCTGGTGGTTTGGCCCGCCCAAAGAGTTTGGGGTCATTCTGTGGGATGGAAGAAGTCCGTTTTTTTGTTGTTGTTGTTTTCTTTTTTAACCTCAGCTGTCCCACCAAATGAGGGGTTCCAAGGTAGAGCCCTGGGGAGGGGCGATTGGACAATCAGAAATCTGGTTAAAAATTGGGGCCTAGGGACATGTCAAGCCCATTATGGCATCTAATGGTACAGCCACTGAGAGGACTTACTAGAGGACAGGACTCATGCTGAGGGTCACAATGCGTGTTTATGCCCTCGTCGCACTCAAGAATGGGCGGGGCCTCAGGGTGAATGCGGGTTTCTCCTACACTGAACGTTGGAAAACGTGCCAACCATAAGGTTTCTTGCCATGGGTAAGGAGGAGTTGTGATTTCTGCATCACACTCACGCCTGGGCAGTGATTGGAGATAAGGTCTCGGTTCTGAAACCTGAAAACTGAGATAGGGAAGAGATGATGACCTAAGGCCATGGCGGGTCTTATGTGCTCAGTGTGTGGTCAGCTTTCTGGGTGTTGGTGAGGAGGTCCGGGCTCAGGTTGTGTCCGACAGTGCATTAGTGCCCAGGTTAGACTACATAATTTGGGTAAAGTCGAGTGCTGTGTAGGTTTATCCTCATTTAAGGTGCCTGGGCAGCTCATGAGGCAATAATTTTTTTGTAGAGGGCAGGCAGAGTGCTGCATTGTGGGTCCGGAATTGCCAAACTTGAGGGCTTCTGGACCAGGAGTGTGAGGATGGAAGTCTGAGAAGACAAGCTAGACTTGGGATTCAGGGAGAGGGCACGGCAGGTACCCCCTGCAGATCTGAACCAATATCTCATGCATCTGAAGTCAGCGCGAGGATCAGACGTTGGCTCAGGTTGGAGTTTCCGTGCATGACGGCCGCTTCATGAAGGGAGCAGAATCTCGAGGCCATTGAGGTTTTCCCACGTTCGGAGTTGTGGGTTGCCCCCTTCAAGGATTCCTTCTGCGGGACAATTGAGACATGTTGGACAGCTCCAGGACATCCCATATGGAATGACTCCAGAGCACCGTTCGCGGATGGATGCCTGGGAAGCCCGCCTCGCATTCCAATTTTCTCCTAGCAACAAGACAGTTTAGATCTGATGGCTCTGCAGGAGCAATCTGGGTGGCTGAGTTGAAATGGACTTTCCTGAGGATGGGTCCTAATGTGTTTTTGTGTCCATGAGGGCCTTGGAAGGGGGCGGTGGCACCGGGACCCTGAAGTACTCTCCTAAGCTTTTGACATAGCTCCCATGCACAGGTTTCCTTGTGGAGACGAGATGAGTTCTGATGCGTGCCTCAGGAAAACCCCTATGCTCGTATTGGAATCAGGCTTTTGAGGAGACATGCCTGTAAACGAAGGCAAGGGATCCTATTATGGCCTAGGGTCCTGTCTGGTTCAATCTTCTTCTCTGGGGACATCCCTCTATGGTATGAGTGGAGGTAGATTATCAGCTGGTGTCAGACAGCCCTTGTTTGTTCCGGTCGACCTACACTATTGGGATGGCCTCAGGGACTTTGGAGGTTTCTCCTAATTTGTAAGATTTTGGACCATGGAATGGGCAGAATTCCCATGGATTGGTAGGCACAGTCCTAATGTGTGGCTCCAGGGGCCCCAGTCTGGAACGTGTGTGGCCCAGGACTTTGAGGACAGAAGTCTGAAAACACAAACTCAGCTTAGGTTCGGGGACGTAGGTATGGCAGGCCCGATCTACAAACCATGAGAAGAACTCTTCAGGATATGAAGAAAGAGCGAGTCTGAGGCGCTTGCTCAGGCTTTTGTCTCTGGATTTTGTATCAGCGATGGCCGTTGAATGTCGGGGAGGCCTCATGGACCATGGACGAATCTTCCTCTCTGAGGATTTGCCCATTCCCAATCGTTTTTCTTCAATCTGTGGTATGGGAGGACTCCTTTCAGTTTTGTTACCTCAGGTGTCCCACCAAAAGAGGAATTTCAAAGCAAAGCCGTGGAGAAGACTGAAGGGACAACCCGAACTATGGTTAAAAATTGGGGCCTAGGGGCATGGCAAGCCCCATATGCTATCTCTTCATCCAGCCACTGAGAGGCCTTACTTGGGGACTGGGCTCACGCTGAGGGTCACAATGTGTGTTTGTGACCAATGTGGCCCAAGAGCATGGGCGGGGCCTCATGGGCCACACTGGCTTCAAATACACTGAAGGTTGGACAACATGCCAACCACAAGGTTTCTTGCCATGGGGAAGGAGTTCTGATTTCGGCATCACGTTCAACCCTGGGCAGTGATTGGAGATAAGGTCTAGATTCTGAAGCCTGAAAACCGAGGTTGGGAAGAGATGACGACCTAAGGCCATGGCAGCTCGATGTGCTCAATGTGCGGCTAGCAGTCGGGGTGGGACAGGAGTTCCAGGCTCAGGCTGTGTCAGAAAGGGCATTAGTGCCCTGGTCAGCCTATGTATTTGGGGTACAGCCAAGGTAGGTGCAGGTTGATCCTCACTTGGGGTTACTGGGTCACCCCAGAGGGCAAAGTTGTTCTTCTGGAGGGCAGGCAGAATGCTGCATTGTAGTTCTGGATTGGCAAACTGGAGGGCTTGTGGGCCAGTAGTCTGAGTACAGAAGTCTGAGAACACAAGCTAGGCTTAGGTTTCTGGGTGAGGACATGGCAGGCACAATCTACAGACCGGAATCGAGATCTCGTGCATCTGAAGTCAGGGCGAGGATCGGATCATCGCTCAGGTTGGAGTTTCTGTCCCTGATGGCCCCTTCATGAATGGGGGGCATCACGAGGCCATAGGGGTTTTCCCACGATGGGAGTTGTGAGCAGCTCCAAACTGCAAAGAGTCTTCTGCAGGACAATGGAGACCTGTTGTTTGGCTCCAGGCCAATGATTCTGAGCAGGGTTCTAAGGATGGATGGCTGGGTAGCCCACCTCGCATTCCAATTGTCTCCTAGCAACAAGACAGGTTAGATCTGCTGGATCTGGGGAAGCAACCGAGGAGGCTGAGTTGAAATGGACTCTCCGGTGGATGGGTCCTAATGTACTTTTGTGTCTATGGAGACCTTGGAATGAAGCTGAGGCACTGGGGCCCTGAAGTGTTCTCCTAAACAAAGGCTTTGCACAGCTCCAACGTCCTAGTGTCCCATGTGTAGATGAGATGTTTTATAATGGGTAAGTCAAGAAACAGCCATATGCTGGTTTTGAAATCTAGGCCTCTGAGGAGAGATGTTGGACACCAAAGCAATGGATCTGATTAGTGCCTAGGAGCCTGTTCTTTCCTTTTAAAATCTGGGGACATCTGTCTATGGGTCTGAGTGCAGGGAGGTGCTCCGATGGGCTCAGATTGCCCCTCTTTTTCCTGGGAAGCCTCCACTATTGAGATGGATCAGGGACTTTGGAGGTTTATCCTATTAGAAGGGTTGTGGCCATTGGAATGGGAACACACAATTCCCTTGGTGAGGGCAAGTACAGTTCTCAGGTTTGGCTCCAGGGTCCTGAGCCTGTAGGTTGTATAGGCCAGGGCTGTTTGGACAGTTGTCTGGAAACACAAACTCGTCTTATGTTGCGGGACATAAATATGGCAGGACTGATCTACAGACCATAGGAGAACTCTTCGGGATTTGAAAAAAGGGCGAGTGTGAGGCTCTTGCTCAAGTTTTTGTCTCTGGATACCGTGTCACTCATGGTCGTGAAATTTCTGGGTGACTTCATGGGAAATGGACGAGTCTTACTCTCTGGTGGTTTGGCCCGCCCAAAGAGTTTGGGGTCATTCTGTGGGATGGAAGAAGTCCGTTTTTTTGTTGTTGTTGTTTTCTTTTTTAACCTCAGCTGTCCCACCAAATGAGGGGTTCCAAAGTAGAGCCCTGGGGAGGGGCGATTGGACAATCAGAAATCTGGTTAAAAATTGGGGCCTAGGGACATGTCAAGCCCATTATGGCATCTAATGGTACAGCCACTGAGAGGACTTACTAGAAGACAGGACTCATGCTGAGGTTCACAATGCGTGTTTATGCCCTCGTCGCACTCAAGAATGGGCGGGGCCTCAGGGTGAATGCGGGTTTCTCCTACACTGAACGTTGGAAAACGTGCCAACCACAAGGTTTCTTGCCATGGGTAAGGAGGAGTTGTGATTTCTGCATCACACTCACGCCTGGGCAGTGAATGGAGATAAGGTCTCGGTTCTGAAACCTGAAAACTGAGATAGGGAAGAGATGATGACCTAAGGCCATGGCGGGTCTTATGTGCTCAGTGTGTGGTCAGCTTTCTGGGTGTTGGTGAGGAGGTCCGGGCTCAGGTTGTGTCCGACAGTGCATTAGTGCCCAGGTTAGACTACATAATTTGGGTAAAGTCGAGTGCTGTGTAGGTTTATCCTCATTTAAGGTGCCTGGGCAGCTCATGAGGCAATAATTTTTTTGTAGAGGGCAGGCAGAGTGCTGCATTGTGTGTCCGGAATTGCCAAACTTGAGGGCTTCGGGACCAGGAGTGTGAGGATGGAAGTCTGAGAAGACAAGCTAGACTTGGGATTCAGGGAGAGGGCACGGCAGGTACCCCCTGCAGATCTGAACCAATATCTCATGCATCTGAAGTCAGGGCGAGGATCAGACGTTGGCTCAGGTTGGAGTTTCTGAGCATGACCGCCGCTTCATGAAGGGAGCGGAATCTCGAGGCCATTGAGGTTTTCCCACGTTGGGAGTTGTGGGATGCCCCCTTCAAGGATTCCTTCTGCGAGACAATTGAGGCCTGTTGGACAGCTCCAGGACATCCGATATGGAATGACTCCAGAGCACCGTTCGCGGATGGATGCCTGGGAAGCCCGCCTCGCATTCCAATTGTCTCCTAGCAACAAGACAGTTTAGATCTGATGGCTCTTCCGGAGCAACTGGGGTGGATGAGTTGAAATGGACTTTCCTGAGGATGGGTCCTAATGTGTTTTTGTGTCCATGAGGGCCTTGGAATGGGGCGGTGGCACCCGGACCCTGAAGTACTCTCCTAAGCTTTGGACATGGCTCCCATGCACAGGTATCCTTGTGGAGACGAGATGAGTTCTGATGTGTGCCTCAGGAAAACCCCTATGCTCGTATTGGAATCAGGCTTTTAAGGACCCATGTCTGTAACCCAAAGCAATGGATCCTATTATGTCCTAGGGTCCTGTCTGGTTCAATCTTCTTCTCTGGGGACATCTATCTATGGTATGAGTGGAGGTCGATTATCAGCTGGTGCCAGACAGCCTTTGATCCAGGCGATCTACACTATTGGGATGGCCTCAGGGACTTTGGAGGTTTCTCCTAATTTGTACGATTTTGGACCAGGGAATGGGCAGAATTCCCATGGATTGGTAGGCACAGTCCTAATGTGTAGCTCCGGGGCCCAGCCAGGAGGGTGCGTGGCCCCAGACTTTGAGAACAGAATACTGAAAACACAAACTTTACTTAGGTTTGGGGACGTAAGTATGGCAGGCCTGATCTACAAACCATGAGAAGAACTCTCCAGGATATGAAGAAAGTGCGAGTCTGAGGCGCTTGCTCAGTCTTTTTTCTCTGGACTTTGTATCAGCGATGACCGGTGAATGTCAGGGAGGAATCATGGGCCATGGACGAATCTTCTTCTCTGTGGATTTGGCCAGATTCCAAATTGCTTTTCGTCAATCTGTAGGATGGCAGGACTCATTTCAGTTTTGTTACCTCAGGTGTCCCACCAAAAGAGGAATTCCAAAGCAAAGCCTTGGGGAAGACTGAAGGGACAAACCGAACTATGGTTAAAAATTGGGGCCTAAGGGCATGGCAAGCCCAATATGCTATTTCTTAATCCAGCCACTGAGTGTCCTTCATTGAGGACTGGGCTCAGCCTGAGGGTCACAATGTGTGTTTGTGACCAATGTGGCCCGCGAGCATGGGCGGGGCCCCATGGGCCACAGTGTTTTCCACTACAATGAACGTTGGACAACATGCCAACCACAAGGTTTCTAGCCGTGGGGAAGGAGTTCTGATTTCTGCATCACCTTCAAACCTGGGCTGTGATAGGAGATAAGGTCTAGGTTCTGAAACCTGAAAACCGAGGTTGGGAAGAGATGACGACCTAAGGCCATGGCGGCTCAATGTGCTCAGTGTGCAGCCAGCTGTCTGGGAGGGGCCAGGGGGTCCAGGCTCAGGCTGTGTCAGAAAGGGCATTAGTGTCCTGGTCAGCCTATGTATTTGGTGTACAGCCAAGGTCGGTGCAGGTTGATCCTCATTTGGGGTTACTGGGTAGCCCCAGAGGACAATGAGTTTCTTCTGGAAAACAGGCAGAGTGCTGCATTGTAGTTCTGGATTGCCAAACTGGAGGGCTTGTGGGCCAGTCGTCTGACGACAAAAGTCTGAGAACACAAGCTAGGCTTAGTTTCTGGGTGAGGCCATGGCAGGCACAACCTACAGACCTGAATCGAGATCTCGTGCCTCTGAAGTCAGGGCGAGGATCAGACGATCGTTCAGGTTGGAGTTTCTGTCCCTGATGGCCCCTTCATGAATGGGGGGGCATCACGAGGCCATGGGGGTTTTCCCACGATGGGAGTTGTGAGAAGCTCCAAACTGCAGAGTGTCTTCTGCAGGACAATTGAGACCTGTTGTTTGGCTCCAGGCCAATGATTCTGAGCATGGTTCTAAGGATGGATGGCTGGGTAGCCCACCTCGCATTCCAATTGACTCCTAGTAAAGAGAGGTTAGATTTCCTGGATCTGTGGGGAGCAACCGAGGACGCTGAGTTGAAATGGACACCCCTGGGCATGGGTCCTAATGTGCTTTTGTGTCTATGGAGACCTTGGAATGAAACGGTGGCACTGGGGCCCTAAAGGGTTCTCCTAAACAGAGGCTTTGACACAGCTCCAACGTGCAAGTTTCCCATGTGTACATGAGATGTTTTCTGATGGGTGAGTCAAGAAAAAGCTATATGCAGATTTGAAATCCAGGCCTCTGAGGAGAGATGCCTGGAAACCAAAGCAATGGATCTGATTTGTGCTGAGGGGCCTGTTCTTTCCTTTTTACCTCTGGGGACATCTGTCTATGGGTCTGAGTGCAGGTAGGTGCTCAGTTGGGCTCAGACTGCCCCTGATTTTCCTGGGAAGGCACCACTATTGAGATGGATCAGGGACTTTGGAGGTTTATTTTATTAGAATTGTTGTGGCCATTGGAATGGGCACACACAATTCCTTTGGAGAGGGCAAGTACAGTCCTCAGGTTTGGGTCCAGGGGCCTGAGCCTGTAGGATGTGTAGGCCAGGGTGTGGTTGGACAGTTGTCTGAAAATACAAACTCGGCATATGTTTCGGGTCATAGGTATGGCAGGACTGATATACAGACCATGTGGAGAACACTTCGGGATTTGAAAGAAGGGCGAGTGTGAGGCTCCTGCTCAAGTTTTTGTCTATGGATATCGTGTCACTCATGGTCGTGGAAATTCTGGGTGACTTCATGGGAAATGGACGAGTCTTACTCTCTGGTGGTTTGGCCCCATCCAAAGAGTTTGTGGTCATTCTGTGGGCTGGAAGAAGTCCGTTTTTTTTTTTTTTTTTTTTTTTTGTTTTCTTTATTAAGCTCAGGTGTCCCACCGAATGAGGGATTCCAGAGTAGAGCCCTGGGGAGGGGCTACTGGACAATCAGAAATCTGGTTAAAAATTGGGGCCTAGGTACATGTCAAGCCCATATGACATCTAATGGTCCAGCCACTGAGAGGACTTACGAGAGGACTGGACTCATGCTGTGGGTCACAATGCGATGTATGCCCTCGTTGCACTCATGAATGTGCAGGGCCTCAGGGTGAATGCTGGTTTCTCCTACACTGAACGTTGGACAACGTGCCAACCACAAGGGTTCTTGCCATGGGTAAGGAGGAGTTCTGATATCTGCATCACACTCACCCCTGGGCAGTGATTGGAGATAAGGTCTCGGTTCTGAAGCCTGAAAACTGAGGTAGGTTAGAGATGATGACCTAAGGACATGGCGGGTTTTATGTTCTCAGTGTGCGGTCAGCTTTCTGGGTGTTGGTCAGGAGGTCCCGGCTCAGGTTGTGTTCGACAGTGCATTAGTGCCCAGGTTAGACTATATAATTTGGGTAAAGTCGAGTGCTGTGTAGGTTGATCCTCATTTAAGGTGCCTGGGCAGCTCATGAGGCAATAATTTTTTTTCTAAAGGCAGGAAGAGTGCTGCATTGTGGGTACGGAATTGCCATACTTGAGGGCTTCGGGGCCAGGAGTGTGAGGACGGAAATCTGAGAAGACAAGCTTGAATTGGGTTTCAGGGCGAGGGCACGGCAGATAACCCCTGCAGATCTGAACCAATATCTCATGCATCTGAAATCAGGGCGAGGATCAGATGTTGGCTCAAGTTGCAGTTTCTGAGCATGAGGGCCGCTTCATGAAGAGAGCGGAATCTCGAGTCCATTGAGGTTTTCCCACGTTGGGAGTTGTGGGATGCTCCCCTCAAGGATTCCTTCTGCGAGACAATTGAGGACTGTTGGACAGCTCCAGGATATCCCATATGGAATGACTCCAGAGCACCGTTCGCGGATGGATGCCTGGGAAGCCCGCCTCGCATTCCAATTGTCTCCTAGCAACAAGACAGTTTAGATCTGATGGCTCTGCCGGAGCAACCGGGGTGGCTGAGTTGAAATGGACTTTCCTGAGGATGGGTCCTAATGTGTTTTTGTGTCCATGAGGGCCTTGGAATGGGGCGGTGGCACCCGGACCCTGAAGTACTCTCCTAAGCTTTGGACATAGCTCCCATGCACAGGTATCCTTGTAGAGACGAGATGAGTTCTGATGTGTGCCTCAGGAAAACCCCTATGCTCGTATTGGAATCAGGCTTTTAAGGACCCATGTCTGTAACCCAAAGCAATGGATACTATTATGTCCTAGGGTCCTGTCTGGTTCAATCATCTCCTCTGGGGACATCCATCTATGGTATGAGTGGAGGTCGATTATCAGCTGGTGCCAGACAGCCTTTGATCCAGGCGACCTACACTATTGGGATGGCCTCAGGGTCTTTGGAGGTTTCTCCTAATTTGTATGATTTTGGACCATGGAATGGGCAGAATTCCCATGTATTGGTAGGCACAGTTCTAATGTGTGGCTCCGGGGCCCAGCCTGGAGAGTGCGTGGCCCAATACTTTGAGGACAGAAGTCTGAAAACACAAACTCAACTTAGGTTTGGGGACGTAGGTATGGCAGGCCCGATCTACAAACCATGAGAAGAACTCTCCAGGATATGAAGAAAGTGCGAGTCTGAGGCGCTTGCTCAGCCTTTTGTCTCTGGACTTTGTATCAGCGATGGCCGTGGAATGTCAGGGAGGCCTCATGGGCCATGGACGAATCTTCCTCTCTGAGGATTTGGCCAGATTCCCAATTGCTTTTCGTCAATCTGTGGGATGGCAGGACTCATTTCAGTTTTGTTACCTCAGGTGTCCCACCAAAAGAGGAATTCCAAAGCAAAGCCGTGGGGAAGAGTGAAGGGACAACCCGAACTATGGTTAAAAATTGGGGCCTAAGGGCATGGCAAGCCCAATATGCTATCTCTTCATCCAGCCACTGAGTGGCCTTACTTGAGGACTCGGCTCAGCCAGAGGGTCACAATGTGTGTTTGTGACCAATGTGGCCCGCGAGCATCGGCGGGGCCTCATGGGCCACACTGTTTTCAACTACACTGAACGTTGGACAACATGCCAACCACAAGATTTCTAGCCGTGGGGAAGGAGTTCTGATTTCTGCATCACCTTCAAACCTGGGCTGTGATAGGAGATAAGGTCTAGGTTCTGAAACCTGAAAACCGAGGTTGGGAAGTGATGACGACCTAAGGCCATGGCGGCTCAATGTGCTCAGTGTGCAGCCAGCTGTCTGGGAGGGGCCAGGGGGTCCAGGCTCAGGCTGTGTCAGACAGGGCATTAGTGCCCTGGTCAGCCTATGTATTTGGTGTACAGCCAAGTTAGGTGCAGGTTGATCCTCATTTGGGGTTACTGGGTAGCCCCAGAGGACAATGTGTTTCTTCTGGAAAGCAGGCAGAGTGAGCATTGTAGTTCTGGATTGCCAAAATGGAGGGCTTGTTCGCCAGTCGTCTGACGACAAAAGTCTGAGAACACAAGCTAGGCTTAGTTTCTGGTTGAGGCCATGGCAGGCACAATCTACAGACCTGAATTGAGATCTCGTGCCTCTGAAGTCAGGGCGAGGATCAGACTATCGCTCAGGTTGGAGTTTCTGTCCCTGATGGCCCCTTCATGAATGGGGGGGCATCACGAGGCCATGGGGGTTTTCCCACGATGGGAGTTGTGAGAAGCACCAAACTGCAGAGTGTCTTCTGCAGGACAATTGAGACCTGTTGTTTGGCTCCAGGCCAATGATTCTGAGCAGGGTTCTAAGGATGGATGGCTGGGTAGCCCACCTCGCATTCCAATTGTCTCCTAGCAACAAGACAGGTTAGATCTCCGGGATCTGTGCGGAGCAAACGAGGACGCTGAGTTGAAATGGACAACCCTGGGGATGGGTACTAATGTGCTTTTGTGTCTATGGAGACCTTGGAATGAAGCGGTGGCACTGGGCCCTAAAGGGTTCTCCTAAACAGAGGCTTTGACACAGCTCCAACGTGCAAGTTTCCCATGTGTAGATGAGATGTTTTCTGATGGGTGAGTCAAGAAACAGCTATATGCTGATTTGAAATCCAGGCCTCTGAGGAGAGATGCCTGGAAACCAAAGCAATGGATCTGATTAGTGCCTAGGGGCCTGTTCTTTCCTTTTTACCTCTGGGGACATCTGTCTATGGGTCTGAGTGCAGGTAGGTGCTCAGTTGGGCTCAGATTGCCTCGGATTTTCCTGGGAATCCACCACTATTGAGATGGATCAGTGACTTTGGAGTTTTAACCTATTAAAAGGGTTGTGGCCATTGGAATGGGCACACACAATTCCCTTGGAGAGGGCAAGTACAGTCCTCAGGTTTGGGTCCAGGGGCCTGAGCCTGTAGGATGTGTAGGCCAGGGCTGTTTGGACAGTTGTCTGAAAACACAAACTCGGCATATGTTTCGGGTCATAGGTATGGCAGGACTGATCTACAGACCATGAGGAGAACACTTCGGGATTTGAAAAAGGGCTAGTGTGAGGCTCCTGCTCAAGTTCTTTCTATGGATATCGTGTCACTCAAGGTCGTGGAATTTCTGGGTGACTTCATGGGAAATGGACAAGTCTTACTCTCTGGTGGTTTAGCCCCGTCCAAAGAGTTTGGGGTCATTCTGTGTGCTGGAAGAAGTCCGTTTTTTTTTTTTTTGTTGTTGTTGTTGTTTTCTTTTTTAACCTCAGGTGTCCCACCAAATGAGGGATTCCAGAGTAGAGCCCTGGGGAGGGGCTACTGGACAATCAGAAATCTCGTTAAAAATTGGGGCCTAGGGACATGTCAAGCCCATATGACATCTAATGGTCCAGCCACTGAGAGGACTTACTAGAGGACAGGACTCATGCTGAGGGTCACAATGCGTGTGTATGCCCTCGTTGCACTCATGAATGTGCAGGTTCTTAGGGTGAATGCTGGTTTCTCCTACACTGAACGTTGGACAACGTGCCAACCACAAGGGTTCTTGCCATGGGTAAGGAGGAGTTCTGATTTCTGCATCACACTCACCCCTGGGCAATGATTGGAGATAAGGTCTCGGTTCTGAAGCCTGAAAACTGAGGTAGGGAAGAGATGATGACCTAAGGCCATGGCGGGTTTTATGTGCTCAGAGTGCGGTCAGCTTTCTGGGTGTTGGTCAGGAGGTCCCGGCTCAGGTTGTGTTCGACAGTGCATTAGTGCCCAGGTTAGACTATATAATTTGGGTAAAGTCGAGTGCTGTGTAGGTTGATCCTCATTTAAGGTGCCTGGGCAGCTCATGAGGCAATAATTTTTTTTCTAGAGGGCAGGAAGAGTGCTGCATTGTGGGTCCGGAATTGCCAAACTTGAAGGCTTCGGGGCCAGGAGTGTGAGGATGGAAGTCTGAGAAGACAAGCTTGAATTGGGTTTCAGGACGAGGGCACGGCAGATACCCCCTGCAGATCTGAACCAATATCTCATGCATCTGAAATCAGGGCGAGGATCAGACGTTGGCTCAGGTTGCAGTTTCTGAGCATGAGGGCCGCTTCATGAAGAGAGCGGAATCTCGAGGCCATTGAGGTTTTCCCACGTTGGGAGTTGTGGGATGCCCCCCTCAAGGATTCCTTCTGCGAGACAATTGAGGCCTGTTGGACAGCTCCAGGACATCCCATATGGAATGACTCCAGAGCACCATTCGCGGATGGATGCCTGGGAAGCCCGCCTCGCATTCCAACTGTCTGCTAGCAACAAGACAGTTTAGATCTGATGGCTCTGCCGGAGCAACTGGGGTGGCTGAGTTGAAATGGACTTTCCTGAGGATGGGTCCTAATGTGTTTTTGTGTCCATGAGGGCCTTGGAATGGGGCGGTGGCACCCGGACCCTGAAGTACTCTCCTAAGCTTTGGACATAGCTCCCATGCACAGGTATCCTTGTGGAGACGAGATGAGTTCTGATGTGTGCCTCAGGAAAGCCCCTATGCTCGTATTGGAATCAGGCTTTTAAGGACCCATGTCTGTAACCAAAAGCAATGGATCCTATTATGTCGTAGGGTCCTGTCTGGTTCAATCTTCTTCTCTGGGGACATCCATCTATGGTATGAGTGGAGGTCGATTATCAGCTGGTGCCAGACAGCCTTTGATCCAGGCAACCTACACTATTGGGATGGCCTCAGGGACTTTGGAGGTTTCTCCTAATTTGTACGATTTTGGAGCATGGAATGGGCAGAATTCCCATGGATTGGTAGGCACAGTCCTAATGTGTGGCTCCGGGGCGCAGCCTGGAGGGGGCGTGGCCCAAGACTTTGAGGACAGAAGTCTGAAAACACAAACTCAACATAGGTTTGGGGACGTAGGTATGGCAGGCCCGATCTACAAACCATGAGAAGAACTCTCCAGGATATGAAGAAAGTGTGAGTCTGAGGCGCTTGCTCAGTCTTTTGTCTCTGGACTTTGTATCAGCGATGGCCGTGGAATGTCAGGGAGGCCTCAAGGGCCATGGACGAATCTTCCTCTCTGAGGATTTGGCCCGATTCCCAATTGCTTTTCATCAATCTGTGGGATGGGAGGACTCATTTCAGTTTTGTTACCTCAGGTGTCCCACCAAAAGATGAATTCCAAAGCAAACCCGTGGGGAAGACTGAAGGGACAAACCGAACTATGGTTAAAAATTGGGGCCTAAAAGCATGGCAAGCCCAATATGCTATCTCTTCATCCAGCCACTGAGTGGCCTTACTTGAGGACTGGGCTCAGCCTGAGGGTCACAATGTGTGTTTGTGACCAATGTGGTCCGAGAGCATGGGCGAGGCCTCATGGGCCACACTGTTTTCAACTACACTAAACGTTGGACAACATGCCAACCACAAGGTTTCTTGCCGTGGGGAAGGAGTTCTGATTTCTGTATCACCTTCAAACCTGGGCTGTGATAGGAGATAAGTTCTAGGTTCTGAAGCCTGAAAACCGAGGTTGGGAAGAGATGACGACCTAAGGCCATGGCAGCTTGATGTGCTCAGTGTGCAGCCAGCTGCTTGGGAGGGGCCAGGGGGTCCAGGCTCAGGCTGTGTCAGACAGGGCATTAGTGCCCTGGTCAGCCTATGTATTTGGGGTACAACCAAGGTCGGTGCAGTTTGATCCTCACTTGTGGTCACTGCGTAGCCCCAGAGGGCAATGTTTTTCTTCTGGAGGGCAGGCAGAGTGCTGCATTGTAGTTCTGGATTGACAAACTGGGGGTTGTGGGCCAGTAGTCTGAGGACAGAAGTCTGAGAACACAAGCTAGGCTTAGGTTACTGGGTGAGGACATGGCAGGCACAATCTACAGACCTGAATCGAGATCTCGTGCATCTGAAGTCACGGCGAGGATCAGACGATCGCTCAGGTTGGAGTTTCTGTCCCTGTTGGCCCCTTCATGAAGGGGGGGCATCACGAGGCCATGGGGGTTTTCCCACGATGGTAGTTGTGAGAAGCTCCAAACTGCAGAGAGTCTTCTGCAGGACAATTGAGACCTGTTGTTTGGCTCCAGGCCAATGATTCTGAGCAGAGTTCTAAGCATGGATGGCTGGGTAGCCCACCTCACATTCCAATTGTCTCCTAGCAACAAGACAGGTTAGATCTGCTGGATCTGGGGGAGCAACCGAGGAGGCTGAGTTGAAATGGACTCTCCTGTGGATGGGTCCTAATGTGCTTTTGTGTGTATGGAGACCTTGGAATGAAGCTGTGGCACTGGGGCCCTGAAGGGTTCTCCTAAACAGAGGCTATGACACAGCTCCAACGTGCAAGTTTCCCAAGTTTACATGAGATGTTTTCTTATGGGTGAGTCAAGAAACAGCCATACGCTTGTTTTGAAATCCAGGCCTCAGAGTAGAGATGCCTGGAAACCAAAACAATGGATCTGATTAGTGCCTAGGGGCCTGTCCTTTCCTTTTTTCCTCCGGGGACATCTGTCTATGGGTCTGAGTGCAGGTAGGTGAACTGATGGGCTCAGATTGCCCCTGAATTTCCTGGGAAGACACCATTATTGAGATGCATCACGGACTTTGGAGGTTTATCCTATTAGAAGGGTAGTGGCCATTGGAATGGGCACACACAATTCCCTTGGAGAGGCCAAGTACAGTCCTCAGGTTTGGCTCCAGGGGCCTGAGCCTGTAGGTTTTGTAGGCAAGGGCTGTTTTTACAGTTGTCTGAAAACACAAACTCGGCTTGTGTTTCGGTTCATAGGTATGGCAGGACTGATCTACAGACCATGAGGAGAACTCTTCGGGATTTGAAAAAAGGGCGAGTGTGAGGCTCTTGCTCAAGTTTTTGTCTCTGGATATCTTGTCACTCATGGTCGTGAAATTTCTGGGTGACTTCATGGGAAATGGACGATTCTTACTTTCTGGTGGTTTGGCCAAAGAGTTTGGGGTCATTCTGTGGGAAGGAAGAAGTCCGTTTCTTTGTTGTTGTAGTTTTCTTTTTTAACCTCAGGTGTCCCACCAAATGAGGGATTTCAGAGTAGAGCCCTGAGAGGGGTGACTGGACAATCAGAAATCCGTTTAAAAATTGGGACTAGGGACATGTCAAGCCCTTTATGACATCTAATGGTCCAGCCACTGAGAGGACTTACTAGAGGACAGGACTCATGCTGAGGGTCACAATGCGTGTGTATGCCCTCGTCAACCTCAAGAATGGGCGGAGCCTCAGGTGAATGCTCGTTTCTCTTACACTGAAGGTTGGACAACGTGCCAACCACAAGGGTTCTTGCCATGGGTAAGGAGGAGTGCTGATTTCTGCATCACACTCACCCCTGGGCAGTGATTGGAGATAAGGTCTCGGTTCTGAAGCCTGAAAACTGAGGTAGGGAAGAGATGATGACCTAAGGCCATGGCGGGTTTTATGTGGTCAGTGTGCGGTCAGCTTTCTGGGTGTTGGTCATGAGGTCCGGGCTCAGGTTATGTTCGACAGTGCATTAGTGCCCAGGTTAGACGATATAATTTGGGTAAAGTCGAGTGCTGTGTAGGTTGATCCTCATTTAAGGTGCCTGGGCAACTCATGAGGCAATAATTTTTTTTTCTAGAGGGCAGGCAGAGTGCTGCATTGTGGGTTTGGAATTGCCAAACTTGAAGGCTTCGGGGCCAGGAGTGTGAGGAAGGAAGTCTGAGAAGACAAGCTAGACTTGGGTTTCAAGGCGAGGGCACGGCAGGTACCCCCTGCAGATCTGAACCAATATCTCATGCATCTGAAGTCAGCGCGAGGATCAGACGTTGGCTCAGGTTGGAGTTTCTGTGCATGACGGCCGCTTCATGAAGGGAGCGGAATCTCGAGGCCATTGAGGTTTTCCCACGTTGGGAGTGTGGGATTCCCCATTCAAGGATTCCTTCTGCGGGACAATTGAGACCTGTTGGACAGCTCCAGGACATCCCATATGGAATGACTCCAGAGCACCGTTCGCGGATGGATGCCTGGGAAGCCCAACTCGCATTCAAACTGTCTCCTAGCAACAAGACAGTTTAGATCTGATGGCTATGCCAGAGCAACCGGGGTGGCTGAGTTGAAATGGACTTTCCTGAGGTTGGGTCCTAATGTGTTTTTGTGTCCATGAGGGCCTTGGAATGGGGCGGTGGCACCAAGACCCTGAAGTACTCTCCTAAGCTTTGGACATGGCTCCCATTCACAGGTTTCCTTGTGGAGACGAGATGAGTTCTGATGTGTGCCTCAAGAAAACCCCTATGCTCGTATTGGAATCAGGCTTTTGAGGACACATGCCTGTAACCCAAAGCAATGATTCCTATTATGGCCTAGGGTCCTGTCTGGTTCCATCTTCTTCTCTGGGGACATCCATCTATGGTATGAGTGGAGGTCGATTATCGGCTGGTTCAGACAGGCCTTGTTTGTTCCGGGCGACCTACACTATTGGGATGGACTCAGGGACTTTGGAGGTTTCTCCTAATTTGTACGATTTTGGACCATGGAATGGGCAGAATTCCCATGGATTGGTAGGCACTGTCCTAATGTGTGGTTCCAGGGGCCCAGCCTGGAGGGTGTGTGGCCCAAGACTTTGAGGACAGAAGTCTGAAAACACAAACTCAGCTTAGGTTTGGGGACGTAGGTATGGCAGGCCCGATCTACAAACCATGAGAAGAACTCTTCAGGATATGAAGAAAGTACGAGTCTGAGGCGCTTGCTCAGGCTTTTGTCTCTGGATTTTGTATCAGCGATGGCCGTGGGATGTCGGGGAGGCCTCATGGGCCATAAATGAATCTTCCTCTCTGAGGTTTTGGCCAGATTCCCAATTGCTTTTCGTCAATCTGTGGAATGGAAGGACTCATTTCAGTTTTGTTACCTCAGGTGTCCCAATAAAAGAGGAATCCCAAAGCAAAGCCGTGGGGAAGACTGAAGTGACATCCGGAACTATGGATAAAAATTGGGGCCTAGGGGCATGGCAAGCCCAATATGCTATCTCTTCATCCAGCCACTGAGTGGCCTTACTTGAGGACTGGGCTCAGCCTGAGGGTCACAATGTGATTTTGTGACCAATGTGGCCCGCGAGCATGGGCGGGGCCACACGGGCCACACTGGTTTCAACTACACTGAAAGTTGGACAACATGCCAACCACAAGGTTTCTTGCCATGGGGAAGGAGTTCTGATTTCTGCATCACCTTCAACCCTGGGCAGTGATTGGAGATAAGGTGTAGGTTCTGAAACCTTAAAACCGAGGTTGGGAAGAGATGACGACCTAATGCCATGGCGGCTCGATGTGCTCAGTGTGCGGCCAGCTGTCTGGGAGGGGCCAGGGTGTCCAGGCTCAGGCTGTGTCAGAAAGGGCATTAGTGCCCTGGTCAGCCTATATATTTGGGGTACAGCCAAGGTCGGTGCAGGTTGATCCTCATTGGGGGTTACTGGGCAGCCCCAGAGGACAATGTTTTTCTTCTAGAGGGCAGGCAGAGTGCTGCATTGTAGTTCTGGATTGCCAAACTGGAGGGCTTGTGGGCCAGTAGTCTGACGACAAAAGTCTGTGAACACAAGCTAGGCTTAGGTTTCTGGGTGAGGCCATGGCTGGCACAATCTACCCCCTGAATCGAGATCTCGTACATCTGAAGTCAGGGCGAGGATCAGACGATCGCTCAGGTTGGAGTTTCTTTCCCTGATGGCCCCTCCATGAATGGAGGCGCATCACTAGGCCATGGGGGTTTTCCCATGATGGGACTTGTGGGATGCCCCCTTCAAGGATTTCTTCTGCAGGACAATTGAGACCTGTTGGACAGCTCCAGGACATCCCATATGGAATGACTGCAGAGCACCGTTCGCGGATGGATGCCTGGGAAGCCGGCGTCTCATTCCAATTGTCTCCTAGCAACAAGACAGTTTAGATCTGATGGCTCTGCCGGAGTAACCGGGGTGGCTGAGTTGAAATGGACTTTCCTGAGGATGGGTCCTAATGTGTTTTTGTGTCCAGGAGGGCCTTGGAATGGGGCGGTGGCACCGGGACCCTGAAGTACTCTCCTAAGCTTTGGACATGGCTCCCATGCACAGGTTTCCTTGTGGAGACGAGATGAGTCCTGATGGGTGCCTCAGGTAAACCCCTATGCTCGTATTGGAATCAGGCTTTTGAGGACACATGCCTGTAACCCAAAGCAATGGATCCTATTATGGCCTAGGGTCCTGTCTGGTTCAATGTTCTTCTCTGGGGACATCCATCTATGGTATGAGTGGAGGTCGATTATCAGCTGGTGTCAGACAGCCCTTGTTTGTTCCGTGCGACCTACACTATTGGGATGGCCTCAGGGACTTTGGAGGTTTCTCCTAATTTGTACGATTTTCGACCATGGAAAGGACAGATTTCCCATGGACTGGTAGGCACAGTCCCTATGTGTGGCTCTAGGGGCCCAGCCTGGAGGGTGTGTGTCCCATAATTTGAGGACAGAAGTCTGAAAACACAAACTCAGCTTAGGTTTGGGGACGTAGGTATGGCAGTCCCGATCTACAAACCATGAGAAGAACTCTTCAGGATATGAAGAAAGTGCGAGTCTGAGGCGCTTGCTCATGCTTTTGTCTCTATATTTTGTATCAGCGATGGCCTTGGAATGTCGGGGAGGCCTCATGGGCCATGGACGAATCTTCCTCTCTGAGGATTTGGCCCAATTCCCAATTGCTTTTCGTCAATCTGTGGGATGGGAGGTCTCATTTTAGTGTTGCTACCTCAGGTGTCCCACCAAACGAGGAATCGCAAAGCAACGCCGTGGGGAAGACTGAAGTGACATCCGGAACTATGGATAAAAATTGGGGCCTAGGGGCATGGCAAGCCCAATATGCTGTCTCTTCATCCATCCACTGAGTGGCCTTACTTGAGGACTGCGCTTAGCCTGAGGGTCACAATTGCCAAACTGGAGGGCTTGTGGGCCAATAGTCTGACGACAAAGTCTGAGAACACAAGCTAGGCTTAGGTTTCTGGGTGAGGCCATGGCAGGCACAATCTACAGACTTGAATCGAGATCTCGTGCATCTGTAGTCAGGGCGAGGATCAGATGATCGCTCAGGTTGGAGTTTCTGTCCCTGATGGCCCCTTCATGAATGGGGGGGCATCACGAGGGCATGCGGGTTTTCCCACGATTGTAGTTGTGAGAAGTTCCAAACTGCAGAGAGTCTTCTGCAGGACAATTGAGACCTGTTGTTTGGCTCCAGGCCAATGATTCTGAGCAGGGTTCTAAGGATGGATGGCTGGGTAGCACGCCTCACATTCCAATTGTCTCCTAGCAACAAGACAGTTTAGATATCCTGGATCTGTGGGGAGCAACCGAGGACGCTGAGTTGAAATATCTCCCCTTGGGATGGGTCCTAATGTTCTTTTGTGTCTATGGAGACCTTGGAATGAAGCGTTGGAACTGGGGCCCTAAAGAGTTCTCATAAACAGAGGCTCTGACACAGATCCAACGTGCAAGTTTCCCATGTGTAGATGAGATGTTTTCTGATGGGTGAGTCAAGAAACAGCTAGATGCTGCTTTTGAAATCCAGGCCTCTGAGGAGAGATGCCTGGAAACCAAAGCAATGGATCTGATTAGTGCCTAGGGTCCTGTTCTTTCCTTTTTACCTCTGGGGACATCTGTCTATGTGTCTGAGTGCAGGTAGGTGCTCAGTTGGGCTCAGATTGCCCCTGTTTTTCCTGGGAAGCCACCACTATTGAGATGGATCAAGGACTTTGGAGGTTTATCCTATTAGAAGGGTTGTGGCCATTGGAATGGGCACACACAATTCCCTTGGAGAGGGCAAGTACAGTCCTCAGGTTTGGCTCCAGGGGCCTGAGCCTTTAGGTTGTGTAGGCCAGGGCTGTTTGGACAGTAGTCTGAAAACACAAACTCGGCTTATGATTCGGGTCATAGGTATGGCAGGACTGATCTACAGACCATGAGGAGAACTCTTCGAGATTTGAAAGAAGGGCGAGTGTGAGGCTCCTTACAAAGTTTTTGTCTCTGGATATCGTGTCACTCATGGTCGTGGAATTTCTGGGTGACTTCATGGGAAATGGACGAGTCTTACTCTCTGGTGGTATGGCCCCGTCCCAAGAGTTTCGGGTCATTCTGTCGGCTGGAAGAAGTCCGTTTTTTTGTTGTTGTTGTTGTTTTCTTTTTTAACATCAGGTGTCCCACCAAATGAGGGATTCCAGAGTAGAGCCCAGGGAAGGGCGACTGGACAATCAGAAATCTGGTTAAAAATTAGGGCCTAGGGAAATGTCAAGCCCATTATGACATCTAATGGTCCAGCCACTGAGAGGACTTACTAGAGGACAGGACTCATGCTGAGGGTCACAATGCGTGTTTATGCCCTCGTCGCACTCAAGAATGGGCGGGGCCTCAGGGTGAATGCGAGTTTCTCCTACACTGAACGTTGGAAAACGTGCCAACCACAAGGTTTCTTGCCATGGGTAAGGAGGAGTTTTGATTTCTGCATCACACTCACGCCTGGGCAGTGATTGGAGATAAGGTCTCGGTTCTGAAACCTGAAAACTGAGATAGGGAAGAGATGATGACCTAAGGCCATGGCGGGTCTTATGTGCTCAGTGTGTGGTCAGCTTTCTGGGTGTTGGTGAGGAGGTCCGGGCTCAGGTTGTGTCCGACAGTGCATTAGTGCCCAGGTTAGACTACATAATTTGCGTAAAGTCGAGTGCTGTGTAGGTTTATCCTCATTTAAGGTGCCTGGTCAGCTCATGAGGCAATAATGTTTTTGTAGAGGGCAGGCAGAGTGCTGCATTGTGGGTCCGGAATTGCCAAACTTGAGGGCTTCGGGACCAGGAGTGTGAGGATGGAAGTCTGAGAAGACAAGCTAGACTTGGGATTCAGGGAGAGGGCACGGCAGGTACCCCCTGCAGATCTGAACAAATATCTCATGCATCTGAAGTCAGCGCGAGGATCAGACGTTGGCTCAGGTTGGAGTTTCCGTGCATGACGGCCGCTTCATGAAGGGAGCAGAATCTCGAGGCCATTGAGGTTTTCCCACGTTCGGAGTTGTGGGTTGCCCCCTTCAAGGATTCCTTCTGCGGGACTATTGAGACATGTTGGACAGCTCCAGGACATCCCATATGGAATGACTCCAGAGCACCGTTCGCGGATGGATGCCTGGGAAGCCCGCCTCGCATTCCAATTTTCTCCTAGCAACAAGACAGTTTAGATCTGATGGCTCTGCGGGAGCAATCTGGGTGGCTGAGTTGAAATGGACTTTCCTGAGGATGGGTCCTAATGTGTTTTTGTGTCCATGAGGGCCTTGGAAGGGGGCGGTGGCACCGGGACACTGAAGTACTCTCCTAAGCTTTTGACATAGCTCCCATGCACAGGTTTCCTTGTGGAGACGAGATGAGTTCTGATGCGTGCCTCAGGAAAACCCCTATGCTCGTATTGGAATCAGGCTTTTGAGGAGACATGCCTGTAAACGAAGGCAAGGGATCCTATTATGGCCTAGGGTCCTGTCTGGTTCAATCTTCTTCTCTGGGGACATCCCTCTATGGTATGAGTGGAGGTAGATTATCACCTGGTGTCAGACAGCCCTTGTTTGTTCCGGTCGACCTACACTATTGGGATGGCCTCAGGGACTTTGGAGGTTTCTCCTAATTTGTAAGATTTTGGACCATGGAATGGGCAGAATTCCCATGGATTGGTAGGCACAGTCCTAATGTGTGGCTCCAGGGGCCCCAGCCTGGAGAGTGTGTGGCCCAGGACTTTGAGGACAGAAGTCTGAAAACACAAACTCAGCTTAGGTTCGGGAACGTAGGTATGGCAGGCCCGATCTACAAACCATGAGAAGAACTCTTCAGGATATGAAGAAAGAGCGAGTCTGAGGCGCTTGCTCAGGCTTTTGTCTCTGGATTTTGTATCAGCGATGGCCGTTGAATGTCGGGGAGGCCTCATGGACCATGGACGAATCTTCCTCTCTGAGGATTTGCCCATTCCCAATCGTTTTTCTTCAATCTGTGGTATGGGAGGACTCCTTTCAGTTTTGTTACCTCAGGTGTCCCACCAAAAGAGGAATTTCAAAGCAAAGCCGTGGAGAAGACTGAAGGGACAACCCGAACTATGGTTAAAAATTGGGGCCTAGGGGCATGGCAAGCCCCATATGCTATCTCTTCATCCAGCCACTGAGAGGCCTTACTTGGGGACTGGGCTCACGCTGAGGGTCACAATGTGTGTTTGTGACCAATGTGGCCCAAGAGCATGGGCGGGGCCTCATGGGCCACACTGGCTTCAACTACACTGAAGGTTGGACAACATGCCAACCACAAGGTTTCTTGCCATGGGGAAGGAGTTCTGATTTCGGCATCACGTTCAACCCTGGGCAGTGATTGGAGATAAGGTCTAGATTCTGAAGCCTGAAAACCGAGGTTGGGAAGAGATGACGACCTAAGGCCATGGCAGCTCGATGTGCTCAATGTGCGGCTAGCAGTCGGGGTGGGACAGGAGTTCCAGGCTCAGGCTGTGTCAGAAAGGGCATTAGTGCCCTGGTCAGCCTATGTATTTGGGGTACAGCCAAGGTAGGTGCAGGTTGATCCTCACTTGGGGTTACTGGGTCACCCCAGAGGGCAAAGTTTTTCTTCTGGAGGGCAGGCAGAATGCTGCATTGTAGTTCTGGATTGGCAAACTGGAGGGCTTGTGGGCCAGTAGTCTGAGGACAGAAGTCTGAGAACACAAGCTAGGCTTAGGTTTCTGGGTGAGGACATGGCAGGCACAATCTACAGACCGGAATCGAGATCTCGTGCATCTGAAGTCAGGGCGAGGATCGGATCATCGCTCAGGTTGGAGTTTCTGTCCCTGATGGCCCCTTCATGAATGGGGGGCATCACGAGGCCATGGGGGTTTTCCCACGATGGGAGTTGTGAGCAGCTCCAAACTGCAAAGAGTCTTCTGCAGGACAATGGAGACCTGTTGTTTGGCTCCAGGCCAATGATTCTGAGCAGGGTTCTAAGGATGGATGGCTGGGTAGCCCACCTCGCATTCCAATTGTCTCCTAGCAACAAGACAGGTTAGATCTGCTGGATCTGGGGGAGCAACCGAGGAGGCTGAGTTGAAATGGACTCTCCGGTGGATGGGTCCTAATGTGCTTTTGTGTCTATGGAGACCTTGGAATGAAGCTGAGGCACTGGGGCCCTGAAGGGTTCTCCTAAACAGAGGCTTTGCACAGCTCCAACGTCCAAGTGTCCCATGTGTAGATGAGATGTTTTATGATGGGTAAGTCAAGAAACAGCCATATGCTGGTTTTGAAATCCAGGCCTCTGAGGAGAGATGTTGGACACCAAAGCAATGGATCTGATTAGTGCCTAGGAGCCTGTTCTTTCCTTTTAAAATCTGGGGACATCTGTCTATGGGTCTGAGTGCAGGGAGGTGCTCCGATGGGCTCAGATTGCCCCTCTTTTTCCTTGGAAGCCTCCACTATTGAGATGGATCAGGGACTTTGGAGGTTTATCCTATTAGAAGGGTTGTGGCCATTGGAATGGGCACACACAATTCCCTTGGTGAGGGCAAGTACAGTTCTCAGGTTTGGCTCCAGGGTCCTGAGCCTGTAGGTTGTATAGGCCAGGGCTGTTTGGACAGTTGTCTGGAAACACAAACTCGTCTTATGTTGCGGGACATAAATATGGCAGGACTGATCTACAGACCATGAGGAGAACTCTTCGGGATTTGAAAAAAGGGCGAGTGTGAGGCTCTTGCTCAAGTTTTTGTCTCTGGATACCGTGTCACTCATGGTCGTGAAATTTCTGGGTGACTTCATGCGAAATAGACGAGTCTTACTCTCTGGTGGTTTGGCCCGCCCAAAGAGTTTGGGGTCATTCTGTGGGATGGAAGAAGTCCGTTTTTTTGTTGTTGTTGTTTTCTTTTTTAACCTCAGCTGTCGCACCAAATGAGGGGTTCCAAAGTAGAGCCCTGGGGAGGGGCGATTGGACAATCAGAAATCTGGTTAAAAATTGGGGCCTAGGGACATGTCAAGCCCATTATGGCATCTAATGGTCCAGCCACTGAGAGGACTTACTAGAGGACAGGACTCATGCTGAGGGTCACAATGCGTGTTTATGCCCTCGTCGCACTCAAAAATGGGCGGGGCCTCAGGGTGAATGCTGGTTTCTCCTACACTGAACGTTGGAAAACGTGCCAACCACAAGGTTTCTTGCCATGGGTAAGGAGGAGTTGTGATTTCTGCATCACACTCATGCCTGGGCAGTGATTGGAGATAAGGTCTCGGTTCTGAAACCTGAAAACTGAGATAGGGAAGAGATAATGACCTAAGGCCATGGCGGGTCTTATGTGCTCAGTGTGTGGTCAGCTTTCTGGGTGTTGGTGAGGAGGTCCGGGCTCAGGTTGTGTCCGACAGTGCATTAGTGCCCAGGTTAGACTACATAATTTGGGTAAAGTCGAGTGCTGTGTAGGTTTATCCTCATTTAAGGTGCCTGGGCAGCTCATGAGGCAATAATGTTTTTGTAGAGGGCAGGCAGAGTGCTGCATTGTGGGTCCGGAATTGCCAAACTTGAGGGCTTCGGGACCAGGAGTGTGAGGATGGAAGTCTGAGAAGACAAGCTAGACTTGGGATTCAGGGAGAGGGCACGGCAGGTACCCCTGCAGATCTGAACCTATATCTCATGCATCTGAAGTCAGCGCGAGGATCAGACGTTGGCTCAGGTTGGAGTTTCCGTGCATGACGGCCGCTTCATGAAGGGAGCAGAATCTCGAGGCCATTGAGGTTTTCCCACGTTCGGAGTTGTGGGTTGCCCCCTTCAAGGATTCCTTCTGCGGGACAATTGAGACATGTTGGACAGCTCCAGGACATCCCATATGGAATGACTCCAGAGCACCGTTCGCGGATGGATGCCTGGGAAGCCCGCCTCGCATTCCAATTTTCTCCTAGCAACAAGACAGTTTAGATCTGATGGCTCTGCGGGAGCAATCTGGGTGGCTGAGTTGAAATGGACTTTCCTGAGGATGGGTCCTAATGTGTTTTTGTGTCCATGAGGGCCTTGGAATGGGGCGGTGGCACCGGGACCCTGAAGTACTCTCCTAAGCTTTTGACATAGCTCCCATGCACAGGTTTCCTTGTGGAGACGAGATGAGTTCTGATGCGTGCCCCAGGAAAACCCCTATGCTCGTATTGGAATCAGGCTTTTGAGGAGACATGCCTGTAAACGAAGGCAAGGGATCCTATAATGGCCTAGGGTCCTGTCTGGTTCAATCTTCTTCTCTGGGGACATCCCTCTATGGTATGAGTGGAGGTAGATTATCAGCTGGTGTCAGACAGCCCTTGTTTGTTCCGGTCGACCTACACTATTGGGATGGCCTCAGGGACTTTGCAGGTTTCTCCTAATTTGTAAGATTTTGGACCATGGAATGGGCAGAATTCCCATGGATTGGTAGGCACAGTCCTAATGTGTGGCTCCAGGGGCCCCAGCCTGGAGAGTGTGTGGCCCAGGACTTTGAGGACAGAAGTCTGAAAACACAAACTCAGCTTAGGTTCGGGGACGTAGGTATGGCAGGCCCGATCTACAAACCATGAGAAGAACTCTTCAGGATATGAAGAAAGAGCGAGTCTGAGGCGCTTGCTCAGGCTTTTGTCTCTGGATTTTGTATCAGCGATGGCCGTTGAATGTCGGGGAGGCCTCATGGACCATGGACGAATCTTCCTCTCTGAGGATTTGCCCATTCCCAATCGTTTTTCTTCAATCTGTGGTATGGGAGGACTCCTTTCAGTTTTGTTACCTCAGGTGTCCCACCAAAAGAGGAATTTCAAAGCAAAGCCGTGGAGAAGACTGAAGGGACAACCCGAACTATGGTTAAAAATTGAGGCCTAGGGGCATGGCAAGCCCCATATGCTATCTCTTCATCCAGCCACTGAGAGGCCTTACTTGGGGACTGGGCACACGCTGAGGGTCACAATGTGTGTTTGTGACCAATGTGGCCCAAGAGCATGGGCGGCGCCTCATGGGCCACACTGGCATCAACTACACTGAAGGTTGGACAACATGCCAACCACAAGGTTTCTTGCCATGGGGAAGGAGTTCTGATTTCGGCATCACGTTCAACCCTGGGCAGTGATTGGAGATAAGGTCTAGATTCTGAAGCCTGAAAACCGAGGTTGGGAAGAGATGACGACCTAAGGCCATGGCAGCTCGATGTGCTCAATGTGCGGCTAGCAGTCGGGGTGGGACAGGAGTTCCAGGCTCAGGCTGTGTCAGAAAGGGCATTAGTGCCCTGGTCAGCCTATGTATTTGGGGTAAGGCAAGATAGGTGCAGGTTGATCCTCACTTGGGGTTACTGGGTCACCCCAGAGGGCAAAGTTTTTCTTCTGGAGGGCAGGCAGAATGCTGCATTGTAGTTCTGGATTGGCAAACTGGAGGGCTTGTGGGCCAGTAGTCTGAGGACATAAGTCTGAGAACACAAGCTAGGCTTAGGTTTCTGGGTGAGGACATGGCAGGCACAATCTCCAGACCGGAATCGAGATCTCGTGCATCTGAAGTCAGGGCGAGGATCGGATGATCGCTCAGGTTGGAGTTTCTGTCCCTGATGGCCCCTTCATGAATGGGGGGCATCACGAGGCCATGGGGGTTTTCCCACGATGGGAGTTGTGAGCAGCTCCAAACTGCAAAGAGTCTTCTGCAGGACAATGGAGACCTGTTGTTTGGCTCCAGGCCAATGATTCTGAGCAGGGTTCTAAGGATGGATGGCTGGGTAGCCCACCTCGCATTCCAATTGTCTCCTAGCAACAAGACAGGTTAGATCTGCTGGATCTGGGGGAGCAATCGAGGAGGCTGAGTTGAAATGGACTCTCCGGTGGATGGGTCCTAATGTGCTTTTGTGTCTATGGAGACCTTGGAATGAAGCTGAGGCACTGGGGCCCTGAAGGGTTCTCCTAAACAGAGGCTTTGCACAGCTCCAACGTCCAAGTGTCCCATGTGTAGATGAGATGTTTTATGATGGGTAAGTCAAGAAACAGCCATATGCTGCCTTTGAAATCTAGGCCTCTGAGGAGAGATGTTGGACACCAAAGCAATGGATCTGATTAGTGCCTAGGAGCCTGTTCTTTCCTTTTAAAATCTGGGGACATCTGTCTATGGGTCTGAGTGCAGGGAGGTGCTCCGATGGGCTCAGATTGCCCCTCTTTTTCCTTGGAAGCCTCCACTATTGAGATGGATCAGGGACTTTGCAGGTTTATCCTATTAGAAGGGTTGTGGCCATTGGAATGGGAACACACAATTCCCTTGGTGAGGGCAAGTACAGTTCTCAGGTTTGGTTCCAGGGTCCTGAGCCTGTAGGTTGTATAGGCTAGGGCTGTTTGGACAGTTGTCTGGAAACACAAACTCGTCTTATGTTGCGGGACATAAATATGGCAGGACTGATCTACAGACCATGAAGAGAACTCTTCGGGATTTGAAAAAAGGGCGAGTGTGAGGCTCTTGCTCAAGTTTTTGTCTCTGGATACCGTGTCACTCATGGTCGTGAAATTTCTGGGTGACTTCATGGGAAATGGACGAGTCTTACTCTCTGGTGGTTTGGCCCGCCCAAAGAGTTTGGGGTCATTCTGTGGGATGGAAGAAATCCGTTTTTTTGTTGTTGTTGTTTTCTTTTTTAACCTCAGGTGTCCCACCAAATGAGGGGTTCCAAAGTAGAGCCCTGGGGAGGGGCGATTGGATAATCAGAAATCTGGTTAAAAATTGGGGCCTAGGGACATGTCAAGCCCATTATGGCATCTAATGGTCCAGCCACTGAGAGGACTTACTAGAGGACAGGACTCATGCTGAGGGTCACAATGCCTGTTTATGCCCTCGTCGCACTCAAGAATGGGCGGGGCCTCAGGGTGAATGCTGGTTTCTCCTACACTGAACGTTGGAAAACGTGCCAACCACAAGGTTTCTTGCCATGGGTAAGGAGGAGTTGTGATTTCTGCATCACACTCACGCCTGGGCAGTGATTGGAGATAAGGTCTCGGTTCTGAAACCTGAAAACTGAGATAGGGAAGAGATGATGACCTAAGGCCAAGGCGGGTCTTATGTGCTCAGTGTGTGGTCAGCTTTCTGGGTGTTGGTGAGGAGGTCCGGGCTCAGGTTGTGTCCGACAGTGCATTAGTGCCCAGGTTAGACTACATAATTTGCGTAAAGTCGAGTGCTGTGTAGGTTTATCCTCATTTAAGGTGCCTGGGCAGCTCATGAGGCAATAATGTTTTTGTAGAGGGCAGGCAGAGTGCTGCATTGTGGGTCCGGAATTGCCAAACTTGAGGGCTTCGGGACCAGGAGTGTGAGGATGGAAGTCTGAGAAGACAAGCTAGACTTGGGATTCAGGGAGAGGGCACGGCAGGTACCCCCTGCAGATCTGAACCAATATCTCATGCATCTGAAGTCAGCGCGAGGATCAGACGTTGGCTCAGGTTGGAGTTTCCGTGCATGACGGCCGCTTCATGAAGGGAGCAGAATCTCGAGGCCATTGAGGTTTTCCCACGTTCGGAGTTGTGGGTTGCCCCCTTCAAGGATTCCTTCTGCGGGACAATTGAGACATGTTGGACAGCTCCAGGACATCCCATATGGAATGACTCCAGAGCACCGTTCGCGGATGGATGCCTGGGAAGCCCGCCTCGCATTCCAATTTTCTCCTAGCAACAAGACAGTTTAGATCTGATGGCTCTGCGGGAGCAATCTGGGTGGCTGAGTTGAAATGGACTTTCCTGAGGATGGGTCCTAATGTGTTTTTGTGTCCATGAGGGCCTTGGAATGGGGCGGTGGCACCGGGACCCTGAAGTACTCTCCTAAGCTTTTGACATACCTCCCATGCACAGGTTTCCTTGTGGAGACGAGATGAGTTCTGATGCGTGGCTCAGGAAAACCCCTATGCTCGTATTAGAATCAGGCTTTTGAGGACACATGCCTGTAAACGAAGGCAAGGGATCCTATTATGGCCTAGGGTCCTGTCTGGTTCAATCTTCTTCTCTGGGGACATCCCTCTATGGTATGAGTGGAGGTAGATTATCAGCTGGTGTCAGACAGCCCTTGTTTGTTCCGGTCGACCTACACTATTGGGATGGCCTCAGGGACTTTGCAGGTTTCTCCTAATTTGTAAGATTTTGGACCATGGAATGGGCAGAATTCCCATGGATTGGTAGGCACAGTCCTAATGTGTGGCTCCAGGGGCCCCAGCCTGGAGAGTGTGTGGCCCAGGACTTTGAGGACAGAAGTCTGAAAACACAAACTCAGCTTAGGTTCGGGGACGTAGGTATGGCAGGCCCGATCTACAAACCATGAGAAGAACTCTTCAGGATATTAAGAAAGAGCGAGTCTGAGGCGCTTGCTCAGGCTTTTGTCTCTGGATTTTGTATCAGCGATGGCCGTTGAATGTCGGGGAGGCCTCATGGACCATGGACGAATCTTCCTCTCTGAGGATTTGCCCATTCCCAATCGTTTTTCTTCAATCTGTGGTATGGGAGGACTCCTTTCAGTTTTGTTACCTCAGGTGTCCCACCAAAAGAGGAATTTCAAAGCAAAGCCGTGGAGAAGACTGAAGGGACAACCCGAACTATGGTTAAAAATTGGGGCCTAGGGGCATGGCAAGCCCCATATGCTATCTCTTCATCCAGCCACTGAGAGGCCTTACTTGGGGACTGGGCTCACGCTGAGGGTCACAATGTGTGTTTGTGACCAATGTGGCCCAAGAGCATGGGCGGGGCCTCATGGGCCACACTGGCTTCAACTACACTGAAGGTTGGACAACATGCCAACCACAAGGTTTCTTGCCATGGGGAAGGAGTTCTGATTTCGGCATCACGTTCAACCCTGGGCAGTGATTGGAGATAAGGTCTAGATTCTGAAGCCTGAAAACCGAGGTTGGGAAGAGATGACGACCTAAGGCCATGGCAGCTCGATGTGCTCAATGTGCGGCTAGCAGTCGGGGTGGGACAGGAGTTCCAGGCTCAGGCTGTGTCAGAAAGGGCATTAGTGCCCTGGTCAGCCTATGTATTTGGGGTACAGCCAAGGTAGGTGCAGGTTTATCCTCACTTGGGGTTACTGGGTCACCCCAGAGGGCAAAGTTTTTCTTCTGGAGGGCAGGCAGAATGCTGCATTGTAGTTCTGGATTGGCAAACTGGAGGGATGTGGGCCAGTAGTCTGAGGACAGAAGTCTGAGAACACAAGCTAGGCTTAGGTTTCCGGGTGAGGACATGGCAGGCACAATCTACGGACCGGAATCGAGATCTCGTGCATCTGAAGTCAGGGCGAGGATCGGATGATCGCTCAGGTTGGAGTTTCTGTCCCTGATGGCCCCTTCATGAATGGGGGGCATCACGAGGCCATAGGGGTTTTCCCACGATGGGAGTTGTGAGCAGCTCCAAACTGCAAAGACTCTTCTGCAGGACAATGGAGACCTGTTGTTTGGCTCCAGGCCAATGATTCTGAGCAGGGTTCTAAGGATGGATGGCTGGGTAGCCCACCTCGCATTCCAATTGTCTCCTAGCAACAAGACAGGTTAGATCTGCTGGATCTGGGGGAGCAACCGAGGAGGCTGAGTTGAAATGGACTCTCCGGTGGATGGGTCCTAATGTACTTTTGTGTCTATGGAGACCTTGGAATGAAGCTGAGGATCTGGGGCCCTGAAGTGTTCTCCTAAACAGAGGCTTTGCACAGCTCCAACGTCCTAGTGTCCCATGTGTAGATGAGATGTTTTATAATGGGTAAGTCAAGAAACAGCCATATGCTGGTTTTGAAATCTAGGCCTATGAGGAGAGATGTTGGACACCAAAGCAATGGATCTGATTAGTGCCTAGGAGCCTGTTCTTTCCTTTTAAAATCTGGGGACATCTGTCTATGGGTCTGAGTGCAGGGAGGTGCTCCGATGGGCTCAGATTGCCCCTCTTTTTCCTGGGAAGCCTCCACTATTGAGATGGATCAGGGACTTTGGAGGTTTATCCTATTAGAAGGGTTGTGGCCATTGGAATGGGAACACACAATTCCCTTGGTGAGGGCAAGTACAGTTCTCAGGTTTGGCTCCAGGGTCCTGAGCCTGTAGGTTGTATAGGCCAGGGCTGTTTGGACAGTTGTCTGGAAACACAAACTCGTCTTATGTTGCGGGACATAAATATGGCAAGACTGATCTACAGACCATGAGGAGAACTTTTCGGGATTTGAAAAAAGGGCGAGTGTGAGGCTCCTGCTCAAGTTTTTGTCTCTGGATACCGTGTCACTCATGGTCGTGAAATTTCTGGGTGACTTCATGGGAAATGGACGAGTCTTACTCTCTGGTGGTTTGGCCCGCCCAAAGAGTTTGGGGTCATTCTGTGGGATGGAAGAAGTCCGTTTTTTTTTTGTTGTTGTTTTCTTTTTTAACCTCAGCTGTCCCACCAAATGAGGGGTTCCAAGGTAGAGCCCTGGGGAGGGGCGATTGGACAATCAGAAATCTGGTTAAAAATTGGGGCCTAGGGACATGTCAAGCCCATTATGGCATCTAATGGTACAGCCACTGAGAGGACTTACTAGAAAACAGGACTCATGCTGAGGGTCACAATGCGTGTTTATGCCCTCGTCGCACTCAAGAATGGGCGGGGCCTCAGGGTGAATGCGGGTTTCTCCTACACTGAACGTTGGAAAACGTGCCAACCATAAGGTTTCTTGCCATGGGTAAGGAGGAGTTGTGATTTCTGCATCACACTCACGCCTGGGCAGTGATTGGAGAAAAGGTCTCGGTTCTGAAACCTGAAAACTGAGATAGGGAAGAGATGATGACCTAAGGCCATGGCGGGTCTTATGTGCTCAGTGTGTGGTCAGCTTTCTGGGTGTTGGTGAGGAGGTCCGGGCTCAGGTTGTGTCCGACAGTGCATTAGTGCCCAGGTTAGACTACATAATTTGGGTAAAGTCGAGTGCTGTGTAGGTTGATCCTCATTTAAGGTGCCTGGGCAGCTCATGAGGCAATAATTTTTTTGTAGAGGGCAGGCAGAGTGCTGCATTGTGGGTCCGGAATTGCCAAACTTGAGGGCTTCTGGACCAGGAGTGTGAGGATGGAAGTCTGAGAAGACAAGCTAGACTTGGGATTCAGGGAGAGGGCACGGCAGGTACCCCCTGCAGATCTGAACCAATATCTCATGCATCTGAAGTCAGCGCGAGGATCAGACGTTGGCTCAGGTTGGAGTTTCCGTGCATGACGGCCGCTTCATGAAGGGAGCAGAATCTCGAGGCCATTGAGGTTTTCCCACGTTCGGAGTTGTGGGTTGCCCCCTTCAAGGATTCCTTCTGCGGGACAATTGAGACATGTTGGACAGCTCCAGGACATCCCATATGGAATGACTCCAGAGCACCGTTCGCGGATGGATGCCTGGGAAGCCCGCCTCGCATTCCAATTTTCTCCTAGCAACAAGACAGTTTAGATCTGATGGCTCTGCAGGAGCAATCTGGGTGGCTGAGTTGAAATGGACTTTCCTGAGGATGGGTCCTTATGTGTTTTTGTGTCCATGAGGGCCTTGGAATGGGGCGGTGGCACCGGGACCCTGAAGTACTCTCCTAAGCTTTTGACATAGCTCCCATGCACATGTTTCCTTGTGGAGACGAGATGAGTTCTGATGCGTGCCTCAGGAAAACCCCTATGCTCGTATTGGAATCAGGCTTTTGAGGAGACATGCCTGTAAACGAAGGCAAGGGATCCTATTATGGCCTAGGGTCCTGTCTGGTTCAATCTTCTTCTCTGGGGACATCCCTCTATGGTATGAGTGGAGGTAGATTATCAGCTGGTGTCAGACAGCCCTTGTTTGTTCCGGTCGACCTACACTATTGGGATGGCCTCAGGGACTTTGGAGGTTTCTCCTCATTTGTACGATTTTGGACCATGGAATGGGCAGAATTCCCATGGATTGGTAGGCACAGTCCTAATGTGTGGCTCCAGGGGCCCCAGCCTGGAGAGTGTGTGGCCCAGGACTTTGAGGACAGAAGTCTGAAAACACAAACTCAGCTTAGGTTCGGGGACGTAGGTATGGCAGGCCCGATCTACAAACCATGAGAAGAACTCTTCAGGATATGAAGAAAGAGCGAGTCTGAGGCGCTTGCTCAGGCTTTTGTCTCTGGATTTTGTATCAGCGATGGCCGTTGAATGTCGTGGAGGCCTCATGGACCATGGACGAATCTTCCTCTCTGAGGATTTGCCCATTCCCAATCGTTTTTCTTCAATCTGTGGTATGGGAGGACTCCTTTCAGTTTTGTTACCTCAGGTGTCCCACCAAAAGAGGAATTTCAAAGCAAAGCCGTGGAGAAGACTGAAGGGACAGCCCGAACTATGGTTAAAAATTGGGGCCTAGGGGCATGGCAAGCCCCATATGCTATCTCTTCATCCAGCCACTGAGAGGCCTTTCTTGGGGACTGGACTCACGCTGAGGGTCACAATGTGTGTTTGTGACCAATGTGGCCCAAGAGCATGGGCGGGGCCTCATGGGCCACACTGGCTTCAACTACACTGAAGGTTGGACAACATGCCAACCACAAGGTTTCTTGCCATGGGGAAAGAGTTCTGATTTCGGCATCACGTTCAACCCTGGGCAGTGATTGGAGATAAGGTCTAGATTCTGAAGCCTGAAAACCGAGGTTGGGAAGAGATGACGACCTAAGGCCATGGCAGCTCGATGTGCTCAATGTGCGGCTAGCAGTCGGGGTGGGACAGGAGTTCCAGGCTCAGGCGGTGTCAGAAAGGGCATTAGTTCCCTGGTCAGCCTATGTATTTGGGGTACAGCCAACGTAGGTGCAGGTTGATCCTCACTTGGGGTTACTGGGTCACCCCAGAGGGCAAAGTTTTTCTTCTGGAGGGCAGGCAGAATGCTGCATTGTAGTTCTGGATTGGCAAACTGGAGGGCTTGTGGGCCAGTAGTCTGAGGACAGAAGTCTGAGAACACAAGCTAGGCTTAGGTTTCTGGGTGAGGACATGGCAGGCACAATCTACAGACCGGAATCGAGATCTCGTGCATCTGAAGTCAGGGCGAGGATCGGATCATCGCTCAGGTTGGAGTTTCTGTCCCTGATGGCCCCTTCATGAATGGGGGGCATCACGAGGCCATAGGGGTTTTCCCAAAATGGGAGTTGTGAGCAGCTCCAAACTGCAAAGAGTCTTCTGCAGGACAATGGAGAACTGTTGTTTGGCTCCAGGCCAATGATTCTGAGCAGGGTTCTAAGGATGGATGGCTGGGTAGCCCACCTCGCATTCCAATTGTCTCCTAGCAACAAGACAGGTTAGATCTGCTGGATCTGGGGGAGCAACCGAGGAGGCTGAGTTGAAATGGACTCTCCTGTGGATGGGTCCTAATGTGCTTTTGTGTCTATGGAGACCTTGGAATGAAGCTGTGGCACTGGGGCTCTGAAGGGTTCTCCTAAACAGAGGCTTTGCACAGCTCCAACGTCCAAGTATCCCATGTGTAGATGAGATGTTTTATGATGGGTAAGTCAAGAAACAGCCATATGCTGGTTTTGAAATCCAGGCCTCTGAGGAGAGATGTTGGACACCAAAGCAATGGATCTGATTAGTGCCTAGGAGCCTGTTCTTTCCTTTTAAAATCTGGGGACATCTGTCTATGGGTCTGAGTGCAGGGAGGTGCTCCGATGGGCTCAGATTGCCCCTCTTTTTCCTGGGAAGCCACCGCTATTGAGATGGATCAGGGACTTTGGAGGTTTATCCTATTAGAAGGGTTGTGGCCATTGGAATGGGCACACACAATTCCCTTGGTGAGGGCAAGTACAGTCCTCAGGTTTGGCTCCAGGGGCCTGAGCCTGTAGGTTGTGTAGGCCAGGGCTGTTTGGACAGTTGTCTGAAAACACAAACTCGTCTTATGTTGCGGGACATAAATATGGAAGGACTGATCTACAGACCATGAGAAGAACTCTTCGGCATTTGAAAAAAGGGCGAGTGTGAGGCTCTTGCTCAAGTTTTGGTCTCTGGATACCGTGTCACTCATGGTCGTGAAATTTCTGGGTGACTTCATGGGAAATGGACGAGTCTTACTCTCTGGTGGTTTGGCCCGCCCAAAGAGTTTGGGGTCATTCTGTGGGATGGAAGAAGTCCGTTTTTTTGTTGTTGTTGTTTTCTTTTTTAGCCTCAGGTGTCCCCCCAAATGGGGGGTTCTAAAGTAGAGCCCTGGGGAGGGGCGATTGGAAAATCAGACATTTGTTTAAAAATTGGGGCCTTGGGACATGTCAAGCCCATTATGGCATCTAATGGTCCAGCCACTGAGAGGACTTTTAGAGGACAGGACTCATGCTGAGGGTCACAATGCGTGTTTATGCCCTCGTCGCACTCAAGAAATGGCGGGGCCTCAGGGTGAATGCTCGTTTCTCTTACACTGAACGTTGGAAAACGTGCCAACCACAAGGTTTCTTGCCATGGGTAAGGAGGAGTTGTGATTTCTGCATCACACTCACGCTTGGGCAGTGATTGGAGATAAGGTCTCGGTTCTGAAACCTGAAAACTGAGATACGGAAGAGATGATGACCTAAGGCCATGGCGGGTCTTATGTGCTCAGTGTGTGGTCAGCTTTCTGGGTGTTGGTGAGGAGGTCCGGGCTCAGGTTGTGTCCGACAGTGCATTAGTGCCCAGGTTAGACTACATAATTTGGGTAAAGTCGAGTGCTGTGTAGGTTTATCCTCATTTAAGGTGCCTGGGCAGCTCATGAGGCAATAATTTTTTTGTAGAGGGCAGGCAGAGTGCTGCATTGTGGGTCCTGAATTGCCAAACGTGACGGCTTCGGGACCAGGAGTGTGAGGATGGAAGTCTGAGAAGACAAGCTAGACTTGGGATTCAGGGAGAGGGCACGGCAGGTACCCCCTGCAGATCTGAACCAATAACTCATGCATCTGAAGTCAGGGCGAGGATCAGACGTTGGCTCAGGTTGGAGTTTCCGTGCATGACGGCCGCTTCATGAAGGGAGCAGAATCTCGAGGCCATTGAGGTTTTCCCACGTTGATAGTTGTGGGCCGCCCCCTTCAAGGATTCCTTCTGCGGGACAATTGAGACCTTTTGGACAGCTCCAGGACATCCCATATGGAATGACTCCAGAGCACCGTTCGAGGATGGATGCCTGGGAAGCCCGCCTCGCATTCCAGTTGTATCCTAGCAACAAGACAGTTTAGATCTGATGGCTCTGCGTGAGCATCCGGGGTGGCTGAGTTAAAATGGACTTACCTGTGGATGGGTCCTAATGTGTTTTTGTGTCCATGAGGGCCTTGGAATAGGACGGTGGCTCCGGGAGCCTGAAGAACTCTCCTAAGCTTTTGACATAGCTCCCACGCACAGGTTTCCTTGTGGAGACGAGATAAGTTCTGATGGGTGCCTCATGAAAACCCCTATGCTCGTATTGGAATCAGGCTTTTGAGGAGACATGCCTGTAAACCAAAGCAATGGATCCTATTATGGCCTAGGGTCCTGTCTGGTTCAATCTTCATTCTGGGGACATCCATCTATGTTATGAGTGGAGGTAGATTATCAGCTGGTGTCAGACAGCCCTTGTTTGTTCCGGTCGACCTACACTATTGGGATGGCCTCAGGGACTTTGGAGGTTTCTCCTCATTTGTACGATTTTGGACCATGGAATGGGCTGAATTCCCATGGATTGGTAGGCACAGTCCTAATGTGTGGCTCCAGGGGCCTCAGCCTGGAGAGTGTGTGGCCCAGGACTTTGAGGACAGAATTCTGAAAACACAAACTCAGCTTAGGTTTGGGGACATAGGTATGGCAGGCCCGATCTACAAACCATGAGAAGAACTCTTCAGGATATGAAGAAAGTGCGAGTCTGAGGCGCTTGCTCAGGCTTTTGTCTCTGGATTTTGTATCAGAGATGGCCGTTGAATGTCGGGGAGGCCTCATGGGCCATGGACGAATCTTTCTCTCTGAGGATTTGCCCATTCCCAATTGCTTTTCGTCAATCTGTGGGATGGGAGGACTCATTTCAGTTTTGTTACCTCAGGTGTCCCACCAAAAGAGGAATTTCAAAGCAAAGCCGTGGAGAAGACTGAAGGGACAACCCGAACTATGGTTAAAAATTGGGGCCTAGGGGCAAGGCAAGCCCAATATGCTATCTCTTCATCCAGCCACTGAGAGGCCTTACTTGGGGACTGGGCTCACGCTGAGGGTCACAATGTGTGTTTGTGACCAATGTGGCCCAAGAGCATGGGCGGGGCCTCATGGGCCTCACTGGCTTCCACTACACTGAATGTTGGACAGCATGCCAATCACAAGGTTTCTTGCCATGGGGAAGGAGTTCTGATTTCGGCATCACGTTCAACCCTGGGCAGTGATTGGAGATAAGGTCTAGATTCTGAAGCCTGAAAACCGAGGTTGGGAAGAGATGATGACCTAAGGCCATGGCGGCTCGAAGTGCTCAATGTGTGGCTAGCAGTCGTGGTGGGACAGGAGTTCCAGGCTCAGGCTGTGTCAGAAAGGGCATTAGTTCCCTGGTCAGCCTATGTATTTGGGGTACAGCCAAGGTAGGTGCAGGTTGATCCTATCTTGGGGTTACTGGGTCACCCCAGAGGGCAAAGATTTTCTTCTGGAGGGCAGGCAGAATGCTGCACTGTAGTTCTGGATTGGCAAACTGGAGGGCTTGTGGGCCAGTAGTCTGAGGACAGAAGTCTGAGAACACAAGCTAGGCTTAGGTTTCTGGGTGAGGACATGGCAGGCACAATCTACAGACCGGAATCGAGATCTAGTGCATCTGAATTCAGGGCGAGGATCGGATGATCGCTCAGGTTGGAGTTTCTGTCCCTGATGGCCCCTTCATGAATGGGGGGCATCACGAGGCCATGGGGGTTTTCCCAAGATGGGAGTTGTGAGCAGCTCCAAACTGCAAAGAGTCATCTGCAGGACAATGGAGACCTGTTGTTTGGCTCCAGGCCAATGATTCTGAGCAGGGTTCTAAGGATGGATGGCTGGGTAGCCCACCTCGCATTCCAATTGTCTCCTAGCAACAAGATAGGTTAGATCTGCTGGATCTGGGGGAGCAACCGAGGAGGCTGAGTTGAAATGGACTCTCCTGTGGATGGGTCCTAATGTGCTTTTGTGTCTATGGAGACCTTGGAATGAAGCTGTGGCACTGGGGCTCTGAAGGGTTCTCCTAAACAGAGGCTTTGCACAGCTCCAACGTCCAAGTATCCCATGTATAGATGAGATGTTTTATGATGGGTAAGTCAAGAAACAGCCATATGCTGGTTTTGAAATCCAGGCCTCTGAGGAGAGATGTTGGACACCAAAGCAATGGATCTGATTAGTGCCTAGGAGCCTGTTCTTTCCTTTTAAAATCTGGGGACATCTGTCTATGGGTTTGAGTGCAGGGAGGTGCTCCGATGGGCTCAGATTGCCCCTCTTTTTCCTGGGAAGCCACAGCTATTGAGATGGATCAGGGACTTTGGAGGTTTATCCTATTAGAAGGGTTGTGGCCATTGGAATGGGCACACACAATTCCCTTGGTGAGGGCAAGTACAGTCCTCAGGTTTGGCTCCAGGGGCCTGAGCCTGTAGGTTGTGTAGGCCAGGGCTGTTTGGACAGTTGTCTGAAAACACAAACTCGTCTTATGTTGCGGGACATAAATATGGAAGGACTGATCTACAGACCATGAGAAGAACTCTTCGGCATTTGAAAAAAGGGCGAGTGTGAGGCTCTTTCTCAAGTTTTGGTCTCTGGATACCGTGTCACTCATGGTCGTGAAATTTCTGGGTGACTTCATGGGAAATGGACGAGTCTTACTCTCTGGTGGTTTGGCCCGCCCAAAGAGTTTGGGGTCATTCTGTGGGATGGAAGAAGTCCGTTATTTTGTTGTTGTTGTTTTCTTTTTTAGCCTCAGGTGTCCCCCCAAATGGGGGGTTCTAAAGTAGAGCCCTGGGGAGGGGCGATTGGAAAATCAGACATTTGTTTAAAAATTGGGGCCTTGGCACATGTCAAGCCCATTACGGCATCTAATGGTCCAGCCACTGAGAGGACTTACTAGAGGACAGGACTCATGCTGAGGGTCACAATGGGTGTTTATGCCCTCGTCGCACTCAAGAAATGGCGGGGCCTCAGGGTGAATGCTCGTTTCTCTTACACTGAACGTTGGAAAACGTGCCAACCACAAGGTTTCTTGCCATGGGTAAGGAGGAGTTGTAATTTCTGCATCACACTCATGCTTGGGCAGTGATTGGAGATAAGGTCTCGGTTCTGAAACCTGAAAACTGAGATAGGGAAGAGATGATGAGCTAAGGCCATGGCGGGTCTTATGTGCTCAGGGTGTGGTCAGCTTTCTGGGTGTTGGTGAGGAGGTCCGGGCTCAGGTTGTGTCCGACAGTGCATTAGTGCCCAGGTTAGACTACATAATTTGGGTAAAGTCGAGTGCTGTGTAGGTTTATCCTCATTTAAGGTGCCTGGGCAGCTCATGAGGCAATAATTTTTTTGTAGAGGGCAGGCAGAGTGCTGCATTGTGGGTCCTGAATTGCCAAACGTGACGGCTTCGGGACCAGGAGTGTGAGAATGGAAGTCTGAGAAGACAAGCTAGACTTGGGATTCAGGGAGAGGGCACGGCAGGTACCCCCTGCAGATCTGAACCAATATCTCATGCATCTGAAGTCAGGGCGAGGATCAGACGTTGGCTCAGGTTGGAGTTTCCGTGCATGACGGCCGCTTCATGAAGGGAGCAGAATCTCGAGGCCATTGAGGTTTTCCCACGTTGATAGTTGTGGGACGCCCCCTTCAAGGATTCCTTCTGCGGGACAATTGAGACCTGTTGGACAGCTCCAGGACATCCCATATGGAATGACTCCAGAGCACCGTTCGAGGATGGATGCCTGGGAAGCCCGCCTCGCATTCCAGTTGTATCCTAGCAACAAGACAGTTTAGATCTGATGGCTCTGCGTGAGCATCCGCGGTGGCTGAGTTGAAATGGACTTACCTGTGGATGGGTTTTAATGTGTTTTTGTGTCCATGAGGGCCTTGGAATAGGACGGTGGGACCGGGACCCTGAAGTACTCTCCTAAGCTTTTGACATAGCTCCCACACACAGGTTTCTATGTGGAGACGAGATAAGTTCTGATGGGTGCCTCATGAAAACCCCTCTGCTCGTATTGGAATCAGGCTTTTGAGGAGACATGCCTGTAAACCAAAGCAATGGATCCTATTATGGCCTAGGGTCCTGTCTGGTTCAATCTTCTTCTCTGGGGACATCCATCTACGGTATGAGTGGAGGTAGATTATCAGCTGGTGTCTGACAGCCCTTGTTTGTTCCAGTCGACCTACACTATTGAGATGGCCTCAGGGTCTTTGGAGGTTTCTCTTCATTTGTAAGATTTTGGACCATGGAATGGGCAGAATTCCCATGGATTGGTAGGCACAGTCCTAATGTGTGGCCCCAGGGGCCCCAGCCTGGAGAGTGTGTGGCCCAGTACTTTGAGGACAGAAGTCTGAAAACACAAACTCAGCTTAGTTTTGGGGACGTATGTATGGCAGGACCGATCTACAAACCATGAGAAGAACTCTTCAGGATATGAAGAAAGTGCGAGTCTGAGGCGCTTGCTCAGGCTTTTGTCTCTGGATTTTGTAACAGCAATGGCCGTTGAATGTCGGGGAGGCCTCATGGACCATGCACGAATCTTCCTCTCTGAGGATTTGCCCATTCCCAATCGTTTTTCGTCAATCTGTGGTATGGGAGGACTCCTTTCAGTTTTGTTACCTCAGGTGTCCCACCAAAAGAGGAATTTAAAAGCATAGCCGTGGAGAAGGCTGAAGGGACAACCCGAACTATGGTTAAAAATTGGGGCCTAGGGGCAAGGCAAGCCCAATATGCTATCTCTTCATCCAGCCACTGAGAGGCCTTAATTGGGGACTGGGCTCACGCTGAGGGGCACAATGTGTGTTTGTGACCAATGTGGCCCAAGAGCATGGGCGGGGCCTCATGGGCCACACTGGCTTCAACTACACTGAAGGTTGGACAACATGCCAACCACAAGGTTTCTTGCCATGGGGAAGGAGTTCTGATTTCGGCATCACGTTCAACCCTGGGGAGTGATTGGAGATAAGGTCTAGATTCTGAAGCCTGAAAACCGAGGTTGGGAAGAGATGACGACCTAAGGCCATGGCGGCTCGATGTGCTCAATGTGCGGCTAGCAATCGGGGTGGGACAGGAGTTCCAGGCTCAGGCTGTGTCAGAAAGGGCATTAGTGCCCTGGTCAGCCTATGTATTTGGGGTACAGCCCTAGTAGGTGCAGGTTGATCCTCACTTGGGGTTACTGGGTCACCCCAGAGGGCAAAGTTTTTCTTCTGGAGGGCAGGCAGAATGCTGCATTGTAGTTCTGGATTGGCAAACTGGAGGGCTTGTGGGCCAGTAGTCTGAGGACAGAAGTCTGAGAACACAAGCTAGGCTTAGGTTTCTGGGTGAGGACATGGCAGGCACAATCTACAGACCGGAATCGAGATCTCGTGCATCTGAAGTCAGGGCGAGGATCGGATGATCGCTCAGGTTGGAGTTTCTGTCCCTGATGGCCCCTTCATGAATGGGGGGCATCACGAGGCCATGGGGGTTTTCCCACGATGGGAGTTGTGAGCAGCTCCAAACTGCAAAGAGTCTTCTGCAGGACAATGGAGACCTGTTGTTTGGCTCCAGGCCATTGTTTCTGAGCAGGGTTCTAAGGATGGATGGCTGGGTAGCCCACCTCGCATTCCAATTGTCTCCTAGCAACAAGACAGGTTAGATCTGCTGGATCTGGGGGAGCAACCGAGGAGGCTGAGTTGAAATGGACTCTCCGGTGGATGGGTCCTAATGTGCTTTTGTGTCTATGGAGACCTTGGAATGAAGCTATGGCACTGGGGCCCTGAAGGCTTCTCCTAAACAGAGGCTTTGCACAGCTCCAACGTCCAAGTATCCCATGTGTAGATGAGATGTTTTATGATGGGTAAGTCAAGAAACAGCCATATGCTAGTTTTGAAATCCAGGCCTCTGAGGAGAGATGTTGGACACCAAAGCAATGGATCTGATTAGTGCCTAGGAGCCTGTTCTTTCCTTTTAAAATCTGGGGACATCTGTCTATGGGTCTGAGTGCAGGGAGGTGCTCCGATGGGCTCAGATTGCCCCTCTTTTTCCTGGGAAGCCACCGCTATTGAGATGGATCAGGGACTTTGGAGGTTTATGCTATTAGAAGGGTTGTGGCCATTGGAATGGGCACACACAATTCCCTCGGTGAGGGCAAGTACAGTCCTCAGGTTTGGCTCCAGGGGCCTGAGCCTGTAGGTTGTGTAGGCCAGGGCTGTTTGGACAGTTGTCTGAAAACACAAACTCGTCTTATGTTGCGGGACATAAATATGGAAGGACTGATCTACAGACCATGAGAAGAACTCTTCGGCATTTGAAAAAAGGGCGAGTGTGAGGCTCTTGCTCAAGTTTTGGTCTCTGGATACCGTGTCACTCAGGGTCGTGAAATTTCTGGGTGACTTCATGGGAAATGGACGAGTCTTACTCTCTGGTGGTTTGGCCCGCCCAAAGAGTTTGGGGTCATTCTGTGGGATGGAAGAAGTCCGTTTTTTTTGTTGTTGTTGTTTTCTTTTTTAACCTCAGGTGTCCCCCCAAATGGGGGGTTCCAAAGTAGAGCCCTGGGGAGGGGCGATTGGACAATCAGAAATCTGGTTAAAAATTGGGGCCTTGGGACATGTCAAGCCCATTATGGCATCTAATGGTCCAGCCACGGAGAGGACTTACTAGAGGACAGGACTCATGCTGAGGGTCACAATGCGTGTTTATGCCCTCGTCGCACTCAAGAATGGGCGGGGCCTCAGGGTGAATGCTGGTTTCTCTTACACTGAACGTTGGAAAACGTGCCAACCACAAGGTTTCTTGCCATGGGTAAGGAGGAGTTGTGATTTCTGCATCACACTCACGCTTGGGCAGTGATTGGAGATAAGGTCTCGGTTCTGAAACCTGAAAACTGAGATAGGGAAGAGATGATGACCTAAGGCCATGGCGGGTCTTATGTGCTCAGTGTGTGGTCAGCTTTCTGAATGTTGGTGAGGAGGTCCGGGCTCAGGTTGTGTCCGACAGTGCATTAGTGCCCAGGTTAGACTACATAATTTGCGTAAAGTCGAGTGCTGTGTAGGTTTATCCTCATTTAAGGTGCCTGGGCAGCTCATGAGGCAATAATGTTTTTGTAGAGGGCAGGCAGAGTGCTGCATTGTGGGTCCGGAATTGCCAAACTTGAGGGCTTCGGGACCAGGAGTGTGAGGATGGAACTCTGAGAAGACAAGCTAGACTTGGGATTCAGGGAGAGGGCACGGCAGGTACCCCTGCAGATCTGAACCTATATCTCATGCATCTGAAGTCAGCGCGAGGATCAGACGTTGGCTCAGGTTGGAGTTTCCGTGCATGACGGCCGCTTCATGAAGGGAGCAGAATCTCGAGGCCATTGAGGTTTTCCCACGTTCGGAGTTGTGGGTTGCCCCCTTCAAGGATTCCTTCTGCGGGACAATTGAGACATGTTGGACAGCTCCAGGACATCCCATATGGAATGACTCCTGAGCACCGTTCGCGGATGGATGCCTGGGAAGCCCGCCTCGCATTCCAATTTTCTCCTAGCAACAAGACAGTTTAGATCTGATGGCTCTGCGGGAGCAATCTGGGTGGCTGAGTTGAAATGGACTTTCCTGAGGATGGGTCCTAATGTGTTTTTGTGTCCATGAGGGCCTTGGAATGGGGCGGTGGCACCGGGACCCTGAAGTACTCTCCTAAGCTTTTGACATAGCTCCCATGCACAGGTTTCCTTGTGGAGACGAGATGAGTTCTGATGCGTGCCCCAGGAAAACCCCTATGCTCGTATTGGAATCAGGCTTTTGAGGAGACATGCCTGTAAACGAAGGCAAGGGATCCTATAATGGCCTAGGGTCCTGTCTGGTTCAATCTTCTTCTCTGGGGACATCCCTCTATGGTATGAGTGGAGGTAGATTATCAGCTGGTGTCAGACAGCCCTTGTTTGTTCCGGTCGACCTACACTATTGGGATGGCCTCAGGGACTTTGGAGGTTTCTCCTAATTTGTAAGATTTTGGACCATGGAATGGGCAGAATTCCCATGGATTGGTAGGCACAGTCCTAATGTGTGGCTCCAGGGGCCCCAGCCTGGAGAGTGTGTGGCCCAGGACTTTGAGGACAGAAGTCTGAAAACACAAACTCAGCTTAGGTTCGGGGACGTAGGTATGGCAGGCCCGATCTACAAACCATGAGAAGAACTCTTCAGGATATGAAGAAAGAGCGAGTCTGAGGCGCTTGCTCAGGCTTTTGTCTCTGGATTTTGTATCAGCGATGGCCGTTGAATGTCGGGGAGGCCTCATGGACCATGGACGAATCTTCCTCTCTGAGGATTTGCCCATTCCCAATCGTTTTTCTTCAATCTGTGGTATGGGAGGACTCCTTTCAGTTTTGTTACCTCAGGTGTCCCACCAAAAGAGGAATTTCAAAGCAAAGCCGTGGAGAAGACTGAAGGGACAACCCGAACTATGGTTAAAAATTGGGGCCTCGGGGCATGGCAAGCCCCATATGCTATCTCTTCATCCAGCCACTGAGAGGCCTTACTTGGGGACTGGGCACACGCTGAGGGTCACAATGTGTGTTTGTGACCAATGTGGCCCAAGAGCATGGGCGGCGCCTCATGGGCCACACTGGCATCAACTACACTGAAGGTTGGACAACATGCCAACCACAAGGTTTCTTGCCATGGGGAAGGAGTTCTGATTTCGGCATCACGTTCAACCCTGGGCAGTGATTGGAGATAAGGTCTAGATTCTGAAGCCTGAAAACCGAGGTTGGGAAGAGATGACGACCTAAGGCCATGGCAGCTCGATGTGCTCAATGTGCGGCTAGCAGTCGGGGTGGGACAGGAGTTCCAGGCTCAGGCTGTGTCAGAAAGGGCATTAGTGCCCTGGTCAGCCTATGTATTTGGGGTAAGGCAAGATAGGTGCAGGTTGATCCTCACTTGGGGTTACTGGGTCACCCCAGAGGGCAAAGATTTTCTTCTGGAGGGCAGGCAGAATGCTGCATTGTAGTTCTGGATTGGCAAACTGGAGGGCTTGTGGGCCAGTAGTCTGAGGACATAAGTCTGAGAACACAAGCTAGGCTTAGGTTTCTGGGTGAGGACATGGCAGGCACAATCTCCAGACCGGAATCGAGATCTCGTGCATCTGAAGTCAGGGCGAGGATCGGATGATCGCTCAGGTTGGAGTTTCTGTCCCTGATGGCCCCTTCATGAATGGGGGGCATCACGAGGCCATGGGGGTTTTCCCACGATGGGAGTTGTGAGCAGCTCCAAACTGCAAAGAGTCTTCTGCAGGACAATGGAAACCTGTTGTTTGGCTCCAGGCCAATGATTCTGAGCAGGGTTCTAAGGATGGATGGCTGGGTAGCCCACCTCGCATTCCAATTGTCTCCTAGCAACAAGACAGGTTAGATCTGCTGGATCTGGGGGAGCAATCGAGGAGGCTGAGTTGAAATGGACTCTCCGGTGGATGGGTCCTAATGTGCTTTTGTGTCTATGGAGACCTTGGAATGAAGCTGAGGCACTGGGGCCCTGAAGGGTTCTCCTAAACAGAGGCTTTGCACAGCTCCAACGTCCAAGTGTCCCATGTGTAGATGAGATGTTTTATGATGGGTAAGTCAAGAAACAGCCATATGCTGCCTTTGAAATCTAGGCCTCTGAGGAGAGATGTTGGACACCAAAGCAATGGATCTGATTAGTGCCTAGGAGCCTGTTCTTTCCTTTTAAAATCTGGGGACATCTGTCTATGGGTCTGAGTGCAGGGAGGTGCTCCGATGGGCTCAGATTGCCCCTCTTTTTCCTTGGAAGCCTCCACTATTGAGATGGATCAGGGACTTTGCAGGTTTATCCTATTAGAAGGGTTGTGGCCATTGGAATGGGAACACACAATTCCCTTGGTGAGGGCAAGTACAGTTCTCAGGTTTGGTTCCAGGTTCCTGAGCCTGTAGGTTGTATAGGCCAGGGCTGTTTGGACAGTTGTCTGGAAACACAAACTCGTCTTATGTTGCGGGACATAAATATGGCAGGACTGATCTACAGACCATGAGGAGAACTCTTCGGGATTTGAAAAAAGGGCGAGTGTGAGGCTCTTGCTCAAGTTTTTGTCTCTGGATACCGTGTCACTCATGGTCGTGAAATTTCTGGGTGACTTCATGGGAAATGGACGAGTCTTACTCTCTGGTGGTTTGGCCCGCCCAAAGAGTTTGGGGTCATTCTGTGGGATGGAAGAAATCCGTTTTTTTGTTGTTGTTGTTTTCTTTTTTAACCTCAGGTGTCCCACCAAATGAGGGGTTCCAAAGTAGAGCCCTGGGGAGGGGCGATTGGATAATCAGAAATCTGGTTAAAAATTGGGGCCTAGGGACATGTCAAGCCCATTATGGCATCTAATGGTCCAGCCACTGAGAGGACTTACTAGAGGACAGGACTCATGCTGAGGGTCACAATGCCTGTTTATGCCCTCGTCGCACTCAAGAATGGGCGGGGCCTCAGGGTGAATGCTGGTTTCTCCTACACTGAACGTTGGAAAACGTGCCAACCACAAGGTTTCTTGCCATGGGTAAGGAGGAGTTGTGATTTCTGCATCACACTCACGCCTGGGCAGTGATTGGAGATAAGGTCTCGGTTCTGAAACCTGAAAACTGAGATAGGGAAGAGATGATGACCTAAGGCCAAGGCGGGTCTTATGTGCTCAGTGTGTGGTCAGCTTTCTGGGTGTTGGTGAGGAGGTCCGGGCTCAGGTTGTGTCCGACAGTGCATTAGTGCCCAGGTTAGACTACATAATTTGCGTAAAGTCGAGTGCTGTGTAGGTTTATCCTCATTTAAGGTGCCTGGGCAGCTCATGAGGCAATAATGTTTTTGTAGAGGGCAGGCAGAGTGCTGCATTGTGGGTCCGGAATTGCCAAACTTGAGGGCTTCGGGACCAGGAGTGTGAGGATGGAAGTCTGAGAAGACAAGCTAGACTTGGGATTCAGGGAGAGGGCACGGCAGGTACCCCCTGCAGATCTGAACCAATATCTCATGCATCTGAAGTCAGCGCGAGGATCAGACGTTGGCTCAGGTTGGAGTTTCCGTGCATGACGGCCGCTTCATGAAGGGAGCAGAATCTCGAGGCCATTGAGGTTTTCCCACGTTCGGAGTTGTGGGTTGCCCCCTTCAAGGATTCCTTCTGCGGGACAATTGAGACATGTTGGACAGCTCCAGGACATCCCATATGGAATGACTCCAGAGCACCGTTCGCGGATGGATGCCTGGGAAGCCCGCCTCGCATTCCAATTTTCTCCTAGCAACAAGACAGTTTAGATCTGATGGCTCTGCAGGAGCAATCTGGGTGGCTGAGTTGAAATGGACTTTCCTGAGGATGGGTCCTAATGTGTTTTTGTGTCCATGAGGGCCTTGGAATGGGGCGGTGGCACCGGGACCCTGAAGTACTCTCCTAAGCTTTTGACATAGCTCCCATGCACAGGTTTCCTTGTGGAGACGAGATGAGTTCTGATGCGTGGCTCAGGAAAACCCCTATGCTCGTATTAGAATCAGGCTTTTGAGGAGACATGCCTGTAAACGAAGGCAAGGGATCCTATTATGGCCTAGGGTCCTGTCTGGTTCAATCTTCTTCTCTGGGGACATCCCTCTATGGTATGAGTGGAGGTAGATTATCAGCTGGTGTCAGACAGCCCTTGTTTGTTCCGGTCGACCTACACTATTGGGATGGCCTCAGGGACTTTGGAGGTTTCTCCTAATTTGTAAGATTTTGGACCATGGAATGGGCAGAATTCCCATGGATTGGTAGGCACAGTCCTAATGTGTGGCTCCAGGGGCCCCAGCCTGGAGAGTGTGTGGCCCAGGACTTTGAGGACAGAAGTCTGAAAACACAAACTCAGCTTAGGTTCGGGGACGTAGGTATGGCAGGCCCGATCTACAAACCATGAGAAGAACTCTTCAGGATATGAAGAAAGAGCGAGTCTGAGGCGCTTGCTCAGGCTTTTGTCTCTGGATTTTGTATCAGCGATGGCCGTTGAATGTCGGGGAGGCCTCATGGACCATGGACGAATCTTCCTCTCTGAGGATTTGCCCATTCCCAATCGTTTTTCTTCAATCTGTGGTATGGGAGGACTCCTTTCAGTTTTGTTACCTCAGGTGTCCCACCAAAAGAGGAATTTCAAAGCAAAGCCGTGGAGAAGACTGAAGGGACAACCCGAACTATGGTTAAAAATTGGGGCCTAGGGGCATGGCAAGCCCCATATGCTATCTCTTCATCCAGCCACTGAGAGGCCTTACTTGGGGACTGGGCTCACGCTGAGGGTCACAATGTGTGTTTGTGACCAATGTGGCCCAAGAGCATGGGCGGGGCCTCATGGGCCACACTGGCTTCAACTACACTGAAGGTTGGACAACATGCCAACCACAAGGTTTCTTGCCATGGGGAAGGAGTTCTGATTTCGGCATCACGTTCAACCCTGGGCAGTGATTGGAGATAAGGTCTAGATTCTGAAGCCTGAAAACCGAGGTTGGGAAGAGATGACGACCTAAGGCCATGGCAGCTCGATGTGCTCAATGTGCGGCTAGCAGTCGGGGTGGGACAGGAGTTCCAGGCTCAGGCTGTGTCAGAAAGGGCATTAGTGCCCTGGTCAGCCTATGTATTTGGGGTACAGCCAAGGTAGGTGCAGGTTTATCCTCACTTGGGGTTACTGGGTCACCCCAGAGGGCAAAGTTTTTCTTCTGGAGGGCAGGCAGAATGCTGCATTGTAGTTCTGGATTGGCAAACTGGAGGGATGTGGGCCAGTAGTCTGAGGACAGAAGTCTGAGAACACAAGCTAGGCTTAGGTTTCCGGGTGAGGACATGGCAGGCACAATCTACGGACCGGAATCGAGATCTCGTGCATCTGAAGTCAGGGCGAGGATCGGATGATCGCTCAGGTTGGAGTTTCTGTCCCTGATGGCCCCTTCATGAATGGGGGGCATCACGAGGCCATAGGGGTTTTCCCACGATGGGAGTTGTGAGCAGCTCCAAACTGCAAAGACTCTTCTGCAGGACAATGGAGACCTGTTGTTTGGCTCCAGGCCAATGATTCTGAGCAGGGTTCTAAGGATGGATGGCTGGGTAGCCCACCTCGCATTCCAATTGTCTCCTAGCAACAAGACAGGTTAGATCTGCTGGATCTGGGGGAGCAACCGAGGAGGCTGAGTTGAAATGGACTCTCCGGTGGATGGGTCCTAATGTACTTTTGTGTCTATGGAGACCTTGGAATGAAGCTGAGGATCTGGGGCCCTGAAGTGTTCTCCTAAACAGAGGCTTTGCACAGCTCCAACGTCCTAGTGTCCCATGTGTAGATGAGATGTTTTATAATGGGTAAGTCAAGAAACAGCCATATGCTGGTTTTGAAATCTAGGCCTCTGAGGAGAGATGTTGGACACCAAAGCAATGGATCTGATTAGTGCCTAGGAGCCTGTTCTTTCCTTTTAAAATCTGGGGACATCTGTCTATGGGTCTGAGTGCAGGGAGGTGCTCCGATGGGCTCAGATTGCCCCTCTTTTTCCTGGGAAGCCTCCACTATTGAGATGGATCAGGGACTTTGGAGGTTTATCCTATTAGAAGGGTTGTGGCCATTGGAATGGGAACACACAATTCCCTTGGTGAGGGCAAGTACAGTTCTCAGGTTTGGCTCCAGGGTCCTGAGCCTGTAGGTTGTATAGGCCAGGGCTTTTTGGACAGTTGTCTGGAAACACAAACTCGTCTTATGTTGCGGGACATAAATATGGCAAGACTGATCTACAGACCATGAGGAGAACTTTTCGGGATTTGAAAAAAGGGCGAGTGTGAGGCTCCTGCTCAAGTTTTTGTCTCTGGATACCGTGTCACTCATGGTCGTGAAATTTCTGGGTGACTTCATGTGAAATGGACGAGTCTTACTCTCTGGTGGTTTGGCCCGCCCAAAGAGTTTGGGGTCATTCTGTGGGATGGAAGAAGTCCGTTTTTTTTTTTGTTGTTGTTTTCTTTTTTAACCTCAGCTGTCCCACCAAATGAGGGGTTCCAAGGTAGAGCCCTGGGGAGGGGCGATTGGACAATCAGAAATCTGGTTAAAAATTGGGGCCTAGGGACATGTCAAGCCCATTATGGCATCTAATGGTACAGCCACTGAGAGGACTTACTAGAGGACAGGACTCATGCTGAGGGTCACAATGCGTGTTTATGCCCTCGTCGCACTCAAGAATGGGCGGGGCCTCAGGGTGAATGCGGGTTTCTCCTACACTGAACGTTGGAAAACGTGCCAACCATAAGGTTTCTTGCCATGGGTAAGGAGGAGTTGTGATTTCTGCATCACACTCACGCCTGGGCAGTGATTGGAGAAAAGGTCTCGGTTCTGAAACCTGAAAACTGAGATAGGGAAGAGATGATGACCTAAGGCCATGGCGGGTCTTATGTGCTCAGTGTGTGGTCAGCTTTCTGGGTGTTGGTGAGGAGGTCCGGGATCAGGTTGTGTCCGACAGTGCATTAGTGCCCAGGTTAGACTACATAATTTGGGTAAAGTCGAGTGCTGTGTAGGTTGATCCTCATTTAAGGTGCCTGGGCAGCTCATGAGGCAATAATTTTTTTGTAGAGGGCAGGCAGAGTGCTGCATTGTGGGTCCGGAATTGCCAAACTTGAGGGCTTCTGGACCAGGAGTGTGAGGATGGAAGTCTGAGAAGACAAGCTAGACTTGGGATTCAGGGAGAGGGCACGGCAGGTACCCCCTGCAGATCTGAACCAATATCTCATGCATCTGAAGTCAGCGCGAGGATCAGACGTTGGCTCAGGTTGGAGTTTCCGTGCATGACGGCCGCTTCATGAAGGGAGCAGAATCTCGAGGCCATTGAGGTTTTCCCACGTTCGGAGTTGTGGGTTGCCCCCTTCAAGGATTCCTTCTGCGGGACAATTGAGACATGTTGGACAGCTCCAGGACATCCCATATGGAATGACTCCAGAGCACCGTTCGCGGATGGATGCCTGGGAAGCCCGCCTCGCATTCCAATTTTCTCCTAGCAACAAGACAGTTTAGATCTGATGGCTCTGCAGGAGCAATCTGGGTGGCTGAGTTGAAATGGACTTTCCTGAGGATGGGTCCTTATGTGTTTTTGTGTCCATGAGGGCCTTGGAATGGGGCGGTGGCACCGGGACCCTGAAGTACTCTCCTAAGCTTTTGACATAGCTCCCATGCACATGTTTCCTTGTGGAGACGAGATGAGTTCTGATGCGTGCCTCAGGAAAACCCCTATGCTCGTATTGGAATCAGGCTTTTGAGGAGACATGCCTGTAAACGAAGGCAAGGGATCCTATTATGGCCTAGGGTCCTGTCTGGTTCAATCTTCTTCTCTGGCCACATCCCTCTATGGTATGAGTGGAGGTAGATTATCAGCTGGTGTCAGACAGCCCTTGTTTGTTCCGGTCGACCTACACTATTGGGATGGCCTCAGGGACTTTGGAGGTTTCTCCTAATTTGTAAGATTTTGGACCATGGAATGGGCAGAATTCCCATGGATTGGTAGGCACAGTCCTAATGTGTGGCTCCAGGGGCCCCAGCCTGGAGAGTGTGTGGCCCAGGACTTTGAGGACAGAAGTCTGAAAACACAAACTCAGCTTAGGTTCGGGGACGTAGGTATGGCAGGCCCGATCTACAAACCATGAGAAGAACTCTTCAGGATATTAAGAAAGAGCGAGTCTGAGGCGCTTGCTCAGGCTTTTGTCTCTGGATTTTGTATCAGCGATGGCCGTTGAATGTCGGGGAGGCCTCATGGACCATGGACGAATCTTCCTCTCTGAGGATTTGCCCATTCCCAATCGTTTTTCTTCAATCTGTGGTATGGGAGGACTCCTTTCAGTTTTGTTACCTCAGGTGTCCCACCAAAAGAGGAATTTCAAAGCAAAGCCGTGGAGAAGACTGAAGGGACAACCCGAACTATGGTTAAAAATTGGGGCCTAGGGGCATGGCAAGCCCCATATGCTATCTCTTCATCCAGCCACTGAGAGGCCTTACTTGGGGACTGGGCTCACGCTGAGGGTCACAATGTGTGTTTGTGACCAATGTGGCCCAAGAGCATGGGCGGGGCCTCATGGGCCACACTGGCTTCAACTACACTGAAGGTTGGACAACATGCCAACCACAAGGTTTCTTGCCATGGGGAAGGAGTTCTGATTTCGGCATCACGTTCAACCCTGGGCAGTGATTGGAGATAAGGTCTAGATTCTGAAGCCTGAAAACCGAGGTTGGGAAGAGATGACGACCTAAGGCCATGGCAGCTCGATGTGCTCAATGTGCGGCTAGCAGTCGGGGTGGGACAGGAGTTCCAGGCTCAGGCGGTGTCAGAAAGGGCATTAGTTCCCTGGTCAGCCTATGTATTTGGGGTACAGCCAACGTAGGTGCAGGTTGATCCTCACTTGGGGTTACTGGGTCACCCCAGAGGGCAAAGTTTTTCTTCTGGAGGGCAGGCAGAATGCTGCATTGTAGTTCTGGATTGGCAAACTGGAGGGCTTGTGGGCCAGTAGTCTGAGGACAGAAGTCTGAGAACACAAGCTAGGCTTAGGTTTCTGGGTGAGGACATGGCAGGCACAATCTACAGACCGGAATCGAGATCTCGTGCATCTGAAGTCAGGGCGAGGATCGGATCATCGCTCAGGTTGGAGTTTCTGTCCCTGATGGCCCCTTCATGAATGGGGGGCATCACGAGGCCATAGGGGTTTTCCCAAAATGGGAGTTGTGAGCAGCTCCAAACTGCAAAGAGTCTTCTGCAGGACAATGGAGAACTGTTGTTTGGCTCCAGGCCAATGATTCTGAGCAGGGTTCTAAGGATGGATGGCTGGGTAGCCCACCTCGCATTCCAATTGTCTCCTAGCAACAAGACAGGTTAGATCTGCTGGATCTGGGGGAGCAACCGAGGAGGCTGAGTTGAAATGGACTCTCCTGTGGATGGGTCCTAATGTGCTTTTGTGTCTATGGAGACCTTGGAATGAAGCTGTGGCACTGGGGCTCTGAAGGGTTCTCCTAAACAGAGGCTTTGCACAGCTCCAACGTCCAAGTATCCCATGTGTAGATGAGATGTTTTATGATGGGTAAGTCAAGAAACAGCCATATGCTGGTTTTGAAATCCAGGCCTCTGAGGAGAGATGTTGGACACCAAAGCAATGGATCTGATTAGTGCCTAGGAGCCTGTTCTTTCCTTTTAAAATCTGGGGACATCTGTCTATGGGTCTGAGTGCAGGGAGGTGCTCCGATGGGCTCAGATTGCCCCTCTTTTTCCTGGGAAGCCACCGCTATTGAGATGGATCAGGGACTTTGGAGGTTTATCCTATTAGAAGGGTTGTGGCCATTGGAATGGGCACACACAATTCCCTTGGTGAGGGCAAGTACAGTCCTCAGGTTTGGCTCCAGGGGCCTGAGCCTGTAGGTTGTGTAGGCCAGGGCTGTTTGGACAGTTGTCTGAAAACACAAACTCGTCTTATGTTGCGGGACATAAATATGGAAGGACTGATCTACAGACCATGAGAAGAACTCTTCGGCATTTGAAAAAAGGGCGAGTGTGAGGCTCTTGCTCAAGTTTTGGTCTCTGGATACCGTGTCACTCATGGTCGTGAAATTTCTGGGTGACTTCATGGGAAATGGACGAGTCTTACTCTCTGGTGGTTTGGCCCGCCCAAAGAGTTTGGGGTCATTCTGTGGGATGGAAGAAGTCCGTTTTTTTGTTGTTGTTGTTTTCTTTTTTAGCCTCAGGTGTCCCCCCAAATGGGGGGTTCTAAAGTAGAGCCCTGGGGAGGGGCGATTGGAAAATCAGACATTTGTTTAAAAATTGGGGCCTTGGGACATGTCAAGCCCATTATGGCATCTAATGGTCCAGCCACTGAGAGGACTTACTAGAGGACAGGACTCATGCTGAGGGTCACAATGCGTGTTTATGCCCTCGTCGCACTCAAGAAATGGCGGGGCCTCAGGGTGAATGCTCGTTTCTCTTACACTGAACGTTGGAAAACGTGCCAACCACAAGGTTTCTTGCCATGGGTAAGGAGGAGTTGTGATTTCTGCATCACACTCACGCTTGGGCAGTGATTGGAGATAAGGTCTCGGTTCTGAAACCTGAAAACTGAGATAGGGAAGAGATGATGAGCTAAGGCCATGGCGGGTCTTATGTGCTCAGTGTGTGGTCAGCTTTCTGGGTGTTGGTGAGGAGGTCCGGGCTCAGGTTGTGTCTGACAGTGCATTAGTGCCCAGGTTAGACTACATAATTTGGGTAAAGTCAAGTGCTGTGTAGGTTTATCCTCATTTAAGGTGCCTGGGCAGCTCATGAGGCAATAATTTTTTTGTAGAGGGCAGGCAGAGTGCTGCATTGTGGGTCCTGAATTGCCAAACGTGACGGCTTCGGGACCAGGAGTGTGAGGATGGAAGTCTGAGAAGACAAGCTAGACTTGGGATTCAGGGAGAGGGCACGGCAGGTACCCCCTGCAGATCTGAACCAATATCTCATGCATCTGAAGTCAGGGCGAGGATCAGACGTTGGCTCAGGTTGGAGTTTCCGTGCATGACGGCCGCTTCATGAAGGGAGCAGAATCTCGAGGCCATTGAGGTTTTCCCACGTTGATAGTTGTGGGCCGCCCCCTTCAAGGATTCCTTCTGCGGGACAATTGAGACCTTTTGGACAGCTCCAGGACATCCCATATGGAATGACTCCAGAGCACCGTTCGAGGATGGATGCCTGGGAAGCCCGCCTCGCATTCCAGTTGTATCCTAGCAACAAGACAGTTTAGATCTGATGGCTCTGCGTGAGCATCCGGGGTGGCTGAGTTAAAATGGACTTACCTGTGGATGGGTCCTAATGTGTTTTTGTGTCCATGAGGGCCTTGGAATAGGACGGTGGCTCCGGGAGCCTGAAGAACTCTCCTAAGCTTTTGACATAGCTCCCACGCACAGGTTTCCTTGTGGAGACGAGATAAGTTCTGATGGGTGCCTCATGAAAACCCCTATGCTCGTATTGGAATCAGGCTTTTGAGGAGACATGCCTGTAAACCAAAGCAATGGATCCTATTATGGCCTAGGGTCCTGTCTGGTTCAATCTTCATTCTGGGGACATCCATCTATGTTATGAGTGGAGGTAGATTATCAGCTGGTGTCAGACAGCCCTTGTTTGTTCCGGTCGACCTACACTATTGGGATGGCCTCAGGGACTTTGGAGGTTTCTCCTCATTTGTACGATTTTGGACCATGGAATGGGCTGAATTCCCATGGATTGGTAGGCACAGTCCTAATGTGTGGCTCCAGGGGCCTCAGCCTGGAGAGTGTGTGGCCCAGGACTTTGAGGACAGAATTCTGAAAACACAAACTCAGCTTAGGTTTGGGGACATAGGTATGGCAGGCCCGATCTACAAACCATGAGAAGAACTCTTCAGGATATGAAGAAAGTGCGAGTCTGAGGCGCTTGCTCAGGCTTTTGTCTCTGGATTTTGTATCAGAGATGGCCGTTGAATGTCGGGGAGGCCTCATGGGCCATGGACGAATCTTTCTCTCTGAGGATTTGCCCATTCCCAATTGCTTTTCGTCAATCTGTGGGATGGGAGGACTCATTTCAGTTTTGTTACCTCAGGTGTCCCACCAAAAGAGGAATTTCAAAGCAAAGCCGTGGAGAAGACTGAAGGGACAACCCGAACTATGGTTAAAAATTGGGGCCTAGGGGCAAGGCAAGCCCAATATGCTATCTCTTCATCCAGCCACTGAGAGGCCTTACTTGGGGACTGGGCTCACGCTGAGGGTCACAATGTGTGTTTGTGACCAATGTGGCCCAAGAGCATGGGCGGGGCCTCATGGGCCTCACTGGCTTCCACTACACTGAATGTTGGACAGCATGCCAATCACAAGGTTTCTTGCCATGGGGAAGGAGTTCTGATTTCGGCATCACGTTCAACCCTGGGCAGTGATTGGAGATAAGGTCTAGATTCTGAAGCCTGAAAACCGAGGTTGGGAAGAGATGATGACCTAAGGCCATGGCGGCTCGAAGTGCTCAATGTGTGGCTAGCAGTCGTGGTGGGACAGGAGTTCCAGGCTCAGGCTGTGTCAGAAAGGGCATTAGTTCCCTGGTCAGCCTATGTATTTGGGGTACAGCCAAGGTAGGTGCAGGTTGATCCTATCTTGGGGTTACTGGGTCACCCCAGAGGGCAAAGATTTTCTTCTGGAGGGCAGGCAGAATGCTGCACTGTAGTTCTGGATTGGCAAACTGGAGGGCTTGTGGGCCAGTAGTCTGAGGACAGAAGTCTGAGAACACAAGCTAGGCTTAGGTTTCTGGGTGAGGACATGGCAGGCACAATCTACAGACCGGAATCGAGATCTAGTGCATCTGAATTCAGGGCGAGGATCGGATGATCGCTCAGGTTGGAGTTTCTGTCCCTGATGGCCCCTTCATGAATGGGGGGCATCACGAGGCCATGGGGGTTTTCCCAAGATGGGAGTTGTGAGCAGCTCCAAACTGCAAAGAGTCATCTGCAGGACAATGGAGACCTGTTGTTTGGCTCCAGGCCAATGATTCTGAGCAGGGTTCTAAGGATGGATGGCTGGGTAGCCCACCTCGCATTCCAATTGTCTCCTAGCAACAAGATAGGTTAGATCTGCTGGATCTGGGGGAGCAACCGAGGAGGCTGAGTTGAAATGGACTCTCCGGTGGATGGGTCCTAATGTGCTTTTGTGTCTATGGAGACCTTGGAATGAAGCTGTGGCACTGGGGCTCTGAAGGGTTCTCCTAAACAGAGGCTTTGCACAGCTCCAACGTCCAAGTGTCCCATGTGTAGATGAGATGTTTTATGATGGGTAAGTCAAGAAACAGCCATATGCTGGTTTTGAAATCCAGGCCTCTGAGGAGAGATGTTGGACACCAAAGCAATGGATCTGATTAGTGCCTAGGAGCCTGTTCTTTCCTTTTAAAATCTGGGGACATCTGTCTATGGGTTTGAGTGCAGGGAGGTGCTCCGATGAACTCAGATTGCCCCTCTTTTTCCTGGGAAGCCACCGCTATTGAGATGGATCAGGGACTTTGGAGGTTTATCCTATTAGAAGGGTTGTGGCCATTGGAATGGGCACACACAATTCCCTTGGTGAGGGCAAGTACAGTCCTCAGGTTTGGCTCCAGGGGCCTGAGCCTGTAGGTTGTGTAGGCCAGGGCTGTTTGGACAGTTGTCTGAAAACACAAACTCGTCTTATGTTGCGGGACATAAATATGGAAGGACTGATCTACAGACCATGAGAAGAACTCTTCGGCATTTGAAAAAAGGGCGAGTGTGAGGCTCTTTCTCAAGTTTTGGTCTCTGGATACCGTGTCACTCATGGTCGTGAAATTTCTGGGTGACTTCATGGGAAATGGACGAGTCTTACTCTCTGGTGGTTTGGCCCGCCCAAAGAGTTTGGGGTCATTCTGTGGGATGGAAGAAGTCCGTTATTTTGTTGTTGTTGTTTTCTTTTTTAGCCTCAGGTGTCCCCCCAAATGGGGGGTTCTAAAGTAGAGCCCTGGGGAGGGGCGATTGGAAAATCAGACATTTGTTTAAAAATTGGGGCCTTGGCACATGTCAAGCCCATTACGGCATCTAATGGTCCAGCCACTGAGAGGACTTACTAGAGGACAGGACTCATGCTGAGGGTCACAATGGGTGTTTATGCCTTCGTCGCACTCAAGAAATGGCGGGGCATCAGGGTGAATGCTCGTTTCTCTTACACTGAACGTTGGAAAACGTGCCAACCACAAGGTTTCTTGCCATGGGTAAGGAGGAGTTGTAATTTCTGCATCACACTCACGCTTGGGCAGTGATTGGAGATAAGGTCTCGGTTCTGAAACCTGAAAACTGAGATAGGGAAGAGATGATGAGCTAAGGCCATGGCGGGTCTTATGTGCTCAGGGTGTGGTCAGCTTTCTGGGTGTTGGTGAGGAGGTCCGGGCTCAGGTTGTGTCCGACAGTGCATTAGTGCCCAGGTTAGACTACATAATTTGGGTAAAGTCGAGTGCTGTGTAGGTTTATCCTCATTTAAGGTGCCTGGGCAGCTCATGAGGCAATAATTTTTTTGTAGAGGGCAGGCAGAGTGCTGCATTGTGGGTCCGGAATTGCCAAACGTGACGGCTTCGGGACCAGGAGTGTGAGGATGGAAGTCTGAGAAGACAAGCTAGACTTGGGATTCAGGGAGAGGGCACGGCAGGTACCCCCTGCAGATCTGAACCAATATCTCATGCATCTGAAGTCAGGGCGAGGATCAGACGTTGGCTCAGGTTGGAGTTTCCGTGCATGACGGCCGCTTCATGAAGGGAGCAGAATCTCGAGGCCATTGAGGTTTTCCCACGTTGATAGTTGTGGGACGCCCCCTTCAAGGATTCCTTCTGCGGGACAATTGAGACCTGTTGGACAGCTCCAGGACATCCCATATGGAATGACTCCAGAGCACCGTTCGAGGATGGATGCCTGGGAAGCCCGACTCGCATTCCAGTTGTATCCTAGCAACAAGACAGTTTAGATCTGATGGCTCTGCGTGAGCATCCGCGGTGGCTGAGTTGAAATGGACTTACCTGTGGATGGGTTTTAATGTGTTTTTGTGTCCATGAGGGCCTTGGAATAGGACGGTGGGACCGGGACCCTGAAGTACTCTCCTAAGCTTTTGACATAGCTCCCACACACAGGTTTCTATGTGGAGACGAGATAAGTTCTGATGGGTGCCTCATGAAAACCCCTCTGCTCGTATTGGAATCAGGCTTTTGAGGAGACATGCCTGTAAACCAAAGCAATGGATCCTATTATGGCCTAGGGTCCTGTCTGGTTCAATCTTCTTCTCTGGGGACATCCATCTACGGTATGAGTGGAGGTAGATTATCAGCTGGTGTCTGACAGCCCTTGTTTGTTCCAGTCGACCTACACTATTGAGATGGCCTCAGGGTCTTTGGAGGTTTCTCTTCATTTGTAAGATTTTGGACCATGGAATGGGCAGAATTCCCATGGATTGGTAGGCACAGTCCTAATGTGTGGCCCCAGGGGCCCCAGCCTGGAGAGTGTGTGGCCCAGTACTTTGAGGACAGAAGTCTGAAAACACAAACTCAGCTTAGGTTTGGGGACGTAGGTATGGCAGGACCGATCTACAAACCATGAGAAGAACTCTTCAGGATATGAAGAAAGTGCGAGTCTGAGGCGCTTGCTCAGGCTTTTGTCTCTGGATTTTGTAACAGCAATGGCCGTTGAATGTCGGGGAGGCCTCATGGACCATGCACGAATCTTCCTCTCTGAGGATTTGCCCATTCCCAATCGTTTTTCGTCAATCTGTGGTATGGGAGGACTCCTTTCAGTTTTGTTACCTCAGGTGTCCCACCAAAAGAGGAATTTAAAAGCATAGCCGTGGAGAAGGCTGAAGGGACAACCCGAACTATGGTTAAAAATTGGGGCCTAGGGGCAAGGCAAGCCCAATATGCTATCTCTTCATCCAGCCACTGAGAGGCCTTAATTGGGGACTGGGCTCACGCTGAGGGGCACAATGTGTGTTTGTGACCAATGTGGCCCAAGAGCATGGGCGGGGCCTCATGGGCCACACTGGCTTCAACTACACTGAAGGTTGGACAACATGCCAACCACAAGGTTTCTTGCCATGGGGAAGGAGTTCTGATTTCGGCATCACGTTCAACCCTGGGGAGTGATTGGAGATAAGGTCTAGATTCTGAAGCCTGAAAACCGAGGTTGGGAAGAGATGACGACCTAAGGCCATGGCGGCTCGATGTGCTCAATGTGCGGCTAGCAATCGGGGTGGGACAGGAGTTCCAGGCTCAGGCTGTGTCAGAAAGGGCATTAGTGCCCTGGTCAGCCTATGTATTTGGGGTACAGCCCTAGTAGGTGCAGGTTGATCCTCACTTGGGGTTACTGGGTCACCCCAGAGGGCAAAGATTTTCTTCTGGAGGGCAGGCAGAATGCTGCATTGTAGTTCTGGATTGGCAAACTGGAGGGCTTGTGGGCCAGTAGTCTGAGGACAGAAGTCTGAGAACACAAGCTAGGCTTAGGTTTCTGGGTGAGGACATGGCAGGCACAATCTACAGACCGGAATCGAGATCTCGTGCATCTGAAGTCAGGGCGAGGATCGGATGATCGCTCAGGTTGGAGTTTCTGTCCCTGATGGCCCCTTCATGAATGGGGGGCATCACGAGGCCATGGGGGTTTTCCCACGATGGGAGTTGTGAGCAGCTCCAAACTGCAAAGAGTCTTCTGCAGGACAATGGAGACCTGTTGTTTGGCTCCAGGCCATTGTTTCTGAGCAGGGTTCTAAGGATGGATGGCTGGGTAGCCCACCTCGCATTCCAATTGTCTCCTAGCAACAAGACAGGTTAGATCTGCTGGATCTGGGGGAGCAACCGAGGAGGCTGAGTTGAAATGGACTCTCCGGTGGATGGGTCCTAATGTGCTTTTGTGTCTATGGAGACCTTGGAATGAAGCTATGGCACTGGGGCCCTGAAGGCTTCTCCTAAACAGAGGCTTTGCACAGCTCCAACGTCCAAGTATCCCATGTGTAGATGAGATGTTTTATGATGGGTAAGTCAAGAAACAGCCATATGCTAGTTTTGAAATCCAGGCCTCTGAGGAGAGATGTTGGACACCAAAGCAATGGATCTGATTAGTGCCTAGGAGCCTGTTCTTTCCTTTTAAAATCTGGGGACACCTGTCTATGGGTCTGAGTGCAGGGAGGTGCTCCGATGGGCTCAGATTGCCCCTCTTTTTCCTGGGAAGCCACCGCTATTGAGATGGATCAGGGACTTTGGAGGTTTATGCTATTAGAAGGGTTGTGGCCATTGGAATGGGCACACACAATTCCCTCGGTGAGGGCAAGTACAGTCCTCAGGTTTGGCTCCAGGGGCCTGAGCCTGTAGGTTGTGTAGGCCAGGGCTGTTTGGACAGTTGTCTGAAAACACAAACTCGTCTTATGTTGCGGGACATAAATATGGAAGGACTGATCTACAGACCATGAGAAGAACTCTTCGGCATTTGAAAAAAGGGCGAGTGTGAGGCTCTTGCTCAAGTTTTGGTCTCTGGATACCGTGTCACTCAGGGTCGTGAAATTTCTGGGTGACTTCATGGGAAATGGACGAGTCTTACTCTCTGGTGGTTTGGCCCGCCCAAAGAGTTTGGGGTCATTCTGTGGGATGGAAGAAGTCCGTTTTTTTTGTTGTTGTTGTTTTCTTTTTTAACCTCAGGTGTCCCCCCAAATGGGGGGTTCCAAAGTAGAGCCCTGGGGAGGGGCGATTGGACAATCAGAAATCTGGTTAAAAATTGGGGCCTTGGGACATGTCAAGCCCATTATGGCATCTAATGGTCCAGCCACGGAGAGGACTTACTAGAGGACAGGACTCATGCTGAGGGTCACAATGCGTGTTTATGCCCTCGTCGCACTCAAGAATGGGCGGGGCCTCAGGGTGAATGCTGGTTTCTCTTACACTGAACGTTGGAAAACGTGCCAACCACAAGGTTTCTTGCCATGGGTAAGGAGGAGTTGTGATTTCTGCATCACACTCACGCTTGGGCAGTGATTGGAGATAAGGTCTCGGTTCTGAAACCTGAAAACTGAGATAGGGAAGAGATGATGACCTAAGGCCATGGCGGGTCTTATGTGCTCAGTGTGTGGTCAGCTTTCTGGGTGTTGGTGAGGAGGTCCGGTCTCAGGTTGTGTCCGACAGTGCATTAGTGCCCAGGTTAGACTACATAATTTGGGTAAAGTCGAGTGCTGTGTAGGTTTATCCTCATTTAAGGTGCCTGGGCAGCTCATGAGGCAATAATTTTTTTGTAGAGGGCAGGCAGAGTGCTGCATTGTGGGTCCGGAATTGCCAAACTTGAGGGCTTCGGGACCAGGAGTGTGAGGATGGAAGTCTGAGAAGACAAGCTAGACTTGGGATTCAGGGAGAGGGCACGGCAGGTACCCCCTGCAGATCTGAACCAATATCTCATGCATCTGAAGTCAGGGCGAGGATCAGACGTTGGCTCAGGTTGGAGTATCCGTGCATGACGGCCGCTTCATGAAGGGAGCAGAATCTCGAGGCCATTGAGGTTTTCCCACGTTCGGAGTTGTGGGATGCCCCCTTCAAGGATTCCTTCTGCGGGACAATTGAGACATGTTGGACAGATCCAGGACATCCCAAATGGAATGACTCCAGAGCACCGTTCGCGGATGGATGCCTGGGAAGCCCGCCTCTCATTCCAATTTTCTCCTAGCAACAAGACAGTTTAGATCTGATGGCTCTGCGGGAGCAATCTGGGTGGCTGAGTTGAAATGGACTTTCCTGAGGATGGGTCCTAATGTGTTTTTGTGTCCATGAGGACCTTGGAATGGGGCGGTGGCACCGGGACCCTGAAGTACTCTCCTAAGCTTTTGACATAGCTCCCATGCACAGGTTTCCTTGTGCAGACGAGATGAGTTCTGATGCGTGCCTCAGGAAAACCCCTATGCTCCTATTGGAATCAGGCTTTTGAGGAGACATGCCTGTAAACGAAGGCAAGGGATCCTATTATGGCCTAGGGTCCTGTCTGGTTCAATCTTCTTCTCTGGGGACATCCATCTATGTTATGAGTGGAGGTAGATTATCAGCTGGTGTCAGACAGCCCTTGTTTGTTCCGGTCGACCTACACTATTGGGATGGCCTCAGGGACTTTGGAGGTTTCTCCTCATTTGTACGATTTTGGACCATGGAATGGGCTGAATTCCCATGGATTGGTAGGCACAGTCCTAATGTGTGGCTCCAGGGGCCCCAGCCTGGAGAGTGTGTGGCCCAGGACTTTGAGGACAGAATTCTGAAAACACAAACTCAGCTTAGGTTTGGGGACGTAGGTATGGCAGGCCCGATCTACAAACCATGAGAAGAACTCTTCAGGATATGAAGAAAGTGCGAGTCTGAGGCGCTTGCTCAGGCTTTTGTCTCTGGATTTTGTATCAGAGATGGCCGTTGAATGTCGGGGAGGCCTCATGGGCCATGGACGAATCTTCCTCTCTGAGGATTTGCCCATTCCCAATCGCTTTTCGTCAATCTGTGGGAAGGGAGGACTCATTTCAGTTTTGTTACCTCAGGTGTCCCACCAAAAGAGGAATTTCAAAGCAAAGCCGTGGAGAAGACTGAAGGGACAACCCGAACTATGGTTAAAAATTGGGGCCTAGGGGCATGGCAAGCCCAATATGCTATCTCTTCATCCAGCCACTGAGAGGCCTTACTTGGGGACTGGGCTCACGCTGAGGGTCACAATGTGTGTTTGTGACCAATGTGGCCCAAGAGCATGGGCGGGGCCTCATGGGCCTCACTGGCTTCCACTACATTGAAGGTTGGACAGCATGCCAACCACAAGGTTTCTTGCCATGGGGAAGGAGTTCTGATTTCGGTATCACGTTCAACCCTGGGCAGTGATTGGAGATAAGGTCTAGATTCTGAAGCCTGAAAACCGAGGTTGGGAAGAGATGACGACCTAAGGCCATGGCGGCTCGATGTGCTCAATGTGCGGCTAGCAGTCGGGGTGGGACAGGATTTCCAGGCTCAGGCTGTGTCAGAAAGGGCATTAGTGCCCTGGTCAGCCTATGTATTTGGGGTACAGCCCTAGTAGGTGCAGGTTGATCCTCACTTGGGGTTACTGGGTCACCCCAGAGGGCAAAGATTTTCTTCTGGAGGGCAGGCAGAATGCTGCATTGTAGTTCTGGATTGGCAAACTGGAGGGCTTGTGGGCCAGTAGTCTGAGGACAGAAGTCTGAGAACACAAGCTAGGCTTAGGTTTCTGGGTGAGGACATGGCAGGCACAATCTACAGACCGGAATCGAGATCTCGTGCATCTGAAGTCAGGGCGAGGATCGGATGATCGCTCAGGTTGGAGTTTCTGTCCCTGATGGCCCCTTCATGAATGGGGGGCATCACGAGGCCATGGGGGTTTTCCCACGATGGGAGTTGTGAGCAGCTCCAAACTGCAAAGAGTCTTCTGCAGGACAATGGAGACCTGTTGTTTGGCTCCAGGCCATTGTTTCTGAGCAGGGTTCTAAGGATGGATGGCTGGGTAGCCCACCTCGCATTCCAATTGTCTCCTAGCAACAAGACAGGTTAGATCTGCTGGATCTGGGGGAGCAACCGAGGAGGCTGAGTTGAAATGGACTCTCCGGTGGATGGGTCCTAATGTGCTTTTGTGTCTATGGAGACCTTGGAATGAAGCTATGGCACTGGGGCCCTGAAGGCTTCTCCTAAACAGAGGCTTTGCACAGCTCCAACGTCCAAGTATCCCATGTGTAGATGAGATGTTTTATGATGGGTAAGTCAAGAAACAGCCATATGCTAGTTTTGAAATCCAGGCCTCTGAGGAGAGATGTTGGACACCAAAGCAATGGATCTGATTAGTGCCTAGGAGCCTGTTCTTTCCTTTTAAAATCTGGGGACATCTGTCTATGGGTCTGAGTGCAGGGAGGTGCTCCGATGGGCTCAGATTGCCCCTCTTTTTCCTGGGAAGCCACCGCTATTGAGATGGATCAGGGACTTTGGAGGTTTATGCTATTAGAAGGGTTGTGGCCATTGGAATGGGCACACACAATTCCCTCGGTGAGGGCAAGTACAGTCCTCAGGTTTGGCTCCAGGGGCCTGAGCCTGTAGGTTGTGTAGGCCAGGGCTGTTTGGACAGTTGTCTGAAAACACAAACTCGTCTTATGTTGCGGGACATAAATATGGAAGGACTGATCTACAGACCATGAGAAGAACTCTTCGGCATTTGAAAAAAGGGCGAGTGTGAGGCTCTTGCTCAAGTTTTGGTCTCTGGATACCGTGTCACTCAGGGTCGTGAAATTTCTGGGTGACTTCATGGGAAATGGACGAGTCTTACTCTCTGGTGGTTTGGCCCGCCCAAAGAGTTTGGGGTCATTCTGTGGGATGGAAGAAGTCCGTTTTTTTTGTTGTTGTTGTTTTCTTTTTTAACCTCAGGTGTCCCCCCAAATGGGGGGTTCCAAAGTAGAGCCCTGGGGAGGGGCGATTGGACAATCAGAAATCTGGTTAAAAATTGGGGCCTTGGGACATGTCAAGCCCATTATGGCATCTAATGGTCCAGCCACGGAGAGGACTTACTAGAGGACAGGACTCATGCTGAGGGTCACAATGCGTGTTTATGCCCTCGTCGCACTCAAGAATGGGCGGGGCCTCAGGGTGAATGCTGGTTTCTCTTACACTGAACGTTGGAAAACGTGCCAACCACAAGGTTTCTTGCCATGGGTAAGGAGGAGTTGTGATTTCTGCATCACACTCACGCTTGGGCAGTGATTGGAGATAAGGTCTCGGTTCTGAAACCTGAAAACTGAGATAGGGAAGAGATGATGACCTAAGGCCATGGCGGGTCTTATGTGCTCAGTGTGTGGTCAGCTTTCTGGGTGTTGGTGAGGAGGTCCGGTCTCAGGTTGTGTCCGACAGTGCATTAGTGCCCAGGTTAGACTACATAATTTGGGTAAAGTCGAGTGCTGTGTAGGTTTATCCTCATTTAAGGTGCCTGGGCAGCTCATGAGGCAATAATTTTTTTGTAGAGGGCAGGCAGAGTGCTGCATTGTGGGTCCGGAATTGCCAAACTTGAGGGCTTCGGGACCAGGAGTGTGAGGATGGAAGTCTGAGAAGACAAGCTAGACTTGGGATTCAGGGAGAGGGCACGGCAGGTACCCCCTGCAGATCTGAACCAATATCTCATGCATCTGAAGTCAGGGCGAGGATCAGACGTTGGCTCAGGTTGGAGTATCCGTGCATGACGGCCGCTTCATGAAGGGAGCAGAATCTCGAGGCCATTGAGGTTTTCCCACGTTGGGAGTTGTGGGATGCCCCCTTCAAGGATTCCTTCTGCGGGACAATTGAGACATGTTGGACAGATCCAGGACATCCCAAATGGAATGACTCCAGAGCACCGTTCGCGGATGGATGCCTGGGAAGCCCGCCTCTCATTCCAATTTTCTCCTAGCAACAAGACAGTTTAGATCTGATGGCTCTGCGGGAGCAATCTGGGTGGCTGAGTTGAAATGGACTTTCCTGAGGATGGGTCCTAATGTGTTTTTGTGTCCATGAGGACCTTGGAATGGGGCGGTGGCACCGGGACCCTGAAGTACTCTCCTAAGCTTTTGACATAGCTCCCATGCACAGGTTTCCTTGTGCAGACGAGATGAGTTCTGATGCGTGCCTCAGGAAAACCCCTATGCTCCTATTGGAATCAGGCTTTTGAGGAGACATGCCTGTAAACGAAGGCAAGGGATCCTATTATGGCCTAGGGTCCTGTCTGGTTCAATCTTCTTCTCTGGGGACATCCATCTATGTTATGAGTGGAGGTAGATTATCAGCTGGTGTCAGACAGCCCTTGTTTGTTCCGGTCGACCTACACTATTGGGATGGCCTCAGGGACTTTGGAGGTTTCTCCTCATTTGTACGATTTTGGACCATGGAATGGGCTGAATTCCCATGGATTGGTAGGCACAGTCCTAATGTGTGGCTCCAGGGGCCCCAGCCTGGAGAGTGTGTGGCCCAGGACTTTGAGGACAGAATTCTGAAAACACAAACTCAGCTTAGGTTTGGGGACGTAGGTATGGCAGGCCCGATCTACAAACCATGAGAAGAACTCTTCAGGATATGAAGAAAGTGCGAGTCTGAGGCGCTTGCTCAGGCTTTTGTCTCTGGATTTTGTATCAGAGATGGCCGTTGAATGTCGGGGAGGCCTCATGGGCCATGGACGAATCTTCCTCTCTGAGGATTTGCCCATTCCCAATCGCTTTTCGTCAATCTGTGGGAAGGGAGGACTCATTTCAGTTTTGTTACCTCAGGTGTCCCACCAAAAGAGGAATTTCAAAGCAAAGCCGTGGAGAAGACTGAAGGGACAACCCGAACTATGGTTAAAAATTGGGGCCTAGGGGCATGGCAAGCCCAATATGCTATCTCTTCATCCAGCCACTGAGAGGCCTTACTTGGGGACTGGGCTCACGCTGAGGGTCACAATGTGTGTTTGTGACCAATGTGGCCCAAGAGCATGGGCGGGGCCTCATGGGCCTCACTGGCTTCCACTACATTGAAGGTTGGACAGCATGCCAACCACAAGGTTTCTTGCCATGGGGAAGGAGTTCTGATTTCGGTATCACGTTCAACCCTGGGCAGTGATTGGAGATAAGGTCTAGATTCTGAAGCCTGAAAACCGAGGTTGGGAAGAGATGACGACCTAAGGCCATGGCGGCTCGATGTGCTCAATGTGCGGCTAGCAGTCGGGGTGGGACAGGAGTTCCAGGCTCAGGCTGTGTCAGAAAGGGCATTAGTGCCCTGGTCAGCCTATGTATTTGGGGTACAGCCAAGGTAGGTGCAGGTTGATCCTCACTTGGGGTTACTGGGTCACCCCAGAGGGCAAAGTTTTTCTTCTGGAGGGCAGGCAGAATGCTGCATTGTAGTTCTGGATTGGCAAACTGGAGGGCTTGTGGGCCAGTAGTCTGAGGACAGAAGTCTGAGAACACAAGCTAGGCTTAGGTTTCTGGGTGAGGACATGGCAGGCACAATCTACAGACCGGAATCGAGATCTCGTGCATCTGAAGTCAGGGCGAGGATCGGATGATCGCTCAGGTTGGAGTTTCTGTCCCTGATGGCCCCTTCATGAATGGGGGGCATCACGAGGCCATGGGGGTTTTCCCACGATGGGAGTTGTGAGCAGCTCCAAACTGCAAAGAGTCTTCTGCAGGACAATGGAGACCTGTTGTTTGGCTCCAGGCCAATGATTCTGAGCAGGGTTCTAAGGATGGATGGCTGAGTAGACCACCTCGCATTCCAATTGTCTCCTAGCAACAAGACAGGTTAGATCTGCTGGATCTGGGGGAGCAACCGAGGAGGCTGAGTTGAAATGGACTCTCCGGTGGATGGGTCCTAATGTGCTTTTGTGTCTATGGAGACCTTGGAATGAAGCTGTGGCACTGGGGCCCTGAAGGGTTCTCCTAAACAGAGGCTTTGCACAGCTCCAACGTCCAAGTATCCCATGTGTAGATGAGATGTTTTATGATGGGTAAGTCAAGAAACAGCCATATGCTGGTTGTGAAATCCAGGCCTCTGAGGAAAGATGTTGGACACCAAAGCAATGGATCTGATTAGTGCCTAGGAGCCTGTTCTTTCCTTTTAAAATCTGGGGACATCTGTCTATGGGTCTGAGTGCAGGGAGGTGCTCCGATGGGCTCAGATTGCCCCTCTTTTTCCTGGGAAGCCACCGCTATTGAGATGGATCAGGGACTTTGGAGGTTTATCCTTTTAGAAGGGTTGTGGCCATTGGAATGGGCACACACAATTCCCTTGGTTATGGCAAGTACAGTCCTCAGGTTTGGCTCCAGGGGCCTGAGCCTGTAGGTTGTGTAGGCCAGGGCTGTTTGGACAGTTGTCTGAAAACACAAACTCGTCTTATGTTGCGGGACATAAATATGGAAGGACTGATCTACAGACCATGAGAAGAACTCTTCGGCATTTGAAAAAAGGGCGAGTGTGAGGCTCTTGCTCAAGTTTTGGTCTCTGGATACCGTGTCACTCATGGTGGTGAAATTTCTGGGTGACTTCATGGGAAATGGACGAGTCTTACTCTCTGGTGGTTTGGCCCGCCCAAAGAGTTTGGGGTCATTCTGTGGGATGGAAGAAGTCCGTTTTTTTTGTTGTTGTTGTTTTCTTTTTTAACCTCAGGTGTCCCCCCAAATGGGGGGTTCCAAAGTAGAGCCCTGGGGAGGGGCGATTGGACAATCAGAAATCTGGTTAAAAATTGGGGCCTTGGGACATGTCAAGCCCATTATGGCATCTAATGGTCCAGCCACGGAGAGGACTTACTAGAGGACAGGACTCATGCTGAGGGTCACAATGCGTGTTTATGCCCTCGTCGCACTCAAGAATGGGCGGGGCCTCAGGGTGAATGCTGGTTTCTCTTACACTGAACGTTGGAAAACGTGCCAACCACAAGGTTTCTTGCCATGGGTAAGGAGGAGTTGTGATTTCTGCATCACACTCACGCTTGGGCAGTGATTGGAGATAAGGTCTCGTTTCTGAAACCTGAAAACTGAGATAGGGAAGAGATGATGACCTAAGGCCATGGCGGGTCTTATGTGCTCAGTGTGTTGTCAGCTTTATGGGTGTTGGTGAGGAGGTCCGGGCTCAGGTTGTGTCCGACAGTGCATTAGTGCCCAGGTTAGACTACATAATTTGGGTAAAGTCGAGTGCTGTGTAGGTTTATCCTCATTTAAGGTGCCTGGGCAGCTCATGATGCAATAATTTTTTTGTAGAGTGCAGGCAGAGTGCTGCATTGTGGGTCCGGAATTGCCAAACGTGAGGGCTTCGGGACCAGGAGTGTGAGGATGGAAGTCTGAGAAGACAAGCTAGACTTGGGATTCAGGGAGAGGGCACGGCAGGTACCCCCTGCAGATCTGAACCAATATCTCATGCCTATGAAGTCAGTGCGAGGATCAGACGTTGGCTCAGGTTGGAGTTTCCGTTCATGACGGCCGCTTCATGAAGGGAGCAGAATCTCGAGGCCATTGAGGTTTTCTCACGTTGGGAGTTGTGGGATGCCCCCTTCAAGGATTCCTTCTGCGGGACAATTGAGACATGTTGGACAGATCCAGGACATCCCATATGGAATGACTCTAGTGCACCGTTCGCGGATGGATGCCTGGGAAGCCCACCTCGCATTCCAATTTTCTCCTAGCAACAAGACAGTTTAGATCAGATGGCTGTGCGGGAGCAATCTGGGTGGCTGAGTTGAAATGGACTTTCCTGAGGATGGGTCCTAATGTGTTTTTGTGTCCATGAGGGCCTTGGAATGGGGCGGTGGCACCGGGACCCTGAAGTACTCTCCTAAGCTTTTGACATAGCTCCCATGCACAGGTTTCCTTGTGGAGACGAAATGAGTTCTGATGGGTGCCTCAAGAAAACCCCTATGCTCCTATTGGAATCAGGCTTTTGAGGAGACATGCCTGTAAACCAAAGCAATGGATCCTATTATGGCCTAGGGTCCTGTCTGGTTCAATCTTCTTCTCTGGGGACATCCCTCTATGGTATGAGTGGAGGTAGATTATCAGCTGGTGTCAGACAGCCCTTGTTTGTTCCGGTCGACCTACACTATTGGGATGGCCTCAGGGACTTTGGAGGTTTCTCCTCATTTGTATGATTTTGGACCATGGAATGGGCTGAATTCCCATGGATTGGTAGGCACAGTCCTAATGTGTGGCTCCAGGGGCCCCAGCCTGGAGAGTGTGTGGCCCAGGACTTTGAGGACAGAATTCTGAAAACACAAACTCAGCTTAGGTTTGGGGACGTAGGTATGGCAGGCCCGATCTACAAACCATGAGAAGAACTCTTCAGGATATGAAGAAAGTGCGAGTCTGAGGCGCTTGCTCAGGCTTTTGTCTCTGGATTTTGTATCAGAGATGGCCGTTGAATGTCGGGGAGGCCTCATGGGCCATGGACGAATCTTCCTCTCTGAGGATTTGCCCATTCCCAATCGCTTTTCGTCAATCTGTGGGATGGGAGGACTCATTTCAGTTTTGTTACCTCAGGTGTCCCACCAAAAGAGGAATTTCAAAGCAAAGCCGTGGAGAAGACTGAAGGGACAACCCGAACTATGGTTAAAAATTGGGGCCTAGGGGCATGGCAAGCCCAATATGCTATCTCTTCATCCAGCCACTGAGAGGCCTTACTTGGAAACTGGGCTCACGGTGAGGGTCACAATGTTTGTTTGTGACCAATGTGGCCCAAAAGCATGGGCGGGGCCTCATGGGCCACACTGGCTACCACTACACTGAAGGTTGGACAACATGCCAACCACAAGGTTTCTTGCCATGGGCAAGGAGTTCTGATTTCGGCATCACGTTCAACCCTGGGCAGTGATTGGAGATAAGGTCTAGATTCTGAAGCCTGAAAACCGAGGTTGGGAAGAGATGACGACCTAAGGCCATGGCAGCTCGATGTGCTCAATGTGCGGCTAGCAGTCGGGGTGGGATAGGAGTTCCAGGCTCAGGCTGTGTCAGAAAGGGCATTAGTGCCCTGGTCAGCCTATGTATTTGGGGTACAGCCAAGGTAGGTGCAGGTTGATCCTCACTTGGGGTTACTGGGTCACCCCAGAGGGCAAAGTTTTTCTTCTGGAGGGCAGGCAGAATGCTGCATTGTAGTTCTGGATTGGCAAACTGGAGGGCTTGTGGGCCAGTAGTCTGAGGACAGAAGTCTGAGAACACAAGCTAGGCTTAGGTTTCTGGGTGAGGACATGGCAGGCACAATCTACAGACCGGAATCGAGATCTCGTGCATCTGAAGTCAGGGCGAGGATCGGATGATCGCTCAGGTTGGAGTTTCTGTCCCTGATGGCCCCTTCATGAATGGGGGGCATCACGAAGCCATGGGGGTTTTCCCACGATGGGAGTTGTGAGCAGCTCCAAACTGCAAAGAGTCTTCTGCAGGACAATGGAGACCTGTTGTTTGGTTCCAGGCCAATGATTCTGAGCAGGGTTCTAAGGATGGATGGCTGGGTAGCCCACCTCGCATTCCAATTGTCTCCTAGCAACAAGACAGGTTAGATCTGCTGGATCTGGGGGAGCAACCGAGGAGGCTGAGTTGAAATGGACTCTCCGGTGGATGGGTCCTAATGTGCTTTTGTGTCTATGGAGACCTTGGAATGAAGCTGTGGCACTGGGGCCCTGAAGGGTTCTCCTAAACAGAGGCTTTGCACAGCTCCAACATCCAAGTATCCCATGTGTAGACGAGATGTTTTATGATGGGTAAGTCAAGAAACAGCCATATGCTGGTTTTGAAATCCAGGCCTCTGAGGAGAGCTGTTGGACACCAAAGCAATGGATCTGATTAGTGCCTAGGGGCCTGTTCTTTCCTTTTAAAATCTGGGGACATATGTCTATGGGTCTGAGTGCAGGGAGGTGCTCCGATGGGCTCAGATTGCCCCTATTTTTCCTGGGAAGCCACCGTTATTGAGATGGATCAGGGACTTTGGAGGTTTATCCTATTAGAAGGGTTGTGGCCATTGGAATGGGCACACACAATTCCCTTGGTGAGGGCAAGTACAGTCCTCAGGTTTGGCTCCAGGGGCCTGAGCCTGTAGGTTGTGTAGGCCAGGGCTGTTTGGACAGTTGTCTGAAAACACAAACTCGTCTTATGTTGCGGGACATAAATATGGAAGGACTGATCTACAGACCATGAGAAGAATTCTTTGGCATTTGAAAAAAGGGCGAGTGTGAGGCTCTTGCTCAAGTTTTGGTCTCTGGATACCGTGTCACTCATGGTCGTGAAATTTCTTGGTGACTTCATAAAAAATGGACGAGTCTTACTCTCTGGTGGTTTGGCCCGCCCAAAGAGTTTGGGGTCATTCTGTGGGATGGAAGAAGTCCGTTTTTTTGTTGTTGTTGTTTTCTTTTTTAACCTCAGGTGTCCCCCCAAATGGGGGGTTCCAAAGTAGAGCCCTGGGGAGGGGCGATTGGAAAATCAGAAATCTGGTTAAAAATTGGGGCCTTGGGACATGACAAGACCATTATGGCATCTAATGGTCCAGCCACTGAGAGGACTTACTAGAGGACAGGACTCATACTGAGGGACACAATGCGTGTTTATGCCCTCGTCGCACTCAAGAATGGGCGGGGCCTCAGGGTGAATGCGGGTTTCTCCTACACTGAACGTTGGAAAACGTGCCAACCACAAGGTTTCTTGCCATGGGTAAGGAGGAGTTGTGATTTCTGCATCACACTCACGCTTGGGCAGTGATTGGAGATAAGGTCTCGGTTCTGAAACCTGAAAACTGAGATAGGGAAGAGATGATGACCTAAGGCCATGGCGGGTCTTATGTGCTCAGTGTGTGGTCAGCTTTCTGGGTGTTGGTGAGGAGGTCCGGTCTCAGGTTGTGTCCGACAGTGCATTAGTGCCCAGGTTAGACTACATAATTTGGGTAAAGTCGAGTGCTGTGTAGGTTTATCCTCATTTAAGGTGCCTGGGCAGCTCATGAGGCAATAATTTTTTTGTAGAGGGCAGGCAGAGTGCTGTATTGTGGGTCTGGAATTGCCAAACGTGAGGGCTTCGGGACCAGGAGTGTGAGGATGGAAGTCTGAGAAGACAAGCTAGACTTGGGATTCAGGGAGAGGGCACGGCAGGTACCCCCTGCAGATCTGAACTAATATCTCATGCATCTGAAGTCAGGGCGAGGATCAGACGTTGGCTCAGGTTGGAGTTTCCGTGCATGACGGCCGCTTCATGAAGGGAGCAGAATCTCGAGGCCATTGAGGTTTTCCCACGTTGGGAGTTGTGGGATGCCCCCTTCAAGGATTCCTTCTGCGGGACAATTGAGACATATTGGACAGATCCAGGACATCCCAAATGGAATGACTCCAGAGCACCGTTCGCGGATGGATGCCTGGGAAGCCCGCCTCTCATTCCAATTTTCTCCTAGCAACAAGACAGTTTAGATCTGATGGCTCTGCGGGAGCAATCTGGGTGGCTGAGTTGAAATGGACTTTCCTGAGGATGGGTCCTAATGTGCTTTTGTGTCCATGAGGTCCTTGGAATGGGGCGGTGGCACAAGGACCCTGAAGTACTCTCCTAAGCTTTTGACATAGCTCCCATGCACAGGTTTCCTTGTGGAGACGAAATGAGTTCTGATGGGTGCCTCAAGAAAACCCCTATGCTCCTATTGGAATCAGGCTTTTGAGGAGACATGCCTGTAAACCAAAGCAATGGATCCTATTATGGCCTAGGGTCCTGTCTGGTTCAAACTTCTTCTCTGGGGACATCCATCTATGTTATGAGTGGAGGTAGATTATCAGCTGGTGTCAGACAGCCCTTGTTTGTTCCGGTCGACCTACACTATTGGGATGGCCTCAGGGACTTTGGAGTTTTCTCCTCATTTGTATGATTTTGGACCACGGAATGGGCTGAATTCCCATGGATTGGTAGGCACAGTCCTAATGTGTGGCTCCAGGGGCCCCAGCCTGGAGAGTGTGTGGCCCAGGACTTTGAGGACAGAATTCTGAAAACACAAACTCAGCTTAGGTTTGGGGACATAGGTATGGCAGGCCCGATCTACAAACCATGAGAAGAACTCTTCAGGATATGAAGAAAGTGCGAGTCTGAGGCGCTTGCTCAGGCTTTTATCTCTGGATTTTGTATCAGAGATGGCCGTTGAATGTCGGGGAGGCATCATGGGCCATGGACGAATCTTCCTCTCTGAGGATTTGCCCATTCCCAATCGCTTTTCGTCAATCTGTGGGATGGGAGGACCCATTTCAGTTTTGTTACCTCAGGTGTCCCACCAAAAGAGGAATTTCAAAGCAAAGCCGTGGAGAAGACTGAAGGGACAACCCGAACTATGGTTAAAAATTGGGGCCTAGGGGCATGGCAAGCCCAATATGCTATCTCTTCATCCAGCCACTGAGAGGCCTTACTTGGGGACTGAGCTCACGCTGAGGGTCACAATGTGTGTTTGTGACCAATGTGGCCCAAGAGCATGGGCGGGGCCTCATGGGCCTCACTGGCTTCAACTACACTGAAGGTTTGACAACATGCCAACCACAAGGTTTCTTGCCATGGGGAAGGAGTTCTGATTTCGGCATCACGTTCAACCCTGGGCAGTAATTGGAGATAAGGTCTAGATTCTGAAGCCTGAAAACCGAGGTTGGGAAGAGATGACGACCTAAGGCCATGGCGGCTCGATGTGCTCAATGTGCGGCTAGCAGTCGGTGTGGGACAGGAGTTCCAGGCTCAGGCTGTGTCAGAAAGGGCATTAGTGCCCTGGTCAGCCTATGTATTTGGGGTACAGCCAAGGTAGGTGCAGGTTGATCCTCACTTGGGGTTACTGGGTCACCCCAGAGGGCAAAGTTTTTCTTCTGGAGGGCAGGCAGAATGCTGCATTGTAGTTCTGGATTGGCAAACTGGAGGGCTTGTGGGCCAGTAATCTGAGGACAGAAGTCTGAGAACACAAGCTAGGCTTAGGTTTCTGGGTGAGGACATGGCAGGCACAATCCACAGACCGGAATCGAGATCTCGTGCATCTGAAGTCAGGGCGAGGATCAGATGATCGCTCAGGTTGGAGTTTCTGTCCCTGATGTCCCCTTCATGAATGGGGGGCATCACGAGGCCATGGGGGTTTTCCCACGATGGGAGTTGTGAGCAACTCCAATCTGCAAAGAGTCTTCTGCAGGACAATGGAGACCTGTTGTTTGGCTCCAGGCCAATGATTCTGAGCAGGGTTCTAAGGATGGATGGCTGGGTAGCCCTCCTCGCATTCCAATTGTCTCCTAGCAACAAGACAGGTTAGATCTGCTGGATCTGGGGAAGCAACCGAGGGTGCTGAGTTGAAATGGACTCTCCGGTGTATGGGTCCTAATGTGCTTTTGTGTCTATGGAGACCTTGGAATGAAGCTGTGGCACTGGGGCCCTGAAGGTTTCTCCTAAACAGAGGCTTTGCACAGCTCCAACGTCCAAGTATCCCATGTGTAGATGAGATGTTTTATGATGGGTAAGTCAAGAAAGAGCCATATGCTGGTTTTGAAATCCAGGCCTCTGAGGAGAGATGTTGGACACCAAAGCAATGGATCTGATTAGTGCCTAGGAGCCTGTTCTTTCCTTTTAAAATCTGGGGACATCTGTCTATGGGTCTGAGTGCAGGGAGGTGCTCCGATGGGCTCAGATTGCCCCTCTTTTTCCTGGGAAGCCACCGCTATTGAGATGGATCAGGGACTTTGGAGGGTTGTGGCTATTAGAAGGGTTGTGGCCATTGGAATGGGCACACATAATTCCCTTGGTGAGGGCAAGTACAGTCCTCAGGTTTGGCTCCAGGGGCCTGAGCCTGTAGGTTGTGTAGGCCAGGGCTGTTTGGACAGTTGTCTGAAAACACAAACTCGTCTTATGTTGCGGGACATAAATATGGAAGGACTGATCTACAGACCATGAGAAGAACTATTCGGCATTTGAAAAAAGGGCGAGTGTGAGGCTCTTGCTCAAGTTTTGGTCTCTGGATACCGTGTCACTCATGGTCGTGAAATTTCTGGGTGACTTCATGGGAAATGGACGAGTCTTACTCTCTGGTGGTTTGGCCCGCCCAAAGAGTTTGGGGTCATTCTGTGGGATGGAAGAAGTCCGTTTTTTTGTTGTTGTTGTTTTCTTTTTTAACCTCAGGTGTCCCCCCAAATGGGGGGTTCCAAAGTAGAGCCCTGGGGAGGGGCGATTGGACAATCAGAAATCTGGTTAAAAATTGGGGCCTAGGGACATGTCAAGCCCATTATGGCATCTAATGGTCCAGCCACTGAGAGGACTTACTAGAGGACAGGACTCATGCTGAGGGTCACAATGCGTGTTTATGCCCTCGTCGCACTCAAGAATGGGCGGGGCCTCAGGGTGAATGCTGGTTTCTCTTACACTGAACGTTGGAAAACGTGCCAACCACAAGGTTTCTTGCCATGGGTAAGGAGGAGTTGTGATTTCTGCATCACACTCACGCTTGGGCAGTGATTGGAGATAAGGTCTCGGTTCTGAAACCTGAAAACTGAGATAGGGAAGAGATGATGACCTAAGGCCATGGCGGGTCTTATGTGCTCAGTGTGTGGTCAGCTTTCTGGGTGTTGGTGAGGAGGTCCGGTCTCAGGTTGTGTCCGACAGTGCATTAGTGCCCAGGTTAGACTACATAATTTGGGTAAAGTCGAGTGCTGTGTAGGTTTATCCTCATTTAAGGTGCCTGGGCAGCTCATGAGGCAATAATTTTTTTGTAGAGGGCAGGCAGAGTGCTGCATTGTGGGTCCGGAATTGCCAAACTTGAGGGCTTCGGGACCAGGAGTGTGAGGATGGAAGTCTGAGAAGACAAGCTAGACTTGGGATTCAGGGAGAGGGCACGGCAGGTACCCCCTGCAGATCTGAACCAATATCTCATGCATCTGAAGTCAGGGCGAGGATCAGACGTTGGCTCAGGTTGGAGTTTCCGTGCATGACGGCCGCTTCATGAAGGGAGCAGAATCTCGAGGCCATTGAGGTTTTCCCACGTTCGGAGTTGTGGGATGCCCCCTTCAAGGATTCCTTCTGCGGGACAATTGAGACATGTTGGACAGATCCAGGACATCCCATATGGAATGACTCCAGTGCACCGTTCGCGGATGGATACCTGGGAAGCCCACCTCGCATTCCAATTTTCTCCTAGCAACAAGACAGTTTAGATCTGATGGCTCTGCGGGAGCAATCTGGGTGGCTGAGTTGAAATGGACTTTCCTGAGGATGGGTCCTAATGTGTTTTTGTGTCCATGAGGGCCTTGGAATGGGGCGGTGGCACCGGGACCCTGAAGTACTCTCCTAAGCTTTTGACATAGCTCCCATGCACAGGTTTCCTTGTGGAGACGAAATGAGTTCTGATGGGTGCCTCAAGAAAACCCCTATGCTCCTATTGGAATCAGGCTTTTGAGGAGACATGCCTGTAAACCAAAGCAATGGATCCTATTATGGCCTAGGGTCCTGTCTGGTTCAATCTTCTTCTCTGGGGACATCCATCTATGTTATGAGTGGAGGTAGATTATCAGCTGGTGTCAGACAGCCCTTGTTTGTTCCGGTCAACCTACACTATTGGGATGGCCTCAGGGACTTTGGAGGTTTCTCCTCATTTGTATGATTTTGGACCATGGAATTGGCTGAATTCACATGGATTGGTAGGCACAGTCCTAATGTGTGGCTCCAGGGGCCCCAGCCTGGAGAGTGTGTGGCCCAGGACTTTGAGGACAGAATTCTGAAAACACAAACTCAGCTTAGGTTTGGGGACGTAGGTATGGCAGGCCCGAACTACAAACCATGAGAAGAACTCTTCAGGATATAAAGAAAGTGCGAGTCTGAGGCGCTTGCTCAGGCTTTTGTCTCTGGATTTTGTATCAGAGATGGCCGTTGAATGTCGCGGAGGCCTTATGGGCCATGGACGAATCTTCCTCTCTGAGGATTTGCCCATTCCCAATTGCTTTTCGTCAATCTGTGGGATGGGAGGACTCATTTGAGTTTTGTTACCTCAGGTGTCCCACCAAAAGAGGAATTTCAAAGCAAAGCCGTGGAGAAGACTGAAGGGACAACCCGAACTATGGTTAAAAATTGGGCCTAGGGGCATGGCAGGCCCAATATGCTATCTCTTCATCCAGCCACTGAGAGGCCTTACTTGGGGACTGAGCTCACGCTGAGGGTCACTATGTGTGTTTGTGACCAATGTGGCCCAAGAGCATGGGCGGGGCCTCATGGGTCTCACTGGCTTCAACTACACTGAAGGTTGGACAACATGCCAACCTCAAGGTTTCTTGCCATGGGGAAGGAGTTCTGATTTCGGCATCACGTTCAACCCTGGGCAGTAATTGGAGATAAGGTCTAGATTCTGAAGCCTGAAAACCGAGGTTGGGAAGAGATGACGACCTAAGGCCATGGCGGCTCGATGTGCTCAATGTGCGGCTAGCAGTCGGGGTGGGACAGGAGTTCCAGGCTCAGGCTGTGTCAGAAAGGGCATTAGTGCCCTGGTCAGCTTATGTATTTGGGGTACAGCCAAGGTAGGTGCAGGTTGATCCTCACTTGGGGTTACTGGGTCACCCCAGAGGGCCAAGTTTTTCTTCTGGAGGGCAGGCAGAATGCTGCATTGTAGTTCTGGATTGGCAAACTGGAGGGCTTGTGGGCCAGTAGTCTGAGGACAGAAGTCTGAGAACACAAGCTAGGCTTAGGTTTCTGGGTGAGGACATGGCAGGCACAATCTACAGACCGGAATCGAGATCTCGTGCATCTGAAGTCACGGCGAGGATCGGATGATCGCTCAGGTTGGAGTTTCTGTCCCTGATGGCCCCTTCATGAATGGGGGGCATCACGAGGCCTTGGGGGTTTTCCCACGATGGGAGTTGTGAGCAGCTCCAAACTGCAAAGAGTCTTCTGCAGGACAATGGAGACCTGTTGTTTGGCTCCAGGCCAATGATTCTGAGCAGGGTTCTAAGGATGGATGGCTGGGTAGCCCACCTCGCATTCCAATTGTCTCCTAGCAACAAGACAGGTTAGGTCTGCTGGATCTGGGGGAGCAACCGAGGAGGCTGAGTTGAAATGGACTCTCCTGTGGATGGTTCCTAATGCGCTTTTGTGTCTATGGAGTCCTTGGAATGAGGCTGTGGCACTGGGGCCCTGAAGGGTTCTCCTAAACAGAGGCTTTGCACAGCTCCAACGTCCAAGTATCCCATGTGTAGATGAGATGTTTTATGATGGGTAAGTCAAGAAACAGCCATATGCTGGTTTTGAAATCCAGGCCTCTGAGGAGAGAGGTTGGACACCAAAGCAATGGATCTGATTAGTGACTAGGAGCCTGTTCTTTCCTTTTAAAATCTGGGGACATCTGTCTATGGGTCTGAGTGCAGGGAGGTGCTCCGATGTGCTCAGTTTGCCCCTATTTTTCCTGGGAAGCCACCGCTATTGAGATGGATCAGGGACTTTGGAGGTTTATCCTATTAGAAGGGTTGTGACCATTGAAATGGGCACACACAATTCCCTTGGTGAGGGCAAGTACAGTCCTCAGGTTTGGCTCCAGGGGCCTGAGCCTGTAGGTTGTGTAGGCCAGGGCTGTTTGGACAGTTGTCTGAAAACACAAACTCGTCTTGTGTTGCGGGACATAAATATGGAAGGACTGATTTACAGACCATGAGAAGAACTCTTCGGCATTTGAAAAAAGGGCGAGTGTGAGGCTCTTGCTCAAGTTTTGGTCTCTGGATACCGTGTCACTCATGGTCGTGAAATTTCTGGGTGACTTCATGGGAAATGGACGAGTCTTACTCTCTGGTGGTTTGGCCCGCCCAAAGAGTTTGGGGTCATTCTGTGGGATGGAAGTAGTCCGTTTTTTTTTTGTTGTTGTTTTCTTTTTTAACCTCAGGTGTCCCCCCAATTGGGGGGTTCCAAAGTAGAGCCCTGGGGAGGGGCGATTGGACAATCAGAAATCTGGTTAAAAATTTGGGCCTTGGGACATGTCAAGCACATTATGGCATCTAACTGTCCAGCCACTGAGAGGGCTTACTAGAGGACAGGACTCATGCTGAGGGTCACAATACGAGTTTATGCCCTCGTCGCACTCAAGAATGGGCAGGGCCTCAGGGTGAATGCTGGTTTCTCTTACACTGAACGTTGGAAAACGTGCCAACCACAAGCTTTCTTGCCATGGGTAAGGAGGAGTTTTGATTTCTGCATCACACTCACGCTTGGGCAGTGATTGGAGATAAGGTCTCGGTTCTGAAACCTGAAAACTGAGATAGGGAAGAGATGATGTCCTAAGGCCATGGCGGGTCTTATGTGCTCAGTGTGTGGTCAGCTTTCTGGGTGTTGGTGAGGAGGTCCGGTCTCAGGTTGTGTCCGACAGTGCATTAGTGCCCTGGTTAGACTACATAATTTGGGTAAAGTCGAGTGCTGTGTAGGTTTATCCTCATTTAAGGTGCCTGGGCAGCTCATGAGGCAATAATTTTTTTGTAGAGTACAGGCAGAGTGCTGCATTGTGGGTCCGGAATTGCCAAACGTGAGGGCTTCGGGACCAGGAGTGTGAGGATGATAGTCTGAGAGGACAAGCTAGATTTGGGATTCAGGGAGAGGGCACGGCAGGTACCCCCTGCAGATCTGAACCAATATCTCATGCATCTGAAGTCAGGGCGAGGATCAGACGTTGGCTCAGGTTGGAGTTTCCGTGCATGACGGTCGCTTCATGAACGGAGCAGAATCTCGAGGCCATTGAGGTTTTCCAAGGTTGATAGTTGTGGGACGCCCCCTTCAAGGATTCCTTCTGTGGGACAATTGAGACCTGTTGGACAGCTCCAGGACATCCCATATGGAATGACTCCAGAGCACCGTTCGCGGATGGATGCCTGGGAAGCCCGCCTCGCATTCCAGTTGTATCCTAGCAACAAGACAGTTTAGATCTGATGGCTCTGTGTGAGCATCCGGGGTGGCTGAGTTGAAATGGACTTACCTGAGGATGGGTCCTTATGTGTTTTTGTGTCCATGAGGGCCTTGGAATGGGGCGGTGGCACCGGGACCCTGAAGTACTCTCCTAAGCTTTTGACATAGCTCCCACGCACAGGTTTCCTTGTGGAGACGAGATAAGTTCTGATGGGTGCCTCATGAAAACCCCTATGCTCATATTGGAATCAGGCTTTTGAGGAGACATGCCTGTAACCAAAGCAATGGATCCTATTATGGCCTAGGGTCCTGTCTGGTTCAATCTTCTTCTCTGGGGACATCCATCTATGTTATGAGTGGAGGTAGATTATCAGCTGGTGTCAGACAGCCCTTGTTTGTTCCAGTCGACCTACACTATTGAGATGGCCTCAGGGACTTTGGAGGTTTCTCTTCATTTGTAAGATTTTGGACCATGGAATGGGCAGAATTCCCATGGATTGGTAGGCACAGTCCTAATGTGTGGCTCCAGGGGCCCCAGCCTGGAGAGTGTGTGGCCCAGGACTTTGAGGACAGAAGTCTGAAAACACAAACTCAGCTTAGGTTTGGGGACGTAGGTATGGCAGGACCGATCTACAAACCATGAGAAGAACTCTTCAGGATATGAAGAGAGTGCGAGTCTGAGGCGCTTGCTCAGGCTTTTGTCTCTGGATTTTGTAACAGCAATGGCCGTTGAATGTCGGGGAGGCCTCATGGGCCATGGACGAATCTTCCTCTCTGAGAATTTGCCCATTCCCAATCGTTTTTCGTCAATCTGTGGTATGGGAGGACTCCTTTCAGTTTTGTTACCTCAGGTGTCCCACCAAAGAGGAATTTCAAAGCATAGCCGTGGAGAAGGCTGAAGGGACAACACGAATTATGGTTAAAAATTGGGGCCAAGGGGCATGGCAAGCCCAATATGCTATATCTTCATCCAGCCACTGAGAGGCCTTATTTGGGGACTGGACTCACGCTGAGGGTCACAATGTGTGTTCATGACCAATGTGGCCCATGAGCATGGGCGGGGCCTCATGGGCCACACTGGCTTCAACTACACTGAAGGTTGGACAACATGCCAACCACAAGGTTTCTTGCCATGGGGAAGGAGTTCTGTTTTCGGCACCACGTTCAACCCTGGGCAGTGATTGGAGTTAAGGTCTAGATTCTGAAGCCTGAAAACCGAGGTTGGGAAGAGATGACGACCTAAGGCCATGGCGGCTCGATGTGCTCAATGTGCGGCTAGCAGTCGGGGTGGGACAGGAGTTCCAGTCTCAGGCTGTGTCAGAAAGGGCATTAGTGCCCTGGTCAGCCTATGTATTTGGGGTACAGCCAAGGTAGGTGCAGGTTGATCCTCACTTGGGGTTACTGGGTCACCCCAGAGGGCAATGTTTTTCTTCTGGAGGGCAGGCAGAGTGCTGCATTGTAGTTCTGGATTGGCAAACTGGAGGGCTTGTGGGCCAGTAGTCTGAGGACAGAAGTCTGAGAACACAAGCTAGGCTTAGGTTTCTGGGTGAGGACATGGCATGCATAATCTACAGACCGGAATCGAGATCTCGTGCATCTGAAGTCAGGGCGAGGATCGGATGATCGCTCAGGTTGGAGTTTCTGTCCCTGATGGCCCCTTCATGAATGGGGGGCATCACGAGGCCATAGGGGTTTTCCCACTATGGGAGTTGTGAGCAGCTCCAAACTGCAAAGAGTCTTCTGCAGGACAATGGAGACCTGTAGTTTGACTCCAGGCCAATGATTCTGAGCAGGGTTCTAAGGATGGATGGCTGGGTAGCCCACCTCGCATCCCAATTGTCTCCTAGCAACAAGACAGGTTAGATCTGCTGGATCTGGGGGAGCAACCGAGGGTGCTGAGTTGAAATGGACTCTCCGGTGAATGTGTCCTAATGTGCTTTTGTGTCTCTGGAGACCTTGGAATGAAGCTGTGGCACTGGGACCCTGAAGGGTTCTCCTAAACAGAGGCTTTGCACAGCTCCAACGTCCAAGCATCCCATGTGTAGATGAGAGGTTTTATGATGGGTAAGTGAAGAAACAGCCATATGCTTGTTTTGAAATCCAGGCCTCTGAGGAGAGATGTTGGACACCAAAGCAATGAATCTGATTAGTGCCTAGGAGCCTGTTCTTTCCTTTTAAAATCTGGGGACATCTGTCTATGGGTCTGAGTGCAGGGTGGTGCTCCGATGGGCTCAGATTGCCTCTCTTTTTCCTGGGAAGCCACTGCTATTGAGATGGATCAGGGACTTTGGAGGTTTATCCTATTAGAAGGGTTGTGGCCATTGGAATGGACACACAAAATTCCCTTGGTTAGGGCAAGTACAGTCCTCAGGTTTGGCTCCAGGGGCCTGAGCCTGTAGGTTGTGTAGGCCAGGGCTGTTTGGACAGTTGTCTGAAAACACAAACTCGTCTTATGTTGCGGGACATAAATATGGAAGGACTGATCTACAGACCATGAGAAGAACTCTTCGGCATTTGAAAAAAGGGCGAGTGTGAGGCTCTTGCTCAAGTTTTGGTCTCTGGATACCGTGTCACTCATGGTCGTGAAATTTCTGGGTGACTTCATGGGAAATGGACGAGTCTTACTCTCTGGTGGTTTGGCCCGCCCAAAGAGTTTGGGGTCATTCTGTGGGATGGAAGAAGTCCGTTTTTTTGTTGTTGTTGTTTTCTTTTTTAACCTCAGCTGTCCCACCAAATGAGGGGTTCCAAAGTAGAGCCCTGTGGAGGGGCGATTGGACAATCAGAAATCTGGTTAAAAATTGGGGCCTAGGGATATGTCAAGCCCATTATGGCATCTAATGGTCCAGCCACTGAGAGGACTTACTAGAGGACAGGACTCATGCTGAGGGTCACAATGCCTGTTTATGCCCTCGTCGCACTCAAGAATGGGCGGGGCCTCAGGGTGAATGCTGGTTTCTCCTACACTGAACGTTGGAAAACGTGCAAACCACAAGGTTTTTTGCCATGGGTAAGAAGAAGTTGTGATTTCTGCATCACACTCACGCCTGGGCAGTGATTGGAGATAAGGTCTCGGTTCTGAAACCTGAAAACTGAGATAGGGAAGAGATGATGACCTAAGGCCATGGCGGGTCTTATGTGCTCAGTGTGCGGTCAGCTTTCTGGGTGTTGGTCATGAGTTCCAGCCTCAGGTGTGTCCGACAGTGCATTAGTGCCCAGGTTAGACTACATAATTTGGGTAAAGTCGAATGCTGTGTAGGTTTATCTTCATTTAAGGTGCCTGGGCAGCTCATGAGGCAATCATTTTTTTCTACAGGTCAGGCAGAGTGCTGCATTGTTTGGGCGGAATTGCCAAACTTGAGGGCTTCGGGACCAGGAGTGTGAGGATGGAAGTCTGAGAAGCCAAGCTAGACTTGGGTTTAAGGGAGAGGGCACGGCAGGTACCCCCTGCGTATCTGAACCAATATCTCAAGCATCTGAAGTCAGGGCGAGGATCAGACGTTGGCTCAGGTTCGAGTTTCCGTGCATGACGGTCGCTTCATGAAGGGAGCAGAATCTCGAGGCCATTGAGGTTTTCCCACGTTGGGAGTTGTGGGATGCCCCCTTCAAGGATTCCTTCTGCGGGACAATTGAGACCTGTTGGACAGCTCTAGGAAATCCCATATGGAATGACTCCAGAGCACCGTTCCAGGATGGATGCCTGGTAAGCCCGCCCCCATTCCAGTAGTATCCTAGCAACAAGACAGTTTAGATCTGATGGCTCTGCGGGAGCATCCGGGGTGGCTGATTTGAAACGGACTTTCCTGAGGATGGGTCCTAATGTGTTTTTGTGTCCATGAGGGCCTTGGAATGAGGCGGTGGCACCGGGACCCTGAAGTACTCTCCTAAGCTTTTGACATAGCTCCCATGCACAGGTTTCCTTGGGGAGACGACATGAGTTCTGATGGGTGCCTCATGAAAACCCATATGCTCCTATTGGAATCAGGCTTTTGAGGAGACATGCCTGTAAACCAAAGCAATGGATCCTATTATGGCCTAGGGTCCTGTCTGGTTCAATCTTCTTCTCTGGGGACATCCATCTACGGTATGAGTGGAGGTAGATTATCAGCTAGTGTCTGACAGCCCCTGTTTGTTCCGGTCGACCTACACTATTGAGATGGCCTCAGGGACATCGGAGGTTTCTCCTAATTTGTACGATTTTGAACCATGGAATGGGCAGAATTCCCATGGATTGGTAGGCACAGTCCTAATGTGTGGCTCCAGGGGCCCCAGCCTGGAGAGTGTGTGGCCCAGGACTTTGAGGACTGAAGTCTGAAAACACAAACTCAGCTTAGGTTTGGGGACGTAGGTATGGCAGGCGCGATCTAGAAATCATGAGAAGAACTCTTCAGTATATGAAGAAAGTGCGGGTCTGAGGCCCTTGCTCAGGCTTTTGTCTCTGGATTTTGTATCAGCAATGGCCGTTGAATATCGGGGAGGCCTCATGGGCCATGGACGAATCTTCCTCTCTGAGGATTTGCCCCGAATCCCAATTGTTTTTCGTCAATCTGTACGAAGGGTGGACTCCTTTCAGTTTTGTTACCTCAGGTGTCCCACCAAAAGAGGAATTCCAAAGCAAAGCTGTGGAAAAGACTGAAGGGACAGCCCGAACTATGGTTAAAAATTGGGGCCTAGGGCCATGGCAAGCCCAATATGCTATCTCTTCATCCAGCCACTGAGAGGCCTTACTTGGGGACTGGGCTCACGCTGAGGGTCACAATGTGTGTTTGTGACCAATGTGGCCCAAGAGCATGGGCGGGGCCTCATGGGCCTCACTGGCTTCAACTACACTGAACGTTTTACAACATGCCAACCACAAGGTTTCTTGCCATGGGGAAGGAGTTCTGATTTCGGCATCACGTTCAACCCTGGGCAGTGATTGGAGATAAGGTCTAGATTCTCAAGCCAGAAAACCGAGGTTGGGAAGGATGACGACCTAAGGCCATGGCGGCCAGATGTGCTCAGTGTGCGGCCAGCAGTCTGGGTGGGCCAAGAGTTCCAGGCTCAGGCTGTGTCAGAAAGGGCATTAGAGCCCTGGTCAGCCTATTTATTTGGGTTACAGCCAAGGTAGGTGCAGTTTGATCCTCACTTGGGGTTACTGGGTCTCCCCAGAGGGCAATGTTTTTCTTCTGGAGGGCAGGCAGAGTGCTGCATTGTAGTTCTGGATTGCCAAACTGGAGGGCTTGTGGGCCAGTAGTCTGAGGACAGAAGTCTGAGAACACAAGCTAGGCTTAGGTTTCTGGGTGAGGACATGGCCGGCACAATCTACAGACCTGAATTGAGATCTCGTGCATCTGAAGTCAGGGCGAGGATCGGACAATCGCTCAGGTTGGAATTTCTGTCCCTGATGGCCCCTTCATGAACGGAGGCCATCACGAGGCCATGGGGGTTTTCCCATGATGGGAGATGTGAGCAGCTCCAAACTGCAAAGAGTCTTCTGCAGGACAATGGAGAACTGTTGTTTGGCTCCAGACCAAAGATTCTGAGCAGGGTTCTAAGGATGGATGGCTGGGTAGCCCACCTCGCATTCCAATTGTCTCCTAGCAACAAGACAGGGTAGATCTGCTGGATCTGGGGGAGCAACCGAGGAGGCTGAGTTGAAATGGACTCTCCTGGGGATGGGTCCTAATGTGCTTTTGTGTCTATGGAGACCTTGGATTGAAGCGGTGGCACTGGGGCCCTGAAGAGTTCTCCTAAACAGCGGCTTTGCACAGCTCCAACGTCCAAGTATCCCATGTGTAGATGAGATGTTTTATGATGGGTAAGTCAAGAAACAGCCATATGCTGGTTTTGAAATCCAGGCCTCTGAGGAGAGATGCCTGGAAACCAAAGCAATGGATCTGATTAGTGCCTAGGGGCCTGTTCTTTCCTTTTTAACTCTGGGGACATCTGTCTATGGGTCTGAGTGCAGGGAGGTGCTCCGATGGGCTCAGATTGCCCCTCTTTTTCCTGGGAAGACACCACTATTGAGATGCATCAGGGACTTTGGAGGTTTATCCTATTAGTAGGGTTGTGGCCGTTGGAAAGGGAACACACAATTCCTTTGGTGAGGGCAAGTACAGTCCTCAGGTTTGGCTCCAGGGGCCTGAGCCTCTTGGTTGTGTAGTCCAGGGCTGTTTGGACAGTTGTCTGAAAACACAAACTCGTCTTATGTTTCAGGACACAAATATGGCAGAACTGATCTACAGACCATGAGGAGAACACTTCGGGATTTGAAAAAAGGGCGAGTGTGAGGCTCTTGCTCAAGTTTTGGTCTCTGGATACCGTGTCACTCATGGTCGTGAAATTTCTGGGTGACTTCATGGGAAATGGACGAGTCTTACTCTCTGGTGGTTTGGCCCGCCCAAAGAGTTTGGGGTCATTCTGTGGGATGGAAGTAGTCCGTTTTTTTGTTGTTCTTGTTTTCTTATTTAACCTCAGGTGTCCCACCAAATGAGGGGTTCCAAAGTAGAGCCCTGGTGAGGGGCGACTGGACAATCAGAAATCAGGTTAAAAATTGGAGCCTAGGGACATGTCATGCCCATTATGGCATCTAATGGTCCAGCCACTGAGAGGACTTACTAGAGGACAGGACTCATGCTGAGGTCACAATGCGTGTTTATGCCCTCGTCGCACTCAAGAATGGGCGGGGCCTCAGGGTGAATGCTGGTTTCTCCTACACTGAACGTTGGAAAACGTGCCAACCACAGGTTTCTTGCCATGGGTAAGGAGGAGTTGTGATTTCCGCAACACAGGCACGCCTGGGCTTTGATTGGAGTTAAGGTCTCGGTTCTGAAGCCTGAAAACTGAGATAGGGAAGAGTTGATGACCTAAGGCCATGGCGGGTCTTATGTGCTCAGTGTGCGGTCAGCTTTCTGGGTGTTGGTCAGGAGGTCCGGTCTCAGGTTGTGTCCGACAATGCATTAGTGCCCAGGTTAGAATACATAATTTGGGTAAAGTCGAGTGCTGTGTAGGTTTATGCTCATTTAAGGTGCCTGGGCAGCTCATGAGGCAATAATTTTTTTCTACAGGTCAGGCAGGGTGCTGCATTGTGGGGCCGGAATTGACAAACTTGAGGGCTTCTGGGCCAGGAGTGTGAGGACAGAAGTCTGAGAACACAAGCTAGACTTGGGCTTCAGGCCGAGGGCACGGCAGGTAGCCCCTGCAGATCTAAACCAATAACTCAGGCATCTGAAATCACGGCGAGGATCAGACTTTGGCTCAGGTTGGAGTTTCTGTGCATGACTGCCCCTTCATGAACGGAGCAGAGTCTCAAGGCCATGGAGGTTTTCCCACGTTGGGAGTTGTGGGATGCCCCCTTGAAGGATTCCTTCTGCGGTACAATTGAGACCGGTTGGGTAGCTCCAGGACATCCCATATGGAATGACTCCAGAGCACCGTTAGAGGATGTAAGCCAGGGAAGCCCGCCTCGCATTCCAATTGTCTCCTAGCAACAAGACAGTTGAGATCTGATGGCTCTGCTGTGGTGGTTGAGTTGAAATGGACTTTCCTGAGTGTGGGGCTTAATGAGTGTTTATGTCCATGGGGGCCTTGGAATGGGGTGGAGGCACCGTGACCCTGAAGTATTCTCCTAAGCTTTTGACATAGCTTCTTTGCACAGGTTTCCTTCTGGTGACGAGATGAGTTCTAATGGGTGCCTCAGGAAACCTTCTATGCTGGTATTGGAATCCAGGCATTTGAGGAGACATGCCTGTAAACCAAAGCAATGGATCCGATTATAGCCTAGGGTCCTGTCCGCTTCAATCTTCTTCTCTGGGTTCATCCATCTATGGTATGAGTGGAGGTGGATGCTTAGCTATTGTCAGATCGCCCTTGTTTGTCCCGGTCGACCTACACTTTTGGGATGGCCTCGGGGACTTTGGAGGGTTCTCCTAATTTGTACCAATTTGGACAATGGAATGGGCATAATTCCCATGGATTGGGTAGGCAGCATCCTAATGTGTGGCTCCAGGGGCCCCAGTGGAGGGTGTGGGGTCCAGGACTTTGAGGGTGGAAGTCTGAAAACACAAACAGCTTAGGTTTGGGGACATAGGTATGGCAGGCCCAATCTACAAACCATGAGAAGAACTCTTCAGGATATAAAGAATGTGCGAGTCTGATGCACTTGCTCAGGCTTTTGTCTCTGGATTTTGTATCAACGATGCCCGTGGAACGTGGGGAGGCCTCATGGGCCATGAATGAATCTTCCACTCTGCGGATTTGGCCCAGTCCCAATTGTTTTTTGTCAATCTGTGGGAATGGATGTCTCCTTTCAGGTTCGTTACCTCAGGTGTCCCAACCAAAGAGGAATTCGAAAGCAGAGCCCTGGGGAAGAGTGAAGGGACAACCCAAACTATGGTTAAAAATTGGGGCCTAGGGGCATGGCAGGCCCAATATGCTGTCTCTTCATCCAGCCACTGAGAGGCCTTACTTGAAGACTGGGATCAGGCTGAGGGTCACAATGTGTGTTTGTGACCAATGTGGCCCGCGGGAATGGGCAGGGCCTCATGGGCCACACTGGTTTCAAATACACTGAACTTTGGACAACAGGCCAATCACAAGGTTTCTTGCCATGGGGAAGGAGTTCAGATTTCTGCATCATTTTCAACCCTTGGCAGTGGTTGGAGTTAAGGTCTAGGTTCTGAAGCCTGAAAAGCACAGTTGGGAAGAGATGACGACCTAAGGCCTTGGCGCGTCGTATGTGTCAGTGTGCGGTCAGCTGCCTGGGTGTTGGTCAGCAGGTTCGGAATCAGGTTGTGTTAGAGAGTGCATTAGTGCCCAGCTTAGACTATATAATTTGGGTACAGTCGAGTGCCGTGTAGGTTTATCCTCAATTGAGGTGCCTGGGCAGCACATTATGCAAGATATTTTTTCTAGAGGGCAGGCAGACTGCTGCATTGTGGGTCCAGAATTGCCAAACATGAGGTCTTCTGGGCCAGGAGTGTGAGGACAGAAGTCTGAGAACACAAGCTAGACTTGGGCTTCAGGCCGAGGGCACGGCAGGTACCCCTTGCAGATCTGAACCAATATCTCAAGCATCTGAAGTCACGGCGAGGATCAGACGTTGGCTCAGGTTGGAGTTTCTGTGCATGACTTCCCATTCATGAACGGAGTAGAGTCTCAAGGACATGGAGGTTTTCCCACGTTGGGAGTTGTAGGATGCCCCCTTCAAGGATTCCTTCTGCGGGACAATTGAGACCTGTTTGGCAGCTCCAGGTCATCCCATATGGAATGACTCCAGAGCACCATTAGAGGATGGATGCCAGGGAAGCCCACCTCGCATTCCAATTGTCTCCTAGCAACAAGACAGTTGAGATCTGATGGCTCTGCTGGAGTGGCTGACTTGAAATGGACTTTCCCGAGGCTGGGGCCTAATGGATGTTTGTGTCCATGGAGGCCTTGAAATGGGGCGGTGGCACCGGGACCCTGAAGTATACTCCTAAGTTTTTGACATAGCTTCCATGCTCAAGTTTCTTTGAGACGAGATTTGTTCTGATGGGTTTCTCAGGAAACCCCCTATGCTGGTATTGGAATTCAGGCTTTTGAGGAGACATGCCTGTAACCATAGCAATGGATCCGATTATGGCCTAGGGTCCTGTCTGGTTCAATCTCCTTCTCTGGGTTCATCCATCTATGGTACGAGTGGAGGTGGATGCTCCGCTGGTGTCAGACCGCCCATGTTTGTCCCGGGACCTACACTTTTGGGATGGCCTCGGGGAGTTGGTGGGTTCTCCTAATTTGTACGATTTCGGACAATGGAATGGGCAGAATTCCCATGCATGGGGTAGGCACAGTCCTAATGTGTGGGTCAAGGGGCCCAAGCTTGGAGTGTGTGTGGCCCAGGACTTTGAGGACAGAAGTATGAAACACAAACTCAGCTTAGGTTTGGGGACGTAGGTATGGCAGGCCCAATCTACAAACCATGAGAAGAACTCTTCAGGATATGAAGAAAGAGGGAGTCTGAGGCGCTTGCTCAGGCTTTTGTCTCTGGATTTCGTATCAATGATGGCCGTGGAATGCGGGGAGGCCCCATGGGCCATGGACAAATTTTCCTCTCTGTCGATTTTGCCCGGTCTCAATTGTTTTTTGTCAAGCTGTGGGATGGGAGGTCTCCTTTCAGGTTTGTTACCTCTGGTGTCCCAACCAAAGAGGAATTCGAAATAGAGCCCTGGGGAAGAGTCAAGGGACAACCCAACCTATGGTTAAAAATTGGGGCCTAGGGGCATGGAAGGCCCAATATGCTGTCTCTTCATCCAGCCACTGAGGGGCCTTACTTGAAGACTGGGCTCAGGCTGAGGGTCACAATGTGTGTGTGTGACCAATGTGGCCCACGAGCATGGGCGGGGCCTCATGGACCACACTGGTTTCAACTACACTGAAATTTGGACAACATGCCAATCACAAGGATTCTTGCCATGGGGAAGGAGTTCTGATTTCTGCAACATTTCAACCCTGGGCAGTGGTTGGAGATAAGGTTAGGTTCTGAAGCCTGAAAACCGCAGTTTGGAAGAGATGACGACTTAAGGCCATGGCGATCTGATGTGCTCAGTGTGCAGTCAGATCCCTGGGTGTTTTAAGGAGGGTCGGGCTCAGGTTGTGTCAGACAGTGCATTAGTGCCCAGGTTAGACTATATAATTTGGGTACAGTCGAGTGCCGTGTAGGTTAATCCTCATTTGAGGTGCCTGGGCCTCTCATTAGGCAAGATATTATTTCTATATGGCAGGCAGAGTGCTTCATTGTGGGTCCGGAATTGCCAAACTTGAGGGCTTCTTGGCCAGGAGTGTGTGGACAGAATTTTGAGAACACAAGCTAGACTTGGGCTTCAGGCCAAGGGTACAGCAGTTACCCCCTACACATCTGAACCAATATCTCAAGCATCTGAAGTCACGGCGAGGATCAGACGTTGGCTCAGGTTGGAGTTCTGTGCATGACTGCCCCTTCATGAATGAAGCGGAGTCTCAAGGCCATGGAGGTTTTCCCACGTTGGGAGTTGTGGGATGCCCCCTTCAAGGATTCCTTCTGCGGGACAATTGAGACCTGTTGGGCAGCTCCAGGACATCCCCTATGGAATGACTCCTGAGCCTCGTTCGAGGATGGAAGCCAGGGAGCCCGCCTCACATTGCAATTGATTCCTAGCAACAAGACAGTTGAGATTTGATGGCTCTGCGGGAGCAACCCGGGTGGTTGAGTTGAAATGGACTTTCCTGAGGATGGGGACTAGTTTGTGTTTGTGTCCATGAGGGCCTTGGAATGGGTCGTGAGCCTGGAGATTGTGTGGGTCCAGGCTGTGGGCACAGAAGTCTAAAAACACAAACTAAGCTTATGAGTGTCGCCTAGGGTATGGGAGGCCGGATGTACAGCCCGAGAGGGAGCTCCTCCTCCTCTGAAACAAGGGCGAGTGGGAGGCGTTCTTTCAGGCTATTGTATCTGGATGTTGTGTCCGGGATAACAGTGGATTGGAGGGGTGGCCTCAGGGATTGTGGACGAGTATCCCTCTCTGGGGATTTGTCCCACCTCCCAAGAGTTTGGGGTCATTTTGTGGGTAGGGCTGAGTCGTATTGTCTGGCTCATGAGTCTCTCCAAAAAAGGGATTCCAGAGGAGAGCCCCACGGACAGGCAGGGCGACTGGAAAACTCAAACACTGGTGAGGATTGGGTACATAGGGGCTTGGAAAGCCCCATAGGCGGACTCTTGTTCCAGGCCCTGACAGGCCTTTCTTTGACATGGGGCTCATGCTGAGGGTCACAGTGTGAATTTGTGCCCAAGCAACACACAAGTTTGGGCGTGGCATCAGTGGGCTTGAAGGTTTCTCCCACCCTGAAGGAGTGACACCATGCCAAGAGCAAGCTTTACAGCCATGGGTAAGGAGGAGTTCTGTTTTGTGCTTGCGATACCCAGCTGTGTGGAGAATTGATATAATGTCTAGGTTCAGATATCTGAAAACCAAGGTCAAGAAGAGGTTACGGCATAAGACCATGGCATGTCTGAAGTGCTGGGTGTGCGGCCAGCTGTCTCCTTGTCTGTCTGGACGTCTGGCTTCAGGCTGTGTCAGACAGAGCACGAGTGCCCAGAGCAGCCTATCCAGTTCGGGTACCGTCGAGGCCCGAGCATGTTGATCCTCATCTGGATTTTCTGGAGAGCCCCACAGGAAAACGTTTTTTTCCGTTGGGCAGACACTGGGCTGGGTTGTGGTTCTGGAGTTTCTAGAACGGAGGGCTTGTTTGCCAGGAGTGTGAGGAACGAAGTCTGAAAACACAAGCTAGCCTGAGGTTTGGGACCGAGGGCACGGCAGGCCTATTCTGCAGAGGCTGAATCGAGATCTCCTGCACTGAGGTCATGTCAACTATGAGACGTGCCTCAGGCTAGAGTTTTTGTCCAGCGTGGCCTCTTCCTGAAGGGTGTGGGGGCTTCATGATGACAGGGAGGTTTGTCTACGATGGGATTTGTGAACTACTTCAAACCTCAAGGTTTCCTTCTGCACGACAGTCGAGTCCTATTGGATGGTTCCAGGAGGCCCAATACGGAAAGACTCGAGAACAGGTGTCTAAGAACGGATGCCTGGGAATGCCAATTCATATTCCCACTCATTATTCAAGACAAGGCAGGCTCAATCTGAGGACTCCTGGGTGAGCTCCCCAGAGGGGAGAGTTGAAATGCACTCTCCTGAAGATGAGTCCTCCTGTGGCTTGGTGGCCTGGGAGACCTTGGAATGTGGAGGTGGCTCAGGGACTCTGCAGGATTCTCCAACCTGAGGTGTTTGACACGGCTCCAACAAGGAAGCTTCCCATGTGGAGACGAGAGGAGTTCTGTTCAGTGCCTCAGGAAAGCCCCATATCCTGTTCTTCGAACCAAAGCCTCTGAGGAGTGACACCTGGAAACCAAAGCAAGAGTTGAGATTAGGGCCTAAGGGCCTGTCCGGTTCAACCTTCTATCTCTGTTGACATCTGTGTGCATGTCTTCGTGGAGGTAGCTGCTCAGCTTGTGTCCGAATGCCCCTGTGTGTCCATGGAGGCTCCCAGTAGTGGGATGACCTCGGGGGCCTTGAGGTTTCTCATATTCTGGAGGTGTGTGGCCAAAGGAATGGACACAGTTTCCCAGGAGAGAGCAGGCACGGTCCTGTGGTATGGCTCCAGAGGACCCAGCCTAGAGGCTGTGTTTGCCAGGGCTGTGGGGACAGATGTCTGAAAAAGCAAACTTGGCTCAGCTAGGGGCCAAGGTATGGCAGGCCTTATCTCCAGTCCGTGAGGGGAGATCCTCTGGATATCAAAGGAGGGCAAGTGGGAGGCAGTCGCTCAGGCTTTTGTCTCTGGGTGTTGCGTTTAAAGTGGCTGTTCAGGATAGGGGTTGCCTCAGGAACCGAGGAAGAGCTTTTCTCTCGGGGGAATGTCCAAGCTCCCAAGTGTTTGGGTTCATTCTGTGGGAAGGGAAGCGTACTGTTTTCGGCCACAGGGGACCCCCCAGGAGAGGGACTCTAGAGCACAGCAGTGGGTTCCCTCAACTGGAATACACACCATCTAGTTAGTCCTGGGTGCCTATGGGAATGGCAAGCCACATATGCGGGCTTTTGTTCCAGTCACTGAGAGGCGTTACTTGAATAAGGTACTCACGCTGAGGGTCACAATGTGTGTTTGTGCCCAAGGAGGCCCTCACGCATGGGCGTGGCCTCATGGGCCATGCCGTTTTCTCCTACACTGAAGGTTTGACTCACTGCCAGCAGCAAGGTTTCTTGCCATGGGGAAGGAGGGGTTCTGACTTGTGCATCAGGTTCCCCCCTGTGCAGGGATTGGAGATAAGGTCTAGGTTCCGATGACTGAAAACCCAGGTTGGGAATGGATGATGGCCTAAGGCAGTGGCGGGTCCAATGTGCTGGGTATGCAGCCAGCTGTGTCGGTGTCTGTTGGAAGGTCTGGGCTCAGGCTATTTGCGACAGAGCATCAGTGTTTAATGTAGCCTATGCAATTGGGGTGTTGCCGAAAGCCAAGCAGTTTGATCCTCATTTGGGGTTTCTGGGCAGCACCATAGACAAAGATTTTCTCCTGGGCGTCAGGCAGAGTGCTTCATTGTGGCCCCAGAATTCCCAGGAGGGAGGGTTTGTGGGCCAGGAGTGTGAGGTCCGAAGTCTGAAAACACAAGCTAGGGTGAGGATTGGAGCCAATGGCAGAGCAGGCCCACTCTGCAGAGGCTGAATCAAAATCTCCTGAATCTGATGTCAGGCTGAGGACCAGACGTTGGCTGAGGCTGGAGTATGTGTCCATGATGGCACCTTCATGAAGCGGGGCCCTCATGAGGCCAAGGAAGTTTTCCCACGCTGAGTTTGGAGGTTGCCCCAAACCACAAGGTTTCCTTCTGCGGGACATTCGAGTCCTGTTGCATGGCTCCAGGACATACCATACGGAAGGAATGGAGAGCAGAGTTCGAAGGATGGATCCCTGTACAGCATGCCTCGCATTCCCATTGGCCATTAGCGACAAGATATGTTTGATCTGCTGCCTCTGGGGCACGCTACCCAGGGGGCTCAGTTGAAATGGCCTCTCCTGAGGATGCGTCATAATGTGCGTTTGGGTCCATGGAGGCCTTGGAATGTGCTGGTTGTTCAGTGGCCTTGCGGAACTCTCCTACCTGAAGGGTTTGAACATCCCCAGTAAGAAAGCTCCCCATGTGGAGACGAGAGAGGTTTGGTTTGGTGCCTCAGAAAAGCCCCGTGTGCTGGTCTACGAAAACAGTCCTCTGAGGACGGACACATGGAAACCAAAGCTAAGGTTCAGATTAGGGCCTGTGGTTCTGTCCATTTCAACCTTCTGTCTCTGGGGACACTGTCTGAGAGTAAGTGGAGATAGTTGCTTGCTGGTGTCAGAGAGCCCCTCTTAATCCAGGGTGGCCTACACCATTGATGGCCTCATGGGCCTTGGAGCTTTTCCCTAACCTGTAGGGTTGTGGTCAATGGATTGGGCACACTTCCCTTGGAGAGGGCAGGCACAATCTTTCGCTGTGGCTCCAGAGGCCCTAGCCTGGAGGTTGTGCGGGTCCAGGCTGTGGGCACAGAAGTCTGAAAACACAAATTCAGCTTATGAGGGGCGCCAAGCATATGGCAGGCCGGATGTACAGCCCGAGAGGGAGCTCCTGGGCCTCTGAAACAAGGGCGAGTGAGAGGCGTTCCTTCAGGCTTTTGTCTCTGGATGTTGTGTCCGGGATAGCCGTGGATTGGAGGGGTGGCCTCAGGGACTGTGGACGAGTATCCCTCTCTGGGGATTTGTCCCAGCTCCCAAGAGTTTGGGGTCATTTTGTGGGAAGGGTGGAGTCGTGTTGTCCTGCTCATGTGTCTCTCCAAGAAAGGGATTCCAGAGCAGAGCCCCAGGTATGGGCGGGGCGAGTGGAAAACGCAAACACTGGTGAGGATTGGGTGCATAGGGGCTTGGCAAGCTCCATATGCGGGCTCTTGGTCCAGGCCCTGACACGCCTTTCTTTGACATGGGGCTCATGCTGAGGGTCATACAGTGTGAAATTGTGCCCAAGCAGCACTCAAGGTTGAGCGTGGCATCAAGGGCCATGAAGGTTTCTCCCACCCTGAAGGTGTGACTCCATGCCAAGAGCAAGCTTTACAGCCATGGGGAAGGAGGAGTTCTGTTTTGTGCTTGCGATACCCAGCTGTGTGGAGAATTGATATAATGTCTAGGTTCAGATATCTGAAAACCAAGGTTAGGAAGAGGTGACGGCATAAGACCATGGCATGTCCGAAGTGCTGGGTGTGCGGCCAGCTGTCTCCTTGTCTGTCTGGACGTCTGGCTTCAGACTGTGTCAGACAGAGCATGAGTGCCCAGAGCAGCCTATCCAGTTCGGGTACCGTCGAGGCCCGAGCATGTTGATCCTCTTCTAGGTTTTCTGGAGAGCCCCACAGGAAAACGTTTTTTTCCGTTGGGCAGACACTGGGCTGGGTTGTGGTTCTGGAGTTTCTAGAACGGAGGGCTTGTTTGCCAGGAGTGTGAGGAAGGAAGTCTGAAAACACAAGCTAGCCTGAGGTTTGGGACCGAGGGCACGGCAGGCCCATTCTGCAGAGGCTGAATCGAGATCTCCTGCACTGAGGTCATGTCATCTATGAGACGTGCCTCAGGCTAGAGTTTTTGTCCAGCGTGGCCTCTTCCTGAAGGGTGTGGGGGCTTCATGATGACAGGGAGGTTTGCCTACGATGGGATTTGTGAACTACTCCAAACCTCAAGGTTTCCTTCTGCACGACAGTCGAGTCCTATTGGATGGTTCCAGGAGGCCCCATATGGAAATACACGAGAACGGGTGTCTAAGAAAGGATGCCTGGGAATGCCAATTCATATTCCCACTCATTATTCAGGACAAGGCAGGCTCAATATGAGGGCTCCTGGGTGAGCTCCCCAGAGGGGAGAGTTGAAATGCACTCTCCTGAAGATGAGTCCTCCTGTGGCTTGGTGGCCTGGGAGACCTTGGAATGTGGAGGTGGCTCAGGGACTCTGCAGGATTCTCCAACCTGAGGTGTTTGACACGGCTCCAACAAGGAAGCTTCCCATGTGGAGACGAGAGGAGTTCTGTTCAGTGCCTCAGGAAAGCCCCATATCCTGTTCTTCGAACCAAAGCCTCTGAGGAGTGACACCTGGAAACCAAAGCAAGAGTTGAGATTAGGGCCTAAGGGCCTGTCCGGCTCAACCTTCTATCTCTGTTGACATCTGTGTGCATGTCTTCGTGGAGGTAGCTGCTCAGCTTGTGTCCGAATGCCCCTGTGTGTCCATGGAGGCTCCCAGTAGTGGGATGACCTCGGGGGCCTTGAGGCTTCTCATATTCTGGAGGTGTGTGGCCAAAGGAATGGACACAGTTTCCCAGGAGAGAGCAGGCACGGTCCTGTGTTATGGCTCCAGAGGACCCAGCCTAGAGGCTGTGTTTGCCAGGGCTGTGGGGACAGATGTCTGAAAAAGCAAACTTGGCTCAGCTTGGGGCCAAGGTAATGGCAGGCCTGATCTCCAGTCCGTGAGGGGAGAACCTCTGGACATCAAAGGAGGGCAAGTGGGAGGCAGTCGTTCTGGCTTTTGTCTCTGGGTGTTGCGTTCACAGTGGTTGTTCAGGGTAGGGGTTGCCTCAGGGGCAAACTCTAACTCAGCTTTGGTTTTGGGACGTGGGTATGGCAGGCCCAATCTACAAACCATAAGAAGAACCCATGAGGATTTGAATATAGAGCGAGTCTGAGGCGCTTGCTGAGGCTTTTGTTTCTGGATTTTGTATCAGCGATGGCCGTGGAATGTCGGCGATGCCTCATGGGCCATGGATGAATCTTCCTCTCTGAGGATTTGGCCCGATTCACAATCGTTTTTCTTCAATCTGTGTGCTGGGAGGACTCCTTTCAGTTTGGTTACCTCAGGTGTCCCACCAAAAGAGGAATTCCAAAGCAAAGCCGTGGGGAAGACTGAAGAGACAAACCGAACATGGTTAAAAATTGGGGACTAGGGGCATGGAAAGCCCAATATGCTATCTCTTCATCCAGCCACTGAGAGGCCTTATTTGAGGACTTGGCTCAGCCTGAGGGTCACAATGTGTTTTTGTGACCTATGTGGCCCGCGAGCATGGGCGGGGCTTTGAGCCACACTGGTTTCAACTACACTGAACTTTAGACTACATGCCAACTACAAGTTTTCTTGCCATGGGGAAGGATTCTGAGTTCTGCATCACGTAAAACCCTGGGGAGTGATTGGAGATAAGGTCTAGTTTCTGAATCCTGAAAACCGAGGTTGGAAAGTGATGACGACCTAAGGCCATGGCGGCTCGATGTGCTCAGTGTGCACACAGCTGTCTGGATGGGGCCAGGAGGTCCAGGCTCAGGCTGTGTCAGAAAGGGCATTAGTGCCTTGGTCAGCGTAATTATTTGGGGTACAGCCAAGGTAGGTGCAGGTTGATTCACACTTGGGGTTACTGGGTAGCCCCAGGGGGCTATGTTTTTCTTCTGGAGGGCAGTCTGAGTGCTGCATTGTAGTTATAGATTGCCAGTTCGAGGGCTTGTGGGCCAGTAGTCTGAGGAAAGAAGTCTGAGAACACTAGCTAGGCTTAGGTTTCTGAGTGAGGACATGGCAGGCACAATCTACAGACCGGAATCGAGATCGCGTGCATCTGAAGTCAGGGCGAGGGTCAGCCGATCGCTCAGGTTTAGTTTCTGTCCCTGATGTCCCCTTCATGAAGGGGGGGAATCACGAGGCCATGGGGGTTTTCCCACGATGGGAGTTGTGAGAAGCTCCAAACTGCAAAGAGTCTTCTGCAGGACAATTGAGACCTGTTGTTTGTCTCCAGGTCAATGATTCTGAGCAGGGTTCTAAAAATGGATGGCTGGGTAGCCCACCTCGCATTCCAATTGTCTCCTCGCAACAAGACAGGTTAGATCTGCTGGATCTGGGGGAGCAACCGAGGAGGCTGAGTTGAAATGGACTCTTTTGTTTGGGTCCTAATGTGCTTTTGTGTCTATGGAGACCTTGGAATGAAGCGGTGGCACTTAGGCCCTGAAGGGTTCTCCTAAACAGACTCTTTGACACAGCTCCAACGTGAAAGTTTCCCATGTGTAGATGAGATGTTTTCTGATGGGTGAGTCAAGAAACAGCCATATGCTGGTTTTGAAATCCAGGCCTCTGAGGAGAGATGCCTGGTAACCAAAGCAATGGATCTGATTAGTGCCTAGGGGCCTCTTCTTTCCTTTTTACCTCTGGGGACATCTGTCTATGGGTCTGAGTGCAGGTAGGTGCTCAGTTGGGCTCAGGTTGCCCCTGTTTTTCCTGGGAAGCCACCACTATAGAGATGGATCAGGGACTTTGGAGGTTTATCCTATTAGAAGGGTTCTGGCCATTGGAATGGGCACACACAATTCCCTTGGAGAGGGCAAGTACAGTCCTCAGGTTTGGCTCCAGGGGCCTGAGCCTGTAGGTTGTGTAGGCCAGAGCTGTTTGGACAGTTGTCTGAAAACACAAACTCGGCTTATGTTTCGGGTCATAGGTATGGCAGGACTGATCTACAGACCATGAGGAGAACACTTCGGGATTTGAAAAAAGGGCGAGGGTGAGGCACTTGCTCAAGTTTTTGTCTCTGGATATCGTGTCACACATGGTCTGAAATTTCAGGGTGACTTCATGGGAAATGGACGAGTCTTCCTCTCTGGTGGTTTGGCCCCGTCCAAAGAGTTTGGGGTCATTCTGTGGGATGGAGGAAGTCCGTTTTGTCGTTGTTGTTGTTGTTTTCTTTTTTAACTTCAGGTGTCCCTTCAAATGAGGGATTCCAGAGTAGAGCCTTGGAGAGGGGCGACTGGACAATCAGAAATCTGGTTAAAAATTGGCGCCTAGGGACATGTCAAGCCCATTATGGCGTCTAATGATCCAGCCACTGAGAGGACTTATTAGAGGATAGGACTCATGCTCAGGATCACAATGCGGGTTTACGCCCTCGTCGCACTCAAGAATGGGAGGGACTTCAGGGTGAATGCTGGTTTCTACTACACTGAATATTGTACAATGTGCCAACCACAAGGTTTCTTGCAATGGGTAAGGAGGACTTCTGATTTCTGCATCACTTTCAACCCTGGGCAGTGGTTGGAGATAAGGACTAATTTTTGAAGCCTGAAAAACCGCAGTTGGGAAGAGATGATGACCTAAGGCCATGGCGGGTCTGATATGCTCAGTGTGCGGTCAGCTTTCTGGGTGTTGGTCAGGAAGTCCGGGCTCAGGTTGTGTCAGAAAGTGCATTAGTGCGAGGTTAGACTATATGATTTGGGTACAGTCGAGTGCCGTGTAGATTTATCCTCATTTGAGGTGCCTGGGCAGCTCATTAGGCAAGATATTTTTTCTAGAGGGCAGGCAGAGTGCTGCATTGTGGGTCTGGAATTGCCAAACTTGAGGGTTTCTGGGCCAAGAGTGTGAGGACAGAAATCTGAGAACTAAAGCTCGACTTGGGCTTCAGGCCGAGAGCACGGCAGGTACCCCCTGCAGATCTGAACCAATATCTCAATCATCTGAAGTCACGGCGAGGATCAGACGTTGGCTCAGGTTGGAGTTTCTGTGCATGACTGCCCCTTCATGAACGGAGCGGAATCTCAAGGCCATTGAGGTTTACCCACGTTGGGAGTTGTGGGATGCCCCCTTCAAGGAATCCTTCTGCTGGGCAATTGAGACCTGATGGGCAGCTCCAGGACATGCCATATGAAATGACTCCAGAGCACCATTGGAGGATGGATGCCAGGGAAGCCCGCCTCGCATTCCAATTGTCTCCTAGCAACAATACAATTGAGGTCAGATGGTTCTGCGGGAGCAACCGGGGTGGCTGAGTTGAAATGGACTTTCCTGTGGATGGGGCTTAATGTGTGTTTGTGTCCATGAGGGCCTTGGAATGGAGTGGTGGCACCGGGAGCCTGAAGTATTCTCCTAAGCTTTGACATAGCTCCCATGCACAAGTTTCCTTGTGGAGACGAGATTTGTTCTGATGGGTGCCTCTGGAAAACCATATGCTGGTATTGGAATCCAGGCTTTTGAGGAGACATGCCTGTAAATCCAAGCAATGGATCCGATTAAGGCCTAGGGTCCTCTCTAGTTCAATCTTCTTCTCTGGGGATATCCATCTATGGAATGAGTGGAGGCAGATGCTCACCTGGTGTCAGACCGCCCTTGAATGTCCCCGAAGACCTACACTATTGGGATGGTCTCGGGGACTTTGGAGAGTTCTCCTAATTTGTACGATTTTGGACAATGGAATGGGCAGAATTCCCATGGATTGGGTAGGCACAGTCCTAATGTGTGGCTCCAGGGGCCCCAGCCTTGTGGGTGTGTGGCCCAGGACTTTGAGGACAGAAGTCTGAAAACACAAACTCAGCTCAGGTTTGGGGATGTAGGTTTGGCAGACCCAATCTACAAATCATGAGAACAACTCTCAGGATATGAAGAAAGAGCGAGTCTGAGGCTCTTGCTCAGGCTTTTGTCTCTTGATTTTGTATCAACGATGGCCGTGGAATGTGGGGAGTTCTCATGGGAAATGTACGAATCTTCCTCTCTGTGGATTTGGCCAGGTCCCAATTGCTTTTCGTCAATCTCTGGGATGGGAGGTCTCCTTTCAAGTTTATTACATCATGTGTCCGAACAAAAGATGAATTCCAAAGCAGAGCCGTAGGGAAGAGTGAAGGGACAACGCAAAATATGGTTAAAAATTGGGGCCTTGGGGCAGGCAGGCCAAATATGCTGTCTCTTCATCCAGCCACTGAGAGGCCTTACTTGAGGACTGGGCTCAGGCTGAGGGTCACAATGTGTGTTTGTTACCAAGGTGGCCCGCGAGCATGGGCGGGGCCTCATGGGCCACACTGGTTTCAACGGAACTGGACTTATGGCAACATGCCAATCACAAGGAATCTTGCCATGGGGAATGTGTTCTGATTTCTGCATCACTTTCAAAGCTGGGCAGTGGTTGGAGATAAGGACTAGGTTCTGAAGACTGAAAAACAGCAGTTGGAAAGAGATGAGGACCTAAGGCCATGGCGGGTCTGTTATGCTCATTGTGCGGTCAGCTGCCTGGGTGTTGGTCAGGAGGTTCTGGCTTAGGTTGTGTCAGACAGTGCATTAGTACCCAGGTTAGACTATATGATTTGGGTACAGTCGAGTGCCGTGTAGGTTTATCCTCATTTGAGGTGCCTGGGCAGCTCATTAGGCAAGATATTTTTACTAGAGGGCAGGCAGAGTGCTGCATTGTGGGTCCGGAATTGCCAAACTTGAGGGCTTCTGGGCCAGGAGTGTGAGGGCAGAAGTCTGAGAACACATGCTAGACTTGGGCTTCAGGCTGAGGGCACGGCAGGCACCCCCTGCAGATCTGAACCAATTTCTCAAGCATCTGAAGTAACGGCGAGGATCAGACGATGGCTCAGGTTGGAGTTTCTGTGCATGACTGCCCCTTCATGAACAAAGCGGAATCTCAAGGCCATGGAGGTTTTCCCACGTTCGGAGTTGTGGGATGCCCCCTTTAAGGATTCCTTCTGCGGGAAAATTGAGACGAGTTGGGCAGCTCCAGCACATCCCATATGGAATGTCTCCAGAGCACTGTTGGAGGATGGATGCCAGGGAAGCCTGCCTCGCATTCCAATTGTCTCCTATCAATAAGAAGTTGAGATCGGATGGCTCTGCGGGAGCAACCGGGGTGGCTGAGTTGAAATGGACTTCCTTGAGGATGGGGCCTAATGTGTGTTTGTGTCCATGAGGGCCTTGGAATGGGGGGTGGCACCGGGACCCTGAAGTATTCTCCTAAGCTTATGACATAGCTTCCATGCACAATTTTCATTGTGGAGACGAGATGAGTTTTGATGGGTGCCTCAGGAAACCCCTAATGATGGTATTGGAATCCAGGCTTTTGAGGAGACACGCCTGTAAACCAAAGCAATGGATCCGATTATGACCTAGGATCCTGTCTGGTTCAATCTTCTTCTCTGGGGATATCCATCTATGGAATGAGTGCAGGTAGATGCTCACCTTGTGTAAGACCGCTCTTGTTTGTCCCCGGAGACCAACACTATTGGGATGGCCTCGGGGACATGGAGAGTTCTCCTAATTTGTACGATTTTGGACAATGGAATGGGCAGAATTCCCATGGATTGGGTAGGCACAGTCCTAACGTGTGGCTCCAGGGGCCCCAGCCTGGAGGTTGTGTGGCCCAGGACTTTGAGGACAGAAGTCTGAAAACACAAACTCAGCTCAGGTTTGGAAATGTAGGTTGGGCAGGCCCAATCTACAAACCATGAGAAGAACTCTTCAGGATATGAAGAAAGAGTGAGTCTGAGGCACTTTCTCAGGCTTCAGTCTCTGGACTTTGTATCAACGATATCCGTGGAATGTGGGGAGGCCTCATGGGAAATGGACGAATCTTCCTCTGTGTGGATTTGGCCCGGTCCAAATTGTTTTTCGTCAATCTGTGGGATGGGAGGTCTCCTTTCAGGTTTATTACCTCAGGTGTCCGAACAAAAGATGAATTCCAAAGCAGAGCCCTGGGGAAGAGTGAAGGGACAACGCAAAATATGGTTAAAAATTGGGGCCTAGGGGCATGGCAGGCCCAATATGCTGTCTCTTCCTCCAGCCACTGAGAGGCCTTACTTGAGGACTGGGCTCAGGCTGAGGGTCACAATGTGTGTTTGTGACCAATGTGGCCCACGAGCATGGGCGGGGCCTCTTGGGCCACATTGGTATTACTGCACTGGACTTTGGACAACATGCCAATCACAAGGACTCTTGCCATGGGGAAGGTGTTCTGATTTCTGCATCACTTTCAACCCTGGGCAGTGGTTGGAGATAAGGTCTAGGTTCTGAAGCCTGAAAAACCGCAGTTGGGAAGAAATGACGACATAAGGCCATGGCTGGTCTGATATGCTCAGTGTGCGGTCAGCTGCCTGGGTGCTGGTCAGGAGGTTCTAGCTCAGGTTGTGTCAGACAGTGCATTAGTGCCCAGGTTAGACTATATGATTTGGGTACAGTCGAGTGTCGTGTAGGTTTATCCTCATTTGAAGTGCCTGGGCAGCTCATTACACAAATATTTTTTCTAGAGTGCCAGCAGTGTACTGCATTGTGGGTCCGGAATTGCCAAACTTGAGGGCTTCTGGGCCAGGAGTGTGAGGACAGAAGTATGAGAACACAAGCTAGACTTGGGCTTCAGGTCGAGGGCACGGCAGGTACCCCCTGCAGTTCTGAAACAATATCTCAAGCATCTAAGTCAGGGCGAGGATCAGACGTTGGCTCAGGTTGGAGTTTCTGTGCATGACTGTCCCTTCATGAACGGAGCAGAATCTCAAGGCCATGGAGGTTTTCCCACGTTGGGAGTTGTGGGATGCCCTCTCCAAGGATTCCTTCTGCGGGACAATTGAGTCCTATTGGGCAGGTCCTGGACATCCCATATAAAATGACTCCAGAGCACCATTGGAGGATGGATGCAGGGAAGCCCGCCGCGCATTCAAATAACCTCCTAGCAACAAGACAGTTGATTTTGGATGGCTCTGAAGGAGCAACCGGGGTGGCTGAGTTGAAGTGGACTTTCCTGAGGATGGGATTTAATGTGTGTTTGTGTCCATGAGGGCCTAGGAATGGGGAATTTTCACCGGGATCCTGAAGTATTCTCCTAAGCTTTTGACATAGCTCCCATGCACAAGTTTCCTTGTGGAGACGAGATTTGTTCTGATGGGTGCCTCTGGAAAAACATATGCTGGTATTGGAATCCAGGCTTTTGAGGAGACATGCCTGTAAATCAAGCAATGGATCCGATTATGGCCTAGGGTCCTCTCTAGTTCAATCTTCTTCTCTGGGGATATCCATCTATGGAATGAGTGGAGGTAGATGCTCACCTGGTGTCAGACCGCCCTTGATTGTCCCCGAAGACCTACACTATTGGGATGGCTTCGGGGACTTTGGAGAGTTCTCCTAATTTGTACGATTTTGGACAATGGAATGGGCAGAATTCCCATGGATTGGGTAGGCACAGTCCTAATGTGTGGCTCCAGTGGCCCCAGCCTGCCGGTGTGTGGCCCAGGGCTTTGAGCGACAGAAGTCTGAAAACAAACTCATCTCAGGTTTGGGGACTTAGGTATGGCAGGCCCAATCTACAAACCATGAGAAGAACACTTCAGGATATGAAGAAAGAGCGATTCTGAGGCTCTTGCTCAGGCTTTTGTCTCTGGATGTTTTATCAACGATGGCCGTGGAATGTGGGGAGGCCTCTTGGGAAATGGACGAATCTTTCTCTCTTTGGATTTGGCCCGGTCCAAATTGTTTTTCATCAATCTGTGGGATGGGAGGTCTCCTTTCAGGTTTATTACCTCAGTTGTCCGAACAAAAGGGGAATTCCAAAGCAGAGCCGTAGGGAAGAGTGAAGGGACAACGCAAAATATGGTTAAAAATTGGGGCCTAGGGGCATGGAAGGACCAATATGCTATCTCTCATCCAGCCACTGAGAGGCCTTACTTGAGGACTGGGCTCAGGCTGAGGGTCACAAGGTGTGTTTCTGACCAATGTGGCCCGCGAGCATGGGCGGTGCCACATGGGCCACACTGGTTTCAACTGCACTGGACTTCGGACAACATGCCAATCACAAGGTCTATTGCCATGGGGAAGGTGTTCTGATTTCTGCATCATTTTCAACCCTGGGCAGTGTTTGGAGATAAGGTCTAGGTTCTGAAGCCTGAAAAACCGCAGTTGGGAAGAAATGACGACATAAGGCCATGGCTGGTCTGATATGCTCAGTGTGCGGTCAGCTGCCTGGGTGCTGGTCAGGAGGTTCTAGCTCAGGTTGTGTCAGACAGTGCATTAGTGCCCAGGTTAGACTATATGATTTGGGTACAGTCGAGTGTCGTGTAGGTTTATCCTCATTTGAAGTGCCTGGGCAGCTCATTAGACAAATATTTTTTCTAGAGTGCCGGTAGTGTACTGCATTGTGGGTCCGGAATTGCCAAACTTGAGGGCTTCTGGGCCAGGAGTGTGAGGACAGAAGTATGAGAACACAAGCTAGACTTGGGCTTCAGGTCGAGGGCACAGAAGGTACCCCCTGCAGATCTGAAACAATATCTCAAGCATCTAAAGTCTGGCGAGGATCAGACGTTGTCTCAGGTTGGAGTTTCTGTTCATGACTGCCCCTTCATGAACGGAGCCGAAACTCAAGGCCATGGAGTTTTTCCCACTTTGGGAGTTGTGGGATGCCTTCTTCAAATAATCCTTCTGCGGGAAAATTGAGTCCTATTGGGCAGGTCCTGGACATCCCATATAAAATGACTCCAGAGCACCATTGGAGGATGGATGCAGGGAAGCCCGCCGCACATTCCAATAACCTCCTAGCAACAAGACAGTTGATTTTGGATGGCTCTGAAGGAGCAACCGGGGTGGCTGAGTTGAAATGGACTTTCCTGAGGATGGGATTTAATGTGTGTTTGTGTCCATGAGGGCCTTGGAATGGGGAGTTTGCACCGGGACCCTGAAGTATTCTCCTAAGCTTTTGACATAGCTCCCATGACAAGTTTCCTTGTGGAGACGAGATTTGTTCTGATGGGTGCCTCTGGAAAACCATATGCTGGTATTGGAATTCAGGCTTTTGAGGAGACATGCTTGTAAATCAAGCAATGGATCCGATTATGGCCTAGGGTCCTCTCTAGTTCAATATTCTTCTCTGGGGATATCCATCTATGGAATGAGTGGAGGCAGATGCTCAACTGGTGTCAGACCGCCCTTGATTGTCCCCGAAGACCTACACTATTGGGTGGCTTCCGGGACTTTGGAGAGTTCTCCTAATTTGTACGATTTTGGACAATGGAATGGGCAGAATTCCCATGGATTGGGCAGGCACAGTCCTAATGTGTGGCTCCAGGGGCCCCAGCCTTGCCGGTGTGTGGCCCAGGGCTTTGAGCGACAGAAGTCTGAAAACAAACTCATCTCAGGTTTGGGGACATAGGTATGGCAGGCCCAATCTACAAACCATGAGAAGAACACTTCAGGATATGAAGAAAGAGCCAGTCTGAGGCACTTGCTCAGGCTTTTGTCTCTGGATGTTTTATCAACGATATCCGTGGAATGTGGGGAGGCCTCATGGGAAATGGACGAATCTTCCTCTGTGTGGATTTGGCCCGGTCCAAATTGTTTTTCGTCAATCTGTGGGATGGGAGGTCTCCTTTCAGGTTTATTACCTCAGGTGTCCGAACAAAAGATGAATTCCAAAGCAGAGCCCTGGGGAAGAGTGAAGGGACAACGCAAAATATGGTTAAAAATTGGGGCCTAGGGGCATGGCAGGCCCAATATGCTGTCTCTTCCTCCAGCCACTGAGAGGCCTTACTTGAGGACTGGGCTCAGGCTGAGGGTCACAATGTGTGTTTGTGACCAATGTGGCCCACGAGCATGGGCGGGGCCTCTTGGGCCACATTGGTATTACTGCACTGGACTTTGGACAACATGCCAATCACAAGGACTCTTGCCATGGGGAAGGTGTTCTGATTTCTGCATCACTTTCAACCCTGGGCAGTGGTTGGAGATAAGGTCTAGGTTCTGAAGCCTGAAAAACCGCAGTTGGGAAGAAATGACGACATAAGGCCATGGCTGGTCTGATATGCTCAGTGTGCGGTCAGCTGCCTGGGTGCTGGTCAGGAGGTTCTAGCTCAGGTTGTGTCAGACAGTGCATTAGTGCCCAGGTTAGACTATATGATTTGGGTACAGTCGAGTGTCGTGTAGGTTTATCCTCATTTGAAGTGCCTGGGCAGCTCATTACACAAATATTTTTTCTAGAGTGCCAGCAGTGTACTGCATTGTGGGTCCGGAATTGCCAAACTTGAGGGCTTCTGGGCCAGGAGTGTGAGGACAGAAGTATGAGAACACAAGCTAGACTTGGGCTTCAGGTCGAGGGCACGGCAGGTACCCCCTGCAGTTCTGAAACAATATCTCAAGCATCTAAGTCAGGGCGAGGATCAGACGTTGGCTCAGGTTGGAGTTTCTGTGCATGACTGTCCCTTCATGAACGGAGCAGAATCTCAAGGCCATGGAGGTTTTCCCACGTTGGGAGTTGTGGGATGCCCTCTCCAAGGATTCCTTCTGCGGGACAATTGAGTCCTATTGGGCAGGTCCTGGACATCCCATATAAAATGACTCCAGAGCACCATTGGAGGATGGATGCAGGGAAGCCCGCCGCGCATTCAAATAACCTCCTAGCAACAAGACAGTTGATTTTGGATGGCTCTGAAGGAGCAACCGGGGTGGCTGAGTTGAAGTGGACTTTCCTGAGGATGGGATTTAATGTGTGTTTGTGTCCATGAGGGCCTAGGAATGGGGAATTTTCACCGGGATCCTGAAGTATTCTCCTAAGCTTTTGACATAGCTCCCATGCACAAGTTTCCTTGTGGAGACGAGATTTGTTCTGATGGGTGCCTCTGGAAAAACATATGCTGGTATTGGAATCCAGGCTTTTGAGGAGACATGCCTGTAAATCAAGCAATGGATCCGATTATGGCCTAGGGTCCTCTCTAGTTCAATCTTCTTCTCTGGGGATATCCATCTATGGAATGAGTGGAGGTAGATGCTCACCTGGTGTCAGACCGCCCTTGATTGTCCCCGAAGACCTACACTATTGGGATGGCTTCGGGGACTTTGGAGAGTTCTCCTAATTTGTACGATTTTGGACAATGGAATGGGCAGAATTCCCATGGATTGGGTAGGCACAGTCCTAATGTGTGGCTCCAGTGGCCCCAGCCTGCCGGTGTGTGGCCCAGGGCTTTGAGCGACAGAAGTCTGAAAACAAACTCATCTCAGGTTTGGGGACTTAGGTATGGCAGGCCCAATCTACAAACCATGAGAAGAACACTTCAGGATATGAAGAAAGAGCGATTCTGAGGCTCTTGCTCAGGCTTTTGTCTCTGGATGTTTTATCAACGATGGCCGTGGAATGTGGGGAGGCCTCTTGGGAAATGGACGAATCTTTCTCTCTTTGGATTTGGCCCGGTCCAAATTGTTTTTCATCAATCTGTGGGATGGGAGGTCTCCTTTCAGGTTTATTACCTCAGTTGTCCGAACAAAAGGGGAATTCCAAAGCAGAGCCGTAGGGAAGAGTGAAGGGACAACGCAAAATATAGTTAAAAATTGGGGCCTAGGGGCATGGAAGGACCAATATGCTATCTCTCATCCAGCCACTGAGAGGCCTTACTTGAGGACTGGGCTCAGGCTGAGGGTCACAAGGTGTGTTTCTGACCAATGTGGCCCGCGAGCATGGGCGGTGCCACATGGGCCACACTGGTTTCAACTGCACTGGACTTCGGACAACATGCCAATCACAAGGTCTATTGCCATGGGGAAGGTGTTCTGATTTCTGCATCATTTTCAACCCTGGGCAGTGTTTGGAGATAAGGTCTAGGTTCTGAAGCCTGAAAAACCGCAGTTGGGAAGAAATGACGACATAAGGCCATGGCTGGTCTGATATGCTCAGTGTGCGGTCAGCTGCCTGGGTGCTGGTCAGGAGGTTCTAGCTCAGGTTGTGTCAGACAGTGCATTAGTGCCCAGGTTAGACTATATGATTTGGGTACAGTCGAGTGTCGTGTAGGTTTATCCTCATTTGAAGTGCCTGGGCAGCTCATTAGACAAATATTTTTTCTAGAGTGCCGGTAGTGTACTGCATTGTGGGTCCGGAATTGCCAAACTTGAGGGCTTCTGGGCCAGGAGTGTGAGGACAGAAGTATGAGAACACAAGCTAGACTTGGGCTTCAGGTCGAGGGCACAGAAGGTACCCCCTGCAGATCTGAAACAATATCTCAAGCATCTAAAGTCTGGCGAGGATCAGACGTTGTCTCAGGTTGGAGTTTCTGTTCATGACTGCCCCTTCATGAACGGAGCCGAAACTCAAGGCCATGGAGTTTTTCCCACTTTGGGAGTTGTGGGATGCCTTCTTCAAATAATCCTTCTGCGGGAAAATTGAGTCCTATTGGGCAGGTCCTGGACATCCCATATAAAATGACTCCAGAGCACCATTGGAGGATGGATGCAGGGAAGCCCGCCGCACATTCCAATAACCTCCTAGCAACAAGACAGTTGATTTTGGATGGCTCTGAAGGAGCAACCGGGGTGGCTGAGTTGAAATGGACTTTCCTGAGGATGGGATTTAATGTGTGTTTGTGTCCATGAGGGCCTTGGAATGGGGAGTTTGCACCGGGACCCTGAAGTATTCTCCTAAGCTTTTGACATAGCTCCCATGACAAGTTTCCTTGTGGAGACGAGATTTGTTCTGATGGGTGCCTCTGGAAAACCATATGCTGGTATTGGAATTCAGGCTTTTGAGGAGACATGCTTGTAAATCAAGCAATGGATCCGATTATGGCCTAGGGTCCTCTCTAGTTCAATATTCTTCTCTGGGGATATCCATCTATGGAATGAGTGGAGGCAGATGCTCAACTGGTGTCAGACCGCCCTTGATTGTCCCCGAAGACCTACACTATTGGGTGGCTTCCGGGACTTTGGAGAGTTCTCCTAATTTGTACGATTTTGGACAATGGAATGGGCAGAATTCCCATGGATTGGGCAGGCACAGTCCTAATGTGTGGCTCCAGGGGCCCCAGCCTTGCCGGTGTGTGGCCCAGGGCTTTGAGCGACAGAAGTCTGAAAACAAACTCATCTCAGGTTTGGGGACATAGGTATGGCAGGCCCAATCTACAAACCATGAGAAGAACACTTCAGGATATGAAGAAAGAGCCAGTCTGAGGCACTTGCTCAGGCTTTTGTCTCTGGATGTTTTATCAACGATGGCTGTGGAATGTGGGGAGGCCTCATGGGAAATGGACGAATCTTTCTCTCTTTGGATTGGCACGGTCCCAATTGTTTTTCGTCAATCTGTGGGATGGGAGGTCTCCTTTCAGGTTTATTACCTCAGTTGTCCGAACAAAAGGGGAATTCCAAATCAGAGCCCTTGGGAAGAGTGAAGGGACAACGCAAAATATGGTTAAAAATTGGGGCCTAGGGGCATGGAAGGACCAATATGCTATCTCTTCATCCAGCCACTGAGAGGCCTTACTTGAGGACTGGGCTCAGGCTGAGGGTCACAAGGTGTGTTTCTGAACAATGTGGCCCACGAGCATGGGCGGGGCCACATGGGCCACACTGGTTTCAACTGCACTGGACTTCGGACAACATGCCAATCACAAGGTCTATTGCCATGGGGAAGGTGTTCTGATTTCTGCATCATTTTCAACCCTGGGCAGTGTTTGGAGATAAGGTCTAGGTTCTGAAGCCTGAAAAACCGCAGTTGGGAAGAAATGACGACCTAAGGCCGTTTCGGGTCTGATATGCTCAGTGTGCGGTCAGCTGCCTGGGTGTTGGTCAGGAGGTTCTGGCTCAGGATGTGTCAGACAGTGCATTAGTGCCCAGGTTAGACTATTTGATTTGCTACAGTCGAGTGTCGTGTAGGTTTACCCTCATTTGAAGTGCCTGGGCAGCTCATTAGACAAATATTTTTTCTAGAGTGCCGGCAGTGTACTGCATTGTGGGTCCGGAATTGCCAAACTTGAGGGCTTCTGGGCCAGGAGTGTGAGGACAGAAGTATGAGAACACAAGCTAGACTTGGGCTTCAGGTCGAGGGCACAGAAGGTACCCCCTGCAGATCTGAAACAATATCTCAAGCATCTGAAGTCTGGCGAGGATCAGACGTTGTCTCAGGTTGGAGTTTCTGTTCATGACTGCCCCTTCATGAATGGAGCCGAAACTCAAGGCCATGGAGGTTTTCCCACTTTGGGAGTTGTGGGATGCCTTCTTCAAATAATCCTTCTGCGGGAAAATTGAGTCCCATTGGGCAGGTCCAGGACATCCCATATAAAATGACTCCAGAGCACCATTGGAGGATGGATGCAGGGAAGCCCGCCGCGCATTCCAATAACCTCCTAGCAACAAGACAGTTGATTTTGGATGGCTCTGAAGGAGCAACCGGGGTGGCTGAGTTGAAATGGACTTTCCTGAGGATGGGATTTAATGTGTGTTTGTGTCCATGAGGGCCTTGGAATGGGGAGTTTGCACCGGGACCCTGAAGTATTCTCCTAAGCTTTTGACATAGCTCCCATGACAAGTTTCCTTGTGGAGACGAGATTTGTTCTGATGGGTGCCTCTGGAAAACCATATGCTGGTATTGGAATCCAGGCTTTTGAGGAGACATGCCTGTAAATCCAAGCAATGGATCCGATTATGGCCTAGGGTCCTCTCTAGTCAATCTTCTTCTTGGGGATATCCATCTATGGAATGAGTGGAGGCAGATGCTCACCTGGTGTCTGACCGCCCTTGATTGTCCCCGATGACCTACACTATTGGGATGGCCTCGGGAACTTTGGAGAGTTCTCCTAATTTGTACGATTTTGGACAATGGAATGGGCAGAATTCCCATGGATTGGGTAGGCACAGTCCTAATGTGTGGCTCCAGGGGCCCCAGCCTTGCGTGTGTGTGGCCCAGGGCTTTGAGCGACAGTAGTCTTAAAACACAAACTCAGCTCAGGTTTGGGGACGTAGGTATGGCAGGTCCAATCTACAAACAATGAGAAGAACTCTTCAGAATATGAAGAAAGAGCGAGTCTGAGGCACTTGCTCAGGCTTTTGTCTCTGGATGTTTTATCAACGATGGCCGTGGAATGTGGGGAGGTCTCATGGGAAATGTACGAATCTTCCTCTATGTGGATTTGGCCCGGTCCCAATTGTTTTTCGTAAATCTCTGGGATGGGAGGTCTCTTTTCAGGTTTATTACCTCAGAGTCTGAACAAAAGAGGAATTCCAAAGCAGAGCCGTAGGGAAGAGTGAAGGGACAACGCAAAATATGGTTAAAAATTGGGGCCTTGGGGCAGGCAGGCCAAATATGCTGTCTCTTCATCCAGCCACTGAGAGGCCTTACTTGAGGACTGGGCTCAGGCTGAGGGTCACAATGTGTGTATGTTACCAAGGTGGCCCGCGAGCATGAGCGGGGCCTCATGGGCCACAGTGGTTTCAACTGCACTGGACTTTGGGCAACATGCCAATCACAAGGAATCTTGCCATGGGGAAGGTGTTCTGATTTCTGCATCACTTTCAACCCTGGGCTGTGGTTGGAGATAAGGACTAGGTTCTGAAGTCAGAAAAACCGCAGTTGGGAAGAGATGAGGACCTAAGGCCATGGCGGGTCTGATATGCTCAGTGTGCGGTCAGCTGCCTGGGTGTTGGTCAGGAGGTTCTGGCTCAGGTTGTGTCAGACAGTGCATTAGTGCCCAGGTTAGACTATATGATTTTGGTACAGTCGAGTGCCGTGTAGGTTTATCCGCATTTGAGGTGCCTGGGCAGCTCATTAGGTAAATATTTTTTTAGAGGGCTGGCAGTGTGCTGCATTGTGGGTCCGGACTTGCCAAACTTGAGGGCTTCTGGGCCAGGAGTGTGAGGACAGAAGTCTGAGAACACAAGCTAGACTTGGGCTTCAGGTTGAGGGCACAGCAGGTACCCCCTGCAGATCTGAACCAATATCTCAAGCATCTGATGTCACGGCGAGGATCAGACTTTGGCTCAGGTTGGAGTTTCTGTGCATGACTACCCCTTCATGAACGGAGGGGAATCTCAAGGCCTTGGAGGTTTTCCCTCGTTCGGAGTTGTGGGATGCCCCATTCAAGGATTCCTTCTGTGGGACAATTGAGACCTGTTGGGCAGCTCCAGGACATCCCATATGGAATGACTCCAGAGCACCATGGAGGATGGATGCCAGGGAAGCCCGCCTCGCATTCCAATTGTCTCCTGGCCACAAGACAGTTGAGATCGGATGGCTCTCCGGGAACAACAGGGTTGGCTGAGTTGAAATGGACTTTCCTGTGGATCGGGCCTAATGTGTGTTTGTGTCCATGAGGCCTTGGAATGGGGCGGTGGTAGCGGGACCCTGAAGTATTCTCCTAAGATTTTGACATAGCTCCCATTCACAAGTTTCCTTGTGGAGACGATATTTGTTCTGATGGGTGCCTCAGGAAACCCCTTAAGCTGGTATAGGAATCCAGGCTTTTGAGGAGACATACCTGTAAACCAAAGCAATGGATCCGATTATGGCCTAGGGTCCTGTCTGGTTCAATCTTCTTCTTTGGGGATATCCATCTAAGGAATGAGTGGAGGTAGAGGCTCACCTTGTGTCAGACCGCCCTTGTTTGACCCTGGAGACCTACACTATTGCGATGGCCTCGGGAACTATGGAGATTTCTCCTAATTTGTACGATTTTGGACAATGGAATGGACAGAATTCCCATGGATTGTTTAGGCACAGTCCTAATGTGTGGCTCCAGGGGCCCCAGCCTTGCGGGTGTGTGGCCCAGGACTTTGAGGACAGAGGTCTGAAAAAACAAACTCTGCTTAGGTTTGGGGACGTAAGTGTGGCATGCCCAATCAACAAACCATGAGAACAACTCTTCAGGATAGAAAAAAAGAGCGAGTTGAGGCACTTGCTCAGGCTTTTGTCTCTGGATTTTGTATCAACGATGGCTGTGGAATTTGGGGAGGCCTCATGGGCCATGGACAATCTTCCTCTCTGTGGAGTTGGCCCGGTCCCAATTGTTTTTCATCAATCTGTGGGATGGGAGGTCTCCTTTCAGGTTTATTACCTAGGTGTCCAAACAAAAGACGAATTCCAAAGCAGAGCCCTAGGGAAGAGTGAAGGGATAACGCAAAATATGGTTAAAAATAGGGGCCTAGGGGCATGGCAGGCCCAATATGCTGTCTCTTCATCCAGCCACTGATAGGCCTTACTTGAGGAATGGGCTCAGGCTGAGGATCACAATGTGTGTTTGTGACCAATGTGGCCCGCGAGCATAGGCCGGGCCACATGGGCCACACTGGTTTCAACTACACTGGACTTTGGACAAAATGCCAATCACAAGGTCTCTTGCATGGGGAAGGTGTTCTGATTTCTGCATCATTTTCAACCCTGGGCAGTTGTTGGAGATAAGGTCTAGGTTCTGAAGCCTGAAAACCCACAGTTGGGAAGAGATGACGACCTAAGACCATGGCGGTTCTGATATGCTCAGTGTGCAGTCAGCTGCCTGGGTGTTGGTAAGCATGTTCTGGCTCAGGTTGTGTCAGACAGTGCATTAGTGCCCAGGTTAGACTATGTGATTTGTGTACAGTCGAGTGCAGCGTAGGTTTAACCTTATTTGAGGTGCCTGGGCAGCTCATTAGGCAAGATATTTTTTCTAGAGTGCAGGCAGAGTGCTGCATTGTGGGTACGGACTTGCCAAACTTTAGGGCTTCTGGGCCAGGAGTGTGAGGACAGAAGTCTTAGAACACAAGCTAGACTTGGGCTTCAGGCCGAGGGCACAGCAGGAACTCCCTGCAGATCTGAACCAATTTCTCAAGCATCTGAAGTCACGGGGAAGATCAGACGTTGGCTCAGGTTGGAGTTCCTGTGCATGACTGCCCCTTCATGAAAGGAGCGTAAACTCAAGGCCATGGAGTTTTTACCACATTGGGACTTTTGTGATGCCCCCTTCAAGGTTTCCTTCTGCTGGACAATTGAGACCTGTTGGGCAGCTCCAGGTCATCCCATATGGAATGAATCCAGAGCACCATTAGAGGAGGATGCCAGGGTAGCCCGCCTCACATTCCAATTGTCTCCTAGTTACAGTACAGTTGAGATGGAATGGCTCTGCGGGAGCAACCGGGGTGGCTGAGTTGAAATGGACTTTCTTGAGGATGGGGCCTAATGTGTGTTTGTGTCCATGAGAGCCTTGGAATGGGGCGGTGGCACCGGGACCCTGAAGTATTCTCCTAAGCTTTTGACATAGCTTCCATGCACAATTTTCATTGTGGAGACGAGATGAGTTCTGATGGGTGCCTCAGGAAACCCCTTATGCTGGATTTGCAATCCAGGCTTTTGAGGAGACACGCCTGTAAACAAAGCAATGGATCCGATTATGGCCTAGGATTCTGTCTGGTTCAATCTTCTTCTCTGGGGATATCCATCTATGGAATGAGTGCAGGTAGATGCTCACCTGGTGTCAGACCGCCCTTGTTTGTCCCTGGAGACCTACACTATTGGGATGGCCTCGGGGACTATGGAGATTTCTCCTAATTTGTACGATTTTGGACAATGGAATGGGCAGAATTCCCATGGATTGGGTAGGCACAGTCTTAATGTGTGGCTCCATGGGCCCCACCCTGGAGGGTGTGTGGCCCAGGACTTTGAGGACAGAAGTCTGAAAACACAAACTCAGCTCAGGTTTGGGGATGTAGGTTTGGCAGACCCAATCTACAAATCATGAGAACAACTCTCAGGATATGAAGAAAGAGCGAGTCTGAGGCTCTTGCTCAGGCTTTTGTCTCTTGATTTTGTATCAACGATGGCCGTGGAATGTGGGGAGGTCTCATGGGAAATGTACGAATCTTCCTCTCTGTGGATTTGGCCCGGTCCCAATTGCTTTTCGTCAATCTCTGGGATGGAGGTCTCCTTTCAGGTTTATTACATCATGTGTCCGAACAAAAGATGAATTCCAAAGCAGAGCCGTAGGGAAGAGTGAAGGGACAACGCAAAATATGGTTAAAAATTGGGGCCTTGGGGCAGGCAGGCCAAATATGCTGTCTCTTCATCCAGCCACTGAGAGGCCTTACTTGAGGACTGGGCTCAGGCTGAGGGTCACAATGTGTGTTTGTTACCAAGGTGGCCCGCGAGCATGGGCGGGGCCTCATGGGCCACACTGTTTTCAACTGAACTGGACTTATGGCAACATGCCAATCACAAGGAATCTTGCCATGGGGAATGTGTTCTGATTTCTGCATCACTTTCAACCCTGGGCAGTAGTTGGAGATAAGGACTAGGTTCTGAAGACTGAAAAACAGCAGTTGGGAAGAGATGAGGACCTAAGGCCATGGCGGGTCCGATATGCTCAGTGTGCGGTCAGCTGCCTGGGTGTTGGTCAGGAGGTTCTGGCTCAGGTTGTGTCAGACAGTGCATTAGTGCCCAGGTTAGACTATATGATTTGGGTACAGTCGAGTGCCGTGTAGGTTTATACTCATTTGAGGTGCCTGGGCAGCTCATTAGGCAAGATATTTTTTCTAGAGGGCAGGCAGAGTGCTGCATTGTGGGTCCGGAATTGCCAAACTTTAGGGCTTCTGGGCCAGGAGTGTGAGGACAGAAGTCTGAGTACACATGCTAGACTTGGGCTTCAGGCTGAGGACACGGCAGGTACCCACTGCAGATCTGAACCAATTTCTCAAGCATCTGAAGTCACGGCGAGGATCAGACTTTGGCTCAGGTTGGAGTTTCTGTGCATGACTGCCCCTTCATGAACGGAGCGGAATCTCAAGGCCATGGAGGTTTTCCCACGTTGGGAGTTGTGGGATGCCCCCTTTAAGGATTCCTTCTGCGGGTCAATTGAGACGTGTTGGGCAGCTCCAGCACATCCCATATGGAATGACTCCAGAGCACTGTTGGAGAATGGATGCCAGGGAAGCCTGCCTCGCATTCCAATTGTCTCCTATCAATAAGAAGTTGAGATCGGATGGCTCTGCGGGAGCAACCGGTGTGGCTGAGTTGAAATGGACTTTCCTGAGGATGGGGCCTAATGGGTGTTTGTGTCCATGAAGGCCTTGGAATGGGGGGTGGCACCGGGACCCTGAAGTATTCTCCTAAGCTTTTGACATAGCTTCCATGCACAATTTTCATTGTGGAGACGAGATGAGTTCTGATGGGTGCCTCAGGAAACCCCTTATGCTGGTACTGGCATCCAGGCTTTTGAGGAGACACGCCTGTAAACCAAAGCAATGGATCCGATTATGGCCTAGGATCCTGTCTGCTTCAATCTTCTTCTCTGGGGATATCCATCTATGGAATGAGTGCAGGTAGATGCTCACCTTGTGTAAGACCGCCCTTGTTTGTCCCCGGAGACCAACACTATTGGGATGGCCTCGGGGACATGGAGAGTTTTCCTAATTTGAACGATTTTGGACAATGGAATGGGCAGAATTCCCATGGATTGGGTAGGCACAGTCCTAACGTGTGGCTCCAGGGGCCCCACCCTGGAGGTTGTGTGGCCCAGGACTTTGAGGACAGAAGTCTGAAAACACAAACTCAGCTCAGGTTTGGAAATGTAGGTTGGGCAGGCTCAATCTACAAACCATGAGAAGAACTCTTCAGGATATGAAGAAAGTGTGAGTCTGAGGCACTTCCTCAGGCTTTTGTCTCTGGACTTTGTATCAACGATATCCGTGGAATGTGGGGAGGCCTCATGGGAAATGGACGAATCTTTCTCTCTTTGGATTTGGCCCTGTCCCAATTGTTTTTCGTCAATCTGTGGGATGGGAGGTCTCCTTTCAGGTTTATTACCTCAGGTGTCCGAACAAAAGATGAATTCCAAAGCAGAGCCCTGGGGAAGAGTGAAGGGACATCGCAAAATATGGTTAAAAATTGGGGCCTAGGGGCATGGCAGGCCCAATATGCTGTCTCTTCATCCAGCCACTAAGAGGCCTTACTTGAGGACTGGGCTCAGGCTGAGGGTCACAATGTGTGTTTGTGACCAATGAGGCCCACGAGCATGGGCGGGGCCTCTTGGGCCACATTGGTATTACTGCACTGGACTTTAGACAACATGCCAATCTCAAGGAATCTTGCCATGGGGAAGGTGTTCTGATTTCTGCATCACTTTCAACCCTGGGCAGTGGTTGGAGATAATGACTAGGTTCTGAAGACTGAAAAACCGCAGTTGGGAAGAAATGACGACTTAAGGCCTTGGCGGGTCTGATATGCTCAGTGTGCGGTCAGCTGCCTGGGTGTTGGTCAGGAGGTTCTGGCTCAGGTTGTGTCAAACAGTGCATTAGTGCCCAGGTTAGACTATATAATTTGGGTACAGTCGAGTGCCTTGTAGGTTTATCCTCATTTGATGTGCCTGGGCAGCTCATTAGGCAAGATATTTTTTCTAGAGTGCAGGGAGAGTGCTGCATTGTGGGTCCGGCATTGCCAAACTTCAGAGCTTCTGGGCCAGGAGTGTTAGGACAGAAGTCTGAGAACACAAGCTAGACTTGCGCTTCAGGCTGAGGGCACGGCAGGTACCCCCTGCAGATCTGAACCAATTTCTCAAGCATCTGAAGTCACGGCGAGGATCAGAAGTTCGCTCAGGTTGGAGTTTCTCTGCATGACTGCCCCTTTTTGAACGGAGCGGAATCTCAAGGCCATGGAGGTTTTCCCACGTTGTGGGATGCCCCCTTCAAGGATTCCTTCTGCGGGAAAATGAGACCTATTGGGCAGCTCCAGGACATCCCATATGGAATGACTCCAGAGCACCGTTTGAGGATGGGTGCCAGGGAAGCCCGCCTCGATTTCCAATTATCTCCTAGCAACAAGAAGTTGAGATCGGATGGCTCTATGGGAGCAACCGGGGTGGCTGAGTTGTAATGGCCTTTTCTTAGGATGGGGCCTAATGTGTGTTTGTGTCCTTGAGGGCCTTGGAATGGGGCGGTGGCAACGGGCCCCTGAAGTATTCTCCTAAGCTTTTGACATAGCTTCCATGCACAATTTTCCTTGTGGAGATGAGATGAGTTCTGATGGGTGCCTCAGGAAACCCCTTATGCTGGTATTGGAATCCAGGCTTTTGAGGAGACACGCCTGTAAACCAAAGTAATGGATCCGATTATGGCCTAGGATCCTGTCTGGTTCAATCTTTTTCTCTGGGGATATCCATCTATGGAATGAGTGGAGGTAGATGCTCACCTTGTGTAAGACCACCCTTGTTTGTCCCCGGAGACCTACACTATAGGGATGGCCTGGGGGACTTTGGAGATTTCTCCTAATTTGTACGATTTTGGACAATGGAATGGGCAGAATTCCCATGGATTGTGTAGGCACAGTCCTAATGTGTGGCTCCAGGGGCCCCAGCCTGAGGGTGTGTGGCCCAGGACTTTGAGGATAGAAGTCTGAAAACACAAACTCAACTCAGGTTTGGGGATGTAGGTTTGGCAGGCCCAATCTACAAACCATGAGAAGAACTCTTCAGGAGATGAAGAAAGAGCGAGTCTGAGGCAATGCTCAGGCTTTTCTCTCTGGATTTTGTATCAACGATGGCCGTGGAATGTGGGGAGGTCTCATGGGAAATGTACGAATCTTCCTCTCTGTGGATTTGGCCCAGTCCCAATTGTTTTTCGTAAATCTCTGGGATGGGAGGTCTCTATTCAGGTTTATTACCTCAGGTGTCCGAACAAAAGAGGAATTCCAAAGCAGAGCCCTAGGAAAGAGTGAAGGGACAACGCAAAATATGGTTAAAAATTGGGGCTTAGGGGCATGGCAGGCCAAATATGCTGTCTCTTCATCCAGCCATTGAGAGGCCTTACTTGAGGACTGGGCTCAGGCTGAGGGTCACAATGTGTGTTTGTTACCAATGTGGCCCGCGAGCATGGGCGGGGCCTCATGGGCCACACTGGTTTCAACTGCACTGGACTTTGGGCAACATGCCAATCACAAGGAATCTTGCCATGGGGAAGGTGTTCTGATTTCTGCATCACTTTCAACCCTTGGCAGTGGTTGGAGATAAGGACTAGGTTCTGAAGTCAGAAAAACCGCAGTTGGGAAGAGATGAGGACCTAAGGCCATGGCGGGTCTGTTATGCTCAGTGTGCGGTCAGCTGCCTGGGTGTTGGTCAGGAGGTTCTGGCTCAGGTTGTGTCAGACAGTGCATTAGTGCCCAGGTTAGACTATATGATTTGGGTACAGTCGAGTGCCTTGTAGGTTTATCCTCATTTGAGGTGCCTGGGCAGCTTATTAGGGAAGATATTTTTTCTAGAGGGCAGGCAGAGTGCTGCATTGTGGGTCCGGAATTGCCAAACTTGAGAGCTTCTGGGCCAGGAGTGTGAGGAAAGAAGTCTGAGAACACAAGCAAGACTTGGGCTTCAGGCTGAGGGCACGGCAAGTACCCCCTGCAGATCTGAACCAATTTCTTAAGCATCTGAAGTCACGGCGAGGATCAGACGTTGGCTCAGGTTGGAGTTTCTGTGCATGACTGCCCCTTCATGAACGGAGCTGAATCTCAAGGCCATGGAGGTTTTGCCACGTTGGGAGTTGTGGGATGCCCTCTTCAAGGATTCCTTCTGCGGGACAATTGAGTCCTATTGGGCAGGTTCAGGACATCCCATATAAAATGACTCCAGAGCACCATTGGAGGATGGATGCAGGGAAGCCCGCCGTGCATTCCAATAACCTCCTAGCAACAAGACAGTTGATATTGGATGGCTCTGAAGGAGCAACCGGGGTTGCTGAGTTGAAATGGACTTTCCTGAGGATGGGATTTAATGTGTGTTTGTGTCCATGAGGGCCTTGGAATGGGGAGGTGTCACCGGGACCCTGAAGTATTCTCCTAAGCTTTTGACATAGCTCCCATGCACAAGTTTCCTTGTGGAGACGAGATTTGTTCTGATGGGTGCCTCTGGAAAACCATATGCTGGTATTGGAATCCAGGCTTTTGAGGGGACATGCCTGTAAATCCAAGCAATGGATCCGATTATGGCCTAGGGTCCTCTCTAGTTCAATCTTCTTCTCTGGGAATATCCATCTATGGAATGAGTGGAGGTAGATGCTCAACTGGTGTCAGACCGCCCTTGATTTTCCCCGAAGACCTACACTATTGGGATGGCCTCGGGGACGTTGGAGAGTTCTCCTAATTTGTACGATATTGGACAATGGAATGGGCAGAATTCCCATGGATTGGGTAGGCACAGTCCTAATGTGTGGCTCCAGGGGCCCCAGCCTTGCGGGTGTGTGGCCCAGGTCTTTGAGCGACAGAAGTCTGAAAACACAAACTCAACTCAGGTTTGGGGACGTAGGTATGGCAGGCCCAATCTACAAACCATGAGAAGAACACTTCAGGATATGAAGAAAGAGCGAGTCTGAGGCACTTGCTCAGGCTTTTGTCTCTGGATGTTTTATCAACGATGGCCGTGGAATGTGGGGAGGCCTCATGGGAAATGGACGAATCTTTCTCTCTTTGGATTTGGCCCTGTCCCAATTGTTTTTCGTCAATCTGTGGGATGGGAGGTCTCCTTTCAGGTTTATTACCTCAGATGTCCGAACAAAAGGGGAATTCCAAATCAGAGCCCTTGGGAAGAGTGAAGGGACAACGCAAAATATAGTTAAAAATTGGGGCCTAGGGGCATGGCAGGACCAATATGCTATGTCTTCATCCAGCCACTGAGAGGCCTTACTTGAGGACTGGGCTCAGGCTGAGGGTCACAAGGTGTGTTTCTGACCAATGTGGCCCGCGAGCATGGGCGGGGCCACATGGGCCACACTGGTTTCAACTGCACTGGACTTCGGACAACATGCCAATCACAAGGTCTATTGCCATGGGGAAGGTGTTCTGATTTCTGCATCATTTTCAAGCCTGGGCAGTGGTTGGAGATAAGGTCTAGGTTCTGAAGCCTGAAAAACCGTAGTTGGGACGAAATGACGACTTAAGGCCATGGCGGGACTGATATGCTCAGTGTGCGGTCATCTGCCTGGGTGTTGGTCAGGAGGTTCTGGCTCAGGTTGTGTCAGACAGTGCATTAGTGCCCAGGTTAGACTATATGATTTGGGTACAGTCGAGTGCCTTGTAGGTTTATCCTCATTTGATGTGCCTGGGCAGCTTATTAGGCAAGATATTTTTTCTAGAGGGCAGGCAGAGTGCTTCATTGTGGGTCCGGAATTGCTAAACTTGAGAGCTTCTGGGCCAGGAGTGTGAGGACAGAAGTCTGAGAACACAAGCTAGACTTGGGCTTCAGGCTGAGGGCACGGCAGGTACCCCCTGCAGATCTGAACCAATTTCTCAAGCATCTGAAGTCACGGCGAGGATCAGACGTTGGCTCAGGTTGGAGTTTCTGTTCATGACTGCCCCTTTATGAACTGAGCGGAATCTCAAGGCCATGGAGCTTTTCCCACGTTGGGAGTTGTGGGATGCCCCCTTCAAGGAATCCTTCTGCGGGACAATTGAGACCTGTTGGGCAGCTCCAGGATATCCCATATGGAATGACTCCAGAGCACCGTTTGAGGATGAATGCCAGGGAAGCCCACCTCACATTCCAATTATCTCCTAGCAACAAGAAGTTGAGATCGGATGGCTCTATCGGAGCAACCGGGGGGCTGAGTTGTAATGGCCTTTCCTTAGGATGGGGCCTAATGTGTGTTTGTGTCCTTGAGGGCCTTGGAATGGGGCTGTGGCAACGGGACCCTGAAGTATTCTCCTAAGCCTTTGACATAGCTTCCATGCACAATTATCCTTGTGGAGATGAGATGAGTTCTGATGGGTGCCTCAGGAAACCCCTTATGCTGGAATTGGAATCCAGGCTTTTGAGGAGACACGCCTGTAAACCAAAGTAATGGATCCGATAATGGCCTAGGATCCTGTCTGGTTCAATCTTTTTCTCTGGGGATAGCCATCTATGGAATGAGTGGAGGTAGATGCTCACCTTGTGTAAGACCGCCCTTGTTTGTCCCTGGAGACCTACACTATTGGGATGGCCTCAGGGACTTTGGAGATTTCTCCTAATTTGTACGATTTTGGACAATGGAATGGGCAGAATTCCCATGGATTGGGTAGGCACAGTCCTAATGTGTGGCTCCAGCGTCCCAGCATTGAGGGTGTGTGGCCCAGGACTTTGAGGACAGAAGTCTGAAAACACAAACTCACCTCAGGTTTGGGGATGTAGGTTTGGCAGGCCCAATCTACAAACCATGAGAAGAACTCTTCAGGATATGAAGAAAGAGCGAGTCTGAGGCACTTGCTCAGGCTTTTATCTCTGGATTTTGTATCAACGATATCCGTGGAATGTGGGGAGTTCACATGGGAAATGTACGAATCTTCCTCTCTGTGGATTTGGCCCGGTCCCAATTGTTTTTCGTAAATCTCTGTGAAGGCAGGTCTCTTTTCAGGTTTATTACCTCAGGTGTCCGAACAAAAGAGGAATTCCAAAGCAGAGCCGTAGGGAAGAGTGAAGGGACAACGCAAAATATGGTTAAAAATTGGGGCCTATGGGCAGGCAGGCCAAATATGCTGTCTCTTCATCCAGCCACTGAGAGGCCTTACTTGAGGACTGGGCTCAGGCTGGGGGTTACAATGTGTGTTTGTGACCAATGTGGCCCACGAGCATGTGCGGGGCCTCATGGGCCACATTGGTTTCAACTGCACTGGACTTTGGACAACATGCCAATCACAAGGACTCTTGCCATAGGGAAGGTGTTCTGATTTCTGCATCACTTTCAACCCTGGGCAGTGGTTGGAGATAATGACTAGGTTCTGAATACTGAAAAACCGCAGTTGGGAAGAAATGACGACTTAAGGCCATGGTGGGTCTGATATGCTCAGTGTGCGGTCAGCTGCCTGGGTGTTGGTCAGGAGGTTCTGGCTCAGGTTGTGTCAGGCAGTGCATTAGTGCCCAGATTAGACTATATGATTTGGGTACAGTCGAGTGCGGTGTAGGTTTATCCTCATTAGAGGTGCCTGGGCAGCTCATTAGGCAAGATATATTTTCTAGAGGGCAGGCAGAGTGCCTCATTGTGGGTCCAGAATTGCCAAACTTGAGGGCTTCTGGGCCAGAAGTGTGAGGACAGAAGTCTGAGAACACAAGCTAGACTTGGGCTTCAGGTCGAGGGCACGGCAGGTACCCCCTGCAGATCTGAACCAATATCTCAAGCATTGAACTCACAGCGAGGTTCAGACGTTGGCTCAGGTTGGAGTTTCTGTGCATGACTGCCCCTTCATGAAATGAGCGGAATCTCAAGGCCATGGAGGTTTTCCCACGTTGGGAGTTGTGGGATGCCCCCTTCAAGGATTCCTTCTGCTGGTCTATTGAGACATCATGGGCAGCTCCAGGACATCCCATATGGAATGTCTCCAGAGCACCATTGGAGGATGGATGCCAGGGAAGCCCGCCTCGCATTCCAATTGTCTCCTAGCAACAATACAGTTGAGATCGGATTGCTCTGCAGGAGCAACCGGAGTGGCTGAGTTGAAATGGACTTTCCTGAGGATGGGGCCTAATGTGTGTTTGTTTCCATGAGGGCTTTGGAATGGAGTGGTGGCACCGGGACGCTGAAGTATTCTCCTAAGCTTTTGACATAGCTCCCATGCACATTTTTTCTTGTGGAGACGAGATTTGTTCTGATGGGTGCCTCAGGAAACCCATTATGCTGGTATTGGAATCCAGGATTTTGAGGAGCCACGCCTGTAAACCAAAGCAATGGATCCGATTATGTCCTAGGCTTCTGTCTGGTTTAATTTTCTTCTCTGTGGCTATCCATCTATGGAATGAGTGGAGGTAGATGCTCACCTTGTGTAAGACCGCCCTTGTTTATCCCCGGAGACCTACACTATAGGGATGGCCTCGGGGACTTTGGAGTGTTCTCCTAATTTGTACGATTTTGGACAATGAAATGGGCAGAATTCCCATGGATTGGGTAGGCACAGTCCTAATGTGTGGTTCCAGGGGCCCCAGCCTGGAGGGTGTGTGGCCAGGACTTTGAGGACAGAAGTCTGAAAACACAAACTCACCTCAGGTTTGGGGATGTAGGTTTGGCAGGCCCAATCAACAAACCATGAGAAGAACTCTTCAGGATATAAAGAAAGAGCGAGTCTGAGGCACTTGCTCAGGCTTTTGTCTCTGGATTTTGTGTCAACGATGGCCGTGGAAAGTGGGGAGGTCTCATGGGAAATGTACGAATCTTCCTCTCTGTGGATTTGGCCCGTTCCGAATTGTTTTTCGTCAATCTCTGGGATGGGAGGTCTCTTTTCAGGTTTATTACCTCAGGTGTCCAAACAAAAGTCAAATTCCAAAGCAGAGCCCTAGGGAAGAGTGAAAGGATAACGCAAAATATAGTTAAAAATTGGGGCCTAGGGGCATGGCAGGCCCAATATGCTGTCTCTTCATCGAGACACTGAGAGGCCTTACTTGAGGAATGGGCTCAGGCTGAGCATCACAATGTGTGTTTGTGACAAATGTGGCTCGCGAGCATGAGCGGGGCCACATGGGCCACACTGTTTTCAACTACACTGGACTTTGGACAACATGCCAATCACAAGGTCTCTTGCCATGGGGAGGTGTTCTGATTTCTGCATCATTTTCAACCCTGGGCAGTGGTTGGAGATAAGGTCTAGGTTCTGAAGCCTGAAAAACCGCAGTTGGGAAGAGATGACGACTTTAGACCATGGCGGGTCTGATATGCTCAGTGTGCGGTCAGCTGCCTGGGTGTTGGTCAGGATGTTCTGGCTCAGGTTGTGTCAGACAGTGCATTAGTGCCCAGGTTAGACTATATGATTTGTGTACAGTCAAGTGCAGCGTAGGTTTTACCTCATTTGAGGTGCCTGGGCAGATCATTAGGCAAGATATTTTTTCTAGAGGGCAGGCAGAGTGCTGCATTCTGGGTCCGGAATTGCCAAACTTGAGGGATTCTGGGCCAGGAGTGTGAGGACAGAAGTCTGAGAACACAAGCTAGACTTGGGCTTCAGGCCGCGGGCACGGCAGGTACCCCCTGCAGATCTGAACCAATATCTCAAGCATCTGAAGTCACGGCGAGGATCAGACCTTGGCTCAGGTTGGAGTTTTTGTGCATGACTGCCCCTTTATGAACGGAGCGTAAACTCAAGTCCATGGAGGTTTTACGACGTTGGGAGTTTTGGGATTCCCCCTTCAAGGATTCCTTCTCCTGGACAACTGAGACCTGTTGGGCACCTCCAGGTCATCCCATATGGAATGACTCCAGAGCACCGTTAGAGGATGGATGCCAGGGTAGCCCGCCTCGCATTCCAATTTTCTCCTAGTTACAGTACAGTTGAGATCGGATGGCTCTGCGGGAGCAACCGGGGTGGCTGAGTTGAAATGGACTTTCTTGAGGATGGGGCCTAATGTGTGTTTGTGACCATGAGGGCCTTGGAATGGGCCGGTGGCACCGGGACCCTGAAGTATTCTCCTAAGCTTTCGACTCTGGTTCGAAGAACAGGATATGGGGCTTTCCTCAGGCACTGAACAGAACTCCTCTCGACTCCACATGGGAAGCTTCCTTGTTGGAGCCGTGTCAAACACCTCAGGTTGGAGAATCCTGCAGAGTCCCTGAGCCACCTCCACATTCCAAGGTCTCCCAGGCCACCAAGCCACAGTAGGACTCATCTTCAGGAGAGTCCATTTCAACTCTCCCCTCTGGGTAGCTCACACAGGAGCCCGAAGATTGAGCCTGCCTTGTCCTGACTAAAGTGTAGGAATATGAGGTGGCGTTCCCAGGCATCTATGCTTAGACACCTGCTCTCGAGTCTTTCCGTATGGGGCCTCCTGGAACCATCCAATAGGACTCGACTGTCGTGCAGAAGGAAAACTTGACGTGTGGAGTAGTTCACAAATCCCATCGTAGGCAATCCTCCCTGGCCTCACGAAGCCCCCACACCCTAAGGAAGAGGCCATGCTGGACAAAAACTCTAGCCTAAGGCACGTCTCATAGTTGACATGACCTCAGTGCAGGAGATCTCGATTCGCCTCTGCAGAGTGGGCCTGCCGTGCCCTCGGTCCCAAACCTCATGCTAGCTTGTGTTTTCAGACTTTCTTCCTCACACTCCTGGCAAACAACCCTCCGGACTAGAAACTCTACAACCACAAACCAGCCCCGTGTCTGCCCAATGGAAGAAAAACGTTTCCTTGTGGGGCTCTCCAGAAAACCCAAAAGAGGATCAACCTGCTCGGGCCTCGACGGTACCCGAACTGGATAGGCTGCTCTGCGCACTCATGCTCTGTCTGACACAGCCTGAAGCCAGATGTCCAGACAGACAAGGAGACAGCTGGCCGCACACCCAGCACTTCGGACACGCCATGGTCTTATGCCGTGACCTCTTCCTAACCTTGGTATTCAGATATCTGAACGTAGACATTCTATCAATTCTCCACACAGCTGGGTCTCGCAAGCACAAAACAGGACTCTTCCTTCCCCATGGCTGTCAAGCTTGCTCTTGGCATGGAGTCACACCTTCAGGGTGGGAGAAACCTTCATGGCCCCTGATGCCACGCCCAAACTTGAGTGTTGCTTGGGCACAAATTCACACTGTGACCCTCAGCATGAGCCCCATGTCAAAGAAAGGCTTGTCGGGGTCTGGACCAAGAGCCCGCATATGGGGCTTGCCAAGCCCCTATGCACCCAATCCTCACCAGTGTTTGAGATTTCCAGTCGCCCCACCCGTACCTGGGGCTCTGCTTTGGAATCCCTTTCTTGTAGAGACCCATGAGCCAGACAACACGACTCCAACCTTCCCACAAAATGACCCCAAACTCTTGGGAGCTGGGATAAATCCACAGAGATGGATACTCGTCCACAGACCCTGAGGCCACCTCTCCAATCCACGGCTATCCCGGACACAACATCCAGAGACAAAAGCCTGAAGGAACGCCTCCCACTCGCCCTTGTTTCAGAGGCCCAGGAGCTCCCTCTCGGGCTGTACATCCGGCCTTCCATACCCTAGGCGCCACTCATAAGCTGAGTTTGTGTTTCCAGACTTCTGTGCCCACAGCATGGACCCACACATCGTCCAGGCTAGGACCTCTGGAGCCACAGCGAATGATTGTGCCTGCCCTCCCCATGGAAAGTGTGCCCAATCCATTGACCACATCCCTACAGGTTAGGGAAAAGCTCCAAGGACCCTGAGGCCATCAATCGTGTAGGCCACCCTGGACTAAGAGGGGCTCTCTGACACCATCGGAGCAACTATCTCCACTTAGACTCTCAGACAGTGTCCCCAGAGACAGAAGGTTGAAATGGACAGGCCCCCAGGCCCTAATCTGAACCTTAGCTTTGGTTTCCATGTGTCCGTCCTCAGAGGACTGTTTTCGTAGACCAGCACACGGGGCTTTTCTGAGGCACTAAACCAAACCTCTCTCGTCTCCACATGGGGAGCTTTCTTACTGGGGATGTATCAAACCCTTCAGGTAGGAGAGTTCCGCAGGGCCACTGAACCACCAGCACATTCCAAGGTCTCCATGGACCAAAACGCACATTATGACGCATCCTCAGGAGAGGCCATTTCAACTCAGCCCCCTGGGTAGCGTGCCCCAGAGGCAGCAGATCAAACATTTCTTGTCGCTAATGGCCAATGGGAATGTGAGGCATGCTGTACAGGGATCCATCCTTCGAACCCTGCTCTCCAGTCCTTCCGTAGGGTATGTCCTGGAGCCATGCAACAGGACTCGAATGTCCCGCAGAAGGAAACCTTGTGGTTTGGGGCAACCTCCAAACTCAGCGTGGGAAAACTTCCTTGGCCTCATGAGGCCCCCGCTTCATGAAGGTGCCATCATGGACACATACTCCAGCCTCAGCCAATGTCTGATCCTCAGCCTGACTTCAGATGCAGGAGATTTTGATTCAGCCTCTGCAGAGTGGGCCTGCTCTGCCCTTGGCTCCAATCCTCACCCTAACTTGTGTTTTCAGACTTCGGTCCTCACACCCCTGGCCCACAAACCCTCCCTACTGGGAATTCTGGAGCCACAATAAAGCACTCTGTCAGCCTCCCAGGAGAAAAACATTGTCTATGGTGCTGCTCAGCAACCCCAAATGAGGATCAAACTGTTTGGCCCTCGGCAACACCCCAATTTCATAGGCTACCTTAAACACTGGTGCTCTGTCGCAAATAGCCTGAGCCCAACCTTCCAACAGACACCGACACAGCTGGCTGCACACCCAGCACATTGGACCCGCCACTGCCTTAGGCCACCATCCATTCCCAAACTGGGTTTTCAGTCATCGGAACCTAGACCTTATCTCCAATCCCTGCACAGGGGGGAACCTGATGCACAAGTCAGAACCCCTCCTTCCCCATGGCAAGAAACCTTGCTGCTGGCAGTGAGTCAAACCTTCAGTGTAGGAGAAAACGGCATGGCCCATGAGGACGCCCATGCGTGAGGGCCGCCTTGGGCACAAACACACATGGTGACCCTCAGCGTGAGTACTTTATTCAAGTATCGCCTCTCAGTGACTGGACCAAGATCCCGAATAATGGCTTGCCATGCCCATAGGCACCCAGGACTAACTAGATGGTGTGTATTCCAGTTGAGGGAGGCCACTGCTGTGCTCTAGAGTCCCTCTCCTGGGGGGTCCCCTGTGGCAGAAAACAGTACTCTTCCCTTCCCACAGATTGAACCCAAACACTTGGGAGCTTGGACAATCCCCCGAGAGGAAGGCTCTTCCTCGGCCCCTGAAGCAACCCCTACCCTGAACGGCCACTGTGAACGCAACACCCAGAGACATAAGACTGAGCTACTGCCTCCCACTTGCCCTCCTTTGATATCCAGAGGATCTCTCCTCACGGACTGGAGATCAGTCCTGCCATTACCTTGGCGTCTAGCTGAGCCAAGTTTGCTATTTCAGACATCAGTCCCCACAGCCTGGGCAAACACAGCCTCTAGGCTGGGTCCTCTGGAGCCATACCACAGGACCATGCCTGCTCTCTCCTGGGAAACTGTGTCCATTCCTTTGGCCACCCACCTCCAGAATATGAGAAACCTCAAGGCCCCCGAGGACATCCCACTACTGGGAGCCTCCCTGGACACACATGGGCATTCGGACACAAGCTGAGCTGCTACCTCCACGAAGGCATGCACACAGATGTCAACAGAGATAGAAGGTTGAGCAGGACAGGCCCTTAGGCCCTAATCTCAACTCTTGCTTTGGTGTCCAGGTGTCACTCCTCAGATGCTTTGGTTCAAAGCACAGGATATGGGGCTTTCCTGAGGCACTGAACAGAACTCCTCTCGACTCCACATGGGAAGCTTCCTTGTTGGAGCCGTGTCAAACACCTCAGGTTGGAGAATCCTGCAGAGTCCCTGAGCCACCTCCACATTCCAAGGTCTCCCAGGCCACCAAGCCACAGTAGGACTCATCTTCAGGAGAGTCCATTTCAACTCTCCCCTCTGGGTAGCTCACACAGGAGCCCGAAGATTGAGCCTGCCTTGTCCTGACTAAAGAGTGGGAATATGAGGTGGCGTTCCCAGGCATCTATGCTTAGACACCTGCTCTCGAGTCTTTCCGTATGGGGCCTCCTGGAACCATCCAATAGGACTCGACTGTCGTGCAGAAGGAAAACTTGACGTGTGGAGTAGTTCACAAATCCCATCGTAGGCAATCCTCCCTGGCCTCACGAAGCCCCCACACCCTAAGGAAGAGGCCATGCTGTACAAAAACTCTAGCCTGAGGCACATCTCATAGTTGACATGACCTCAGTGCAGGAGATCTCGATTCGCCTCTGCAGAGTGGGCCTGCCGTGCCCTCGGTCCCAAACCTCATGCTAGCTTGTGTTTTCAGACTTTCTTCCTCACACTCCTGGCAAACAACCCTCCGGACTAGAAACTCTACAACCACAAACCAACCCCGTGTCTGCCCAATGGAAGAAAAACGTTTCCTTGTGGGGCTCTCCAGAAAACCCAGAAGAGGATCTACCTGCTCGGGCCTCGACGGTACCTGAACTGGATAGGCTGCTCTGGGCACTCATGCTCAGTCTGACACAGCCTGAAGCCAGACGTCCAGACAGACAAGGAGACAGCGGGCCGCACACCCAGCACTTCGGACACGCCATGGTCTTATGCCGTGACCTCTTCCTAACCTTGGTTTTCAGATATCTGAACCTAGATATTCTTTCAATTCTCCACACAGCTGGGTATCGCAAGCACAAAACAGAACTCCTCCTTCCCCATGGCTGTAAAGCTTGCTCTAGCATGGATTCACACCTTCAGGGTGGTTGAAACCTTCATGGCCCCTGATGCCACGCCCAAACTTGAGTGCTGCTTGGGCACAAATTCACACTGTGACCCTCAGCATGAGCCCCATGTCAAAGAAAGGCCTGTCGGGGCCTGGACCAAGCGCCTTAACAAGCCCCTATGCACCCAATCCTCACCAGTGTTTGAGATTTCCAGTCGCCCTGCCCATACCTGGGGCTCTGCTCTGGAATCCCTTTCTTGGAGAGACCCAAGAGCCAGACAACATGACTCCACCCTTCCCACAAATTGACCCCAAACTCTTGGGAGCTGGGACAAATCCCCAAAGATGGATACTCGTCCACAGTCCCTGATGCCACCTCTCCAATCCACTTCTATCCCGGACACAACATCCAGAGACAAAAGCCTGAAGGAACGCCCCGCACTCGCCCTTGTTTCAGAGGCCCAGGAGCTCCCTCTCGGGCTGTACATCCGGCCTGCCATACCTTAGGCGCCACTCATAAGATGAGTTTGTGTTTCCAGACTTCTGTGCCCACAGCATGGACCCACACATCACATACACACACACACAAACACCCATCATCCCTTAGGGGCCAGCACTTGGTCACTCCCGGATTTCCTTTTCTTAAAGACATTAACCTCAGGAATGAAAAAGAATGAGCATTCAGAATACGGAGAGGTAGACAGAGACTTATATCCAAGGCAAAGATGGAAGAATCAACTGTTGCCAAGGTAAAAGAACAAGAAAGGATCACGGTTAGGCAATCAGAGAGAAACTTCTAAATAGAACACGCCCAATGGGGTATAGAAAGCAGCGGCCTGGATACTTTCTGTACATCAGAAAACATAGAAGATATCAGAGTGTCTCGAACCACAGAGATAAACTGATAAAGATAAACGAACATAAATAGCTCCTGAAGAGAAGATTGGTAGGAGACTGGATGCAAAGTCCAGGAACAAGGCAGAAGTAGAGGATACAATTAGTGACCTGGAAGAACTAGTCTAGACAATAGGGAAGCAAATTCTAAAAGAGAAGGAAGAATGACGGGACATGACAATGAGCTAGGGAATCATCATTTCCAGGAATTGAAAGAGGTGCCTCTTATAGGAGAAGTAAGAGTGAGTGAAAGAAAGAGGGCTGAACATGGATTTGAGAAATCAGGGCTGAAAATGACCCTCATCTGGTAGCACAAACAGAGGTCCACAATCAGAGGCACAGAGGACTCCCATCACTTTCCACAGAAGCAGAGCACCAAAAGACATAGTGTCCTTCCCCCTGGAAAATCTAGGCATGGAGGAATTCACTTTAGCAAATAAGTATGGGAGAATAGTTTGTCCATAGCCCAGTGACTGACTTCAAGAGGAAATGCTATATACCAGCTCTCGAAGAAAGCCAGATAGCTCAAGCAACACCAGCCCAGGCCAAAACCCTTATCCCCTGCATTTCTGAACAATGACTGAGCAGCTGTTCTTGTCTAGAACCACGAGGTTCTCAGAAGTCAACGGTTGGGCCCCAGGATGTGTCAATCAGTTCAGAGGCACCCTTCAGATCAACTCATGATTCCACGGTTTTGGCAATGACTGTGGTCTCAGGTTCTCTGCTCAGGGGAAAGTAAGCTTCTCCCTCGCCAGCTCTACCCCTTGATTGTGAAATCTCGGTCTCTCTGTCTAATAAGTGCAAGCACATCGTTTGACAAGATAACAAAAACAAAACCAGACACAATAATTGACTGGGGGCAGAGGATGATTTATTGAATTTGGACCAAGGTTCCTATGGAGGGCAGCTAGGTACAGAGAACCTCCCACCATCCTAAAATACCATACCTTTGCTCAGAGCTCCAATGTTCATTCTCCTGTTCTTTCTCTTCCTGGATCTCCTCACCAACCTGAAGCATCCACTGTGTGTCACGCTGTACTGACCCCTTGTTGACACATGTTCATTTTCTTCTGGCTCCATTATAACATGCTCATCTTCTACAACAGGCACTCTTTGCTTCTCACATGAAATCATTTGGCTGAGGGTCTTGAGAGGTAGAAGGCAGGCTTGTGCTGCCACATCTCCATGCATTTCCACAGGGGTAGCTGCTCCACCCTGAGAGTGTTCTCAAGGTTCTTCCACATTTGAATCCTCTTCAATGCGTCCTTTTGTACATATAAGTTGTCTACCTGAATCAGGCACAGAAGTCTTTCAGATGGCTTCACTTGGGCTATGGGTCTCTTCCAAAATGCTTTCCATTTGCTCCTGTGGACTCCAAGTACATGAGTCCATCCTGGACCTAAGGTTCTACACCTAAGGTGTAGAGATTGCCTTTGATGCATGGTCATTTTTGAAGATGGGGAGGCCTTGTTGGCAGCATTCCTGGAGAGGCACGAGGTACTTGTGTTGTCCCTTTGAAGACTCCAGACATGTCTTTTGCACGGTTGCGGGTGTTCAGTTTTCTTTCCTTGGGTGGGTCTTTTCCTGTTCAGAAGCTCCGTGATTGTGTGGGAGGGCCTTATCCTTGTGCAGGGCTCAGATTTCCTCCCCTGAGGCTTTGCTTGAGGCCTGATTGTTTCTAGGCATGTCGTGGTTAAGATGGAATGGTGGATGCTTGTCTTTCTCTGGAATCCAGAGGGCTGGTGCTGATAATCACGACCAAACACTATGAATTGGGCCACGTGGAAGGTGACACCTACTCGCTTCGCAAACTGCCTTGGTGAGAGACCCAGAGAGCTCCGGCAGTTCGGGACGGCCTGGGGTGCTCTTGGCCCACCCACGACTACTCTAGCCAATTGTAGTGATCAGGCGTGATGTAATGAGGAGTGGTTGCTATGAACTCAAAGCATTGTGACATCACAAATGCTGGCTTCACTGAAGCAGCTGTCCTTCTCCCATGACCTTGGTGTCCTAAGGCTTTAGGTAGGAAGCCACCGAAGGACAGAACAAGAGCCCTCTGATTCTGATCAAGAACTCAGGTTGTCTTGTGGGTTAGTGTCCCACTTCCCCATTCTGGAAAAAGCGGAAAGAAAATGATGTTCAGTATACCTTCCTTTAGGCCAACATTTTCGCAGAGACGGCAAGGTGTCCTAATTCCACTACAATTTCTAGAGATCTCAAGAAACGGTGAGGCCTCATGGGTATCAACAACTCTCCATAGGTTTGGAAATCCTGTGTTTGAGAGCGTCCTTTCTCAGCGTCTTTTGCCTATGGCTCAGTGATGACTAAGGGACGGAAAGTTCCCTTTCGAGGAAAAAGGTGAGGGCATAGATATATGGTGCTGTCTGTGGTCTCATCTCTTAGTTTTCTGAAACACACGGCTAATGGTTTAAGGCTCTGTCTACCTGGCTTTCCCTTACACACCTTTGCAAAGTCTTAGAGTAGAGTGTCATTCTGCATCAGGGCTAAACCTAAGGAAGAGGCCCGGACAGCACCCGTTGTCATCATTAGTTGTCCTTGTTGCGGTAACGGGTATAATCATGTTGACCATGTCTCTTTAGTCAGAAGGATAGGTATGGCTAATATTGATGGCTTGCAAGGCCAATTCGAGAGGACCTTTGCAGTGAGCCGCAATGCCCTTGCAAGGATAGTGGATAAGGAAGGCTTGGTCCATTTTGGCAAGCAGTATTCCTCGGCCGTCGAAGAGAATGAACGCCCTGGACCTAGCCTTGACATGAATGTCCCATGCCTGGCTGATGTGAAATGAAAAGGCAAGCAGAAAAAGGGAAATATCATATTGCTTCCCACAATATGTGCCTCCTAAGGAATACCTTGGCGCTTTGTCCTCTTCAATAAACACGTATTCTCATAAAACTGCCTTCACACAATCACCACGATTAGGTGCCTCATTAGTGTCGTATTGTTTGTCCTTATACCCCTTGCTTTTTCATATGTTTCTTGACTGTCATGAGGGAGTGAAATCATCTGTTTGTTGTCTTTCTGAGAATGATAGATGTGACGAAGCCCAATGCTCTCCGCAACACTACCAAAGGAGGCAATTGGAAGAATTCATTCTTTCTTATGTCTCAGTAAGAATTTGTGGTGACATGGAGGACAGTGAGATGGTAGTAGTGTCTAATAACCTCGTGCTTGTCTTCAGCCAAAAAGGCAACAGGAAGATGACCACAACAACTGCAACGGAGTGGACATTGACCGGAAGCCTACAAGGGAAACTCGACAAGAAGAAATGTAGTCGCAGAGACTAAGGGAGAGGTTGGAGACATGGCTTATAGGAGATTTCGTTGGTTCATGCATCAGATGGCAGTGATCCCTTGCAAAGGACAAATGCCCAGGAGAGCAGGGAATGCTGGAAAACCACAAGGCACCTGTTTCCCAGTGCCATTGGCTGTGACGAGAAGAGGGTCTGAAGGGCACGAGTTCTTGACAACACAAGTCTTGAGTGCTGGAGTTTTCAGATCAGCAGGCTTGGCAGATATAACGTCGAAAGAACTCCGTGTTTTTCCGGCATAGGTCACCAACAAGCAACCATGTGCAGACAACCTGGAGACCATGATCAGCGACAATACCAGGACACATAGTGGGAAGATGGTGGGTCCTGGCAGTGCCTGCATGAGAGGCAGTTTTCGTGGAGTTGTATCAATGGGGGCATAAGAAATATTGTGCTCCCACACGAGGAGAATCAAGACTGAGCTACTGGCCAATACAGGATGGTGAGTACATTAGCTGCCTACTCTGCCCACACGAAATCCCAACCATGGAACACTTGAGGGACAGCCTTCCTCACTCCAAGTTGTTTAGTCCAAGGAGATCAGACTATCCCAAAGGGGACGAGAAGAATGCCTTGAACACATGATCTCTTCTGAACACAGCATTCTGTAGGCCTGCGTTCTGATGATTTTGTGGAATGTCTCCTTTCACAGGCACACCAGAGCCCACCAAGGTAAACCTCAGCATATTCAGCCCAGGCCCCAAACACACCAAACGGCAGGCAAGGAGATCCACTGCAGATGGCTGGTCTCAAGGACAGCATCAGCCACAACACAAACATCAGATGGCATGCATGCCACACACACACACTCACACACACACACACACACACACACACACTAGACAAACCTTAAGGGCCCTCCCTTGGACACTCAATGATCTCTTCTACCTAAATAAATTACCCACAGGATAGAAAACAGAATAAGTATTTCGAATACAGAGAGGACAGAGATCTAGATCTAATATAGATGGAAGGATCAATAGATGCCAAGGAAAAAGAACAAGAAAGGATCACAGCTAGGAAATCAGAGTGAAGCTTCTACATATAACACGCCCGATGTGGGTTTGATAGCAGCGGCATGGATCCTCCATATACATCAGAAAACATAGAAGATATCAGAGAGTCTCAAACCACAGAGATAAAACTGATAAAGATAAAAGAACCTAAAGAGCTCCTGAAGAAAAGATTGGTAGGAGACTGGATGCAAAGACTGGGAACATGGCAGAAGTAGAGGATCCAATTAGTGACCTGGAAGAACAAGCCTAGAAAATAAGCAAGCAAATTCTAAGAGAGAAGGAAGAATGACGGAACATGACAATGAGCTTAGGGAATCATCATCCAAAAAGAAGGTAATAGGTGCCTATTGTAGGATAAGTAAGAGTGAGAGAAAAAAAAGAGGGCTGAACATGGATTTGAGAATCAGGCTGTCAATGACCCTCATCTGGGAGCTGAAACAGAGGTCCAGAATCAGAGGCACAGAGGACTCCCATCACCTTCCACAGAAGCAGAGCACCAAAAGACATAGTGACCTTCCCCCTGAAAAATCTAGGCATGGAGGAATTCTCTTTACGCAAATAGGCATCGGAGAATAGTTTGTCCATAGCCCAGTCACTGACTTCAAGAGGAAAAGCTATACCAGCTCTCGAAGCAGGTCGGATAGCTCAAGCAACACCTGACCAAGCCAAAATCCTTATCCCCTGCATTTCTGAACAATGAAAGAGCAGCGGTTCTTGTCTAGAACCAGGAGGTATTCAGAAGTCAAAGGTTGGGTCCCTTGTTGTGTCCAGCAGTTCAGAGGCGGCCTTCAGATCAACTCATGATTCCAGGGTCTTGGCTATGACTCTGAATATGACTTTTATGTGACTTTTATGAGACTTTAATATGAATTTTATATAACTATAAGATAAATAAAAAATGAATTAAAAAAATAAAAAGATAATTTCTTTACCTATAGGTATAGCATTGTTTGGGAAAAGAAGATTACCTTGAAGTTTAACTCTATATGAACATTAGAAAATAGAAATGAAAAAGGAATAAACTAGACTAAACTAAGCTAAATGTTTTAAAAAATTAGAATGCAAATGAAAAAAAATGTGTATGTATCAAAAAGTTCAGGTTAGAAGGTTAATATGGAATTTGATATACTGGACATCTCAGTTTGAAGGTAAATAGGTTAAAAAGTTATCTATATATTACAAATAAACCAGAATAGTGGGAATGAGTTAAAAATAAAAGTTGTATCTATGAAGTCGCAGTGGTTGTTGTTGTGTAGTCTTTTTTCTTTCCTGGTTGGTTTTCTGAGGCAGAGGCCTGTCACGTGGGTTTCAGTCAATGATGTTCCCTGATTTAAATTCTCCCACCCCTCTCAAGGGGATGGGCTCTGAGGAATCCTGTTTTTTCAGGTCTTTATTCTTTGGAGGTTTTTATGTTTGTTAATTTTTTTTTCTCTTGCCTTGACCTCTTTTGATGTCTTTTGGAGATGAAAGCAAACTGCACCCTGTTCTCTCTCTCAGAGATAATCCTCAGTCTTCTCACCTGTGGGTGCTGCAGAGCCCATATAAATTCGCCCTTGCCTGCTGCCAGAGCAAATTTTGAGTCGTAGTCCCAGGGAGCACAGAATCTTCTGCTTGTACCCAAACCATTGCAGCAGTGTCTGTCTAGGCAGCTCCTGACCATCAGAGAGGTTCCAGTTGCCATCCCACACTGAGATTTTCATGCTGGCCCTGGCTGGGAGTGCCTGGTCTTTCTCTGTCTAAGAGTTCTGGGCTTGCAAGCACTCTCTCAGGGGAGGGTGTGGGTCACGCGTGTCTCAGGCTCTGATAGAAGGGTGCGTGTCCGAGAGCATGAGCCTGGGCCTTCACGCACCTCTCTCAGGAGAGTGTGTGGGGTGCACGCGTGTCTCATGCTCTGATAGTATGGCACGGGTCTAAGCAATGGACTGGGCCTTTGCACACCTTTCTCAGGGGATGGTAAGGGGTGCAGGTGTCTCAGGCTCTGTTAGCAAGTCTCATTGCTCTGCTGCTTGGTGAGGCTCCAAGCCCCTAACAGGAGCTGAACCCCACATGATCATGGGTGTGCTGTTGGCTCAGGGACCAAAACATCATTTTTCCAACACACTTTCTTTGGCTCAGCACCAGGGAATCTGTACTGGGTGTGGGGACTTAAGCCCCTGTCCTTAGCTGCCATGATTCACACAATTTACCTTCAATATCCTTTGCACTTTTTGAATGCTTTCAACCAGAGTCCAAGTTAATGCTGGTCCCCAAACTCAGAACACTCTTGTATTGGGGTATGACTTTCCAATTGGTGGCCTTGGGTGGGTCCCTTGAACTTTTGTTTATTTCAGTAACAGTCCAACGTTCTCACTCCACTTTTCCTGCCCACTGATGACTTCTGCGCTGGCAGAGATCCGGACATATATAATTCTGATCTCAGGCTGTTTTCATGGGTAATCAGAATTCTTTGGTAGGAAATAACTTCAATTTGGAGTACAGGTTGAAATGGCACCTCCTCTTACTTGCCCATCTTCTTGTCTCCTCTCACATGACACTTATAAGAAAATTTCAAGAGATAGGAATCTGGCATTTTATGGATAGCAAATCAATTTCATGTGCATTGAGAACTCACATTCCATCACTTTCAGCCACAATTCCTGCAAAGAATGTCCCATTTTGTCCTGTTTTATAAACACGTATTCCCACTAACATGCCTACAAAGAAAGACAAAAGTTTAAGTGCCTGGTTAGAGTAGTATTGCTTGTCCATTTTCCCCTGCTTTTTCACATGTTTCTTTACTACCATGACGGGGTGAAATCATACGTTATTTGTCTTTCTGAGACTCAGAGATGTGACATAGCCCAATGCTCTCCACAACATTGCCACATGAGGCAAGTGGCAAGAATTCATTCTTCCTTATGGCTGGGTAAGAGTCTGTGATGCCTTTGGAAGATAGTGAGATGTTAGTAGTATCTGGGAACTCCAGGCTTGTCATCAGCCATGAACACAACTGGAAGATGACTACATCAACTGTGACTTGGTGGAAATTGACCTGAAGCCTACAGACCAAACTCTACAGTAAAAGAGAAAAGAAGTCAAAGAGACTATGGGAGAAAATTGGAGACATGGCTTAGGGAGAAGTAGGCGGTGGTGCTTCAGACGGCAGTAAGCCAATGCAAAAGACAAAGGCACAGGAGAGACGAGAACACTGGGAACCCACAGGTAGCATGTTTCCCAATGCCACTTGCTCTAACCAGCAGCTTATCCGAATGGTACAAGTCCTTGCCAACAAAGGGTGTTGAGTCTGGAGTTTTCAGATCATCAGTCTTGGCAGATATCGAGTTGAGAGAACACTGTGTTTCTCCTGGAGAGGACACCAACAAACAACCAGGTGCAAACAGCCTGGAAATCATGATCAGAGACCGTACCAGCAGACACAGAAGGAAGATGGTGGTTTCTGGCAGTGTATCTGTGAGAGGCACGGCTCGTGGAGATATTTTGATGGGGGCAAAAGTAATTTGGGGCTCTAGCACAAACAGCATAAAGACCGAACTACTGGCAAAGACAGGACGGTGAGGACATTAGCTGCCTCACGTACAAAAGCGAAGTCCAAACCATGGAACACTGTGGAGACTGTCTTCCTCAGTCCAAGTTTCTTAGCCATAGGAGAACAGACTCTCCAGTAAGGGACTAGAAGAAAGCCCTTCTACCATGCTCTCTTTAAAACACAGCATTCTGCAGGCGTTTGTCTGTTGAGTTGGTTGAACGTCTCCTTTCTTAGGCAAACCAGTGCACACCAAACTAAACCACACCATATTCAGCACAGAAACACTAAAATGGCATGCAAGGAGAGACCCTGCAGATGACTGTCTTAATGTCAGGGGACAGCCACAACACAACAACAGAGGGCATGCACTCCACAAACACCCGAGACTTCCTCAATGGCCAGACCTTGGCCACCCCATGATCTCTTCTTCCTAAAGACATTACCCTAAGGGTAGAAAACAGAATGGGCTTTGTGAATAGAGAGAAGAAGACAGAGACCTGGATCCAATGCAAAGATGGAAGACTCAATTGATGCTGAGGAAAAGAATTAGAAATGATCATAGCCAGGCAATCAAAGTTAAACCTTTACATGTAACAAGCCCGATGAAGGATTGAAAGCAATATCCAGAATACTCACTGTACATAGAAAAAGACAGAAGACATCAGGGAGTCTCCTACCACAGAGATAAAAGTGATAAAAAAATAAAATCTAGGGTCTCTGATAATAAGATTGGTAGTAGACTGGTTGCAAGGCCAAGAAGCTGGCAGAATCAGAGGATACAATTAGTGACGTGGTAGAAAAATACTGGAAAATAATGGAAGGTAAGTGAAAGAGAGAAGGAAGAATGATGGAACATGGCAATAAGCTTATGGAAATCATCAACTCCAAGAAAAGAAAAAAAAAAAAAAGATGTGCCTATTCTTGCACACCTAGGAGTGAAAGAATAAAGAAGGCCAAATATTTCTTTGAGAAATCAGAGCTGAAAATGTCCCTGATCTTGGAGTAGAAACAGAGCTCCATATTAAGAGGCACAGAGTACTCCCATCACCATCAACAGATTCAGAGCAATACAATACAGTGTCATCCCCCCTGCAAAAGATAGCAAGGGAGTTATTCTCGTAATGCAAAAATGTGTGCGAGAGTAGTTTGTCCATAGCCAAGTCACTGACTTCAAGGCGACCAGTTATACCAGCTCTCAAAGCAGGTCGGATAGAACAATCAACACCAGCCCAAGCCAAAATGCGTATCCCCTGCATTTCTGAACAATGACAGAGCAGTGATTCTGTCTAGAACTCTGAGGTATTAAGAAGACAAAGATTGGGTCCTGGGGTGTGTCCATCAGTTCAGAAACGGCCTTCAGCTCAGCTCATGATACCAGGGTCATGGCCTTGTCTCTGGTCTCAAGATCCCTGTTCAAGGGCAACTCTGATTCCCCACCACATCTTCATCCCGTGAGTGTGATCTTTCTGTTTCTCTCTCAAGTACGTTCATGTATATTGGACATAAATAAATTTTAAAAAGTTTACAATGATTTACTAGGGCCAGAGTATTGTTTATTTAATTTGGACCTATGTCCCTATGGAATGCACGCAGGTACAGAGCACCTCCCACCGTCTTAAAGTGCCAGGCCTTCACTCTGTGCTCCCTTGTCCATTCTCCTGTTCTTTGTCTTCCTGTACCTCCTCACCAACCTGTATCACCCACTGTCTGTCCCAGTATAGTGGCCCTTTGTTGTCACATTGTTCATCCTTTCCTGGTTCCATTAGAACATGCCCATCTTCTGCAAGAAGCACCATTTGGTTATTACCTGAAACCATTTGGGGGATGGTAATGAGAAGGTTAAGGCAGGCTTGTGCTGCCATATCTCAATTCAGTTCTGCAGAGGGTAGCTACACCACCCTGTGGGCATGCTCAAGGTTCTGCATCATTCGAGTCCTCTTCCATTTGTCTTTTGTAGATACACGTTTTTATCTTGAAACGAGCAAGAGTGCCATTCAGATGGCTTCCCTTGTGCTATAGGTCTCCTCCAACATGTTTCATGCTTCCTCCTGTGGACTCCAAGTAAATGAGTCCATCCTGGGACTCAGGTTCTAGGGTGTAGAGTCTGACTTTGGTGCTTGGTCAGTTTTGAAGATTGGGAGGCCCTATGTCATGATTTCTTGAGATGCTAGAGGAACTCATATCCTTGCTATTGTAGACTCCAGACATAACTTTGGTAGGGTTGTGGGTGTTCCCTATGAGATTTCCTTGGGTGGCACTTTTCCTGGTCAGAAGCGCCTGATTGAGATGGAGGACCATAACATATGCAGGACATGGAGTTCATCCCCTGTCTCTTTTTTGAGACCTGATTCTTTCTTGGCCTTTCGTGGGTAAGATGGATTGGGGGATACTTGTCTTTCTCCGGAGTCCAGATTGCTTTTGTAACTGTCATGACAATAGACTACAAAATCGGCCATGGAGAATGCTACACTGACTCGCTTCTCAAAGTGACTTGGTGAGAGACCCAGGCGGCTACAGTATTTGGGGGAGCTGTGGATCCTCTTGGACCACTCATGACTAAAACATCCAAGTGTAGATCAGGCGTGGTTTGCGGAGGAGGGGTTGCTATGACCTCAAAGCTTTGTGACATCAGAGAAGCTGTCTTAACTGAAGCAGCAGTCCCTCTCTCATAACCTTTGATTCCTATGGCTTTAGGTAGGAAGCCAGGGAAGGGCTAAAAAGAGCCCTGAGCCTGATCAAGAACTCAGGTTGTCTATGTGTTAATTTCCACTTCCCCTTTCTAGAAAAATAGAAAAGAAAATGATGTACAGCATACCTTTTTTTTTTTTTTAGGGCCAACATTTCTCCAGAGATGGCAAGGTTTTCCTATTTCCACTGCAATTTCTAGAGATCTCAATAAACAGTGAGGCCCTGGGTATCATCACCTCTCTGTGATGTTTGTCATCCTGTGGGTAACAGAGTCCTTGCTCAGCATCTTTTACCTATGGGTCAGTAATGACTAAGGGACGGGAAGTCCTTTTTCAAGGATAAATGTTAGAATAAGTATGTATTATGCTGTCTGTGTCCTCATCTCCTCGTGTTAAGAAACACTATTCATAAGGGATTAGGGCTCTGTCTAACTGGCTTTACCTTGGACAGCTTTTCAAATGCTTCAAGAAGATTGATATTCTGCATGATAATTAACCCTTAAGGAAGAACCCATGAGAGCACTCCTTGTCATCTTAGTTAACTCTACCTGCTGTGGTAATGGGTATAGCCATGTTGACTACTTCTCATTAATCAGAGGAAAATGAATGGCTTATATGGATGGCCTGCAAGGCCCAATAGATCAGAACTGTGGATTGAGTTTCATTGCCCTCACAAGGACTATTGGATAAAGAAGGTGCAGTCCACATTGGCACCAGAGTATTCCTCAGCCATCAGAGAGGATGAACCCCTGGTACTTGCATTGACATGAATGTCACAGGATGCCAAATGAAAAAGGCAAGCAGACAAAGGGAAATATAATATGGCTTCTCTCATATGTGCCCCAGGATGAATACCATGGGCCTTAGTAGAAAGAAGGGGAAATGGAAGGGGAAGAAGTCACAGAAGGAGACAAACCAGAAGTGACTCAGTACTCTGAGGTTACAGAAAAGAAAGACATGCAGGAAATGAGGGAACTGGCTAATGGGTGTTGAGAAGTTGTGGAACATCTTAGAGTTTTAGGATGAACTCTAGATCATATATGGAACTAAAGCATCGTGAATACTTGTCAAAATCGAATGATGGATGATAGGCCTATTTCCTCAACAGAACAAAAAATTAAAATAAAAACAAACTGGCCCTTCCAAAAGCAGGTAAAGATAGACAGAGAAAATGAAAAATTATATTTATATTATCTTTACTTATGAAAATGGCATGGAATTTGTTTCCTATAATGTCCTTATCTGAATTGGGTCTTCATACTTGTAAATTACAGTCTACCTGCCTCCTCCATTTGTGGATTTGATGAGAAGAAACGACATTGACTTCATCAAATGTCTAGAAATGTTGACCAGAAAAATGATTTGGATCTGACCTTCTGTGTGTTGGGAGGTGTTGGATTACTGCTTCAAACGCTTTAGTCACTACTAGAGAGCTAAGGTTTTGTAGGGTTCCTGACTTAATATGTGTTCCTGATTTGATATGTGTCTTGGAATTTAGCCTTTTTCTCAGTGTTGGAATTTTATCCTTTTTCTCAGTGTTGGATTTGCTGGAATAATTGTGTAGATGTGTCATTTCGGTTATTTTTTTTTCCTTTCTATCAGTTGTCATATGATCTCATAATTTTATCTGTATGCTAGTCTCCCTGTTTAATCCAGGTAATGGCTATTCCCGTTTGTTAAAGTTTTCAAAACTGACAATTGAGTTCTCCAGATTTTTTTCTATTGTTTTATTTGTATTTCTGTTATTCCAATGATCATATATATTATCTCTCTTTTTCTGTTCACTTTGGATTCCATTTCATCTTTTTCTAGTTCCTTATGCCATCGGTTAGGTTGCTTTTATTTGGTGCTTTGAATTTTTTGAAATAAACGCATTTAGCCCTATATTCTTTCCCCAAAGAATGTTTTGGCATCATCTCATAAGTTTCTTTACTTTCCTTTGTTGAAAGTACTTTATGACTTTCCTTTTGATTGTCCTTCTTTAAGGCATTGATAGTTTGGGAGTGTTTGTGTTTTCCACCTATTAGTGTGTGGCTGTGTTTCCCATTCATAAGTGATTTCTTTCCTTTTTCATATCTTTGTGGTCATAAGTATACAAGAAAGGATATGAATTCTCTTCTATTAATTATTACTGGGTTTTTACTTCAGCACAGGATCTGATAGACAATGTTAGGTCTGCCCTTGGGAAGAACTTCTCTTATGGTTCTCCGAGACACAATCTTATGCATGTTTCTCCTATGCTCAGGTGGTCTAGAGAGCCCAAGATGACGTCTGTTATTCCTTCACACCTATCCCTCTGCATGATTTGTCCTGTGCTAAAAGTGGATATCATCGTCCTCAAAATATTGGATTGTGGTCCCCAACTCCCTTCTGTTCTGGTAATATGCTTCCAACATTTAGATACAACCAAGTTGGTGGTGTATCTGTTGGCAATTCTTCCAAGTTTCTGAAGTTTTGATGCTCAATCAAGGCAAAACACCTTCTGGTAATATTTTGTCTCTTGAAGGCATAAAATTTCTCTATCTGCCATAGGCACCAATGGATTGGTTCTCTTATCTTTGCCAATTGCACTACCTATGTTTTCCCAAATCCATAACTTCCAAGCTATTGAATCTTTATAGTCGAAGGATCTCCTATGGCTAACATAAGGTCGAGCTGGTTTTGTTTTGTTTGTTTGTCTGTTTGTTTGTTTTCTTGTTGGTCTTTTTTGCCTTTTTTTTTTCAATTTTCATCCTTCCAACAACGTATTTATAGGAATAGGAGTATTTAGTCCTGAATACTTCAACTAATTATTGATGTGTACAGAGTTAACTTTCTCATTTTCGTTGTTTTTTTGACTTGGATTCTCAGTGCCTTTCCCATTTATGGTAATTTCCTTTGGGTTTGCTTCCTTCAGTGCGATTCCTCCCATCTTCCCCATCTTTTGTGTGTCTTATTTGTGTGTGTATGTGTGCGTGTGTATGTTGTCTGTGTGTTTCACATAACAATTATAATGAAATATCAGTAGTTAGATTTCTTTCCTTTATGGATAGCAATTCAATTTGATATGCCTTGAAAACCCACATTCCATCACTTTCAGCCACATTTCCTGCAAGGAATGTCCCATTAAGTCCTCTTTTATAAACACATATTCTCACTAACTTGCCTTCAAAAAAACACCAAATTTTAAGAGCCTTGTTAGAGTAGTATTGTTTGTCCCCTTTTCCCTTACATATTCACATGCTCCTTGACTAGCATGAGAGAGAAAAATCGTATGTTATTTGTCTTTCTGAGAGTGATAGATGTGACATAGCCCTATGCTTTCCACAATTATGCTCCATGAGGCAAGTGTAAAGAATTCATTCTTGCTTATGGCTGGGCAAGAGTCCGTGGTGCTTTTGGAGGACAGTGAGATGTTAGTAGTGTCTGGGAACTCCAGGCTTGTCTTTAGCCAGCAACACAACTAAAATATTACTATATCAAGTGCAACATGGAGGAAATGGACCTGAAGTCTACAAAGTAAATGCCACAGCAAAAGATAAAAGAAGTTGCAGAGACTTTGGGAGAAGACTAGAGACGTGATTATGGGAGACAGGGGATTGGTGCTTCAGAGGTGCAGTGAGATAATCCAAAGAAAGAAGGCACAGGAGAGTGCACACTGGGAACCCCAAAGGAGTATGCATCCTTATGCCAGTGGTTTCGACCAGCAGAAAGTCTGAATGGCACGAGTTTTTGCCAACAAATGGTCTTGAGTCCGGAGTATTTAGATCATTAGAATTGGCAGACATCGACTCTAGAGAAAACTGTGTTTATCATGGAGAGTACCTCAACAAGCAACCATGTGCAGACAGCCTGGAAACCATGATCAGAAACAATCAGAGGAGACACAGTGGGAAGAGGGTGGGTTCTGGCAGGGTATCCGTGAGAAACAGTGTTTATGGAGATGACTCGATGGGAGTACACGAAATTTTGGGCTCTCGTACCAGCAGCATGAAATGGAGGTACTGGCCAAAGACAGGATGGGGATGACATTAGCTGCCGAAACTGCAAACATGAAGTCCTGACCATGAAAAACAGGGGGTACTGCCATCCTCAGACCAAGTAGCTTTTTCCCAGAGTAGAATCTCCCATAGGGGGATAGAAGAAAGCCCTGCCCACGTGATTTCTCCTGACCACAGCATTCTATAGGTCTTCATTCTATTGTTTGGGTTGAAAGTCTCATTTCACTGGCACACCAGAGCCCACGATGCTAAACCTCACCATATTCATTCATACACCAAACACTCCAAATGACAGGCAAGTAGAGCCTCTTCAGATAACTGGTTTCAAGGATTGGGGACAGCCACAAAACAACAGCAGAGGGCATGCATGCTACACAAATCTGAGACTCCCACAAAGGCCAGACCTTGGGCACTCCATGATCTCGTCATCTTAAAGAATTTACTCTCAGGGTAGAAAACAGAAAGGACTTTTTGAATAAAGAGAAGAAGACAGAGACCTAGATCGAATGCAAAGATGGAAGAATCATTTGACAACAAGGAAAAAGAACAAGAAATGATCCTGTCTAGGCAATCAAAGTGAAACGTCTACATGAAACACACCCGGATATGCAGCCAGCATACTCACTGTACATCAGAAAAACACAGAAGACATCAGGGAGTTTCCAACCACAGAGATAAAAGTGATTTAAATAATAAAATGAGGAGTCCCTGATGAAAAGTTTGGAAACAAACGGGATGCAAAGGTCAGGAAGGTGGCAGAAGCAGAGGATCAAATTGGTAATCTAGAAGACAAATACTGGAAAATACAGAAGCAAATCCAGAGAGAGAAAAAGGAATGGTGGAACTCGACTATGAGCTTAGGGAAGTCATCAACTCCTCGGAAAGGAAAGAGGTGCCTAATTTAAGAGAACTAGGAGTGAGAGAGAAAAAAGAGTGCTGAACATGTCTTTGAGAAATCAGAGCTGAAAATGTCCCTCATCTGGGAGCAGAAACAGAGATCCAGATTCAGAGACACAGAAGTGTCCCATCTACGTCAACAGAAGCAGTGCATTACAAGACATAGTGTCATTCTCCCTGCAAAATATAGCAAGGGAGAAATTCTCTTAACCAAAATATGCTCGGGAGAATAGTCTGTCCATAGCCAAGTCACGGTCTTCAAGAAGACAAGATATACCCATTCTTGAATGAGGTTGCATAGAGCATGCAACACCAGCCCAAGGGAAAATCTGTATCCCCTGCATTCTGGACAATGACAGAGCACTGGTTCTTGTCTAGAAATAGGATGTATTAAGAAGACAAAGATTGGGTCCTTTGGTGTGTACATCAGTACGGACGCCGCCTTCAGCTCAACTTATGAGCCCACGGTCATGGAATCGACTCTGGTCTCAGGTTCCCTGCTCTGGGGCAAGTCAGCTTCACCCTCTCCAGCTCCATCCCCTATTGTGATCTCCCTGTCTGTCGGTCGTATACATGCATGCCGGTATTTTGGCAAAAACCAAAAACAAATAAACAAACAAAAAACAGTGTACAAGTATTGACTGGGGCCAGAGGATGGTTTATTTAATTTGGATTTAGGTCCCTATAGAATGAAGCCAGATACAGAGCAACTCCCACCATCCTGAAATGCCAGACCGTCACTCTGAGCTCCCCTGTTCATTCTGTTATTCTTTGTCCTCCTGTATCTCCTCACCAACCTGTAGCATTTGCTGTCTGTCCCGCTCTAGTGTCCCTTTGTTTTCACATTGTTCATCCTCTCCTGGTTCCATTAGAACATGCCCATTTTCCGAAAGAGGCACTTTTTGTTTATCGCATGAACAATTTGGGGGATGGTCATGAGAGGGTTAAGGCAGGCTTGTGCTGCCACGTGTCCATTCAATTCCCCAGAGGGCAGCTGCACCAACCTGTGGGAATGCTCAAGGTTCTGCAACATTCAAATTCTCATCCTTGCTTCCTTTTGGAGATACATGTTGTCATCCTGAAACGTGCACGAAAGTCTTTCAAATGATTTTACTTGGGTTATGGTTCTCTTCCAACAAGCTCTGTGCTTGCTCTTGTGGACTCCAAGTACATGAGTCCGAACTGGGCCTCAGGTTCTCGGGTGTAGGGTCTGCCCTTGTGCTTGGTCACTTTTGAAGATTGGGAGACCGTTTTGGCACGGTGTCTGGAGACACTAGGTTTACTCGTTTCCTCACTGTTGAAGACTCCAGACATGTCTTTGTCATGGTTTTGGGTGTTCCCTGGGAATTTTACTTGATGGCACTTTTCCTGGTCAGAAGCTCCCTGATTGAGTGGGAGGACCATAGACATGTGCGGGGCGTGGAGTTCCACCCCTGAGTCATTGTTTGATGCCTGAATCTTTCTTGTCCTATCATGGGTAAGATGTAATGGTGGATTCTTGCCTTTCTCCGGTGTCCAGAGGCTGGTGGTGATAGTCATGACCAAAGACTACGAATTTGACCATGGAAAACATGACACCGATTCACTTCACAACTGCCTTCGTGAGAGATCCAGGCAGCTCCTGTGGTTTGAGAGGGCTTGGGATCCTCTAAGCCCACCCATGACCACTCCATCCTAGAGTAGTGATCAGGCGTGGGTTGAAAAGGAGTGGTTGCTTTGAGTTCAAACCTTGGTGACATCACAGAAGTTGGATTCACTGAAACAGCAGTCCCTCTCTCATGACATTTGAGTCCTATGGCTTTAGGTACTAAGACCCGGGAAGGACAGAAAAAGAGCCCTCTTAGATTAGTCAAGAACTTAGGTTGTCTTGTGTGTTAATTTACCACGTCCCCTTTGTATACAAAGAAATGAGAAATGATGTTAGGTGTAGCTTCATTTAGACTAACATTTCTCCAGAGATGGCAAAGTTTTGCCATTTCCAATGCAATTTCTAGAGATCTCAAGAAACAGTGAGGCATCTTGGGTATTATCAGCTCTCAGAGGTATGTCATCATGTGGGTGATAGTCCTTTCCCAGCGTCTTTTCCTTAAGGGTCAGAAAAGACTGACCCATACAGAAAGTCCCTTCTCTATCATTTTATTGGTCAACATTTCTAGACATTTAAGGAAGACAATGTCGTGTCTTCTCATTGATTCCAGAAATGGAGGACTCAGTAAGACTCTAATTTCATGTCATTTTAATAAGTATAGATAATAAAATATAATTATTTCCTTTTCACTGTAGGTCTTCAACTGGTTTTGAAAGGGCCAGTTTTGTTGTTGTTGTTGTTTATTTGTTTGTTTGTTTTTTAGAATTGTTGATTTATTTTATTGTACATACAAAACTAATATAACACTGTACATCAATTATATTTAAATAAAAACAACAAAAATAAAATGGGAAGGTATACAAGAATTTTTGGTACACAGTAATTTTTTTTAATTTAAAGTTACCAGTTTATTGTTTACTTTCTATTTTTTTTAAATTTCTTTTCAGTCTGGCGGTATTTATTGTTTTTGCACTACACCAAGTGCTCGATGCAATCCATGCCCTCTCTAATACCCACCAGCTAGTATTCCCAATTACCCATCCCACACCCATTCAAAACCCTCAGATTGGTTTTCAGAGTACATAGTCTCTCATGGTTCACCTTCCCTTCCAATTTACCTCAATTCCCTTCTCTCCTACATCTCCCCTTGTTCTCCATGTTATTTGTGATGCTCCACAAAGAAGTGAAACCATATATAATTGACTCTCTCTGCTTGATTTTCTCCAGCATAATCTCTTCCTGTCCTGTCCATGGTATTTCAATAGTTGTGTATTCATCCTTTCTGATGGAGGAATAATACTCCACAGTCTATATGGACCACATCTTCCTTATCCATTTGTCCATCTTGTTTCTTTCCACAGTTTGACAACCGTGGCCATTGCTGCTATAAACATTGTGGAACAAACGGGCCTTCTTTTCACTACATCTGTGCCATTGGGGTAAATACCAAATAGTGTAATGGCAGGGTAATAGGGATGCTCATTTTTAATTTCTTGAGGAATCTCCACACTGTTTTCCAAACTGGCTGCACCAACTTGTATTCCCACCAACAGTGTAAGAGGGTTCCCCTTTCTCCACATTCTCTCCAACACATGTTGATCCTGTGTTGCTAATTTGGGCCATTATAATTGGTGTAAGGTGGTATCTCAATGTGGTTTTCCTTTGAATCCCCCTGAGGGCTAGTGATGATGAACATTTTTTCATGTGTCTGATAGTCATTTGTAGGTCTTCTTTGGAGAAGTGTCTGTTTGTATATTCTGCCCATTTTTTATATGATTGTCTGCTTTGTATATGTTGAGTTTGAGGAGTTCTTTATAGATCCTGGATATCAACCTTTTTTCTGCATTCTCATTTGCAAATAGCTTCTCCCATTCCGTGGGTTGCCTCTTTGTTTGTTGACTGCTTCTTTTGCTGTGCAGAAGCTTTTGATTTTGATGAAGTCCCAAAAGTTCATGTTTACTTTTGTTTCCTTTGCCTTTGGAGACATATCTTGAAAGAAGTTGCTGTGGCTGATATCGAAGAGATTACTGCCTATGTTTTCCTCTAGGATCTGATGGATTCCTGTCTCACCTTGAGGTCATTTATCCATTCTGAGCTTACCTCTGTGTAAGAGAATGGTCGAGTTTCATTATCTACAAATGGATGTCCAGTTTTCCCATCACCATTTATTTATTTATTGAAGAGACAAAGATTATTTGCCCATAGAGTTGAGGGTCTATATATGGGCTATCCTCTTTATTCCACTCGTCTATGTGTCCGTTTTTATGCCAGGACAATGCTGTTTTGGTGATCACAACTTTGTAGTAAATCTTGAGATAAGGTACGCAATGACCCAGTTTTATGTTTGTTTCTCAACATTTTTTTAGAAATTCTGGGTCTCTTCTGATTCTATACAAAATTTTAGGATTATTTGCTCCAGCTCCTTGAAAAATACCGGTGGAATTTTGATAGGAATGGCATTAAAACGATAGATTGCTCTAGGCAGTATAGACATTTTGACAATGTTTTTTCTTCCAATGCGAGATCATGGAATGATCTTCCTTTTTTGTGTGTGTCTTCTTAAATTTCTTTAATGGGTGTTCTGTAGTTCCTCAAGTACAGCTCCTTTACCTTTTCAGTTAGGTTTATTCCCAGATATCTTATAGTTCTTGGTGCTATAGTAAATGGAATTGATTCTCTAATTTTCCTTTATGCATTTTCATTGTTAGTGTATAGAAAGCCACTGATTTCCATATATGACTTTGTATCCTGCCATGTAGCTAAATTGTTGTATGAGTTCTAGACATTTGGGGATAGAGTCTTTGGGGTTTTCCATATAAAGAATCATGTCATCTGCGAAGCGAGAAAGTTTGACTTCTTCATTGCCAATTTACATACCTTTTATTTCTCTTTGTCTGATATCGGAAGATATAAAGGGGGAAAGAGCCACCAGAGTCGACCGATTGGAAAGTAATGCCCCAATACAAGAGTGCCCTCTGTCTTGGGACCACCATTAACTTGGACTCATGTTGAAAGCACTCAAAAACAGCAAAGGATCACAGGGTTAAAGGATCACTGACAATTGAGGCGGCTAAGGACAGGGGCTTATGTCCCGGAACAAGTTTAGAATTTTCTGGTGCTGAACTAGAGAGAGTGTGGCAGATTAACCAGCTCCTTGTTCCTGAGCCACCAGCGCACCTGAGGTGTGTTGTGTCCAGTTTCTTTAAGGGGTGGGAGCCACACCATACAGCAAATTGCCGAGCCTTGCCTGAGACACGTGCACCCCTCACCTTCCCCTGCCTGAAGGCCCAGCTTGGTGCTCTTAAACCCTTGACATACAATCAGAGCCTGAGAGGCGCCTGTGACCCACACCCTCCCCTATGAAAGGTGTCACATGCCCGGCGCTCTTAGACCCGGAAAGACCAGGTGCTCCAAGCCCAGGCCAGTGGGAAAATCTCAGTGTGCAATCACTTCTTGGAACCACTCTGGTGGTCTGGAGCTGCCCACACTGCTGCTGTGGTTTTCAGTACAAGCAAAAGATCCTGCATCCCCTGGGACCGTATCTCAATATAAGCTCTGCCATTGGCCAAAGGGAATTTATATGTGCCCTGCAGAACCTACAGAGGAGCAGATAGAGGTTTCTCTCTGTCAGGGAGGTCAGGCTGCAGTTTACTTTCCTCTAAAACTCCAAGAACCATCAAAAGCAGTCAAGGCGAGAGAGAAAAAGTGAACAAATACAAAAACAAAAACAAAAGCCTGAAAAAAACGGTTTCCTCAGAGCCCACCCCCATGAGCGGGGAGGGAGGGCTTAAATCAGGTAACATCATTGACTGAAAACCCACGTGGCAGGCCCCTCCCTCAGAAATAAAACCAGCAAAGTAAAAAATTAAAAGACTACAAGAGAACAACCACCACTATTTCATAGATACAACTTTAATTTTAATTCATTCCCAATATTCTGGTTTTTTATATAGATTTTTTAAGTAAATTTTTTATTTTCAGCTTAACAGTATTCATTATTTTTACACAACACCCAGTGCCCCATGCAATCCATTCCCTCTATAATAGCCACCACTTTGTAGCCAGACCGCCCACACCCCCGCCCCTGCAAAATCCTCAGATTGATTTTCAGAGTCCATATTCTCTCATGGTTCACCTCCCCTTCCAATATCCTCCATCTCCCTTCTCCTCTCCATCTCCCCATGTCCTCCATGATATATGTGATGCTCCACAAAGAAGTCAAACCATAGGATGATTGACTCTCTCTGCTTGACTTGATTCATTCAGCATTATCTCTTCCAGTCCCGTCTATATTGCTACAAAAGTTGAGTATTCGTACTTTCTGATGGAGGCATAATAGTCCATAGTGTATATGGACCACATCTTCCTTATCCATTCGTCCATGGAAGGGCATCTTGGTTCTTTCCACAGTTGGGCGACCGTGGCCAATGCTGCTATAAACATTGGGGTAGAAATGGCCCTTATTTTCACTACATCTGTATCTTTGGGGTAAATACCCAGTATCGCAATTGCAGGGTAATAGGGAAGCTCTATTTTTAATTTCGTGAGGAATCTCCATACTGTTCTCCAAAGAGGCTGCATCAACTTGCATTCCCACCAACAGTGGAAGAGGGTTCCCCTTTATCCACATCCTTTCCAACACATGTTGTTTCCTGTCTTGCTAATTTTTGCCATTCTAACTGGTATAAGGCGATATCTCAATGTGGTTTTCATTTGAATCTCCCTGATGGCTAGTGATGATGAACATTTTTTCATGTGTCTGATAACCATTTGTATGTCTTCATTGGAGAAGTGTCTGTTCATATCTTCTGCCCATTTATTGATATGATTGTCTGTTTTGTGTCTGTTGAGTTTTAAGAGTTCATTATAGATCCTGGATATCAATCTTTTGTCTGTACTGTCATTTGCAAATACCTTCTCCCATTCCGTGGGTTGCCTCTTTGTTTTCTTGACTGTTTCTTTTGCTGTGCAGAATCTTTTGATTTTGATGAAGTTGAAAAAGTTCATGTTTGCTTTTGTTTCCTTTGCCTTTGGAGATATATCTTGAAAGAAGTTGCTGTGGCTGATATCGAAGAGATTACTGCTTATGTTCTCCTGTAATATTTTGATGGATTCCTGTCTCACATTGAGGTCTTTAATCCATTTTGAGTTTATCTTTGTGTACGATGTAAGATAATGGTCCCGTTAGATTCTCCTACATATAGCTGCCCAGTTGTCCCAGCACCATTTATTGAAGAGATATTCTTTTTTTATTGTATATTTTTTCTGCCTTGTCAAAGATTAATTGACCATAGAGTTGAGGGTCCATATCTGGGCCCTCTACTCTCTTCCACTTGTCTATGTGTCTGTTTTTATGCCAGTACCATGCTGTCTTGGTGATCACAGCTTTGTAGTAAAGTTTGAAATCAGGTAACGTAATGCCCCCCATTTTATTTTTGTTTTTCAACATTTTCTGTCGCTCTCGCCAGCAAGAACGACACGGAGACACGCGTGGAGGCAAACTTCTTTAATGGCTTCTTTTTATCTTCTTCCCCCTCTGGCGCAGCACAGCACACAGCTCCCGCCGCCCCGCTCGGGCGCCACCGCCGCCTCCAGGGCTTCGCGCCGCCGCCTCAGCGCCCGGCGCCCCCGCCGCCGCCGCCATGGTCAGGGCTGCGGCCCGCCGAGGCGGCGGCGCCCTCGCCGCCGCCGCCATGGTCAGGGCTGCGGCCCCCTCGGCCCGCGCGGCGCGGCCGGCTCCCCGCGGGCCCGCCCCTCTACAAGTACATTCAAGCATATATACACCGGCAGCTTAGCCCGCCTAGCCAATCACTGCAGTGCTCATGCACCTCCCGCGTGAGTGGACCTAAATGAACAGCCAATCATATTCAGTCCCTTACAGCTCTTATAGTAGGCCTCCTGTACTGGCTCCCGACATCTCCCCCTTTTTTATTTATTTATAATGGCTGAGATCGTGCCTGTCTTAGGTTGCCAATCCTCAGCACACATGCTTACCCGTCATCGGGTACTCTCCCTGGTCGAAGAGCCCCTGTCTTAGGTTGCTATGGTGTGGGATCAGTCTTACCCGTCTTTGACTACCGATCTAGCATGCTTAGCCATATCTGGGGGGAGGTACCAGCTTCAAGAGCCATCATGGCTTGAACCATGAGGTGTTATTGTCGTTGATTGCGACGGACACGGCCACACACTCAACGTAACATTAGTACGTTAGCTGTGATTAAGAGAACAGCCATGGCACCAAGTCCGGCCCACTGTTTGAGGAACGAAACAGATTGCTGTAACATTTTTTCCACTCACTAACAGGTGCAATAGTTACTTTGGTAGAATATGGATATAATTTGAGCTCGTAATTGCTTAGTTAAATTTTGAAATTGACGGTTCCAGGTACCATTAAGCATATTTCCTAACTGTCTAGAGAGGTTAGCTGCTAAGGATAAGTTGTTATGAGCTATAGGGGTGATACAAAGTCTAGCCATATTATGTATACATCCTATTGACACAATTGACTCTAGGATATCAAGTTGTTCCTGTACAAGATCAACCCTTTGATTTACAATAAGGATCCCAGCATGCAAATGTCCGTTAATTTGTTCTTGCGTAGCCAATGCTTCAGCGACCATTCCTGTGACGTTGTTGAGCATGGCGGCTGTCTGTACCGAGGTAATTATACTACAGAACGCAGACAGGTTCTGATGTGTATGGCTAAATGCCTCAAATAATTTACTTTTACTGATAAATAACAGCATTCCAAATTATGGACATTTAATAATTATAACTTGTAAACTATATCACATATTAGAATACATTAATTAGCACAAGTTTTCATCACTTTACATTAAATTATACTTAGTAGAAGTTGAAAAAATTTGGTAAAAGAAAAACTTTTCCAGTACCTTGGAGTACACAGAATCAAAAAAGTCATCACACCATTGAAAATGTAAAAACCATGTAAACTTGAATTACCCTTGCAATAATAACAGTTGTTTTAATTCAAACTTTTATATTTACCTCTCGTGAACCTGAAGAAGGGCCCAGCCTTACCTAAAGTGGAATCCAATTTTTTAATTATAGCCAAAAAAGGTGGAGTTAGAGTAAGTGGGGATTTTAGGACTGAATGAGAATCCTGTTCCCACCCAAACTCCTGAGAGGCTACTATGGCAGCCACTCATGCGGTGCAGCTCGCACAATAGCAGGCCTTGGTGCAGCAAGGTTTATACGGAGGAGGCCCCTCATAAGGTGGCGCTGTTGGGGCTGGGCGCGTGGGCATAAGATCTAACTGCGCCATAGCTCCTTCTTTCACTTTTAATTTCAGCTGCGCCATAACTTTCCCCTGCATTTTGAGCTGCGCCATAGCCTTCTTTAGCTTTTCCTCCTTTTTTGCAAGCTCCTTTCCAAAAACCAGGGAGCCGTTTGTCCCACTTCTCTCAAAAACAAACGAGCTGTTTTATTTTTTAAAGGAGTACCAATTGCTTTAAGGATATCAGAAAGCGTCCCCAGCATTTTATATGTGGCCATCTCGTTTCCCATACCGGAAAGCTTTACTCTCGTCCTTATCCTAGGAACTTTACAGCCATCTCGTTTCCCATCCGGGAAAGCTTTACTCTCTTGTTTCCCATCCGGGAAAGCTTTCTACTCTCGTCCTCGACTTGAGGAACTTTCCCTGTCACTAGACAGAAATAGGTGCACTCTTTACCTTATCGTTGCCTCACTCCACGCGTCTCTTCTGCACGAGTTCCCGGGTTTCGGCACCACTTGTCGCTCTCGCCAGCAAGAACGACACGGAGACACGCGTGGAGGCAAACTTCTTTAATGGCTTCTTTTTATCTTCTTCCCCCTCTGGCGCAGCACAGCACACAGCTCCCGCCGCCCCGCTCGGGCGCCACCGCCGCCTCCAGGGCTTCGCGCCGCCGCCTCAGCGCCCGGCGCCCCCGCCGCCGCCGCCATGGTCAGGGCTGCGGCCCGCCGAGGCGGCGGCGCCCTCGCCGCCGCCGCCATGGTCAGGGCTGCGGCCCCCTCGGACCGCGCGGCGCGGCCGGCTCCCCGCGGGCCCGCCCCTCTACAAGTACATTCAAGCATATATACACCGGCAGCTTAGCCCGCCTAGCCAATCACTGCAGTGCTCATGCACCTCCCGCGTGAGTGGACCTAAATGAACAGCCAATCATATTCAGTCCCTTACAGCTCTTATAGTAGGCCTCCTGTACTGGCTCCCGACAATTTTCTTAGCGATTCTGGGTCTCTTCTGAGTCCATACAAATTTTAGCATTATTTGCTCTAGCTCTTTGAAGAGTATCGGTGGAATTTTTATCAGAATATCATTAAAAGTATAGATTGCTGTAGGCAATATAAACATTTTAGCAATGTTTATTCTTCTGATCCAAGAACATGGAATGCTCTTCCATCTTTTTGTGTCTTCTTCAAATGCTTTCATGAGTGTTCTGTAGTTCCTCGAGTACAGATACTTTACCTCTTTCGTTAGTTTTATCCCCAGGTATCTTATGGTTCTTTGTGCTATAGTAAATAGAATCGATTCTCTAATTTCCCTTTCTTTATTTTCATTACTAGTGTATAAGAAAGCCACTGATTTCTGTAGAGCGACTTTGTATCCTGCCACTTTGCTGAATTGTATGAGTCCTAGTAGTTTGGGGGTGGAGTGTTTTGGGTTTTTCATATAAAGAATAATGTCATTTGCAAAGAGAGAAGGTTTGACTTCTTCATACCAATTTGGATACCTTTTATTTTTCTTTATTTTCTGATTGATATTGCTAGGACTTTTAATACTGTGTTGAACAAGAGTGGTGAGAGTGGGCATCCTTGTCATGTTCTTTATCTGAATGGGAAGGCTGCAAGCTTTTTCCCATTGAGGATGATATTCACTGTGGGTCTTTCATAGATATATTTTATGAAGATCAGGAATGTTCCCTCTATTCCTATATTTTGAAGCATTTTAATTTGGAACGGGTGCTGGATTTTGTTCAATGCTTTTTCTGCATCAGTTGAGAGGACCATGTGGTTCTTGTCTCTTCTCATATTAATTTTTTCTATGACATTGATTGATTAGCGAATGTTGAACCATCCTTGTAGCCCAGGGATGAATCTAAACTGGTCATGGTGGATAATCTTTTTAATGTCCTGTTGGATCCTGTTTGCTAGGATCTTGTTGAGAATCTTAGCATCAATATTTATCAGTGATATTGGTCTGAAATTCTTTCTGGTAGGGTCATTGCCTGGTTTGGGGATCTGGGTAATGCTGGCTTCAAAAAGAGTGGAAGTTTTCCTTCTGCTTCAGTTTTTTCTTTTATTTAAACAGCTTCAGGAGAATATGTGTTATTTCTTCTTTGAAAATTTGGTAGAATTCCCCAGGGAATCCATCAAGTCCTTGGCTCTTGTTTTTTGGGAGGTTTTTGATCACCACTTCAATCTCGTTACTAGATATTGGTCTATACAGGTTGTCAATTTCTTCCTGGTGCAATTTCAGAGTTTATAGTTTCCAGGAATGCATCCATTTCATTTGGTTGCTTAGCTTATATTCGTTTAACTGTTGATAATGATTTATGACGATTGTTTCTACTTCCTTGGTGTTCGTTGTGATCTCTCCCTTTTTATTCATAATTTTATGAATTTGAGCTTTCTATATTTTTATTTGGATTAGTGTCACCAAAGATTTATCGATCTTATTGATTCTTTCAAAAAACCAGCTTCTAGTTTCATTGAAACATTCTACTGTATCTCTGGTTTCTAACTCATTGATCTCAGCTCTAATCTTGATTATTTCCCTTCTTATGTGTGGAGTTGGTTTTATTTGTTATTGATTCTCCAGTTCTTTAAGGTGTACAGACAGTTGGTGTGTTCTGGATTTTTCAATTTTTTTTGAGGGATGCTTGGATGGTTATGTATTTCCACCTTAGAATCGTCTTTGCTGTATTAACATATTTATCATCACAGTGAGATGTCCAGAAAATCTAATTATATAATAACCTTCTAATCTGAACTTTTGGTATATACACCTGTGTTCTCTTTTGCATTTTTTCTTTTTCTTTTTTTTTTTTTAATTTGAGTTTAGTTTAGACCAGTTTGTTTCTTTATAATTTTTATTTTCTAATATTCATATAGAATTTAACATTATGGCAATCCCCTTTCTCCAATCAATGCTACCCCTATAGGTAAACCAATTTTTAATCCCACTATATCTTAGATAAGTTGAGTTTTTTTTAACAAAGATATCAAGATACATCCAGGAAGAATCAACACAATCTTCCTCGCCCACACTGAGAACTTATAACCACACTCAGATTATTTTTCTCTGCCAAAGTTTCCATGTTTTCTTGTTTGTCCTAACAATATATAAATCTTATATTTGGGGTTCTTTTTGCCGAGTTTCTTTTTTTATTTGCCTATAATTTTATCAGTTTTTTGTTTGTCTGTTTCTATTTGTATACTTCACAAATTTTCCTTGGGGCCCATTTGGGCTGAGTCTTCTCTTTTATCTTTCAATCTCTCTCTATTCTTTCTCTTTTCTTTTTTCTCTTGTTTGGGTCGGGAATCCTATTGCTCAAAAGCATCCCAGGGTGTACTTTCACTACAACATGGTCGATACATCCACCAGCATCCGTTCAGTCATCTCTCACAAAAATGACTTGGAGGAGGAATGCACAACAGAAGAAAAGTGGATGGGCCTTCTGCAACTGACCTAATGGCTATCAACATATTCAGTATGTCGGAAAGAGTATTCAGGCTCACAATAGCTAGGTTGCAGAAAGCCATGCATGATCAAACAAAATTGATTAGAGCAGAACTGAAAGCCACCAGGGATGACATTCACAATGTAAAGGCAGAACTAAAACCACTAGGGATGATGTTCACAATGCTCTCAATCAGTTCCAATCTAATCTAAATTCTCTAAAAGCTAGGGTAACCACAAAATAAGATAGAATTAATGATCTTCAGGAAAAAAAAGACAGAGAAAGTATCAGGAGGAAGTCTGGCACAAATTTAGAAGCTACAGAAACAGAATCTGGGAAATAAATGATGCCATCAAATGTACCAATGTCAGAATTATTGGAATTCCTGAAGGGGAGGAAGATATAGTGGAGGAGGAAGATGTAGTGAAAGAAGTCTAGAAGATATAGTGGAACAACATCTTTATAAAAATTTTCCTAATCTCATGAATGGAACCAGTGTTCATGTTCTAGAGGCAGAACAGTCTCCCCTTAAAATTATATATTCAAAAAAAAAAAAATGAAAGGGCACTGATAGTAAAATTGAGAAATCATAAGTATAGATACAATCGCTTTAAAGCTGCTATGACAAAGAGGATTCTTATATACAGAAGAAAGCCGATCAGAATCATGTCAGACCTGTCCAGAGAGACCTGGCAAGCCAGAAAGGGCAGGCAAGATATTTTCAGGGTACTAAATGAGAAGAATATGCAACCAAGAATACTTTATCCAGCAAGACTGACATTCAAAATCGATGGAGAAATATGGGAGCAACCAATTACATGAGAAAAAAGGTTAGTCCAGATAAAGAGTCAGATTGATATGAATAGATTAATAGTAGGAGATCTTTACATGTTTCTCTCAGAAATTGACAGAGCATCCATGCAGAAAATTCATAAAGAAACAAAATCATTGAATGACACATTGGACCAGATGGACCTCATAGACATATACAGAACACTCCTCCCTAAAAGAGCAGAACACTCGTTCTTCTCAAGTGCACATGGAACCTTCTCAAAAGTAGACCATATACTGGGTCACAAATCAGGACCCCACTGATACTAATCAAAACCACAACGAGATACCACCTCACACCAGTCAGAATGGCTAAAATTAACAAGTCAAGAAATGACAGATGGTGGTGAGGATGCAGAGATAAGGGAACTCTCCTTCAGTCTTTGTGGGAATTTAAGCTTGTGCAGCCACTCTGGAAAACAGTGTGGAGGTTCCTCAGAAAACTGAAAATAGAGCTAACCTATGGCACAGCAATTGCACTATTGGGTATATATCCTAAAGACAGAAATGTGGTACTCCAAAGAGGCAAGTGCACTCGAATGTTTATAGCAGCAATGTCCACAATAACCAACCAATGCAAAGAACCTAGATGCCCATCAAAAGATGAATGGATAAAGAAGATGTGGTATATATACACAATAGAATACTATGCAGCCAGCAAAAGAAATGACATCTTGCCATTTTTGACCACGTGAATTTATCTAGAGGTTATTATGCTTAGCAAAAAAAAAAAAAAAAAAAAAAAAAAACTATCGGAGAAAGTCAACTATCATATGATCTCCTTGATATGAGAAGTGGAGATGGAATGTGGGGTGATGGGGTGTAGGAAAAGAATAAATGAAAGTACATGGGATTGAGAGGGAGACAAACAATAAAAGACTCAATCTCAAAACACTGACTGAGGATTGCTGGGGTGTGGGGACTGGAGAGGGTGGTGGGAAAATGGATATTGGGGAGGGTATATGCTAGGATGAGTGCTATGAAATGTATAAACCTGGTGATTCACAGACCTTAACCCTGGGGCTAAAAATATGTTATATGTTTAATTAAACAAATTAATTTATTATTATTTGTTAAAAGAATGCTTGGATCAACCTGGGGATCAAAGAAGAACTGAAACAATTCATGGAAACCGATGGGAATGTAGACACTTTAATTAAAAACCTATGGGATACAACAAAGGCAGACTGACGGGGGAAATGCATAGCCATCCAAGATTTCCTCAAAAAAAAAAAAAAAGGAAAAATCCACAATTCATCAGCTGTCTCTACACGTTAAAGAACTGGAGAATCAACAACAAATAAAACCATCTCCACACATAAGAAGAGAAATAATCAAGATTAGAGCAGAGATCAATGAGGTAGAAACCAGAGATACAGTAGAATGTATCAATGAAACAAAAGCTGTTTTTTTTTGAAAGAAGCAATAAGATCGATAAACCATTGGCAACACTAAACAAAAGAAAAAAGAGAAAGCCCAAATTAATAAAATCATGAATGAAAAGTGAGAGATCACAACTAACACCAGGGAAGTAGAAACAATCATTAGAAGTTATTATGAACAGCTATATGGAAGGATGCTTTCCGTGGAAACTATAAAGTCCCAAAATTGAACCAGGAAGAAATTGACAACCTGAATAGACCAATATCGTGTAATAATATTGAAGCAGTAATCAAATATCTCCCAAAAAAACAAGAGCCCAGGACCTGACGGATTCACTTGGGAATTCTACCAAACTTTCAGTAAGAAATAACACCTATTCTCCTGAAGCTGTTTCAAAAAATTGAAGCAGAAGGAAAACTTCCCAACCCTTTCTATGTATCCAGCATTACCCTGATCGCCAACCAGGCCAAAGATCCTACCTAAAAGGAGAATTTTAGACCAATATCACTGATGAAAATGGATGCTATGATTCTCAACAAGATATTAGCAAACAGGATTCAACAACACATTAAGAAGATTACCTACCCTGATCAGGTGGGATTCATCTCTGGGCTACAAGGATTGGTCAGCATTCACAAATCAATCAATGTCATAGAACAAATCAATAAGAAAAGAGAGAAGAACCCCATGGTCCTCTCAATTGATGCAGAAAAAGCATTTGACAAAATCCAGCATCTGTTCCTGATTAAAATTCTTCAAAGTATAGGGATAGAGGGAACATTCCTGAACTTCATCAAATCTATCTATGAAAGACCCACAGCAAATACCATCCTCAATTGGTAAAAGCTTGTAGATTTCCCATTGAGTTCAGGAACAGATGGATGCCCACTCTCACCACTCTTGTTAAACATAGTATAAAGGGTTCTAGCAACAGCAGTCCAACAACAAAGAGAAATAAAAAGTATCCAAATTGGCAATAAAGAATTTAAACTCTTTTCCTTCGCAGATGAGATGATACTTTATATGGAAAACCCAAAATACCCCACCGCCAAACTACTAGAACTCATACAGCAATTCAGCAAACTGGCAGGATACAAAGTCAATGTACATAAATCAGTGGCTTTCTTATACACTAACAATGAAAATACATAAAGGGAATTTAAACAATGTATTCCATTTACTATAGCACCAAGAACCATAAGATAAGTGGGAATAAACCTAACCAAAAAAGTAAAAGGATCTGTACTCAAGGAATTGCATAACACTCATGAAAAAATTGAAGAAGACACAAAAAGAGGAAGACGATTTCATACTCTTGGATCGGAAGAATCAACATAGTGAAAATGTCTATACTGTCTAGAGCAATCTATTCTTTTAATGTCATTCTGATCAAAATTCCACCGGCAGTTTTCAAAGAGTTGGAGCAAATAATCCTAAAATTTGTATGGAATCAGAAGAGACCCCAAATTGCTGAGGAAATGTTGAAAAACAAAAATAAACCTTGGGCCCTCACGTTAACTGATTCCCGGTTTTACTACAAAGCTGTGATCACCAAGACACATTGATACTGGCTTAAAAACGGACACATTGACCATTAGAACAGAGTAGAGAACCCAGATATGGACCTTGAAATCTATGGGCAAATAATCTTCCACTGTATAGTGGAAAAAATACAGTCTCTTCAATAAATGGTGTTGGGAAAACTGGACAGCTATATATAGAAAAATAAAATTCAATCATTCTCTTACACCCTATACAAAGGTAACTCAAAATAGATAAAAGACTGAAATGTGAGACAGGAATCCATCAGATTCCTAGAGGAGAACATAGGCAGTAACCTCTTCGATATCAGCCACAGCAACTTCATTCTATATATGGCTGCAAAGGCAAAGGAAACAAAGTGAAAATGAACTTTTGGAACTTCATCAAGATCAAAAGCTTATACACAGCAAAGGAAACAGTCAACAACAACAACAAAAAAATGAGGCAAAACGTGGAATGGGAGAGAATATTTCCAAATGACAGTACAGAAAAATGGTTGATATCCAGGATCTATAATGAACTCCTCAAACTCAACACACAAAGAACAGACAATCATATAAAAGAAATAGGCAGAAGATATGAACAGACATTTTTCCAATGAAGACATAAAAATGGCTATCAGACACATGAAAAAATGTTCATCATCACTAGCCATCAGGGAGATTCAAATGAAAACCAATTGAGATATCACCTTACACCAGTTAGAATGGCCAAAAAACAAGACGGGAATAGCATGTGTTGGAGAGGATGGGGAGAATGGGGAGCCCTCTCACAGTGTTGGTGGGAATACACATTATTGCAGCTACTTTGGAGAATGGTGTAGAGATTCCTCAAGAAGTAGAAAATAGAAATTCCCTATGACTCTGCCATTGCACTACTGGGTCTTTACCAAAGATACAGATGTAGTGAAAAGAAGGGCCATTTGTACCCCAATGTTTATAGCAGCAATGACCGTGGTCGCCAAACTGTAGAGAGACCCAAAATGCCCTTCAATGGAAGAATGGATAAGAAAGATGTGGTCCATTTACACTAAGGAGTATTATGCTTTCCTCAGAAAGGATAAATACCCAAGTTTTGTAGTAACATGGACGGGCCTGGAAGAGATTATGCTGAATGAAACAAGTCAAGGAGAGAGAGTCAATTATCCTATGGTTTCACTTATTTGTGGAGCATCACGAATAACATGGAGGACAAGGGGAGATGGAGAGGAGAAGGGATTTGAAGGAAATTGGAAGGGGAGGTGAACAATGAGAAACTATACACTCTGTAAAACAATCTGAGGGTTCTGAAGGGTTGTGGGTTGGGAGGATGAGGGAACCAGGTTGTGGGCATTAGAGAGGGCACGGATTGCATGGAGCAAGATAGGGTTTGAATTCTCTTCTATTAATTGCAACTGGATTTGGAATACAGCACACAATATGTAATAGACAATGCTAGGTCTGCCCTATGGAACAACTTCTCCTATGGTCCTCAGAGATACATCTTATGCATGTTTCCCCAAAGCTCAGGTGGTCTAGAGATCCCGTGATGATGTCAGTTATTCCTTCCCACCTTTCAGTCCCTATTATCTGTCCTGTGCTTAAAGTGAATATCGTAGTCCCCAAGAATATTGGATTTTGGTCCCCATCTCCCTTCCTTTCTGTTAATATGCCTCCAACATCTAGATACAACCACGTTGGTGGTATATATGATGGAAATTCTTCCAAGTGTCTTATGTTTGGATGCTCCGTCAAGACTAAACAGCTTCTGATAATTTTTGTCTCTGGAAGGCATAAAATCTCTCTATCTGCCATAGGCACATTCACTTTGGCTCTCTTCTCCTTGAGAATTGCATATCCTATGTCTCCCCCAGTTCTTCCCTTTCAAGCTATTTGCATCTTTATAGCCAAAGGAAATCTCCTATGGCCAACATAAGGTCAAGTTTGATTTATGTTGTTTTCATGTTGACCTTTTTTTGCATATTTTAAAAATTTTCATCCTTCCAACAATTTTTTTATAGGGATAGGAAAATTTAGTCCTGAATACTTGATCTAATTATTGATAGGTAAGGAGTTAACTTACTAATTTTGGTTCATTTCTGACTTGTATTCTCTGTGCCTTTCACCTTTATGGTATTTTCTTTGGGATTTGCTTCCTTTATTGTGATTCCTCACTTGCTCCCCATCTTTTGTGTGTCTTATCTGTGGGGGCTGTGTGTTTTGTCTGTGTTTGTTTCATATAACACTTAAAATTAAATTTCAAGAGATAATAACTCGGTCTTTAATGCATAACAATTCAATTTGATATGCCCTGAAAACTCTCATTCCATCACTTTCAGCCAAATTTCGTACAAGTTATGTTCCATTTAGGCCTCTTTTATAAACACATATTCTCACTAACCGGCCTTCAAGCAAACACACAATTTTGTGTGCCTGGTTAGAGTCATATTGTTTGTAATTTTTTCCCCTGCTTTTTCAAAATGTTCCTTGACTATGATGAGAGAGTAAAATTGTTATTTGTATTTCTGAGACTGAGAGATGTGATATAGCCCAATGCTCAACAAAACTCTACCACATGAAGTTAGTGGCAAGAATTCGTTCTTGATTATAACTGTAAGAATCTGTGGTTCCTATGGAGGACAGATTTGGTAGTATTTTCTGAGAACTCCAGGCTTGTCTTCAGCCATGAACACAAACTGAAGATTACCACATATAATGAAATATGGTGGAAAATGACCTGAAAAAGCATACCAAACTCCACAGTAAAAGAAAAAAGTAATCCCAGAGAATATGTGAGAAGATTTGAGACATGGCTTAGGGGATATGTTGTCGTTGGTACTTCAGAGTGCAGTGAGCCAATGGAAAAGGTAAAGCCACAGGAGAGAGGAGTACACATTGGGAACCCACATGATGCATATATCCCAAAGCCATTGCCTTTGACCAGCCGAGGGTCTGAATGGCACAAGTTCTTGCCAACAAAGAATCTTATTGCCCAGAGATTTCAGATCAGCCTGCTTGGCAGACATCGACTCAATAGCACATTGTGTTTCTATTGGACAGGACACCACCAAACTACCAGGTGCAGACAGCCAGGAAACCATGATCAGAGACAATGCCAGAAAACATAGTGGGAAAATGGTGGGTTCTGACAGTGCATCCATGGGAGGCAGGGTTCGTGGAGATGACTCGATGGGGGCATAATAAATTTTGGGTTCTCGCACCAGGAGCATAAAGACTGAGTTACTGGCCAAAGACAGGACGGTGAGGACATTTCCTGCCTAACCTGCAAGCAAGAAGTTCCAACTGTGGAACACTGGGGGGACAGCCTTCCTCAGTCCAAGTGGCTTAGTCCCAGGGGAACAGACTCTCCCATAGAAGACTAGAAAAGCCCTGCCCACATGCTCTCTCATGACCACAACATTCTGCAGGCTTCATTCTGTTGTGTTGGTTGAATTTTTCTTTTCACAGGCACACCAGAGCCCACCAAGCTAATCCTCACCCTATTCAGCCTAGACTCCAAACACTCTGAACATCAGGCAGGAGAGCCTCTGCATATGGCTGGCTTCAAAGACAGGGGACAGCAACAACACAACAGCAGGTGGTATGCATGAAACACCCACCTGAGACTCCCAAAAGGGCCAGCCCTTGGGCACTCCATGATCTCTTCTTTTAAAGATATTACGCTCAGGCTAAAAAAGAGAATGGGCTTTTCAAATACTGAGAAGAAGACAGAGACCTGTATCTAATGCAAAGATGGAAAAATCAATTGATGACGAGGTAAAAGAACAAGAAATGACCATGTCCAGGCAGTCAAGGGAAACCTTTGCATGTAACGTGCCTGATGGAGGATTGATAGCAGCAGCCAGAATACTCACTGTACATCAGAAAAAGCAGAAGTCATCAGGGAGTCTTGAACCACACAAATATAAAGTGATAAAAATAATATAAATAAATAGTGGACCAAAGATGGCGGAGAAGTAGCAAGCTGAGACTGCTTCAGCTAGCCGGAGATCAGCTAGATAGCTTATCTAAAGATTGCAAACACCTGAAAATCCATCGGCAGACCGAAGAGAAGAAGAACAGCAATTCTGGAAACAGAAAAACAACCACTTTCTGAAAGGTAGGACCGGCGGAGAAGTGAATCCAAAGCGACGGGAAGATAGACCCCGGGGGGAGGGGCCGGCTCCCGGCAAGCGGCGGAGCAACCACGCACAAAATCAGGACTTTTAAACGTCTGTTCCGCTGAGGGACATCAGTCCAGAGGCTAAACCGGGGTGAAGCCCACGCGGGGTCAGCGTGGCCTCAGGTCCCGCAGGGTCACAGAAGGATCGGGGGTATCTGAGTGTCGCAGAGCTTGCGGGTATTGGAACGGGAAAGCCGGCTGCAGAGACAGAGCCGACAGTAAGCTCACAGCTCGGTGTTACCTTGAACCGGTCGCAGGCTCGGTGAGCTCGGAGCGCGGCCAGAGGTCAGACAGACGGGAGTAACTGGGCGCTGTTCTCTGAGGGCGCACTGAGGAGTGGGGCCCTGGGCTCTCGGCTCCTCCGGGCCGGAGACCAGGAGGCCGCCATTTGTGTTCCCGTCCTCCGGAACTCTACGGAAAGCGCTCAGGGAACAAAAGCTCCTGAAAGCAAACCCGAGTGGATTACTCACCCCGGCCCCGGGTAAGGGCGGTGTAATTCCGCCTGGGGCAAAGACACTTGAGAATCACTACAACAGGCCCATCCCCCAGAAGATCAACAAGAAATCCAGCCGAGACCAAGTTCACCTACCAAGGAGTGCGGTTTCAATACCAAGGAGAGCAGCAGAATTCCAGAGGAGGAGAAAGCCAAGCACGGAACTCATGGCTTTTTTCCTGTGATTTTTTTTTAGTCTTGCAGTTAATTTAATTTTTTCTTTTTCATTTTTTTTTTCTTTTTTTCTTTTTCTTCTCGCCTTCGGGTAAATTTTTTTTTTTTTTAACTGTTACCTTTTTCTTTTTTAACGATTTTTTACTAGTTTATCTAATATATATATTTTTTCTTTTTTACATTTTTCTCAGGTGTTTTCTTTTTTAAAAAAAATTTTTTTTTCTTGTCTTTTTTTTTCTTTCTTCCTTTTTGAACCTCTTTTTATCCCCTTTCTCCCCACTCACGATTTTGGATCTCTTCTAATTTAGTTAAAGCATATTTTCCTGGGGTTGTTGCCACCCTTTTAGTATTTTACTTGCCCCTTCATTTACTCTTATCTGGCCAAAATGACAAGACGTAAAAATTCAACGCAAAAAAAAGAACAAGAGGCAGTACCAAAGGCTAGGGACCTAATCAATACAGACATCGGTAATATGTCAGATCTAGAGTTCAGAATGACAATTCTCAAGGTTCTAGCCGGGCTCGAAAAAGGCATGGAAGATATTAGAGAAACCCTCTCGAGAGATATAAAAGCCCTTTCTGGAGAAATAAAAGAACTAAAATCTAACCAAGTTGAAATCAAAAAAGCTATTAATGAGGTGCAAACAAAAATGGAGGCTCTCACTGCTAGGATAAATGAGGCAGAAGAAAGAATTAGTGATATAGAAGACCAAATGACAGAGAATAAAGAAGCTGAGCAAAAGAGGGACAAACAGCTACTGGACCACGAGGGGAGAATTCGAGAATTAAGTGACACCATAAGACGAAACAACATTAGAATAATTGGGATTCCAGAAGAAGAAGAAAGAGAGAGGGGAGCAGAAGGTATACTGGAGAGAATTATTGGGGAGAATTTCCCCAATATGGCAAAGGGAACGAGCATCAAAATTCAGGAGGTTCAGAGAACGCCCCTCAAAATCAATAAGAATAGGCCCACACCCCGTCACCTAATAGTAAAATTTACAAGTCTCAGTGACAAAGAGAAAATCCTGAAAGCAGCCCGGGAAAAGAAGTCTGTAACATACAATGGTAAAAATATTAGATTGGCAGCTGACTTATCCACAGAGACCTGGCAGGCCAGAAAGAGCTGGCATGATATTTTTAGAGCACTAAACGAGAAAAACATGCAGCCCAGAATACTATATCCAGCTAGGCTTACATTGAAAATAGAAGGAGAGATTAAAAGCTTCCAGGACAAACAACAACTGAAAGAATTTGCAAATACCAAACCAGCTCTACAGGAAATCTTGAAAGGGGTCCTCTAAGCAAAGAGAGAGCCTACAAGTGGTAGATCAGAAAGGAACAGAGACCATATACAGTAACAGTCACCTTACAGGCAATACAATGGCACTAAATTCATATCTCTCAATAGTTACCCTGAATGTTAATGGGCTAAATGCCCCTGTCAAAAGACACAGGGTATCAGAATGGATAAAAAAACAAAACCCATCTATATGTTGCCTCCAAGAAACCCATTTTAAGCCCGAAGACACCTCCAGATTTAAAGTGAGGGGGTGGAAAAGAATTTACCATGCTAATGGACATCAGAAGAAAGCAGGAGTGGCAATCCTTATATCAGATCAATTAGATTTTAAGCCAAAGACTATAATAAGAGATGAGGAAGGACACTATATCATACTCAAAGGGTGTGTCCAACAAGAAGATTTAACAATTTTAAATATCTATGCCCCCAACGTGGGAGCAGCCAACTATATAAACCAATTAATAACAAAATCAAAGAAACACATCAACAACAATACAATAATAGTAGGGGACTTTAACACTCCCCTCACTGAAATGGACAGGTCATCCAAGCAAAAGATCAGCAAGGAAATAAAGGCCTTAAACGACACACTGGACCAGATGGACATCACAGATATATTCAGAATATTTCATCCCAAAGCAACAGAATACACATTCTTCTCTAATGCACATGGAACATTCTCCAGAATAGATCACATCCTTGGTCCTAAATCAGGACTCAACCGGTATCAAAAGATTGGGATCATTCCCTGCATATTTTCAGACCACAATGCTCTAAAGCTAGAACTCAACCACAAAAGGAAGTTTGGAAAGAACCCAAATACATGGAGACTAAACAGTATCCTTCTAAAGAATGAATGGGTAAACCGGGAAATTAAAGAAGAATTGAAAAAAATCATGGAAACAAATGATAATGAAAATACAACAGTTCAAAATCTGTGGGACACAATAAAGGCAGTCCTGAGAGGAAAATATATAGCGGTACAAGCCTTTCTCAAGAAACAAGAAAGGTCTCAGGTACACAACCTAACCCTACACCTAAAGGAGCTGGAGAAAGAACAAGAAAGAAACCCTAAGCCCAGCAGGAGAAGAGAAATCATAAAGATCAGAGCAGAAATCAATGAAATAGAAACCAAAAAAACAATAGAAAAAATCAACGAAAGTAGGAGCTGGTTCTTTGAAAGAATTAATAAAATTGATAAACCCCTGGCCCGACTTATCAAAAAGAAAAGAGAAAGGACCCAAATAAATAAAATCATGAATGAAAGAGGAGAGATCACAACTAACACCAAAGAAATACAAACTATTATAAGAACATACTATGAGCAACTCTACGGCAATAAATTTGACAATCTGGAAGAAATGGATGCATTCCTAGAAACATATAAACTACCACAACTGAACCAGGAAGAAATAGAAAGCCTGAACAGACCCATAACCAGTAAGGAGATTGAAACAGTCATTAAAAATCTCCAAACAAACAAAAGCCCAGGGCCAGATGGCTTCCCGGGGGAATTCTACCAAACATTTAAAGAAGAACTAATTCCTATTCTCCTGAAACTGTTCCAAAAAATAGAAATGGAAGGAAAACTTCCAAACTCATTTTATGAGGCCAGCATCACCTTGATCCCAAAACCAGACAAGGATCCCACCAAAAAAGAGAGCTATAGACCGATATCCTTGATGAACACAGATGCGAAAATACTCAACAAAATACTAGCCAATAGGATTCAACAGTACATTAAAAAGATTATTCACCACGACCAAGTGGGATTTATTCCAGGGCTGCAAGGTTGGTTCAACATCCGCAAATCAGTCAATGTGATACAACACATCAATAAAAGAAAGAACAAGAACCATATGATACTTTCAATAGATGCTGAAAAAGCATTTGACAAAGTACAGCATCCCTTCCTGATCAAAACTCTTCAAAGTGTAGGGATAGAGGGCACATACCTCAATATCATCAAAACCATCTATGAAAAACCCACCGCAAATATCATTCTCAATGGAGAAAAACTGAAAGCTTTTCCACTAAGGTCAGGAACACGGCAGGGATGTCCATTATCACCACTGCTATTCAACATAGTACTAGAGGTCCTAGCCACAGCAATCAGACAACAAAAGGAAATTAAAGGCATCCAAATCGGCAAAGAAGAAGTCAAATTATCACTCTTCGCAGATGATATGATACTATATGTGGAAAACCCAAAAGACTCCACTCCAAAACTGCTAGAACTTATACAGGAATTCAGTAAAGTGTCAGGATATAAAATCAATGCCCAGAAATCAGTTGCATTTCTCTACACCAACAGCAAGACAGAAGAAAGAGATATTAAGGAGTCAATCCCATTTACAATTGCATCCAAAACCATAAGATACCTAGGAATAAACCTAACCAAAGAGACACAGAATCTATACTCAGAAAACTATAAAGTACTCATAAAAGAAATTGAGGAAGACACAAAGAAATGGAAAAATGTTCCATGCTCCTGGATTGGAAGAATAAATATTGTGAAAATGTCTATGCTACCTAAAGCAATCTACACATTTAATGCAATTCCTATCAAAATACCATCCATCTTTTTCAAAGAAATGGAACAAATAATGCTAAAATTTATATGGAACCAGAAAAGACCTCGAATAGCCAAAGGGATATTGAAAAAGAAAGCCAACGTTGGTGGCATCACAATTCCGGACTTCAAGCTCTATTACAAAGCTGTCATCATCAAGACAGCATGGTACTGGCACAAAAACAGACACATAGATCAATGGAACAGAATAGAGAGCCCAGAAATAGACCCTCAAATCTATGGTCAACTCATCTTCGACAAAGCAGGAAAGAATGTCCAATGGAAAAAAGACAGCCTCTTCAATAAATGGTGCTGGGAAAATTGGACAGCCACATGCAGAAAAATGAAATTGGACCATTTCCTTACACCACACACAAAAATAGACTCAAAATGGATGAAGGACCTCAATGTGCGAAAGGAATCCATCAAAATCCTTGAGGAGAACACAGGCAGCAACCTCTTCGACCTCTGCCGCAGCAACATCTTCCTAGGAACAACGCAAAAGGCAAGGGAAGCAAGGGAAAAAATGAACTATTGGGATTTCATCAAGATCAAAAGCTTTAGCACAGCAAAGGAAACAGTTAACAAAATCAAAAGACAACTGACAGAATGGGAGAAGATATTTGCAAACGACATATCAGATAAAGGACTAGTGTCCAGAATCTATAAAGAACTTAGCAAACTCAACACCCAAAGAACAAATAATCCAATCAAGAAATGGGCAGAGGACATGAACAGACATTTCTGCAAAGAAGACATCCAGATGGCCAACAGACACATGAAAAAGTGCTCCATATCACTCGGCATCAGGGAAATACAAATCAAAACCACAATGAGATATCACCTCACACCAGTCAGAATGGCTAAAATCAACAAGTCAGGAAATGACAGATGCTGGCGAGGATGTGGAGAAAGGGGAACCCTCCTACACTGTTGGTGGGAATGCAAGCTGGTGCAGCCACTCTGGAAAACAGCATGGAGGTTCCTCAGAATGTTGAAAATAGAACTGCCCTATGACCCAGCAATTGCACTATTGGGTATTTACCCTAAAGATACAAATGTAGTGATCCAAAGGGGCACATGCACCCGAATGTTTATAGCAGCAATGTCCACAATAGCCAAACTATGGAAAGAACCTAGATGTCCATCCACAGATGAATGGATCAAGAAGATGTGGTATATATACACAATGGAATACTATGCAGCCATCAAAAGAAATGAAATCTTGCCATTTGCGACAACATGGATGGAACTAGAGCGTATCATGCTTAGCGAAATAAGTCAAGCAGAGAAAGACAACTATCATATGATCTCCCTGATATGAGGAAGTGGTGATGCAACATGGAGGCTTAAGTGGGTAGGAGAAGAATAAATGAAACAAGATGGGATTGGGAGGGAGACAAACCATAAGTGACTCTTAATCTCACAAAACAAACTGAGGGTTGCTGGGGGGAGGGCGTTTGGGAGAAGGGGGTGGGATTATGGACATTGGGGAGGGTATGTGCTTTGGTGAGTGCTGTGAAGTGTGTAAACCTGGTGATTCACAGACCTGTACCCCTGGGGATAAAAATATATGTTTATAAAAAAAAAAAAAAAAAAAGAAAGGACCAATACCCAACTTTTGTAGCAACATGGACGGGACTGGAAGAGATTATTATGCTGAGTGAAATAAGTCAAGCAGAGAGAGTCAATTATCATATGGATTCACTTATTTGTGGAGCATAACAAATAGCATGGAGGACATGGGGAGTTAGAGAGGAGAAGGGAGTTGGGGGAATTTGGAAGGGGAGGTGAACCATGAGAGACTATGGACTCTGAAAAACAATCTGAGGGTTTTGAAGGGGTGGGGGGTGGGAGGTTGGGGTACTAGGTGGTGGGTATTATAAAGGGCACGAATTGCATGGAGCACTGGGTGTGGTGAAAAATAATGAATACTGTTATGCTGAAAATAAAAAATAAATTAAAAAAAATAATATAAATAAAATAAAAAAAATAAAAAAGAGTCCTGGATGAAAAGATTGATAGAAGATTGAATTGAATGCAAATATGTATAGATATGTAAAGATAATTAAAATACACTACTTTCCTTTTCTCTGTCTGTCTTCATCTGGTTTTGAAAGGTACAGATTGTTTTTCTTTTAATTTATTTGTTATTTGAGGAAGCAAGCCTATCATCCATCATCCGTTTTTGACAGAATATTCATGAATGCTTTCATTCCATATATAACCTAGTGATCATGCTAATATATGCCACAACTCCTCAACACCAGTTCCCTCATTCCTTGCATGTCATTCTTTTCTGCAACCCTCAGCTTGGTTCTCAGAGTCCTGAGTCACTGCTGGTTTGTCTCCTTCCCTGACTTATTCCCCTTCTGGTTTTCCTTCCTTTCTAAGGGCCATGGCATTCCTCCTAGGGCACATGCAAGAGAAGTCATATGACATTTCCATTTGTCTGCTTGCTTTTTTCATTTTGCATCACCCAGTCATGTGGCATTCATGACAATGCAAGTACCAGGGTTTCATCGTCCCTGAGGGCAAAAGAATACTGTGTTGTCAACATGGTCCACACCTTCTTTATCTACTAGTCATTGCAGGAGCATTGTGGCTCATTCCACAGTTCTGCTCGAGTGGGCATTGCATGCCATTGATATAGACCATTCCACTTTCTCAGATTAAGATATTTGGTCAACATGGGTATACCCAATGCCACAGCAGATAGAGTTAACTAATGATGACAAGGTGTGCTGTCCAAGGCTCTTCCTTAAGAGTTAGCTCTCATGCAGAATGTCACTCTACTTGAAGCCTTTGTAAAAGTGTTTAAATTAAAGCCGAGTAGACAGAACCCTAATCCCTTATGACTAGTGTTTCAGAACACTAGGAGATTAGGACAGGCATCACAATACATCCATGCCCTAACATATTTTCTTGAAAACAGACTTTCCGTCTCTTAGTCTTCACTGACTCATAGGGGAAAGACACTGACAAAGGACCCTCTCACTCACAGGATCACAAACCCCACGGAAGGCTATTGATAGCCAAGATGCCTCACTGTTTCTTGAGATCTCTAGAAATTGAAGTGGAAATTGTAACACCTGGCCATTCCTGGAGAAATATTGGCCTTAAGGATGGTATACCGAAGGTCATTATCTTTACTCTTTCTCTAGAAAGGGAAAGTGGGACATTAACACAAAGACAACCTGAGTTTTTGATTAGGCTCAGAGGACTGTTTTGAATCCTTGTACCCTGGTTTTGTTTTTGTTTTTTTTCAAATGATGCACATGCACGTATTTGACAGAGAAACAGAGAGATCACAATGAGGTGGTGGAGCTTGAGAGAGAGAACCTGACTTGCCCCTGAGAAGGGAACCTGAGACCAGAGTCGATGCCATGGCCCTGGGATCATGAGATGAGAGAAGGCCATCTCAGAACTGATGGACACACTCTGGACCCAGTCTTTCTCTTCTGAATTCCTCCTAGTTCTAGGCAAGAACCACTGCTCTGTCTTTTTCAGCAATTCAGGGGATACATATTTTGGCTTGGGCTGGTGTTGCTTGAGTTTTCTGACCTGCTTTGAAGCTGATGTAGCTTGTTCCCTTGAAGTCAGTGATTGAATATGGACAAACTACTCTCCCACGCATATTTGGGTACATAAAATTCCTCCATTGTAGATTTTGCTTGGGGAATGATACTATGTCTTGTGTTGCTCTGCTTCAGTGGTTGGGAGTCTTCTTTGCCCCTGAATCTGGATCACTGCTTCTGCTCCCAGAAGAGGGACATTTTCTGAGTGATTTATAAAAAAAAAAAATGTTCAGCCGTCTTCTTTTCTCTTGCTCCTAGTTCTCATAAAATAGGCACATCTTTCCATTCCTTGGAATCGATGATTTCCCTAAGCTCATTGTCATGTTCAATCATTCTTCCTTCTCTCTTTGGATTTGCTTTCTTATTTTCCAGTCTTATTCTTTCAAGTCAATAATTTTATCCTCAGATTCTGTCAGCTTTTTTGACTTTACATCCAATATGCTACCCATCTTTTCATCATGAACTCTTTATTTTATCTTTTTTTAATCAGTTTTATCTCTGTGGTTAAAGACTTCCTGATGTCTTCTGTCTTTTTTTTTTTATGTACAGGGAGTATCCTGGCTATAGAGTTCGATTCTCCATTGGGCGTGACACTTGTAGAGGTTTCACTCGTATTGCATGGCCATGATCATTTTTTTGTTCCTTTTCCTTGGCATCAATTGATACTTCCATCTTTGAATAGAATCTAAATCTCTGTCTTCTTCTCTGTACTCAAAATCCAATTCTGTTTTCTAGCCTGAGAGTAATTTATTTAGGAAGAAGACGTGGTGGAGTGCCCAAGGGCTGGCCATTGAGAGAGTCTAAGGTGTGTGTGTGTGTGTGTGTGGCACGCATGCCCTTTGATGTTGTGTTGTTGCTTTCCCCCTGTATTAGAGGCCAGTTATGTGCAGGGGCTCTAGTTTCCTGCCATTTGATGTATTTGGGGTCTGGGCTGAATATGCTGAGGTTTAGCTTGCTGGGCTCTGGTGTGCCCGCTAAAGGAGACATTCAACCAACTCAACAGAATGAAGGCTTGCAGAGTGTAATGGCCAAAAGAGAGCATGAGGGCAGGGCTTTCTTCCAGTCCACTACAGGAGAGTCTGCTTTCCTGGGACTAAGCAACTTGGACTGAGGAAAGCATCCCAAAGTGTTCCGGTGCTTGGGATTTCGTGTTTACAGGTTAGGCAGCTAATATCCTCACCGTCCATTTTCCCACTATTCCTCCTGGTATTGTCTCTGATTATGGTTTCCAGTTTGTCTGCATATGGTTCCTTGGTGGTGTCCTCTCCAGGAGAAAACCAGTGTTCTCTTGAGTCGATATCTGCCAAGCCTGCTGATATGAAATCTCCAGGATTCAAGACCCTTTGTTGGCAAGATGCATGCAGTGAAGACCCTCTGCTGGTCACAACCAATGACATTCGGAAATATGCTCCTTGTGAATTCCCAGTATGCTCCACTCTCCTGTACCTTTGTCCTTTGCATTGGCTCACTGCCCTCTGAAGCACCAACTGCCTATGTCTTCTTAAGCCATGTCTCCAATCGTCTCCCCTAGTTTCTGCAACTTATTTTCTCTTTTGCCATGGAGTTTAGTTTGTAGGCTTCAATTCAGTTTCCACCAAGTTGTAGTTGATGTGGTAATCCTCCAGTTGTGTTCATGACTGAAGAAAGCGTGGAGTTCTCAGACACTGCTACCATCTCACTGTCCTCCAAAGGTACCTCGGATTCTTACTGAGGCATTAGAAAGAATGAATTCTTGCCACTTGCCCCATGTGGCAGTGTTATGGAGAGCATTGGGCTATGTCACACCTATCAGTCTCAGAATGACAAATAACATACGATTTTACTCTCTCATATTAGTCAAGAAATATGTGAAAAAGCATAGGAAAAATGTACTAACAAGACAACTCTAAACAGGCACACAAAATATGGTGTTTGTTTGAAGGTAGGTTTCTTAGAATATGTGTTTATAAAAGAGGACTACCTAGGACATACTTTGTAGGAAATGTGGCTGAAAGTGATGGATTCTGAATTTTCAAGGCATGTCAAATTGGATTGTTATCCAAAGAAGACCAACTTACTACCTCTTGAAATTTAATTATAAATGTTACGTGAAACACACACAGACAAATACACACACACACTCACACACAGATAAGATACACAAATGATGGGGACAAAGAGAGGAATCCCAATAAAGGAAGCAAACATCAAATAAAATGATATACAGGGGAAAGGCACAGAGAATCCAAGTCAGAAATCAACCAAAATGAGAATGTTTACTCCTACCTATCAATAATTAGTTCAACTATTCAGGACTAAATTCTCCCATCACTACAAACAGATTGTTAAACTGGATGAAAATTAAAAAAAAAAGAAAAGAAGAAAAAAAAAGGCCAAACTGTCCACAAGAAAACAACAAAAAGTAAACGAGCTCGACCTTCTGTTACCCATAGGAGATTTCCAAAGAATATGAAGATACAGATATCTTGAAAGTGAAGGAATCGGGAAGATATAGGTTATGCAAATGACAAAGAGAAGGAAGCCAAAGAGATTGTGCCTATGGCAGATAGAGAGATTTTATGACATTGAGAGACAAAAGATTACCGGAAGGTGTTTTGTCTTGATGGAGCATCAAGACATCAGAAACTTGAAAGAATTGCCAATATATACACCACCAATATGGATGTATCTAAATGTTGGAACCATATTAACAGAAAGGAAGGGAGACGGGGTCCTCAATCCAATATTGTTGGGAACTACGATATCCTCTTTCAACACACTACAGATCATCCAGATGCAAAGGTGGTAGGGAGTAACAGACATCATCATGGAGTCTATAGACCATCTGACCACATGCATAAAATTTTGTCTCTAAGGACCATAAGAGAAGTTCTTCCAAAGGGCAGATCTAACTTTGTGTATCACAGATAGTGTGCTGGAGTCCAAATCAAGTCATAATTAATGGAAGTATATTAAGTGAAAGAATGGAAGAATAAGTATCTTGTATACTTATTACTATGAAGGTATGAAAACGGAAAGAAATCACTTATGAATGTGAAACAAACCCAGACACGAGTAGGTGGAAAACACAACACACTACTAAACTAGCAATGAATCAAAGAAAGAACATCCAAAGGAAGATCAGACAGTGCCATGAAATAAGGAAAGCCAAGAAACTTAACCTATATTGTTTCCCCATAAAATGTTTTTAGGATGATGTGAAAACATTTTATGGGGAAACAATATAGGTTAAATGCGTGTATTTCCAAAAATTAAAAACACAGAAAAATAGCGACCTAACTGGATGCCATAAGGAATAATAAGAAGTAGAAGAACCAAACTCCAAAGTTAACAGAAAAAATAAAATACTACTTTTGACTATAGAAATAAAGGAAACGCAAACAAACCAAAAGGAAAAAATCAAAAGAACTCAAACGTCACTTTTGAAAACTTTAATAAACTAGGGAAGCCATTACCTGAATAAAACAGGGAGATAAGCACACAGCTGAAAGTATAAATCCACATGACAGCTGATAGAAAAAAAAAACCTGAAATACCCCTCTACTTAATCATGCCAGCAAATCCAAGACTGAGAGAAAAGAATTTATTCCAAGACACATATCAACTCCAAAGTTTAGGTCAGTAAATCTTCAAAATCTGAGCTCTCTACTAGTAACTAAAGCATTTGAAGCAGTAATCAAACCTCTGCCACACACAGAAGGCCAGGTCCAAATCATTTTCCTGAGCAACTCTTCTAGACATTTAATGAAGGGAAGGTTGTTTCTTCTATTGATTCCAGAAATGGAGGCAGGGAGACTCTAGTTTGCAAGTATAAAGACCCAATTCAGTTAAAGACACTATAGGAAATAAATTATATGCCATTTCAATAAGTAAAGATAATAAAATTATAATTCTTTCCTTTTCTCCATCTCTCCTCATCTGGTTTTGCAAAGGCCAGATTGTTTTTCTTTTAATATTTTTTGTTCTGTTGAAACCAGCCTATCTACTGGCATTCCTTTTTGACTGAGTATTAACGGATGTTTCAGTTCCATATATGACCTAGTGCTCCTTCTAATATATGCCATACTCCTGAACAACCATTAACCAGTTCCCTCATTCCCTAAATGACTATCTTTTCTGTAACCCATAGCTTGGTTCTCAGAACCTGGGTCACCCCTGGTTTGTCTACTTCTCTGACTTCTTCCCCATCAGTTTTCCTTTCTTTACTAAGGGCCATGGTATTCCTCCTGGGGACATACGAGGGAAGCCATATGATATAATATTTTCCTTTTTTTTTTTTTTTTTTTTTTGCTTCCCTTGTTCATTTCACATGACCCAGTTCTGTGTCATTCATGTAAAGGCAAGTACCAGGTTTTCATCCTCCCTGATGGCTGAGAAATAATCTGTTGACAATATGGATCACACTTTCTTTATCCAAGAATCTTTGCAAGGACATTGTGGTTAAATACACAGCTCTGCTGGAGTGGGAATTGCAGGCCATCAATACGGGCCGTTCCTTTTCCGATGATTAAAGGGACTTTGTCAACATGGCTATTCCCTTTACCACAGCAAGTAGAGCTAACTAACGATGACAAAAAGTGCTCTCCAAGGCTCTAAAATAAGAGTTAGCTCTGATGCAGAATATCACTCTTCTTGAAGCCTTTGCGAATGTGTTTAAGGTAAAGACATGTAGATATAGCCCTAATCCCTTATGACTAGTGTTTGAGAACACTAGGAGATGAGGAAACAGAAAGCAAAATACATCTATGCCCTAACACTTTTCCTTGGAAATGTCCCTTAGTTATCACGGACCCATAGGGAAAAGATGCTGAGAAAGGGCTCTCACCCACAGAATGACAAACCCCATGGAGAGCTGTTAATACACAAAATGACTCACTGTTTATTGAGATCTCAAGAAATTGCAGTGGAAATAATTAAATCTAACCATCTCTTGAAAAATTCTGGCCCTAAAAATAGTATACTGAATGTTATTTCCTTTTCTCTATGTCTAGAAAGGGGAAGTGGGACATTAAAACCCAAGACTACCTGAGTTCTTGATCAGGCTCAGAGGGCTCTCTTTCTCTTTCCCAGGACTTCGTACCTAAAGCCATAGGACTCAAAGGTCATCAGAGAGGGACTGCGCTCCAGTGAAGCCACTTTCTGTGATGTCACAAAGGTCATAGCAAGCACTTATCATCAATCCACGTCTGAGCAGTATACTTGGCTGGATTAGTCATGGGAGGGCCAAGAAGATCCCAAGCCTACCAAACCGCTGAAGGCACCTGAGTCTCTCACCAAGACTGTTTGTGAAGCGAGTTGGTGTCACCTTCTCCATGTCCGAATTGGTAGTCTTTGGGGGGTGACTGTCAGCACCAGCCCTATGGACACCGGATAAAGACAAGAATCCACCATTCTATCTTAGCCACCAAAGGTCAAGAAGCAATCAGGTCTCAAACAAAGCCTTAGTGAAGTAATTCCACCAAATCAGGGCGCTTCTGACCAGGAAAAGGGCCACCCATGGAAAGCTTAAAGGGAACACCCACAACCATGCCAAAGACATGTCTGGAGTCTTCAACAGCGAGGACACGAGTACCTCCAGTTTCTATGGAAATTGTGCCAAAACAGCCTCCCAATCTTCAAAACTGACCAAGCACCAAAGGCATACTCTATACCCTAGACCCTTAGGTCCAGGAAGGACTCAAGTACTTTATGTCCACAGGAGCAAGCACAGGGCATGTTTGGAGAGACCCATAGCCCAAGTGATGCTATCTGAAAGACATTCATGCCCATATCATTATGACTACTTTTATATCCAAAAGGCCGCATTTGAGAGGATTTGAATGTTGAAGAACCTTGAGCATTCCTACAGGCTGGTGCAGCTACCCTCTGGGGAACTGAATGGAGATGTGGCAGCACAAGCCTGCCCTAAAACTCTCATGACCATCCCCCAAGTGGTTTCATGCGATAAGCAAATAGTGCTTCTTGCCTATAATGGGCATGTTCTCATGGAGCCAGGAGAGGATGAATAATGTGTCAACAAGAGGCAACTACCGGGGGACAGACAATGGATTCTACAGGTTGGTGAGGAGATCCAGGAAGACAAAGAGCAGGAGAATGAACAAGGGAGATCCTAGCAAAGGTCTTGCATTTTAGAATGGGAGGAGTTGCTCTGTACCTGGCTGCATTCCGTAGGAACTGGGTCCAAATTAAATAAAACGTCCTCTGGCCCAAATCAATCCTTGAACACTGGATTTTGTTTTGTTTTTGTTTTCGTTTTTTTTGTCAAATGATGCACATGCACGTATTTGACAGAGAAACAGAGAGATCACAATGAGGGGGTGGAACTGGAGAGGGAGAAGCTGACTTGCCCCTGATATGGGAACCTAAGACCAGAGTCGATGCCATGGCCCTTGATCATGACTTGAGCTTAAGCCTACCTCTGAACTGATGGAAATACCCCAGCACCCAATCTTTGCTTCTTTATACCTCCTAGTTCTAGACAAGTACCGCTGCTTTGTCATTGTTCAGAAATTGAGGCGATTTGGATTTTGGCTTGGCTAGGTGTTGCTTGAGCTATCTGACCTGCTTTAAGAGATAATCTAGCTTGTCCTCTTGAAGTCAGTGCCTTGGCTATGGACAAACTATTCTCCCACGCATATTTGGGTAAAGAGAATTCCTCCATTTCTATCTTTTGCAGGGGGAATGACACTATGTCTTGTGGTGCTCTTCTTCTGTGGAGGGTGATGGGAATCCTCTGTGCATCTGAATTTGGATCTCTGTTTCTGCTACCAGATGAGGGACATTTTCAGCACAGATTTCTCAAAGACAAGTTGAGCCCTCTTTTTATCTCTCACTCCTATTCTCCTTCAATAGGAACCTCTTTCTTGGAGTAAGATGACCTCCTTAAGCTAATTGTCATGTTCCACCATCCTTTCTTGTCTCTTGAGATTTGCTTCCATATTTTCCAGTTTTTTCTTCCAGGTCACTATTTGGATGCTCTGCTTCTGCCAGCTTCCTGGACTTTGCACCCAGTCTGCTACAAATCATTTCACCAGTGACTCTTTAAGTTTTTTAATCACGTTTAGCTCTGGGGTTTGAGACACCTTGATGTCTTCTGTGTTTTTCTGATGTACAATGAGTCTCCTGGCTGCTGATTTCAATCTTCCAATGGGCGTGTTACATGTCGAAGTTTAACTTCAATTGCCTGCACATGATCATTTCTTGTTCTTTTTCCTCGACATCAAATGATTCTTCTATCTTTGCATTGGATCTAGGTCTCTGTCTTCTTTTCATTAGTTGAAAAGCCTATTTTGTTTTCTATCCTGGGTGTAATTTTTTTAGGATAATGAGATCATGGCATACCCAGGGGCTGCCCCTTGAGGGGGTCTCCCATATGTGTGGCATGCATGCCCCATGCTGTGTGTTGTGGCTGTCCCTGGTCCTTGGAGCCAGTCATCTGCAGAGGCTCTCCTTGCCGGCCATTTGGAGTGTTTGGGGTCTGGGCTGAATATGATGAGGCTTAGCTTAGTGTGCTCTGGCGTGCTTGTGAATGGAGATGTTCAGCCAACTCAATGGAATAAACGCCTGTTGAATGCTGTGGTCAGGGGAGAGCATATAGGTAGCACTTTTTCCTAGTCCCCCACGGTAGAGTCTGTTCTCCTGGGTCTAAGCAACTGGGACTGCAGAAGGGAGTTCCCTAAGTGTTCCATGGTTGGGATTTTGTGTTTGCAGATTAGGCCGCTAATGACCTCACTGACCTGTCTTTGGCCAGTAGCTCAGTCTTTATGTTACTAGGGAAAGAGCCCAAAATTTCTTCTGTCCCCATCGAGTCATCTCCATGAACACTGGCTCTCACGGATGCATTGCCAGAACCAAACATCTTACTGTGTCTCCTGGGATTGTCTCTGATTATGGTTTCCATGCTGTCTGAATCTGTTTGCTTGTTGGTGTCATCTCCAGGAGAAACACAGTGTTCTCTCGAGTCGATGTCTTCCAAGAGTGCTGATCTGAAAACTCTGGACTCAAGACACTTTGTTGGCAAGAACTCGTGACATTCAGACCCTCTGCTGGTCGCAGCCACTGGCATTGGGAAACATGGTTATGTGAGTTCCCAGTGTGTTCCTCGCTCCTGTGTCTTTGCCCTTTGCATTGTCTCACTGCCCTCTGAAGCACTCCCCATGTCTCCCAAAACCATGTTTCCAGGCTTCTGCCAAAGTTTCTTTGAATTCTTTTCTCTTTTGCTGTGGAGTTTGCTTTGTACGCTTCAGGTTCATTTCTGCCATATTGCACTTAATGTGGTAATACTCCAGTTGTGTTCCTGGATGAAGACAAGCCTGGAGTTCTCAGATACTATTACCATCTCACTGTCCTCCAAAAGCACTTCAGACTCTTACCCAACCATAAGCAAGAATGAATTCTTGCCACTTGCCCATGTGGCAGTGTTGTGGAGAGCATTGGACTACATCACATCTATCAGTCTCAGAAAGACAAATAATATACAATTTTATTCTCTAATGGTAGTCAAGGAACATGGTAAAAATCAAGTGAAAAGGGGACAAAAAACATGACTCTAACCAGGCACCCACAATTTGGTGTTTGTTTGAAGGCAGATTAGTGAGAATATGTGTTTATAGAAGACTACCTGGGAAATTCTTTGCAGGAACTGTGGCTGGTAGTGATCGAATGTGAGCTTTCAAGGCATATCAAATTGAATTGTTATCCTTAAAAGACCGACTTCCTATCTCCTGAAATTTTGTTTTCAGTGTTATGTGAAACACAAACAGACAACACCCACACACACACACACACACATACACACACACAAACACACACCAATAAGACACACAAAATATGGGGTGGAAGTGAGGAATTGCTCTAAAGGAATCAAACTCCAAAGAAAATACCATAAAGGGGAAAAGGACAGTGAATCCAAGTTGGACAAAAACGAAAATGAGAACATTAACTACTTACCTATCAATAATTAGTTAAAGTATTCAGGACTAAATTCTCATTTCCCTATAAACAGATTTTTGGAAAGATGAATATTTAAAAGTTAAAAAAAAGGCAAAAATAGTCCACAAGAAAACAGCAAAAACTAAACAGGCTTGTCCTTCTGTTGCCCATAGGAGATTTTTTTCCACTAAAGATACACATAGCATGGAAGAGACCTATAGCACAAGTGAAGCCAAAAGAAAGACAATATTTCCCATTTCAAGATGAAAACGTGTATCTCCAAAAGGACGTATTGAAGAGGATTCAAATGTTGAAGAATCTTGAGCATTCCCACCAGGTTTTGCAGCTACCTCTGGGAAACTGAATGGAGAAATGGCAGCAGAAGACTGCATTAAACCTCTCATTACTATCCCCAAATGGCTTAAAGATGATAAGCAAACAGTGCCTCTTAAGGAAGATGGGCATGTTCTCATGGAGCCCCGAGAGGATGAACAATGTGACAACAAAAGGCCATTACATTGGGACAGACAGTCCCACTGTATGCTACAGTCCCACCGTATGCTACAGGTTGGAGGGGAGATCCAGGAAGACAAATAATAGAAGAATGAACAAGGGAGCTCAGACCTAAGGTCTAGCATTTTAGCATGGTGGGAAGTACTCTATACCTGGCTGCATTCCATGGGGACCTAGTTCTAAATTAAATAAACCATCCTCTGGCCTCAGTCAATCCTTGTAAAATGTTTTTGTTTTTGTATTTGTTTTTTATCAAATGATGCACATGCACGTATTTGACAGAGAAACAGAGAGATTACCGTCAGGTAGTGGCACTGGAGAGGGGGGATCAGACTTGCCTCTTAGCATACTCTGAGACCAGACCCTTGGATCATGAGATGAGTAAAGCCCGCCACTGAACTGATGGACACACAGTGGCCCAAACTTTTGTCTTTTTAATACCTCACAGTTCTAGACAAGAACCACTTCTCTGTATTCTTCAGAAAATGCTTGGTCAGGTGTTGCTTGCTCTATATGACCTGCTTCTAGGCCTGCTATAACTTGTTTTGAAGTAAGTGACTTGGCTATGTACACACTACTTCCCCATGCATAGTTGGGTAAAGAGTATCCCACCATTGCTAGCTTGGCACTATGTCTTCGGTTGCTCTACTTCTGTTGATGGTTATGGGACACCTCTCTGACTCTTAATATGGATCTAGGTTTCTGCTCCCAGATGAGGGACAATTTCAGTTCTGATTTCTCAAAGAAATATTTGGCCCTCTTTCTTCTCTCGCTCCTAGGTCTCCTACAATAAACACCTTTTTCCATTCCTTGGAGCTGATGATTTCCCTAATCTCATTGTCATGTCCCATCATTCTTCACTTTTTCATTGGCTTTGCTTCCTTATTTTCCAGTGTTTGTCATCCAGGACACTAATTTGATCCTCTGCTTCTTCCAGGTTCTTGAGATTTGCCTGCAGTCTGTTACCAATCCTTTCATCAGAGACTCTTTATTTTATTTTATTAATTTATATTATTTTATTTTTATCACTTTTATCTCTGTGGTTCAAGACTCCCTAATGCCTTCTGTGTTTTTCTGATGTACAGTGAGTATCCTGGCTGCTGCTTTCCATCTTTTTGCGGTCGTGTTACATGTACAGGTTCCACTTCGATTGCCTGGTCATGATCATTTCTTCTTTGCCTTCAGCATCAGTTGATTCTTCCATTTTGCATTGGATCTAGATATCTCTCTTCTTCTCTGTATTCAAAAAGCCCATTCTTTTTTCTATTTTTTTAAAATTTTCAGCATAACAGTATTCATTATTTTTGCACCAAACCCAGTGCTACATGTAATACATGGCCTCTATAATATCCACCACCTGGTTCCCCCAACCTCACACCCCCTGCCACTTCAAACCCCAAAGATTGTTTTTCAGAGTCCATAGTCTCTCATGGTTCACTTCCCCTTATTTCTCTTAACTCCCTTCTACTCTCTAACTCCTCAAGTCCTCCATGTTATTTGTTATGCTCCAGAAGTAAGTGAAACCATATGATACTTGACTCTCTCTGCTTGAGTTACTTCACTAGAATAATCTCTTCCAGCCCCATCCATGTTGCTATAAAAGTTGGGTATTAATCCTTTCTGATGGAGGCATAATACTCCATACTGTATATGAACCATATCTTCCTTATCTATTCATCCCTTGAAGGTATCTTGGTTCTTTCCACAGTTTGGCGACCTTGGGAATTGCTGCTATAAACTTTGGGTTACAGATGACCCTTCTTTTCACTGCAGAGTCATAGGGAAGCTCCATTTTTTATTTCTTGAGAAATCTCAATACCGTTCTCCAAAGAGGCTGTACCAATTTGCATTCCCATCAACAGTGTAAGAGGGTTCCCCTTTCTCCACATCCCCTCCAACACACGTTTCCTATCTTGCTAATTTTGGTCATTCAACTGGTGTAAGGTGATATCTCAATGTGCTTTTCATTTGAATCTCCCTGATGACTGGTGATGATGAACATTTTTTCATGTGTCTGACAGCTCTCTGTATGTCTCCATTGGAGAAATGTCTGTTCATATCATTTGCCCATTTTTTGATATGATTGTCTGTTTTGTGCGAGTTGAGGTTGAGGAGTTCTTCATAGATCGTGGATATCAAACTTTTGTCTGTACTGTCAATTCCAAATATCTTCTCCCACTCCGTGGGTTGCCTCTTTGTTTTCTTGTCTGTGCAGAAGCTTTTGATTTTGACCCCTTTCCCTCTAACTACCCATGTCCTCCATGCTTTTAGTTATGCTCCACAAATAAGTGAAACCATATGATAATTGACTCTCTCTGCTTGACTTATTTCACTCAGCATAATCTCTTCCAGTCAAATCCATGTTGATACAAAAGTTGGGTATTCGTCCCTCTGATGGAGTCCTAATACTCCATAGTGTATATGGACCACATCTTCCTTATCCATTTGTCTGTTGAAGGGAATCTTGGTTCTTTCCACAGTTTGGCGACCCGCTATTGCTGCTATAAACATTGGGGTACAGATGGCCCTTCTTTTCACTACATCTGTATCTTTGGGGTAAATACCCAGGAGTGCAATGGCAGAGTCATAGGGAAGTTCCATTTTTAATTTCTTGAGGAAACTCCACACTGTTCTCCAAAGAGGCTGCACCAACTTGCATTCCCACCAACAGTGGAAGAGGGTTCCCCTTTCTCCACATAGCCTCCAACACATGTTGTTTCCTGTCTTGCTAATTTTGGCCATTCTAACTGGTGTAAGTTGATATCTCAATGTATATCTTGAAAGAAGTTGCTGTGGCTCATATAGAGAGATTACTGCCTATATTCTCCTCTAGGATGCTGATGGATTCCTGTCTCACATTGAGGACTTTTATCCATTTTGAGTTTATCTTTGTGTATGGTGTAAGAGAATGGTGGAGTTTCATTCTCCTACATATAGCTTTCCAGTGTTCCATCACCATTTATTAAAGAGACTGTATTTTTACCACTGTATATTTTTTCCTGTTTTGTCGAAGATTATTTGCCCATAGAGTTGAGGGTCCATATTTGGGCTATCTATTCTATTCCACTGGTCTATGTGTCTATTTTTTATGTCAGGACCATTCTGTCTTGGTGATCACAGCTTTGTAGTAAAGCTTGAAATCAAGTAATGTGATGCCCCCAGTTTAATTTTTGTTTTTCAACATTTCCTTAGCGATTCAGGGTCTCTTCTGATTCCATTCAAAATTTAGGATTATTTGTTGCATCTCTTTGAAGAATACCAGAGGAATTTTGATTGGAATGGCATTAAAAGAATACATTGCTCTAGGCAGTATAGACAATTTCACACTGTTTATTCTTTTGATGCAAGAGCATGGAATGGTCTTCCATATTTTTGTGTCTTCTTCAATTATTTTCATGAGTGTTCTGTAGTTCCTCGAGTACAATTCCTTTACCTCTTTGGTTAGGTTTATTCCCAGGTACCTTATGGTTCTTAGTGCGATACTAAATTGAATTGATACTCTAATTTATTTTTCTGTATTTCATTGTTAGTGTACAAGAAAACCACTGATTTATTCACATTGACTTTGTATCCTGCCAAGTTGATAAATTGCTGTATGAGTTCTAGTGGTTTGGGGGTGGAGTCTCTTGGGTTTTCCATATAAAGAATCATGTTATCTGCAAAGAGAAAGAGTGAATTCTTCATTTCCAATTTGGATACCTTTTATTTCTCTTTGTAGTCTGACTGCTGTTGCTAGGACTTTTAATACTATGGTGAACAAACAGCTTAGAAACCATGAAAAAGAATGAGGGAAATAAATGATGCCATGAAACATTCCAACGTCAGAATTATCCAAATCCCTGAAGGGAAGGATAAAGAAAGAAGTCTCAAAGATCTAGTGAAACAAGTTCTTCATGAAAAATTTCCCAATCTCACATATTGAACCAGCAATCATGTACTAGAGGCCTAACGGTCTCCTCCCAAGATTATAGATAACAAAAACAAACCATCAAGAAAACTGATAGCCAAATTGAGGAATCATAATTGAAGGTATAATCTTTTGAAAGCCACTAGTACATAGAGGTTCCTTACTTACAGAGGAAAGCCCATCAGAATCACGTCAGACCTCTCCACGAGACGTCTCAAGCAAGAAAGGCCTGGAAAGATATATTCAGGGCACTAAATGAGAAGAACATGCAGCCAGGAATACTTTATCCAGCAAGACTGAGTTTCAAAATGGATGGAGAGATAAAGATTTTCCAAGACAGGCAAGGCTTAAAAGACAATGCAACTACCAAGCCGACACTGAATGAATATTAATGGGGGTTCTATAAAAGCGGAAAAAATCCTAAGAATAGCATTGAACAGAAATATAGAGACAATTTACATAAAGATAGACTTCAAAGGTCACACAATGTCAATAAAAACATATCTATCAATAATCACTCTCAATGTGAAAGGCCTAAATGTGCCCCCCAAAAATGGCACAGGGTTGCAGGTTGGATAAAAAGACAGGATCCGTCCATACGTTGTCTACGAGACACTTTTGAACCTAAAGATACACCCAGACTGAAAGTGAAAAGACGGAGAAACATCTTTCATGCCAATGTACTCAATAGAACGCTGGCGTAGCAAATCTCATATCCGATAAATTAGATTTTAAACTAACGACTATAGTCAGAGATACAGAAGGACATTACATAATTCTTAAAGGGACTATCAACCAAGATGATCTAACAACTGTAAATAGCTCTGCCCCCAATATGGGTGCAGCCAATTACATAAGAAAACTGTTAATCAAGATAAAATGTCATATTAATATGAATGCATTAATAGTAGGAGATCTTAACACACCTCTTTTATAAATAGACAGATCATCCAAGAAGAAAATCCATAAAGAAACAATAGCATTTACTGACACATTGGACCAGATGGACCTCATAAATATATACAGAACATTCCTCCCTAAAACAACAGAACACTCATTCTCTCAAGTGCACATGGATCTCACTCACTATCCACCAAGACGATCTAACAATTGTAAATATCTATGCCCCCTATATAGGAGCAGCCAATTACATAAGAAACTGTTAGTCAAGATAAAGAGTCATATTGACATGAATACATTATAGTAGGAGATCGTAACCTGCCTAACATCATCCAAGCAGAAAATCCATAAAGAAAGCATTAAATGACACATTGGACCACATGGACCTCATAGATATATACAGAATATTCCACCCTAAAACCACAGAATACTCATTTTCTCAAGTGCACATAGAACATTAACAAGAATAGACCACATACTGGCTCACAAATCAGGACTCAACCTATACCATAAGAATGAGAACATTCCCTGCATATTCTCAGATCACAATGCTTAGAAACTGGAGATCAATCACATGAAAAAGTTTCTAAGGAACTCAAACACCTGGAAGCTAAAGAGCTCCTTGGTTAAGAATGCTTGGATCACCACACACAAAAATAGACTCCCAATGGATGAAAGACCTCAATGTGAGAAAGGATTTCATCAAAATCCTTGAGGAGAACAGAGGCAGCATCCTCTTTGACCTCAACCGCAGCAACATCTTTCTAAGAATATCACCAAAGTCAACAGAAGCAAGGAAACAAATGAGCTATTGTGATCTCATCAAGATCAAAAGGAAACAGTGAGCAAGACCAAAAGACAACTGACAAACTGGGAGAAGATATTGCAAATGACATATCCAATAAAGGGCTAGTATCCAATATGTATAAAGAGCTTGGAAAACTCAACACACAAAGAACAATGCAATACTCTGCAACCATCAAAAGAAAAGAAATCTTGCCATTTGCAATGACGTGAATGGAACTAGAGGGTATTATGCTTAACAAAATAAGCCAATCGGAAAAAGATAACTATCAAATGATCTCCTTGATATGAGGAATTGGAGATGCAATGTGGGGAGTTTGGGGAGTACGAAAAGAACAAATGAAAGAACATGGGATTGGGAGGGAGACAAACAATAAAGGACTCAATCTCAAAAACTAGACTGAGGGTTGCTGGGGTGAAGGGGGACAGGAGAGGGTGGTGAGGATATGGACTTCGGAGAGAGTATATGCTATGATTAGTCCTGTGAATTGTGTAAACTTGGCGATTCACACTGGGGATAAAAATAAGTTATATATTGATAAAAATAATGAATTAATTACTTTAAAAATTTTTAAAAAGACGAAATCTTGAATCAACCAGGAGATCAAAGAAGAACTCAAACAATTCAGGGAAAACAATGAGAATGAAGACATTTTGGTCCAAAACCTATGGGATACAGCAAAGATGGTCGTAATGGAGAAATACATATCCATCCAAGCTTCCCTCAAAAAATATGTAAAAATCCAGAATACACCAGCTGTCTCTACACCTTAATGAACTGGAGAACCAACAACAAATCAAACCAACTCCATACATAAGAAGGAAAATAATCGAGATTAGAGCTGAGATCAATGAGGTAGAAACCAGAGATACAGTAGAACGTATCAATGAAACTAAAGTTGGTTTTTTGAAAGAATCAATAAGATCGACAAACAATTGGCCACACTAATCTTAAGGAAAGAAATAAAGCCAAAATTAATAAAATTATGAATAAAAGGGAGAGATAGCAACTAACACCAAGGAAACAATTATCAGAAGTTATTATCAATAGTTATATGCCAATAAGCTAAGCAATCTAGATGAAATATATGCATTCCTGGAAAATTTTAAATGCCCAAAATTGAACCAGGAAGAAATTAACAACCTGAATAGAATGATATCTATTAACTAGATTTAAGCAGTGATCAAAAACCTCCCCCAAAACAAGAGCCTAGTACCTGAGGGATTCCCTGGGGAATTCTACCAAACTTTCAAAGAAGAAATAACACCTATTCTCCTGAAGCTGTTTCAAAAATTGAACCAGAAGAAAAACTTCCAGACTCTTTCTATGAATCCAGCATTACCCTGATCCTTTAACCAGGCAAGGACCCTATCAGAAAAGAGAATTTTAGACCAATATCACTGATGAATATGGATGCTAAGATTCTCAGCAAGATTCTAGAACAGGATCCAACAGCAAATTAAAAAAAAAAAAATCCACCATTACCAGGTGGGATTCATCCGTGGGCTACAAGGATGATTCAACATTTGCAAATCAATCAATGTGATAGAACAAATCAATATGAGAAGAGAGAAGAACCACATGGTCCTCTCAATTGAGGCAGAAAAAGCATTGGACAAAATCTAGCATCCGTTCCTGATCAAAACTCTTCAAAGTATAAGGATAGAAGGACCATTCATGAACTTCATCAAATCTATGAAAGACTCACAGCAAATATCATTGTCAATGGTAAAAAGCTTGCACCTTCCTGTTGAGATCAGAAACTTAAGTAAACCCACTCTCACCAATCTTGTTCAACAAAATATTAGAAGTCCTAGCAATAGCAATCAGACAACAGAGAGAAATAAAAAGTATCCAAATTGGCAATGAAGAAATTAAGCTCCTCTCTTTGCACATGACATGATTCTTTATATGGGAAATCCAAAAGACTCCACCCGGCAAACTAATAGAACTCATATAGCAATTCAGTAATGTGTCAGGATACAAAGTCAATGTATAGAAACAGAGGCTTTCTTTTACACTAACAATGAAAATACCGAAAGGGAATTAGGAGAATCAATTCCATTTACTATAGCACCAAGAAGCTTAAGATACCTGGGAATAAACCTAAACAAAGAGGTAAAACCACACCTACAAAATGTTAGAATTGACGGGAGACTTTCGTCCTGAATGCTGAATGAATTATTGTTAGGTAAGAAGTTCATTTTCTCATTTCGGTTGACTTCTGTCTTGAATTCTCTGTGCCTTTCCCTTTTATGGTATTTTCTTTGGGGATGTTTCATTAGTGCGATCTCTCACTTCCTCCCCCTCTTTCGCGTGTCTTCTCTGTGTGTGTGTTCGTGTGTGTGTGCATGTGCATGTCTTAATGTGTGCGTGGTCTGTGTGTTTTTCACAAAAAAGTTATAATTAATTTCAAAAGGTAGGAATTGGGTCTCTTAAGGTTAGCAATTCAATTTGACATGCCTTGAAAATACATTCCATCCGTTTCAAGAACATCTTCTGCAAGCAATGTCATCATTTGTACTCTTCCATAAACACGTATTCTCACAAAACTGCCTTCAAACAAACACCACATTTTGTGTGCCTCATTAGAATCGTATTGTTTGTCCCTATACCCCTTATTTTTCATGTTTCTTGACTGTCTTGAGGGAGTGAAATCGTCTGTTTGTTTTCTTTCTGAGAATAATAGATATGACAGAGACCAAAGCTCTCTGCAAGCCTGTCACATGAAACATGTGGAAGAATTCATTCTTGCTTATGTCTCAGTAAGAATTTGCGGTGACATGGAGGACAGTGAGATGGTAGTAGTGTCTAATAACCTCGTGCTTGTCTTCAGCCATGAAGGCAAAAGGAAGATGGCAACAATAACGGAAGCAGGGTGGAAATTGACCTGAACCCTACACAGTAAACTCCACAGAGTACGAGACCGGAGGTCGCAGAAACTATGGGAGAAGTTTGGAGACATGGCTCATGGAAGATTTGGGTGGTTCGTGCATCAGAGGGCAGTGACCCATGCAAAGGACAAAGGCACAGGAGAACAGGGCACACTGGGAACCCACAAGGAACCTGTTTCCCAGTGCAATTGGCTGTGACGAACGGAGGGTCTGAGTTCTTGACAACACAATTGTTGAGGGGTGGAGTTTTCAGATCAGCAGGCTTGGCAGAAATTGACTCGAAAGAACACCGTGTTTTTCTTGGAGGGGACACCAACAAGCAACAAGGTGCAGACAGCCTGGAGACCATGATCAGAAACAATACCAGGAGATGTAGTTGGAGGAGAGTGGGACCTGGCAGTGCATCCGTGAGAGGCAGTGTTTGTGGAAATGATTCAATGGGTGCATAAGAAATGTTTGGCTCTCAAACCAGTAGCAACAGGACCGAGCTACTGGCCAAGACAGGATGGTGAGACATTTGCTGCCTACCCTGCCAACACGAAAACCCAACCGTGGAACACTTGGAGGACTGCCTTCCTCAGTCCAAGATGCTTAGTCCAAGGAGAACACATTCTCCCATAGGGGACAAGAAGAATGCCTTGACCACATGCTCTCTTCTGAACACAGCATTCTGCAGGCCTGCATTCTATTGGGTTGTGGAATGTCTCCTTTCACACACACACCAGATCCTACTAAGCAAAACCTCAGCATATTCAGCCCGGGCCCCAAACACACTAAACGCCAGACAAGGAGGGCCCTTGCAGTTGAATGGTCTCAAGGACAGGGACAGCAACAACACAACAACAGATGGCATGCATCACACACACACACACACACACACACACACACACACACACACCCATCATCCTTTAAGGGCCAGCACTTGGTCACTCCCGGATTTCCTCTTCTTAAAGACATTAACCTCAGTATGGAAAAAGAATGAGCTTTCAGAATACGGAGAGGAAGACAGAGACTTATATTCAAGGCAAAGATGGAAGAATCAACTGATGCTAAGGTAAAAGTACAAGAAATGAACATGGCTAGGCAATCAGAGAGAAACTTCTACATAGAACACGCCCGATTGGGTATAGAAAGGAGTGGCCTGGATACTTCCTGTACATCAGAAAACATAGAAGATATCAGAGAGTCTCGAACCACAGAGATAAACTGATAAAGATAAACGAACATAAATAGCTCCTGAAGAGAAGATTGGTAGGAGACTGGATGCAGTGTGGGAACATGGCAGAGGTAGAGGATCCAATGAGTGACCTGGAAGAACTAGTCTAGAAAAAAGGAAGCAAATTCTAAAAGAGAGGAAGAATGACGGGACATGACAATGAGCTTAGGGAATCATCATTTCCAGGAATTGAAAGAGGTGCCTCTTGTAGGAGAAGTAAGAGTGAGTGAAAGAAAGAGGGCTGAACATGGATTTGAGATATCAGGGCTGAAAATGACCCTCATCTGGTAGCACAAACAGAGGTCCACAATCAGAGGCAAGGAGATACTACCATCACCTTCCAAAGAAGCAGAGCACCAAAAGACATAATGTCCTTCCCCCTGGAAAATCTAGGCATGTAGGAATTCTCTTTAGGTAAATAGGCATCGGAGAATAGTTTGTCCATAGCCCAGTCACTGACTTCAAGAGGAAAAGCTATACCAGCTCTCGAAGCAGGCCGGATAGCTCAAGCAACACCCGGCCAAGCCAAAATCCTTATCCCCTGCATTTCTGAACAATGACAGAGCAGCGGTTCTTGTCTAGAACCAGGAGATATTCAGAAGTCAAATGTTGGGTCCCTTGTTGTGTCCATCAGTTCAGATGCGGCCTTCAGATCAACTCATGATTCCAGCGTCTTGGCAATGAGTGTGGTCTCAGGTTCTCTGCTCAGGGGCAAGTAAGCTTCTCCCTCTCCAGCTCCAACCCCTGATTGCGATCTCTCTGTCTATCTGTCCAATACGTGCATGTGTATAATTTGACAAGATAACAAAAACAATACCAGTGTACATTAATTGATTGGTGCCAGAGGACGTTTTCTTGAATCTGGGCCTACGTTCCTGTGGAGGGTAGCCAGGTACAGAGAACCTCTCACCATCCTAAAATGCCCGACCTTCTTTGAGAGCTCCCTCATTTATTCTACTGCTCTTTGTCTCACTGGATCTCCTCACCAACCTGAAGCATCTGCTGTCTGTCGTGCTGTACTGACCCCTTGATAACAATTGTGCATCTTCTCTGGGCTCCATTAGAACATGCTCATCTTCTGCAAGAGGCACTGTTTGCTTATCTCATGAAACAATTTGGGGGATGATCATGAGAGGGTGAATGCAGGCTTGTGCTGCCACAGTTCCATGCAGTTCCTCAGAGGGTAGCTGCTCCAACCTGAGGGAGTGCTCAAGGTTCTTCCACATTAGAATCCTCTTCAATGTGTCCTTTTGAACATAAAACTTGTCTTCCTGAAACGGTTAGGAAGTCTTTCAGATGGCTTCACTTGGGTTTTAGGTCTCTTCAAACATCTCCGTTTGCTCCTGTGGACTCTAAGTACATGAGTCCATCCTGGACCTAAGGATAAGGGTCTGCCTTGATGCATGGTCATTTTTGAAGATTGGGAGGCCTTGTTGGCACCGTTTGTGGAGACGCTCAAGGTACTCGTGTCCTCGCTGTAGGAAGACTCCAGACATGCTTTGGCACGGTTGCGGGGGTTTATTTGGATCTCTCCTTGGGTGGCCATTTTCCTGTTCAGAAGCACCGTGATAGGGTGGGAAGGCCTGACCCTTTTGCCTGGCTAAGATTTCCTCCCCTGAGTCTTTGCTTGAGGCCACATTGTTTCTAGGCCTGTCGTGGTTAAGATGGAATGGTGGATGATTGCCTTTCTCTGGAGTCCAGAGGACTGGAGCTGACAGTCATGACCAAACACTACGAACTTGGCCATGGAGAAGGTGACACCAACTCGCATTGCAAACTACCTTGATTTGAGACCCAAGCATCTCCAGCAGTTTGGGACGGCTTGGTGTCCTCTTGTCCCACCCATAACTACTCCAGCCAAGTGTAGTGATCAGGCGTGGGTTGATGAGGAGTGGTTGCTATGACCTCAAAGCTTTGTGACATCACAGATGCTGGCTCCACTGTAGCAGCTGTCCCTCTCCAATGACCTTGGCGTCCTATGGCTCTAGGTATGAAGCCCCGGGAAGGACAGAACAAGAGCCCTCTGAGTCTGATGAAATACTCAGGTTGTCTTGGGGGTTAAGGTCCCACTTCCCCTTTCTAGACTAAGAAGAAAGAAAATGACGTTCAGTATACCTTTCTTTAAGCCAACATTTCCCCAGATACGGAAAGGTGTCCAATTTCCACTAAAATTTCTAGAGAGCTCAAGACACAGGAGACCTCGTGTGTATCAACAGCTCTCCGTGGGTTTTGTCATTCTGTGGGTGAGAGCGTCCTTTGTCAGCGTCTTTTGCCTATGGGTCAGTGATGAGTAAGGTTGGAAGGTCCCTTTTCGTGGAAAAAGTGAGGGCTTCGATATCTGGTGCTGTCTGTGGCCTCATCTCCTAGTTTTCTGAAATGCATGGCCAGGGATTAGGGCTCTGTCTCCCTTGTTTTCCCTTAATTACCTTTGCAAAGTCTTCGAGGAGACTGACCTTCGGCATCACAGCTAACTCTTAAGGGAGAGGCCTGGACTGCACCCGTTGTCATCATTAGTTACCTATACTTGTTGTGGTAACGGGTATAGACACGCAGACCAAGTCTCTTTAGTCAGAATGAAAGGGACGGCCTATACTGACGACTTGCAAGGCACATTCGAGCAGACCTTTGGAATGAGCCACAATGCCCTTACAAGGACTAGTGGATTAGGAAGGTTCAGTCCATTTGGCAACACAGTATTTCTCAGCCGTTGAAGAAAATGAACCCCTGGACCTTGCCTTGACATGAATGTCCCATACCCTGCTGATGGGAAATGGAAAATGCAAGCAGACAAAGGGAAATGTCATATGGCTTCCCAAAATATGTGCTTCGGGAGGAATACCTTGGCCCTTAGTAAAGGAAGGGAAAACTGAAGGGCAAGAAGTCAGAGAATGAGAACCACCAGGAGTGACTCAGGACTCTGAGAACCAAGCTGAGTGTTACAGAAAAGAGAACTGTTAAAGGGGTGTTCAGGAGTTGTGGCATATATTAGGAGGAGCACTGGGACGTACATGCAACTAAAGCATCCATGAATACTGTCAAAAACGGATGATGGATGATAGGCAGGCTTTCTCAACAAAACAGCAACAACAACAACAACAAAAATTCAGAGGAAAATAATCTGGCCCTTTCAAAACCAAAGGAAGTCACAGGGATACAAGGAAAGCATTATATTGTTTATTATCTTTCCTTATTGAAATGACATGGGATTGCTTTACCAAAATGTCCTTCTCTGAATTGTGTCTTTATCCTTGTGACTTATAGTCTACCCGCCTCTTCCATCTCTGGAATCGATGAGAGGACATGGCAATGCCTTCACTCAATACCTAGAAGAGTGGCTCAGGAAAATGACTTGGACCTGGCCTTCTGTGTGTTGGCAGGTGTTGGATTACTGATTCAAACGCTTCAGTCACTACTAGAGAGCTGAGATTTTGTAGGTTTCCTGACCTAATCTTGGGAGTTGCTATGTGTCTGATAATTTATCCTCTTCTCTCCGGTCTTGGATTTGCTAGCATAAATGTGTGGATGTGTCTCTTAGGATATTCCTTTTTCCTTTCTACCAGTTCTCAATTTGTTTTATACTTTCAGCTGTGTTCTTGTCTCCCTTTTTATCCCAGTAATGGCTTCTGCAGTTTCTTCATGATTAAGACACTGAATTGTGAGATCTCCTGATTCTTTTTCCTATTGGTTTGTTTGTATTTTCTTTATTTCGATAACTATATGCATTATTTCATTTTTTTCTGTTAACTTTGGAATTTGGTTCTTCTTCTTCTTGTTCCTTCAGCATCGAGGTAGGTTGCTTTACTTTTTTTTTTTTTTTTGGTGTTTTAAATTTTGGAAATGCATGCATTATCCCTATATGGTTTCCCCATGAAATGTTTTGGCATCACCCCATAAGTTTCTTGACATTCCTTTGTTCATAGCTCTTTCTGTTTTTCCTTTGGATTTTCTTTCTTACATTCATTGCTATTTAGTGACGTGTTGTGTTTTCCAACTTTTAGTGTCTGGCTGTATTTCCAATTTGAAAGTGATATCTTCCCGTTTTCATACATTCATGATCATAAGTGCACCGGATAGGTTTTGATTTCTCTTCCATTAATTACCACTGGATTTGGACTTCAGATCATGACCTGTGATATACAAAGTTTGGTCTGCCTTTGAGAAGAACATATCCTATGCTCCTCAGATACGCAATCTTACTCATGGATCCCCAAAGCTCAGGAGGTCTAGAGAGCCAATGTGGACGTCCGTTATTCCTTAACACCTTTCCATCCTGATGATCTGTGCTGTGCTTAACGTGGATATCATAGTCCCCAACAATATTGGATTAAAGTCCCCATCTCCCTTCCTCTCTGTTCATATGCTTCCAACGTTTAGATAAACCAATGTTTTTGGTGTATATGTTGGCAATTCTTCCAGGTTTCTGGTGTTTGGATGCTCCATCAAGACAAAACACCTTCTGCCAATCTTTTGTCACTCGGAGGCATAAAATCGCTCCATTTGACGTAGGCACAATCACTTTGGCTCTGTTCCCCTTGGCAATAGTGTAACCTACGTTTTCCCAATATCTTCGCTTTCAAGCCATATGTATGTTTATATAGGAAGGAAATTTCCTATTGTCAACAGAAGGTCGAGCTTTTTAATATTTTTGTTTTCTTATGGATCTTATTTGCCTTTTTTTTTTTTTGGTGATTTCAAGCACACTTATGAAGTGCTTGTATTGTCGGGAGACTTTAATCCTGAATACTGAATGAATTATTGATAGGGAAGTAGTTCACATTCTCATTTCAGTTGGCTTCTGACTTGGATTCTCTTTGCATTTTCCCTTTATGGTATTTTCTTTGGGGTTGCTTCCTTAGTGTGATTCTGACTTCTTCTCCCTCTTTTGCATGTCTTATCTGTGAGTGTGTTCAGGTGTGTGTGCATGTGCCAGTGTTAATGTGTGTGTGGTCTGTGTGTGTTTCACATAACACTTATAATTAAATTTCAAGTGATAAGAATTCGGTCTCTTAAGGATAGCAACTGAATTTGAGATGCCTTGAAAAATCATATTCCATTCATTTCGGAACATCTTCTGCAAGGGACGTGATCTATTTTCCTCTTCGAAATACACGTATTCTCACAAAACTGCCTTCAAACAAACACCAAATTTTTGTGCCTCATAAGAATAGATTTTTTGTCCCTATATCCCTTGCTTTTTCATATATTTCTTGACTGTCTTGAGGCAGTGAAATCTTCTGGTTTTTGTCCTTCTGAGACAAACAGTCTGTTTGTTTTCTTTTTGAGAATGATAGATGTGTTGAAGCCCAATGGTCTCCGCAACCCTGCCACATGAGACATGTGGAAGAATTCATTCTGGCTTATGTCTTAGTAAGAATTTGCGGTGACATGGAGGACAGTGAGATGGTAGTAGTGTCTAATAACCTCGTGTTTGTCTTCAGCCATGAAAGCAACAGAAAGAAGACAACATAAACTGCAACGGGGTGGATATTGACCTGAAGCCTACAAAGTAATCTCCACAGCGAAGAGAATGGAAGTCGCAGAGACTAAGGGAGAAAGTTGGAGACATGGCTCAGTGGAGATTTGTGTGGTTCATGCATCAGAGGGCAGAGATACCATTCAAAGGACAAAGGCACAGGAAAGCAGGGCTCACTGGGAACCCACAAGGAACCTGTATCCCAGTGCCATTGGCTGTTATGAGCATAGGATCTGAAGGGCACAAGTTCTTGAAACACAAGTCATGAGGGCTAGATTTTTCAAATCAGCAGACTTGGCATACATCGGCTCGAAAGAACACCACGTTTCTCCTGCATAGGACACCAACAAGCAACCAGGTGCAGACAGCCTGGAGACAATGATCAGAGACAATACCAGGAGAAGCAGTGGGAAGATGGTGGTACCTGGCAGTGCATCCATGAGAGGCAGTGTTCGTGGAAATGACTCAATGGGGGCATAAGAAATTTAGGGCTCTCTCACCAGCAGCATCAAGACAGAGCTATTGGCCAAGAAGGACAGTGAGGACATTTGCTGCCAAGCCTGCCAACACGAAATCCCAACCATGGAACACTTGGAGGACTGCCTTCCTCAGTCCAAGATGCTTAGTCCACGGAGAACAGACTCTCCCATTGGGCACGAGAAGAAAGCCTTGACCACATGCTCTCTTCTGAACACAGCATTGTGCAGGCCTGCATTCTTTAGAGTTGGTGGAATGTCTCCTTTCACAGGCACACCAGAGCCCACCTAGGTAAACCTCAGCATATTCAGCCCAGACCAAAAACACATCAAACGTCAGGAGGGCCCTAGCAGTTGACTGATCTCAAGGAAGGGTCAGACGTACACAACAGATGGCATGCATGCCATACACATACACAAACACACACACACACACACCAAAATCCCTTAAGGGTCAGCCCTTGGTCACTCCGGGATCTCATCTTTATAAAGAAATTAACCTCAGGATAGAAGACAGAATGAGATATTCAAATACGGAGAGGTATACAGAGACCTAGTTCCAAGGCAAAGATGGAAGAATCAATTGATGCCAAGGTAAAAGAACAAGAAATTATCCAGGCTAGGCAATCGGGGTGAAATCTCTACATATAAAAAGCCTAAGGGGATTGAAAGCAGCGGCCTGGATACTCCCTGTACATCAGAAAACATAGAAGATATCAGAGAGTCTCGAACCACAGAGATAAAACTAAAAATATAAAAGAACATAAAGAGCTACTGAAGAGAAGATTGGTAGGAGACTGGATGCAACGTCCAGGAACATGGCCGAGGTAGAGGATCCAATTAGTGACATGGAAGAACAAGCCTAGAAAATAAGGAAGCAAATTCTTGAGAGTAGGCAAAATGATGGAACATGAGAATGAGTTTAGGGAATCATCAACTCCAAGGAATTGAAAGAGGTGCCTCTTGTAGGAGAAGTAAGAGTGAGAGAAAGAAAAGAGGGCTGAACATGGATTTGAGAAATCGGGGCTGAAAATGAAAATCATCTGGGAGCAGGAACAGAAGTCCAGAATCAGAGGCACAGGTGATTCTCATCAACTTATACAGAAGCAGAGCGCCAAAAGACATTGTGTAATTCCCCCTGGAAAATCTAGGCATGGAGGAATTCTCTTTAGGCAAATAGGCATTGGAGAATAGTTTGTCCATAGCCCAGTCTTGACTTCAAGAGGAAAAGCTATACCAGCTCTCAAAGCAAGCCGGATAGCTCAAGCAACACCAGCCCAAGACAAAACCTTATCCCCTGTACTTATGAACAATGACAGAGCAGCGGTTCTTGTCTAGAAACAGGAGGTATTCGGAAGTCAATGGTTGGGTCCCGGGTTGTATACATCAGTTCAGAGGCGGCCTTCAGATCAACTCATGATTCCAGGGTCTTGGCATTGACTCTGTTCTCAGGTTCTCTGCTCAGGGGCAAGTAAGCTTCTCCCTCTCCAGCTCCACCCCCTCACTGTGATCTCCCTGCCTCTCTGTCCAATACGTGCATGTGCATATATTGATAAGAAAGCAAAAACAAAACCAGGCACAATAATTGACTGGGGCCAGAGGATGTTTAATTGAATTTGGACCTAGGTTCCTATGGAGGGTAGCCAGGTACCGAGAACCTCCCACCATCCTAAAATGGTCGACCTTCTCTCAGAGCTCCCATGTTCAATCTCCTGTTCTTTGTCTTCCTGGATCTCCTCACCAACCTGCAGCATCCGCTGTCTGTTGCACTGTACTGACCCCTTGTTGACACATTGTACATCCTCTCCTGGCTATATTACAACATGCCCATCTTCTGCAAGAGGCACTGTTTGCTTATATCATGAAACCATTTGGGGGATGGTCATGAGATGGTGAAGGCAGGCTTGTGCTGCCACATCTCCATGCAGTTCCACAGAGGGTAGCTGCTCCACCCTGAGGGAGTGCTCAAGGTTCTTCCACATTCAAATCCTCTTCAATGAGTCCTTTTGGTCATATAGGTTGTCTTCCTGAAACGGGTACGGATGTCTTTCAGATGGCTTCATTTGGGATATGGATCTCTTCCAACATGTTCTCCTTTTGCTCCTGTGGACTCCACATACATGAGTCCATTCTGGATCTTAGGGTGTAGAGTCTGCCTTGGATGCATGGTCATTTTGGAAGTTTGGGAGGTCTGTTGGCACCGTTTCTGGAGACGCTCGAGGTAATCGAGTAATCCCTGTTGAATTCCAGACATGTCTCTGAGAAGGTTGCAGGAGTTCACTTTGAGCTTTCCTTGGGTGGCCCTCTTCCTGTTCAGAAGCTCCATGATTCGGTGGAAGGGCCTACCTTTACAAAGGCCAGGATTTCCTACACTGAGTCTTTGCTTACAGTCTGATTGATTCTTGGCCTATCCTGGTTAAAATGGAATGAGGGATTCTTGCCTTTCTCCAGAGTCCAGAGGGCTGGTGCTGAGAGTCACGACCAAACACTGCGGATTCATCCATGGAGAAAGTGAAACCGACTCACTTCGTAAACTACCTGGGTGAGAGACCCAGGCGGCTCCAGCGGTTTGGGACGGCTTGGGGTCCTCTTGGCCCACCCAAGACTACTCTAGTCAAGGGTTGTGATGCGGTGTGGGTTAAAGAGGAGTGGCTGAAATGACATCAAAGCTTTGTGACATCACAGATGCTTGCTTCACTGAAGCAGCTGTCCCTCTCCCATGACCTTGGTGTCCTATGGCTTTAGGAAGCCCCGGGAAGGACAGAGCAAGAACCCAGGTTGTCTTGTGTGTTAACGTCCATCTTCCACTTTCTAGACAAAGAGGAAAGGATATGACGTTTAGTATAGCTTCCTTAAGCCAACATTTCCCCAGAGACGGCAAGGTGTCCTATTTACACTACAATTTCTAGGGATCAAGACACAGTGAGGCCTCATGGATATCAACAGCTCTTCATGGGGTTTGTCATCCTGTGGGGAGAGCGACCTTTTTCAGCGTCTTTTGCCTATGGGTCAGTGATGACTAAGGGACAGTATCCCCTTTTCCAAGAAAAAGAGGAGGGCATCGATACATGGTGCTGTCTTTGGCCTCATCTTCTAGCATTCTGAAGCATGCAGCTAAGGGATTAGGGCCTGTCTACCTGGCTTTCCCTTAAACCCCTTTGCAAAGTCTTTGAGGTGAGTGACAATCTGCATTAGAGCTATCTCTAAGGAAGAGGCCTGGACCGCACCCATGGTTATCATTAGTTAACTGTACTTGTTGTGGTAACGGGTATAGATATGTTTAACAAGTCTCTTTAGTCAGAAGGAAAGGGATGGCCTATATTGATGGCTTGCAAAGGCCACTCGAGCAGAACTTTGGATTGAGACGCAATGCTCCTGCAGTACTAGTGGATAAGGAAGGTTTGGCCCATTTTGGCAGCACAGTATTACTCAGCCGTGGACGAAAATGATCCCCTGGACCTTGCCTTGACATGAATGTCCTATGCTTCGCTGATGTGAAATCGAAAAGGCAAGCAGACAAAGGGAAATATCATATAGCTTCCCACAATATATGCCTCCAGAGGAATACCTTTGCCCTTAGTAAAGGAAGGGAAAACTGAAGGGGAAGATGTCAGAAAAGGAGACCCACCCATAGTGACTCAGGACCATGAGAACCAAGCTGAGGGTTACAGAAAAGAGACGCATGCAGGGAATGAGGGAACTGCTAATGGATGTTCAGGAGTTGTGGCATAAATTAGGAGGAGCACTAGGTCGTAATGCAAATAAAGTATCCGTGAATACTCTGTCAAAAACGGATGATGAATGATAGGCAGGATTTCTCTACAGAATAGCAACAACAACAACAACAATTCAGAGGAAAATAATCTGGCCCTTTCAAAACCAAAAGAAAGCACAAGGAGAAAAGGAAAGAATTATTTTTTATTTATCTTTCCTTATTGAAATGGCATAGGATTTGTTTTCTTAAAATGTCCTTAACTGAATTGGGTCTTTATCCTTATAAATTGGAGTCTACCAGCCTCTTCCATCTCTGGAATTGATGAGAAGACAGGACAATGCCTTCGCTATATACCTAGAAGAGTGACCCAGGAAAATGACTTGAACCTGGCCTTCTGTGTGTTGGCAGGTGTTGGATTACTGCTTCAAATGCTTCAGTCAATACTAGAGAGCTGAGATTTTGTAGGTTTCCTTACCTAATCTTGGGAGTTTCTATGTGTCTGGGAACTTAACCTTTTCTCTCTGTTCTTGGATTTGTTAGCATAAATGTGTGGATGTGCCTCTTTGGTTATTCTTTTTTTTTTTCTACCAGTTGTCATGTGGTTTCATACTTTCAGCTGTGTGCTTGTCTCCCTGTTTTATCCCAGTAATGTCTTCTGCGGTTTGTTCATGTTTTCAAAACTGAAGTGTGAGATCTACTGATTTTTTTTCCTATTGGTTGGTTTGTGTTTTCTTTAATTCAATAATCATATGTATGATTTCATTTTTTCTCTTAACTCTGATATTCGGTTCTTCTTCTTGTTGTTCCTTCAGGCATCCAGTTAGGTTGCTTTTTTTTTTTTCCCGGTGTATTTAAGTTTTGGAAATGCACGCATTTAACCCTGTATGGTTTCCCCATAAAATGTTTTGGCATCATCCCATGAGTTTCTTGACGTTCCATTTCATGGCTCTATCTGCTTTTCCTTTGGATTTACTTTCTTGCATTCATTGCTCGTTCGTGAGTGTGTTGTGTATTCCAACTTTTAGTATCTGGCTGTATTTCCAATTTGAAAGTGATATCTTTCTGTTTTCATACCTTCGTGATCATAAGTGCACAGGATAGCTTTTTACTTCTCTTCCCTGAATTATGACTGGATTTGGACTTGAGCTCATGACCTGGGATAGACAAAGTTAGGTCTGCCCCTGGGAAGAACATATCTTATTGTTCTCTGAGACGCAATCTTACTCATGGATCCCCAAAGTTCAGGTATTCTAGAGAGCCCATGGGGACGTCTGTTATTCCTTACCACCTTTCCATCCAGATGATCTGTCCAGTGCTTAACGTGCATATCATAGTCACGAACAATATTGGATTAAAGACCGCATCTCTCTTCCTGTCTGTTCATAGGCTTCCAACGTTAAATACACCCATGTTCGTGGTGTATATGTTGGCAATTTTTCCAGGTTTCTGATGTTTGGATGCTCCATCAAGACAGAACAGCTTCTGCTAATCTTTTGTCTCTCGAACGTATAAAATACCTCTAGCTGCCTTAGGCACAATCATTTTGGCTCTCTTCTCCTTGGCAATAGCATAACCTACGTCTTCCTAATTTCTTCACTTTCAGGCTATATTTATCTTTATAGCCGAAGGATATCTCCTATGGGCAACAGAGGTCGAGTTGTTTAATATTTGTAGTTTTCTTATGGATCTTTTCTGTCTTTGTTTTTTTTTTTTTTTAATTTCAACCACTTCTACAAACTGTTTGTATTGTTGGGAGACTTTAATCCTGAATGCTGAATGAATTTTTGATAGGTAAGTAGTTCACTTTGTCATTTTGATTGGCTTCTGACTAGGATTCTCTTTGCCTTTCTCCTTTATGGTATTTTCTTTGTGGTTACTTCATTAGTGCGATCTCACTTCCTCCCCATCTTTTGCGTATCTTATCTGTATGTGTGTGTTCGTGTGTGTGTGTGTGCATGTGCATGTGTTAATGTGTGTGTGGTCTGTGTGTGTTTCACATACACTACTATTAAATTTCAAGATAGGAATACGGTCTCTTATGGTTAATAATTCAATATGACATGCCCTGAAAACTCACATTCCATCTGTTTCAGGAACAACCCCTGCAAGGAATATCATCTTTTGTCCTCTCCAATAAACATGTATTCTCACAAAACTGCCTTCAAATAAACACCACATTTTGGGTAACTCATTAGATTCTTATTATTTGTCCCTATACCCCTTGCTTTTTCATATATTTCGTGACTGTCACGAGGGAGTGAAATGGTCTGTTGTCTTTATGAGAATGATAGATGTGAGGAAGCCAAATGCTTTCCACAACACTGCCACATGAGGGAAGTGGGGTAATTCATTCTTGCTATGTGTCAGTAAGAATTTGCGGTAACTTGAAGGACAGTGAGATGGTAGTAGTGTCTAATAACCTCGAGCTTGTCTTCAACCATGAAGGCAACAGGAAGATGACCACAACAACTGCAATGGAGTAGAAATTGACCTGAAGCCTACAAAGTAAAGTACACAGAGAAAGAGAAAGGTAGTCACAGAGTCTATGAGAGAAGGTGGGAGACATTGCTCATGGCAGATTTGGGTGGTTTGTGAAGCAGAGGGCAGTGATCCCATGCAGAGGACAAAGGCACAGGAAAGCAGGGCATACTGGGAACCCAGGAGGAACCTGTTTCCTAGTGCCATTGGCTGTGAAGTGCACATGGTCTGAAGGGTACGAGTTCTGGACAACACAAGGCTTGACGGTGGGAGTTTTCAGATCAACAGGCTTGGCAGATATCAACTCAGAAGAACACCACCTTTTTCCTGCATAGGACACCAACAAGCATCCAGGTGCAGACAGCCTGGAGACCATGATCAGAGACAATACCAGGAGATGCAGTGTGAAGATGGTGGGTCCTGTTAGTGCATCCGTGAAATGCAGTGTTCGTGGTGATGTCTCAATGGAGACATAATAAATTTTGGGCTATCGCACCAGCAAAATCAAGACCAAGCTACTGGCCTAGCAGGATGGTTAGGACATTTGCTGCCTAGCTTGCCAACACGAAATCCAATCTGTGGATCACTTGGAGGACTGCCTTCCTCAGTCCAAGTTGCTTAGTCCAAGGAGAACAGATTCTCCCATAGGGGACAAAAAGAAAGCCTGACCACGTGCTCTCTTCTGAACACAGCATTCTGCAGGCCTACATTCAGCTGAGTTGGTGGAATGTCTCCTTTCACAAGCACACCATAGCCCACCAAGGTAAACCACAGCATATTCAGCCTGGACACCAAACACATCAAATGGCAGCCCAGGAGAGACACTACAGATGACTGGCATCAAGGACAGAGTCAGCCACAAACACAGTGGATGGCATGCATGCCACACACATGCACACACAAACACACAAACGCACATACACACAATGCACACACTCGACAAACCTTAAAGTCTAGTCCGTGGTCACTCCAGGATCTCTTCTTCCTAAAGAAATTATCCTCAGTTGAGAAAACAGAATGCGTTTTTCGAATACAGATCGGAGACTGAGACCTAGATCCAAACCAAAGATGGAAGAATCAATTGATGCCAAGAAAAAAAGAACAAGAAATGATCATGGCTAGGCAATCAGAATGAAACCTCTATATAGAACACGCCCGGTGGTGTATTGAAAGCAGCGGCCTGATTACTCTCTGTCCATCTGAAAACATAGAAGATATCAGAGAGTCTCGAATCACAGAGATAAAACTGATAAAGATAAAAGAACATAAAGAGCTCCTGAAGAGAAGATTGGTTGGAGGCTGGATGCAAAGTCCTGGAACATGGCATAATTGGAAGATCCAAATAGTGACTGGGAAGAATAAGCCTAGAAAGTAAGGAAGCAAATTCTAAGAGAAAAGGCAGAATGATGGAACATGATACTGAGCTTAGGGAATCATCATCTCAAGGAATTGAAAGAGGTGCTCTTGTAGGAGAAGTAAAAGTGAGAATAAGAAAGAGGTCTGAACATGGATTTGAGAAATCAGGGTCAAAAATGACCCTCATCTGGGAGCAGAAACAGAGGTCCAGAATCAGAGGTACAGAGGACTCTCATCTCCTTTCACAGCAACAGAGCACAAAAAGACATAGTGTCATTCCCCCTGGAAAATCTAGGCATGGAGGAAAATCTTTTGGCAATAGTCATGGGTGAATAGTTTGTCCATAGCCCAGTTACTGACTTCAAGAGGAAAAGCTATACCAGCTCTCGAAGCAAGCCAGGATAGCTCAAGCAACCCAGCCCAAGCCAAAATCCTTATCCCCTGCATTTTTGAACAATGACAGAGCAGTTCTTTTTTCTAGAACCAGGAGGTACTCAGACGTCAATGGTTGAGTCCCGGGTTGTGTCCATCAGACCAGAGGCGGACTTCAGATCAACTCATGATTCCAGGGTCTTGGTATTGAATCTGGTCTCAGGTTCTCTGCTCAGGAGCAAGTAAGCTTCTCCCTCTCCAGTTCCACCCCCTGATAGGGATCTCTCTGCCTCTCTGTCCAATACGAGCATGTGCATAGTTGTACAGGATAACAAAGACAAAACCAGTGAACAATAATTGACTGGGTCATGAGGATGTTTTATTGAATTTGGATCTAGGTTCCTATGGAGGGCAGCCAGGTACAGAGAACCTCCCACCATCCTAAAATGCCCGACCTTCGCTCAGAGCTCCCTTGTTCATACTCCTGTTCTTTGTCTTCCTGGATCTCCTCACCAACTCGCAGCATCCACTGTCTGTCATGCTGTACTAACCCCTTGTTGACACATTATGCATCCTATCGGGGCTCCAAGGAACATGCCCATCTTCCGCAAGAGGTACTGTGTGCTTATCGCATGAAACCATTTGGGGGATGGTTATGAGAGGGTGAAGGCAGGCTTGTGCTGCCACATCTCCATGCAGTACCACAGAGCGTAGCTTCTCCACCCTGAGGGAGTGCTCAAGGTTCATCCACATTCGAATCCTCTTCAATGCGTCCTTTTCTACATACATTTTGTCCTCCTGTAACGGGCACGGAAGTCTTTCAGATGGCTTCACTTGGGCTACGGGTCTCTTCCAACATGCTCTCCATTGTCTCCTGTGGACTCCAAGTACATGAGTCAATCCTGGACCTAAGGTTCTAGGGTTAGAGTCTGCCTTGGATGCATGGTCATTTTGGAAGATTGGACGCCTTGTTGGCACTGTATCTGGAGACGCTCGAGGTCTCATTCCTCACTGTGGGAGACTCCAGACATGTCTTTGGCATGGTTGTGGGGGTTCACTTTGAGCTTTCGTTGAGTGGCCCTGATGGATTGAGGGATGCTTGCCTTTCTCCGAAGTCCAGAGGGCTGGTGCTGACAATCACGAGCAAACTCAAAGAAATGGGTCATGGAGAAGGTGACACCGACTCGATTCGCCAACTGCCTTGATGAGAGACCAAGGCAGCTGCAGTGGTTTGGGACGGCTTCTGTTCTTCTTGCCCACCCATGACTACTATAGACAAGTGTACTGAACAGGCAAGGGTTGATGAGGAGTGGTTGCTACGACCTCAAAGCTTTGTAACATCACAGATGCTGGATTCACTGAAGCAACTGTCCCTCTACCATAAACTTGGTGTCCTATGGCTTTAGGTAGGAAGCCCCGGGAAGGACAGAACAACAGCTTTCTGAGCCTGAACAAGAACTCAGGTTGTCTTGTGGGATAATGTCCCACTTTCCCTTTAGAGACAAAGAGGAAAGAAAATGACATTCTGTATACCTTCATTTAGGCCACCATTTCCGCAGAGACGTTAAACTGTCCTAGTTCCACTACAATTTCTAGAGATCTCAAGAAATGGTGAGGACTCACGGGTATGAGCAGCTCTCCGTGGGGTTTGTCATCCTGTGGGTGAGAGCATCCTTTTACAGCGTCTTTTGCCTATGGGTCAGTGATGACTAAGGGAAGGAAAGTCCCTTTTCGAGGGAAAAGGTGAGGGCATAGATATATGGTGCCGTCTGTGGCCTCGTCTCCTAGTGCTCTGAAACACGCGGCTAAGGGATTAGACCTCTGTCTACCTGGCTTTCGCTTAAAGCGCTTGGCAGAGTCTGCGAGGAGGGTGACATTCTGATCAGAGCTAACATTTAAGGAAGAGGCCTGGACCGCACCCATTGTCATCATTAGTTAACTGTACTTGTTGTTGTAACGCGTATAGACATGTTGACCAAGTCTCTTTAGTCAGAAGGAAAGGGATGGCCTATAGCGATGGCTTGCAAGGCCCATTCGAGCAGACCTTTGGAGTGAGCCACAATGCCCTTGCAAGGATAGTGGATCAGGAAGTTTGAGTCCATTTCGGTACCACAGTATTCCTCAGCCATCGAAGTGAATGAACCCCTCGACCTTGCGTTGACATGAATGTCCCATGCCTGGCTGATGGGAAATGGAAAAGACAAGCAGACAAAGGGAAATATAATATGGCTTCCCACAATATGTGCCTCGGGAGGAATACCTTGGCCCTTAGTAAAGGAAGGGAAAACTGAAGGGCAAGAATACAGAGAAGGAGACCTGCCAGGAGTGACTCAGGACCCTGAGAACCAAGTTGTGGGTTACAGAAAAGAGAACTGCTTAAGGGGTGTTCAGGAGTTGTGGGATATATTAGGAGAAAAACTAGGACATATATGTAACTAGCATCCATGAATACTCTGTCAGAAATAGATGATGGATGATAGGCAGGCTTTCTCAACAGAACAGCAACAACAACAAAAATTCAGAGGAAAACATTCTGGCCCTCTCAAAACCAAAGTAAGTCACAGGGAGAAAAGGAAGGAATTATATTTTTTATTATCTTTCCTTATTGAATTGACATGGGATTGCTTTACTAAAATGTCCTTATCTGAATTGGGTCCTTATCCTTGTGATTTAGAGTCTACGCGCCTTTTCCATCTCTGGAATCTATGAGAGGAAATGACAATGCCTTCACTAAACACGTAGAAGAGTGGCCCAGGAAAATGACTTGGACATGTCCTTCTGTGTGTGTTTGCAGGTGTTAGATTACTGCTTCAAACGCTTCAGTCAATACTAGAGAGCTGAGTATTTGTAGGTTTCCTGACATAATCTTGGGAGTTTCTATGTTTCTGGGAATTTATCCTTTTCTCTCAGTTCTGGGATTGCTAGCATAAATGTGTGGATGTGCCTCTTAGGTTATTCTTTTTTCCTTGCTAGCAGTTGTCATGTGGTTTCATACTTGCAGCTGTCTGCTTGTCTCCCTGTTTTATCCCAGTAATGTCTTCTGCGGTTTTTTCACGCTTTCAAAGCTGAAGTGTGAGATTTCCTGATTTATTTCCTATTGGTTTGTTTGTATTTCCTTAATTTTGATAATCACATGTATGATTTGAATTTTTCTGTTAACTTTGGAGTTCGATTTTCTTCATCTTGTTTCTTTGGTTGTCCAGTTAGGTGGGTTTCTTTCTCGGTGTTTTTAAATTTTGGAAATGCATGCATTTAACCCTATATGGTTTCCCCATAAAATGTTTTGGCATCCTCCTCTAAGTTTCTTGACATTCCTTTGTTCATGGCTCTTTCTGCTTTTCCTTTCGATTACCTTTCGTGCATTCATTGCTAGTTCGTGAGAGTGTTGTGTTTTCCAACTTTTAGTGTCTGGCTTTATTTCCAATTTGAAAGTGATATCTTCCTGTTTTCATACCTTCGTGATCATAAGTGCACAGGATAGGTTTTGACTTCTCTTCCATGAATTACGAATGGATTTGGACTCGAGCCCATGACCTGCGATAGACAAAGTTATGTCTGCCGCTGGGAAGAACATATCTTATTGTCCTCAGAGACGCAATCTTACTCATGGATGCCCAAAGTTCAGGTGGTCTCGAGAGCCCATGTGGACGTCTGTTATTCCTTAGCACCTTGCTATTTGGAGGATCTTTCCTGTGCTTCACGCGGATATCATAGTTCCCAACAGTATTGGATTAAAGTCGCCATCTCCCTTATTCTCCGTTCATAGGCTTCCAATGTTTAGATACACCCTTGTTCGTGGTGTATATGTTGGCAATTCTTCTAGGTTTCTGTTGTTTTGATGCTCCATCAAGACAAAACTACTTCCGCTAATCTTTTGTCTCTCAAAGGCATATAATCACTCTCGTCTACTTAGGCACAAACACTTTGGCTCTCTTCTCCTTGGCAAGAGCATAACATACGTCTTCCCAATTTCTTCACTTGAAAGCTATGAGTATCTTTATAGTCGAAGGAAATCTCCTATGGTCAACAGAAGGTCGAGCTTGTTTAATATTTGTTTTTTTCTTTGGATCTTTTCTAGCTTTTTTGGTTTGTTTTTGAATTTCAACCACTCTTACAAAGTGTTTGTATTGACAGAAGACTTTAGTCCTGAAAACTGAATGAATTATTGATAGGTAGTACCTCACTTTCTCATTTCAGTTGGCTTCTCACTTGGATTCTATTTGCCTTTCCCCTGTATGGTATTTTCTTTGGATTTGCTTCATTAGTACGATTCCTCCCTTCCTACCCACCTTTTGCATGTCTTATCCTTTTGTGTGTTCGTGTGTGTGCATATGCATGTGTTAATGTGTGTGTGGTCTGTCTGTGTTTCACATCACACTTATTATTAAAATGCGAGTGATAGGAATTTGGTCTCTTATGGGTAGCAATTCAATTTGACATGCCTTGAAAACTCACATTCCATCAGTTTCAGGAAAATCTCCTGCAAGGAATGTCATCTCTTGTCCTCTTCGAGAAACACGTGTTCTCACAAAACTGCCTTCAAACAAACACCACCATTTTAGTTCTGCATAAGAGTCGTACTGTTTGTCCCAATACCCTTGCTTCTTCATATGTTTCTTGACTGTCATGAGGGAGTGAAATCGTCTCTTTGTTGTCTTTCTGAGAATGATAGATGTGATGAAGCCCAATGCTCTCCGCAACACTGCCATATGAAACAAGTGGAAGAATTCATTCTTGCTCTTGTCTCAGTACGAATTTTCGGTGACATGGATGAAAGTGTGATGGTAGTAGTGTCTAATAACTTCATGCTTGTTCAGCCATGAAGGCAACAGGAAGACGACCACAACAACTGCAATGGGGTGGAAATTGACCTGAAGCCTACAAGGTAAACTCCACAGTGAAAGAGAAAGGAAGTCGCAGAGATGATGGAAGAAGGTTGGAGACATTGGCTCAGGGGATATTTGGTTGTTTCGTGGATTAGAGGGCCGTGAGGCCATACAAAGGACAAAGGCACAGGATGCAGGGCACACTGTGAACCCACAAGGAACATGTTTCCCAGTGCCGTTGCCTATGAAACTTAGAGGGACTGAAGGGTACAAGTTCTTGACAACACAAGTCTTGAGTGCTGGAGTTTTCAGATTAGCAGGCTTGGCAGACATCGAATCTAAAGAACACGTCTTTTTCCTGCATAGGACACCAACCAGAAACCAGGTGCAGACAGCCTGGAGGCAATGATCAGAGACAATACCAGGATATGCAGTGGGAAGATGGTTAGTCCTGGGAGTGCATCCTTGAAAGGCAATGTTCCTGGAGGTGTCTCATGTGGACATCATAAATTTTGTGCTCTTGCACCAGCACCAACAAGACAGAGCTACTGGCCAAGACAGGTAGGTGAGGACATTGTCTGCCTACCCTGTAACACGAAATCCCAACCGTGGAAGACTTGGAGGACTGCATTCCTTAGTCCAAGATGCTTAGTCCAAGGAGTACAGACTCTCCCACAGGGGACGAGAAGAAAGCATTGACCACATGTTCTTTCTGAACACAGCATTCTGCAGGCCTGCATTCTGTTGAGATGATGATTCCAGGGTCTTGGCATTGACTCTTGTCTCAGGTTCACTGCTCAGGGGCAAGTAAGCATCTCCCTCTCTAGCCCCACCCCATGATTGGGATCTTTCTGCCTCTCTGTCCAATGTGCCTGTGCATCGTTGGACAAGATACCAAAGACGAAAGCAGTGCACAATAATTGACTGGGGCCTGAAGATATTTTATTGAATTTGGACCAAAGTTCCTATTGAGGGCAGCCAGGTACAGAGAACATCCCACCTCCTAAAATGCCCGACCTTCGCTCGGAGCTCCCTCGTTCATTCTCTTGTTCTTTGTCTTCCTGGATCTCCTCACCAACCTGCAGCATCCACTGTCTGTCGTGCTGTACTGAACCCTTGTTGACACATTGTGCATCCTCTAGGGGCTCCATTGGAACATGCCTATCTTACACAAGAGGCACTGTTTGCTTATCGCATGAAACCATTTGGAGGATGGTCATGAGAGGGTGAAGATAGGCTTGTGCTGCCACATCTCCATGCAGTTCCACAGAGGGTAGCTGCTCCACCCTGAGGGACTGATCCAGGTTCTCCCACATTCGAATCCTCTTCAATTGTCCTATAGACATAAGAGTTGTCTTCCAGAAATGGGCACAAAAGAGGTACACATGGCTTCACTTGGGCTATGGGTGCATTCCAACATACTCTCCGTTGGCTCCTGTGGACTCCAAGTACATGAGTCCAGCCTGGACCTAAGAGTCTGCCTTGGATGCATGGTCATTTTGAAGATTGGGAGGCCTTGTTGGCCTCGTTTCTGGAGACGCTCGAGGTACTCGTGTCCTCGCTGTGGAAGACTCCAGACATGTCTTTGGCACGGTTGCGGGGGTTCACTTTGAGTTTTCCTTGTGAGTCCCTTTTCCTGTTCAGGAGCTCCGAGATTGGGTGGGAGGGCCTCATTCTTGCGCATGGCTAGGATTTCCTCCCCTGTGGCTATGCTTCCGGTCTGATTGTTTCTTGGCCTGTCGTGGCTAAGATGGAATGAGGGATGCTTGCCTTTCTCCGGAGTCCATAGGCCTGGTGCTGACATTCACGACCGAAACTACGAATTGGGCCATGGAGAAGGTGACACCGACTCGGTTCTCAAAATGCCTGGTGAGATACCCAGGCGGCTCCCAAAGTTTGGGACGGCATGGGGTTTTCTTGTAACACCCATGATTACTCCAGCCAGTGTAGTGATTAGACATGGGTTGATAAGGAGTGGTTGCTATGACCTCAAAGCTTTGTGACATCAAAGATGCTGGCTTCACTGAAGCAGCTGTCCCTCTCCCATGACCTTGGTGTCTTATGGCTTTAGGTAGGAAGCTCCAAGAAAGTCAGAACAAAAGCCCTCTGAACCTGATCAAGAAATCAGGTTGTCCTAAGGGGTTATGTCCCACTTCCCCTTTCTAGAGAGAAAGAGGAAAGAAAATGACATTCAGTATACCTTTCTTTAGGCCAACATATTCCCGGAGATGGCAAGGTGTCCTATTTCCAGTACAATTTCTAGAGATCTAAAGAAACAGTGAGGCCTCGTGGGTATGAGCAGCTCTCTGTGGGTTTTGTCATCCAGTGGGTGATAGCGTCCTTTCTCAGCGTCTTTTTCCTTTGTTAGGTGATGACTAAGGGACGGAAAGTCCCTTTTCGAGGAAAAAAATGAGGGCATCGATATATGGTGCCATCTGTGGCCTCGTCTCCTAGTGTTCTGAAACACGCGGCTAAGAGATTAGGCCTCTGTCTACCTGGCTTTCACTTAAAAACCTTTGCAAAGTCTTCGAGGAGTGTGATATTCTGCATCAGAGCTAACACTTAAGGAAGAGGTCTGGACCACACCCGTTGTCATCATTATTTAACTGTACTTGTTGTGGTAACGGGTATAGACATGTTGACCAAGTCTCTTTAGTCAAAAGGAATGGGACGGCCTATACCGACGACTTGCAAGGCCCATTCGAGCAGACCTTTGGAGTGAGCCGCATACCCTGGCAAGGTCTAGTGGATCAGGAAAGTTGGGTCCATTTCGGCACCACAGTATTCCTAAGCAGTTGAAGTGAATGAACCCCTGGAACATGCCTTGACATGAATGTCCCATGCCTCGCTGATGGGAAATGGAAAAGGCAAGCAGACAAAGGGAAATATCATATGGCTTCCCACAATATTTGCCTCTGGAGGAATACCTTGGCCCTTAGTAAAGGAAGGGAAACAGAAGGGAAAGAAGTCAGCAATGGAGACCCACCAGGAGTGACTCAGGAATTTGAGAACCAAGCTGAGGGTTACAGAAATGAGAACTGCCTAATGGTGTACAGGAGTTGTGGCATATATTAGGGGGAGCACTAGGACGTACATGCAACTAAAGCATCCATGAATACTCTGTCAAAAACGGATGATGGATGATAGGCAGGCATTCTCAACAGAACAGCAACAACAACAACATAAATTCAGAGGAAAACAATCTGGCCCTCTCAAAACCCAAGGTATTCAATGGGAGAAAAGGAAAGAATGATATTTTTAATTATCTTTCCTTATTGAAATGACATGGGATTGGTTTCCTAAAATGTCCTTCTCTGAATTGGGTCTTTATCCTTGTGAATTAGAGTCTACCCGCCTCTTCCATCTCTGGAATCCTTGAGAGGACATGACAATGCCTTCCCTAAATACCTAGAAGAGTGGCCCAGGAGAATGCCTTGGACCTGGCCTTCTGTGTGTTGGCAGGTGTTGGATTACTGCTTCAAACGCTTCAGTTAATACTAGAGAGCTGAGATTTTGTAGGTTTCCTGACCTAATCGTGGGAGTTTCTATGTGTCTGGGAATTTATCCTTTTCTCTCAGTTCTTGGATTTGCTAGCATAAATGTCTGGATGTGCCTCTTAGGTTATTCTTTTTTCCTTTGACATGTTGTCATGTGGTTCCATACTGTCAGTTGTGTGCTTCTCTCCCTGTTTTTTTTACAGTAATGTCTTCTGTGGTTTTTTCGTGTTTTCAATACTAAAGTGTGAGATCTCCTGATTTTTTTCTTATTGGTTTGTTTGTATTTCCTTAATTTGATAATCACATGTATGATTTCTATTTTTCTGTTAACTGTGGTGTTCGGTTTTTCTTCATTCGGTTGCTTCAAATGTCCAGTTAGGTGGCTTTCTTTATTGGTGTTTTTAAATTTTGAAAATGCACGCATTTAACCCTATATGGTTTCCCCATAAAATGTTTTGGCATCATCCTCTAACTTTCTTGACATTCCTTTGTGCAGGGTCTTTCTGCTTTTCCTTTCGATTTTCTGTCTTGCATTCATTGCTAGTTCATGAGTGTGTTGTGTTTTCCAACGTTTTGGGTATGGCTATATTTCCAATTTGAAAGTGATATCTTCCCGTTTTCATACCATCATGATCATAAGTGCCCAGGATAGGTTTTGATTTCTCTTCCATGAATTACGACTGGATTTGGACTTGAGCTCATGACCTGCGATAGACAAAGATAGGTCTGCCGCTGGGAAGAACATATCTTATTGTCCTCAGAGATGCAATCTTACTCATGGATCCCCAAAGTTCCAGTGGTCTCAAGAGCCCTTGTGGACGTCTTTTCTTCCTAGGCTCCTTCCCATTCAGATGATCTGTCCTATGCTTAACGTGGATATCATAGTTGACAACAGTATTGGATAAAATTTGCCATCTCCCTACTTGTGTGTTCATAGGCTACCAACGTTTAGATACACCATGTTCTTGGTGTATATGTTGGCAATTCTTCCTGGTTTTGTTGTTTTGATGCTCCATCAAGACAAAACACCTTCCGCTAATCTTTTGTCTCTCGAAAGCATAAAATCATTCTCGCTGATTTAGGCACAAACACTTTGGCCATGTTCTCCTTGGCAAGACCATGTCCTGGGTCTTCCCAATTTCTTTTCCTGAAAGCTTTGCATATCTTTATAGTCGAAGGAAATCTCCTATGGCAACAGAAGGTCGTGCTTGTTTAATATTTGTTGTTTTCTTATGGATCTTTTCTACCATTTTTTTTTTTTGGTATTTCAAACACTGCTACAATCTGTTGTATTGAAGGGAGACTTTAGGAATTATTGATAGGTAATAGTTCACTTTCTCATTTCGGTTGGCTTATCATTGGATTCTTTTTGCCTTTCCCCTAATTGTATTTTCTTGGGGTTGCTTCATTGGTACGATTCCTCTCTTCCTCCCCATCTATGGCATGTCTTATCCTTCTGTGTATTCATGTTTGTGTGCATGTGAATGTGTTAATGTATGTGTGGTCTGTGTGTTTTTCACATAACACTTATGATTAAATTTCGAAGGATAGGAATTCAGTCTCTTATGGGTAGCAATTAAAATTGACATACCTTGAAAACTCACTTTCCATCAGTTTCAGGAAAATCTTATGTGAGGAATGTCATCTCTTGTCCTCTTCGAGAAACAGGTGTTCTCACAAAACTGCCTTCAAACAAACACTACCATTTGAGTTCCTCATTAGAGTCGTACTGTTTGTCCCAATACCCTTGCTTTTTCGTATGTTTCTTGACTGTCATGAGGGAGTGAAATCGTCTCTTTGTTGTCTTTCTGAGAATGATAGATGTGACGAAGCCCAATGCTCTCTGCAACACTGCCATATGAGACAAGTGGAAGAATTTATTCTTGCTTATGTCTCAGTATGAATTTGCAGTGACATGGAGGACAGTGAGTTTGTAGTAAGGTCTAATAACCTCGTGCTTGTCTTCAGCCATGAAGGCAACAGGAAGATGACCACAACAACTGCAATGGGGTCGAATTTTACCTGAAGCCTACAAGGTAAACTCCACAGCGAAAGAGAACGGAAGTTGCAGAGATGATGGGAGAAGGTAGGAGACAAAGCTCAGTGGTGATTTGGTTGGTTTGTGGATCAGAGCCGTGAGCCCATGCAGAGGGTAAAGGCACAGGAGAGCAGGGCACATTGAGAACCCACAAGGAACCTGTCTCCCAGTGCCCTTGGCTGTGACACGCAGAGGTTCTGAAGGGCACTAGTTCCTGACAACACAAGTCTTGAGGGCTGGAGTTTTCAGCTCAGCAGGCTTGGCAGACATCGACTCAAAAGAACACTGTCCTTTTCCCTCATAGGACACCAACAAGCAAGCAGGTGCAAGAGCCTGGAGACAATAATCAGAGACAATATCAGGAGACGCAGTGGGTTGATGGTGAGTCCTGGGAGTGCATCCGTGAAAGGCAGTGTTTGTGGAGATGTCTCAATAGGGACATAAAAATGTTGGGCTCTTGCACTAGCAGGATCAAGACAGAGCTGCTGGCCAAGAAAGGTAGTTGATGACATTGGATGCCTACCCTGCCAACACGAAATCCCAACCGTGGAACACTTGGAGGACTGCTTTCCTCAGTCCAAGATGCTTTGTCTAGGAGAAAAGACTCTCCCATAGGGGACGAGAAGAAAGCATTGACCACATGTTCTCTCTGAACACAGAATTCTGCAGCCCTGCGTTCTGTTGAGTTGATGATTCCAGAGTCTTGGCATTGACTCCTGTAGGTTCTCTGATCAGGGGCAAGTAAGATTCTCCTTCTCCAGCTCCACCCCCTGATTGGGATCTCTCTGCCTCTCTGTCCAATACGTGCATGTGCATCGTTGGACAAGATAACAATGACAAAACCAGTGCACAATAATTGACTGGGGACAGAGGATGTTTTATTGAATTTGGACCTAGGTTCCTATGGAGGGCAACCAGGTACAGAGATCCTACCACCATCCTAAAATGCCCGACCTTCGCTCGGAGCTCCCTTGTTCATTTTCCTGTTCTATGTTCCTGGATCTCCTAAATAACATGCAGCATCTGCTGTCGCACTGTACGAACCCTTGTTGACACACTGTATCCTCTGAGGCTCCATTGGAACGTGCCCATCTTCCGCCAGAGGCACTGTTTGCCTATCATATGAAACCATGTGGGAATTGTCATGAGAGGGTGAAGGCAGGCTTGTGCTGACACATCTCCATGCAGTTCCACAGAGGGTAGCTGCCCCACCCTGAGGGAGTGCTCCAGGTTCTTCCCATTCGAATCCTCTTCAATTGTCCTTTTAGACATACAGGTTGTCTTCCTGAAACGGGCACGAAAGTCTTTCAGATGGCTTCACTTGGGCTATGGGTCTCTTCCAACATGCTCTCCGTTGGCTCCTGTGGACTCCAAGAACATGAGTCCGTCCTCGACCTAAGGTTCTAGGGTGTAGAGTCTGCCTTGGATGCATGGTCATTTTGGAAGATTGCGAGTCCTTGTTGGTACCATTTCTGGAGACACTTGAGGTACTTGTGTCCTCGCTGTGGAAGACTCCAGACATGTCTTAGGCACAGTTGCGGGGGTTCACTTTGAGCTTTCCTTGGGTGTCCGTTTTCCTCTTCAGAGCTCCGTGATTGGGTGAGAGGGCCTTACCCTTGCGCAGGGCTCGGATTTCCTCCCCTGAGCCTATGCTTTCGGACTGATTGTTCCTTGGCCTGTCGTGGCTAAGATGGAATGAGGGATTCGTGCCTTTCTTCGAATTCCAGAGGGTTGGTGCTGACAGTCACGACCAAACACTACGAATTGGGTCTTGGAGAAGGTGACACCGACTCGCTTCGCAAAATGTCTTCGTGAGAGACCCAGGGAGCTCCAGCGATTTGGGACAGCTTGGGGTCTTCTTGGCCTACCCATGATTACTCCAGCCAAGTGTAGTGATCAGGCCTGGGTTGATGAGTCGTGGTTGCTATGACCTCAAAGCTTTGTGACATCACAGATGCTGGCTTCACTGATGCAGCTGTCCCTTTACAATGATATTAGTGTCTTATGGCTTTAGTTAGGAAGCCCCGGGAAAGACAGAACAAGAGCCCTCTGAGCCTGGTCAAGAACTCAGCTTTTCTTGTGGGTGTATGTCCCACTTCCCCTTTCTAGACACAAAGAAGAAAGAAAATGACATTCAGTATACCTGCCTTTAGGCCAATGTATCCCGGACCAGCAAGGTCACTTATTTCCACTACAATTTCTAGAGATCTCAAGAATCAGTGAGGCCTCGTGGTAATGAGCACCTCACCATGGGGTTTGTCATCCTGTGCGCGAAAGCGTTCTTTGTCAGACTTTTTGCCTATGGGTCAGTGTTGACTAAGGGACGGAAAGTCCCTTTTCGAGAGAAAGGTGAGGGCATCGGTATATGGTGCTGTCTGTGGCCTCGTCTCCTAGTGTCTGAAACATGCAGCTAAGGGATTAGGCCTCTGTCTACCTGGCTTTCCCTGAAACACATTTGCAAAGTCTTCGAGGAGAGTGACCTTCTGCATCAGAGCTAACTCTTAAGGGAGAGGCCTGGACCGCACCTGTCGTCATCATTAGTTAACTGTACTTCTTGTAGTAACGGGTATAGACATGTTGACCAAGTCTCTTTAGTCAGAAGGAAAGGGACGGCCTATACCGACGGCTTGCAAGGCCCATTCGAGCAGACCTTTGGAGTGAGCCGCAATGCCCTTGCAAGAACTAGTGGATCAGGAAGTTTGGGTCCATTTCGGCACCACAGTATAACTCAACCGACTAAGTTAATGAACCCCTGGACCTTGCAATGACATGAAGGCCTCATGCCTGGCTGATGGGAAATGGAAAAGGCAAGCAGAGAAAGGGAAATATCATATGGCTTCCCAATATGTGCCTTTCCAATTTGAAAGTGATATCTTCCTGTTTTCATACCTTCGTGATCATAAGTGCACAGGATAGGTTTTGACTTCTCTTCCATGAATTACCACTGGATTTGGATTCGACCTCATGACCTGGGATAGACAAGGTTAGGTCCGTCGTGGGAAGAACATATCTTATTGTCCTCAGAGACGCAATCTTACTCATGGATCCTCAAAGTTAAGGTTGTCTTGAGAGCGCATGTGGACGTCTTTTATTCCTTATCTCCTTCCAAACCAGATGTTCCGTCCTGTGCTTAACGTGGATATCATATTTCCCAACAGTATTGGATTAAAGTCACCATCTCTCTTCCTGTCTGTTCATAGGCTTCCAACGTTTAGATACACCCTTGTTCGTGGTTTATATGTTGGCAATTCTTCCAGGTTTCTGTTATTTTGATGCTCCATCAAGACAAAACAACTTCCGCTAATCTTTTGTCTCTCGAAGGCATAAAATGACTCTCGCTGACTTATGCACAAACACTTTGGCTCTCTTCTCCTTGGGAATAGCATAACCTATGTCTTCCCTGTTTCTTCACTTGCAAGCTATGAGTATCTTTATAGTTGAAGGAAATCTCCTATGGGCAACAGAAGGACGAGCTTGTTTAATATTTGTTGTTTTCTTATGGATGTTTTCTAACTTTTTTTTTTATTTGGAATTTCAACCACTCTTACAATCTGTTTGTATTGACGGGAGACAGTGAGGATACAGAGACCTAGATCCAATGCAAAGATGGAAGAATTAATTGATGCCCAGGTAAAGGAAGAAGGAATGATTACGGCTAAGCAATCAGAGTGAAACCTCACATAGAACATGCCCGATGCTGGTTTGACAGCAGCGGCCTGGATACTCATTGTACATCAGAAAACATAGAAGATATCAGAGAGTCTCGAAACACAGAGATAAAACTGATAAAGATAAAAACACCTAAAGGACTCCTGAAGAGAAGATTGGTAGGAAACTGGATGCAAAGTCCGGGAACATGCAGAAGTGGTGGATCCAATTAGGAACCGGGAAGAACAAGCCTAGAAAATAAGGACGCAAATTCTAAGAGAGAAGGCAGAATGATGGAACATGATAATGAGCTTAGGGAATCTCCAAGTTAATGAAAGAGGTGCCTCTTGCGGGCAAAGTAAGAGTGAGAGAAAGAAAAGAGGGCTGATCATAGATTGGAGAACTCGGGGCTGAAAAGGACCCTCACCTGGGAGCAGAGAAAGTGGTCCAGAATCAGAGGCACAGAGGATTCCCATCACCTTCCACAGAAGCGGAGCACCTAAAGACATAGTGTCATTCACCCTGGAAAATCTAGGCATGGAGGTATTTTATTTAGGCTAATAGGCATCGGAGAATACTTTGTCCATAGCCCAGTCAGTGACTTCAAGAGGAAAAGCTATACCAGCTCTAGAAGCAGGCTGGATAGCTCAAGCAACACCAGCCCAAGCCAAAATCCTTATCCCCTGCATTTCTGAAAATGACAGAGCAGCGGTTCTGTCTAGAACCAGGAGGTATTCAGAAGTCAATGGTTGGGTCCCAGGTTGTGTCCATCAGTTCAGAGGCGGCCCTCAGGTCAACTCATGATTTTAGGGTCTTGGCATTGACTCTGTTCTCAGGTTCTCTGCTCAGGGGCAAGTAAGATTCTCCCACTCCAGATCCACCCCCTGATTGGGATCTCTCTGCCTCTCTCTCCAATACTTGCATGCGCACGTTGGACAAAATAACAAAGACAAAACCAGTGCACGATAATTGACTGGGGCCAAAGGATGTTTTATTGAATTTGGACCTAAGTTCCTATGGAGGACAGCCAGGTATAGAGAACCTCCCACCATCCTAAATGCCCGACCTTCGCTCGGAGCTCCCTTGTTCATTCTCCTGTTCTTTGCTTTCCTGGATCTCCTCACCAACCTGCAGCATCCGCTGTCTGTCGCGCTGTACTGACCCCTTGTTTACACATTGTGCATCATCCCAGGGCTCCATTGGAACATACCCATCTTCCTCAAGAGGCACTGTTTGCTTATCGCATGTAACCATTTGGGGGATGGTCATGAGAGGGTAAAGGCAGGCTTGTGCTGCCACATCTCCATGCAGTTCCACAGAGGGTAGCTGCTCCACGCTGAGGGAGTGCTCAAGGTTCTTTCACATTTGAATCCTCTTCAATGCGTCCTTTTGGACATACAAGTTGTCTTCCTGAAACGGTCACCGAAGTCTTTCAAATGGCTTCACTTGTGCTATGGGTCTCTTCCAACATGCTCTCTGTTGGCTCCTGTGGACTCCAAGACCATGAGTCCTTCCTGGACCTAGGGTTCTAGGGTGTAGCGTCTGCCTTGGATGTATGGTCTTTTAGGAAGATTGGGAGGCCTTGTTGGCACCGTTTCTGGAGAGGCTCGTGGTACTCGTGTGCTCGCTGTGGAGGACCCCAGACATGTCTTTGGCACGGTTGCGAGGGTTCACTTTGAGCTTACCTTGGGTGGCTCTTTCCTGTTCAGATGCCCCGTGATTTGGTGGGAGAGCCTCACCCTTGCGCAGGTCTCGGATTTCCACCCCTGAAGCTTTGGTTGCGGTCTGTTAGTTTCCTGGCCTGTCGTGGCTAAGATGGAATGAGGGATCCTTGCCTTTCTCCAAGGTCCAGAGGGCCGGTGCTGACACTCACGACCAAACACTACGAATTGGGCCATGGAGAAGGTGACACCGTCTCACTTCGCAAACTGCCTTGGTGAGAGACCCAGGCGGCTCCAGCGGTTTGGGATGGCTTGGGGTCCTCTTGGCCCACCCATGACTACTCCAGTCAAGTGCAGTGATCAGGCCTGAGTTGATGAGGAGTGGTTGCTATGACCTCAAAGCTTTGTGACATCACAGATGCTGGCTTCACTGAAGCAGCTGTCTCTCACCCATGACCTTGGTGTCCTATGGCTTTAAGTACGAAGCCCCGGGAAGGACAGAACAAGAGCCCTCTGAACCTGATCAAGAACTCAGGATGTCTCTTGGGTTAATGTCCAACTTCTCCTTTCTGGAGACATAGAGGAAGTAAAATAACATTCAGTATACCTTCCTTTAGGCCAACATATCCCCGGAGACGGCAATGTGTCCTTTTCAACTACAATTTCCAGATATCACAAGAATAGGTGAGGCCTTGCGGGTATGAGCAGCTCTCCGTGGGGTTTGTTGTCCTGTGGGTGAGAGCGTACTTTGTCAGCGTCTTTTGCCTATGGGTCAGTAATGACTAATGTACGGAAAGTACCTTTCCGAGGTAAAAGGTGAGGGCATCGATAAATGTTGCTGTCTGTGGCCTAGTGTCCTTGTGTTCTGAAACACACGGCTAACGGATTAGGCCTCTGTCTTCCTGCCTTTCCATTAAACACCTTTGCAAAATATTCAGGGAGAGTGACATTGCATCAGAGCTAACTCTCAATGAAGAGGCCTGGACCAAACCCGTTGTCATTATTAGTTAACTGTACTTGTTGTGGTAACTGGTATAGACATGTGGACCAAGTCTCTTTTCTCAGAAGGAAAGGGACGGCCTATACAGATGGCTTGCAAGGCCCATTTGAGCAGACCTTTGGAGTGAGCCGCAATGCCCTTGCAAGGACTAGTGGATCAGGAAGTTTGGGTCCATTTCGGCACTACAGTATTCCTCTGCTGCCGAAGTGAATGAACCCCTGGACCTTCCCATGACATGAATGTCCGATTCCCTGCTGATAGGAAATGGAAAAGTCAAGCAGAAAAAGGGAAATATCATATGGCTTCCCACAATATGTGCCTCGGGAGGAAATACCTTGGCCCTTAATAAAGGAAGGGAATACTGAAGGGCAAGAAGTCAGAGAAAGGAGACCCACCAGGAGTGACTCAGAACTCTGAGAATCCAGCTGAAAGCTACCGAAAAGAGAACTGCTTTATGGGTGGTCAGGAGTTGTAGCATATATTAGGAGGAGCACTGGAAGTACATGCAACTAAAGCATCCGTGAATACTCTGTCAAAAACGGATGATGGATGATAGGCTGGCTTTCTCAACAGAACAGCAACAACAACAACATAAATTCAGAGGAAAACAATGTGGCCCTCTCAAAACCAAAGGCAGTCACAGGGAGAAAAAGAAAGAATTATATTGTTTATTATCTTTCCTTATTGAAATGACATAGGATTGGTTTCCTAAAATGTCCTTCTTTGAATTGGGTCTTTATCCTTGTGAATTAGAGTTTACCCGCCTCTTCCATCTCTGGATTTGATGAGAGGACATGACAATGCCTTCACTAAATACCTAGAGGAGTGGCCCAGGAAAATGACTTGACCTGGCCTTCTGTGTGTTGGCAGGGGTTGGATTACTGCTTGAAATGCTTCCGTCACTACTAGAGAGCTGAGATTTTGTAGGTTTCCTGACCTAATCTTGGAAGATTCTATGTGTCTTCGAATTTATCCTTTTCTCTCAGTTTTTGGATTTGCCTGCATAAATGTGTGGATGTGCCTCTTCGATTATTCTTTTTTCCTTTCTCCGAGTTGTCATTAGGTTTCATACTTGCAGCTGTGTGCTTGTCTCCCTGTTTTATCCAAGTAATGGCTTTTGCGGTTTGTTTGTGTTGTCAAAACTGAAGTGTGAGATCTACTGATTTTTTTCCTATTGTTTTTTTTGAAGTTCCTTAATTTTGATAATCACATGTCTTATTTCAATTTTTCTGTTATCTTTGGAGTTTGGTTTTTCTTCATCTTGTTCCATCAGTCATCGTTTTAGGAGGCTTTCTTTTTCGGTGTTTTTAAATTTTGGAAATGCTTGCATTTAACCCTATATGGTTTCCCCATAAAATGTTTTGGCATCATCCTATAAGTTTCTTAGAATCCCTTCGTTCATGGCACTTACTGCTTTTCCTGAAGATTTTATTTCTTGCATTCATTGCTAGTTGGTGAGTGTGTTGTGTTTTCCAACTTTTAGTGTCTGGCTGTATTTCCAATTTGAAAATGATATCTTCCTGTTTTCATACCTTCGTGATGATAAGTGCACAGGATAGGTTTTGACTTCTCTTCCATGAATTACGACTGGATTTGGACTCGTGCTCATGACCTGCGATAGACAAAGTTGGGTCTGCCGCTGGGAAGAACATATCTTATTGTCCTCAGAGACGCAATCTTTCTTATGGATTTCCAAAGTTCAATCGGTCTCGACAGCCCATGTGGACGTTTTTAGCACCTTCCCATCCAGATGATCTGTCCTGTGCTTATCGTGAAAATCATAGTTAACAGCAGTATTGGATAAATTCGACATCTCCCTTCTTCTGTGTTCATAGGCTTCCAACGTTTAGATACACCCTTTTTCGTGGTGTATATGTTGGCAATTCTTCCAGGTTTCTGTTGTTTTGCTGCTCCATCAAGACAAAACACCTTCTGCTTATTTTTTGTCTCTAGAAGGCATAAAACCACTCTCGCTGACTTAGGCACAAACACTTTGTCTCTCTTCTCCTTGGGAAGAGCATAACCTTCTGTTCTGATTTCTTCATTGCAAGCTAAGGGTATCTTTATAGTCGTAGAAAATCTCCTATGGGCATCAGAAGGATGAGCTTGTTTAATATTTGTTGCTCTCTTATGGATATTTCATAACTTTTTTTTTTTTTGGCTAGGAATTTCAACCACTCTTACAAACTCTTTGTATTGACGGGAGACATTAGTTCTGAGTACTTAATGTATTATTGATAGGCAATAGTTCACTTTCTCATTTCGGTTGGCTTCTCACTTGGATTCTATTTGCCTTTCACCTATATGGTATTTTCTTGGGGTTGCTTCATTGGTAGGATTCCTCGCTTCCTCCCCATTTTGCATGTCTTATCTTTGTGTGTGTTCATGTGTGTGTGCATGTGCATGTGTTAATGTGTGTGTGGTCTGTGTGTCTTTCACATCACAATATTATTAAAATACGAGAGAATGGAATTCGGTATCTTATGGGTTGCAATTCAATTTGACATGCCTTGAAAACTCACATTCTATCAGTTTCAGGAAATCTCCTGCAAGGGATTCATCTCTTGTCCTCTTCAAGAATCCCGTGTTCTCCAAAACTGCCTTCCAACTACACCACCATTTGAATTCTTCATTAGAGTCATACTGTTTGTCCCAATACCCTTGCTTTTTCGTATGTTTCTTGAACTGTCATGAGTTAGTGAAATCGTCTATTTGTTGTCTTTCTGAGAATGATAGATGTGACAAAGCCCAATACTCTCTGCAAGACTGCCATAATAGACAAGTGGAAGAATTTCTTCTTTGTTATGTCTCAGTATGAAATGCGGTGATATAAAGGACAGTGAGAAGTTAGTAGTGTCTAATAACCTCAAGCTTGTCTTCAGCCATGAAGGCAACAGGAAGATGACCACAACAACTGCAGTGGGGTGGAAATTGACTTGAAGCCTACAAGGTAAACTCCACAGCAAAAGAGAACAGAAGTTGAAGAGATGATGGGAGATGGTCTGAGACATGACTCAGGGGAGATTTGGTTAGTATGTGGATCAGAGGGCCGGAGCCCATGCAGAGGACCAAGGCACAGGAGAGCACACCAGGAACCCACAAGGAACTTGTTTCCCGGTGCCATTGACTGTGACATACAGAGGGTCTGAAGGGCACGTGTACTTGGCAACACAAGTGTTGAGTGCTGAAATTTTCATATCAGCACTCTTGGCAGACATCGACCTGAAAGAACAACATCTTATTCCTCCATAGGACACCAACAAGCAACCACGAGCAGACAGCCTGGAGACAATGATCAGAGACAATACCAAGAGACGCAGTGGGAAGATGGTGAGTTGTGGGAGTGCATCCGTGAATGGAGTGCATCAGTGTTAATGGAGATGTCTCAATGTGGACATAATAAATTTTGGGCTCTCACTACAGCAGCATCAAGACAGACCTACTAGCCAAGAAAGGTAGGTGAGGACATAGGCTGCCTAGCCAGCCAACATGAAATCCAAACCGTGAACACACGGAGGACTGCCTTCCTCAGACCAAGATGCTTAGTCCAAGGAGAACAGATTCTTCCATAGGGGATGAGAAGAAAGCTTTGACCACATGTTCTCTTCTGAACACAGCATTCTGCAGGCCTGCATTCTGCTGAGTTGGTGGATTTTCTCCTTTCACAGGCACAGCAGAGCCCACCATGGTAAACCTCAGCATATTCTGCCCGGACCCCAAAAACACCAAACGGTAGGAAAGTTAGAAGCACGGCAAATGACTGGCCTCAAGGACAGGGTCAGCCACAACACAAACAGCAGATGGCATGCATGCCACATACACACACACACACGCACCCATGCACTCAACAAACATTAAGGGCCAGCCCTGGGTCACTCCCGGATCTCTCCTTTTAAAGAAATTACCCTCAGGTTAGAAAACAGAATGAGTTTAACGAATACAGAGAGGTGACAGAGACCTAGATCCAATGCAAAGATGGATGAATCAATTGATGCCCAGGTAAAGGAAGAAGGAATGATTACGGCTAGCCAATCAGAAGGAAACCTCTACATAGAACACGCCCGATGCGGGGTTGAAAGCAGCGGCCTGGAGTCTCACTGTACATCAGAAAACATAGAAGATATCAGAGAGTCTCGAACCACAGAGATAAAACTAATAATGTTAAAAGCACCAAAAGAACTCCTGAAGAGAAGATTGGTAGGAGACTGGATGCAATGTCCGGGAACATGGCAGAAGTGGTGGATCCAATTAGGGAACGGGAAGAACAAGCCTAGAAAATAAGGACACAAATTCTAAGAGAGAAGGCAGAATGATGGAACATGATAATGAGCTTAGGGAATCTCCAAGGAAATGAAAGAGGTGCCTCTTGTAGGCGAAGTAAGAGTGAGAGAAAGAAAAGAGGGCTGATCCTAGATTGGAGAACTCGGGCTAAAAATGTCCCTCATCTGGGAGCAGAGACAGAGGTCCAGAATCAGAGGCACAGAGGACTCCCTTCACCTTCCACAGAAGCGGAGCACCTAAAGACATAGTGTCATTCACCCTCAAAAATCTAGGAATGGAGGTATTCTCTTTAGGCAAATGGGCATCGGAGAATAGTTTGTCCATAGCCCAGTCACTGACTTCAAGAGGAAAAGCTATACCAGCTCTCAAAAGAGGCCGGATAGCTCAAGCAAAGGCAGCAAGAGCCAAAATCCTAATCTCCTGCATTTCTGAACAATGACAGAGCAGCGGTTCTGACTAGAACCAGGAGGTATTCAGAAGTCAATGGTTGGGTCCCGGGTTGTGTCCATCAGTTCAGAGGCGGCCTTGAGATCAATTCATGATTCCAGGGTCTTGGCATTGACTCTATACTCATGTTCTCTGCTCAGGGGCAAGTAAGCTTCTCTCTCTCCAGCTCCACTCCCTGATTGGGATCTCTCTGCCTCTCTGTCCAATACGTGCATGCGCACGTTGGACAAGATAACAAAGAGAAAATCAGTGCAAGATAATTGACTGGGGCCAGAGGATGTTTTATTAAATTGGACCTAGGTGCCTATGGAGGGAAGCCAGGTACAGAGAACCTCCCACCATCCTAAAATGCCTGACCTTCGCTCGGAGAACACATGTTCATTTTCCTGTTCTTTGCCTCCCTGGATCTCCTCACCAACCTGCAGCATCCGCTGTCTGTCACGCTGTAATGACCCCTTTTTAAAACATCATGCATCCTCTCGGGGCTCCATTGGAACATGCCCATCTTCCACAAGAGGCACTGTTTGCTTATCGAATGTAACCATTTGGGGGATGGTCATGAGAGGGTGAAGGCAGGCTTGTTTTGCCACATCTCTATGCAGTTTCACGGAGGGTAGGTGCTCCACCATGAGGGAGTGCTCAAGGTTCTTCCACATTTGAATCCTCTTCAATGCGTCCTTTTGGACATACAAGTTGTCTTCCTGAAACGGGCACCGAAGTCTTTCAGATGGCTTCACTTGGGCTATGAGTCTCTTCCAACATGCTCTCTGTTGGCTCCTGTGGACTCCAAGAACATGAGCCCGTCCTGGACCTAAGGTTCTACGGTGTAGATAGAGTCTGCCTTGGATGCATGGTCTTTTTGGAAGATTGGCAGGCCTTGTTGGCACCGTTTCTGGAGAAACTCGAGATACTCATGTGCTCGCTGTGGAAGACTCCAGACATGTTTTTGGCCCTGTTGCGGGGGTTCACTTTGTGCTTCCCTTGGGTGGCCCTTTTCCTGTTTAGATGTTATGTGATTTGGTGGGAGGGCCTCACCCTTGCGTAAGGCTCAGATTTCCTCCCCGTAGCCTTTGCTTGCGGTCTCTTAGTTTTTTGGCCAGTTGTGGCTATAATGGAATGAGGGATCCTTGCCTTTCTCCGAGGTCCAGAAGGCTGGTGTTTACACTCACGACCAAACCCTACGAATTCGGCCATGGAGAAGGTGACACCAACTCGCTTCGCAAACTGCCTTGGTGAGAGACCCAGGCGGTTCCAGCAGTTTGGGATGGCTTGGGATCCTCATGGCCCTCCCATGACTACTCCAGTCAAGTGTAGTGATCAGCCCTGGGTTAATGAGGACTGTGCTATGACCTCAAAGCTTTGTGACATCACTGATGCTGGCTTCACTGAAGCAGCTGTCCCTCTCCCATGACCTTGGTGTTCTATGGCTTTAAGTAGGAAGCCCCGGGAAGGACAGAACAAGAGCCCTTTGAACCTGATCAAGAACTCAGGATGTCTTGTAGGTTAATGTCTAACTTCCCCTTTCTGGAGACATAGAGGAAGGAAAATGACATTCAGTTTACCTTCCTTTAGGCCAACATATCCCCCGAGACGGCAAGGTGTCCTTTTTCACTACAATTTCTAGATATCTCAAGAAAAGGTGAGGCCTCGCAGGTATGAGCAGCTCTCCATGGTGTTTGTCGACCTGTGGGTGAGAGCGTACTTTGTCAGCGTCTTTTGCCTAAGGGTCAGTGATGACTAAGGTATTGAAAGTCCCTTTCCAAGGTAAAAGGTGAAGGCATCGATATATGGTGCCGTCTGTGGCCTCGTCTCCCAATGTTCTGAAACACGGGCTAAGGGATGAGGCCTCTGTCTATCTGGCTTTCCCTTAAACACCTTTGCAAAGCCTTCAAGGAGATTGACCTTCTTTCAGAGCTAACTATCAATGAAGAGGCCTGGACCGAATCAGTTGTCATTATTAGTTAACTGTACTGTTGGGGTAACAGGTATAGACATGTTGACCAAGTCTCTTTAGTCAGAAGGAAAGGGACGGCCTATACAGACGGCTTGCAAGGCCCATTCGAGCAGACCTTTGGAGTGAGCCACAATGCCCTTGCAAGGACTAGTGGATCGGGAAGTTTGGGTCCATTTAGGCAGCACAGTATTCCTCTGCCATCGAAGTGAATGAACCCCTAGACCTTGCCTTGACAGGAATGTCCCATGCCCTGCTGATGGGAAATGGAAAGGGCAAGCAGACAATGGGAAATATCATATGGCTTCCCACAATATGTGCCTCGGAAGGAATACCTTGGCCCTCAGTAAAGGAAGAGAATACTGAAGGGTAAGAAGTCAGAGGATTAGCCCCACCAGGATTGACTCAGGAGTCTGAGAATCCAGCTGAGGGTTACATAAAAGAGAACTATTTAATGCGTGGTCAGAGATGTGGCATATATTAGGAAGAGCACTAGGACGTTCATGCAACTAAAGCATCCGTGAGTACTCTGTCAAAAACGGATGATGGATGATAGGGAGGCTTTCTCAACAGAACAGCAACAACAACAACATAAATTCAGAGAAAAACAATCTGGCCCTCGCCCTCTCAAAACCAAAAAAACTCTCAGGGAGAAAAGGAAAGAATTATATTGTTTATTGTCTTTCCTTATTGAAATGACATGGGTGGGTTTCCTAAAATGTCCTTCTTTGAATTGGGTCTTTATCCTTGTGAATTAGAGTTTACCCGCCTCTTCCATCTCTGGATTTGATGAGAGGACATGACAATGCCTTCACTATATATCTAGAAGTGTGGCCCAGGAAAATGACTTGACCTGGCCTTCTGTGTGTTGGCAGGGTTTGGATTACTGCTTGAAATGCTTCAGTCACTACTAGAGAGCTGAGATTTTGAAGGTTTCCTGACCTCATCTTGGATGATTCTATGTGTCTGTGAATTTATCCTTTTCTCTCAGTTCTTGGATTTGCTAGCATAAATGTGTGGATGTGCCTCTTCGGTTATTCTTTTTTCCTTGCTACCAGTTGTCATGTGGTTTCATATTGCAGCTGTGTGCTTGTCTCCCTGTTTTATCCCAGTAATGGCTTCTGCGGTTTGTTCGTGTTGTCAAAACTGAAGTGTGAGATCTCCTGATTTTTTTACAATTGGTTGTTTGTATTTCTTTAATTTTGATAATCACATGTATGATTTCAATTTTTCTGTTAACTTTGGAGTTTGGTTTTTCTTCATCTTGTTCATTCAGTCGTTCTTTTATGTGGCTTTCATTTTAAGTGTTTCTAAATTTTGGAAATGCATGCATTTAACCCTATATGGTTTCCCCATAAAATGTTTTGGCATCCTCCTCTAAGTTACTTAGAGTTCCTTTGTTCATGGCTCTTTCTTCTTTTCCTTTGGATTTTCTTTCTTGCATTCATTGCTAGTTCGTGAGTGTGTTGTTTTTTCCAACTATTAGTGTCTGTCTGTATTTCCAATTGAAAGTGATATCTTCCTGTTTTCATACCTACGTGATCATAAGTGCACAGGATAGGTTTTTACTTCTCTTCCATGAATTACGACTGGATTTGGACTCGAGCTCATGACCTGTGATAGACAAAGTTATGTCTGCCGCTGGGAAGAACACATCTTATTGTCCTCAGAGACTCAATCTTATTCATGGATCCCCAAAGTTCAGGTGGTCTCGAGAGCCCATTTGGACGTCTGTTTTCCTAAGCACCTTCCCATCCAGATGATCTGTCCTGTGCTTAACGTGGATATCATAGTTCCCAACAGTATTGGATAAAATTCGGCATCTCCTTTCTGTGTTTTCATGGTCTTCCACGGTTTAGATACACCTTTGTTCATGGTGTATATGTTGGCAATTCTCCAAGGTTTCTGTTGTTTTGATGCTCCATCAAGACAAAACAACTAAGGCTTATCTTTTGTCTCTCGAAGTCAAAAATCACTCTCGCTGACTTAAGTACAAACTCTTTGGCTCTCTTCTCCTTGGGAATAGCATAACCTATGTCTTCCCGATTTCTTCACTTGCAAGCTATGAGTATCTTTATAGTCGAAGGAAATCTCCGATGGGCATCAGAAGGACGAGCTTGTTTATAATTTGTTGTTTTCTTATAAATCTTTTCTAACATTTTTTTTTTTTTGGATTTGGAATTTTAACCACTCTTACAAACTGTGTGTATTGATGGGAGACTTTAGTCCTGAATGTATTATTGATAGGTAATAGTTCACTTTCTCATTTCGGTTGGCTTATCACTAGGATTCTATTTGCCTTTCACCTATATGGTATTTTTTGGGGGTTGCTTCATTGGTACGATTCCTTGCTTCCTCCCCATTTTTGCATGTCTTATGTTTGTGTGTGTTCATCTGTGTGTTCATGTGCATGTGTTAATGTGTGTGTGGTCTGTGTGTGTTTCACATCACACTTATTATTAAAATACAAGAGATTGGAATTCGGTCTCTTATGGGTAGCAATTCAATTTGACATGCTTTGAAATCTCACATTCCATCAGTTTCAGAAAATCTCCTGCAAGGAATCTCTTGTCCTCTTCAAGAAACACGTGTTCTCACAAAACTGCCTTCCAACAAATATCACCATTTGAATTCCTCATTAGAGTCATACTGTTTGTCCCAATACCCTTGCTTTTTTGTGTGTTTCTTAACTGTCATGAGTTAGTGAAATCGTCTGTCTGATGTCGTTCTGAGAATGATAGATGTGACAAAGCCCAATGCTCTCCGCAAGACTGCCATAAGAGACAAGTGGAAGAATTCCTTCTTCCTTATGTCTCAGTACAAATTGCGGTGACATGGAGGACAGTGAGATGGTAGTACTGTCTAATAACCTCATGCTTGTCTTCAGCCGTGAAGTCAACAGGAAGATGACCACAACAACTGCAGTGCGGTGGAAATTAACCTGAAGCCTACAAGGTAAAAGGCACAGCGAGGGAGAACGGAAGTTGCAGAGATGATGGGAGAAGGTCAGAGACATGGCTCAGGGAAGATTTGGTTGGTTCATGGATCAGATGGCCAGATCCCATGCAGAGGACCAAGGCACAGGAAGCAAGGCACACTGGGAACCCACAAGGAACCTGTTTCCCAGTGCCTTTGACTTTGACATACAAGTGTCTGAAGGGCACTAGTACTTGACAACAAAAGTGTTGAGGGGTGAAATTTTCATATCAGCAGTCTTGGCAGACATCGACCTGAAAGAACACCATCTTTTTCCTGCATATGACACCAACAAGCAACCAGGAGCAGACAGCCTGGAGACAATGATCAGAGACAATACTAAGAGACGCAGTGAGAAGATGGTGAGTCATGGGAGTGCATCCGTGAATGGAGTACATCAGTGTTAATGGAGATGTCTCAATGTGGACATACTAATTTTGGGCTCTCACAACAGCAGCATCAAGACAGACCGACTGGCCAAGACAGGTAGCTGAGGACATAGGCAGACTAGCTAGCCAACACGAAATCCCAACCTTGGAACACCTGGAGGATGCCTACCTCAGTACAAGATGCTTAGTCCAAGGAGAACAGTTTCTCCATAGGGAACGAGAAGAAAGCTTTGACCACATGTTCTCTTCTGAACACAGCATTCTGCAGGCCTGCGTTCTGCTGAATTGGTGGAATTTCTCCTTTCACAGGCACACCAGAGCCCACCATGGTAAACCTCAGCATATTCAGCCCGGACCCTAAAACACCAAACGGCAGGAAAGGAGAGGCACTGCAAATGACTGGCCTCAAGGACAGGGTCAGCCACTACACCAACAGCAGATGGCATGCATGCCACACACACACACACACACACACACACACACACACACAAACAAACACGCACCTATGCACTCAGCAAACATTAAGGGCCAGCCCTGGGTCACTCCCGGATCTCTTCTTCCTAAAGAAATTACTCTCCGTTTAGAAAACAGAATGAGTTTAATGAATACAGAGTGGTGACAGAGACCTAGATCCAATGCAAAGACGGAAGAATCAATTGATGCCCAGGTAAAGGAAGAAGGAATGATTACGGCTAGGCAATCAGTGTGAAACCTCTACATAGAACACGCCCGATGCGGGTTTGAAAAAAGCGGCCTAATACTCGCTGTACATTGGAAAACATAGAAGGTAGCAGAGAGTCTTGAACCACAGAGATAAAACTGATAATGTTAAAAGCACCTAAAGAACTCCTGAAGAGAAGATTGGTAGGAGACTGGATACAAAGTCCGGGAACATGGCAGAAGTGGAAGATCCAATTAGGGACCAGGAAGAACAAGCCTAGAAAATAAGGATGAAAATACTAAGAGAGAAGGCAGAATGATAAAACATGATAATGAGCTTAGGGAATCTCCAAGGAAATGAAAGAGGTGCCTCTTGTAGGAGGAGTAAGTGTGAGAGAAAAAAAGAGTGTTGATCCTTGATTGGATAACTCGGGGCTGAAAAGGAACCTCATCTGGGAGCATAGAAAGTGGTCCAGAATCAGAGGCACAAGGACTCCCTTCACCTTCCACAGAAGCGGAGCACCTAAAGACATAGTGTCATTCCCCCTGGAAAATCTAGGCATGGAGGTATTCTCTTTAGGCAAATGGGCATCGGAGAATAGTTTGTCCATAGCCCAGTCACTGACTTCAAGAGGAAAAGCTATACCAGCTCTCGAAGCAGGCCGGATAGCTCAAGCAACACCAGCCCAAGCCAAAATCCTTATCCACTGCATTTCTGAACAATGACAGAGCTGCGGTTCCGTCTAGAATGAGGAGGTATTCAAATGTCAATGGTTTGGTCCTGGGATGTGTCCATCAGTTCAGAGGCGGCCTTCAGATCAACTCAGGATTCCAGAGTATTGGCATTGACTCTGTTCTCAGGTTCTCTGCTCAGGGGCAAGTAAGCTTCTCCCTCTCCAGCCCTAGACCCTGATTGGGTTCTCTCTGCCTCTCTGTCCAATACGTGCATGTGCACGTTGGACAAGATAACAAAGACAAAACCAGTGCACGATAATTGACTGGGGCCAAAGGATGTTTTATTGAATTTGGACCTAGGTACCTATGGAGGGCAGCCAGGTACATAGAACCTGCCACCATCCTAAAACCGGACTTTCGCTCGTAGCTCCCTTGTACATTCTCCTGTTCTTTGCCTTCCTGGATCTCCTCACCATCCTGCAACACCCGCTATCTGTCACGCTGTACTGACCCCTTGTTAACCCATTGTGCATGATCCCAGGGCTCCATTGGAACATGCCCATCTTCCGCAAGAGGCACTGTTTGCTTATCGAATGTAACCATTTGGGGGATGGTCATGAAAGGGTGAAGGCAGGCTTGTGCTGCCACATCTCCATGCAGTTCCACAGAGGGTAGCTGCTCCACGCTGAGGGAGTGCTCAAGGTTCTTCCACATTCGAATCCTCTTCAATGCGTCCTTTTGGACATACAAGTTGTATTCCTGAAACGGGCACCGAAGTCTTTCAGATGGCTTCACTTGGGCTATGGGTCTCTTCCAACATGCTCTCTGTTGGCTCCTGTGGACTCCAAGAACATGAGCCCGTCCTGGACCTAAGGTTCTAGGGTGTAAATCTGCCTTGGATGCATGGTCTTTTTGGAAGATTGAGAGGCCATGTTGGCACCGTTTCTGGAGACGCTCGATGTTCGTGTGCTAGCTGTGGAAGACTACAGAAATGTCATTGGCACGGTTGCGGTGGTACACTTTGAGCTTCCCTTGGGTGGCCCTTTTCCTGTTCAAATGCCCCGTGCTTTGGTGGGAGGGCCTCACCCTTGCGTTGTGCTCGGATTTCCTCCCCTGAGGCTTTGCTTGTGGTCTGTTTGTTTCTTGGCCAGTCGTGGCTAAGATGAAATGAGAGACCCTTGCCTTTCTCCGAGGTCCAGAGGGCTGGTGCTGACACTCACGACCAAACACTACGAATTGGGCCATGGAGAAGGTGACACCGACTCGCTTTGCAAACTGCCTTGGTGAGAGACCCAGGTGGCTCCAGAGGTTTGTGACAGCCTGGGGTCCTCTTGGCCCACCCATGACTACTCCAGTCAAGTGTAGTGATCAGGCCTGGGTTGATGAGGAGTGGTTGCTATGACCTCAAAGCTTTGTGACATCACAGATGCTGGCTTCACTGAAGCAGCTGTCCCTCTCCCACGACCTTGGTGTCCTATGGCTTTAAGTACGAAGCCCCGGGAAGGACAGAACAAGAGCCCTCTGAACCTGATCAAGAACTCAGGAAGTCTTGTGGTTTAATGTCCAACTTCCCCTTTCTGGAGACATAGAGGAAGGTAAATGACATTCAGTATACCTTCCTTTAGGCCAACATATCCCCGGAGACGGCAAGGTGTCCTTTTCCACTACAATTTCTAGATACTGCAAGAAAAACTGTGGCCTCGCAGGTATGAGCACTCTCCATGGGGTTTGTCGCCCTGTGTGTGAGAGCGTTCTTTGTCAGCATCTTTTGCCTCTGGGTCAGTGATGAGTAAGGTATTGAAAGTCCTTTTCCGAGGAAAAAGGTGAGGGCATCGATATATGGTGCTGTCTGTGGCCTCGTCTCCCAATGTTCTGAAATATGCGGCTAAGGGATTAGACCTCTGACTTCCTGGCTTTTCCTTAAACACCTTTGCAAAATCTCCGAGGAGAGTGACATTCTGCATCAGAGCTAACTCTCAATGAAGCGGCCTGGACCAAACCCGTTGTCATTATTAGTTAACTGTACTTGTTGTGGTAACTGGTATAGACATGTGGACCAAGTCTCTTTTCTCAGAAGGAAAAGGACGGCCTATACAGATGGCTTGCAAGGCCCATTTGAGCAGACCTTTGGAGTGAGCCGCAATGCCCTTGCAAGGACTAGTGGATCAGGAAGTTTGGGTCCATTTCGGCACCACAGTATTTCTCTGCCGTCGAAGTGAATGAACCCCTAGACCTTGCCTTGACATGAATGTCCCATGCTCTGCTGTTGGGAAATGGAAAAGGCAAGCAGACAAAGGGAAATATCATATGGCTTCCCACATTATGTGCCTCGGGAGGAATACCTTGGCCCTTAGTAAAGGAAGGGAATACTGAAGGGCAAGATGTCAGATGAGGAGACCCACCAGGAGTGATTCAGGACTCTGAGAATCCAGCTGACGCTTACAGAAAATATAAAGGCTTAATTGGTGTTCAGGATGTGGCATATATTAGGAGGAGCACTAGGACGTACATGCAACTAAAGCATCCGTGAATACTCTGTCAAAAACGGATGATGGATGATAGGCAGGCTTTCTCAACAGAACAGCAACAACAACAACATAAATTCAGAGGAAAACAATGTGGCTCTCTCAAAATCAAAGGAAGTCACAGAAAGAAAAGGAAAGAATTATATTGTTTATTATCTTTCCTTATTGAAATGACATGGGATTGGTTTCCTTAAATGTCCTTCTTTGAATTGGGTCTTTATCCTTGTGAATTAGAGTTTACCCGCCTCTTCCATCTCTGGATTTGATGAGAGGACATGACAATGCCTTCACTAAATACCTAGAAGAGTGGCCCAGGAAAATGACTTGACCTGGCCTTGTGTGTTGGCACGGGTTGGATTACTGCTTCAAATGCTTCCGTCACTACTAGAGAGCTGAGATTTTCTAGTTTTCCTGACCTAAACTTGGAAGTTACTATGTCTCTTGGAATTTTTCCTTTTTTCTCAGTTCTTGGATTTGCTAGCATAAAGGTGTGTATATACCTTTTTGGTTATTCTTTTTTCCTTTCTCCGAGTTGTCATTAGGTTTCATACTTGCAGCTGTGTGCTTGTCTCCCTGTTTTATCCAATAATGGCTTTTGTGGTTTGTTCGTGTTGTCAAAACTGATGTGTGAGGTCTCCTGATTTATTTCCTATTGGTTTGTTTGTATTTCCTTAATTTTGATAATCACATGTATGATTTCAATTTTTTTGTTAACTTTGGAGTTCGGTTTTTCTTCATCTTGTTCCTTCAGTCGTCCTTTTAGGTGCTTTCTTTTTTGGTTTTTTAAAATTTTGGAAATGCATTCATTTAACCCTATATGGTTTCCCCATAAAATGTTTTGGCATCATCCTCTAAGTTTCTTAGAATTCCTTCGTTCATGGCTCTTTCTTCTTTTCCTTTGGATTTTCTTTCTTGAGTTCATTGTAGTTCATGAGTGTTTGTGTTTTCCACTTTAGATCTGGCTGTATTTTCAATTTGAAAGTGATATCTTCCTGTTTTCATACCTTCGTGATCATAAGTGCACAGGATAGATTTTGACTTCTCTTCCATGTATTACGATTGCATTTGGACTCGAGCTCATGACCTGCGATAGACAAAGTTAGGTCTGCCGCTGGGAAGAACATATCTTATTGTCCTCAGAGACGCAATCTTTCTCATCGATCCCCAAAGTTCAGGTGGTCTCGAGAGCTCATGTGGACGTCTGTTATTCCTTAGCACCTTCCCATCCAGATGATCTGTCCTGTGCTTAACGTGGATATCATAGTTAACAACAGTAGTGGATAAAAGTCGACATCTCCCTTCCACCTGTGTTCATGGGCTTCCAACGTTTAGATACACCCTTGTTCGTGGTGGATGTGTTGGTAATTCTTCCAGGTTTCTGTTGTTTTTATGCTCCATCAAGACAAAACACCTTCCACTTAGCTTTTTTCTCTCGAAGGCATAAAATCACTCTTGCTGACTTAGGCACAAACACTTTGGCTCTCTTCTTCTTGGGAATAGCATAACCTACGTCTTCCCGATTTCTTCACTTGCAAGCTATGAGTATCTTTATAGTCGAAGGAAATCTCCTATGGGCATCAGAACGACGAGCTTGTTTAATATTTGTTGTTTTCTTATGGATCTTTCCTAAGTTTTTTTTTTTTGTTTTTTTTGTTTTTTTTTTTTGGAATTTCAACCATTCTTATAAACTGTTTGTATTGACGGGAGACTTTAGTCCTGAGTGCTGAATGTATTATTGATAGGTAATAGTTCACTTTCTCATTTCGGTTGGCTTCTCACTTGGATTCTATTTTCCTTTCACCTATATGGTATTTTCTTGGGGTTGCTTCATTGGTAGGATTCCTCGCTTCCTCCCCATCTGTTGCATGTCTTATATTTGTGTGTGTTCATGTGTGTGTGCATGTGCATGTGTTAATGTGGGTTGGGTCTGTGTGTGTTTCACATCACACTTATTATTAAAATGCGAGAGAATGGAATTTGGTCTCCATGGGTAGCAATTCAATTTGACATGCCTTGAAAACTCACATTCCATCAGTTTCAGGAAATTTCCTGCAAGGGATGTCATTTCTTGTCCTCTTCAAGAAACACGTGTTCTCACAAAACTGCCTTCCAAAAAACACCACCATTTGAATTCCTCATTAGAGTCATACTATTTGTCCCAATACCTTGCTTTTTCGTATGTTTCTTGACTGTCATGAGTTAGTGAAATCGTCTGTTTGATGTCTTTATGAGCATGATAGATGTGACAAAGTCCAATGCTCTCTGCAAGACTGCCATAAGAGACAAGTGGAAGAATTCCTTCTTGCTTATGTTTCAGTACGAATTGCGGTGACATGGATGACAGTGAGATGGTAGTAGTGTCTAATAACCTCATGCTTGTCTTCAGCCATGAAGGCAACAGGAAGATGACCACAACAACTGCAGTGGGGTGGAAATTGACCTGAAGCCTACAAGGTAAACGCCACAGCGAAAGAGAACGGAAGTTGCAGAGATAATGGGAGAAGGTTGGAGACATGGCTCGGGGGAGGTTTGGTTGGTTCATGGATCAGAGGGTCGGGACCCATGCAGAGGACCAAGGCACAGGAGAGCAAGGCACACTGGGAACCCACAAGGAACCAGTTTCCCAGTGCCGTTGACTGTGAAATACCGAAGGTCTGAAGGGCACGAGTACTTGACAACACAAGTGTTGAAGGATGAAATTTTCAAATCAGTAGGCTTGACAGATATCGACCTGAAGGAACACCATCTTTTTCCTGCATATGACACCAACAAGCAACCAGGAGCAGACAGCCTGGAGACAATGATCAGAGACAATACTAAGAGACGCACTGGAAAGATGGTGAGTCGTGGGAGTGCATCAGTGATTGGAGTGCATCAGTGTTAATGGAGATGTCTCAATGTAGACCTAATAATTTTGGGGCTCTCACAACAGCAGCAGCAAGCCAGAACTACTGGCCAAAACAGGTAGGTGAGGACATAGGCTGCCTAGCCTGCCAACCCGAAATCCCAACCGTGGAACTCCTGGAGAACTGCCTTCCTAGGTCCAAGATGCTTAGTCCAAGGAGAAGAGATTCTCCCATAGGGGACGTTAAGAAAGATTTGACCACATGTTCTCTTCTGAACACAGCATTCCGCAGGCCTGCGTTCTGCTGAGTTGGTGGAATTTCTACTTTCACAGGCACACCAGAGCCCACCAAGGTAAACCTCAGCATATTAAGGCCGGACGCTAAAGACACCAAACAGAAGGAGTGTAGAGGCACTGCAAAAGACAGGCCTCAAGGACAGGGTCAGCCACTACACAAACAGCAGATGGCATGCATGCCACATACACACACACACACACACAAATGCATGCACTCAACAAACATTAAGGGCCAGCCCTGGGTCACTCCCGGATCTCTTCTTCCTAAAGAAATTACCCTCAGCTTAGAAAACAGAATGAGTTTAACGAATACAGAGAGGTGACAGAGATCTAGATCCAATGCAAAAATAGAAGAATCAATTGATGCCCAGGTAAAGGAAGAAGGATTGATTACGGCTAGGCAATCAGAGTGAAACCTCTATATAGAACACGCCCGATGCAGGGTTGAAAGCAGCGGCCTGGATACTCGCTGTACATCAGAAAACAGAGAAGATATCAGAGAGTCTCGAACCACAGAGTTAAAACTGATAAAGATAAAAGCACCTAAAGAACTCCTGAAGAGAAGATTGGTTAGAGACTGGATGCAAAGTCCGGGAACATGGCAGAAGTGGAGGATCCAATTAGGGACCGGGAAGAACAAGCCTAGAAAATAAGAACGCAAATTCTAAGAGAGAAGGCAGAATGATGGAACATGATAGCGAGCTTAGGGAATCTCCAAGGAAATGAAAGAGGTGCCTCTTGTAGGCGAAGTAAGAGTGAGAGAAAGAAAAGAGGGCTGATCCTAGATTGGAGAACTCGGGGCTGAAAAGGACCCTCATCTGGGAGCAGAGAAAGTGGTCCAGAATCAGAGGCACAGAGGACTCCCAACACCTTCCACAGAAGTGGAACACCTAAAGACATAGTGTCATTCCCCCTGGAAAATCTAGGCATGGAGGTATTCTCTTTAGGCAAATAGGCATCGGAGAATAGTTTGTCCATAGCCCAGTCACTGACTTCAAGCCGAAAAGCTATACCAGCTCTCGAAGCAGGCCGGATAGCTCAAGCAACACCAGCCCAAGCCAAAATCCTTATCCCCTGCCTTTCTGAACAATGACAGAGCAGCGGTTCTGTCTAGAACCAGGAGGAATTCAGAAGTCAATGTTTGGGTCCGGGTTGTGTCCATCAGTTCAGAGGCGGCCTTCAGATCAACTCATGATTCCAGGGTCTTGGCATTGACTCTGTACTCAGGTTCTCTGCTCAGGGGCACGTAAGCTTCTCCCTATCCTGCCACACGCCCTGATTGGTATCTATCTGCCTCTCTGTCCAATATGTGCATGTACACGTTGGACAAGATAACAAAGACTAAAACAGTGCACAATAATTGACTGGGGCCAAAGGATGTTTTATTGAATTTGGACCTAGGTACCTATGGAGGGCAGCCAGGTACAGAGAAACTCCCACCATCCTAAAATGCCCGACCTTCGCTCGGAGCTCCCTTGTTCATTCTACTGTTCTTTGCCGTCCTGGATCACCACACCAACCTGCAAATCTGCTGTCTGTTGCGCTGTACTGACCCCTTGTTAACACATTGTGCTTCCTCTCAGGGATCCATTGGAACATGCCCATCTTCTGCAAGGGGCACAGTTTGCTTATCGCATGTAACCATTTGGGGGATGGTCATGAGAGGGTGAATGCAGGCTTGTGCTGCCACATCTACATGCAGTTCCACAGAGGGTAGCTGCTCCACCCTGAGGGAGTGCTCAAGGTTCTTCCACATTTGAATCCTCTTCAATGCGTCCTTTTGGACATAAAAGTTGTCTTCCTGAAACGGGAAGGGAAGTCTTTCAGATGGCTTCATTGGGCTATGGGTCTCTTCCAACATGTTCTCCGTTGGCTCCTGTGGACTCCAAGAACATGGGTCTGTCCTGGACCTAAGGTTCTAGGGTGTAGAGTCTGCCTTGGATGCATGGTCTTTTTGGAAGATTGGGAGGCCTTGTTGGCACCGTTTCTGGAGACCATCAAGGTACTTGTGTGCTCGCTGTGGAAGACTCCAGACATGTCTATGGCACGGCTGTGTGGGTTCATTTTGAGCTTCCCTTGGGTGGCCCTTTTCCTGTTCAGATGCTCCGTTATTTGGTGGGAGGGCCGCACCCTTGCGCAGGGCTCTGCTTTCCTCATCTGAGGATTTGCTTGCGGTCTGTTACTTTCTTGGCCAGTCGTGGCTAAGATGGAATGAAGGATCCTTGCCTTTCTCGAGGTCCAGAGGGCTGGTGCTGACACTCACGATCAAACACTACGAATTGGGCCATGGAGAAGGTGACACCGTCTCGCTTCGCAAACTGCCTTGGTGAGAGACCCAGGCGGCTCCAGAGGTTTGTGACAGCCTGGGGTCCTCTTGGCCCACCCATGACTACTCCAGTCAAGTGTAGTGATCAGGCCTGGGTTGATGAGGAGTGGTTGCTATGACCTCAAAGCTTTGTGACATCACAGATGCTGGCTTCACTGAAGCAGCTGTCCCTCTCCCATGGCCTTGGTGTGCTATGGCTTTAAGTACGAAGCCCCGGGAAGGACAGAACAAGAGCCCTCTGAACCTGATCAAGAACTCAGGAAGTCTTGTGGTTTAATGTCCAAATTCCCCTTTCTGGAGACATAGAGGAAGGTAAATGACATTCAGTATACCTTCCTTTAGGCCAACATATCCCCGGAGATGGCAAGGTGTCCTTTTCCACTACAATTTCTAGATATTTCCAGAAAAGGTGAGGCCTCGCGGGTATGAATAGCTCTCCGTGGGTTTTGTCGTCCTGTGGGTGAGAGCGTACTTTGTCAGCGTCTTTCGCCTATGCTTCTGTGATGACTAAGGTACGGAAAGTCCCTTTCCGAGGTAAAAGGTGAGGGCATCGATATATGGTGCTGTCTGGGGCCTAGTCTCCTAGTGTTCTGAAACACACGGCTAAGGGATGAGGCCTCTGTCTACCTGGCTTTCCCTTAAATACCTTTGCAAAGACTTCGAGGGAGTGACCTTCTGCATCAGAGCTAACTCTCATTGAGGAGGCCTGGACCGAAACCATTGTTATTATTAGTTAACTGTACTTGTTGTGGTAACGGGTATAGACATGTGGACCAAGTCTCTTTAGTCAGAAGGAAAGTGACGGCCTATACCGACGGCTTGCAAGGCCCATTCGAGCAGACTTTTGGAGTGAGCCGCAATGCCTTTGCAAGGACTAGTGGATCAGGAAGTTTGGGTCCATTTAGGCACCACAGTATTCCTCTGCTGTCGAAGTGAATGAACCCCTGGACCTTGCATTGACATGAATGTCCCATGCCCTGCTGTTGGGAAATGGAAAAGGAAGGGAATACTGACGGGCAAGAAGTCAGATAAGGAGACCCACCAGGACTGACTCAGGACTCTGAGAATCCTGACTACTAATGGGTAGTCAGGAGTTGTGGCATATATTAGGAGGAGCACTGGACGTACATGCAACTAAAGCATCCCTGAATACTCTGTCAAAAACGGATGATGGATGATAGGCAGGCTTTCTCAACAGAACAGCAACAAGAACAACATAATTTCAGAGGAAAACAATATGGCCCTCTCTAAACCAAAGGCAGTCACAGGAGAAAAGGAAAGAATTATATTGTTTATTGTCTTTCCATATTGAAATGACATGGAATTGGTTTCCTAAAATGTCCTTTTTTGAATTGGGTCTTTATCCTTGTGAATTAGAGTTTACCCGCCTCTTCCATCTCTGGATTTGATGAGAGGACATGACAATGCCTTCACTAAATACCTAGAGGAGTGGCTCAGGAAAATGTCTTGACCTGGCCTTCTGTGTGTTGGCTGGGGTTGGATTACTGCTTCAAATGTTTCCGTCACTACTAGAGCTGAGATTTTGTAGGATTACTGACCTAACTTGGATGTTATTATGTGTCTGCGAATTTATCCTTTTCTCTCAGTTTTTGAATTTGCTAGCATAAATGTGTGGATGTGCCTCTTCGGTTTTTCATTTTTCCTTTCTCCGAGTTGTCATGTGGTTTTATACTTGCAGCTGTGTGCTTGTCTCCCTGTTTTATCCCAGTAATGGCTTCTGCGGTTTGTTCGTGTTGTGAAAACTCAAGTGTGAGGTCTCCTGATTCATTTCCTATTGGTTTGTTTGTATTTCCTTCATTTTGATAATCACATGTATGATTTCAATTTTTCTGTTAACCTTGGAGTTCGGTTTTTCTTCATCTTGTTCCTTCAGTCGTCCTTATAGGGGGATTTCTTTTTCTGTGTTTAAATTTTGGAAATACATGCTTTTAACCCTATATGGTTTCCCCATAAAATGTTTTGGCATCCTCCTCTAAGTTTCTTAGAATTCCTTCGTTCATGGCTCTTTCTTCTTTTCCTTTGGATTTTCTTTCTTGCATTCATTGCAGTTCGTGAATGTGTTGTGTTTTCCACTTTAGTGTCTGGCTGTATTTCCAATTTGAAAGTGATATCTTCCTGTTTTCATACCTTCGAGATCATAAGTGCACAGGATAGGTTTTGACTTCTCTTCCATGAATTACGAGTGGATTTGGACTCGAGCTCATGACCTGCATTAGACAAAGTTAGGTCTGCTGCCGGGAAGAACATATCTTATTGTCCTCAGAGACGCAAGCTTTCTCATCGATCCCCAAAGTTCAGGTGGTCTCGAGAGCTCATGTGGACGTCTGTTATTCCTTAGCACCTTCCCATCCAGATGATCTGTCCTGTGCTTAATGTAGATATCATAATTGCCAACAGTATTGGATAAAATTCGCCATCTCCCTTCCTGTGTGTTCATACCTTCCAACGTTTAGATACACCCTTGTTCGTGGTGTATATGTTGGCAATTCTTCCAGGTTTCTGTTGTTTTGATGCTCCATCAAGACAAAACAACTACCGCTTATCTTTTGTCTCTCGAAGGCATAAAATGACTCTCGCTGACTTATGCACAAACACTTTGGCTCTCTTCTCCTTGGGAATAGCATAACCTACGTCTTCCCTGTTTCTTCACTTGCAAGCTATGAGTATCTTTATAGTCGAAGGAAATATCCTATGGGCAACAGAAGGACGAGCTAGTTTAATATTTCTTGTTTTCTTATGGATGTTTTCTAACTTTTTTTTTTTTTTTGAAATTTCAACCACTGTTACTAACTGTTTGTATTGACGGGAGACTTTAGTCCTGAGTACTGAATGTATTATGATAGGTAATAGTTCACTTTCTCATTTGGGTTGGCTTCTGACTTGGATTCTATTTGCCTTTTACCTATATGGTATTTTCTTGGGGTTGCTTCATTGGTAGGATTCCTCGCTTCCTTCCCATATTTTGCATGTCTTATCTTTGTGTGTTAGCATGTGCATGTGTTAATGCTGTGTGGTGTGTGTGTGTGTTTCACATCACAATTATTATTAAAATACGAAGAATGGAATTCGGTCTCTTGTGGGTAGCAATTCAATCTGACATGCCTTGAAATCTCACATTCCATCAGTTTCAGGAAATCTCCTGCAAGGAATGTCATCTCTTGTCCTCTTCAAAAAACACGTGTTCTCACAAAACTGCTTTCCAAAGAACAGCACCATTTGAATTCCTCATTAGAGTCATACTGTTTGTACCAATACCCTTTCTTTTTCGTATGATTCTTGACTGTCATGAGTTAGTGAAATCGTCTGTCTGATGTCGTTCTGAGAATGATATATGTGACAAAGCCCAATGCTCTCCGCAAGACTGCCATAAGAAACAAGTGAAAGAATTCATTCTTGCTTATGTCTCAGTACGAATTGCGGTGACATGGAGGAGAGTGAGATGGTAGTAGTGTCTAATAACCTCATGCTTGTCTTCAGCTATGAAGGCAACAGGAAGATGGACACAACAACTGCATTGGGGTGGAAATTGACCTGAAGCCTACAAGGTAAACTCCACAGCGAAAGAGAACGGAAGTTGCAGAGATGATGGGAGAAGGTTGGAGAAATGGCTCAGGGGAGATTTGGTTGGTTAGTGGATCAGAGGGCGGAAGCCCATGAAGAGGACCAAAGCACAGGAGAGCAGGGCACACTGGGAACCCACAAGGAACCTGTTTCCCAGTGCCGTTGACTGTGAGATGCAGAGGGTCTGAAGGGCACGAGTACTTTACAACACAAGTGTTGAAGGCTGAAGTTTTCCTATCAGCAGGCTTGGCAGACATTAACTTGAAGGAACACCATCTTTTTCCTGCATATGACACCAACAAGCGACCAGGAGCAGACAGCCTGGAGACAATGATCAGAGAGAGACAATACTAAGTGACGCACTGGGAAGATGGTGAGTAGTGGGAGTGATTCCATGAAAGGCAGTGTTCGTGGAGATGTCTCAATGTGGACATAATAAATTTGGGGCTCTCGCAACAGCAGCATCAAGAAAAAGCTACTGGCCAAGACAGGTATGTGAGGACATAGGCTGCCTAGCCAGCCAACTCGAAATCCCGACAGTGGAATACTTGGAAAACTGCCTTCCTCAGTCCAAGATGCTTAGTCCAAGGACAACGACTCTCCCATAGGGGATGAGAAGAAAGCTTTGACCACATGTTCTCTTCTGAACACAGCATTCTGCAGGCCTGCGTTCTGCTTAGTTGCTTGAATTTTTCCTTTCACAGGCACACCAGAGCCCACCAAGGTAAACCTCTGCATATTCAACCCAGACCCTAAAAACAACAAACGGCCGGAAAGGAGAGCTACAGCAAATGACTGGCCTCCAGGACAGGGTCAGCCACAACACAAACAGCAGTGGCATGCATGCCACATACACACTCACAAACACACACACACGCACGCACTCAACAAACCTTAAGGGCCAGCCCTGGGTACTCCGGATCTCTTCCTCCTAAATAAATCACCCTCAAGTTAGAAAACAGAATGAGTTTAACGAATACAGAGAGGTGACAGAGACTTAGATCCAATGCAAAGATGAAAAAATCAATTGATGCCCAGGTAAAGGAAGAAGGAATGATTATGGCTAGGCAATCAGAGTGAACCCTCTACATAGAAAACGCCCAATGCGGGATAGAAAGCCGTGGCCTGGATACTCGCTGTACATCAGAAAACATAGGAGATATCAGAAGGTCTCGAACCACAGAGATAAAACTGATAAAGATAAAAGCACCTAAAGAACTCCTGAAGAGAAGATTGGTAGGAGACTGTACACTGCAGCTCCATGCAGGATCCCATGATCTTACCTCCAGAGGCTTTTCCAAAAATTCCAATGCTGTTTCAGTTCTCATCATTTGAATTTGGGTGGCCCTCCAAAGATAGGGTCCTTATTCAAAGGAGCGAGACTGATACAAAGTGAAGGTCAAGCAAACGTTAATTTTGCACAAAGCATCGAGAATCATATTGACCGGTCAGGGCCTTCTCTTGCAAAGAGGCAACCCCTCCCAGCCTCAGAGACTAACATTTATAGCGGTAGTTTAGCCAGGCTATACAGACGTGGCCAATGAGATAACAATACAGAAAAAACTGCACAGTCGTGCTAAGTCTGCTACACCACAAAAACAAAAATGCTAGGTAACACATGGGTGGACAATTGGATCTCAATTTACCCTAGTAGATATATGCGTGCCCCTCTAATGGGATGTCTTCACCTGGCCCGATTCACCCTTGTATCTAGGCTTTGAGAGTAAGCTCCTCTGGGAGGAGTAGGGTCAATTTTGTTTACAGCATGGGTTCAATATAAGTTTACTGCAGAAACACAAAATGACTCCCTCTTATAATGAGTAGCTGTAGCATCCCTAGAAATAGAGCCAAAATGACTTCCAAATCTTCAAAACTGACGATTTACCAAAGGCAGATTCTACATCCTAGAACCTTAGGTCCAGAATGGACTCATGTACTTGGAGTCCACAGGAGCAAGCATGGAGCATGTTGGAAAAGACCCATAGCCCAAGTGAAGCCATCTGAAAGACTTCCGTGCCTGTTTCAGGAAGACAACTTGTATCTTCAAAAGGACGCATTGAAGAGGATTCAAATGTCAAAGAACCTGGAGCATTCCCACAGGGTCCTGCAGATACCCTCTGGAGAAGTACATGTAGATGTGACAGCACAAGCCTGCCTTCACCCTCTCATGAACATCCCCCAAATGGTTTCATGGGATAAGCAAACAATGCCTCTTGTGGAAAATGGGCGTGTTCTAATGGAGGCAGCAGAAGATGAACAGTGGGACAACAAAGGGCCATTAGAGAGCCACAGACAGCGTATGCTACAGGTTGGTGAGGATATTCAGGAAGACAAGGAACTGGAGAATGAACATTGGAGCTCTGAGCGAAGGTCTGGCATTTGAGGATGGTGGGAGGTTCTCTGAACCTGGCTGCCTTCCATAGAGATCTAGGTCCAAATTAAAAAAAACATCCCCTGGCCACAGTCAATCCTTGTACCCCGGTTGTGTTTTTGTCTTTTTGTCAAACAATGGACATGCACATATTTGACAGAGAGACAGAGAGATCACAATCAGGGTGTAGAGCTGGAGAGGGAAAAGCTGACTTACCCCTGAGCAGGGAACCTGAGACCAGTGTCGATGCCAAGACCCTGGGATCATGAGTTGAGCTGAAGGCCGCCTCTGAACTGATAGACACAATCCATGACACAACATTTGACTTCTGAATACGTCCTAGTTCTAGACGTGAACCACTGCTCTGTCATTGTTCACAAATGCAGGGGAAATGGATTTTGGCTTGGGCTGGTGTTGCTTGAGCAATCTGGCCTGCTTTGAGAGCTGGTTTAGTTTGTCCTCTTGAGGTAAGTGACTTGGCTATGTGCAAACTACACTCCCACGCATATTTAGGTAAAGAGAATTCCTCCATTGAATGAAACTATGTCTTGTGGTTCCATGCTTCTGTGGATGGTGATGTGAGTCCTCCTTGCCTCTGAATCTGGATCTCTGTTTCTGCTCCCAGATGAGGGACAGTTTTAGCTCTGAATTCTCAAATCCATGTTCAGCCCTCTTTTTTTTCTCTCACTCCTACTTCTCCTACAATAAGCACCTCTTTCTATTCCTTGGAGTCAATTACTTTCCTAAGCTCATTGTCATGTTTCATCATTCTTCTTTCTTTCTTTGGATTTGCTTCCTTATTTACCATTCCTTTTCTGCCAGGTCAAAAATTTGGTCCTTTGCTTCTGCCAGCTTCTTGGACTTTTCCTTCAGTCTGCTACCAATCTTTTCTTTAGAAATTCTTTATTTATTTTATTTTATTTTATTTTATTTTACTTTATTTTATTTCTATCAGTTTAATCTATGTGTTTTGAGACTCCCTGATATCTTTCTGCTTTCAATCCTCCATTGGGCGTGTTATATGTGAGGTTTCACTCCGATTACCTGGCCATGATCATTTCTTGTCTTCTTCCTTGGCAACAATTGATTCTTCCATCTTTGTCTTGGATATAGGTCTCTGACTTGTTCTCAGTATTTGAAAAATCAATTCTGTTTTTTATCCTGATGGTAATTTCTTTAGAAATAAGATATCATGGAGTGCCCAAGAGCTGGCCCTTGAGGGAGTCTCGGGTATGTGTGTGTGGCATGCATGCCCTCTGCTGTTGTATCATAGCTGCCCCCTGTCCTTGAGACCAGTCATCTGCAGAGGCTCTCTTTGCCAGCCTTTTGGTGTGTTTGGGGTCTGGACTGAATAGGCTGAGGTTTAGCTTAGTGGGATCTGGTGTGCCTGTGAAAGGAGAAATTCAACCTTCACAACAGAATGAATGCCTGTAGCATTCTGTGGTCAGGGGACAGCCTGTGGACAGGGCTTTCTTCTAGTCCCCTATGGGAGAATCTGTTCTCTTAAAATGAAGCAAGTTGGACTGAGGAACACAGTACCCTATGTGTTCCATGCTTAGAATTTTGTGTTTGCAGGAGAGGCAATTAAAGCCCTCACCAACGTGTCTTTGGCAAGTAGCTCGGGCTTGATGCTGCCTGTGCGAGAGCCCCAAATTTCTTTTGCCCCCATCAAATCATCTCCAAGAACACTGCCTCTCACTAATGTACAGCCAGAACCCACCATCTTCCCACTGTGTCACCTGGTATTGTCTCTAATCGTGGTTTCCAGGCTGTCTTCACCTGGCTATTTGTTGGTGTTCTCTGACAGAGAAATACAGTGTTCTTTTGAGTTGATATGCCAAGGCTGCTGATCTAAAATCTCCAGGCCTCAAGGCCCTTTGTTGGCATGAACTAGTATGATTCAGACCCCCTGATGGTCAGAATCAATGGAATTGGAGAACGTACTCCTTGTGGGTTCCAAGTGTGCTCCGATCTCTTGTGGCTTTGCCCATTGCATTGTCTCACTGCCTTCTGAATTACCAACTTTCCACTTTTCCCCTAAACCATGTCTCCAATCTTCTCCCATAGTGATTGCAACTTATTCTCTCTTTTGCTATGGAGTTTGCTTTGTGGGCTCCAGTTCATTTCTGCCATGTTGAAGTTGATGTGGTAATCTTCCTGTTGTGTTCCTGGATAAAGACAAGTCTGGAGTTACCAGACACTACTACCATCTCACTGTCCTGAAAAAGCCCCACAGAATCTTACCCAGCCATAATCAAGATTGAATTCTTTCCACTTGCCTCATGTGGCAGAATTGTGGAGCGCATTAGCCTACGTCACATCTATCAGTCCCAGAAAGACAAATAACATACAATTTCACTCTCTCATGACTGTCAAGAGACATATGAAAAAGCAAGGGAAAAAGGGAAAATAATACGACACTACCCAGGCACACAAAATGTGGTGTTTGTTGAGGTCAGGTTTGAGAGAATATGTGTTTATCAAAGAGGACAAAAGATGACATTCTTTGTAGGAAATGTGGCTGAAAGAGAGGGAATGTGAGTTTTCAAGGCATGTCAAATGGAACTGCTATCCATTAAATACCGACTTCCTATCTCCATCAATTTAATTATAATTGTTATTTGAAACACACTCAGCACACACACACACACATACACACAGATAAGACACACAAAAGATGGGGAGGAAGTGAAGAATAGCACTAATGAAGCAAACCCAAAAGAAAAGAACTGAGAGAAAAGGATAAATTCCAAGACACATATTCACTCCAAAGATTAGGTCAGGAAACCTACAAAATCTCAGCTCTGTAGTAGTGACTAAAGCGTTTGAAGCAGTAATCAAACCCCTGTCAACACACAGATGGCGAGGTGCAAATAATTTCCTGTTCAACTCTTCTAGACATTTAGCGAAGGCAATGCCATTTTCTTCTCATCAATTCCACAAATGGAGGAGGTGGATGAACTCCACTTTACTAGTATAAAGACCCAATTCAAATAATGACATTTTAGGAAATAAATTATATTCCATTTCAATAATTAAACATAATAAAAATATAATTCTTTCTTTTTCTCTGTCTGTCTTCACCTTTATTTGAAAGGGCCAGCTTGTTTTTGTATTATTTTGTACTGTTGAGGAAGCCAGCCTGTCATCCATCATCCATTTTTGACAGAGTATTCACTGATGCTTCAGTTCCATATATGACCTAGTACTCCGCCTAAGATATGCCAGAACTCTTCAACACCCATTAGCCCGTTCCCTCATTCCCTGCATGTCTCTTTTTTCCTTGACTCTCAGCTTGATTCCTCAGAGTTCTGAGTTAATCCTGGTTTGTCTCCTTCTCTGACTTATCCCCTTCAGTTTTTCCTTCTTTCTACTAAGGGCCGTGGTATTCGTCCTAGGGCACATATGAGAGAAGCCATATGATATTTCCCTATGTCTCCTTGCCCATTTCATTTCACAAACCCAGTCCTGTGGCATTCATGCCAGTGCAAGAATCAAGAGTTTATCCTCCCTAATGGCTGAGGAATACTCTGTTGCCAATATGGACCACACCTTCTTTATCCACTAGTCTTTGCAAGGACATAGCAGCTCAATCCTCAGTTCTGTTCAAGTGAGCCTTGCAGACCATCGATATAAGCCATTAATTTTCCTTTGATTAAAGAGACTTGGTCAACAGGGTTATACCCATTAACACAGTAGGTAGAGATAAATAATGGTAACAAGGAGTGCTGTCCATTGCTCCTCCTTAAGGATTAGCTATAATGTATAATGTCACTCTCTCATGCAAAGGATGATAAACCTCAGAGAGACGGGATGATATACAAGAGGCCTTGTTGTTTCTGATATGTCTAGATATTTCAGAGGAAATAGGAAAACTTTGCCATCTCTGGAGAAAGGTTGGCCTAAAAGATCATTTTCCTGGGCCACTCTTCTAGGTATTTAGTGAAGGCATTGTCATGTCCTCTCATCAAATCCAGAGATGGAAGAGGCGGGTAAACTCTAATTCACAAGGATAAAGACCCAATTCAAAGAAGGACATTTTAGGAACCCACCCAATGTCATTTCAATAAGGAAAGATAATAAACAATATAATTCTTTCCTTTTCTCCCTGTGACTTCCTTTGGTTTTGAGAGGGCCACATTGTTTTCCTATGAATTGATGTTGTTGTTGCTGTTCTGTTGAGAAAGCCTGCCTATCATCCATCATCCATTTTTGACAGAGTATTCACGGATGCTTTAGTTGCATGGACGTCCTAGTGCTCCTCCTAATATATGCCACAACTCCTGACGACCCATTAAGCAGTTCTCTTTTCGGTAACGTCAGCTGGATTCTCAGAGTCCTGAGTCAGTCCTGGTGGGTCTCCTTCTCTGACTTCTTGCCCTTCATTATTCCCTTCCTTTACTAGGGCCAAGGTATTACTCGCGGGCACATATTGTGGGTAGCCATATGACATTTCCCTTTGTCGGCTTGCCTTTTCCATTTCCCAACAGCAGGGCATGGGACATTCATGTCAAGGCAAGGTCCAGGGGTTCATTCACTCGACGGCAGAGGAATATTGTGGTGCCTAAATGGACCCAAACTTCCTGATCCACTAGTCCTTGCAAGGGCATTGCGGCTCACTCCAAAGGTCTGCTCGAATGGGCCTTGCAAGCCTTCGGTATAGGCCGTCCCTTTCCTTCTGACTAAAGAGTCTTGGTCCACATGTCTATACCCGTTAGCACAACAAGTACAGTTAACTAATAATAACAACGGGTTCGGTCGAGGCCTCTTCATGAGAGTTAGCTCAGATGCAGAATATCACTCTCCTCAAAGACTTTGCAAAGGTATTTAAGGGAAAGCCAGGTAGACAGAGGCCTCATCCCTTAGCCGCGTGTTTCAGAACACTAGGAGACGAGGCCACAGACGGCACCATATATCGATGCCCTCACCTTTTACCTCGGAAAGGGACTTTCCGTACCTTAGTCATCACTGACCCATAGGCAAAACACGCTGACAAAGTACGCTCTATCCACAGGACGATAAACCCCACGGAGAGCTGCTTATACCCGTGAGGCCTCACCTTTTCTTGAGATATCTAGAAATTGTAGTGTAAAAGGACACCTTGCCGTCTCCGGGGATATGTTGGCCTAAAGGAACGTATACTGAATGTCATTTTCCTTCCTCTATGTCTCCAGAAAGGGAAAGATGGACATCCTGAGTTCTTGATCAGGTTCAGAGGGCTCTTGTTCTGTCATTCCCGGGGCTTCGTACTTAAAGCCATAGGACACCAAGGTCATGGGAGAGGGACAGCTGCTTTAGTGAAGCCAGCATCTGTGATGTCACAAAGCTTTGAGGTCATAGCAACCACTCCTCATCAACCCAGGCCTGATCACTACACTTGACTGGAGTAGTCATGGGTGGGCCAAGAGGACCCCAAGCCATCTCAAACCGCTGGAGCTGCCTGGGTCTCTCACCAAGGCAGTTTGCGAAGCGAGTCGGTGTCACATTCTCCATGGCCCAATTCGTAGTATTTGGTCGTGAGTGTCAGCACCAGCCCTCTGGACCTCGGAGAAAGGCAAGGATCCCTCATTCCATCTTAGCCACGACAGGCCAAGAAACTAACAGACCACAAGCAAAGCCTCAGGGGAGGAAATCTGAGCCCTGCGTAAGGGTGAGAGCCTCCCACCAAATCATGGAGCATCTCAACAGGAAAAGGGCCACCCAAGGGAAGCTCAAAGTGAACCCCCGCAACTGTGCCAAAGACATGTCTGGAGTCTTCCACAGCGAGCACACGAGTACCTCGATGGTCTCCAGAAACGGTGCCATCAAGGCCTCCCAATCTTCCAAAAAGACCATGCATCCAAGGCAGACTCTACACCCTAGAACCTTAGGTCGAGGACGGACTCATGTTCTTGGAGTCCACAGGAGCCAATGGAGAGCAAGTTGGAAGAGACCCAAGCCCAAGTGAAGCCATCTGAAAGACTTCGGTGCCCGTTTCAGGAAGACAACTTGTATGTGCAAAAGGACGCATTGAAGAGGATTCGAATGTGGAAGAACCTTGAGCACTCCCTCATGGTGGATCAGCTACCCTCTGTGGAACTGCATGGAGATGTGGCAGCACAAGCCTGCCTTCACCCTCTCATGACCATCCCCCAAATGGTTACTTGCGATAAGCAAACAGTGCCTCTTGAGGAAGATGGGCATGTTCCAATGGAGCCCCGAGAGGATGCACAATGTGTTAACAAGGGGTCAGTACAGCATGACAGACAGCGGATGCTGCAGGTTGGTGAGGAGATCCAGGAAGGCAAAGAACAGGAGAATGTACAAGGGAGCTCCGAGCGAAGATCGGGCATTTTAGGATGGTGGGAGGTTCTCTATACCTGGCTGCCCTCCATAGGAACCTAGGTCCAAATTCAATAAAACATCCTTTGGCCCCAGTCAATTATTGTGCACTGTTTTTGTCTTTGTTATCTTATCGAAAATGCACGTTTGGACAGAGAGGCAGAGAGATCCCAATCAGGGGGTGGAGCTGGAGAGGGAGAAGCTTACTTGCCCCTGAGCAGAGAACCTGAGAACAGAGTCAATGCCAAGGCCCTGGAATCATGAGTTGATCTGAAGGCCGCCTCTGAACTGATGGACACAACCCGGGACCCAACAATTGACTTCTGAATACCTCCTGGTTCTAGACAAAACCGCTGCTCTGTCATTGTTCAGAAATGCAGGGGATAAGGATTTTGGCTTGGCTGCTGTTGCTTGAGCTATCCGGCCTGCTTCGAGAGCTGGTATAGCTTTTCCTCTTGAAGTCAGTGACTGGGCTATGGACAAACTATTCTCTGATGCCTATTTGCCTAAAGAGAATACCTCCATGCCTAGATTTTCCAGGGGGAATGGCACTATGTCTTTAGGTGCTCCGCTTCTGTGGAAGGTGTTGGGAGTTCTCTGTGCCTCTGATTCTGGACCACTTTCTCTGCTCCCAGATGAGGGTCCTTTCCAGCCCCGAGTTCTCTAATCTAGGATCAGCCCTCTTTTCTTTCTCTCACTCTTACTTTGCCCGCAAGAGGCACCTCTTTCATTAACTTGGAGATTCCCTAAGCTCACTATCATGTTCCATCATTCTGCCTTCTCTCTTAGAATTTGCGTCCTTATTTTCTAGGCTTGTTCTTCTCGGTTCCTAAATGGATCCTCCACTTCTACCATGTTCCCGAACTTTGCATCCAGTCTCCTGCCAATCTTCTCTTCAGGAGTTCTCTAGGTGTTTTTATCTTTATCAGTTTTATCTCTGTGTTTCGAGACTCTCTGATATCTCTTATGTTTTCTGATGTACAGCGAGTATCCAGGCCAGGCTTTCTATCCCGCATCGGGCGTGTTCTATGTAGAGGTTTCACTCTGACTGCCTAGTCGTAATCACTCCTTCTTCCTTTACCTGGGCATCAATTGATTCTTCCATCTTTGCATTGGATCTAAGTCTCTGTCACCTCTCTGTATTCGTTAAACTCATTCTGTTTTCTAACCTCAGGGTAATTTATTTAGGAGGAAGTGATCCGTGAGTGACACAGGGCTCGCCCTTAAGGTTTGTTGAGTGCGTGCGTGTGTGTGTGTTTGTGAGTGTGTATGTGGCATGCATGCCACTGCTGTTTGTTTTGTGGCTGACCCTGTCCTGGAGGCCAGTCATTTGCAGTAGCTCTTCTTTCCGGCCATTTGTTTTTTTTAGGGTCCGGGCTGAATATGCTGAGGTTTACCTTGGTGGGCTCTGGTGTGCCTGTGAAAGGAGAAACTCTACCAACTCAACAGAACGCAGGCCTGCAGAATGCTGTGTTCAGAAGAGAACATGTGGTCAAAGATTTCTTCTCGTCCCATATGGGAGAGTCTGTTCTCCTTGGACTAAGCATCTTGGACTGAGGAAGGCAGTCCTCCAAGTGTTCCACTGTTGGTATTTCGTGTTGGCTGGCTAGGGAGTCTCTGTCCTCACATACCTGTCTTGGCCAAGCTCTGTCTTGATGCTGCTGTCGCGAGAGCCAAAATTTATTATGTCCACATTGAGTCATCTCCACGAATACTGCCTTTTACGGAATCACTCCCACGACTCATCATCTTCCCACTGCGTCTCTTGGTATTGTCTCTCTCTGATCATTGTCTCCAGGCTGTCTGCTCCTGGTCGCTTGTTGGTGTCATATGCAGGAAAAAGATGGTGTTCTTTCAAGTTCATGTCTGCCAAGCCTGCTGATAGGAAAACTTCAGCCCTCAACACTTGTGTTGTCAAGTACTCGTGCCCTTCAGACCCTCTGCATCTCACAGTCAACGGCACTGGGAAACAAGTTCCTTGTGCGTTCCCAGTGTGCCCTGCTCTCCTGTGCTTTGGTCCTCTTCATGGACTCCAGCCCTCTGATCCACGAACCAACCAAATCTCCCCTGAGCCATGTCTCCAACCTTCTCCCATCATCTCTGCAACTTCCGTTCTCTTTCGCTGTGGAGTTTACCTTGTAGGCTTCAGGTCAATTTCCACCCCAATGCAGTTGTTGTGGTCATCTTTTTGTTGCCTTCATGGTTGAAGAAGCATGAGGTTATTAGACACTACTACCATCTCACTGTCTTCATGTCACCACAATTTGTACTGTGACATAAGCAAGAAGGAATTCTTCCACATGTCTCTTATGGCAGTCTTGCGGAGAGCATTGGGCTTTGTCACATCTATCATTCTCAGAAAGACAATAAACAGACGATTTCACTAACTCATGACAGTCAAGAAACATATGAAAAAGAAAGGGTATTGGGACAAACAGTATGACTCTAATGAGGAATTCAAATGGTGCTGTTCTTTGGAAAGCAGTTTTGTGAGAACACGTGTTACTTGAAGAGGACAAGAGATGACATTCCTTGCAGGAGATTTCCTGAAACTGATGGAATGTGAGATTTCAAGGCATGTCAAATTGAATTGCTATCCACAAGAGACCGAATTCCATTCTCTCGTATTTTAATAATAATTGTGATGTGAAACACACACACACCACACAGCATTAACACATGCACATGCAAACACACAAAGATAAGACATGCAAAATATGGGAAGGAAGCAAGGAATCGTACCAATGAAGCAACCCCAAGAACATACCATATAGGTGAAAGGCAAATATAATCCAAGTGAGAAGCCAACCGAAATGAGAAAGTGAACTATTACCTATCATAATACATTCAGTACTCAGGACTAAAGTCTCCCGTCAATACAAACAGTTTGTAACAGTGGTTGAAATTCCAAATGAAAAAAAAAATAGAAACATCTATAAGAAAACAGCAAATATTAAACAGGCTCGTCCTTCTGTTGCCCATAGGAGATTTCCTTCAACTATAAAGATACTCATAGCTTGCAAGTGAAGAAATCGGGAAGACGTAGGTTATGCTATTAACAAGGAGAAGAGAGCCAAAGTGTTTGTGCCTAATTCAGCGAGAGTGATTTTATGCCTTCGAGAGAAAAAAGCTAAGCGGAAGGTGTTTTGTCTTGATGGAGCATCAAAACATCAGAAACCTGGAAGAATTGCCAACACATCCACCACGAACAAGGGTGTATCTAAACGTTGGAAGCCTATGAACACACAGGAATGGAGATGGCGACTTTTATCCAATACTGTTGGCAACTATGATATCCAGATTAAGCACAGGACAGATTATCTGGATGGGAAGGTGCTAAGGAATAACAGACGTCCACATGGGCATTCGAGACCACCTGAACTTTGGGGATCCATGAGTAAGATTGCGTCTCTGAGGACAATAAGATATGTTCTTCCCAGCGGCAGACCTAACTTCATCTATCACAGGTCATGAGCTCGAGTCCAAATCCAGTCGTAATTCATGGAAGAGAAGTCAAAACCTATCCTGTGCACTTATCATCACGAAGGTATGAAAACAGAAAGATATCACTTTCAAATCAGAAATACAGCCAGACACTAAAAGTGGAAAACACAACACACTCACGAACTACAATGAATGCAAGAAAGAAAATCCAAAGGAAAAGAAAAAAGAGCCATGAACGAAGGAATTCTAAGAAACTTAGAGGAGGATGCCAAAACATTTTATGGGGAAACCATATAGGGTTAAATGCATGCATTTCCAAAATTTAAAAACATTGAAAAAGAAAGCCACCTAAAAGGACGACTGAAGGAACAAGATGAAGAAAAAACGAACTCCAAAGTTAACAGAAAAATTGAAATCAGACATGTGATTATCAAAATGAAGGAAATACAAACAAACCAATAGGAAAAAAATCAGGAGATCTCACACTTGAGTTTTGACAACACGAACAAACCGCAGAAGCCATTACTGGGATAAAACAGAGAGACAAGCATACAGCTGCAAGTATGAAACCACATCACAACTGGTAGCAAGGAAAAAAGAATAACCGAAAACGCATAGCCACACATTTATGCTAGCAAATCCAAGAACTGAGAGAAAAGGATAAATTCACAGACACATAGAAACTTCCAAGATAAGGTCAGGAAACCTACAAAATCTCAGCTCTCTAGTTTAGAAGGAAGCCTTTGAAGCAGTAATCCAACCCCTGCCAACACACAGAAGGCCAGGTCAAGTCATTTACTTGGGCAACTTTTTATGTATTTACTGAAGGCATTGTCATGTCCTCTCATAAAATCCAGAGATGGAAGAGACGGGTAAGCTCTAATTTACAAGGATAAAGACCCAATTCAAAGAAGGACATTTTAGGAACCCACCCATGTCATTTCAATAAGGAAAGATAATAAACAATATAATTCTTTTCTTTTCTCCCTGAGACTTCCTTTGGTTTTGAGAGGGCCACATTGTTTTCCTCTGAATTTATGTTGTTCTTGTTGCTGTTCTGTTGAGAAAGCCTGCCTATAATCCATCATCCATTTTTGACAGAGTATTCACGGATGCTTTAGTTGCATGGACGTCCTAGTGCTCCTCCTAATATATGCCACAACTCCTGACCACCCATTAAGCAGTTCTCTTTTCGGTAGCCCTCAGCTGGATTCTCAGAGTCCTGAGTCAGTCCTGGTGGGTCTCCTTCTCTGACTTCTTGCTCTTCATTATTTTCTTCCTTTACTAGGGCCAAGGTATTCCTCCTGAGGCACATATTGTGGGAAGCCATATGATATTTCCCTTTGTCTGCTTGCCTTTTCCATTTCCCAACAGCAGAGCATGGGACATTCATGTCAAGGCAAGGTCCAGGGGTTCATTCACTTCGACGGCAGAGGAATACTGTGGTGCCGAAATGGACCCAAACTTCCTGATCCACTAGTCCTTTCAAGGGCATTGCAGCTCACTCCAAAGGTCTGCTCGAATGGGCCTTGCAAGCCGTCGGTATAGGCCGTCCCTTTCCTTCTGACTAAAGAGACTTGGTCCACATGTCTATACCCGTTACCACAACAAGTACAGTTAACTAATAATAACAACGGGTTCAGTCGAGGCCTCTTCATGAGAGTTAGCTCTAATGCAGAAGGTCACTCTCCTCGAAGACTTTGCAAAGGTATTTAAGGGAAATCCAGGTAGACAGAGGCCCCATCCCTTAGCCGCGTGTTTCAGAACACTAGGAGACGAGGACACAGACGGCACCATATATCGATGCCCTCATCTTTTACCTCGGAAAGGGACTTTCCGTACCTTAGTCATCACTGACCCATAGGCAAAACACGCTGACAAAGTACGCTCTCACCCACAGGACGAAAAACCCCATGGAGAGCTGCTCATACCCGCGAGGCCTCACCTTTTCTTGAGATATCTAGAAATTGTAGTGGAAAAGGACACCTTGCCATCTCCGGGGATATGTTGGCCTACAGGAAGGTATACTGAATGTCATTTTCCTTCCTCTATGTCTCCAGAAAGGGGAAGTTTGACATTAAACCACAAGACATCCTGAGTTCTTGATCAGGTTCAGAGGGCTCTTGTTCTGTCCTTCCTGGGGCTTCCTACTTAAAGCCATAGGACACCAAGGTCATGGTAGAGGGACAGCTGCTGCAGTGAAGCCAGCATCTGTGATGTCACAAAGCCTTGAGGTCATAGCAACCACTCCTCATCAACCCAGGCCTGATCACTACACTTGACTGGAGTAGTCATGGGTGGGCCAAGAGGACTCCAAGCTGTCCCAAACTGCTAGAGCCGCCTGGGTCTCTCACCAAGGCAGTTTGCGAAGCGAGTCGGTGTCACCTTCTCCATGGCCCAATTCCTATTATTTGGTCGTGAGCGTCAGCACCAGCCCTCTGGACCTCGGAGAAAGGCAAGGATCCCTCATTCCATCTTAGCCACGACAGGCCAAGAAACTAACAGACCGCAAGCAATACCTCAGGGGAGGAAATCCGAGCCCTGCATAAGGGTGAGACCCTCCCACCAAATCATGGAGCATCTCAACAGGAAAAGGGCCACCCAAGGGAAGCTCAAAGTGAACCCCCACAACTGTGCCAAAGACATGTCTGGAGTCTTCCACAGGAAGCACACGAGTACCTCAATGGTCTCCAGAAACGGTGCCATCAAGGCCTCCCAATCTTCCAAAAAGACCATGCATCCAAGCAGACTCTACACCCTAGAACCTTAGGTCCAGGACGGACTCATGTTCTTGGAGTCCACAGGAGCCAACGGAGAGCATGTTGGAAGAGACCCATAGCCCAATGAAGCCATCTGAAAGACTTCCGTGCCCGTTTCGGGAAGACAACTTGTATGTGCAAAAGGACGCATTGAAGAGGATTCGAATGTGGAAGAACCTTGAGCACTCCCTCATGGTGGATCAGCTACCCTCTGTGGAACTGCATGGAGATGTGGCAGCACAAGCCTGCCTTCATCCTCTAATGACCATCCCCCAAATAGTTACATGCGATAAGCAAACAGTGCCTCTTGAGGAAGATGGGCATGTTCCAATGGAGCCCCGAGAGGATGCACAATGTGTTAACAAGGGGTCAGTACAGCACGACAGACAGCGGATGCTGCAGGTTGGTGAGGAGATCCAGGAAGGCAAAGAACAGGAGAATGAACAAGGAAGCTCCAACCGAAGGTCGGGCATTTTAGGATGGTGGGAGGTTCTCTATACCTGGCTGCCCTCCATAGGAACCTAGGTCCAAATTCAATAAAACATCCTTTGGCCCCAGTCAATTATTGTGCACTGTTTTTGTCTTTGTTATCTTATCGAACGTGCACATCACCTTTGGACAGAGAGGCAGAGTGATCCCAATCAGGGGGTGGAGCTGGAGAGGGAGAAGCTTACTTGCCCCTGAGCAGAGAACCTGAGAACAGAGTCAATGCCAAGGCCCTGGAATCATGAGTTGATCTGAAGGCTGCCTCTGAACTGATGGACACAACCCGGGACCCAACAATTGACTTCTGAATACCTCCTGGTTCTAGACAGAACCGCTGCTCTGTCATTGTTCAGAAATGCAGGGGATAAGGATTTTGGCTTGGCTGCTGTTGCTTGAGCTATCCGGCCTGCTTCGAGAGCTGGTATAGCTTTTCCTCTTGAAGTCAGTGATTGGGCTATGGACAAACTATTCTCTGATGCCTATTTGCCTAAAGAGAATACCTCCATGCCTAGATTTTCCAGGGGAAATGGCACTATGTCTTTAGGTGCTCCGCTTCTGTGGAAGGTGTTGAGAGTCCTCTGTGCCTCTGATTCTCGACCACTTTCTCTGCTCCCAGATGAGGGTCCTTTTCAGCCCCGAGTTCTCCAATCTAGGATCAGCCCTCTTTTCTTTCTCTCACTCTTACTTCACCTACAAGAGGCACCTCTTTCATTAACTTGGAGATTCCCTAAGCTCACTATCATGTTCCATCATTCTGCCTTCTCTCTTAGAATTTGTGTCCTTATTTTCTAGGCTTGTTCTTCTTGGTTCCTAATTGGATCCACCACTTCTGCCATGTTCCCGGACTTTGCATCCAGTCTCCTGCCAATCTTCTCTTCAGGAGTCCTTTAGGTGCTTTTATCTTTATCAGTTTTATCTCTGTGTTTTGAGACTCTCTTATATGTTCTATGTTTTCTGATGTACAATGAGTATCTAGGCCGCTGCTGTCAAACCTGCATCGGGCGTGTTCTATGTGAGGTTTCACTCTGATTGCTTAGCCGTAATCATTCCTTCTTTTTTTACCTGGGCATCAATTGATTCTTCCATTTTTGCATTTGATCTAGGTCTCTGTAACCTCACTGTCTCCCGTCAATACAAACAGATTGTAAGAGTGGTTGAAATTCCAAATCAAAAAAAAAAAAAAAAGTTAGAAAACTTCCATAAGAAAACAACAAATATTAAACTAGCTCGTCCTTCTGTTGCCCATAGGAGATTTCCTTCAACTATAAAGATACTCATAGCTTGCAAGTGAAGAAACAGGGAAGACGTAGGTTATGCTATTCCCAAGGAGAAGAGAGCCAAAGTGTTTGTGCATAAGTCAGCAAGAGTCATTTTATGCCTTCGAGAGACAAAAGTTAAGCGGAAGGTGTTTTGTCTTGGTGGAGCATCAAAACAACAGAAACCTGGAAGAATTGCCAACATATCCACCACGAACAAGGGTGTATCAACCTTTGGAAGCCTATGAACCCACAGGAAGGGAGATGGCAACTTTTATCCAATACCGTTGGCAACTATAATATCCACGTGAAGCACAGGACAGATCATCTGGATGGGAAAGTGCTAAGGAATAACAGACGTCCACATGGGCTCTCGTGACCACCTGAAGCTTTCGGATCCATGAGAAAGATTGCATCTCTGAGGACAATAAGATATGTTCTTCCCAGCGGCAGACCTAACTTTGTCTATCACAGGTCATGAGCTCGAGTCCAAATCCAGTCGTAATTCATGGAAGAGAAGTCAAAACCTATCCTGAGCACTTATCATCACGAAGGTATGAAAACAGGAAGATATCACTTTCAATTGGAAATACAGCCAGACACTAAAAGTTGGAAAACACAACAAACTCTCGAACTAGCAATGAATGCAAGAAAGAAAATCCAAAGGAAAAGAAGAAAGAGCCATGAACGAAGGAATTCTAAGACTCTTAGAGGAGGATGCCAAAACATTTTATGGGGAAACCATATAGGGTTAAATGCATGCATTTCCAAAATTTAAAAACACTGAAAAAGAATGTCACCAAAAAGGACGACTGAAGGAACAGAATGAAGAAAAACCGAACTCCAAAGTTAACAGAAAAATTAAAATCATTCATGTCATTATCAAAATTAAGGAAATACAAACAAACCAATAGAAAAAAAATCAGGAGATCTCACACTTGAGTTTTGAGAACACGAACAAACCGCAGAAGCCATTACTGGGATAAAACAGGGAGACAAGCACACAGCTGCAAATTGAAACCACATGACAACTGGTAGCAAGGAAAAAAGAATAACCGAAGAGGCACATCCACACATTTATGCTAGCAAATCCAAGAGCTGAGAGAAAAGGATAAATTCCCAGACACATAGAAACTTCCAAGATTAGGTCAAGAAACCTACAAAATCTCAGCTCTCTAGTTTAGACGGAAGCATTGAAGCAATAATCCAACCCCTGCCAACACACAAAAGGCCAAGTCAAGTCATTTTCCTGGGCGACTCTTTTAGGTATTTAGTGAAGGCTTTGTCATGTCCTTCATCAAATCCAGAGATAGAAGAGGCGGGTAAACTAATTCACAAGGATAAAGACCCAATTCAAAGAAGGACATTTTAGGAAACCAATCCCATGTCATTTCAATAAGGAAAGATAATAAACAAATAATTCATTTATTTTTCTCCCTGAGACTTCCTTTGGTTTTGAGAGGGCCACTTTGTATCCTCTGAATTTATGTTGTTGTTGTTGCTGTTCTGTTGAGAAAGCCTGCCTATCATCAATCATCCGTTTTTGACAGAGTATTCACGGATGCTTTAGTTGCATGTATGTCCTAGTGCTCCTCCTAATATATACCACATCTGCTGACCACCCATTAAGCACTTCTCTTTTCTGTAACCCTCAGCTTGGTTCTCAGAGTCCTGAGTCACTCCTAGTGGGTCTCTTTCTCTGACTTCTTGCCCTTCAGTTTTCCCTTCCTTTACTAAGGGCCAAGGTATTCCTCCCGAGGCACATATTGAGGGAATCCATATGATATTTCCCTTTGTCTGCTTGCCTTTTCCATTACCCCTCAGCCAGGCAAGGGACATTCATGTCAAGGCAAGGTCCAGGGGTTCATTCACTTCGACGGCTGAGGAATACTGTGGTGTCGAAATGGACCCAAACTTCCTGATACACTAGTCCTTGCAAATGCATTGTGGCTCACTCCAAAGTTCTGCTCAAATGGGCCTTGCAAGCCGTCAGTATAGGCCATCCCTTTCCTTCTGACTAAAGAGACTTGGTCAACATGTCTATACCCATTACCACAAAAGTACAGTAAACTAATGATGACGACGGGTGTGGTCCAGGCCTCTTCCTTAAGAGTTAGCTCTGATGCAGAATATCACTCTCCTCGAAGTCTTGCAAAGTTTTTTAAGTGAAAGCCGGGTAGAGAGGGGAAAAATCCCTTAGCCGTGTGTTTCAGAACACTAGGAGACTAGGCCACAGACTGCACCATATATCGATGCCCTCACCTTTTTCCTCGAAAAGGGACTTTCCGTCCCTTACTTATCACTGACCCATAGGCAAAAGACTCTGACAAAGGAGGCTCTCACTTACAGGATGACAAACCCCACGGAGAGCGCTCAACCCAGGAGGCCTCACCGTTTCTTGAGATCTCTAGAAATTGTAGTGGAAATAGGACAACTTGCCGTCTCCAGGAATATGTTGGCCTAAAGGAAGGTATACTGAATGTCATTTTCTTTCCTCTTTGTCTCTAGAAAGGGGAGTGGCACCTTATCCCACAAGACAACCTGAGTTCTTGTTCAGGCTCAGAGGGCTCCTGTTCTGTCCTTGTTGGGGTGCTTCTGACATAAGCCATAGGACACCAAGGTCATGGGAGAGGGACAGCTGATTCAGTGAAGCCAGCATCTCTGATGTCACAAAGCTTTGAGGTCATAGCAACCACTACTCATCAACCCACGCCTGATTACGACACGTGGCTGGAGTATTCATGGGTGCGACAAGTGGACCTCAAGCCGACCCTAACCGCTGGAGCCGCGTGTTTCCTCACCAAGGTAGTTTGCGAAGTGAGTGGGTGTCACATTCTCCATGGCCCAATTCGTAGTGCGTAGTCGTGACTGTCAGCACCAAAGCTCTGGACTCCAGAGAAAGGCAAGCGTCCTTCATTCCATCTTAACCATGACAGGCCAAGAAACTATCAGACCGCCAGCAAAACCTCAGGGAAGGAAATCCGAGCCTTGTGCAAGGGTGAGGCCTTTACACCCAAATTCGGAGCTCCTGAACAGGAAAAGGGCCACCCAAGGAAAGCTCAAAGTGAACCCCCGCAACCGTGCCAAAGGCATGTCTAGATTCTTCCACAGCGAGGACACGAGTACCTCGAGCTTCTCTAGAAACGGTGCCAAAAGGCATCCCAATCTTCCAAAACCATGCATCCAAGGCAGACTCTACACCCTAGAACCTTAGGTCCAGGATGGACTCATGTACTTGGAGTCCACAGGAGTAAACGGAGAGAGTGTTGGAAGAGACCCTTAGCCCAAGTGAAGCCATATGAAAGACTTCCATGCCCGTTTCAGGAAGACAACTTGTATGTCCAAAAGGACACATTGAAGAGGATTCGAATGTGAAAGAACCTGGAGCACCCCCTCAGGGTGGAGCAGCTACCCTTTGTGGAACTGCATGGAGATGTGGCAGCACCAGCCTGCCTTCACCTCTCATGACCATCCCCCATTGGCTTCATGCGATAAGCAAACAGTGCCTCTTGTGTAAGATAGGCATGTTCCAATGGAGCCCCGAGAGGATGCACATTGTGTCAACACGGGGTCAGTACAGCACGGCAGACATTGGATGCTGCAGGTTGGTGAGGAGATCCAGGATGACAAAGAACAGGAGAATGAACAAGGAGCTCTGAGGGAAGGTCGGGCATTTAAGGATGGTGGGATGCTCTCTGTACCTGGCTGCCCTCCATAGGAAGCTAGGTCAAAATTCAATAAAACATCCTCAGGCCTCAGTCAATTATTGTGCACTGGTTTTGTTTTGTTATATTGTCCAACGATGCGCATGCTCGTATTGGACAGAAAGGCATAGACATCCCAGTCAGGGGGTGGAGGTGGAGAGGGGGAAGCTGACTTGAGACCAGATTCAATGTCTAGACCCAGGAATCATCAGTTGATATGAAGGCCGACTCTGAACTGATGGACACAACCCGGGACCCAACCATTGACTTCTGAATACCTCCTGGTTCTAGACAAGAACTACGGCTCTGTCAGTGTTCAGAAATGCAGGGGATAAAGATTTTGGCTTGGGTTGGTGTTGCTTGAGATATCCGGCCTGCTTCGAGAGCTGGTATAGCTTTTCTTCTTGAAGTCAGTGACTGGGCTATGAACAAACTATTCTCTGATTCCTATTTGCCTAAAGAGAATACCTCCATGCCTAGATTTTCCAAGGGGTTGGCACTATGTCTTTTGGTGCTCTGCTTCTTTGGAAGGGGATGGCAGTCCTAGGTGCCCCTGATTCTGGACCTCTGTCTCTGCTCCCAGATGAGGGTCGTTTTCATCCCCAATTTCTCCAATATATGTTCAGGGCTCTTTTCTTTCTCTCACTCTTCTCCTACAAGAGGAACTTCTTTCAATTCCGTGGAGATTCACTAAGCTCAATTTCCTGTTACATCATTCTGCCTTCTCTATGCAGGAAAATGACATTGTTCTTTCGAGTCTATGTCTCACAAGCCTTCTGATCTGAGAACTCCAGCCCTCAAGACTTGTGTTGTCAAGTACTCGTGCCCTCCAGACCCTCTGCATGTCACAGCCAATGGCAATTGTAAACAGGTTCCTTGTGGGTTCCCAGTGTGTCCTACTCTCCTGAGCCTTTGTACTCTGCATGGGCTCACGGTCCTCTGATCCACGAACCAAACAAATCTCCCCTGACCTGAGCCATGTCTCCATTTTCTCCCATCATCTCTGCGACTTCCGTTCTCTTTCACTGTGGAGTTTACCTTGTAGGCTTCAGGTCAATTTCCACCCAATTGCAGTTGTTGTTGTCATCTTCCTGTTGCCTTCATTGCAGAATACAAGCATAAAGTTATTAGACACTACTACCATTTTACTATCCTCCATGTCACCGAAAATTCGTACTGAGACAAGAGCAAGAATGAATTCTTCCACTTGTCTCATATGGCAGTGTTGCGGAGAGCATTGTGCTTCGTCACATCTATCATTCTCAGAAAGACAACAAACATACGATTTCACTCCCTCAAGAAACATATGAAAAAGCAAGGCTATTGGGACAAACAGTACGACTCTAATGAGGAACTCAAATGCTGGTGTTTGTTTGAAGGCAGTTTTGTGAGAACACGTGTTTCTCGAAGAGGACAAGAGATGACATTCCTTGCAGAAGATTTTCCTGAAACGGATGGAATGTGAGTTTTCAAGGCATGTCAAATTGAATTGCTACTCATAAGAGACCGAATTCCTACCTCTAATATTTTAATAATAACTGTTATGTGAAACATACACAGACCAACACACATTAAAACATGCACATGCACACACAAGAACACACAAAAACATAAGACATGCAAAAGATGGGGTGGGAGCGAGGAATCGTACTAATGAAGCAACCGCAATGAAAATACCATAAAGGGGAAAGGCTAATAGAATCCAAGTGAGAAGCCAACTGAAATGAGAAAGTGAACTATTACCTATCAATAATTTATTCAGTATTCAGGACTAAAGTCTCCCGTCAATACAAACAGTTGGTAGGAGTGGTTGAAATTCCAAAACAAAACAAAAAAAAATGTAGAAATGATCCACAAGAAAACACATATATTAAAAAAGCTCGACCTTCTGTTGGCCATAGGAGATTTTCTTCGACTATAAAGATACTCATAGCTTGCAAGTGAAGAAATTGGGAAGACGTAGGTTAAGCTCTTGCCAAGGAGAAGAGAGCCAAAGTGTTTGTACCTAAGTCAGCGAGAGTGATTTTATGCCTTCGAGAGACAAAAGATTAGCGGAAGTTGTTTTGTCTTGATGGAGCATCAAAATAATAGAAACCTGGAAGAATTGCCAAAATATACACCACGAACAAGGGTGTATCTAAACGTTGGAAGCCTATGAACAGACAGGAAGAGAGATGGTGACTTTAATCCAATACTGTTGGGAAATATGATATCCACGTTAAGCACAGGACGGAACATCTGGTTTGGAAGGAGATAAGGAATAAAAGACGTCCACATGGGCATTCGAGACCACCTGAAATTTGGGGATCCATGAGTAAGATTGCGTCTCTGAGGACAATAAGATATGTTCTTCCCACGACGGACCTAACCTTGTCTATCCCAGGTCATGAGGTCGAATCCAAATCCAGTGGTAATTCATGGAAGAGAAGTCAAAACCTATCCTGTGCACTTATGATCACGAAGGTATGAAAACGGGAAGATATCACTTTCAAATTGGAAAGGCACATATTGGGAAGCCATATGATATTTCCCTTTCTCTGCTTGCCTTTTCCATTTCCCATCAGCCAGGCATGAGGCCTTCATGTCATTGCAAGGTCCAGGGGTTCATTTACTTAGACGGTTTAGTTATACTGTGGTGCCGAAATGGACCCAAACTTCCTGATCCACTAGTTCTTGCAAGGGCATTGCAGCTCACTCCAAAGGTCTGCTCGAATGGGCCTTGCAAGCCGTCGGTATAGGCCGTCCCTTTCCTTCTGACTAAAGAGACTTGGTCAACATGTCTATACCCGTTACCACAAGAAGTACAGTTAACTAATGATGACGACAGGTGTGCTCCAGGCCTCTCCCTTAAGAGTTAGCTCTGATGCAGAAGGTCACTCTCCTCGAAGACTTTGCAAATGTGTTTCAGGGAAAGCCAGGTAGACAGAGGCCTAATCCCTTAGCTGCGTGTTTCAGACACTAGGAGACGAGGCCACAGACAGCACCATATACCGATGCCCTCACCTTTCTCTTGAAAAGGGACTTTCCGTCCCTTAGTCAACACTGACCCATAGGCAAAGAGGCTGACAAAGAACGCTTTCGCACACAGGATGACAAACCCCATGGTGAGCTGCTCATTTCCACGAGGCCTCACTGATTCTTGAGATCTCTAGAAATTGTAGTGGAAATAAGTGACCTTGCTGGTCCGGGATACATTGGCCTAAAGGCAGGTATACTGAATGTCATTTTCTTTCTTCTTTGTGTCTAGAAAGGGGAAGTGGGACATACACCCACAAGAAAAGCTGAGTTCTTGACCAGGCTCAGAGGGCTCTTGTTCTGTCTTTCCCGGGGCTTCCTAACTAAAGCCATAAGACACTAATATCATTGTAAAGGGACAGCTGCATCAGTGAAGCCAGCATCTGTGATGTCACAAAGCTTTGAGGTCATAGCAACCACGACTCATCAACCCAGGCCTGATCACTACACATGGCTGGAGTAATCATGGGTAGGCCAAGAAGACCCCAAGCTGTCCCAAATCGCTGGAGCTCCCTGGGTCTCTCACCAAGACATTTTGCGAAGCGAGTCGGTGTCACCTACTCCAAGGCCCAATTCGTAGTGTTTGGTCGTGACTGTCAGCACCAGCTTTCTGGAATTCGAAGAAAGGCACGAATCCCTCATTCCATCTTAGCCATGACAGGCCAAGGAACAATCAGACCGAAAGCATAGGCTCAGGGGAGGAAATCCGAGCCCTGCGCAAGGGTGAGGCCCTTTCACCCAATCATGGAGCTCTGAAGAGGAAAACGGACACCCAAGGAAAGCTCAAAGTGAACCCCCGCAACTGTGCCAAAGACATGTCTGGAGTCTTCCACAGCGAGAACACAAGTACCTCAAGTGTCTCCAGAAATGGTACCAACAAGGACTCGCAATCTTCCAAAATGACCATGCATCCAAGGCAGACTCTACACCCTAGATCCTTAGGTCGAGGACGGACTCATGTTCTTGGAGTCCACAGGAGCCAACGGAGAGCATGTTGGAAGAGACTCATAGCCCAAGTGAAGCCATCTGAAAGACTTTCGTGCCCGTTTCAGGAAGACAACCTGTATGTCTAAAAGGACAATTGAAGAGGATTCGAATGGGAAGAACCTGGAGCACTCCCTCAGGGTGGGGCAGCTACCCTCTGTGGAACTGCATGGAGATGTGTCAGCACAAGCCTGCCTTCATCCTCTCATGACAATTCCCACATGGTTTCATGCGATAGGCAAACAGTGCCTCTGGCGGAAGATGGGCACGTTCCAATGGAGCCTCAGAGGATACAGTGTGTCAACAAAGGTTCAGTACAGCGCGACAGCGGATGCTGCATGTTATTTAGGAGATCCAGGAACATAGAACAGGAGAATGAACAAGGGAGCTCCGAGCAAAGGTCGGGCATTTTAGGATGGTGGGAGGATCTCTGTACCTGGTTGCCCTCCATAGGAACCTAGGTCCAAATTCAATAAAACATCCTCTGTCCCCAGTCAATTATTGTGCACTGGTTTTGTCATTGTTATCTTGTCCAATGATGCGCATGCACATATTGGACAGAGAGGCAGAGAGATCCCAATCAGGGGGTGGAGCTGGAGAAGGAGAATCTTACTTGCCCCTGATCAGAGAACCTACAGGAGTCAATACCAAGACTCTGGAATCATCAACTCAACAGAACGCAGGGCTGCAGAATTCTGTGTTCAGAGAGAACATGTGGTCAATGCTTTCTTCTCGTCCCCTATGGGAGAGTCTTTTCTCCTAGACAAAGCATCTTGGACTGAGGAAAGCAGTCCTCCAAGTGTTCCACGGTTGGGATTTCGTGTTGGCAGGGTAGGCATCCAATGTCATCAACTACCTTTCTTGGCCAGCAGCTCTGTCTTGATCCTGCTAGTGCAAGAGCCCAACATTTTTATGTCCCTATTGAGACATCTCCACAAACACTGCCTTTCACGGATGCACTCCCAGGACTCACCATCAACCCACTGCGTCTCCTGATATTGTCTCTGATTATTGTCTCCAGGCTCTTGCACCTGCTTGCTTGTTGGTGTCCTATGAGGGAAAAGGACAGTGTTCTTTTGAGTCGATGTCTGCCAAGCCTGCTGAGCTGAAAACTCCAGCCCTCAAGACTTGTGTTGTCAGGAACTAGTGCCCTTCAGAACCTCTGCGTGTCACAGCCAAGGGCACTGGGAGACAGGTTCCTTGTGGGTTCTCAATGTGCCCTGCTCTCCTGTGCCTTTACCCTCTGCATGGGCTCACGGCTCTGATCCACAAACCAACCAAATCACCACTGAGCTTTGTCTCCTACCTTCTCCCATCATCTCTGCAACTTCCGTTCTCTTTCGCTGTGGAGTTTACCTTGTAGGCTTCAGGTAAAATTCGACCCCATTGCAGTTGTTGTGGTCATCTTCCTGTTGCCTTCATGGCTGAAGACAAGCACGAGGTTATTAGACCTTACTACAAACTCACTGTCCTCCATGTCACTGCAAATTCATACTGAGACATAAGCAAGAATAAATTCTTCCACTTGTCTCATATGGCAGTGTTGCAGAGAGCATTGGGCTTCGTCACATCTATCATTCTCAGAAAGACAACAAAGAGACGATTTCACTCCCTCATGACAGTCAAGAAACATACGAAAAAGCAAGGGTATTGGGACAAACAGTACGACTCTAATGAGGAACTCAAATGGTAGTGTTTGTTTGAAGGCAGTTTTGTGAGAACACCTGTTTCTCGAAGAGGACAAGAGATGACATTCCTCACATAAGATTTTCCTGAAACTGATGGAAAGTGAGTTTTCAAGGTATGTCAATTTTAATTGCTACCCATAAGAGACTGAGTTCCTATCCTTCGAAATTTAATCATAAGTGTTATGTGAAAAACACACAGACCACACATACATTAACACATTCACATGCACACAAACATGAATACACAGAAGGATAAGACATGCCATAGATGGGGAGGAAGAGAGGAATCGTACCAATGAAGCAACCCCAAGAAAATACAATTAGGGGAAAGGCAAAAAGAATCCAATGATAAGCCAACCGAAATGAGAAAGTGAACTATTACCTATCAATAATTCCTAAAGTCTCCCTTCAATACAACAGATTGTAGCAGTGTTTGAAATACCAAAAAAAAAAAATGGTAGAAAAGATCCATAAGAAAACAACAAATATTAAACAAGCACGACCTTCTGTTGCCATAGGAGATTTCCTTCGACTATAAAGATATGCAAAGCTTTCAGGAAAAGAAATTGGGAAGACCCAGGACATGGTCTTGCCAAGGAGAACATGGCCAAAGTGTTTGTGCCTAAATCAGCGAGAATGATTTTATGCTTTCGAGAGACAAAAGATTAGCGGAAGGTGTTTTGTCTTGATGGAGCATCAAAACAACAAAACCAGGAAGAATTGCCAACATATACACCAAGAACATGGTGTATCTAAACGTTGGTAGCCTATGAACACACAAGTAGGGAGATGGCAAATTTTATCCAATACTGTTGTCAACTATGATATCCACGTTAAGCATAGGACAGATCATCTGAATGGGAAGGAGCCTAGGAAGAAAAGACGTCCACAAGGGCTCTTGAGACCACTGGAACTTTGGGGATCCATGAGTAAGATTGCATCTCTGAGGACAATAAGATATGTTCTTCCCAGCGGCAGACCTATCTTTGTCTATCGCAGGTCATGAGCTCAAGTCCAAATCCAGTCGTAATTCATGGAAGAGAAATCAAAACCTATCCTGGGCACTTATGATCATGATGGTATGAAAACGGGAAGATATCACTTTCAAATTGGAAATATAGCCATACCCAAAACGTTGGAAAACACAACACACTCATGAACTAGCAATGAATGCAAGACAGAAAATCGAAAGGAAAAGCAGAAAGACCCTGCACAAAGGAATGTCAAGAAAGTTAGAGGATGATGCCAAAACATTTTATGGGGAAACCATATAGGGTTAAATGCGTGCATTTTCAAAATTTAAAAACACCAATAAAGAAAGCCACCTAACTGGACATTTGAAGCAACCGAATGAAGAAAAACCGAACACCACAGTTAACAGAAAAATAGAAATCATACATGTGATTATCAAATTAAGGAAATACAAACAAACCAATAAGAAAAAAATCAGGAGATCTCACACTTTAGTATTGAAAACACGAAAAAACCACAGAAGACATTACTGTAAAAAAAACAGGGAGAGAAGCACACAACTGACAGTATGGAACCACATGACAACATGTCAAAGGAAAAAAGAATAACCTAAGAGGCACATCCAGACATTTATGCTAGCAAATCCAAGAACTGAGAGAAAAGGATAAATTCCCAGACACATAGAAACTCCCACGATTAGGTCAGGAAACCTACAAAATCTCAGCTCTCTAGTATTAACTGAAGCGTTTGAAGCAGTAATCCAACACCTGCCAACACACAGAAGGCCAGGTCCAAGGCATTCTCCTGGGCCACTCTTCTAGGTATTTAGGGAAGGCATTGTCATGTCCTCTCAAGGATTCCAGAGATGGAAGAGGCGGGTAGACTCTAATTCACAAGGATAAAGACCCAATTCAGAGAAGGACATTTTAGGAAACCAATCCCATGTCATTTCAATAAGGAAAGATAATTAAAAATATCATTCTTTCCTTTTCTCCCATTGAATACCTTGGGTTTTGAGAGGGCCAGATTGTTTTCCTCTGAATTTATGTTGTTGTTGTTGCTGTTCTGTTGAGAATGCCTGCCTATCATCCATCATCCGTTTTTGACAGAGTATTCATGGATGCTTTAGTTGCATGTACGTCCTAGTGCTCCCCCTAATATATGCCACAACTCCTGTACACCATTAGGCAGTTCTCATTTCTGTAACCCTCAGCTTGGTTCTCAAATTCCTGAGTCACTCCTGGTGGGTCTCCATTGCTGACTTCTTTCCCTTCTGTTTCCCTTCCTTTACTAAGGGCCAAGGTATTCCTCCAGAGGCAAATATTGTGGGAAGCCATATGATATTTCCCTTTGTCTGCTTGCCTTTTCCATTTCCCATCAGCGAGGCATGGGACATTCATGTCAAGGCATGTTCCAGGGGTTCATTCACTTCAACTGCTTAGGAATACTGTGGTGCCGAAATGGACCCAACTTTCCTGATCCACTAGACCTTGCCAGGGTATGCGGCTCACTCCAAAGGTCTGCTCGAATGGGCCTTGCAAGTCGTCGGTATAGGCCGTCCCATTCCTTTTGACTAAAGAGACTTGGTCAACATGTCTATACCCGTTACCACAACAAGTACAGTTAAATAATGATGACAACGGGTGTGGTCCAGACCTCTTCCTTAAGTGTTAGCTCTGATGCAGAATATCACACTCCTCGAAGACTTTGCAAAGGTTTTTAAGTGAAAGCCAGGTAGACAGAGGCCTAATCTCTTAGCCGCGTGTTTCAGAACACTAGGAGACGAGGCCACAGATGGCACCATATATCGATGCCCTCATTTTTTTCCTCGAAAAGGGACTTTCCGTCCCTTAGTCATCACCTAACAAAGGAAAAAGACGCTGAGAAAGGACGCTATCACCCACTGGATGACAAAACCCACAGAGAGCTGCTCATACCCACGAGGCCTCACTGTTTCTTTAGATCTCTAGAAATTGTACTGGAAATAGGACACCTTGCCATCTCCGGGAATATGTTGGCCTAAAGAAAGGTATACTGAATGTCATTTTCTTTCCTCTTTCTCTCTAGAAAGGGGAAGTGGGACATAACCCCTTAGGACAACCTGATTTCTTGATCAGGTTCAGAGGGCTTTTGTTCTGACTTTCTTGGAGCTTCCTACCTAAAGCCATAAGACACCAAGGTCATGGGAGAGGGACAGCTGCTTCAGTGAAGCCAGCATCTTTGATGTCACAAAGCTTTGAGGTCATAGCAACCACTCCTTATCAACCCATGTCTAATCACTACACTGGCTGGAGTAATCATGGGTGTTACAAGAAAACCCCATGCCGTCCCAAACTTTGGGAGCCGCCTGGGTATCTCACCAGGCATTTTGAGAACCGAGTCGGTGTCACCTTCTCCATGGCCCAATTCGTAGTTTCGGTCGTGAATGTCAGCACCAGGCCTATGGACTCCGGAGAAAGGCAAGCATCCCTCATTCCATCTTAGCCACGACAGGCCAAGAAACAATCAGACCGGAAGCATAGCCACAGGGGAGGAAATCCTAGCCATGCGCAAGAATGAGGCCCTCCCACCCAATCTCGGAGCTCCTGAACAGGAAAAGGGACTCACAAGGAAAACTCAAAGTGAACCCCCGCAACCGTGCCAAAGACATGTCTGGAGTCTTCCACAGCGAGGACACGAGTACCTCGAGCGTCTCCAGAAACGAGGCCAACAAGGCCTCCCAATCTTCAAAATGACCATGCATCCAAGGCAGACTCTTAGGTCCAGGCTGGACTCATGTACTTGGAGTCCACAGGAGCCAACGGAGAGTATGTTGGAATGCACCCATAGCCCAAGTGAAGCCATGTGTACCTCTTTTGTGCCCATTTCTGGAAGACAACTCTTATGTCTATAGGACAATTGAAGAGGATTCGAATGTGGGAGAACCTGGATCAGTCCCTCAGGGTGGAGCAGCTACCCTCTGTGGAACTGCATGGAGATGTGGCAGCACAAGCCTATCTTCACCCTCTCATGACCATCCTCCAAATGGTTTCATGCGATAAGCAAACAGTGCCTCTTGTGTAAGATAGGCATGTTCCAATGGAGCCCCTAGAGGATGCACAATGTGTCAACAAGGGTTCAGTACAGCACGACAGACAGTGGATGCTGCAGGTTGGTGAGGAGATCCAGGAAGACAAAGAACAAGAGAATGAACGAGGGAGCTCCGAGCGAAGGTCGGGCATTTTAGGAGGTGGGATGTTCTCTGTACCTGGCTGCCCTCAATAGGAACTTTGGTCCAAATTCAATAAAATATCTTCAGGCCCCAGTCAATTATTGTGCACTGCTTTCGTCTTTGGTATCTTGTCCAACGATGCACAGGCACATTGGACAGAGAGGCAGAAAGATCCCAATCATGGGGTGGGGCTAGAGAGGGAGATGCTTACTTGCCCCTGAGCAGTGAACCTGAGACAAGAGTCAATGCCAAGACCCTGGAATCATCATCTCAACAGAATGCAGGCCTGCAGAATGCTGTGTTCAGAAAGAACATGTGGTCAATGCTTTCTTCTCGTCCCCTGTGGGAGAGTCTGTACTCCTTGGACTAAGCATCTTGGACTAAGGAATGCAGTCCTCCAAGTCTTCCACGGTTGGGATTTCGTGTTACAGGGTAGGCAGACAATGTCCTCACCTACCTGTCTTGGCCAGTAGCTCTGTCTTGTTGGTGCTGGTGCAAGAGCACAAAATTTATGATGTCCACATGAGACACCTCCAGGAACATTGCCTTTCAAGGATGCACTCCCAGGACTAACCATCTTCCCACTGCATATCCTGGTATTGTCTCTGATCATTGCCTCCAGGCTGTCTGCACCTGGTTTCTGGTTGGTGTCCTATGCAGGAAAAAGACGTGTTCTTTAGATTCGATGTCTGCCAAGCCTGCTAATCTGAAAACTCCAGCACTCAAGACTTGTGTTGTCAAGAACTTGTACCCTTCAGTCCCTCTAAGTTTCATAGGCAACGGCACTGGGAAACATGTTCCTTGTGGGTTCACAGTGTGCCCTGCATCCTGTGCCTTTGTCCTTTGTATGGCCTCACGGCCCTCTAATCCACGAAACAACCAAATATCCCCTGAGCCAATGTCTCCAACCTTCTTCCATCATCTCTGCGACTTCCTTTCTCTTTCACTGTGGAGTTTACCTTGTAGGCTTCAGGTCAATTTCCACCCCATTGCAGTTGTTGTGGTCGTCTTCCTGTTGCCTTCATGGCTGAACAAGCATGAAGTTATTAGACACTACTACCATCACACTTTCATCCATGTCACCGAAAATTCGTACTGAGACAAGAGCAAGAATGAATTCTTCCACTTGTCTCATATGGCAGTGTTGCGGAGAGCATTGGGCTTCATCACATCTATCATTCTCAGAAAGACAACAAAGAGACGATTTCACTCCCTCATGACAGTCAAGAAACATATGAAGAAGCAAGGGTATTGGGACAAACAGTACGACTCTTATGCAGAACTAAAATGGTGGTGATTGTTTGAAGGCAGTTTTGTGAGAACACGTGTTTCTCGAAGAGGACAAGAGATGACATTCCTTGCAGGAGATTTTCCTGAAACTGATGGAATGTGAGTTTTCAAGGCATGTCAAATTGAATTGCTACCCATAAGAGACCAAATTCCTATCACTCGCATTTTAATAATAAGTGTGATGTGAAACACAGACAGACCACACACACATTAACACATGCATATGCACACACACGAACACACAAAAGGATAAGACATGCAAAAGGTGGGTAGGAAGGGAGGAATCGTACTAATGAAGCAAATCCAAAGAAAATACCATACAGGGGAAAGGCAAATAGAATCCAAGTGAGAAGCCAACCGAAATGAGAAAGTGAGGTACTACCTATCAATAATTCATTCAGTTTTCAGGACTAAAGTCTTCTGTCAATACAAACACTTTGTAAGAGTGGTTGAAATTCAAAAACAAACCAAAAAAGCTAGAAAAGATCCAAAGAAAAAAACAAATATTAAACAAGCTCGACCTTCTGTTGACCATAGGAGATTTCCTTCGACTATAAAGATACTCATAGCTTTCAAGTGAAGAAATTGGGAAGACGTATGTTATGCTCTTGCCAAGGAGAAGAGAGCCAAAGTGTTTGTGCCTAAGTAGACGAGAGTGATTATATGCCTTTGAGAGACAAAAGATTAGCGGAAGTAGTTTTGTCTTGATGGAGCATCAAAACAACAGAAACCTAGAAGAATTGCCAACATATACACCACGAACAAGGGTGTATCTAAACATTGGAAGCCTATGAACGGAGAATAAGGGAGATGGCGACTTTAATCCAATACTGCTGGGAACTATGATATCCGCGTGAAGCACAGGAAAGATCCTCCAAATAGCAAGGTGCTAAGGAATAACAGACGTCCACATGGGCTCTCGAGACCACCTGAACTTTGGGCATCCATGAGTAAGATTGCGTCTCTGAGGACAATAAGATATGTTCTTCCCAGCGGCAGACATAACTTTGTCTATCGCAGGTCATGGGCTCGAGTCCAAATCCATTCGTAATTCATGGAAGAGAAGTCAAAACCTATCCTGTGCACTTATGATCACGAAGGTATGAAAACAGGAAGATATCACTTTCAAATTGGAAATAAAGCCAGACACTAAAAGTTGGAAAACACAACACTCTCACGAACTAGCAATGAATGCACGAAAGGTAATCGAAAGGAAAAGCAGAAAGAGCCATGAACAAAGGAATGTCAAGAAACTTAAGGTATGATGCCAAAACATTTTATGGGGAAACCATATAGGGTTAAATGCATGCATTTCCAAAATTTAAAAACACCGAGAAAGAAACCCACCTAACTGGACAACCAAAGAAACAAGATGAAGAAAATCGAACTCCAAAGTTAACAGAAAAATTCAAATCATACATGTGATTATCAAAATTAAGGAAATACAAACAAACCAATAGGAAATAAATCAGGAAATCTCACACTTCAGCTTTGAAAGCGTGAAAAAACCGCAGAAGACATTACTGGGATAAAACAGGGAGACAAGCAGACAGCTGCAAGTATGAAACCACATGACAACTGCTAGCAAGGAAAAAAGAATAACCTAAGAGGCACATCCACACATTTATGCTAGCAATCCCAGAACTGAGAGAAAAGGATAAATTCCCAGAAACATAGAAACTCCCAAGATTATGTCAGGAAACCTACAAATACTCAGCTCTCTAGTATTGACTGAAGCGTTTGAAGCAGTAATCCAACACCTGCAAACACACACAGAAGGACAGGTCCAAGTCATTTTCCTGGGCCACTCTTCTAGGTGTTTAGTGAAGGCATTGTCATTTCCTCTCATAGATTCCAGAGATGGAAAAGGCGTGTAGACTAAATCACAAGGATAAGGACCCAATTCAGATAAGGACATTTTAGTAAAGCAATCCCATGTCAATTCAATAAGGAAAGATAATAAAAAATATAATTCCTTCCTTTTCTCCCTGTGACTTACTTTGGTTTTGAGAGTGCCAGAATGTTTTCCTCTGAATTTTTGTTGTTGTTGCTGTTCTGTTGAGAAAGCCTGCCTATCATCCATCATCTATTTCTGACAGAGTATTCATGGATGCTAGTTACATATATGTCCTAGTTTTTCTCCTAATATATCCCACAACTCCTGAACACCCCTTAAGCAGTTCTCTTTTCTGTAACCCACAACTTGGTTCTCAGGGTCCTGAGTCACTCCTGGCAGGTCTCCTTCTCTGTATTCTTGCCCTTCAGTTTTCCCTTCCTTTACTAAGGGCCAAGGTATTCCTCCCGAGGCACATATTGTGGGAAGCCATATTATATTTCCCTTTGTCTGCTTGTCTTTTCCATTTCCCATCAGCCAGGCATGGGACATTCATGTCAACGCAAGGTCGAGGGGTTCATTCACTTCGATGGCTGAGGAATACTGTGGTACCGAAATGGACTCAAACTTCCTGATCCACTATCCTTGCAAGGGCATTGTGGCTCACTCCAAAGGTCTGCTCGAATGGGCCTTGCAAGCCATCGCTATAGGCCATCCCTTTCCTTCTGACTAAAGAGACTTGGTCAACATGTCTATACGCGTTACAACAACAAGTACAGTTAACTAATGATGACAATGGGTGCGGTCCAGGCCTCTTCCTTAAATGTTAGCTCTGATCAGAATGTCACCCTCCTCGCAGACTCTGCCAAGCGCTTTAAGCGAAAGCCAGGTAGACAGAGGTCTAATCCCTTAGCCGCGTGTTTCAGAGCACTAGGAGACGAGGCCACAGACGGCACCATATATCTATGCCCTCACCTTTTCCCTCGAAAAGGGACTTTCCTTCCCTTAGTCATCACTGACCCATAGGCAAAAGACGCTGTAAAAGGATGCTCTCACCCACAGGATGACAAACCCCACGGAGAGCTGCTCATACCCGTGAGTCCTCACCATTTCTTGAGATCTCTAGAAATTGTAGTGGAACTAGGACAGTTTAACGTCTCTGCGGAAATGGTGGCCTAAATGAAGGTATACAGAATGTCATTTTCTTTCCTCTTTGTCTCTAAAGGGAAAGTGGGACATTATCCCACAAGACAACCTGAGTTCTTGTTCAGGCTCAGAAAGCTGTTGTTCTGTCCTTCCCGGGGCTTCCTACCTAAAGCCATAGGACACCAAGTTTATGGTAGAGGGACAGTTGCTTCAGTGAATCCAGCATCTGTGATGTTACAAAGCTTTGAGGTCGTAGCAACCACTCCTCATCAACCCTTGCCTGTTCAGTACACTTGTCTATAGTAGTCATGGGTGGGCAAGAAGAACAGAAGCCGTCCCAAACCACTGCAGCTGCCTTGGTCTCTCATCAAGGCAGTTGGCGAATCGAGTCGGTGTCACCTTCTCCATGACCCATTTCTTTGAGTTTGCTCGTGATTGTCAGCACCAGCCCTCTGGACTTCGGAGAAAGGCAAGCATCCCTCAATCCATCAGGGCCACTCAACGAAAGCTCAAAGTGAACCCCCACAACCATGCCAAAGACATGTCTGGAGTCTCCCACAGTGAGGAATGAGACCTCGAGCGTCTCCAGATACAGTGCCAACAAGGCGTCCAATCTTCCAAAATGACCATGCATCCAAGGCAGACTCTAACCCTAGAACCTTAGGTCCAGGATTGACTCATGTACTTGGAGTCCACAGGAGACAATGGAGAGCATGTTGGAAGAGACCCGTAGCCCAAGTGAAGCCATCTGAAAGACTTCCGTGCCCGATACAGGAGGACAAAATGTATGTAGAAAAGGACGCATTGAAGAGGATTCGAATGTGGATGAACCTTGAGCACTCCCTCAGGGTGGAGAAGCTACGCTCTGTGGTACTGCATGGAGATGTGGCAGCACAAGCCTGCCTTCACCCTCTCATAACCATCCCCCAAATGGTTTCATGCGATAAGCACACAGTACCTCTTGCGGAAGATGGGCATGTTCCTTGGAGCCCCGATAGGATGCATAATGTGTCAACAAGGGGTTAGTACAGCATGACAGACAGTGGATGCTGCGAGTTGGTGAGGAGATCCAGGAAGACAAAGAACAGGAGTATGAACAAGGGAGCTCTGAGCGAAGGTCGAACATTTTAGGATGGTGGGAGGTTCTCTGTACCTGGCTGCCCTCCATAGGAACCTAGGTCCAAATTCAATAAAACATCCTCATGACCCAGTCAATTATTGTTCACTGGTTTTGTCTTTGTTATCCTGTACAACTATGCACATGCTCGTATTGGACAGAGAGGCAGAGAGATCCCTATCAGGGGGTGGAACTGGAGAGGGAGAAGCTTACTTGCTCCTGAGCAGAGAACCTGAGACCAGATTCAATACCAAGACCCTGGAATCATGAGTTGATCTGAAGTCCGCCTCTGGTCTGATGAACACAACCCGGGACTCAACCATTGACGTCTGAGTACCTCCTGTTTCTAGAAAAAAGAACTGCTCTGTCATTGTTCAAAAATGCAGGGGATAAGGATTTTGGCTTGGGCTGGGTTGCTTGAGCTATCCTGGCTTGCTTCGAGAGCTGGTATAGCTTTTCCTCTTGAAGTCAGTGACTTCAAACTATTCACCCATGACTATTGCCAAAAGATTTTCCTCCATGCCTAGATTTTCCAGGGGGAATGACACTATGTCTTTTTGTGCTCTGTTGCTGTGAAAGGAGATGAGAGTCCTCTGTACCTCTGATTCTGGACCTCTGTTTCTGCTCCCAGATGAGGGTCATTTTTGACCCTGATTTCTCAAATCCATGTTCAGACCTCTTTCTTATTCTCACTTTTACTTCTCCTACAAGAGCACCTCTTTCAATTCCTTGAGATGATGATTCCCTAAGCTCAGTATCATGTTCCATCATTCTGCCTTTTCTCTTAGAATTTGCTTCCTTACTTTCTAGGCTTATTCTTCCCAGTCACTATTTGGATCTTCCAATTATGCCATGTTCCAGGACTTTGCATCCAGCCTCCAACCAATCTTCTCTTCAGGAGCTCTTTATGTTCTTTTATCTTTATCAGTTTTATCTCTGTGGTTCGAGACTCTCTGATATCTTCTGTTTTCGGATGGACAGAGAGTAATCAGGCCGCTGCTTTCAATACACCACCGGGCGTGTTCTATGTAGAGGTTTCATTCTGATTGCCTAGCCGTGATCATTTCTTGTTCTTTTTTTCTTGGCATCAATTGATTCTTCCATCTTTGGTTTGGATCTAGGTCTCAGTCTCCGATCTGTATTCGAAAAACGCATTCTCTTTTCTAAACTGAGGATAATTTCTTTAGGAAGAAGAGATCCTGGAGTAACCACGGACTAGACTTTAAGGTTTGTCGAGTGTGTGCATTGTGTGTATGTGCGTTTGTGTGTTTGTGTGTGCATGTGTGTGGCATGCATGCCATCCACTGTGTTTGTGGCTGACTCTCTCCTTGATGCCAGTCATCTGTAGTGTCTCTCCTGGGCTGCCATTTGATGTGTTTGGTGTCCAGGCTGAATATGCTGTGGTTTACCTTGGTGGGCTATGGTGTGCTTGTGAAAGGAGACATTCCACCAACTCAGCTGAATGCAGGCCTGCAGAATGCTGTGTTCAGAAGAGAGCACGTGGTCAGGCTTTCTTCTTGTCCCCTACGGGAGAATCTGTTCTCCTTGGACTAAGCAACTTGGACTGAGGAAGGCAGTCCTCCAAGTGATTCACGGATTGGATTTCGTGTTGGCAAGCTAGGCAGCAAATGTCCTCACCATCCTGCTAGGCCAGTAGCTTGGTCTTGATTTTGCTGGTGCGATAGCCCAAAATTTATTATGTCTCCATTGAGACATCACCATGAACACTGCATTTCACGGATGCACTGACAGGACCCACCATCTTCACACTCCGTCTCCTGGTATTGTCTCTGATCATGGTCTCCAGGCTGTCTGCACCTGGATGCTTGTTGGTGTCCTATGCAGGAAAAAGATGGTGTTCTTCTGAGTTGATATCTGCCAAGCCTGTTGATCTGAAAACTCCCACCGTCAAGCCTTGTGTTGTCCAGAACTCGTACCCTTCAGACCATGTGCACTTCACAGCCAATGGCACTAGGAAACAGGTTCCTCCTGGGTTCCCAGTATGCCCTGCTTTCCTGTGCCTTTGTCCTCTGCATGGGATCACTGCCCTCTGCTTCACAAACCACCCAAATCTGCCATGAGCAATGTCTCCCACCTTCTCTCATAGACTCTGTGACTACCTTTCTCTTTCTCTGTGTACTTTACTTTGTAGGCTTCAGGTCAATTTCCACTCCATTGCAGTTGTTGTGGTCATCTTCCTGTTGCCTTCATGGTTGAAGACAAGCTCGAGGTTATTAAACACTACTACCATCTCACTGTCCTTCAAGTTACCGCAAATTCTTACTGACACATAAGCAAGAATGAATTCCCCCACTTCCCTCATGTGGCAGTGTTGTGGAGAGCATTTGGCTTCCTCACATCTATCATTCTCATAAAGACAACAGACCATTTCACTCCCTCGTGACAGTCACGAAATACATGAAAAAGCAAGGGGTATAGGGACAAATAATAAGACTCTAATGAGTTACCCAAAATGTGGTGTTTATTTGAAGGCAGTTTTGTGAGAATACATGTTTATTGGAGAGGACAAAAGATGATATTCCTTGCAGGGGTTGTTCCTGAAACAGATGGAATGTGAGTTTTCAGGGCATGTCATATTGAATTGTTATCCCTAAGAGACCGTATTCCTATCTTGAAATTTAATAGTAGTGTATGTGAAACACACACAGACCACACACACATTAACACATGCACATGCACACACACACACACACGAACACACACATACAGATAAGATATGCAAAACATGGGGAGGAAGTGAGATCGCACTAATGAAGTAACCACAAAGAAAATACCATAAAGGAGAAAGGCAAAGAGAATCCTAGTCAGAAGCCAATCGAAATGACAAAGTGAACTACTTACCTATCAAAAATTCATTCAGCATTCAGGATTAAAGTCTCCCAACAATACAAACAGTTTGTAGAAGTGGTTGAAATTACAAAAAAAAAAAAAAAAAAAAAAAACAAAGACAGAAAAGATCCATAAGAAAACTACAAATATTAAACAACTCGACCTCTGTTGCCCATAGGAGATATCCTTCGGCTATAAAGATACACATAGCCTGAAAGTGAAGAAATTAGGAAGACGTAGGTTATGCTATTGCCAAGGAGAAGAGAGCCAAAATGATTGTGCCTAAGGCAGCTAGAGGTATTTTATACGTTCGAGAGACAAAAGATTAGCAGAAGCTGTTCTGTCTTGATGGAGCATCCAAACATCAGAAACCTGGAAAAATTGCCAACATATACACCACGAACATGGGTGTATTTAACGTTGGAAGCCTATGAACAGACAGGAAGAGAGATGCGGTCTTTAATCCAATTTTGTTCGTGACTATGATATGCACGTTAAGCACAGGACAGATCATCTGGATGGAAAGGTGGTAAGGAATAACAGACGTCCCCATGGGCTCTCTAGAATACCTGAACTTTGGGTATCCATGAGTAAGATTGCGTCTCAGAGAACAATAAGATATGTTCTTCCCAGGGGCAGACCTAACTTTGTCTATCCCAGGTCATGAGCTCAAGTCCAAATCCAGTCATAATTCAGGGAAGAGAAGTAAAAAGCTATCCTGTGCACTTATGATCACGAAGGTATGAAAACAGAAAGATATCACTTTCAAATTGGAAATACAGCCAGATACTAAAAGTTGGAATACACAACACACTCATGAACGAGCAATGAATGCAAGAAAGTAAATCCAAAGGAAAAGCATATAGAGCCATGAAATGGAATGTCAAGAAACTCATGGGATGATGCCAAAACATTTTATGGGGAAACCATACAGGGTTAAATGCGTGCATTTCCAAAACTTAAATACACCGAAAAAAAAAAAAAAAAAAGCAACCTAACTGGATGCCTGAAGGAACAACAAGAAGAAGAACCGAATTTCAGAGTTAAGAGAAAAAATGAAATCATACATATGATTATTGAATTAAAGAAAACACAAACCAACCAATAGGAAAAAAAATCAGTAGATCTCACACTTCAGTTTTGAAAACATGAACAAACCGCAGAAGACATTACTGGGATAAAACAGGGAGACAAGCACACAGCTGAAAGTATGAAACCACATGACAACTGGTAGAAAAAAAATAAAAGAATAACCAAAGAGGCACATCCACACATTTATGCTAACAAATCCAAGAACAGAGAGAAAAGGTTAAGTTCCCAGACACATAGAAACTCCCAAGATTAGGTAAGGAAACCTACAAAATCTCAGCTCTCTAGTATTGACTGAAGCATTTGAAGCAGTAATCCAACACCTGCCAACACACAGAAGGCCAGGTTCAAGTCATTTTCCTGGGCCACTCTTCTAGGTATATAGCGAAGGCATTGTCCTGTCTTCTCATCGATTCCAGAGATGGAAGAGGCTGGTAGACTCCAATTTACAAGGATAAAGACCCAATTCAGTTAAGGACATTTTAAGAAAACAAATCCTATGCCATTTCAATAAGGAAAGATAAATAAAAAATAATTCTTTCCTTTTCTCCTTGTGCTTTCTTTTGGTTTTGAAAGGGCCAGATTATTTTCCTCTGAATTGTTGTTGTTGTTGTTGCTATTCTGTAGAGAAATCCTGCCTATCATCCATCATCCGTTTTTGACAGAGTATTCACGGATACTTTATTTGCATTACGACCTAGTGCTCCTCCTAATTTATGCTACAACTCCTGAACACCCATTAGCAGTTCCCTCATTCCCTGCATGCGTCTCTTTTCTGTAACCCTCAGCTTGGTTCTCATGGTCCTGAGTCACTACGGGTGGGTCTCCTTTTCCGACAACTTCCCCTTCAGTTTTCCCTTCCTTTACTAAGGGCAAAGGTATTCCTCTGGAGGCATATATTGTGGGAAGCTATATGATATTTCCCTTTGTCTGCTTGCCTTTTCGATTTCACATCAGCGAAGCATAGGACATTCATGTCAAGGCAAGGTCCAGGGGATCATTTTCGTCCACGGCTGAGTAATACTGTGCTGCCAAAATGGGCCAAACCTTCCTTATCCACTAGTCCTGCAGGAGCATTGCGTCTCAATCCAAAGTTCTGCTCGAGTGGCCTTTTCAAGCCATCAATATAGGCCATCCCTTTCCTTCTGACTAAAGAGACTTGTTAAACATATCTATACCCGTTACCACAACAAGTACAGTTAACTAATGATAACCATGGGTGCGGTCCAGGCCTCTTCCTTAGAGATAGCTCTAATGCAGATTGTCACTCACCTCAAAGACTTTGCAAAGGGGTTTAAGGGAAAGCCAGGTAGACAGGCCCTAATCCCTTAGCTGCATGCTTCAGAATGCTAGAAGATGAGGCCAAAGACAGCACCATGTATTGATGCCCTCACCTTTTTCTTGGAAAAGGGGATACTGTCCCTTAGTCATCACTGACCCATAGGCAAAAGACACTGAAAAAGGTCGCTCTCCCCACAGGATGACAAACCCCATGAAGAGCTGTTGATATCCATGAGGCCTCACTGTGTCTTGATCCCTAGAAATTGTAGTGTAAATAGGACACCTTGCCGTCTCTGGGGAAATGTTGGCTTAAGGAAGCTATACTAAACGTCATATCCTTTCCTCTTTTTCTAGAAAGTGGAAGATGGACGTTAACACACAAGACAACCTGGGTTCTTGCTCAAGCTCAGAGGGCTCTTGATCTGTCTTTCCCGGGGCTTCCTAAAGCCATAGGACACCAAGGTCATGGGAGAGGGACAGCTGCTTCAGTGAAGCAAGCATCTGTGATGTCACAAAGCTTTGATGTCATTTCAGCCACTCCTCTTTAACCCACACCGCATCACAACCCTTGACTAGAGTAGTCTTGGGTGGGCCAAGAGGACCCCAAGCCTTCCCAAACCGCTGGAGCCGCCTGGGTCTCTCACCCAGGTAGTTTACGAAGTGAGTCGGTTTCACTTTCTCCATGGACGAATCCGCAGTGTTTGGTCGTGACTCTCAGCACCAGCCCTCTGGACTCTGGAGAAAGGCAAGAATCCCTCATTCCATCTTAACCAGGATAGGCCAAGAATCAATCAGATTGTAAGCAAAGACTCAGTGTAGGAAATCCTGGCCTTTGTAAAGGTAGGCCCTTCCACCGAATCATGGAGCTTCTGAACAGGAAGAGGGCCACCCAAGGAAAGCTCAAAGTGAACTCCTGCAACCTTCTCAGAGACATGTCTGGAATTCAACAGGGATTACTCGATTACCTCGAGCGTCTCCAGAAACGGTGCCAACAGACCTCCCAAACTTCCAAAATGACCATGCATCCAAGGCAGACTCTACACCCTAAGATCCAGAATGGACTCATGTATGTGGAGTCCACAGGAGCAAAAGGAGAACATGTTGGAAGAGATCCATATCCCAAATGAAGCCATCTGAAAGACAACCATACCCGTTTCAGGAAGACAACTTATATGACCAAAAGGACTCATTGAAGAGGATTTGAATGTGGAAGAACCTTGAGCACTCCCTCAGAGTGGAGCAGCTACCCTCTGTGGAACTGCATGGAGATGTGGCAGCACAAGCCTGCCTTCACCATCTCATGACCATCCCCCAAATGGTTTCATGATATAAGCAAACAGTGCCTCTTGCAGAAGATGGGCATGTTGTAATATAGCCAGGAGAGGATGTACAATGTGTCAACAAGGGGTCAGTACAGTGCAACAGACAGCGGATGCTGCAGGTTGGTGAGGAGATCCAGGAAGACAAAGAACAGGAGATTGAACATGGGAGCTCTGAGAGAAGGTCGACCATTTTAGGATGGTGGGAGGTTCTCGGTACCTGGCTACCCTCCATAGGAACCTAGGTCCAAATTCAATTAAACATCCTCTGGCCCCAGTCAATTATTGTGCCTGGTTTTGTTTTTGCTTTCTTATCAATATATGCACATGCACGTATTGGACAGAGAGGCAGGGAGATCACAGTGAGGGGGTGGAGCTGGAGAGGGAGAAGCTTACTTGCCCCTGAGCAGAGAACCTGAGAACAGAGTCAATGCCAAGACCCTGGAATCATGAGTTGATCTGAAGGCCGCCTCTGAACTGATGTATACAACCCGGGACCCAACCATTGACTTCCGAATACCTCCTGTTTCTAGACAAGAACCGCTGCTCTGTCATTGTTCATAAGTACAGGGGATAAGGTTTTGTCTTGGGCTGGTGTTGCTTGAGCTATCCGGCTTGCTTTGAGAGCTGGTATAGCTTTTCCTCTTGAAGTCAAGACTGGGCTATGGACAAACTATTCTCCAATGCCTATTTGCCTAAAGAGAATTCCTCCATGCCTAGATTTTCCAGGGGGAATTACACAATGTCTTTTGGCGCTCTGCTTCTGTATAAGTTGATGAGAATCACCTGTGCCTCTGATTCTGGACTTCTGTTCCTGCTCCCAGATGATTTTCATTTTCAGCCCCGATTTCTCAAATCCATGTTCAGCCCTCTTTTCTTTCTCTCACTCTTACTTCTCCTACAAGAGGCACCTCTTTCAATTCCTTGGAGTTGATGATTCCCTAAACTCATTCTCATGTTCCATCATTTTGCCTACTCTCAAGAATTTGCTTCCTTATTTTCTAGGCTTGTTCTTCCATGTCACTAATTGGATCCTCTACCTCGGCCATGTTCCTGGACGTTGCATCCAGTCTCCTACCAATCTTCTCTTCAGTAGCTCTTTATGTTCTTTTATATTTTTAGTTTTATCTCTGTGGTTCGAGACTCTCTGATATCTTCTATGTTTTCTGATGTACAGGGAGTATCCAGGCCGCTGCTTTCAATCCCCTTAGGCTTTTTATATGTAGAGATTTCACCCCGATTGCCTAGCCTGGATAATTTCTTGTTCTTTTACCTTGGCATCAATTGATTCTTCCATCTTTGCCTTGGAACTAGGTCTCTGTATACCTCTCCGTATTTGAATATCTCATTCTGTCTTCTATCCTGAGGTTAATTTCTTTATAAAGATGAGATCCCGGAGTGACCAAGGGCTGACCCTTAAGGGATTTTGGTGTGTGTGTGTGTGTGTTTGTGTATGTGTATGGCATGCATGCCATCTGTTGTGTACGTCTGACCCTTCCTTGAGATCAGTCAACTGCTAGGGCCCTCCTGACGTTTGATGTGTTTTTGGTCTGGGCTGAATATGCTGAGGTTTACCTAGGTGGGCTCTGGTGTGCCTGTGAAAGGAGACATTCCACCAACTCTAAAGAATGCAGGCCTGCACAATGCTGTGTTCAGAAGAGAGCATGTGGTCAAGGCTTTCTTCTCGTGCCCAATGGGAGAGTCTGTTCTCCGTGGACTAAGCATCTTGGACTGAGGAAGGCAGTCCTCCAAGTGTTCCATGGTTGGGATTTCGTGTTGGCAGGCTTGGCAGCAAATGTCCTCACTGTCCTTCTTGGCCAATAGCTCTGTCTTGATGCTGCTGGTGAGAGAGCCCTAAATTTCTTATGCCCCCATTGAGTCATTTCCACGAACACTGCCTCTCATGGATGCACTGCCAGGTACCACCATCTTCCCACTGCTTCTCCTGGTATTGTCTCTGATCATTGTCTCCAGGCTGTCTGCACCTGGTTGCTTGTTGGTGTCCTATGCAGGAGAAACGTGGTGTTCTTTCGAGCCGATGTATGCCAAGTCTGCTGATTTGAAAAATCTAGCCCTCATGACTTGTGTTTCAAGAACTTGTGCCCTTCAGATCCTATGCTCATAACAGCCAATGGCACTGGGATACAGGTTCCTTGTGGGTTCCCAGTGAGCCCTGCTTTCCTGTGCCTTTGTCCTTTGAATGGTATCTCTGCCCTCTGATGCATGAACCACACAAATCTCCACTGAGCCATGTCTCCAACTTTCTCCCTTAGTCTCTGCGACTTCCATTCTCTTCGCTGTGGAGATTACTTTGTAGGCTTCAGGTCAATATCCACACCGTTGCAGTTTATGTTGTCTTCTTTCTGTTGCTTTCATGGCTGAAGACAAACACGAGGTTATTAGACACTACTACCATCTCACTGTCCTCCATGTCACCGCAAATTCTTACTAAGACATAAGCCAGAATGAATTCTTCCACATGTCTCATGTGGCAGGGTTGCGGAGACCATTGGGCTTCAACACATCTATCCTTCTCAAAAAGAAAACAAACAGACTGTTTGTCTCAGAAGGACAAAAACCAGAAGATTTCACTGCCTCAAGACAGTCAAGAAATATATGAAAAAGCAAGGGATATAGGGACAAAAAATCTATTCTTATGAGGCACAAAAATTTGGTGTTTGTTTGAAGGCAGTTTTGTGAGAATACGTGTATTTCAAAGAGGAAAATAGATCACATCCCTTGCAGAAGATGTTCCGAAATGAATGGAATATGATTTTTCAAGGCATCTCAAATTCAGTTGCTATCCTTAAGAGACCGAATTCTTATCACTTGAAATTTAATTATAAGTGTTATGTGAAACACACACAGACCACACACACATTAACACTGGCACATGCACACACACCTGAACACACTCACAGATAAGACATGCAAAAGAGGGAGAAGAAGTCAGAATCACACTAAGGAAGCAACCCCAAAGAAAATACCATAAAGGGAAAATGCAAAGAGAATCGAAGTCAGAAGCCAACTGAAATGAGAATGTGAACTACTTACCTATCAATAATTCATTCAGTATTCAGGATTAAAGTCTCCCGACAATACAAGCACTTCATAAGTGTGCTTGAAATCACCAAAAAAAAAAAAAAGGCAAAAACGATCCATAAGAAAACAAAAATATTAAAAAGCTCGACCTTCTGTTGACAATAGGAAATTTCCTTCCTATATAAACATACATATGCTTGAAAGCGAAGATATTGGGAAAACGTAGGTTACACTATTGCCAAGGGGAACAGAGCCAAAGTGATTGTGCCTACGTCAAATGGAGCGATTTTATGCCTCCGAGTGACAAAAGATTGGCAGAAGGTGTTTTGTCTTGATGGAGCATCCAAACACCAGAAACCTGGAAGAATTGCCAACATATACACCAAAAACATTGCTTTATCTAAACGTTGGAAGCATATGAACAGAGAGGAAGGGAGATGGGGACTTTAATCCAATATTGTTGGGGACTATGATATCCACGTTAAGCACAGCACAGATCATCGGGATGGAAAGGTGTTAAGGAATAACGGACGTCCACATTGGCTCTCTAGACCTCCTGAGCTTTGGGGATCCATGAGTAAGATTGCGTATCTGAGGAGCATAGGATATGTTCTTCTCAAAGGCAGACCAAACTTTGTATATCACAGGTCATGATCTGAAGTCCAAATCCAGTGGTAATTAATGGAAGAGTAATCAAAACCTATCCGGTGCACTTATGATCATGAATGTATGAAAACGGGAAGATATCACTTTCAAATTGGAAATACAGCCAGACACTAAAAGTTGGAAAACACAACACGTCACGAAATAGCAATGAATGTAAGAAAGAAAATCCAAAGGAAAAACAGAAAGAGCTATGAACAAAGGAATGTCAAGAAACTTATGGGGTGATGCCAAAACATTTCATGGGGAAACCATATAGGGATAATGCATGCATTTCCAAAATTTAAAACACCAAAAAAAAAAGTAAAGCAACCTACCTCGATGCTGAAGGAACAAGAAGAAGAACCAAATTCCAAAGTTAACAGAAAAAATGAAATAATGCATATAGTTATCGAAATAAAGAAAATACAAACAAACCAATAGGAAAAAGAATCAGGAGATCTCACAATTCAGTGTCTTAATCATGAAGAAACTGCAGAAGCCATTACTGGGATAAAAAGGGAGACAAGAACACAGCTGAAAGTATAAAACAAATTGAGAACTGGTAGAAAGGAAAAAGGAATATCCTAAGAGACACATCCACACATTTATGCTAGCAAATCCAAGACCGGAGAGAAGAGGATAAATTATCAGACACATAGCAACTCCCAAGATTAGGTCAGGAAACCTACAAAATCTCAGCTCTCTAGTAGTGACTGAAGCGTTTGAATCAGTAATCCAACACCTGCCAACACACAGAAGGCCAGGTCCAAGTCATTTTCCTGGGCCACTCTTCTAGGTATTGAGCGAAGGCATTGCCGTGTCCTCTCATCGATTCCAGAGATGGAAGAGGCGGGTAGACTATAAGTCACAAGGATAAAGACACAATTCAGAGAAGGACATTTTGGTAAAGCAATCCCATGTCATTTCAATAAGGAAAGATAATAAACAATATAATGCGTTCCTTGTATCCCTGTGACTTCCTTTGGTTTTGAAAGGGCCAGATTATTTTCCTCTGAATTTTTGTTGTTGTTGTTGTTGCTGTTTTGTTGAGAAAGCCTGCCTATCATCCATCATCCGTTTTTGACAGTATTCACGGATGCTTTAGTTGCACGTACGTCCCAGTGCTCCTCCTAATATATGCCACAACTTCTGAACACCCCTTTAACAGTTCTCTTTTCTGTAACACTCAGCTTGGTTCTCAGAGTCCTGAGTCACTCCTGGTGGTTCTCATTCTCTGACATCTTGCCCTTCAGTTTTCCCTTCCTTTACTAAGGGCCAAGGTATTCCTCCCGAAGCACATATTTTGGGAAGCCATATGACATTTCCCTTTGTCTGCTTGCCTTTTCCATTTCCCATCAGCAGGGTATGGGACATTCATGTCAAGGCAAGGTCCAGGGGTTCATTTTCTTCAACAGCTGAGAAATACTGTGTTGCCAAAATGGACTGAACCTTCCTAATCCACTAGTCCTTGTAAGGGCATTGTGGCTCATTCCAAAGGTCTGCTCGAATGTGCCTTGCAAGTCGTCAGTATAGGCCGTCCCTTTCATTCTGACTAAATAGACTTGGTCTGCGTGTCTATACCCGGTACCACAACAAGTATAGGTAACTAATGATGACAACGGGTGCAGTCCAGGCCTCTCCCTTAAGAGTTAGCTGTGATGCCGAAGGTCAGTCTCCTCGAAGACTTTGCAAAGGTAATTAAGGGAAAACCAGGGAGACAGAGCCCTAATCCCTGGCCATGCATTTCAGAACACAAGGAGATGAGGCCACAGACAGCACCAGATATCGAAGTCCTCACCTTTTTCCTCGAAAAGGGTCCTTCCAACCTTACTCATCACTGACCCATAGGCAAAAGACGCTGACAAAGGACGCTCTCACCCACAGGATGACAAAACCCACGGAGAGCTGTTGATACACACGAGGTCTCCTGTGTCTTGAGCTCTCTAGAAATTTTAGTGGAAATAGGACACCTTTCCGTATCTGGGGAAATGTTGGCTTAAAGAAAGGTATACTGAACGTCATTTTCTTTCTTCTTAGTCTAGAAAGGGGAAGTGGGACCTTAACCCCCAAGACAACCTGAGTATTTCATCAGACTCAGAGGGCTCTTGTTCTGTCCTTCCCGGGGCTTCATACCTAGAGCCATAGGACGCCAAGGTCATTGGAGAGGGACAGCTGCTACAGTGAAGCCAGCATCTGTGATGTCACAAAGCTTTGAGGTCATAGCAACCACTCCTCATCAACCCACGCCTGATCACTACACTTGGCTGGAGTAGTCATGGGTGGGACAAGAGGACACCAAGCCGTCCCAAACTGCTGGAGATGCTTGGGTCTCAAATCAAGGTAGTTTGCAATGCGAGTTGGTGTCACCTTCTCCATGGCCAAGTTCGTAGTGTTTGGTCATGACTGTCAGCTCCAGTCCTCTGGACTCCAGAGAAAGGCAATCATCCACCATTCCATCTTAACCACGACAGGCCTAGAAACAATGTGGCCTCAAGCAAAGACTCAGGGGAGGAAATCTTAGCCCGGCAAAAGGGTCAGGCCTTCCCACCCTATCACGGTGCTTCTGAACAGGAAAATGGCCACCCAAGGAGAGATCCAAATAAACCCCCGCAACCGTGCCAAAGCATGTCTGGAGTCTTCCTACAGCGAGGACACGAGTACCTTGAGCGTCTCCACAAACGGTGCCAACAAGGCCTCCCAATCTTCAAAAATGACCATGCATCAAGGCAGACCCTTATCCTTAGGTCCAGGATGGACTCATGTACTTAGAGTCCACAGGAGCAAACGGAGATGTTTGAAGAGACCTAAAACCCAAGTGAAGCCATCTGAAAGACTTCCTAACCGTTTCAGGAAGACAACTTTTATGTTCAAAAGGACACATTGAAGAGGATTCTAATGTGGAAGAACCTTGAGCACTCCCTCAGGTTGGAGCAGCTACCCTCTGAGGAACTGCATGGAACTGTGGCAGCACAAGCTTGCATTCACCCTCTCATGATCATCCCCCAAATTGTTTCATGAGATAAGCAAACAGTGCCTCTTGCAGAAGATGAGCATGTTCTAATGGAGCCCAGAGAAGATGCACAATTGTTATCAAGGGGTCAGTACAGCACGACAGACAGCAGATGCTTCAGGTTGGTGAGGAGATCCAGTGAGACAAAGAGCAGTAGAATAAATGAGGGAGCTCCAAAAGAAGGTCGGGCATTTTAGGATGGTGAGAGGTTCTCTGTACCTGGCTACCCTCAACAGGAACATAGGCCCAAATTCAAGAAAACGTCCTCTGGCACCAATCAATTAATGTACACTGGTTTTGTTTCTGTTATCTTGTCAAATTATACACATGCACGTATTGGACAGATAGACAGAGAGATCTCAATCAGGGGTTGGAGCTGGAGAGGGAGAAGCTTACTTGCCCCTGAGCAGAGAACCTGAGACCACACTCATTGCCAAGACGCTGGAATCATGAGTTGATCTGAAGGCCGCATCTGAACTGATGGACACAACAAGGGACCCAACATTTGACTTCTGAATACCTCCTGGTTCTAGACAAGAACCGCTGCTCTGTCATTGTTCAGAAATGCATGGGATAAGGATTTTGGCTTGGCAGGGTGTTGCTTGAGCTATCCGGCCTGCTTCGAGAGCTGGTATAGCTTTTCCTCTTGAAGTCAGTGATTGGGCTATGGACAAACTATTCTCCGATGCCTATTTGCCTAAAGAGAATTCCTACATGCCTAGATTTTCCAGGGGGAAGGACATTATGTCTTTTGGTGCTCTGCTTCTTTGGAAGGTGATGGTAGTATCTCCTTGCCTCTGATTGTGGACCTCTGTTTGTGCTACCAGATGAGGGTCATTTTCAGCCCCAATATCTCAAATCCATGTTCAGTCCTCTTTCTTTCACTCACTCTTACTTCTCCTACAAGAGGCACCTCTTTCAATTCCTGGAAATGATGATTCCCTAAGCTCATTGTCATGTCCCGTCATTCTTCCTCTCTTTTAGAATTTGCTTCCTTTTTTCTAGACTAGTTCTTCCAGGTCACTCATTGGATCCTCTACCTCTGCCATTTTCCCACACTGCATCCAGTCTCCTACCAATCTTCTCTTCAGGAGCTACTTATGTTCGTTTATCTTTATCAGTTTATCTCTGTGGTTCGAGACTCTCTGATATCTTCTACGTTTGCTGATGTACAGGAAGTATCCAGGCCGCTCCTTTCTATACCCCATCGGGCGTGTTCTATGTAGAAGTTTCTCTCTGATTGCCTAGCCGTGTTAATTTCTTGTTCTTTTACCTTAGCATCAGTTGATTCTTCCATCTTTGCCTTGGATATAAGTTTCTGTCTTCCTCTCTGTATTCTGAAAGCTCATTCTTTTTCCATACTGAGGTTAATGTCTTTAAGAAGAGAAAATCCGGGAGTGACCAAGTGCTGGCCCTTAAAGGATGATGGGTGTGTGTGTGTGTGTGTGTGTGTGTGTGTGTGTGTGTGATGCATGCCATCTGTTGTTGTGTTGTTGCTGTCCCTGTCCTTGAGACCATTCAACTGCAAGGGCCCTCCTTGTCTGGCGTTTAGTGTGTTTGGGGCCCGGGCTGAATATGCTGAGGTTTTGCTTAGTAGGATCTGGTGTGTGTGTGAAAGGAGACATTCCACAACCCAATAGAATGCAGGCCTGCAGAATGCTGTGTTCAGAAGAGAGCATGTGGTCACGGCATTCTTCTTGTCCCCTATGGGAGAATGTGTTCTCCTTGGACTAAGCATCTTGGACTGAGGAAGGCAGTCCTCCAAGTGTTCCACAGTTGGGTTTTCATGTTGGCAAGGTAGGCAGCAAATGTCTCACCATCCTGTCTTGGCCAGTAGCTCGGTCCTGTTGCTACTGGTTTGAGAGCCAAACATTTCTTATGCACCCATTGAATCATTTCCACAAACACTGCCTCTCACGGATGCACTGCCAGGTCCCACTCTCCTCCAACTACATCTCCTGGTATTGTTTCTGATCATGGTCTCCAGGCTGTCTGCACCTTGTTGCTTGTTGGTGTCCCCTCCAAGAAAAACACAGTGTTCTTTCGAGTCAATTTCTGCCAAGCCTGTTGATCTGAAAACTCCAGCCCTCAACAATTGTGTTGTCAAGAACTCAGACCCTCCATTCGTCACAGCCAATTGCACTGGGAAACAGGTTCCTTGTGGGTTCCCAGTGTGCCCTGTTCTCCTGTGCCTTTGTCCTTTGCATGGGTCACTGCCCTCTGATGCACGAACCACCCAAATCTCCCATGAACCATGTCTCCAAACTTTCCCATAGTTTCTGCGACCTCCGATCTCTTACTCTGTGGAGTTTACTGTGTAGGGTTCAGGTCAATTTCCACCCTGCTTCCGTTATTGTTGCCATCTTCCTTTTGCCTTCATGGCTGAAGACAAGCACGAGGTTATTAGACACTACTACCATCTCACTGTCCTCCATGTCACCGCAAATTCTTACTGAGACATAAGCAAGAATGAATTCTTCCACATGTTTCATGTGACAGGCTTGCAGAGAGCTTTGGGCTCTGTCATATCTATCATTCTCAGAAAGAAAACAAACAGACGATTTCACTCCCTCAAGACAGTCAAGAAACATATGAAAAATAAGGGGTATAGGGACAAACAATACGATTCTAATGAGGCACACAAAATGTGGTGTTTGTTTGAAGGCAGTTTTGTGAGAATACGTGTTTATGGAAGAGTACAAATGATGACATTCCTTGCAGAAGAAGTTCTTGAAACGGATGGAATGTATTTTCAAGGCATTTCAAATTGAATTGCTATTCTTAAGAGACCCAATTCCTACCTCTTGAAATTTAATTATAACTTTTTTGTGAAAAACACACAGACCACGCACACATTAAGACTTGCTCATGCACACACACACGAACACACACACAGAGAAGACACGCGAAAGAGGGGGAGGAAGTGAGAGATCGCACTAATGAAGCATCCCCCAAAAAATGCCATAAAATGGAAAGGCACAGAGAATTCAAGACAGAAGTCAACCGAAATGAGAAAATGAACTTCTTACCTAACAATAATTCATTTAGCATTCAGGACGAAAGTCTCCCGTCAATTCTAACATTTTGTAGGTGTGGTTTTACCTCTTTGTTTAGGTTTATTCCCAGGTATCTTAAGCTTCTTTGTGCTATAGTAAATGGAATTGATTCTCCTAATTCCCTTTCGGTATTTTCATTGTTAGTGTAAAAGAAAGCCTCTGTTTCTATACATTGACTTTGTATCCTGACACATTACTGAATTGCTATATGAGTTCTATTAGTTTGCGGGGTGGAGTCTTTTGGATTTCCCATATAAAGAATCATGTCATGTGCAAAGAGAGGAGCTTAATTTCTTCATTGCCAATTTGGATACCTTTTATTTCTCTCTGTTGTCTGATTGCTATTGCTAGGACTTCTAATATTTTGTTGAACAAGATTGGTGAGAGTGGGTTTACTTAAGTTTCTGATCTCAACAGGAAGGTGCAAGCTTTTTACCATTGACAATGATATTTGCTGTGAGTCTTTCATAGATTTGATGAAGTTCATGAATGGTCCTTCTATCCTTATACTTTGAAGAGTTTTGATCAGGAACGGATGCTAGATTTTGTCCAATGCTTTTTCTGCATCAATTGAGAGGACCATGTGGTTCTTCTCTCTTCTCATATTGATTTGTTCTATCACATTGATTGATTTGCAAATGTTGAATCATCCTTGTAGCCCACGGATGAATCCCACCTGGTAATGGTGGATTTTTTTTTTTTAATTTGCTGTTGGATCCTGTTCTAGAATCTTGCTGAGAATCTTAGCATCCATATTCATCAGTGATATTGGTCTAAAATTCTCTTTTCTGATAGGGTCCTTGCCTGGTTAAAGGATCAGGGTAATGCTGGATTCATAGAAAGAGTCTGGAAGTTTTTCTTCTGGTTCAATTTTTGAAACAGCTTCAGGAGAATAGGTGTTATTTCTTCTTTGAAAGTTTGGTAGAATTCCCCAGGGAATCCCTCAGGTACTAGGCTCTTGTTTTTGGGGAGGTTTTTGATCACTGCTTAAATCTAGTTAATAGATATCGTTCTATTCAGGTTGTTAATTTCTTCCTGGTTCAATTTTGGGCATTTAAAATTTTCCAGGAATGCATATATTTCATCTAGATTGCTTAGCTTATTGGCACATAACTATTGATAATAACTTCTGATAATTGTTTCCTTGGTGTTAGTTGCTATCTCTCCCTTTTATTCATAATTTTATTAATTTTGGCTTTATTGCTTTCCTTAAGATTAGTGTGGCCAATTGTTTGTCGATCTTATTGATTCTTTCAAAAAACCAACTTTAGTTTCATTGATACGTTCTACTGTATCTCTGGTTTCTACCTCATTGATCTCAGCTCTAATCTCGATTATTTTCCTTCTTATGTATGGAGTTGGTTTGATTTGTTGTTGGTTCTCCAGTTCATTAAGGTGTAGAGACAGCTGGTGTATTCTGGATTTTTACATATTTTTTGAGGGAAGCTTGGATGGATATGTATTTCTCCATTACGACCATCTTTGCTGTATCCCATAGGTTTTGGACCAAAATGTCTTCATTCTCATTGTTTTCCCTGAATTGTTTGAGTTCTTCTTTGATCTCCTGGTTGATTCAAGATTTCGTCTTTTTAAAAATTTTTAAAGTAATTAATTCATTATTTTTATCAATATATAACTTATTTTTATCCCCAGTGTGAATCGCCAAGTTTACACAATTCACAGGACTAATCATAGCATATACTCTCTCCGAAGTCCATATCCTCACCACCCTCTCCTGTCCCCCTTCACCCCAGCAACCCTCAGTCTAGTTTTTGAGATTGAGTCCTTTATTGTTTGTCTCCCTCCCAATCCCATGTTCTTTCATTTGTTCTTTTCGTACTCCCCAAACTCCCCACATTGCATCTCCAATTCCTCATATCAAGGAGATCATTTGATAGTTATCTTTTTCCGATTGGCTTATTTTGTTAAGCATAATACCCTCTAGTTCCATTCACGTCATTGCAAATGGCAAGATTTCTTTTCTTTTGATGGTTGCAGAGTATTGCATTGTTCTTTGTGTGTTGAGTTTTCCAAGCTCTTTATACATATTGGATACTAGCCCTTTATTGGATATGTCATTTGCAATATCTTCTCCCAGTTTGTCAGTTGTCTTTTGGTCTTGCTCACTGTTTCCTTTTGATCTTGATGAGATCACAATAGCTCATTTGTTTCCTTGCTTCTGTTGACTTTGGTGATATTCTTAGAAAGATGTTGCTGCGGTTGAGGTCAAAGAGGATGCTGCCTCTGTTCTCCTCAAGGATTTTGATGAAATCCTTTCTCACATTGAGGTCTTTCATCCATTGGGAGTCTATTTTTGTGTGTGGTGATCCAAGCATTCTTAACCAAGGAGCTCTTTAGCTTCCAGGTGTTTGAGTTCCTTAGAAACTTTTTCATGTGATTGATCTCCAGTTTCTAAGCATTGTGATCTGAGAATATGCAGGGAATGTTCTCATTCTTATGGTATAGGTTGAGTCCTGATTTGTGAGCCAGTATGTGGTCTATTCTTGTTAATGTTCTATGTGCACTTGAGAAAATGAGTATTCTGTGGTTTTAGGGTGGAATATTCTGTATATATCTATGAGGTCCATGTGGTCCAATGTGTCATTTAATGCTTTCTTTATGGATTTTCTGCTTGGATGATGTTAGGCAGGTTACGATCTCCTACTATAATGTATTCATGTCAATATGACTCTTTATCTTGACTAACAGTTTCTTATGTAATTGGCTGCTCCTATATAGGGGGCATAGATATTTACAATTGTTAGATCGTCTTGGTGGATAGTGAGTGAGATCCATGTGCACTTGAGAGAATGAGTGTTCTGTTGTTTTAGGGAGGAATGTTCTGTATATATTTATGAGGTCCATCTGGTCCAATGTGTCAGTAAATGCTATTGTTTCTTTATGGATTTTCTTCTTGGATGATCTGTCTATTTATAAAAGAGGTGTGTTAAGATCTCCTACTATTAATGCATTCATATTAATATGACATTTTATCTTGATTAACAGTTTTCTTATGTAATTGGCTGCACCCATATTGGGGGCAGAGCTATTTACAGTTGTTAGATCATCTTGGTTGATAGTCCCTTTAAGAATTATGTAATGTCCTTCTGTATCTCTGACTATAGTCGTTAGTTTAAAATCTAATTTATCGGATATGAGATTTGCTACGCCAGCGTTCTATTGAGTACATTGGCATGAAAGATATTTCTCCGTCTTTTCACTTTCAGTCTGGGTGTATCTTTAGGTTCAAAAGTGTCTCGTAGACAACGTATGGACGGATCCTGTCCTTTTATCCAACCTGCAACCCTGTGCCATTTTTGGGGGGCACATTTAGGCCTTTCACATTGAGAGTGATTATTGATAGATATGTTTTTATTGACATTGTGTGACCTTTGAAGTCTATCTTTCTGTAAATTGTCTCTATATTTCTGTTCAATGCTATTCTTAGGATTTTTTTCTCTTTTATAGAACCCCCATTAATATTCATTCAGTGTCGGCTTGGTAGTTGCATTGTCTTTTAAGCCTTACCGGTCTTGGAAACTCTTTATCTCTCCATCCATTTTGAAACTCAGTCTTGCTGGATAAAGTATTCCTGGCTGCATGTTCTTCTCATTTAGTGCCCTGAATATATCTTTCCAGGCCTTTCTTGCTTGAGACGTCTCTGTGGAGAGGTCTGACGTGATTCTGATGGGCTTTCCTCTGTAAGTAAGGAACCTCTATGTACTAGTGGCTTTCAAAAGATTATACCTTCAATTATGATTTCTCAATTTGGCTATCAGTTTTCTTGATGGTTTGTTTTTGTTATCTATAATCTTAGGAGGAGACCGTTAGGCCTCTAGTACATGATTGCTGGTTCAATATGTGAGATTGGGAAATTTTTCATGAAGAACTTGTTTCACTAGATCTTTGAGACTTCTTTCTTTATCCTTCCCTTCAGGGATTTCGATAATTCTGACGTTGGAACGTTTCATGGCATCATTTATTTCCCTCATTCTTTTTCATGGTTTCTAAGCTGTTTGTTCACCATAGTATTAAAAGTCCTAGCAACAGCAGTCAGACTACAAAGAGAAATAAAAGGTATCCAAATTGGAAATGAAGAATTCACTCTTTCTCTTTGCAGATAACATGATCCTTTATATGGAAAGCCCAAGAGACTCCACCCCCAAACCACTAGAACTCATACAGCAATTCATCAACTTGGCAGGATACAAAGTCAATGTGAATAAATCAGTGGTTTTCTTGTACATTAACAATGAAAATACAGAAAAATAAATTAGAGTATCAATTCAATTTAGTATCGCACTAAGAACCATAAGGTACCTGGGAATATACCTAACCAAAGAGGTAAAGGAATTGTACTCGAGGAACTACAGAACACTCATGAAAATAATTGAAGAAGACACAAAAATATGGAAGACCATTCCATGCTCTTGCATCAAAAGAATAAACAGTGTGAAATTGTCTATACTGCCTAGAGCAATGTATTCTTTTAATGCCACTCCAATCAAAATTCCTCTGGTATTCTTCAAAGAGATGCAACAAATAATCCTAAATTTTGAATGGAATCAGGAGAGACCCTGAATCGCTAAGGAAATGTTGAAAAACAAAAATTAAACTGGGGGCATCACATTACTTGATTTCAAGCTTTACTACAAAGCTGTGATCACCAAGACAGAATGGTCCTGACATAAAAAATAGACACATAGACCAGTGGAATAGAATAGATAGCCCAAATATGGACCCTCAACTCTATGGGCAAATAATCTTCGACAAAACAGGAAAAAATATACAGTGGTAAAAATACAGTCTCTTTAATAAATGGTGATGGAACACTGGAAAGCTATATGTAGGAGAATGAAACTCCACCATTCTCTTACACCATACACAAAGATAAACTCAAAATGGATAAAAGTCCTCAATGTGAGACAGGAATCCATCAGCATCCTAGAGGAGAATATAGGCAGTAATCTCTCTATATGAGCCACAGCAACTTCTTTCAAGATATACATTGAGATATCAACTTACACCAGTTAGAATGGCCAAAATTAGCAAGACAGGAAACAACATGTGTTGGAGGCTATGTGGAGAAAGGGGAACCCTCTTCCACTGTTGGTGGGAATGCAAGTTGGTGCAGCCTCTTTGGAGAACAGTGTGGAGTTTCCTCAAGAAATTAAAAATGGAACTTCCCTATGACTCTGCCATTGCACTCCTGGGTATTTACCCCAAAGATACAGATGTAGTGAAAAGAAGGGCCATCTGTACCCCAATGTTTATAGCAGCAATAGCGGGTCGCCAAACTGTGGAAAGAACCAAGATGCCCTTCAACAGACAAATGGATAAGGAAGATGTGGTCCATATACACTATGGAGTATTAGGACTCCATCAGAGGGACGAATACCCAACTTTTGTATCAACATGGATTTGACTGGAAGAGATTATGCTGAGTGAAATAAGTCAAGCAGAGAGAGTCAATTATCATATGGTTTCACTTATTTGTGGAGCATAACTAAAAGCATGGAGGACATGGGTAATTAGAGGGAAAGGGGTCAAAATCAAAAGCTTCTGCACAGACAAGAAAACAAAGAGGCAACCCACGGAGTGGGAGAAGATATTTGGAATTGACAGTACAGACAAAAGTTTGATATCCACGATCTATGAAGAACTCCTCAACCTCAACTCGCACAAAACAGACAATCATATCAAAAAATGGGCAAATGATATGAACAGACATTTCTCCAATGGAGACATACAGAGAGCTGTCAGACACATGAAAAAATGTTCATCATCACCAGTCATCAGGGAGATTCAAATGAAAAGCACATTGAGATATCACCTTACACCAGTTGAATGACCAAAATTAGCAAGATAGGAAACGTGTGTTGGAGGGGATGTGGAGAAAGGGGAACCCTCTTACACTGTTGATGGGAATGCAAATTGGTACAGCCTCTTTGGAGAACGGTATTAAGATTTCTCAAGAAATAAAAAATGGAGCTTCCCTATGACTCTGCAGTGAAAAGAAGGGTTATCTGTAACCCAAAGTTTATAGCAGCAATTCCCAAGGTCGCCAAACTGTGGAAAGAACCAAGATACCTTCAAGGGATGAATAGACAAGGAAGATATGGTTCATATACAGTATGGAGTATTATGCCTCCATCAGAAAGGATTAATACCCAACTTTTATAGCAACATGGATGGGGCTGGAAGAGATTATTCTAGTGAAGTAACTCAAGCAGAGAGAGTCAAGTATCATATGGTTTCACTTACTTCTGGAGCATAACAAATAACATGGAGGACTTGAGGAGTTAGAGAGTAGAAGGGAGTTAAGGGAAATAAGGGGAAGTGAACCATGAGAGACTATGGACTCTGAAAAACAATCTTTGGGGTTTGAAGTGGCGGGGGTGTGAGGTTGGGGGAACCAGGTGGTGGATATTATAGAGGCCACGTATTACATGTAGCACTGGGTGTGGTGCAAAAATAATGAATACTGTCTAGTTCCATCCATGTTGTCGCAAATGGCAAGATTTCATTTCTTTTGATGGCTGCATAGTATTCCATTGTGTATATATACCACATCTTCTTGATCCATTCATCTGTGCTTAGCGAAATAAGTCAAGCAGAGAAAGACAACTATCATATGATCTCCCTGATATGAGGAAGTGGTGATGCAACATGGAGGCTTAAGTGGGTAGGAGAAGAGTAAATGAAACAAGATGGGATTGGGAGGGAGACAAACCATAAGTGACTCTTAATCTCACAAAACAAACTGAGGGTTGCTGGGGGGAGGGGGTTTGGGAGAAGGGGGTGGGATTATGGACATTGGGGAGGTATGTGCTTTGGTGAGTGCTGTGAAGTGTGTAAACCTGGTGATTCATAGACCTGTACCCCTGGGGATAAAAATATATGTTTATAAAAAATAAAAAATTTAAAATTTAAAAAAAAATAATGAATACTGTTATGCTAAAAATTTTTAAAAAATAGAAAAAAGAATGGGCTTTTTGAATACAGAGAAGAAGAGAGATATCTAGATCCAATGCAAAATGGAAGAATCAACTGATGCTGAAGGCAAAGAAGAAATGATCATGACCAGGCAATCGAAGTGGAACCTGTACATGTAACACGACCGCAAAAAGATGGAAAGCAGCAGCCAGGATACTCACTGTACATCAGAAAAACACAGAAGGCATTAGGGAGTCTTGAACCACAGAGATAAAAGTGATAAAAATAAAATAATATAAATTAATAAAATAAAATAAAGAGTCTCTGATGAAAGGATTGGTAACAGACTGCAGGCAAATCTCAAGAACCTGGAAGAAGCAGAGGATCAAATTAGTGTCCTGGATGACAAACACTGGAAAATAAGGAAGCAAAGCCAATGAAAAAGTGAAGAATGATGGGACATGACAATGAGATTAGGGAAATCATCAGCTCCAAGGAATGGAAAAAGGTGTTTATTGTAGGAGACCTAGGAGCGAGAGAAGAAAGAGGGCCAAATATTTCTTTGAGAAATCAGAACTGAAATTGTCCCTCATCTGGGAGCAGAAACCTAGATCCATATTAAGAGTCAGAGAGGTGTCCCATAACCATCAACAGAAGTAGAGCAACCGAAGACATAGTGCCAAGCTAGCAATGGTGGGATACTCTTTACCCAACTATGCATGGGGAAGTAGTGTGTACATAGCCAAGTCACTTACTTCAAAACAAGTTATAGCAGGCCTAGAAGCAGGTCATATAGAGCAAGCAACACCTGACCAAGCATTTTCTGAAGAATACAGAGAAGTGGTTCTTGTCTAGAACTGTGAGGTATTAAAAAGACAAAAGTTTGGGCCACTGTGTGTCCATCAGTTCAGTGGCGGGCTTTACTCATCTCATGATCCAAGGGTCTGGTCTCAGAGTATGCTAAGAGGCAAGTCTGATCCCCCCTCTCCAGTGCCACTACCTGACGGTAATCTCTCTGTTTCTCTGTCAAATACGTGCATGTGCATCATTTGATAAAAAACAAATACAAAAACAAAAACATTTTACAAGGATTGACTGAGGCCAGAGGATGGTTTATTTAATTTAGAACTAGGTCCCCATGGAATGCAGCCAGGTATAGAGTACTTCCCACCATGCTAAAATGCTAGACCTTAGGTCTGAGCTCCCTTGTTCATTCTTCTATTATTTGTCTTCCTGGATCTCCCCTCCAACCTGTAGCATACGGTGGGACTGTAGCATACAGTGGGACTGTCTGTCCCAATGTAATGGCCTTTTGTTGTCACATTGTTCATCCTCTCGGGGCTCCATGAGAACATGCCCATCTTCCTTAAGAGGCACTGTTTGCTTATCATCTTTAAGCCATTTGGGGATAGTAATGAGAGGTTTAATGCAGTCTTCTGCTGCCATTTCTCCATTCAGTTTCCCAGAGGTAGCTGCAAAACCTGGTGGGAATGCTCAAGATTCTTCAACATTTGAATCCTCTTCAATACGTCCTTTTGGAGATACACGTTTTCATCTTGAAATGGGAAATATTGTCTTTCTTTTGGCTTCACTTGTGCTATAGGTCTCTTCCATGCTATGTGTATCTTTAGTGGAAAAAAATCTCCTATGGGCAACAGAAGGACAAGCCTGTTTAGTTTTTGCTGTTTTCTTGTGGACCATTTTTGCCTTTTTTTAACTTTTAAATATTCATCTTTCCAAAAATCTGTTTATAGGGAAATGAGAATTTAGTCCTGAATACTTTAACTAATTATTGATAGGTAAGTAGTTAATGTTCTCATTTTCGTTTTTGTCCAACTTGGATTCACTGTCCTTTTCCCCTTTATGGTATTTTCTTTGGAGTTTGATTTCTTTAGAGCAATTCCTCACTTCCACCCCATATTTTGTGTGTCTTATTGGTGTGTGTTTGTGTGTGTGTATGTGTGTGTGTGTGTGTGTGGGTGTTGTCTGTTTGTGTTTCACATAACACTGAAAACAAAATTTCAGGAGATAGGAAGTCGGTCTTTTAAGGATAGCAATTCAATTTGATATGCCTTGAAAGCTCACATTCGATCACTACCAGCCACAGTTCCTGCAAAGAATTTCCCAGGTAGTCTTCTATAAACACATATTCTCACTAATCTGCCTTCAAACAAACACCAAATTGTGGGTGCCTGGTTAGAGTCATGTTTTTGTCCCCTTTTCACTTGATTTTTACCATGTTCCTTGACTACCATTAGAGAATAAAATTGTATATTATTTGTCTTTCTGAGACTGATAGATGTGATGTAGTCCAATGCTCTCCACAACACTGCCACATGGGCAAGTGGCAAGAATTCATTCTTGCTTATGGTTGGGTAAGAGTCTGAAGTGCTTTTGGAGGACAGTGAGATGGTAATAGTATCTGAGAACTCCAGGCTTGTCTTCATCCAGGAACACAACTGGAGTATTACCACATTAAGTGCAATATGGCAGAAATGAACCTGAAGCGTACAAAGCAAACTCCACAGCAAAAGAGAAAAGAATTCAAAGAAACTTTGGCAGAAGCCTGGAAACATGGTTTTGGGAGACATGGGGAGTGCTTCAGAGGGCAGTGAGACAATGCAAAGGGCAAAGGCACAGGAGCGAGGAACACACTGGGAACTCACATAACCATGTTTCCCAATGCCAGTGGCTGCGACCAGCAGAGGGTCTGAATGTCACGAGTTCTTGCCAACAAAGTGTCTTGAGTCCAGAGTTTTCAGATCAGCACTCTTGGAAGACATCGACTCGAGAGAACACTGTGTTTCTCCTGGAGATGACACCAACAAGCAAACAGATTCAGACAGCATGGAAACCATAATCAGAGACAATCCCAGGAGACACAGTAAGATATTTGGTTCTGGCAATGCATCCTTGAGAGCCAGTGTTCGTGGAGATGACTCGATGGGGACAGAAGAAATTTTGGGCTCTTTCCCTAGTAACATAAAGACTGAGCTACTGGCCAAAGACAGGTCAGTGAGGTCATTAGCGGCCTAATCTGCAAACACAAAATCCCAACCATGGAACACTTAGGGAACTCCCTTCTGCAGTCCCAGTTGCTTAGACCCAGGAGAACAGACTCTACCGTGGGGGACTAGGAAAAAGTGCTACCTATATGCTCTCCCCTGACCACAGCATTCAACAGGCGTTTATTCCATTGAGTTGGCTGAACATCTCCATTCACAAGCACGCCAGAGCACACTAAGCTAAGCCTCATCATATTCAGCCCAGACCCCAAACACTCCAAATGGCCGGCAAGGAGAGCCTCTGCAGATGACTGGCTCCAAGGACCAGGGACAGCCACAACACACAGCATGGGGCATGCATGCCACACATATGGGAGACCCCCTCAAGGGGCAGCCCCTGGGTATGCCATGATCTCATTATCCTAAAAAAATTACACCCAGGATAGAAAACAAAATAGGCTTTTCAACTAATGAAAAGAAGACAGAGACCTAGATCCAATGCAAAGATAGAAGAATCATTTGATGTCGAGGAAAAAGAACAAGAAATGATCATGTGCAGGCAATTGAAGTTAAACTTCGACATGTAACACGCCCATTGGAAGATTGAAATCAGCAGCCAGGAGACTCATTGTACATCAGAAAAACACAGAAGACATCAAGGAGTCTCGAACCACAGAGCTAAACGTGATTAAAAAACTTAAAGAGTCACTGGTGAAATGATTTGTAGCAGACTGGGTGCAAAGTCCAGGAAGCTGGCAGAAGCAGAGCATCCAAATAGTGACCTGGAAGAAAAAACTGGAAAATATGGAAGCAAATCTGAAGAGACAAGAAAGGATGGTGGAACATGACAATTAGCTTAAGGAGGTCATCTTACTCCCAGAAAGAGGTGCCTATTGAAGGAGAATAGGAGTGAGAGATAAAAAGAGGGCTCAACTTGTCTTTGAGAAATCTGTGCTGAAAATGTCCCTCATCTGGTAGCAGAAACAGAGATCCAAATTCAGATGCACAGAGGATTCCCATCACCCTCCACAGAAGAAGAGCACCACAAGACATAGTGTCATTCTCCCTGCAAAAGATAGCAATGGAGGAATTCTCTTTACCCAAATATGCGTGGGAGAATAGTTTGTCCATAGCCAAGGCACTGACTTCAAGAGGACAAGCTAGATCATTTCTTGAAGCATGTCAGATAGCTCAAGCAACACCTGGCCAAGCCAAAATCCAAATCGCCTCAATTTCTGAACAATGACAAAGCAGCGGTACTTGTCTAGAACTAGGAGGTATAAAGAAGCAAAGATTGGGTGCTGGGGTGTTTCCATGAGTTCAGAGGCAGGCTTAAGCTCAAGTCATGATCAAGGGCCATGGCATCGACTCTGGTCTCAGGTTCCCATATCAGGGGCAAGTCAGCTTCTCCCTCTCCAGTTCCACCCCCTCATTGTGATCTCTCTGTCTCTCTGTCAAATACGTGCATGTGCATCATTTGACAAAAAAACGAAAACAAAAACAAAACAAAATCCAGTGTTCAAGGATTGATTTGGGCCAGAGGACGTTTTATTTAATTTGGACCCAGTTCCTACGGAATGCAGCCAGGTACAGAGCAACTCCTCCCATTCTAAAATGCCAGACCTTTGCTAGGATCTCCCTTGTTCATTCTCCTGCTCTTTGTCTTCCTGGATCTCCTCACCAACCTGTAGAATCCATTGTCTGTCCCCCGGTAGTTGCCTCTTGTTGACACATTATACATCCTCTCCTGGCTCCATGAGAGCATGCCCATTATAGGCAAGAAGCACTATTTGCTTATCACATGAAACCACTTGGGGGATGGTCATGAGAGTTTTAGGGCAGGCTTGTGCTGCCACATCTCCATTCAGTTCCCCAGAGGGTAGCTGCACCAGCCTGTGGGAATGCTCAAGGTTCTTCAACATTCAAATCCTCTCAAATGCGGCCTTTTGGATATAAAAGTAGTCATAATGATATGGGCATGAATGTCTTTCAGATAGCATCACTTGGGCTATGGGTCTCTCCAAACATGCCCTGTGCTTGCTCCTGTGGACATAAAGTACTTGAGTCCTTCCTGGACCTAAGGGTCTAGGGTATAGAGTATGCCTTTGGTGCTTGGTCAGTTTTGAAGATTGGGAGGCTGTTTTGGCACAATTTCCATAGAAACTGGAGGTACTCGTGTCCTCGCTGTTGAAGACTCCAGACATGTCTTTGGCATGGTTGTGGGTGTTCCCTTTAAGCTTTCCATGGGTGGCCCTTTTCCTGGTCAGAAGCGCCCTGATTGGGTGGAATTACTTCACTAAGGCTTTGTTTGAGACCTGATTGCTTCTTGACCTTTGGTGGCTAAGATAGAATGGTGGATTCTTGTCTTTATCCGGTGTCCATAGGGCTGGTGCTGACAGTCACCCCCCAAAGACTACCAATTCGGACATGGAGAAGGTGACACCAACTCGCTTCACAAACAGTCTTGGTGAGAGTCTCAGGTGCCTTCAGTGGTTTGGTAGGCTTGGGATCCTCTTGGCCCTCCCATGACTAATCCAGCCAAGTATACTGCTCAGACGTGGATTGATGATAAGTGCGCTATGACCTTTGTGACATCACAAAAAGTGGCTTCACTGGAGCGCAGTCCTTCTCTGATGACCTTTGAGTCCTATGGCTTTAGGAAGTCCTGGTAAAGAGAAAGAGAGCCCTCTGAGACTGATCAAGAACTCAGGTAGTCTTGGGTTAATGTCCCACTTCCCCTTTCTAGACAAAGAGAAAAGGAAATAACATTCAGTATACTATTCTTTAGAATTTCTCAAGAGATGGTTAGATTTTATTATTTCCACTGCAATTTCTTGAGATCTCAATAAACAGTGAGGCAATTTGTGTATCAACAGCTCTCCATGGGGTTTGTCATCCTGTGGGTGAGAGTCCTTTCTCAGCATCTTTTCCCTATGGGTCCGTGATAACTAAGGGATGGAAAGTACATTTCCAAGGAAAAGTGTTAGGGCATAGATGTATTTTGCTTTCTGTTTCCTCATCTCCTAGTGTTCTCAAACACTAGTCATAAGGGATTAGGGCTATATCTACATGTCTTTACCTTAAACACATTTGCAAAGGCTTCAAGAAGAGTGATATTCTGCATCAGAGCTAACTCTTATTTTAGAGCCTTGGAGAGCACTTTTTGTCATCGTTAGTTAGCTCTACTTGCTGTGGTAAAGGGAATAGCCATGTTGACAAAGTCCCTTTAATCATCGGAAAAGGAACGGCCCGTATTGATGGCCTGAAATTCCCACTCCAGCAAAGCTGTGGATTTAACCACAATGTCCTTGCAAAGATTCTTGGATAAAGAAAGTGTGATCCATATTGTCAACAGATTATTTCTCAGCCATCAGGGAGGATGAAAACCTGGTACTTGCCTTTACATGAATGACACAGAACTGTGTCATGTGAAATGAACAAGGGAAGCAAAAAAAAAAAAAAAAAAAAAAGGAAATATCATATCATATGGCTTCCCTCGTATGTCCCCAGGAGGAATACCATGGCCCTTAGTAAAGAAAGGAAAACTGATGGGGAAGAAGTCAGAGAAGTAGACAAACCAGGGGTGACCCAGGTTCTGAGAACCAAGCTATGGGTTACAGAAAATATAGTCATTTAGGGAATGAGGGAACTGGTTAATGGTTGTTCAGGAGTATGGCATATATTAGAAGGAGCACTAGGTCATATATGGAACTGAAACATCCGTTAATACTCAGTCAAAAAGGAATGCCAGTAGATAGGCTGGTTTCAACAGAACAAAAAATATTAAAAGAAAAACAATCTGGCCTTTGCAAAACCAGATGAGGAGAGACGGAGAAAATGAAAGAATTATAATTTTATTATCTTTACTTATTGAAATGGCATATAATTTATTTCCTATAGTGTCTTTAACTGAATTGGGTCTTTATACTTGTAAACTAGAGTCTCCCTGCCTCCATTTCTGGAATCAATAGAAGAAACAACCTTCCCTTCATTAAATGTCTAGAAGAGTTGCTCAGGAAAATGATTTGGACCTGGCCTTCTGTGTGTGGCAGAGGTTTGATTATTGCTTCAAATGCTTTAGTTACTAGTAGAGAGCTCAGATTTTGTAGATTTACTGACCTAAACTTTGGAGTTGATATGTGTCTTGGAATAAATTCTTTTCTCTCAGTCTTGGATTTGCTGGCATAATTGTGTAGAGGGGTATTTCAGGTTTTTTTTTTTTTCTATCAGCTGTCATGTGGATTTATACTTTCAGCTGTGTGCTTATCTCCCTGTTTTATTCAGGTAATGGCTTCCCTAGTTTATTAAAGTTTTCAAAAGTGACGTTTGAGTTCTTTTGATTTTTTTCCTTTTGGTTTGTTTGTGTTTCCTTTATTTCTATAGTCAAAAGTAGTATTTCAGTTTTTCTGTTAACTTTGGTGTTTGGTTCTTCTACTTCTTATTATTCCTTATGGCATCCAGTTAGATCGCTATTTTTCTGTGTTTTTAATTTTTGGAAATACACGCATTTAACCTATATTGTTTCCCCATAAAATGTTTTCACATCATCCCAAAAACATTTTATGGGGAAACAATATAGGTTAAGTTTTTTGGCTTTCCTTATTTCATGGCACTGTCTGATCTTCCTTTGGATGTTCTTTCTTTGATTCATTGCTAGTTTAGTAGTGTGTTGTGTTTTCCACCTACTCGTGTCTGGGTTTGTTTCACATTCATAAGTGATTTCTTTCCGTTTTCATACCTTCATAGTCATAAGTATACAAGATACTTATTCTTCCATTCTTTCACTTAATATACTTCCATTAATTATGACTTGATTTGGACTCCAGCACACTATCTGTGATACACAAAGTTAGATCTGCCCTTTGGAAGAACTTCTCTTATGGTCCTTAGAGACAAAATTTTATGCATGTGGTCAGATGGTCTATAGACTCCATGATGATGTCTGTTACTCCCTACCACCTTTGCATCTGGATGATCTGTAGTGTGTTGAAAGAGGATATCATAGTTCCTAACAATATTGGATTGAGGACCCCGTCTCCCTTCCTTTCTGTTAATATGGTTCCAACATTTAGATACATCCATATTGGTGGTGTATATATTGGCAATTCTTTCAAGTTTCTGATGTCTTGATGCTCCATCAAGACAAAACACCTTCCGGTAATCTTTTGTCTCCCAATGTCATAAAATCTCTCTATCTGCCATAGGCACAATCTCTTTGGCTTCCTTCTCTTTGTCATTTGCATAACCTATATCTTCCCGATTCCTTCACTTTCAAGATATCTGTATCTTCATATTCTTTGGAAATCTCCTATGGGTAACAGAAGGTCGAGCTCGTTTACATTTTGTTGTTTTCTTGTGGACAGTTTGGCCTTTTTTTTTCTTCTTTTCTTTTTTTTTTAAATTTTCATCCAGTTTAACAATCTGTTTGTAGTGATGGGAGAATTTAGTCCTGAATAGTTGAACTAATTATTGATAGGTAGGGAGTAAACATTCTCATTTTGGTTGATTTCTGACTTGGATTCTCTGTGCCTTTCCCCTGTATATCATTTTATTTGATGTTTGCTTCCTTTATTGGGATTCCTCTCTTTGTCCCCATCATTTGTGTATCTTATCTGTGTGTGAGTGTGTGTATTTGTCTGTGTGTGTTTCACGTAACATTTATAATTAAATTTCAAGAGGTAGTAAGTTGGTCTTCTTTGGATAACAATCCAATTTGACATGCCTTGAAAATTCAGAATCCATCACTTTCAGCCACATTTCCTACAAAGTATGTCCTAGGTAGTCCTCTTTTATAAACACATATTCTAAGAAACCTACCTTCAAACAAACACCATATTTTGTGTGCCTGTTTAGTGTTGTCTTGTTAGTACATTTTTCCTATGCTTTTTCACATATTTCTTGACTAATATGAGAGAGTAAAATCGTATGTTATTTGTCATTCTGAGACTGATAGGTGTGACATAGCCCAATGCTCTCCATAACACTGCCACATGGGGCAAGTGGCAAGAATTCATTCTTTCTAATGCCTCAGTAAGAATCCGAGGTACCTTTGGAGGACAGTGAGATGGTAGCAGTGTCTGAGAACTCCACGCTTTCTTCAGTCATGAACACAACTGGAGGATTACCACATCAACTACAACTTGGTGGAAACTGAATTGAAGCCTACAAACTAAACTCCATGGCAAAAGAGAAAATAAGTTGCAGAAACTAGGGGAGACGATTGGAGACATGGCTTAAGAAGACATGGGCAGTTGGTGCTTCAGAGGGCAGTGAGCCAATGCAAAGGACAAAGGTACAGGAGAGTGGAGCATACTGGGAACTCACAAGGAGCATATTTCCGAATGTCATTGGTTGTGACCAGCAGAGGGTCTTCACTGCATGCATCTTGCCAACAAAGGGTCTTGAATCCTGGAGATTTCATATCAGCAGGCTTGGCAGATATCGACTCAAGAGAACACTGGTTTTCTCCTGGAGAGGACACCAACAAGGAACCATATGCAGACAGACTGGAAACCATAATCAGAGACAATACCAGGAGGAATAGTGGGAAAATGGACGGTGAGGATATTAGCTGCCTAACCTGTAAACACGAAATCCCAAGCACCGGAACACTTTGGGATGCTTTCCTCAGTCCAAGTTGCTTAGTCCCAGGAAAGCAGACTCTCCTGTAGTGGACTGGAAGAAAGCCCTGCCCTCATGCTCTCTTTTGGCCATTACACTCTGCAAGCCTTCATTCTGTTGAGTTGGTTGAATGTCTCCTTTCACGGGCACACCAGAGCCCAGCAAGCTAAACCTCAGCATATTCAGCCCAGACCCCAAACACATCAAATGGCAGGAAACTAGAGCCCCTGCACATAACTGGCCTCTAATACAGGGGGAAAGCAACAACACAACATCAAAGGGCATGCGTGCCACACACACACACACACACCTTAGACTCTCTCAATGGCCAGCCCTTGGGCACTCCACCACGTCTTCTTCCTAAATAAATTACTCTCAGGCTAGAAAACAGAATTGGATTTTGAGTACAGAGAAGAAGACAGAGATTTAGATTCTATTCAAAGATGGAAGTATCAATTGATGCCAAGGAAAAGGAACAAAAAAATGATCATGGCCATGCAATACGAGTGAAACCTCTACAAGTGTCACGCCCAATGGAGAATCGAACTCTATAGCCAGGATACTCCCTGTACATAAAAAAAAAAAAAGACAGAAGACATCAGGAAGTCTTTAACCACAGAGATAAAACTGATTAAAAAAAGATAAAATAAAGAGTTCATGATGAAAAGATGGGTAGCATATTGGATGTAAAGTCAAAAAAGCTGACAGAATCTGAGGATAAAATTATTGACTTGAAAGAATAAGACTGGAAAATAAGAAAGCAAATCCAAAGAGAGAAGGAAGAATGATTGAACATGACAATGAGCTTAGGGAAATCATCGATTCCAAGGAATGGAAAGATGTGCCTATTTTATGAGAACTAGGAGCAAGAGAAAAGAAGACGGCTGAACTTTTTTTTTTTTTTTTGATAAATCACTCAGAAAATGTCCCTCTTCTGGGAGCAGAAGCAGTGATCCAGATTCAGGGGCAAAGAAGACTCCCAACCACTGAAGCAGAGCAACACAAGACATAGTATCATTCCCCAAGCAAAATCTACAATGGAGGAATTTTATGTACCCAAATATGCGTGGGAGAGTAGTTTGTCCATATTCAATCACTGACTTCAAGGGAACAAGCTACATCAGCTTCAAAGCAGGTCAGAAAACTCAAGCAACACCAGCCCAAACCAAAATATGTATCCCCTGAATTGCTGAAAAAGACAGAGCAGTGGTTCTTGCCTAGAACTAGGAGGTATTCAGAAGAGAAAGACTGGGTCCAGAGTGTGTCCATCAGTTCTGAGATGGCCTTCTCTCATCTCATGATCCCAGGGCCATGGCATCGACTCTGGTCTCAGGTTCCCTTCTCAGGGGCAAGTCAGGTTCTCTCTCTCAAGCTCCACCACCTCATTGTGATCTCTCTGTTTCTCTGTCAAATACGTGCATGTGCATCATTTGAAAAAAAACAAAAACAAAACCAGGGTACAAGGATTCAAAACAGTCCTCTGAGCCTAATCAAAAACTCAGGTTGTCTTTGTGTTAATGTCCCACTTTCCCTTTCTAGAGAAAGAGTAAAGATAATGACCTTCGGTATACCATCCTTAAGGCCAATATTTCTCCAGGAATGGCCAGGTGTTACAATTTCCACTTCAATTTCTAGAGATCTCAAGAAACAGTGAGGCATCTTGGCTATCAATAGCCTTCCATGGGGTTTGTGATCCTGTGAGTGAGAGGGTCCTTTGTCAGTGTCTTTCCCCTATGAGTCAGTGAAGACTAAGAGACGGAAAGTCTGTTTTCAAGAAAATATGTTAGGGCATGGATGTATTGTGATGCCTGTCCTAATCTCCTAGTGTTCTGAAACACTAGTCATAAGGGATTAGGGTTCTGTCTACTCGGCTTTAATTTAAACACTTTTACAAAGGCTTCAAGTAGAGTGACATTCTGCATGAGAGCTAACTCTTAAGGAAGAGCCTTGGACAGCACACCTTGTCATCATTAGTTAACTCTATCTGCTGTGGCATTGGGTATACCCATGTTGACCAAATATCTTAATCTGAGAAAGTGGAATGGTCTATATCAATGGCATGCAATGCCCACTCGAGCAGAACTGTGGAATGAGCCACAATGCTCCTGCAATGACTAGTAGATAAAGAAGGTGTGGACCATGTTGACAACACAGTATTCTTTTGCCCTCAGGGACGATGAAACCCTGGTACTTGCATTGACATGAATGCCACATGACTGGGTGATGCAAAATGAAAAAAGCAAGCAGACAAATGGAAATATCATATGACTTCTCTTGCATGTGCCCTAGGAGGAATGCCATGGCCCTTAGAAAGGAAGGAAAACCAGAAGGGGAATAAGTCAGGGAAGGAGACAAACCAGCAGTGACTCAGGACTCTGAGAACCAAGCTGAGGGTTGCAGAAAAGAATGACATGCAAGGAATGAGGGAACTGGTGTTGAGGAGTTGTGGCATATATTAGCATGATCACTAGGTTATATATGGAATGAAAGCATTCATGAATATTCTGTCAAAAACGGATGATGGATGATAGGCTTGCTTCCTCAAATAACAAATAAATTAAAAGAAAAACAATCTGTACCTTTCAAAACCAGATGAAGACAGACAGAGAAAAGGAAAGTAGTGTATTTTAATTATCTTTACATATCTATACATATTTGCATTCAATTCAATCTGCTATCAATCTTTTCATCCAGGACTCTTTTTTATTTTTTTATTTTATTTATATTATTTTTATCACTTTATATTTGTGTGGTTCAAGACTCCCTGATGACTTCTGCTTTTTCTGATGTACAGTGAGTATTCTGGCTGCTGCTATCAATCCTCCATCAGGCACGTTACATGCAAAGGTTTCCCTTGACTGCCTGGACATGGTCATTTCTTGTTCTTTTACCTCGTCATCAATTGATTTTTCCATCTTTGCATTAGATACAGGTCTCTGTCTTCTTCTCAGTATTTGAAAAGCCCATTCTCTTTTTTAGCCTGAGCGTAATATCTTTAAAAGAAGAGATCATGGAGTGCCCAAGGGCTGGCCCTTTTGGGAGTCCCAGGTGAGTGTTTCATGCATACCACCTGCTGTTGTGTTGTTGCTGTCCCCTGTCTTTGAAGCCAGCCATATGCAGAGGCTCTCCTGCCTGATGTTCAGAGTGTTTGGAGTCTAGGCTGAATAGGGTGAGGATTAGCTTGGTGGGCTCTGGTGTGCCTGTGAAAAGAAAAATTCAACCAACACAACAGAATGAAGCCTGCAGAATGTTGTGGTCATGAGAGAGCATGTGGGCAGGGCTTTTCTAGTCTTCTATGGGAGAGTCTGTTCCCCTGGGACTAAGCCACTTGGACTGAGGAAGGCTGTCCCCCCAGTGTTCCACAGTTGGAACTTCTTGCTTGCAGGTTAGGCAGGAAATGTCCTCACCGTCCTGTCTTTGGCCAGTAACTCAGTCTTTATGCTCCTGGTGCGAGAACCCAAAATTTATTATGCCCCCATCGAGTCATCTCCACGAACCCTGCCTCCCATGGATGCACTGTCAGAACCCACCATTTTCCCACTATGTTTTCTGGCATTGTCTCTGATCATGGTTTCCTGGCTGTCTGCACCTGGTAGTTTGGTGGTGTCCTGTCCAATAGAAACACAATGTGCTATTGAGTCGATGTCTGCCAAGCAGGCTGATCTGAAATCTCTGGGCAATAAGATTCTTTGTTGGCAAGAACTTGTGCCATTCAGACCCTCGGCTGGTCAAAGGCAATGGCTTTGGGATATATGCATCATGTGGGTTCCCAATGTGTACTCCTCTCTCCTGTGGCTTTACCTTTTCCATTGGCTCACTGCACTCTGAAGTACCAACGACAACATATCCCCTAAGCCATGTCTCAAATCTTCTCACATATTCTCTGGGATTACTTTTTTCTTTTACTGTGGAGTTTGGTATGCTTTTTCAGGTCATTTTCCACCATATTTCATTATATGTGGTAATCTTCAGTTTGTGTTCATGGCTGAAGACAAGCCTGGAGTTCTCAGAAAATACTACCAAATCTGTCCTCCATAGGAACCACAGATTCTTACAGTTATAATCAAGAACGAATTCTTGCCACTAACTTCATGTGGTAGAGTTTTGTTGAGCATTGGGCTATATCACATCTCTCAGTCTCAGAAATACAAATAACAATTTTACTCTCTCATCATAGTCAAGGAACATTTTGAAAAAGCAGGGGAAAAAATTACAAACAATATGACTCTAACCAGGCACACAAAATTGTGTGTTTGCTTGAAGGCCGGTTAGTGAGAATATGTGTTTATAAAAGAGGCCTAAATGGAACATAACTTGTACGAAATTTGGCTGAAAGTGATGGAATGAGAGTTTTCAGGGCATATCAAATTGAATTGTTATGCATTAAAGACCGAGTTATTATCTCTTGAAATTTAATTTTAAGTGTTATATGAAACAAACACAGACAAAACACACACCCCCCACAGATAAGACACACAAAAGATGGGGAGCAAGTGAGGAATCACAATAAAGGAAGCAAATCCCAAAGAAAATACCATAAAGGTGAAAGGCACAGAGAATACAAGTCAGAAATGAACCAAAATTAGAAAGTTAACTCCTTACCTATCAATAATTAGATCAAGTATTCAGGACTAAATTTTCCTATCCCTATAAAAAAATTGTTGGAAGGATGAAAATTTTTAAAATATGCAAAAAAAGGTCAACATGAAAACAACATAAATCAAACTTGACCTTATGTTGGCCATAGGAGATTTCCTTTGGCTATAAAGATGCAAATAGCTTGAAAGGGAAGAACTGGGGGAGACATAGGATATGCAATTCTCAAGGAGAAGAGAGCCAAAGTGAATGTGCCTATGGCAGATAGAGAGATTTTATGCCTTCCAGAGACAAAAATTATCAGAAGCTGTTTAGTCTTGACGGAGCATCCAAACATAAGACACTTGGAAGAATTTCCATCATATATACCACCAACGTGGTTGTATCTAGATGTTGGAGGCATATTAACAGAAAGGAAGGGAGATGGGGACCAAAATCCAATATTCTTGGGGACTACGATATTCACTTTAAGCACAGGACAGATAATAGGGACTGAAAGGTGGGAAGGAATAACTGACATCATCACGGGATCTCTAGACCACCTGAGCTTTGGGGAAACATGCATAAGATGTATCTCTGAGGACCATAGGAGAAGTTGTTCCATAGGGCAGACCTAGCATTGTCTATTACATATTGTGTGCTGTATTCCAAATCCAGTTGCAATTAATAGAAGAGAATTCAAACCCTATCTTGCTCCATGCAATCCGTGCCCTCTCTAATGCCCACAACCTGGTTCCCTCATCCTCCCAACCCACAACCCTTCAGAACCCTCAGATTGTTTTACAGAGTGTATAGTTTCTCATTGTTCACCTCCCCTTCCAATTTCCTTCAAATCCCTTCTCCTCTCCATCTCCCCTTGTCCTCCATGTTATTCGTGATGCTCCACAAATAAGTGAAACCATAGGATAATTGACTCTCTCTCCTTGACTTGTTTCATTCAGCATAATCTCTTCCAGGCCCGTCCATGTTACTACAAAACTTGGGTATTTATCCTTTCTGAGGAAAGCATAATACTCCTTAGTGTAAATGGACCACATCTTTCTTATCCATTCTTCCATTGAAGGGCATTTTGGGTCTCTCTACAGTTTGGCGACCACGGTCATTGCTGCTATAAACATTGGGGTACAAATGGCCCTTCTTTTCACTACATCTGTATCTTTGGTAAAGACCCAGTAGTGCAATGGCAGAGTCATAGGGAATTTCTATTTTCTACTTCTTGAGGAATCTCTACACCATTCTCCAAAGTAGCTGCAATAATGTGTATTCCCACCAACACTGTGAGAGGGCTCCCCATTCTCCCCATCCTCTCCAACACATGCTATTCCCGTCTTGTTTTTTGGCCATTCTAACTGGTGTAAGGTGATATCTCAATTGGTTTTCATTTGAATCTCCCTGATGGCTAGTGATGATGAACATTTTTTCATGTGTCTGATAGCCATTTTTATGTCTTCATTGGAAAAATGTCTGTTCATATCTTCTGCCTATTTCTTTTATATGATTGTCTGTTCTTTGTGTGTTGAGTTTGAGGAGTTCATTATAGATCCTGGATATCAACCATTTTTCTGTACTGTCATTTGGAAATATTCTCTCCCATTCCACGTTTTGCCTCATTTTTTTGTTGTTGTTGTTGACTGTTTCCTTTGCTGTGTATAAGCTTTTGATCTTGATGAAGTTCTAAAAGTTCATTTTCACTTTGTTTCCTTTGCCTTTGCAGCCATATATAGAATGAAGTTGCTGTGGCTGATATCGAAGAGGTTACTGCCTATGTTCTCCTCTAGGAATCTGATGGATTCCTGTCTCACATTTCAGTCTTTTATCTATTTTGAGTTACCTTTGTATAGGGTGTAAGAGAATGATTGAATTTTATTTTTCTATATATAGCTGTCCAGTTTTCCCAACACCATTTATTGAAGAGACTGTATTTTTTCCACTATACAGTGGAAGATTATTTGCCCATAGATTTCAAGGTCCATATCTGGGTTCTCTACTCTGTTCTAATGGTCAATGTGTCCGTTTTTAAGCCAGTATCAATGTGTCTTGGTGATCACAGCTTTGTAGTAAAACCGGGAATCAGTTAACGTGAGGGCCCAAGGTTTATTTTTGTTTTTCAACATTTCCTCAGCAATTTGGGGTCTCTTCTGATTCCATACAAATTTTAGGATTATTTGCTCCAACTCTTTGAAAACTACCGGTGGAATTTTGATCAGAATGACATTAAAAGAATAGATTGCTCTAGACAGTATAGACATTTTCACTATGTTGATTCTTCCGATCCAAGAGTATGAAATCGTCTTCCTCTTTTTGTGTCTTCTTCAATTTTTTCATGAGTGTTATGCAATTCCTTGAGTACAGATCCTTTACTTTTTTGGTTAGGTTTATTACCACTTATCTTATGGTTCTTGGTGCTATAGTAAATGGAATACATTGTTTAAATTCCCTTTATGTATTTTCATTGTTAGTGTATAAGAAAGCCACTGATTTATGTACATTGACTTTGTATCCTGCCAGTTTGCTGAATTGCTGTATGAGTTCTAGTAGTTTGGCGGTGGGGTATTTTGGGTTTTCCATATAAAGTATCATCTCATCTGCGAAGGAAAAGAGTTTAAATTCTTTATTGCCAATTTGGATACTTTTTATTTCTCTTTGTTGTTGGACTGCTGTTGCTAGAACCCTTTATACTATGTTTAACAAGAGTGGTGAGAGTGGGCATCCATCTGTTCCTGAACTCAATGGGAAATCTACAAGCTTTTACCAATTGAGGATGGTATTCGCTATGGGTCTTTCATAGATAGATTTGATGAAGTTCAGGAAAGTTCCCTCTATCCCTATACTTTGAAGAATTTTAATCAGGAACAGATGCTGGATTTTGTCAAATGCTTTTTCTGCATCAATTGAGAGGACCATGGGGTTCTTCTCTCTTTTCTTATTGATTTGTTCTATGACATTGATTGATTTGTGAATGCTGACCAATCCTTGTAGCCCAGAGATGAATCCCACCTGCTCAGGGTAGGTAATCTTCTTAATGTGTTGTTGAATCCTGTTTGCTAATATCTTGTTGAGAATCATAGCATCCATTTTCATCAGTGATATTGGTCTAAAATTCTCCTTTTAGGTAGGATCTTTGGCCTGGTTGGCGATCAGGGTAATGCTGGATTCATAGAAAGGGTTGGGAAGTTTTCCTTCTGCTTCAATTTTTTGAAACAGCTTCAGGAGAATAGGTGTTATTTCTTTCTGAAAGTTTGGTAGAATTCCCAAGTGAATCCGTCAGGTCCTGGGCTCTTGTTTTTTTGGGAGATATTTGATTACTGCTTCAATATTATTACACGATATTGGTCTATTCAGGTTGTCAATTTCTTCCTGGTTCAATTTTGGGACTTTATAGTTTCCACGGAAAGCATCCTTCCATATAGCTGTTCATAATAACTTCTAATGATTGTTTCTACTTCCCTGGTGTTAGTTGTGATCTCTCACTTTTCATTCATGATTTTATTAATTTGGGCTTTCTCTCTTTTCTTTTGTTTAGTGTTGCCAATGGTTTATCGATCTTATTGCTTCTTTCAAAAAAAACAGCTTTTGTTTCATTGATACATTCTACTGTATCTCTGGTTTCTACCTCATTGATCTCTGCTCTAATCTTGATTATTTCTCTTCTTATGTGTGGAGATGGTTTTATTTGTTGTTGATTCTCCAGTTCTTTAACGTGTAGAGACAGCTGATGAATTGTGGATTTTTCCTTTTTTTTTTTTTTTGAGGAAATCTTGGATGGCTATGCATTTCCCCCTTCAGTCTGCCTTTGTTGTATCCCATAGGTTTTTAATTAAAGTGTCTACATTCCCATCGGTTTCCATGAATTGTTTCAGTTCTTCTTTGATCCCCAGGTTGATCCAAGCATTCTTTTAACAAATAATAATAAATTAATTTGTTTAATTAAACATATAACATATTTTTAGCCCCAGGGTTAAGGTCTGTGAATCACCAGGTTTATACATTTCATAGCACTCATCCTAGCATATACCCTCCTCAATATCCATTTTCCCACCACCCTCTCCAGTCCCCACACCCCAGCAATCCTCAGTCAGTTTTTTGAGATTGAGTCTTTTATTGTTTGTCTCCCTCTCAATCCCATGTACTTTCATTTATTCTTTTCCTACCCCCCATCACCCCACATTCCATCTCCACTTCTCATATCAAGGAGATCATATGATAGTTGACTTTCTCCGATAGTTTTTTTTTTTTTTTTTTTTGCTAAGCATAATAACCTCTAGATAAATTCACGTGGTCAAAAATGGCAAGATGTCATTTCTTTTGCTGGCTGCATAGTATTCTATTGTGTATATATACCACATCTTCTTTATCCATTCATCTTTTGATGGGCATCTAGGTTCTTTGCATTGGTTGGTTATTGTGGACATTGCTGCTATAAACATTCGAGTGCACTTGCCTCTTTGGAGTACCACATTTCTGTCTTTAGGATATATACCCAATAGTGCAATTGCTGTGCTATAGGTTAGCTCTATTTTCAGTTTTCTGAGGAACCTCCACACTGTTTTCCAGAGTGGCTGCACAAGCTTAAATTCCCACAAAGACTGAAGGAGAGTTCCCTTATCTCTGCATCCTCGCCACCATCTGTCATTTCTTGACTTGTTAATTTTAGCCATTCTGACTGGTGTGAGGTAGTATCTCGTTGTGGTTTTGATTAGTATCAGTGGGGTCCTGATTTGTGACCCAGTATATGGTCTACTTTTGAGAAGGTTCCATGTGCACTTGAGAAGAACGAGTGTTCTGCTCTTTTAGGGAGGAGTGTTCTGTATATGTCTATGAGGTCCATCTGGTCCAATGTGTCATTCAATGATTTTGTTTCTTTATGAATTTTCTGCGTGGATGCTCTGTCAATTTCTGAGAGAAACATGTAAAGATCTCCTACTATTAATCTATTCATATCAATCTGACTCTTTATCTGGACTAACCTTTTTTCTCATGTAATTGGTTGCTCCCATATCGGGTACACAGATATTTACAATTGTTAGGTCATCTTGGTGGATAGTCTCCTTAAGAATGATGTAGTGTCTTTCTGTATCTCTGACTACTGCCTTTAGTTTAAAATCTAAATTATCTGATATGAGAATCGCTACCCCGGACATCTTTTGAGGCCACTTTCAGTCTGGGTTTATCTTTAGGTTCATAATGGGTCTCTAGTAGACACCATATGGATAGGTCCTGTCGTTTAATCCAATCTGCAACCCTGTGTCATTTTATGGGCGCATGTATGCCCTTCACATTGAGAGTGTTTATTGATAGATATGTTTTTTATTGACATCACGTTTCTTTGAAACCTTTTATTCTGTAGATTTTTTCTATATTTCTGTTCAATGCTATTCTTAGGATTTTTCCACTTTTATAGAACTCCCCTTAATATTTCCTGCAGTGTCGGTTTGGTGGTTGCATAGTCCCTTAAGCCTTGCCGTTCTTGAAAACTATTTCTCCATCGATTTTGAATGTCAGTCTTGCTGGATAAAGTATTCTTGGTTGCATATTCTTCTCATTTAGTACCCTGAAAATATCTTGCCTGCCCTTTCTGGCTTGCCAGGTCTCTCTGGACAGGTCTGACATGATTCTGATCGGCTTTCTTCTGTATATAAGAATCCTCTTTGTCATAGCAGCTTTAAAGTGATTGTATCTATACTTATGATTTCTCAATTTTACTATCAGTGCCCTTTCATTTTTTTTTTTTGGAATCTATAATTTTAGGGGGAGACTGTTCTGCCTCTAGAACATGAACACTGGTTCCATTCATGAGTTTAGGAAAATTTTTATAAAGATGTTGTTCCACTATATCTTCTAGACTTCTTTCACTACATCTTCCTCCTCCACTATATCTTCCTCCCCTTCAGGAATTCCAATAATTCTGACATTGGTACATTTGATGGCATCATTTATTTCCCAGATTCTGTTTCTGTAGCGTCTAAATTTGTGCTAGACTTCCTCCTGATACTTTCTCTGTCTTTTTTTCCTGCAGATCATTAATTCTATCTTATTTTGTGGTTACCCTAGCTTTTAGAGAATTTAGATTAGATTGGAACTGATTGAGAGCATTGTGAACATCATCCCTAGTGGTTTTAGTTCTGCCCTTACATTGTGAATGTCATCCCTGGTGGCTTTCAGTTCTGCTCTAATCAATTTTGTTTGATCATGCATGGCTTTCTGCAACCTAGCTATTGTGAGCCTGAATACTCTTTCCGACATACTGAATATGTTGATAGCCATTAGGTCAGTTGCAGAAGGCCCATCCACTTTTCTTCTGTTGTGCATTCCTCCTCCAAGTCATTTTTGTGAGAGATGACTGAACGGATGCTGGTGGATGTATCGACCATGTTGTAGTGAAAGTACACCCTGGGATGCTTTTAAGCAATAGGATTCCCGACCCAAACAAGAGAAAAAAGAAAAGAGAAAGAATAGAGAGAGATAGAAAGATAAAAGAGAAGGCTCAGCCCAAATGGGCCCCAAGGAAAATTTGTGAAGTATATAAACAGAAACAGACAAACAAAAAACTGATAAAATTATAGGCAAATAAAAAAAAGAAACTCGGCAAAAATAGCCCCAAATATAAGATTTATATATTTTTAGGACAAACAAGAAAACATGGAAACTTTGGCAGAGAAAAATGATGTGAGTGTGGTTATAAGTTCTCAGTGTGGGCGAGGAAGATTGTGTTGATTCTTCCTGGATGTATCTTCATATCTTTGTTAAAAAAAAACTCAACTTATCTAAGATATAGTGGGATTAAAAATTGGTTTACCTATAGGGGTAGCATTGATTGGAGAAAGGGGATTGCCATAATGTTAAATTCTATATGAATATTAGAAAATAAAAATTATAAAGAAACAAACTGGTCTAAACTAAACTCAAATTTAAAAAAAATGAAAAAGAAAAAATGCAAAAGAGAACACAGGTGTATATACCAAAAGTTCAGATTAGAAGGTTATTATATAATTAGATTTTCTGGACATCTCACTGTGATGATAAATATGTTAATACAGCAAAGACGATTCTAAGGTGGAAATACATAACCATCCAAGCATCCCTCAAAAAAAATTGAAAAATCCAGAACACACCAATTGTCTGTACACCTTAAAGAACTGGAGAATCAATAACAAATAAAACCAACTCCACACATAAGAAGGGAAATAATCAAGATTAGAGCTGAGATCAATGAGTTAGAAACCAGAGATACAGTAGAATGTTTCAATGAAACTAGAAGCTGGTTTTTTGAAAGAATCAATAAGATCTATAAATCATTGGTGACACTAATCCAAATGAAAATAGAGAAAGCTCAAATTCATAAAATTATGAATAAAAAGGGAGAGATCACAACGAACACCAAGGAAGTAGAAACAATCGTCATAAATCATTATCAACAGTTAAACGAATATAAGCTAAGCAACCAAATGAAATGGATGCATTCCTGGAAAACTATAAACTCTGAAATTGCACCAGGAAGAAATTGACAACCTGTATAGACCAATATCTAGTAACGAGATTGAAGTGGTGATCAAAAACCTCCCAAAAAACAAGAGCAAAGGACTTGATGGATTCCCTGGGGAATTCTGCCAAATTTTCAAAGAAGAAATAACACATATTCTCCTGAAGCTGTTTAAAAAAAAAGAAAAAACTGAAGCAGAAGGAAAACTTCCACTCTTTTTGAAGCCAGCATTACCCAGATCCACAAACCAGGCAAAGACCCTACCAGAAAGAATTTCAGACCAATATCACTGATAAATATTGATGCTAAGATTCTCAACAAGATCCTAGCAAACAGGATCCAACAGGACATTAAAAAGATTATCCACCATGACCAGTTTAGATTCATCCCTGGGCTACAAGGATGGTTCAACATTCGCCAATCAATCAATGTCATAGAAAAAATTAATATGAGAAGAGACAAGAACCACATGGTCCTCTCAACTGATGCAGAAAAAGCATTGAACAAAATCCAGCACCCGTTCCAAATTAAAATGCTTCAAAATATAGGAATAGAGGGAACATTCCTGATCTTCATAAAATATATCTATGAAAGACCCACAGTGAATATCATCCTCAATGGGAAAAAGCTTGCAGCCTTCCCATTCAGATAAAGAACATGACAAGGATGCCCACTCTCACCACTCTTGTTCAACACAGTATTAAAAGTCCTAGCAATATCAATCAGAAAATAAAGAAAAATAAAAGGTATCCAAATTGGTATGAAGAAGTCAAACCTTCTCTCTTTGCAAATGACATTATTCTTTATATGAAAAACCCAAAACACTCCACCCCCAAACTACTAGAACTCATACAATTCAGCAAAGTGGCAGGATACAAAGTCGCTCTACAGAAATCAGTGGCTTTCTTATACACTAGTAATGAAAATAAAGAAAGGGAAATTAGAGAATCCATTCTATTTACTATAGCACAAAGAACCATAAGATACCTGGGGATAAAACTAACGAAAGAGGTAAAGTACCTGTACTCGAGGAACTACAGAACACTCATGAAAGCATTTGAAGAAGACACAAAAAGATGGAAGAGCATTCCATGTTCTTGGATCAGAAGAATAAACATTGCTAAAATGTTTATATTGCCTACAGCAATCTATACTTTTAATGATATTCTGATAAAAATTCCACCGATACTCTTCAAAGAGCTGGAGCAAATAATGCTAAAATTTGTATGGACTCAGAAGAGACCCAGAATCGCTAAGGAAATGTTGAAAAACAAAAATAAAATGGGGGGCATTACGTTACCTGATTTCAAACTTTACTACAAAGCTGTGATCACCAAGACAGCATGGTACTGGCATAAAAACAGACACATAGACAAGTGGAAGAGAGTAGAGGGCCCAGATATGGACCCTCAACTCTATGGTCAATTAATCTTTGACAAGGCAGAAAAAAATATACAATAGAAAAAGACTATCTCTTCAATAAATGGTGCTGGGACAACTGGGCAGCTATATGTAGGAGAATCAAACGGGGCCATTATCTTACACCGTACACAAAGATAAACTCAAAATGGATTAAAGACCTCAATGTGAGACAGGAATCCATCAAAATATTACAGGAGAACATAAGCAGTAATCTCTTCGATATCAGCCACAGCAACTTCTTTAAAGATATATCTCCAAAGGCAAAGGAAACAAAAGCAAACATGAACTTTTTCAACTTCATCAAAATCAAAAGATTCTGCACAGCAAAAGAAACAGTCAAGAAAACAAAGAGGCAACACACGGAATGGGAGAAGGTATTTGCAAATGACAGTACAGACAAAAGATTGATATCCAGGATCTATAATGAACTCTTAAAACTAAACAGACACAAAACAGACAATCATATCAAAAAATGGGCAGAAGATATGCAATTGCACTATTGGGTATTTACCCTAAAGATACAAATGTAGTGATCCAAAGGGGCACATGCACCCGAATGTTTATAGCAGCAATGTCCACAATAGCCAAACTATGGAAAGAACCTAGATGTCCATCCACAGATGAATGGATCAAGAAGATGTGGTATATATACACAATGGAATACTATGCAGCCATCAAAAGAAATGAAATCTTGCCATTTGCGACAACATGGATGGAACTAGAGCGTATCATGCTTAGCGAAATAAGTCAAGCAGAGAAAGACAACTATCATATGATCTCCCTGATATGAGGAAGTGGTGATGCAACATGGAGGCTTAAGTGGGTAGGAGAAGAATAAATGAAACAAGATGGGATTGGGAGGGAGACAAACCATAAGTGACTCTTAATCTCACAAAACAAACTGAGGGTTGCTGGGGGGAGTGGGTTTGGGAGAAGGGGGTGGGATTATGGACATTGGGGAGGGTATGTGCTTTGGTGAGTGCTGTGAAGTGTGTAAACCTGGTGATTCACAGACCTGTACCCCTGGGGATAAAAATATATGTTTATAAAAAAAAAAAAAAAAAAGAAAGGACAAATACCCAACTTTTGTAGCAGCATGGACGGGACTGGAAGAGATTATTATGCTGAGTGAAATAAGTCAAACAGAGAGAGTCAATTATCATATGGTTTCACATATTTGTGGAGCATAACAAATAGCATGGAGGACATGGGGAGTTAGAGAGGAGAAGGGAGTTGGGGGAAATTGGAAGGGGAGGTGAACCATGAGAGACTATGGACTCTGAAAAACAATCTGAGGATTTTGAACGGGTGGGGGGTGGGAGTTTGGGGTACTAGGTGGTGGGTATTATAAAGGGTACGAATTGCATGGAGCACTGGGTGTGGTGAGAAATAATGAATACTGTTATGCTGAAAATAAAAAATAAATTTAAAAATAAATAAATAAATAAATAAATAAAAAAGAAAAAAAAATGGGCAGAAGATATGAACAGACACTTCTCCAATGAAGACATACAAATGGTTATCAGACACATGAAAAAATGTTCATCATCACTAGCCATCAGGGATATTCAAATGAAAACCACATTGAGATATCACCTTACACCAGTTAGAATGGCAAAAATTAGCAAGACAGGAAACAACATGTGTTGGAAAGGATGTGGATAAAGGGGAACCCTCTTCCACTGTTGGTGGGAATGCAAGTTGATGCAGCCTCTTTGGAGAACAGTATGGAGATTCCTCACGATATTAAAAATAGAGCTTCCCGATTACCCTGCAATTGCGATACTGGGTATTTACCCCAAAGATACAGATGTAGTGAAAATAAGGGCCATTTCTACCCCAATGTTTATAGCAGCATTGGCCACGGTCGCCCAACTGTGGAAAGAACCAAGATGCCCTTCCATGGACGAATGGATAAGGAAGATGTGGTCCATATACACTATGGACTATTATGCCTCCATCAGAAAGTACGAATACTCAACTTTTGTAGCAATATAGACGGGACTGGAAGAGATAATGCTGAATGAATCAAGTCAAGCAGAGAGAGTCAATCATCCTATGGTTTGACTTCTTTGTGGAGCATCACATATATCATGGAGGACATGGGGAGATGGAGAGGAGAAGGGAGATGGAGGATATTGGAAGGGGAGGTGAACCATGAGAGACTATGGACTCTGAAAATCAATCTGAGGATTTTGCAGGGGCGGGGGTGTGGGCGGTCTGGCTACAAAGTGGTGGCTATTATAGAGGGAATGGATTGCATGGGGCACTGGGTGTTGTGTAAAAATAATGAATACTGTTAAGCTGAAAATAAAATATTTACTTAAAAAAATCTATATAAAAAACCAGAATATTGGGAATGAATTAAAATTAAAGTTGTATCTATGAAATAGTGGTGGTTGTTCTCTTGTAGTCTTTTAATTTTTTACTTTGCTGGTTTTATTTCTGAGGGAGGGGCCTGCCACGTGGGTTTTCAGTCAATGATGTTACCTGATTTAAGTCCTCCCTCCCCGCTCATGGGGGTGGGCTCTGAGGAAACCGTTTTTTTCAGGCTTTTGTTTTTGTTTTTGTATTTGTTCACTTTTTCTCTCTCGCCTTGACTGCTTTTGATGGTTCTTGGAGTTTTAGAGGAAAGTAAACTGCAGCCTGACCTCCCTGACAGAGAGAAACCTCTATCTGCTCCTCTGTAGGTTCTGCAGGGCACATATAAATTCCCTTTTGGCCAATGGCAGAGCTTATATTGAGATACGGTCCCAGGGGATGCAGGATCTTTTGCTTGTACTGAAAACCACAGCAGAAGTGTGGGCAGCTCCAGACCACCAGAGTGGTTCCAAGAAGTGATTGCACACTGAGATTTTCCCACTGGCCTGGGCTTGGAGCACCTGGTCTTTCCGGGTCTAAGAGCGCCGGGCATGTGACACCTTTCATAGGGGAGGGTGTGGGTCACAGGCGCCTCTCAGGCTCTGATAGTATGTCAAGGGTTTAAGAGCACCAAGCTGGGCCTTCAGGCAGGGGAAGGTGAGGGGTGCACGTGTCTCAGGCAAGGCTCGGCAATTTGCTGTATGGTGTGGCTCCCACCCCTTAAAGAAACTGGACACAACACACCTCAGGTGCGCTGGTGGCTCAGGAACAAGGAGCTGGTTAATCTGCCACACTCTCTCTAGCTCAGCACCAGAAAATTCTAAACTTGTTCCGGGACATAAGCCCCTGTCCTTAGCCGCCTCAATTGTCAGTGATCCTTTAACCCCGTGATCCTTTGCTGTTTTTGAGTGCTTTCAACATGAGTCCAAGTTAATGGTGGTCCCAAGACAGAGGGCACTCTTGTATTGGGGCATTACTTTCCAATCGGTCGACTCTGGTGGCTCTTTCCCCCTTTATATCTTCCGATATCAGACAAAGAGAAATAAAAGGTATGTAAATTGGCAATGAAGAAGTCAAACTTTCTCGCTTCGCAGATGACATGATTCTTTATATGGAAAACCCCAAATACTCTATCCCCAAATGTCTAGAACTCATACAACAATTTAGCTACATGGCAGGATACAAAGTCATATATGGAAATCAGTGGCTTTCTATACACTAACAATGAAAATGCATAAAGGAAAATTAGAGAATCAATTCCATTTACTATAGCACCAAGAACTATAAGATATCTGGGAATAAACCTAACTGAAAAGGTAAAGGAGCTGTACTTGAGGAACTACAGAACACCCATTAAAGAAATTTAAGAAGACACACACAAAAAAGGAAGATCATTCCATGATCTCGCATTGGAAGAAAAAACATTGTCAAAATGTCTATACTGCCTAGAGCAATCTATCGTTTTAATGCCATTCCTATCAAAATTCCACCGGTATTTTTCAAGGAGCTGGAGCAAATAATCCTAAAATTTTGTATAGAATCAGAAGAGACCCAGGGGAGGAGTCAAGATGGCGGAAAAGTAGCAAGCTGAGACTGCTTCAGCTAGCCGGAGATCAGCTAGATAGCTTATCTAAAGATTGCAAACACCTGAAAATCCATCGGCAGACCGAAGAGAAGAAGAACAGCAATTCTGGAAACAGAAAAACAACCGCTTTCTGAAAGGTAGGACCGGCGGAGAAGTGAATCCAAAGCGACGGGAAGATAGACCCCGGGGGGAGGGGCCGGCTCCCGGCAAGCGGCGGAGCAACCGCGCACAAAATCAGGACTTTTAAAAGTCTGTTCCGCTGAGGGACATCGCTCCAGAGGCTAAACCGGGGCGAAGCCCACGCGGGGTCAGCGTGGCCTCAGGTCCCGCAGGGTCACAGAAGGATCGGGGTGTCTGAGTGTCGCAGAGCTTGCGGGTATTGGAACGGGAAAGCCGGCTACAGAAACAGAGCCGACAGTAAGCTCACAGCTCGGTGTTACCTTGAACCGATCGCAGGCTCGGTGAGCTCGGAGCGCGGCCGGAGGTCAGGCAGACGGGAATAACTGGGCGCTGTTCTCTGAGGGCGCACTGAGGAGTGGGGCCCTGGGCTCTCGGCTCCTCCGGGCCGGAGACCAGGAGGCCGCCATTTGTGTTCCCGTCCTCCGGAACTCTACGGAAAGCGCTCAGGGAACAAAAGCTCCTGAAAGCAAACCCCAGCGGATTACTCACCCCGGCCCCGGGTAAGGGAGGTGTAATTCCGCCTGGGGCAAAGACACTTGAGAATCACTACAACAGGCCCCTCCCCCAGAAGATCAACAAGAAATCCAGCCGAGACCAAGTTCACCTACCAAGGAGTGCGGTTTCAATACCAAGGAGAGCAGCAGAATTCCAGAGGAGAAAGCCAAGCACGGAACTCATGGCTTTTTTCCTGTGATTTTTTTTTTATTCTTGCAGTTAATTTAATTTTTTCTTTTCCATTTTTTTTTTTTTCTTTTTCTTCTCGCCTTCGGGTAAAAATTTTTTTTTTTTAACTGTTACCTTTTTCTTTTTTAACGATTTTTTACTAGTTTATCTAATATATATATTTTTTCTTTTTTACATTTTTCTCAGGTGTTTTCTTTTTAAAAAATTTTTTTTTCTTTTCTTTTTTTTTTCGTCCTTTCTTTTTGAACCTCTTTTTATCCCCTTTCTCCCCATTCACGATTTTGGATCTCTTCTAATTTAGTTAAAGCATATTTTTCTGGGGTTGTTGCCACCCTTTTAGTATTTTACTTGCCCCTTCATTTACTCTTATCTGGCCAAAATGACAAGACGTAAAAATTCAACGCAAAAAAAAGAACAAGAGGCAGTACCGAAGGCTAGGGACCTAATCAATACAGACATCGGTAATATGTCAGATCTAGAGTTCAGAATGACAATTCTCAAGGTTCTAGCCGGGCTCGAAAAAGGCATGGAAGATATTAGAGAAACCCTCTCGAGAGATATAAAAGCCCTTTCTGGAGAAATAAAAGAACTAAAATCTAACCAAGTTGAAATAAAAAAAGCTATTAATGAGGTGCAATCAAAAATGGAGGCTCTAACTGCTAGGATAAATGAGGCAGAAGAAAGAATTAGTGATATAGAAGACCAAATGACAGAGAATAAAGAAGCTGAGCAAAAGAGGGACAAACAGCTACTGGACCACGAGGGGAGAATTCGAGAATTAAGTGACACCATAAGACGAAACAACATTAGAATAATTGGGATTCCAGAAGAAGAAGAAAGAGAGAGGGGAGCAGAAGGTATACTGGAGAGAATTATTGGGGAGAATTTCCCCAATATGGCAAAGGGAACGAGCATCAAAATTCAGGAGGTTCAGAGAACGCCCCTCAAAATCAATAAGAGTAGGCCCACACCCCGTCACCTAATAGTAAAATTTACAAGTCTCAGTGACAAAGAGAAAATCCTGAAAGCAGCCCGGGAAAAGAAGTCTGTAACATACAATGGTAAAAATATTAGATTGGCAGCTGACTTATCCACAGAGACCTGGCAGGCCAGAAAGAGCTGGCATAATATTTTTAGAGCACTAAACGAGAAAAACATGCAGCCCAGAATACTATATCCAGCTAGGCTATCATTGAAAATAGAAGGAGAGATTAAAAGCTTCCAGGACAAACAACAACTGAAAGAATTTGCAAATACCAAACCAGCTCTACAGGAAATATTGAAAGGGGTCCTCTAAGCAAAGAAAGAGCCTACAAGTGGTAGATAAGAAAGGAACAGAGACCATATACAATAACAGTCACCTTACAGGCAATACAATGGCACTAAATTCATATCTCTCAATAGTTACCCTGAATGTTAATGGGCTAAATGCCCCTGTCAAAAGACACAGGGTATCAGAATGGATAAAAAAACAAAACCCATCTATATGTTGCCTCCAAGAAACTCATTTTAAGCCAGAAGACACCTCCAGATTTAAAGTGAGGGGGTGGAAAAGAATTTACCATGCTAATGGACATCAGAAGAAAGCAGGAGTGGCAATCCTTATATCAGATCAATTAGATTTTAAGCCAAAGACTATAATAAGAGATGAGGAAGGACACTATATCATACTCAAAGGGTCTGTCCAACAAGAAGATTTAACAATTTTAAATATCTATGCCCCCAACGTGGGAGCAGCCAACTATATAAACCAATTAATAACAAAATCAAAGAAACACATCAACAACAATACAATAATAGTAGGGGACTTTAACACTCCCCTCACTGAAATGGACAGGTCATCCAAGCAAAAGATCAGCAAGGAAATAAAGGCCTTAAACGACACACTGGACCAGATGGACATCACAGATATATTCAGAACATTTCATCCCAAAGCAACAGAATACACATTCTTCTCTAGTGCACATGGAACATTCTCCAGAATAGATCACATCCTCGGTCCTACATCAGGACTCAACCGGTATCAAAAGATTGGGATCATTCCCTGCATATTTTCAGACCACAATGCTCTAAAGCTAGAACTCAACCACAAAAGGAAGTTTGGAAAGAACCCAAATGCATGGAGACTAAACAGTATCCTTCTAAAGAATGAATGGGTCAACCAGGAAATTAAAGAAGAATTGAAAAAAATCATGGAAACAAATGATAATGAAAATACAACGGTTCAAAATCTGTGGGACACAATAAAGGCAGTCCTGAGAGGAAAATATATAGCGGTACAAGCCTTTCTCAAGAAACAAGAAAGGTCTCAGGTACACAACCTAACCCTACACCTAAAGGAGCTGGAGAAAGAACAAGAAAGAAACCCTAAGCCCAGCAGGAGAAGAGAAATCATAAAGATCAGAGCAGAAATCAATGAAATAGAAACCAAAAAAACAATAGAAAAAATCAACGAAACTAGGAGCTGGTTCTTTGAAAGAATTAATAAAATTGATAAACCCCTGGCCCGACTTATCAAAAAGAAAAGAGAAAGGACCCAAATAAATAAAATCATGAATGAAAGAGGAGAGATCACAACTAACACCAAAGAAATAAAAACTATTATAAGAACATACTATGAGCAACTCTACGGCAATAAATTTGACAATCTGGAAGAAATGGATGCATTCCTAGAAACATATAAACTACCACAACTGAACCAGGAAGAAATAGAAAGCCTGAACAGACCCATAACCAGTAAGGAGATTGAAACAGTCATTAAAAATCTCCAAACAAACAAAAGCCCAGGGCCAGATGGCTTCCCGGGGGAATTCTACCAAACATTTAAAGAAGAACTAATTCCTATTCTCCTGAAACTGTTCCAAAAAATAGAAATGGAAGGAAAACTTCCAAACTCATTTTATGAGGCCAGCATCACCTTGATCCCAAAACCAGACAAGGATCCCACCAAAAAAGAGAGCTATAGACCGATATCCTTGATGAACACAGATGCGAAAATACTCAACAAAATACTAGCCAATAGGATTCAACAGTACATTAAAAAGATTATTCACCACGACCAAGTGGGATTTATTCCAGGGCTGCAAGGTTGGTTCAACATCCGCAAATCAGTCAATGTGATACAACACATCAATAAAAGAAAGAACAAGTACCATATGATACTTTCAATAGATGCTGAAAAAGCATTTGACAAAGTACAGCATCCCTTCCTGATCAAAACTCTTCAAAGTGTAGGGATAGAGGGCACATACCTCAATATCATCAAAGCCATCTATGAAAAACCCACCGCAAATATCATTCTCAATGGAGAAAAACTGAAAGCTTTTCCACTAAGGTCAGGAAAACGGCAGGGATGTCCATTATCACCACTGCTATTCAACATAGTACTAGAGGTCCTAGCCTCAGCAATCAGACAACAAAAGGAAATTAAAGGCATCCAAATCGGCAAAGAAGAAGTCAAATTATCACTCTTCGCAGATGATATGATACTATATGTGGAAAACCCAAAAGACTCCACTCCAAAACTGCTAGAACTTATACAGGAATTCAGTAAAGTGTCAGGATATAAAATCAATGCACAGAAATCAGTTGCATTTCTCTACACCAACAGCAAGACAGAAGAAAGAGATATTAAGGAGTCAATCCCATTTACAATTGCATCCAAAACCATAAGATACCTAGGAATAAACCTAACCAAAGAGACACAGAATCTATATTCAGAAAACTATAAAGTACTCATGAAAGAAATTGAGGAAGACACAAAGAAATGGAAAAATATTCCATGCTCCTGGATTGGAAGAATAAATATTGTGAAAATGTCTATGCTACCTAAAGCAATCTACACATTTAATGCAATTCCTATCAAAGTACCATCCATCTTTTTCAAAGAAATGGAACAAACAATGCTAAAATTTATATGGAACCAGCAAAGACCTCGAATAGCCAAAGGGATATTGAAAAAGAAAGCCAACGTTGGTGGCATCACAATTCCGGACTTCAAGCTCTATTACAAAGCTGTCATCATCAAGACAGCATGGTACTGGCACAAAAACAGACACATAGATCAATGGAACAGAATAGAGAGCCCAGAAATAGACCCTCAAATCTATGGTCAACTCATCTTCGACAAAGCAGGAAAGAATGTCCAATGGAAAAAAGACAGCCTCTTCAATAAATGGTGCTGGGAAAATTGGACAGCCACATGTAGAAAAATGAAATTGGACCATTTCCTTACACCACACACAAAAATACACTCAAAATGGATTAAGGACCTCAATGTGCGAAAGGAATCCATCAAAATCCTTGAGGAGAACACAGGCAGCAACCTCTTCGACCTCTGCCGCAGCAACATCTTCCTAGGAACAACGCAAAAGGCAAGGGAAGCAAGGGAAAAAATGAACTATTGGGATTTCATCAAGATCAAAAGCTTTTGCACAGCAAAGGAAACAGTTAACAAAATCAAAAGACAACTGACAGAATGGGAGAAGATATTTGCAAACGACATATCAGATAAAGGACTAGTGTCCAGAATCTATAAAGAACTTAGCAAACTCAACACCCAAAGAACAAATAATCCAATCAAGAAATGGGCAGAGGACATGAACAGACATTTCTGCAAAGAAGACATCCAGATGGCCAACAGACACATGAAAAAGTGCTCCATATCACTCGGCATCAGGGAAATACAAATCAAAACCACAATGAGATATCACCTCACACCAGTCAGAATGGCTAAAATCAACAAGTCAGGAAATGACAGATGCTGGCGAGGATGTGGAGAAAGGGGAACCCTCCTACACTGTTGGTGGGAATGCAAGCTGGTGCAGCCACTCTGGAAAACAGCATGGAGGTTCCTCAGAATGTTGAAAATAGAACTGCCCTATGACCCAGCAATTGCACTATTGGGTATTTACCCTAAAGATACAAATGTAGTGATCCAAAGGGGCACATGCACCCGAATGTTTATAGCAGCAATGTCCACAATAGCCAAACTATGGAAAGAACCTAGATGTCCATCCACAGATGAATGGATCAAGAAGATGTGGTATATATACACAATGGAATACTATGCAGCCATCAAAAGAAATGAAATCTTGCCATTTGCGACAACATGGATGGAACTAGAGCGTATCATGCTTAGCGAAATAAGTCAAGCAGAGAAAGACAACTATCATATGATCTCCCTGATATGAGGAAGTGGTGATGCAACATGGGGGCTTAAGTGGGTAGGAGAAGAATAAATGAAACAAGATGGGATTGGGAGGGAGACAAACCATAAGTGACTCTTAATCTCACAAAACAAACTGAGGGTTGCTGGGGGGAGGGGGTTTGGGAGAAGGGGGTGGGATTATGGACATTGGGGAGGGTATGTGCTTTGGTGAGTGCTGTGAAGTGTGTAAACCTGGTGATTCACAGACCTGTACCCCTGGGGATAAAAATATATGTTTATAAAAAATAAAAAGTTAAAAAAAAAAAAGAATCAGAAGAGACCCAGAATTTCTAAAAAAATGTTGAAAAACAAACATAAAACTGGGGCATTGCGTACCTTATCTCAAGATTTACTACAAAGTTGTGATCACCAAAACAGCATTGTCCTGGCATAAAAACGGGCACATAGACGAGTGGAATAAAGAGGATAGCCCATATATAGACCCTCAACTCTATGGGCAAATAATCTTCGTCAAAACAGGAAAAAATATACAGTGGAAAAAAAGACAGTCTCTTCAATAAATAAATGGTGATGGGAAAACTGGACATCCATTTGTAGATAATGAAACTCGACCATTCTCTTACACAGAGGTAAGCTCAGAATGGATAAATGACCTCAATGTGAGACAGGAATCCATCAGATCCTAGAGGAAAACATAGGCAGTAATCTCTTCGATATCAGCCACAGCAACTTCTTTCAAGATATGTCTCCAAAGGCAAAGGAAACAAAAGTAAACATGAACTTTTGGGACTTCATCAAAATCAAAAGCTTCTGCACAGCAAAAGAAGCAGTCAACAAACAAAGAGGCAACCCACGGAATGGGAGAAGCTATTTGCAAATGAGAATACAGATAAAAGTTTGATATCCAGGATCTATAAAGAACTCCTCAAACCCAACATATACAAAGCAGACAATCATATAAAAAATGGGCAGAATATACGAACAGACACTTCTCCAAAGAAGACCTACAAATGACTATTGGACACATGAAAAAATTTTCATCACCACTAGCCCTCAGGGGGATTCAAAGGAAAACCACATTGAGATACCACCTTACACCAATTATAATGGCCCAAATTAGCAACACAGGATCAACATGTGTTGGAGAGAATGTGGAGAAAGGGGAACCCTCTTACACTGTTGGTGGGAATACAAGTTGGTGCAGCCAGTTTGGAAAACAGTATGGAGATTCCTCAAGAAATTAAAAATGAGCATCCCTATTACCCTGCCATTACACTATTTGGTATTTACCCCAATGGCACAGATGTAGTGAAAAGAAGGCCCGTTTGTACCACAATGTTTATAGCAGCAATGTCCACGGTTGTCAAACTGTGGAAAGAAACAAGATGGACAAATGGATAAGGAAGATGTGGTCCATATAGACTGTGGAGTATTATTCCTCCATCAGAAAGGATGAATACACAACTATTGAAATACCATGGACAGGACAGGAAGAGATTATGCTGGAGACAATCAAGCAGAGAGAGTCAATTATATATGGTTTCACTTATTTGTGGAGCATCACAAATAACATGGAGAACAAGGGGAGATGTAGGAGAGAAGGGAATTGAGGTAAATTGGAAGGGAAGGTGAACCATGAGAGACTATGTACTCTGAAAACCAATCTGAGGGTTTTGAATGGGTGTGGGATGGGTAATTGGGAATACTAGCTGGTGGGTATTAGAGAGGGCATGGATTGCATCGAGCACTTGGTGTAGTGCAAAAACAATAAATACCGCCAGACTGAAAAGAAATTTAAAAAAAATAGAAAGTAAACAATAAACTGGTAACTTTAAATTAAAAAAAAATTACTGTGTACCAAAAATTCTTGTATACCTTCCCATTTTATTTTTGTTGTTTTTATTTAAATATAATTGATGTACAGTGTTATATTAGTTTTGTATGTACAATAAAATAAATCAACAATTCTAAAAAACAAACAAACAAATAAACAACAACAACAACAAAACTGGCCCTTTCAAAAGCAGTTGAAGACCTACAGTGAAAAGGAAATAATTATATTTTATTATCTATACTTATTAAAATGACATGAAATTAGAGTCTAACTGAGTCCTCAATTTCTGGAATCAATGAGAAGACACGACATTGTCTTCCTTAAATGTCTAGAAATGTTGACCAGTAAAATGATAGAGAAGGGACTTTCTGTATGGGTCAGTCTTTTCTGACCCTTAAGGAAAAGATGCTGGGAAAGGACTATCACCCACATGATGACATACCTCTGAGAGCTGATAATACCCAAGATGCCTCACTGTTTCTTGAGATCTCTAGAAATTGCATTGGAAATAGCAAAACTTTGCCATCTCTGGAGAAATGTTAGTCTAAATGAAGCTACACCTAACATCATTTCTCATTTCTTTGTATACAAAGGGGACGTGGTAAATTAACACACAAGACAACCTAAGTTCTTGACTAATCTAAGAGGGCTCTTTTTCTGTCCTTCCCGGGTCTTAGTACCTAAAGCCATAGGACTCAAATGTCATGAGAGAGGGACTGCTGTTTCAGTGAATCCAACTTCTGTGATGTCACCAAGGTTTGAACTCAATGCAACCACTCCTTTTCAACCCACGCCTGATCACTACTCTAGAATGGAGTGGCCATGTGTGGGCTTAGAGGATCCCAAGCCCTCCCAAACCACAGGAGCTGCCTGGATCTCTCACGAAGGCAGTTGTGAAGTGAATCGGTGTCATGTTTTCCATGGTCAAATTCGTAGTCTTTGGTCATGACTATCACCACCAGCCTCTGGACACCAGAGAAAGACAAGAATCCACCATTCCATCTTACCCATGATAGGACAAGAAAGATTCAGGCATCAAACAATGACTCAGGGGTGGAACTCCACGCCCCGCACATGTCTATGGTCCTCCCACTCAATCAGGGAGCTTCTGACCAGGAAAAGTGCCATCAAGTAAAATTCCCAGGGAACACCCAAAACCATGCCAAAGACATGTCTGGAGTCTTCAACAGTGAGGAAACGAGTAAACCTAGTGTCTACAGACACCGTGCCAAAACGGTCTCCCAATCTTCAAAAGTGACCAAGCACAAGGGCAGACCCTACACCCGAGAACCTGAGGCCCAGTTCGGACTCATGTACTTGGAGTCCACAGGAGCAAGCGCGGAGCTTGTTGGAAGAGAACCATAACCCAAGTAAAATCATTTGAAAGACTTTCGTGCACGTTTCAGGATGACAACATTTATCTCCAAAAGGAAGCAAGGATGAGAATTTGAATGTTGCAGAACCTTGAGCATTTCCACAGGTTGGTGCAGCTGCCCTCTGGGGAATTGAATGGAGATGTGGCAGCACAAGCCTGCCTTAACCCTCTCATGACCATCCCCCAAATTGTTCATGCGATAAACAAAAAGTGCCTCTTTCGGAAAATGGGCATGTTCTAATGGAACCAGGAGAGGATGAACAATGTGAAAACAAAGGGACACTAGAGCGGGACAGACAGCAAATGCTACAGGTTGGTGAGGAGATACAGGAGGACAAAGAATAACAGAATGAACAGGGGAGCTCAGAGTGACGGTGTGGCATTTCAGGATGGTGGGAGTTGCTCTGTACCTGGCTTCATTCTATAGGGACCTAAATCCAAATTAAATAAACCATCCTCTGGCCCCAGTCAATACTTGTACACTGTTTTTTGTTTGTTTATTTGTTTTTGTTTTTTGCCAAAATACCGGCATGCATGTATACGACCGACAGACAGGGAGATCACAATAGGGGATGGAGCTGGAGAGGGTGAAGCTGACTTGCCCCAGAGCAGGGAACCTGAGACCAGAGTCTATTCCATGACCGTGGGCTCATAAGTTGAGCTGAAGGCGGCCTCTGTACTGATGTACACACCACAGGACCCAATCTTTGTCTTCTTAATACATCCTATTTCTAGACAAGAACCAGTGCTCTGTTATTGTACAGAATGCAGGGGATACAGATTTTCCCTTGGGCTGGTGTTGCATGCTCTATGCAACCTCATTTAAGAATGGGTATATCTTGTCTTCTTGAAGACCGTGACTTGGCTATGGACAAACTATTCTCCCGAGCATATTTTGGTTATGAGAATTCCTCCCTTGCTATATTTTGCAGGGGGAATGACACTATGTCTTGTGATGCACTGCTTCTGTTGACGTAGATGGGACACTTCTGTGTCTCTGAATCTGGATCTCTGTTTCTGCTCCCAGATGAGGGACATTTTCAGCTCTGATTTCTCAAAGACATGTTCAGCACTCTTTTTTCTCTCTCACTCCTAGTTCTCTTAAATTAGGCACCTCTTTCCTTTCCGAGGAGTTGATGACTTCCCTAAGCTCATAGTCGAGTTCCACCATTCCTTTTTCTCTCTCTGGATTTGCTTCTGTATTTTCCAGTATTTGTCTTCTAGATTACCAATTTGATCCTCTGCTTCTGCCACCTTCCTGACCTATGCATCCCGTTTGTTTCCAAACTTTTCATCAGGGACTCCTCGTTTTATTATTTAAATCACTTTTATCTCTGTGGTTCGAGACTCCCTGATGTCTTCTGTGTTTTTCTGATGTACAGTGAGTATGCTGGCTGCATATCCGGGTGTGTTCCATGTAGACGTTTCACTTTGATTGCCTAGACAGGATCATTTCTTGTTCTTTTTCCTTGTTGTCAAATGATTCTTCCATCTTTGCATTCGATCTAGGTCTCTGTCTTCTTCTCTTTATTCAAAAAGTCCTTTCTGTTTTCTACCCTGAGAGTAAATTCTTTAAGATGACGAGATCATGGAGTGCCCAAGGTCTGGCCTTTGTGGGAGTCTCAGATTTGTGTAGCATGCATGCCCTCTGCTGTTGTTTTGTGGCTGTCCCCAATCCTTGAAACCAGTTATCTGAAGAGGCTCTACTTGCCTGTCATTTGGAGCGTTTGGTGTATGGATGAATATGGTGAGGTTTAGCATCGTGGGCTCTGGTGTGCCAGTGAAATGAGACTTTCAACCCAAACAATAGAATAAAGACCTATAGAATGCTGTGGTCAGGAGAAGTCATGTGGGCAGGGCTTTCTTCTATTCCCCTATGGGAGATTCTATTCTGGGAAAAAGCTACTTGGTCTGAGGATGGCAGTACCCCTGTTTTTCATGGTCAGGACTTCATGTTTGCAGTTTCGGCAGCTAATGTCATCCCCATCCTGTCTTTGGCCAGTACCTCCATTTCATGCTGCTGGTACGAGAGCCCAAAATTTCGTGTACTCCCATCGAGTCATCTCCATAAACACTGTTTCTCACGGATACCCTGCCAGAACCCACCCTCTTCCCACTGTGTCTCCTCTGATTGTTTCTGATCATGGTTTCCAGGCTGTCTGCACATGGTTGCTTGTTGAGGTACTCTCCATGATAAACACAGTGTTCTCTAGAGTCGATGTCTGCCAATTCTAATGATCTAAATACTCCGGACTCAAGACCATTTGTTAGCAAAAACTCGTGCCATTCAGACTGTCTGCTGGCATAAGGATGCATGCTCCTTTGGGGTTCCCAGTGTGCACTCTCCTGTGCCTTCTTTCTTTGGATTATCTCACTGCCCTCTGAAGCACCAATCCCCTGTCTCCCCTAATCATGTCTCTAGTCTTCTCCCAAAGTCTCTGCGACTTCTTTTATCTTTTGCTGTGGCATTTACTTTGTAGGCTTCAGGTCCATTTCCTCCATGTTGCACTTGATATAGTAATCTTTTAGTTGTGTTGCTGGCTAAAGACAAGCCTGGAGTTCCCAGACACTACTAACATCTCACTGTCCTCCAAAAGCACCACGGACTCTTGCCCAGCCATAAACAAGAATGAATTCTTTACACTTGCCTCATGGAGCATAATTGTGGAAAGAATAGGGCTATGTCACATCTATCACTCTCAGAAAGACAAATAACATACGATTTTGCTCTCTCATGCTAGTCAAGGAGCATGTGAATATGCAAGGGAAAAGGGGACAAACAATACTACTCTAACCAGGCTCTTAAAATTTGGTGTTTTTTTGAAGGCAAGTTAGTGAGAATATGTGTTTATAAAAGAGGACTTAATGGGACATTCCTTGCAGGAAATGTGGCTGAAAGTGATGGAATGTGGGTTTTCAAGGCATATCAAATTGAATTGCTATCCATAAAGGAAAGAAATCTAACTACTGATATTTCATTATAATTGTTATGTGAAACACACAGACAACATACACACGCACACATACACACACAAATAAGACACACAAAAGATGGGGAAGATGGGAGGAATCGCACTGAAGGAAGCAAACCCAAAGGAAAATACCATAAATGGGAAAGGCACTGAGAATCCAAGTCAAAAAAACAACGAAAATGAGAAAGTTAACTCTGTACACATCAATAATTAGTTGAAGTATTCAGGACTAAATACTCCTATTCCTATAAACACGTTGTTGGAAGGATGAAAATTGAAAAAAAAAAGGCAAAAAAGACCAACAATAAAACAAACAAACAGACAAACAAACAAAACAAAACCAGCTCGACCTTATGTTAGCCATAGGAGATCCCTCGACTATAAAGATACAATAGCTTGGAAGTTATGGATTTGGGAAAACATAGGTAGTGCAATTGGCAAAGATAAGAGAACCAATCCATTGGTGCCTATGGCAGATAGAGAAATTTTATGCCTTCAAGAGACAAAATATTACCAGAAGGTGTTTTGCCTTGATTGAGCATCAAAACTTCAGAAACTTGGAAGAATTGCCAACAGATACACCACCAACTTGGTTGTATCTAAATGTTGGAAGCATATTACCAGAACAGAAGGGAGTTGGGGACCACAATCCAATATTTTGAGGACGATGATATCCACTTTTAGCACAGGACAAATCATGCAGAGGGATAGGTGGGAAGGAATAACAGACGTCATCATGGGCTCTCTAGACCACCTGAGCATAGGAGAAACATGCATAAGATTGTGTCTCGGAGAACCATAAGAGAAGTTCTTCCCAAAGGCAGACCTAACATTGTCTATCAGATCCTGTGCTGAAGTAAAAACCCAGTAATAATTAATAGAAGAGAATTCATATCCTTTCTTGTATACTTATGACCACAAAGATATGAAAAAGGAAAGAAATCACTTATGAATGGGAAACACAGCCACACACTAATAGGTGGAAAACACAAACACTCCCAAACTATCAATGCCTTAAAGAAGGACAATCAAAAGGAAAGTCATAAAGTACTTTCAACAAAGGAAAGTAAAGAAAATTATGAGATGATGCCAAAACATTCTTTGGGGAAAGAATATAGGGCTAAATGCGTTTATTTCAAAAAATTCAAAGCACCAAATAAAAGCAACCTAACCGATGGCATAAGGAACTAGAAAAAGATGAAATGGAATCCAAAGTGAACAGAAAAAGAGAGATAATATATATGATCATTGGAATAAAAGAAATACAAACAAAACAATAGAAAAAAATCTGGAGAACTCAATTGTCAGTTTTGAAAACTTTAACATGGGAATAGCCATTACCTGGATTAAAAAGGGAGACTAGCATACAGATAAAATTATGAGATCATATGACAACTGATAGAAAGGAAAAAAAAATAACCGAAATGACACATCTACACAATTATTCCAGCAAATCCAACACTGAGAAAAAGGATAAAATTTCAACACTGAGAAAAAGGCTAAATTCCAAGACACATATCAAATCAGGAACACATATTGTCAGGAACCCTACAAAACCTTAGCTCTCTAGTAGTGACTAAAGCGTTTGAAGCAGTAATCCAACACCTCCCAACACACAGAAGGTCAGATCCAAATCATTTTTCTGGTCAACATTTTTAGACATTTGATGAAGTCAATGTCGTTTCTTCTCATCAAATCCACAAATGGAGGAGGCAGGTAGACTGTAATTTACAAGTATGAAGACCCAATTCAGATAAGGACATTATAGGAAACAAATTCCATGCCATTTTCATAAGTAAAGATAATATAAATATAATTTTTCGTTTTCTCTGTCTATCTTTACCTGCTTTTGAAAGGGCCAGTTTGTTTTTATTTTAATTTTTTGTTCTGTTGAGGAAATAGGCCTATTATCCATCATTCGATTTTGACAAGTATTCACGATGCTTTAGTTCCATATATGACCTAGAGTTCATCCTAAAACTCTAAGATGTTCCACAACTTCTCAACACCCATTAGCCAGTTCCCTCATTTCCTGCATGTCTTTCTTTTCTGTAACCTCAGAGTACTGAGTCACTTCTGGTTTGTCTCCTTCTGTGACTTCTTCCCCTTCCATTTCCCCTTCTTTCTACTAAGGCCCATGGTATTCATCCTGGGGCACATATGAGAGAAGCCATATTATATTTCCCTTTGTCTGTTTGCCTTTTTCATTTGGCATCCTGTGACATTCATGTCAATGCAAGTACCAGGGGTTCATCCTCTCTGATGGCTGAGGAATACTCTGGTGCCAATGTGGACTGCACCTCCTTTATCCAATAGTCATTGTGAGGGCAATGAAACTCAATCCACAGTTCTGATCTATTGGGCCTTGCAGGCCATCCATATAAGCCGTTCATTTTCCTCTGATTAATGAGAAGTAGTCAACATGGCTATACTCATTACCACAGCAGGTAGAGTTAACTAAGATGACAAGGAGTGCTCTCATGGGTTCTTCCTTAAGGGTTAATTATCATGCAGAATATCAATCTTCTTGAAGCATTTGAAAAGCTGTCCAAGGTAAAGCCAGTTAGACAGAGCCCTAATCCCTTATGAATAGTGTTTCTTAACACGAGGAGATGAGGACACAGACAGCATAATACATACTTATTCTAACATTTATCCTTGAAAAAGGACTTCCCGTCCCTTAGTCATTACTGACCCATAGGTAAAAGATGCTGAGCAAGGACTCTGTTACCCACAGGATGACAAACATCACAGAGAGGTGATGATACCCAGGGCCTCACTGTTTATTGAGATCTCTAGAAATTGCAGTGGAAATAGGAAAACCTTGCCATCTCTGGAGAAATGTTGGCCTAAAAAAAAAAAAAGGTATGCTGTACATCATTTTCTTTTCTATTTTTCTAGAAAGGGGAAGTGGAAATTAACACATAGACAACCTGAGTTCTTGATCAGGCTCAGGGCTCTTTTTAGCCCTTCCCTGGCTTCCTACCTAAAGCCATAGGAATCAAAGGTTATGAGAGAGGGACTGCTGCTTCAGTTAAGACAGCTTCTCTGATGTCACAAAGCTTTGAGGTCAAAGCAACCCCTCCTCCCCAAACCACGCCTGATTTACACTTGGATGTTGTAGTCATGAGTGGTCCAAGAGGATCCACAGCTCCCCCAAATACTGTAGCAGCCTGGGTCTCTCACCAAGTCAGTTTGAGAAGCGAGTCAGTGTAGCATTCTCCATGGCCGATTTTGTAGTCTATTGTCATGACAGTTACAAAAGCCATCTGGACTCCGGAGAAAGACAAGTATCCCCCAATCCATCTTACCCACGAAAGGCCAAGAAAGAATCAGGTCTCAAAAAAGAGACAGGGGATGAACTCCATGTCCTGCATATGTTATGGTCCTCCCTCTCAATCAGGCGCTTCTGACCAGGAAAAGTGCCACCCAAGGAAATCTCATAGGGAACACCCACAACCCTACCAAAGTTATGTCTGGAGTCTACAATAGCAAGGATATGAGTTCCTCTAGCATCTCAAGAAATCATGACATAGGGCCTCCCAATCTTCAAAACTGACCAAGCACCAAAGTCAGACTCTACACCCTAGAACCTGAGTCCCAGGATGGACTCACTTACTTGGAGTCCACAGGAGGAAGCATGAAACATGTTGGAGGAGACCTATAGCACAAGGGAAGCCATCTGAATGGCACTCTTGCTCGTTTCAAGATAAAAACGTGTATCTACAAAAGACAAATGGAAGAGGACTCGAATGATGCAGAACCTTGAGCATGCCCACAGGGTGGTTTAGCTACCCTCTGCAGAACTGAATTGAGATATGGCAGCACAAGCCTGCCTTAACCTTCTCATTACCATCCCCCAAATGGTTTCAGGTAATAACCAAATGGTGCTTCTTGCAGAAGATGGGCATGTTCTAATGGAACCAGGAAAGGATGAACAATGTGACAACAAAGGGCCACTATACTGGGACAGACAGTGGGTGATACAGGTTGGTGAGGAGGTACAGGAAGACAAAGAACAGGAGAATGGACAAGGGAGCACAGAGTGAAGGCCTGGCACTTTAAGACGGTGGGAGGTGCTCTGTACCTGCATGCATTCCATAGGGACATAGGTCCAAATTAAATAAACAATACTCTGGCTCTAGTAAATCATTGTAAACTTTTTAAAATTTATTTATGTCCAAAAATATACATGAACGTACTTGAGAGAGAAACAGAAATATCACACTCACGGGATGAAGATGTGGTGGGGAATCAGAGTTGCCCTTGAACAGGGATCTTGAGACCAGAGACAAGGCCATGACCCTGGTATCATGAGCTGAGCTGAAGGCCGTTTCTGAACTGATGGACACACCCCAGGACCCAATCTTTGTCTTCTTAATACCTCAGAGTTCTAGACAGAATCACTGCTCTGTCATTGTTCAGAAATGCAGGGGATACGCATTTTGGCTTGGGCTGGTGTTGATTGTTCTATCCGACCTGCTTTGAGAGCTGGTATAACTGGTCGCCTTGAAGTCAGTGACTTGGCTATGGACAAACTACTCTCGCACACATTTTTGCATTACGAGAATAACTCCCTTGCTATCTTTTGCAGGGGGGATGACACTGTATTGTATTGCTCTGAATCTGTTGATGGTGATGGGAGTACTCTGTGCCTCTTAATATGGAGCTCTGTTTCTACTCCAAGATCAGGGACATTTTCAGCTCTGATTTCTCAAAGAAATATTTGGCCTTCTTTATTCTTTCACTCCTAGGTGTGCAAGAATAGGCACATCTTTTTTTTTTTTCTTGGAGTTGATGATTTCCATAAGCTTATTGTCATGTTCCATCATTCTTCCTTCTCTCTTTCACTTACCTTCCATTATTTTCCAGTATTTTTCTACCACGTCACTAATTGTATCCTCTGATTCTGCCAGCTTCTTGGCCTTGCAACCAGTCTACTACCAATCTTATCAGAGACCCTAGATTTTATTTTTTTATCACTTTTATCTCTGTGGTAGGAGACTCCCTGATGTCTTCTGTCTTTTTCTATGTACAGTGAGTATTCTGGATATTGCTTTCAATCCTTCATCGGGCTTGTTACATGTAAAGGTTTAACTTTGATTGCCTGGCTATGATCATTTCTAATTCTTTTCCTCAGCATCAATTGAGTCTTCCATCTTTGCATTGGATCCAGGTCTCTGTCTTCTTCTCTCTATTCACAAAGCCCATTCTGTTTTCTACCCTTAGGGTAATGTCTTTAGGAAGAAGAGATCATGGGGTGGCCAAGGTCTGGCCATTGAGGACGTCTCGGGTGTTTGTGGAGTGCATGCCCTCTGTTGTTATGTTGTGGCTGTCCCCTGACATTAAGACAGTCATCTGCAGGGTCTCTCCTTGCATGCCATTTTAGTGTTTCTGTGCTGAATATGGTGTGGTTTAGTTTGGTGTGCACTGGTTTGCCTAAGAAAGGAGACGTTCAACCAACTCAACAGACAAACGCCTGCAGAATGCTGTGTTTTAAAGAGAGCATAGTAGAAGGGCTTTCTTCTAGTCCCTTACTGGAGAGTCTGTTCTCCTTTGGCTAAGCAACTTGGACTGAGGAAGACAGTCTCCACAGTGTTCTATGGTTTGGACTTCGCTTTTGTACGTGAGGCAGCTAATGTCCTCACGGTCCTGTCTTTGCCAGTAGTTCGGTCTTTATGCTGTTTGTGCTAGAGCCCCAAATTACTTTTGCCCCCATCAAAATATCTCCACGAGCCGTGCCTCTCACAGATACACTGCCAGAAACCACCATCTTCCTTCTGTGTCTGCTGGTACTGTCTCTGATCATGATTTCCAGGCTGTTTGCACCTGGTTGTTTGTTGGTGTCCTCTCCAGGAGAAACGCAGTGTTCTCTCAACTCGATATCTGCCAAGACTGATGATCTGAAAACTCCAGACTCAACACCCTTTGTTGGCAAGGACTTGTACCATTCGGATAAGCTGCTGGTTAGAGCAAGTGGCATTGGGAAACATGCTACCTGTGGGTTCCCAGTGTTCTCGTCTCTCCTGTGCCTTTGTCTTTTGCATTGGCTTACTGCCGTCTGAAGCACCACCACCTACTTCTCCCTAAGCCATGTCTCCAATTTTCTCCCATAGTCTCTTTGACTTCTTTTCTCTTTTACTGTAGAGTTTGGTCTGTAGGCTTCAGGTCAATTTCCACCAAGTCACAGTTGATGTAGTCATCTTCCAGTTGTGTTCATGGCTGATGACAAGCCTGGAGTTCCCAGATACTACTAACATCTCACTATCTTCCAAAGGCATCACAGACTCTTACCCAGCCATAAGGAAGAATGAATTCTTGCCACTTGCCTCATGTGGCAATGTTGTGGAGAGCATTGGGCTATGTCACATCTCTGAGTCTCAGAAAGACAAATAACGTATGATTTCACCCCGTCATGGTAGTAAAGAAACATGTGAAAAAGCAGGGGAAAATGGACAAGCAATACTACCCTAACCAGACACTTAAACTTTTGTCTTTCTTTGTAGGCATGTTAGTGGGAATACGTGTTTATAAAACAGGACAAAATGGGACATTCTTTGCAGGAATTGTGGCTGAAAGTGATGGAATGTGAGTTCTCAATGCACATGAAATTGATTTGCTATCCATAAAATGCCAGATTCCTATCTCTTGAAATTTTCTTATAAGTGTCATGTGAGAGGAGACAAGATGATGGGCAAGTAAGAGGAGGTGCCATTTCAACCTGTACTCCAAATTGAAGTCATTTCCTACCAAAGAATTCTGATTACCCATGAAAACAGCCTGAGATCAGAATTATATATGTCTGGATCTCTGCCAGCGCAGAAGTCATCAGTGGGCAGGAAAAGTGGAGTGAGAACGTTGGACTGTTACTGAAATAAACAAAAGTTCAAGGGACCCACCCAAGGCCACCAATTGGAAAGTAATACCCCAATACAAGAGTGTTCTGAGTCTGGGGACCAGCATTAACTTGGACTCTGGTTGAAAGCATTCAAAAAGTGCAAAGGATATTGAAGGTAAATTGTGTGAATCATGGCAGCTAAGGAAAGGGGCTTAAGTCCCCACACCCAGTACAGATTCCCTGGTGCTGAGCCAAAGAAAGTGTGTTGGAAAAACGATGTTTTGGTCCCTGAGCCAACAGCACACCCATGATCATGTGGGGTTCAGCTCCTGTTATGGGCTTGGAGCCTCACCAAGCAGCAGAGCAATGAGACTTGCTAACAGAGCCTGAGACACCTGCACCCCTTACCATCCCCTGAGAAAGGTGTGCAAAGGCCCAGTCCATTGCTTAGACCCGTGCCATACTATCAGAGCATGAGACATGCGTGCACCCCACACACTCTCCTGAGAGAGGTGCGTGAAGGCCCAGGCTCATGCTCTCGGACACGCACCCTTCTATCAGAGCCTGAGACACGCGTGACCCACACCCTCCCCTGAGAGAGTGCTTGCAAGCCCAGAACTCTTAGACAGAGAAATACCAGGCACTCCCAGCCAGGGCCAGCATGAAAATCTCAGTGTGGGATGGCAACTGGAACCTCTCTGATGGTCAGGAGCTGCCTATACAGACACTGCTGCAATGGTTTGGGTACAAGCAGAAGATTCTGTGCTCCCTGGGACTACGACTCAAAATTTGCTCTGGCAGCAGGCAAGGGCGAATTTATATGGGCTCTGCAGCACCCACAGGTGAGAAGACTGAGGATTATCTCTGAGAGAGAGAACAGGGTGCAGTTTGCTTTCATCTCCAAAAGCCATCAAAAGAGGTCAAGGCAAGAGAAAAAAAAATTAACAAACATAAAAACCTCCAAAGAATAAAGACCTGAAAAAACAGGATTCCTCAGAGCCCATCCCCTTGAGAGGGGTGGGAGAATTTAAATCAGGGAACATCATTGACTGAAACCCACGTGACAGGCCTCTGCCTCAGAAAACCAACCAGGAAAGAAAAAAGACTACACAACAACAACCACTGCGACTTCATAGATACAACTTTTATTTTTAACTCATTCCCACTATTCTGGTTTATTTGTAATATATAGATCACTTTTTAACCTATTTACCTTCAAACTGAGATGTCCAGTATATCAAATTCCATATTAACCTTCTAACCTGAACTTTTTGATACATACACATTTTTTTTCATTTGCATTCTAATTTTTTTAAAAATGTAGTTTAGTTTAGTCTAGTTTATTCCTTTTTCATTTCTATTTTCTAATGTTCATATAGAGTTAAACTTCAAGGTAATCTTCTTTTCCCAAACAATGCTATACCAATAGGTAAAGAAATTATCTTTTTATTTTTTTAATTCATTTTTTATTTATCTTATAGTTATATAAAATTCATATTAAAGTCACATAAAAGTCATATTCAGAGTCATAGCCAAGACCCTGGAATCATGAGTTGATCTGAAGGTCGCCTCTGAACTGATGGACACAACAAGGGACCCAACCTTTGACTTCTGAATACCTCCTGGTTCTAGACAAGAACCGCTGCTCTTTCATTGTTCAGAAATGCAGGGGATAAGGATTTTGGCTTGGTCAGGTGTTGCTTGAGCTATCCGACCTGCTTCGAGAGCTGGTATAGCTTTTCCTCTTGAAGTCAGTGAATGGGCTATGGACAAACTATTCTCCGATGCCTATTTGCGTAAAGAGAATTCCTCCATGCCTAGATTTTCCAGGGGGAAGGACACTATGTCTTTTGGTGCTCTGCTTCTGTGGAAGGTGATGAGAGTCCTCTGTGCCTCTGATTGTGGACCTCTGTTTCAGCTCCCAGATGAGGGTCATTGACAGCCCTGATTCTCAAATCCATGTTCAGCCCTCTTTTCTTTCTCTCACTCTTACTTATCCTACAATAGGCACCTATTACCTTCTTTTTGGATGATGATTCCCTAAGCTCATTGTCATGTTCCGTCATTCTTCCTTCTCTCTTAGAATTTGCTTCCTTATTTTCTAGACTTGTTCTTCCAGGTCACTAATTGGATCCTCTACTTCTGCCATGTTCCCAGTCTTTGCATCCAGTCTCCTACCAATCTTTTCTTCAGGAGCTCTTTAGGTTCTTTTATCTTTATCAGTTTTATCTCTGTGGTTCGAGACTCTCTGATATCTTCTATGTTTTCTGATGTATAGGGAGGATCCATGCCGCTGCTATCAAACCCACATCGGGCGTGTTATATGTAGAAGCTTCACTCTGATTTCCTAGCCGTGATCCTTTCTTGTTCTTTTTCCTTGGCATCTATTGATCCTTCCATCTATATTAGATCTAGATCTCTGTATCCTCTCTGCATTCGAAATACTTATTCTGTTTTCTATCCTGTGGGTAATTTATTTAGGTAGAAGAGATCATTGGGTGTCCAAGGGAGGGACCTTAAGGTTTGTCTAGTGTGTGTGTGTGTGTGTGTGTGTGTGTGTGGCATGCATGCCATCTGATGTTTGTGTTGTGGCTGATGCTGTCCTTGAGACCAGCCATCTGCAGTGGATCTCCTTGCCTGCTCTTTGGTGTGTTTGGGGCCTGGGCTGAATATGCTGAGGTTTACCTTGGTGGGCTCTGGTGTGCCTGTGAAAGGAGACATTCCACAAAATCATCAGAACACAGGCCTACAGAATGCTGTGTTCAGAAGAGATCATGTGTTCAAGGCATTCTTCTCATCCCCTTTGGGATAGTCTGATCTCCTTGGACTAAACAACTTGGAGTGAGGAAGGCTGTCCCTCAAGTGTTCCATGGTTGGGATTTCGTGTGGGCAGAGTAGGCAGCTAATGTACTCACCATCCTGTATTGGCCAGTAGCTCAGTCTTGATTCTCCTCGTGTGGGAGCACAATATTTCTTATGCCCCCATTGATACAACTCCACAAAAACTGCCTCTCATGGAGGCACTGCCAGGACCCACCATCTTCCCACTATGTGTCCTGGTATTGTCGCTGATCATGGTCTCCAGGTTCTCTGCACATGGTTGCTTGTTGGTGACCTATGCCGGAAAAACACGGAGTTCTTTCGACGTTATATCTGCCAAGCCTGCTGATCTGAAAACTCCAGCACTCAAGACTTGTGTTGTCAAGAACTCGTGCCCTTCAGACCCTCTTCTCTTCACAGCCAATGGCACTGGGAAACAGGTGCCTTGTGGTGTTCCAGCATCCCCTGCTCTCCTGAGCATTAGTCCTTTGCAAGAGATCACTGCCATCTGATGCATGAACCAACGAAATCTCCTATAAGCCATGTCTCCAACCTCTCCCTTATTCTCTGCGACTACCTTTCTTCTTGTCGAGTTTCCCTTGTAGGCTTCCGGTCAATGTCCACTCCGTTGCAGTTGTTCTGATCATCTTCCTGTTGCCTTCTTGGCTGAAGACAAGCACGAGGTTATTAGACACTACTACCATCTCACTGTCCTCTATGTCACCACAAATCCTTACTGAAACATAAGAAAGAATGAATTCTTCCACTTGCCTCATTTGGTAGTGTTGCGGAGAGCATTGGGCTTCGTCACATCTATCATTCTCAGAAAGACAACAAACAGATGATTTCACTCCCTCATGACAGTCAAGAAACATATGAAAAAGCAAGGGGTATAGGGACAAACAATACGACACTAATGAGGCACCTAATCGTGGTGATTGTGTGAAGGCAGTTTTATGAGAATACGTGTTTATTGAAGAGGACAAAGCGCCAAGGTATTCCTTAGGAGGCACATATTGTGGAAAGCCATATGATATTTCCCTTTTTCTGCTTGCCCTTTCATTTCACATCAGCCAGGCATGGGACATTCATGTCAAGGCAAGGTCCAGGGCGTTCATTCTCTTCGACGGCTGAGGAATACTGCTTGCCAAAATGGACCAAGCCTTCCTTATCCACTAGTCCCTCAAGGGCATTGCGGCTCAATGCAAAGGTCCTCTCGAATTGGCCTTGCAAGCCATCGATATTAGCCATACCTATCCTTCTGACTAAAGAGACATGGTCAACATGATTATACCCGTTACCACAACAAGGACAACTAATGATGACAACGGGTGCTGTCCGGGCCTCTTCCTTAGGTTTAGCCCTGATGCAGAATGACACTCTCCTCTAAGACTTTTCAAAGGTGTGTAAGGGAAAGCCAGGTAGACAGAGCCTTAAACCATTAGCCGTGTGTTTCAGAAAACTAAGAGATGAGACCACAGACAGCACCATATATCTATGCCCTCACCTTTTTCCTCGAAAGGGGACTTTCCGTCCCTTAGTCATCACTGAGCCATAGGCAAAAGACGCTGAGAAAGGACGCTCTCAAACACAGGATTTCCAAACCCATGGAGAGTTGTTGATACCCATGAGGCCTCACCGTTTCTTGAGATCTCTAGAAATTGTAGTGGAAATAGGACACCTTGCCGTTTCTGGGAAAATGTTGGCCTAAAGGAAGGTATACTGAACATCATTTTCTTTCCGCTTTTTCCAGAATGGGGAAGTGGCATACTAACCCACAAGACAACCTGAGTTTTTGATCAGAATCAGAGGGCTCTTGTTCTGTCCTTTCGGGGCTTCCTACCTAAAGCCTTAGGACACCAAGGTCATGGGAGAAGGACAGCTGCTTCAGTGAAGCCAGCAATTATGATGTCACAATGCTTTGAGTTCATAGCAAACACTCCTCATTACATCACGCCTGATCACTACAATTGGCTAGAGTAGTCGTGGGTGGGCCAAGAGCACCCCAGGCCGTCCCGAACTGCCGGAGCTCTCTGGGTCTCTCACCAAGGCAGTTTGCGAAGCGAGTCGGTGTCACCTTCCACATGACCCAATTCATAGTGTTTGGTCGTGATTATCAGCACCAGCCCTCTGGATTCCAGAGAAAGACAAGCATCCACCATTCCATCTTAACCACGACATGCCTAGAAACAATCAGGCCTCAAGCAAAGCCTCAGGGGAGGAAATCTGAGCCCTGTACAAGGATAAGTCCCTCCCACACAATCACGGAGCTTCTGAACAGGAAAAGGCCCACCCAAGGAAAGAAAACTGAACACCCGCAACTGTGCAAAAGACATGTCTGGAGTCTTCAAAGGGACAACACAAGTACCTCGAGCCTCTCCAGGAATGCTGCCAACAAGGCCTCCCCATCTTCAAAAATGACCATGCATCAAAGGCAGTCTCTACACCTTAGGTGTAGAACCTTAGGTCCAGGATGGACTCATGTACTTGGAGTCCACAGGAGCAAATGGAAAGCATTTTGGAAGAGACCCATAGCCCAAGTGAAGCCATCTGAAAGACTTCTGTGCCTGATTCAGGTAGACAACTTATATGTACAAAAGGACGCATTGAAGAGGATTCAAATGTGGAAGAACCTTGAGAACACCCTCAGGGTGGAGCAGCTACCCCTGTGGAAATGCATGGAGATGTGGCAGCACAAGCCTGCCTTCTACCTCTCAAGACCCTCAGCCAAATGATTTCATGTGAGAAGCAAAGAGTGCCTGTTGTAGAAGATGAGCATGTTATAATGGAGCCAGAAGAAAATGAACATGTGTCAACAAGGGGTCAGTACAGCGTGACACACAGTGGATGCTTTAGGTTGGTGAGGAGATCCAGGAAGAAAAAGAACAGGAGAATGAACATTGGAGCTCTGAGCAAAGGTATGGTATTTTAGGATGGTGGGAGGTTCTCTGTACCTAGCTGCCCTCCATAGGAACCTTGGTCCAAATTCAATAAATCATCCTCTGCCCCCAGTCAATTATTGTGTCTGGTTTTGTTTTTGTTATCTTGTCAAACGATGTGTTTGCACTTATTAGACAGAGAGACCGAGATTTCACAATCAAGGGGTAGAGCTGGCGAGGGAGAAGCTTACTTTCCCCTGAGCAGAGAACCTGAGACCACAGTCATTGCCAAGACCGTGGAATCATGAGTTGATCTGAAGGGTGCCTCTGAACTGATTGACACATCCTTGGGCCCAACCGTTGACTTCTGAGAACCTCGTGGTTCTAGACAAGAACAGCTGCTCAGTCATTGTTCAGAAATGCAGGGGATAAGGGTTTTGGCCTGGGCTGGTGTTGCTTGAGCTATCTGGCTTTCTTCGAGAGCTGGTATATAGAATTTCCTCTTGAAGTCAGTGACTGGGATATGGACAAACTATTCTCCCATACCTATTTGCTAAAGTGAATTCCTCCATGCCTAGATTTTCCAGGGGGAAGGACACTATGTCTTTTGGTGCTCTGCTTCTGTGGAAAGTGATGGGAGTCCTCTGTACCTCTGATTGTGGACCTCTGTTTGTGCTACCAGATGAGGGTCATTTTCAGCCCTGATTTCTCAAATCCATGTTCAGCCCTCTTTCTTTCACTCACTCTTCTCCTACAAGAGGCACCTCTTTCAATTCCTGGAGATGATGATTCCCTAAGCTCATTGTCATGTCCGGTCATTCTTCCTTCTCTTTTAGAATTTGCTTCCTTATTGTCTAGACTAGTTCTTCCAGGTCACTAATTGTATCCTCTACTTCTGCCTTGTTCCCGGACTTTGCATCCAGTCTCCTACCAATCTTCTCTTCAGGAGCTATTTATGTTCGTTTATCTTTATCAGTTTATCTCTGTGGTTCGAGACTCTCTGATATCTTCTATGTTTTCTGATGTACAGGAAGTATCCAGGCCGCTGCTTTCTATACCCCATCGGGCGTGTTCTATGTAGACGTTTCTCTCTGATTGCCTAACCGTGATCCTTTCTTGTTCTTTTACCTTGGCAACAGTTGATTCTTCCATCTTTGCCTTGGATATAAGTCTCTGTCTACCTCTCCGCTCATTCTTTTTCCATACTGAGGTTAATGTCTTTAAGAAGAGGAAATCCGGGAGTGACCAAGTGCTGGCCCTTAAGGGATGATGGGTGTTTGTGTTTGTGTGTGTGTGTGTGTTTGTGTGTGTGTGTGTGTGTGTGATGCATGCCATCTGCTGTTGTGTTGTGGCTGACCCTGTCCTTGAGACCAGTCAACTGCAAGGGCCCTCCTTGCCTGGCGTTTGGTGTGTGTGGGGCCCAGGCTGAATATGCTGAGGTTTCACTTAGTAGGATCTGGTGTGCGTGTAAAATGAGACATTCCACAACCCAATAGAATGCAGGCCTGCAGAATGCTGTGTTCAGAAGAGAGCATGTGGTCAAGGCATTCTTCTTGTCCCCTATGGGAGAATGTGTTCTCCTTGGACTAAGCATCTTGGACTGAGGAAGGCAGTCCTCCAAGTGTTCCACGGTTGGGTTTTCGTGTTGGCAGGGTAGGCAGCAAATGTCTCACCATCCTGTCTTGGCCAGTAGCTCGGTCCTGTTGCTACTGGTTTGAGAGCCAAACATTTCTTATGCACCCATTGAATCATTTCCACAAACACTGCCTCTCACGGATGCACTGCCAGGTCCCACTCTCCTCCAACTACATCTCCTGGTATTGTTTCTGATCATGGTCTCCAGGCTGTCTGCACCTTGTTGCTTGTTGGTGTCCCCTCCAAGAAAAACACGGTGTTCTTTCAAGTCAATTTCTGCCAAGCCTGCTGATCTGAAAAATCCAGCCTTAACAATTGTGTTGTCAAGAACTCAGACCCTCCGTTCGTCACAGCCAATTGCACTGGGAAACAGGTTCCTTGTGGGTTCCCAGTGGGCCCTGTTCTCCTGTGCCTTTGTCCTTTGCATGGGATCACTGCCCTCTGATGCACAAACCACCCAAATCTCCCATGAGCCATGTCTCCAAACTTCTCCCATAGTTTAGGCGACCTCCGGTCTCTTACTCTGTGGAGTTTACTGTGTAGGCTTCAGTTCAATTTCCCCCCACCCCTGTTATTGTTGTCATCTTCCTTTTGCCTTCATGGCTGAAGACAGGCACGAGGTTATTAGACACTACTACTATCTCACTGTCCTCCATATCACCGCAAATTCTTATTGAGACTTAAGCAAGAATGAATTCTTCCACATGTCTCATGTGACAGGCTTGCAGAGAGCTTTGGGCCCTGTCATATCTATCATTCTCAGAAAGAAAACAAACAGACGATTTCACTCCCTCAAGACAGTCAAGAAACATACGAAAAATCAAGGGGTATAGGGACAAACAATACGATTCTAATGAGGCACACAAAATGTGGTGTTTGTTTGAAGGCAGTTTTGTGAGAATACGTGTTTATGGAAGAGTACAAATGATGACATTGCTTGCAGAAGATGTTCTTGAAACAGATGGAATGTGAGTTTTAAGGCATGTCACATTGAATTGCTAACCTTAAGAGACCCAATCCCTACCTCTGGAAATTAAATTATAAGTTTTTTGTGAAACACACACAGACCACGCACACATAAGACATGCACATGCACACCCAGACGAACACACACACAGAGAAGACACGCGAAAGAGGGGGTGGAAATGAGAAATCGCAATAATGAAGTATCCCCAAAGAAAATACCATAAAAGGGAAAGGCACAGAGAATTCAAGTTAGAAGTCAACCGAAATGAAAAAGTGAACTTCTTACCTAACAATAATTCATTTCGCATTCAGGACGAAAGTCTCCTGTCACTACAAACATTTTGTAGGTGTGGTTGAAATTAAAAAAATTAAAATAAAATAAAATAAAATAAAACAAAACAAAAAAAGAAAAATACGAGAAAAGATCCATCAGAAAACAACAAAAATTAAACAAGCTCGACCTCTGTTGCCCATAGGAGATTTTCTTTGACTATAAAGATACACATAGCTTGAAAGTGAAGAAATTTGGAAACGTAGGTTATGCTCTTGCCAAGGAGAAGAGAGCCAAAGTGATTGTGCCTAAGTCATCTTGAGTGATGTTATGCCTTTCAGAGACAAAAGAGAGCGGAAGGTGTTTTGTCATGATGGAGCATCAGAACATCAGAAACCTGGAAGAACTGCCAACATATATACCAGGACATTGCTGTATCTAAACGTTGGAAGCATATGAATAGAGAGGAAGGGAGATGGGGACTTTAATCCAATATTGCTGGGGACTATGATATCCACGTTAAGCACAGCACAGATCATCTGGATGGAAAGGTGGTAAGGAATAACAGACGTCCACATTGGCTCTCTACCTCCTGAGCTTTGGGGATCCATGAGTAAGATTGCGTTTCTGAGGAGCATAAGATATGTTCTTCCCAAAGGCAGACCGAACTTTGTATATCACAGGTCATGGCTGGAATCCAAAATGAGGGGTAATTAATGGAAGAGAAGTCAAAACCTATCCTGTGCACTTATGATCATGAAGGTTTGATAACGGGAAGATATCACTTTCAAATTGGACATACATCCAGACACTAAAAGTTGGAAAACACAACACGTCACAAACTAGCAATGAATGCAAGAAAGAAAATCCAAAGGAAAAGCAGAAAGAGCCATGAACAAAGGAATGTCAAGAAACTTATGGGGTGATGCCAAAACATTTTATGGGGAAACCATATAGGGTTAATGCGTGCATTTCCAAAATTTAAACACACACACACACACACACACACACACACACACACACACAAAAGAGTAAAGCAACAAATCTCGATGCTGAAGGAACAAGAAGAAGAAGAACCAAATTCCAATGTTAACAGAAAAAATGAAATCATACATACAGTTATCGAAATAAAGGAAATAAAAACAAACCAATAGGAAAAAAAATCAGGAGATCTCACAATTCAGTGTCTTAATAATGAACAAACTGCAGAAGCCATTACTGGGATAAAACAGGGAGACAAGAATACAGCTGAAAGTATAAAACAACCTGAGAACGGGTAGAAAGGAGAAAAGAATAACCTAAGAGACACATCCACACATTTATGCTAGCAAATCAAAGACCGGAGAGAAGAGGATAAATTATCAGACACATAGCAACTCCCAAGATTAGGTCAGGAAACCTACAAAATCTCAGCTGTCGAGTAGTGACTGAAGTGTTTGAATCAGTAATCCAACACCTGCCAACACACAGAAGGCCAGGTCCAAGTCATTTTCCTGGGCCACTCTTCTAGGTATTGAGCGAAGGCATTGCCATATCCTCTCATCGATTCCAGAGATGGAAGAGGCAGGTAGACTATAAGTCACAAGGATAAAGACACAATTCAGAGAAGGACATTTTAGTAAAGCAATCCCATGTCATTTCAATAAGGAAAGATAATAAACAATATAATGCTTTCCTTGTCTCCCTGTGACTTCCTTTGGTTTTGAAAGGGCCAGATTGTTTTCCTCTGAATTTTTGTTGTTGTTGTTGCTGTTCTGTTGAGAAAGCCCGCCTATCATCCATCATTCGTTTTTGACAGTATTCACGGATGCTTTAGTTGCATGTACGTCCCAGTGCTCCTCCTAATATATGCCACAACTCCTGAACACCCCTTTAACAGTTCCCTTTTCTGTAACACTCAGCTTGGTTCTCAGAGTCCTGAGTCACTCCTGGTGGGTCTCATTCTCTGACTTCTTGCCCTTCAGTTTTCCCTTCCTTTACTAAGGGCCAAGGTATTCCTCCCGAGGCACATACTGTGGGAAGCCATATGTCATTTCCCTTTGTCTGCTTGCCTTTTCCATTTCCCATCAGCAGGGCATGGGACATTCATGTCAAGGCAAGGTCCAGGGGTTCATTTTCTTCGACGGCTGAAGAATACTGTGTTGCCAAAATGGACCGAACCTTCCTTATCCACTAGTCCTTGTAAGGGCATTGTGGCTCACTCCAAAGGTCTGCTCAAATGTGCCTTGCAAGTCGTCGGTATAGGCCGTCCCTTTCATTCTGACTAAAGAGACTTGGTCTGCATGTCTATACCCGTTACCACAACAAGTATAGGTAACTAATGATGACAACGGGTGCAGTCCAGGCCTCTCCCTTAAGAGTTAGCTGTGATGCTGAAGGTTAGTCTCCTCGAAGACTTTGCAAAGGTGATTAAGGGAAAACCAGGTAGACAGAGCCCTAATCCCTGGACGTGCATTTCAGAACACTAGGAGATGAGGCCACAGAAAGCACCGCTTATTGAAGCCCTCATGTCCTCAAAAAGGGACTTTCCAACCTTACTCATCACTGACCCGTAGGCAAAAAACGCTGACAAAGGACGCTCTCACCCACAGGATGACAAAACCCACGGACAGCTGTTGATACACACGAGGTCTCCTGTGTCTTGAGCTCTCTAGAGATTTTAGTGAAAATAGGACACCTTTCCGTATCTGGGGAAATGTTGGCTTAAAGGAAGGTATACTGAACGTCATTTTCTTTCCTCTTAGTCTAGAAAGGGGAAGTGGGACATTAACCCCCAAGACAACCTGAGTATTTCATGAGACTCAGAAGGCACTTGTTCTGTCCTTCCCGGGGCTTCCTACCTAAAGCCATAGTATACCAAGGTCATTGGAGAGGGACAGCTGCTTCAGTGAAGCCAGCATGTGTGATGTCACAAAGCTTTGAGGTCATAGCAACCACTCCTCATTAACCCACGCCTGATCACTACACTTGGCTGGAGTAGTCATAGGTGGGACAAGAGGACACCAAGCCGTCCCAAACTGCTGGAGCTGCTTGGGTCTCAAATCAAGGCAGTTTGCAATGCGAGTTGGTGTCACTTTCTCCATGGCCCCGTTCGTAGTGTTTGGTCGTGACAGTCAGCTCTAGTACTCTGGACTCCTGTGAAAGGCAAGCATCCACCATTCCATCTTAACCACGACAGGCCAAGAAACAATGAGGCCTCAAGCAAAGCCTCAGGGGAGGAAATCTGAGCTCGGCACAAGGGTCAGGTCCTCCCACCCTATCACGGTGCTTCAGAACAGGAAAATGGCCAAAAAAGGAGAGCTCCAAATGAACCCCCGCAACCGTGCCAAAGACATACTGGAGTCTTCCACAGTGAGGACACGAGTACCTCGAGCGTCTCCAGAAACGATGCCAACAAGGCCTCCCAATCTTCAAAAATGACCATGCATCAAGGCAGACTATACACCCTTAACCTTAGGTCCAGGATGGACTCATGTACTTGGAGTCCACAGGAGCAAACGGAGAGCATGTTGGAAGACACACAAAGCCCAAGTGAAGCCATCGGAAAGACTTCCTAACCGTTTCAGGAAGACAACTTTTATGTCCAAAAGGACACATTGAAGAGGATTGTAATGTGGAAGAACCTTGAGCATTCCCTCAGGTTGGAGCAGCTACCCTCTGAGGAACTGCATGGACATGTGGCAGCACAAACCTTCCTTCACCCTCTCATGATCATCCCGCAAATTGTTTCATGAGATAAGCAAACAGTGCCTCTTGCGGAAGATGGGCATGTTCTAATTGAGCCCCGAGAATATGCGCAATTGTCATCAAGGGGTCAGTACAGCGCGACAGACAGCAGATGCTTCAGGTTGGTGAGGAGATCCAGGGAGACAAAGAACAGTAGAATAAATGAGGGAGCTCCAAAAAAGGTCGGGCATTTTAGGATGGTGAGAGGTTCTCTGTACCTGGCTACCCTCCACAGGAACCTAGGTCCAAATTCAAGAAAACATCCTCTGGACCCAATCAATTAATGTACCCTGGTTTTGTTTTTGTTATCTTGTCAAATGATGCACATGCACGTATTGGACAGATAGAGAGATCGCAATCAGTGGTTGGAGCTGGAGAGGGAGAAGCTTACTTGCCCCTGAGCAGAGAACCTGAGACCAGAGTCATAGCCAAGACCCTGGAATCATGAGTTGATCTGAAGCCCGCCTCTGAACTTATGGACACAACAAGGGACCCAACCTTTGACTTCTGAATACCTCTTGGTTCTAGACAAGAACCACTGCTCTTTCATTGTTCAGAAATGCAAGGGATAAGGATTTTGGCTTGGTCGGGTGTTGCTTGAGCTATCCGGCCTGCTTTGAGAGCTGGTATAGCTTTACCTCTTGAAGACAGTGACTGGGCTATAGACAAACTATTCTCCGATGCTTTTTGCCTAAAGAGAATTCCTCCATGCCTAGATTTTCCAGGGGGAAGGACACTATGTCTTTTGGTGCTCTGCTTCTGTGGAAGGTGATGGGAGTCCTCTGTGCCTCTGATTCTGGACCTCTGTTTCAGCTCCCAGATGAGGGTCATTGACAGCCCTGATTCTCAAATCCATGTTCAGCCCTCTTTTCTTTCTCTCACTCTTACTTATCCTACAATAGGCACCTATTACCTTTCTTTTTGGATGGTGATTCCCTAAGCTCATTGTCATGTTCCATCATTCTTCCTTCTCCTTTAGAATTTGCTTCCTTATTTTCTAGGCTTGTTCTTCCAGGTCACTAATTGGATCCTCTACTTCTGCCATGTTCCCAGTCTTTGCATCCAGTCTCCTACCAATCTTTTCTTCAGGAGCTCTTTAGGTTCTTTTATCTTTATCAGTTTTATCTCTGTGGTTCGAGACTCTCTGATATCTTCTATGTTTTCTGATGTATAGGGAGGATCCATGCCGCTGCTATCAAACCCACATCGGGCATGTTATATGTAGAAGCTTCACTCTGATTTCCTAGCCATGATCCTTTCTTGTTCTTTTTCCTTGGCATCTATTGATCCTTCCATCTATATTAGATCTAGATCTCTGTATCCTCTCTGCATTCGAAATACTTATTCTGTTTTCTATCCTGTGGGTAATTTATTTAGGTAGAAGAGATCATTGGGTGTCCAAGGGAGGGACCTTAAGGTTTGTCTAGTGTGTGTGTGTGTGTGTGTGTGTGTGTGTGTGTGTGGCATGCATGCCATCTGATGTTTGTGTTGTGGCTGATGCTGTCCTTGAGACCAGCCATCTGCAGTGGATCTCCTTGCCTGCCATTTGGTGTGTTTGGGGCCTGGGCTGAATATGCTGAGGTTTACCTTGGTGGGCTCTGGTGTGCCTGTGAAAGGAGACATTCCACAAAATCATCAGAACGCAGGCCTACAGAATGCTGTGTTCAGAAGAGATCATATGTTCAAGGCATTCTTCTCGTCCCCTCTGGGAGAGTCTGTTCTCCTTGGACTAAACAACTTGGATTGAGGAAGGCTGTCCCTCAAGTGTTCCACGGTTGGGATTTTGTGTGGGCAGAGTGGGCAGTCTTTTGGTTCTCTGAATGAGGTGAGGATGCTCCTCACCATCCTGTATTGTCCAGTAGCTCGGTATTGATGCTCCTCGTGTGGGAGCACAATATTCCTTATGCCCCCATTGAGACCACTCCACGAAAACTGCCTCTCATGGATGCACAGCCAGGACCCGCCATCATCCCACTGTGTGTCCTGTTATTGTCGCTGATCATGGTCTCCAGGTTGTCTGCACATGGTTGCTTGTTGGTGACCTATGCAGGAAAAACACGGAGTTCTTTTGACGTTATATCTGCCAAGCCTGCTGATCTGAAAACTCCAGCACTCAAGATTTGTGTTGTCAAGAACTCGTGCTCTTCAGACCCTCTTCTCGTCACAGCCAATGGCACTGGGAAACAGGTGCCTTGTGGTTTTCCAGCGTGCCCTGCTATCCTGTGCCTTTGTCCTTTGCAAGGAATCACTGCCATCTGATGCATGAACCAGCGAAATCTCCTATAAGCCATGTCTCCAACCTTCTCCCTTAGTCTCTGCGACTACCTTTCTTCTTGTCGAGTTTCCCTTGTAGGCTTCTGGTCAATGTCCACTCCGTTGCAGTTGTTCTGGTCATCTTCCTGTTGCCTTCTTGGCTGAATACAAGCACGAGGTTATTAGATACTACTACCATCTCACTGTATCCATGTCACCACAAATTCTTACTAAAAGATAAGAAAGAATGAATTCTTCCACTTGCCTCATGTGGCAGTGTTGCGGAGAGCATTGGGCTTCGTCACATCTATCATTCTCAGAAAGACAACAAACAGATGATTTCACTCCCTCATGACAGTCAAGAAACATATGAAAAAGCAAGGGGTATAGGGACAAACAATACGACACTAATGAGGCACCCAATCGTGGTGATTGTGTGAAGGCAGTTTTATGAGAATACGTGTTAATTGAAGAGGACAAAGCGCCAAGGTATTCCTTAGGAGGCACATATTGTGGGAAGCCATATGATATTTCCCTTTTTCTGCTTGCCTTTTCATTTCACATCAGCCAGGCATGGGACATTCATGTCAAGGCAAGGTCCAGGGCGTTCATTCTCTTCGACGGCCGCGGAATACTGCTTGCCAAAATGGACCAAGCCTTCCTTATCCACTAGTCTTTGCAAGGGCATTGCAGCTCACTTCAAAGGTCTGCTCGAATGGGCCTTGCAAGCCTTCGATATTAGCCGTACCTATCCTTCTGACTAAAGAGACATGGTCAACATGATTATACCTGTTACCGCAACAAGGACAACTAATGATGACAACGGGTGCTGTCCGGGCCTCTTCCTTAGGTTTAGCCCTGATGCAGAATGACACTCTCCTCTAAGACTTTGCAAAGGTGTGTAAGGGAAAGCCAGGTAGACAGAGCCTTAAACCATTAGCCGTGTGTTTCAGAAAACTAAGAGATGAGACCACAGACAGCACCATATATCTATGCCCTCACCTTTTTCCTCGAAAGGGGACTTTCTGTCCATTAGTCATCACTGAGCCATAGGCAAAAGAAGCTGAGAAAGGACGCTCTCACACACAGGATTTCCAAACCCATGGAGAGTTGTTGATACCCATAAGGCCTCACCGTTTTTTGAAATCTCTAGAAATTGTAGTGGAAATAGGACACCTTTCCGTCTCTGGGAAAATGTTCGCCTAAAGGAAGGTATACTAAACATCATTTTCTTTCTGCTTTTTCCAGAAAGTGGAAGTGGGACACTAACCCACAAGACAACCTGAGTTCTTGATCAGACTCAGAGGGCTCTTGTTCTGTCCTTTGGGGGCTTCCTACCTAAAGCCTTAGGACACCAAGGTCATGGGAGAAGGACAGCTGCTTCAGTGAAGCCAGCAATTGTGATGTCACAATGCTTTGAGTTCATAGCAAACACTCCTCATTACATCACGCCTGATCACTACAATTGGCTAGAGTAGTCGTGGGTGGGCCAAGAGCACCCCTGCCCGTCCCGAACCGCCGGAGCTCTCTGGGTCTCTCACCAAGGCAGTTTGCGAAGCGAGTCGGTGTCACCTACTACATGACCCAATTCATAGTGTTTGGTCCTGATTATCAGCACCAGCCCTCTGGATTCCAGAGAAAGACAAGTATCCACCATTCCATCTTAACCACGACAGGCCAAGAAACAATCAGGCCTCAAGCAAAGCCTCAGGGGAGGAAATCTGAGCCTGGCTAAGGGTCAGGCCCTCCCACCCTATCACAGTGCTTCTGAACAGAAAAATGGCCACTCAAGGAGAGCTCAAAATGAACCCCCGCAACCGTGCCAAAGACATGTCTGGAGTCTTCCACAGCGAGGACACGAGTACCTCGAGCATCTCCAGAAACAGTGCCAACAATGCCTCCCAATCTTCAAAAATGACCATGCATCAAGGCAGACTCTACACCCTTAACCTTGGGTCCAGGTTGGACTCATGTACTTGGAGTCCATAGGAGCAAATGGAGAGCATGTTGGAAGAGACCCATAGCCCAAGTGAAGCCATCTGAAAGTCTTCCCTGCCCGTTTCAGGAAGACAACTTTTATGTCCAAGAGGACGCATTGAAGAGGATTCGAATGTGGAAGAATCTTGAGTACTCCCTCAGGGTGGAGCAGCTACCCCTGTGGAACTGCATGGAGATGTGGCAGCACAAGCCTGCCTTCTAACTCTCATGACCCCCAGCCAAATGATGTCATGTGATAAGCAAACAGTGCCTGTAGTAGAAGATGGGCATGTTATAATGGAGCCAGAAGAAAATGAACATGTGTCAACAAGGGGTAAGTACAGCGTGACACACAGCGGATGCTTCAGGTTGGTGAGGAGATCCAGGAAGAGAAAGAACAGCAGAATGAACATTGGAGCTCCGAGCAAAGGTATGGTATTTTAGGATGGTGGGAGGTTCTCTGTACCTAGCTGCCCTCCATAGGAACCTTGGTCCAAATTCAATAAATCATCCTCTGCCCCCAGTCAATTATTGTGTCTGGTTTTGTTTTTGTTATCTTGTCAAATGATGCGCTTGCACTTATTAGACAGAGAGACCGAGAGTTCACAATCAAGGGGTAGAGCTGGCGAGGGAGAAGCTTACTTTCCCCTGAGCAGATAATCTGAGACCACAGTCATTGCCAGGACCGTGGAATCATGAGTTGATCTGAAGGGTGCCTCTGAACTGATTGACACATCCTGGGGCCCAACCGTTGACTTCTGAGAACCTCGTGGTTCTAGACAAGAACCGCTGCTCAGTCATTGTTCAGAAAAGCAGGGGATAAGGGTTTTGGCCTGGGCTGGTGTTGCTTGACCTAACCGGATTTTTTCAAGAGCTGGTATAGCATTTCCTCTTGAAGTCAGTGACTGGGCTATGGACAAACTATTCTCCCATACCTATTTGCTATAGTGAATTCCTCCATGCCTAGATTTTCTAGGGGTAAATGGCACTATGTCTTTTGGTGCTCTGCTTCTGTGGAAGGTGATGGGAGTCCTCTGTGCCTCTGATTGTGGACCTCTGTTTGTGCTACCAGATGAGGGTCATTTTCAGCCCCAATTTCTCAAATCCATGTTCAGCCCTCTTTTTTTCACTCACTCTTACTTCTCCTACAAGAGGCACCTCTTTCAATTCCTGGAGATGATGATTCCTTAAGCTCATTGTCATGTCCCGTCATTCTTCCTTCTCTTTTAGAATTTGCTTCCTTATTGTCTAGACTTGTTCTTCCAGGTCACTCTTTGGATCCTCTACTTCTGCCATGTTCCCAGACTTTGCATCCAGTCTCCTACCAATCTTCTCTTCAGGAGCTATTTATGTTCATTTATCTTTATCAGTTTATCTCTGTGGTTCAAGACTCTCTGATATCTTCTATGTTTTCTGATGTACAGGAAGTACCCAGGCCACTGCTTTCTATACCACATTGGGCGTGTTCTATGTAGAAGTTTCTCTCTGATTGCCTAGCCGTGATCATTTCTTGTTCTTTTACCTTGGCGTCAGTGGATTCTTCCATCTTTGCCTTGGATATAAGTCTCTGCCTACCTCTCCGTATTCTGAATGCTCATTCTTTTTCCATCCTGAGGTTAATGTCTTTAAGAGGAGGAAATCAGGAGTGACCAAGTGCTGGCCTTTAAGGGATGATGGGTGTGTGTGTGTGAGTGTGTGTGTGTGTGTGTGTGTGTGTGTGATGCATGCCATCTGCTGTTGTGTTATGGCTGACCCTGTCCTTGAGACCAGTCAACTGCAAGGGCCCTCCTTGCCGGGCGTTTGGTGTGTTAGGGCCCGGGCTAAATATGCTGAGGTTTCACTTAGTAGGGTCTAGTGTGAGTGTGAAAGGAGACCTTCCACAACCGAATAGAATGCAGGCCTGCAGAATGCTGTGTTCAGAAGAGAGCATGTGGTCACGGCATTCTTCTTGTCCCCTATGGGAGAATGTGTTCTCCTTGGACTAAGCATCTTGGACTGAGGAAGGCAGTCCTCCAAGTGTTCCACGGTTGGGTTTTCATGTCAGCAGGGTAGGCAGCAAATGTCTCACCATCCTGTCTTGGCCAGTAGCTCAGTCCTGTTGCTACTGGTTTGAGAGCCGATCATTTCTTATGCACCCATTGAATCATTTCCACAAACACTGCCTCTCACGGATGCAATGCCAGGACCCACTCTCCTCCAACTACATTTCCTGGTATTATTTCTGATCATGGTCTCCAGGCTGTCTGCACCTGATTGCTTGTTCGTGTCCCCTACAAGAAAACACGGTGTTCTTTCGAGTCAATTTCTGCCAAGCCCACTGATCTAAAAACTCCACCCCTCAAGAATTGTGTTGTCAAGAACTCAGACCCTCTGTTCATCACAGCCAATTGCACTGGTAAACAGGTTCCTTGTGGGTTCCCAGTGGGCCCTGTTCTCCTGTGCCTTTGTCCTTTGCATGATATCACTGTCTTCTGATGCACAAACCACCCAAATCTCCCATGAGCCATGTCTCCAAACTTCTCCCATACTTTCTGCGACCTCCGATCTCTTACTCTGTGGAGTTTACTGTGTAGGCTTCAGGTCAATTTCCACCCCGCCCCCGTTATTGTTGTCATCTTCCTTTTGCTTTCATGGCTGAAGACAAGCATGAGGTTATTAGACACTACTACCATCTCACTGTCCTCCATGTCACCGCAAATTCTTACTGAGACTTAAGCAAGAATGAATTCTTCCACATGTCTCATGTGACAGGCTTGCAGAGAGCTTTGGGCCCTGTCATATCTATCATTCTCAGAAAGAAAACAAACAGACGATTTCACTCCCTCAAGACAGTCAAGAAACATATGAAAAATCAAGGGGTATAGGGACAAACAATACGATTCTAATGAGGCACACAAAATGTGGTGTTTGTTTGAAGGCAGTTTTGTGAGAATACGTGTTTATGGAAGAGTACAAATGATGACATTGCTTGCAGAAGATGTTCTTGAAACGGATGGAATGTGAGTTTCTAAGGCATGTCACATTGAATTGCTAACCTTAAGAGACCCAATTCCTACCTCTGGAATTTAATCATAAGTTTTTTGTAAAACACACACAGACCACGCACACATTAAGACATGCACATGCACACACAGACGAACACATACACACAGAAGACACAAGAAAGAGGGGGAGGAAGTGAGAAATCGCACTAATGAAGCATCCCCAAAGAAAATACCATAAAAGGGAAAGGCACAGAGAATTCAAGTCAGAATTCAACTGAAATGAGAAATTGAACTTCTTACCTAACAATAATTCATTCAGCATTCAGGACGAAAGTCTCCAATCAATACAAACATTTTGTAGGTGTGGTTGAAATTAGAAAAAATAAAATAAAATAAAATAAAATAAAACAAACAAACAAACAAAAACAGAAAGGATCCATCAAAAAACAACAAATATTAAACAAGCTCGACCTCTGTTGCCCATAGGAGATTTCCTTTGACTATCAAATACACATAGCTTGAAAGTGAAGAAATTGGGAAACGTACGTTATGCTCTTGCCAAGGAGAAGAGAGCCAAAGTGATTGTGCCTAAGTCATCTTGAGTGATGTTATGCCTTTCAGAGACAAAAGAGAGCGGAAGGTGTTTTGTCATAATGGAGCATCAAAACATCAGAAACCTGGAAGAACTGCCAACATATATACCAGGACATTGCTGTATCTAAACGTTGGAAGCATATGATCAGAGAGGAAGGGAGATGGGGACTTTAATCCAATATTCTTGGGGACTATGATATCCACGTTAAGCACAGCACAGATCATTTGGTGGAATGGTGGTAAGGAATAACAGATGTCCACATGGTCTCTGGAGACCACCTGAACTTTGGGGATCCATGAGTAAGATTGCGTCTCTGAGGACAATAAGATATGTTTTTCCCAGCGGCGGACCTAACTTTGTCTATCGCAGGTCATGAGCTCGAGTCCAAATCCAGTCGTAATTCATGGAAGAGAAGTCAAAACCTATCCTGGGCTCTTATGATCATGAAGGTATGAAAACGGGAAGATATCACTTTCAAATTGGAAATACAGCCATACCCTAAAGGTTGGAAAACACAACACACTCACGACCTAGCAATGAATCAACAAAGAAAATCCAAAGGAAATGCAGAAATAGCCATGAACAAAGGAATGTCAAGAAACTTATGGGGTGATGCAAAAACATTTTATTGGGAAACCATAAAGGGTTAAAAGCATGCATTTCCAAATGAAAAAAAAAAAAAAGGAACCTAACTGGACGCCTGAAGGAGCAAGTAGAAGAAGAGCCTAACTCCAAAGTTAACAGAAAAAATTAAATGATATATATGATTATCAAAATAAAGGAAATACAAACAAACCAATAGAAAAAAAAATCCGGAGATCTCACACTTCAGTTCTGAAAACATGAACAAACTGCAGAAGCCATTACTGGGATACAACAGGGAGACAAGCTCACAGCTGAAAGTATGAAACCACATGACAACTGGTAGAAAGGAAAAAAGAATAACCTAAGAGGCACATACACACATTTATGCTAGCAAATCCAAGACCGGAGAGAAAAGGTTAAACTCCCAGACACATAGAAACTCCCACGATTAGGTCAGGAAACCTACAAAATCTCAGCTCTCTAGTAGTGACTGAGGCATTTGAAGCAGTAATCAAACACCTGCCAGCACACAGAAGGCCAGGTCCAAGTCATTTTCCTGGGCCACTCTTCTAGGTATTTAGAGAAGGCAATGTCATGTCTTCTCATCAATTTCAGAAATGGAAGAGGTGGGTAGACTCTAATTTACAAGGATAAAGACCCAATTCAGATAAGGACATTTTAGGAAACAAATCCCATGCCATTTCAATAAGGAAAGATAATAAAAATTATAATTCTTTCCTTTTCTCCCTGTGCCTTCTTTAGGTTTTGAAAGGGTCACATTGTTTTTCTCTGAATTTTTTTGTTGAAAATCTTAGAATTCTTCTTGGAATTTTTTTGTCATTTTTTTTTTGACACTGTATTCACGGATCTTTTAGTTTCATATGCGACCTAGTGCTTTTCCTAATATATGCCACAGCTCCTGAACACCCATTAAGCATTTCACTTATTCCCTGCATGTGTCTCTTCTCTGTAACACTCAGCTTGGTTCTCAGAGTCCTGAGTCACTCTTGGTGGGTCTCCTTCTCTGCATTCTTCCCATTCAATTTTCCTTTCCTTTACTAAGAGCCAAGGTATTCCTCCTGAGGAACATATTGTGGAAAGCTATATGATATTTCCATTGTTCTGCCTGTCTTTTCCATTTCCCATCACCCAGACATGGGAAGTTCATGTCAATGTAAGGTCCAGGGGTTCATCCTCCCCGATGGCTGAGGAATACTCTGTTACCAAGATGGACCACACCTTCTTTATCACTAGTCTGCAAGGACCTTGAGGCTCAGTCCACAGTTCTGCTCAAGTGGGCTTTGCAAGCCGTCGATATAGGCCATCCCTTTCCTTTTGACTAAAGAGACTTGGTCAACATGTCTATACCCGTTCCATTACAAGTACAGTTAACTAATGATGACAACAGGTGCGGTCCAGGCCTCTTCCTGAAGAGTTAGCTCTGATCAGAACGTCACTTTCCTCGAAGACTTTGCAAAGTTAAGGGAAAACCAGGTAGACAGAGCCCTAATCCCTTAACCTTGTGTTTCAGAACTCTAGGAGATGAGGACAAAGGCAGTACCATATATCCATGCCCTCACCTTTTTCCTCAAAAAGGCACTTTCTGTCCGTTAGTCATCACTGACCCGTTGGGAAAAGACACTGACAATGGACTTGCTCACCCATAGGATGACAAACCCCATGGAGAGCTGTTGGTACCCAAGATGCCTCACTGTTTCTTGAGATCTAGAAATTGTAGTGGAAATAGGACACCTTGCTGTCTCTGGAGAATTGTTGGCCTAAAGGAAGGTATAATGAACATCATTTTTTTCCTATTTATCTAGAAAGGGGAAATGGGACATTAACCCACAAGACAACCTGAGTTCCTGATCAGGCTCAGAGGGCTCTTGTTCTATCCTTCCCGGGGCTTCCTACCTAAAGCCATAGGATACCAAGGTCATGGGAGAGGGACAGCTGCTTCAGTGAAGCCAGCATCTGTGATGTCACAACGCTTTGAGGTCATAGCAACCAATCCTCATAAACCCATGCCTGATCACTACACTTGGTTGGAGTATTCATGGGTGTGCCAATAGGACCCCTAGCCATCCCAAACCGCTGGAGCCGCCTGGGTCTCTCACCAAGGCAATTTGTGAAGCGAGTCGGTATCACCATCTCCATGGCCCGATTCGTAGTGTTTGGTCCTGACTGTCAGCACCAGCCCTCTGGATTTCGGAGAAAGGCAAGAATCCACCATTCCATCTTAGCCAGGAAAGGTCAAGTAACAATCAGGCCTCAAGCAAACCTCAGGGGAGGGAATCTGAGCCCTGCACAAGGGTTAGGCCTTCCCACCCATTCACCAATCTTCTGAACAGGAGAAGGGCCACCCAAGGAAAGCTCAAAGGGAACACCCCCAATCATGACATAGACATGTCTGGAGTCTTCCACAGTGCAGACACAAGTGTTAGGGTTTTTAATCAAAGGAGCAAGACTGATACAAAGCGAAGGTCAAGCAAAGCTTAATTTCATTCCAAACATCGAGAATCATACTGACTGGTCAGGGCCTTCTCTTCCAAATTCGACCCCCTCCAGCATCACAGACTAACATGTATAGATGTAGTTTAGCTGGCCTTGAGATTGCAATACACAGAGAAAACTGCACAGTGGTGCTAGGTCTGCCAGACATAGAAAAAAAATGCTAGTAACACACGGATGGACAATTGAATCTCAATTTACCTAGTAGATATAAGCTCCCCACTGACTGGATATCTTCATCTGCCCTGACCTGCCCTTATATCTAGGCTTTGAGAGTAAATACCTTTGGAAGGGGCAGTATCAATCTAAATTTACTGCATGAGGTCAATCTATGTATACTGCATAAACACAAAATGATTCCCTCTGGCCACCCAGGCTCTTACATTCCTCCCTATTCTTTGGAGATTAGTCCAATCTTTAACTTTTCATCCAGTTCTACAATCTCTGGTTATAAAGGGTTTATTGAGCATGTAATTCTAACATTTTTATCGCTCTCATTTTCTTTTGTACATGACACTAGTGTACAGTCGGCTGTATATTTACACTAGTGTAAATGACACTAGTGCACAGTCGGCTGATGACTTACCCATTTACCGCTTCATAGAACCCTTTCCATTTTTTTTTCTAATTTCCTTTATCTAATTAACTACCTATACTTTACATAAACAGGTAAAAATAGGAACAACAACAAACTCATAGTCTTTTCAGTCTTAGATTTAGTCCACAGTGAACGGGATCTTTGGCTGTGGCTTCCACCTTTTGGGGTCATCTTCATCCTTGGCTTGTTTGATGTGACATGCGTGAATCCAGGCCCTGATGCGTTCTACTTTTACTGCTGTGGTGTGGTCAGGGTAACAGTAAAGGGTCCCATCCAGCGAGGCTCCAAGCTCCCCACTTGATAATGTCATATCCAAACCAAGTGATTGGGTTGGAAAGGAAGTGGTTCCACCTCCGTCTCCATACCAGTGTGGGCAGTCTGGATCCCTGCATTTTTTTTTAATACAGACTGTAATGCCTGCAGTGACTGGAGTACAGACTGATCAGTCATTTCTGCTAGGGCAACCTTTTGTAGCTGAAAACAGAGCGGGAGCAGGGGTTCTCCCAAACATTTCAAATGGGGTCACCCTGTTTAAATAGTGTGTACATCTTGCCCTGAGTAGGGTGAAAGGAAGCAGATCCACCCATCCACTGCCCGTCTCCAGGGTGAGTTTTGTCAAGGTCTTTTTAAGAGTCCGGTTCATTCTCTCTACATGCCCAGAACTCTAGGTCTGATAGGCACAATGTAGTTTCCAATTTGTGCCCAGGGCCTTGGCCAATTCCTGTGAGACTGAACTCAAAATGCAAGGCCATTGTCTGACTCAACCGTGAGAGGCAGCCCAGACCTAGGAATTATTTTTCTTGTAGCTTTCTAGCTATCATTCCTGCCGTCTCATGTTTCTCGGAAAAAGCCTCAACCTGGCCTGAAATGGTATCTACAAAAACTAACATATACTTGTCCCCATATTTTCCGGGTTTTATTTCTGTAATATCCATTTTCCAATAAATTCCTGGTACCCTACCTCTTTCTCTTTTCCCTCTTCCAATTCTAGTTCCTCCCACATTAACTGCCTGGCACTGAACACATCTATCAACTATATCCTGAACCATACACCGTAATTTAGAAGCCTGGAAGTTCCTTGAGTTTGAGTGACCCCAGGTGAGTACCCTGATGTATCTGGTCTACTAATTTCTTACCTAGTCTTCGAAGAAGAATTAAATTTCCTCTTTTAGTCTTAGCCCAGTCTCCTTTATAATATAATTTAGCCATTTTTGTAAATACTTTAAATCTTCCTCTGAATACTCCAGTTTATCTGGTAGGGATAGATCCAGGTGTGTAACCAGCTCTTGCATTGTTTCTCAGGCTGCTTGCTTTAAATCTCGATCTGATAATTGGTTTCCTTTTGAAATCAGATCAGTCCCCTTTTGGTGTCGCAAGACAGGCATAACAGCCACCTCTTTTGGGTCTCAATATTTCTCTTCTGTTTTAATTCCTTTTCCTTCTGCTGTTAATAGGCTCCTTACTTTGTAAGTAGCTCCATGTATATGGAGAGTAGCAAAGACATAACTGTGGTCCATATTGATGTTGGTGGTTTTACCTTTAGCCATCTGCAGTGCCTTAGTGATTTCAATCAGTTCTGCTTGTTGTGCCGAAGTTCCATGTGGCAGGGTGCTGCCCAGAATTCCTGCTCAGGATAAACTACCACAGCCCTCACATAACTCACATACCTCTTTCCATGAACAGAGTCATGTCTGCATCTGGGAAGGGCATGTCTCTGAGATCCAGTCTTATTCCTGTGACTTGGTTTAGGACCTCTGCACAGTTGTGTGGATGTTCAGCCAGCTCCTCTGGGAGCAGTGTGGCTGGATTTAGCACCACTTGTGGCTGTGAGATCACTCTTGGTTTGTTGAGGAGGAGGGCCTGATACCCTGTCACTCGGGTGTTCACCATCCATCAGTCAGTTGGAGTCTACGAAGGTCCGCGATAGCGTGTGTGGTGGTCAAGATGAGATTTTGACCTAATGGTCTAGCATTATATCTCATTTGGTTAAGACCTACATGTCCAACGAATTTAATTCCATTTGTCATTCAAGCAACCCTTCACAGTTTCAGGTTACCAAAGACTTTGGAAGCCACTTTAACAATTACCCATTAAAACCTTGAGACAGACAAATAACTATCTCCACTTCAGATGCCATGCTCTCCCGCCAACAAGGGGGAGGGGCTAGGCAGTCCACATCAGGCCAGAGAAGGCAAAGAATTCCCCAAAACAAAGGGGGTTTCGGCAGCTGCTGGGGAATATTTTTTAAAGTCTTTGGCTCAAGGTCGGTTCATCCCACAGTGCCAGTTCTGCTTACCAAAAGTGGTCCATTAGGCACTCATATTCCATGCTCAGCTCCAATGAGCATCAGCATGGGCACCTTAACTCACTCTTAGACTAACCCCAGTTGGCTACAGTTATAGCCCTTAACACACGAAATGAGTGAGTGAGAAGCCTCACATCTATTATGAAGAACAGAGAGATGAAAGTCAGAGTCCCTTTACTCTCTGCTTGCCCCATTCCTTCAATCATAACAAACAATACAACAGACAACAAAAGGACCAGGCAAAGACAACCGTAGGCCCAACGATTCTTACCCATAACCTGCCACTGGTGGGGGCTTTCTTTATCCCCTGATCGCCTAGGAGGACTCGAACCCCCAAACCGCCCAGGGGGACTTGAACCCACTGAATGTATAGGGGTACTCGAACCCCCCTGACTATCCAGAAGGACTCGAACCCCCTGGAGTTTACCTAGGGGTATTTGAACCCCCTCTAACCGCAAAGGGGAACTCGAGCCCCCTGACCATCTAGGGGGACTCGAACCACCTGACCACCCAGGGGGACTTGAACCCCCATATGATCTACCAGCAGAGGATGGGGCATCTCCGCATCCACACCAGCTCTGGGGAGCATGGCTGCTGCCAACTTCTACCAGTGGGCCATAGCCTGCAGCTCCATGCAGGATCCCATGATCTTACCTCCAGAGGCTTTTCCAAAAATTCCAATGCTGTTTCAGTTCTCATCATTTGAATTCGGGTGGCCCTCCAAAGATAGGGTCCTTATTCAAAGGAGCGAGACTGATACAAAGTGAACGTTAATTTTGCACAAAGCATCGAGAATCATATTGACCAGTCAGGGCCTTCTCTTGCAAAGAGGCGACCACTCCCAGCCTCACAGACTAACATTTATAGCGGTAGTTTAGCCAGGCTATACAGAGTTGGCCAATGAGATAACAATACAGAAAAAACTGCACAGTCGTGCTAAGTCTGCTACACCACAAAAACAAAAATGCTAGGTAACACATGGGTGGACAATTGGATCTCAATTTACCCTAGTAGATATATGCGTGCCCCTCTAATGGGATGTCTTCTTCTGGCCTGATTCACCCTTGTATCTAGGCTTTGAGAGTAAGCTCCTCTGGGAGGAGTAAGGTCAATTTAGTTTACTGCATGGGTTCAATATAAGTTTACTGCTGAAACACAAAATGACTCCCTCTGGCCTAGCGGCCCTTATAACGAGTACTTGTAGCGTCTCTAGAAATCGAACCAAAATGACTTCCAAATCTTCAAAACTGACGATGTACCAAAGGCAGATTCTACATCCTAGAACCTTAGGTCCAGAATGGACTCATGTACTTGGAGTCCACAGGAGCAAGCATGGAGCATGTTGGAAAAGACCCATAGCCCAAGTGAAGCCATCTGAAAGACGTCCGTACCCGTTTCAGGAAGACAACTTGTATCTTCAAAAGGACGCATTGAAGAGGATTCAAATGTCAAAGAACCTGGAGCATTCCCACAGGGTCCTGCAGATACCCTCTGGAGAAGTACATGTAGATGTGACAGCACAAGCCTGCCTTCACCCTCTCATGAACATCCCCCAAATGGTTTCATGGGATAAGCAAACAATGCCTCTTGTGGAAGATGGGCGTGTTCTAATGGAGGCAGCAGAAGATGAACAGTGGGACAACAAAGGGCCATTAGAGAGCCACAGACAGCGTATGCTACAGGTTGGTGAGGATATTCAAGAAGACAAGGAACTGGAGAATGAACATTGGAGCTCTGAGCGAAGGTCTGGCATTTGAGGATGGTGGGAGGTTCTCTGAACCTGGCTGCCTTCCATAGAGATCTAGGTCCAAATTAAAGAAAACATCCCCTGGCCACAGTCAATCCTTGTACCCCGGTTATGTTTTTGTCTTTTTGTCAAACAATGCACATGCACATATTTGACAGAGAGACAGAGAGATCACAATCAGGGTGTAGAGCTGGAGAGGGAAAAGCTGACTTACCCCTGAGCAGGGAACCTGAGAACAGAGTCGATGCCAAGACCCTGGGATCATGAGTTGAGCTGAAGGCCGCCTCTGAACTGATAGGCACAATCCATGACACAATCTTTGACTTCTGAATACGTCCTAGTTCTAGACGTGAACCACTGCTCTGTCATTGTTCACAAATGCAGGGGAAATGGATTTTGGCTTGGGCTGGTGTTGCTTGAGCAATCTGGCCTGCTTCGAGAGCTGGTATAGTTTGTCCTATTGAGGTAAGTGACTTGGCTATGTACAAACTACACTCCCACGCATATTTAGGTAAAGAGAATTCCTCCATTGATAGCTTTTGCAGAGGGAATGAAACTATGTCTTGTTGTTCTATGCTTCTGTGGATGGTGATGTGAGTCCTCCTTGCCTCTGAATCTGGATCTCTGTTTCTGCTCCCAGATGAGGGACAGTTTTAGCTCTGAATTCTCAAATCCATGTTCAGCCCTCTTTTTTTTTCTCAAATCCATGTTCAGCCCTCTTTTTTTTTCTCCTACAATAAGCACCTCTTTCTATTCCTTGGAGTCAATGACTTTCCTAAGCTCATTGTCATGTTTCATCATTCTTCCTTCTTTCTTTGGATTTGTTTCCTTATTTACCAATCCTTTTCTGCCAGGTCAAAAATTTGGTCCTTTGCTTCTGCCAGCTTCTTGGACTTTTCCTTCAGTCTGCTACCAATCTTTTAATGATGATTCTAAATGTTATTTAGAGAGACATTCTGTTCTTAATATATTTCAAATATTCTACACAAGGCAAAGTGGATCCAAGTACTCTGTAGGCAAAATAAGATTTTAGAGAAGTATATATTTCCAACAGTATTTATAAAATATTACCTTTATGTAAGGCATCATCCTGGACTTTGTGGAAAACACACAAAGGAGTAAGAAGTGGCCCTTCAAGAAACATATACAATATCAAGGTTTAACATGAAGCAGCATGTCTTCTCTAAGTAAATAACATTGTACCAACTGACTTTACTGAAACTTTATATTTATTGCTCTCGTTTTAGGTCATAGTGTCCTTCTGCATGCAGGCTGCTATAACGGACATGATATAGACTGAATAGCTTATAAAGAACAGGAATTTATTTCTCACAGTTCTAGAACTGAGAAGTTCAAGATTAAGGAATGGGCAGATCAAGGGAGAGCCCACTTCCTCATAGATGGCTATCTTCTCACTGTAAACGTACATGATGAATGAATCAAGAGAACTCTCTGGGGTCTCCTTTAAAAGGACTGTAATCTCACTTATATCCTAATCACCTCCCAAAGGCCCCTATGTTTTAATACTATCACTTCCAGAGTTAGATTTTGTAATATGATTTTGGGAGACATAAACATTCACACCATAGTATATATAAACAAAAGAGACACAAAAACAACAAACAACAAAAATTATTTTAACTACCTATTATTTTCAACTACATAAAATTTTAATTTGTTTCTATATAATATTAAATAACTCATTTGAGTGATTCACTTATATCCAATGCATCTGAGTGCAATTAAATTTGCTTACCCAACATATCCAGCAGCATATTTCTTCAGACTATCCCATTCCCCACCTTACAGGATTTACCACAATTAGAAGACAGGGGATAGAGGATAGATAGATAGATAGATGTATACATAAACACACTTGTACATACACATATGCATATTTTTTCCTGTTAATGATACTCATGCAAATAAAATTTAAGCTCAAAGAAACCTGTCTTGTGTGTTATTTAATATCCAGTTTTTAGTCAACATCCAAAAACAAATAATCCAATAAAAACATGGATAGAAGACATGAACAAGTGTTTCCACAAAGAACACATTCAAATGTTCAGTAGATACATGAAAAGATGTCCATCATCATGTATCATCAGGAAATTGCAAAGCAAAACTAGAAAGAGATGCCACCTCACACCTGTCAGAATGGCTAACATCAACACTACAAGAAACAAAAGGGGTTGGAGAGGATGTGAAAAAGTAACACTTGTGGGGGCTGCCTGGGTGGCTCAGTGGGTTAAGCCTCTGCCTTCAGCTCAGGTCATGATCTCAGGGTCCTGGGATCAAGTCCCACATTGGGCGCTCTGCCAGGCATGGAGCCTGCTCCCTCCTCTCTCTCTCTACTTGTGATCTCTCTCTGTCAAATGAATAAAATCTTAAAAAAAAAGAAAAAGTAACAATTGTGAACTGTTGGTGGTGATGCAAACTGATACAGCCATATTTGAAAACAGTATGGAATTTCCATAAAATTTAAAAATAGAAGTCCTTTGTGATCCAACAATCCTGTTGGTGTGTATTTACCCAATGAATTTAAGAAAACTTATTCAAAGGGATGCTAGCACCCCTATGTTTATAGCAGCATTATTTGTAAAGCTAAGATATGGAAAGAACCCAAGTATCCATCAATTGATGAATAAATAAAGAATAAGTGGTATGTATATACAATAAATCTTGCCATTTGCAATAACATGGCTGGAACTAGACAGTATAATGCTAAAAGTAAAATAAGTCAGAGAAAGACAAATACCTTTACTCATATATGGAATAAAAGTAACAAAACAAACAAGCAAAGGGGAAAATAATAACACATAGAAAGAGAAACAAAGCTAGAAACAGACATTTCATAACGGAGAACAAACTGATGGTTACTTGAGAGGATCTGAAAGGAGTGATGGATTAAATAAGTGATGGGGGTTAATTAGAGCACTTGTCATGATGAGCACCGAGTGCTATATGTTATATTGTACACATGAAACTAATACAACCATATATGTTAACTAACTGGATTTCAAATAAAATTTTTTAAAATCCCAGTTTTTAGCTCACATTCTGGCTTACAAAAGGGATTTAGTCAGGAATTTGGAGATTAGTTAATGAACAAATAAGGGGTGAACAGGCAGTTGTTAGATAAAATTACTATCCTTTCTGGCATGACTTATACCTTTTATCTAGAATTAATTTTAGCACTTTAGACTCTTCCTATTTTATTTTGAGACATTAAACAAAAATTTCCTCAAAGGACCTTAGACTCCATCCAATTTGAGCAACAGTGTGAGAGAGGAAATGGTGTCCAGGAGGAAAAAAAAAAAAGATAAAACTACTTTTGTTTACTAGTGAATGCATAGTTCTTCCACAGAAGAAGCTCTAAATGGTCATGGCTCCAGCTTTATATGTGTTCAGTCATATGTTCAGAAGTAGGTAACACTATCAAAAAATATAAAGCATCTGAGATTATTTTCCCTTATTTGAAAGCTGGTGTATGAGTCTGCCGTGGTTTCTTGGGTGTTGATAGAAGACGCAGACTCATGGTTCAAAAATAATATAGTTTATTATTCACAGCATTAGAGGTAGCCAGAATATTAACAGTATTTGTGTGTGTGTGTGTTTCTGTGTTTGTGTGTGTGTGTGTGTGTGTGTGTGTGTGTGTGTATGTGTAGGGGTGGGAGTTATATATCAGTTCTGAGCCTCAGTACCCACAAGAAGAATCAAAACAGAGGCAGATAATATTTGCAAACACAACAGGTTAAGTTAAAAAAAAAGATACTATTTCTGTCCTCCAAGTCTATTCAATACAACCATCTTCAAAGGATGGTCTAGAACAAATAATAAATGCAGAAATGTAAGCAACCAATTGAAAAGTGTCTCCCAAGAAACACACTTTGAAAGTCTTCCTTTGACAAAAATACTATAGGATATTACATGAATCAGGTGCATTGAATACTGGAAGGTTAAAATTACAAGGGACCAAATATTTTTAAGCAGACTGGCATCCAGTAGAGTTCAAATAGGTTTTATAAGATTGAGGAAAGAAGCCATCAAAACCTGAGCCCAGGGGCGCCTGGGTAGCTCAGTGGGTTAAGCCTCTGCCTTTGGCTCAGGCCATGATCTCAGGGTCCTGGTATCGAGCTCTGCATCAGGCTCTCTGTTCAGCAGGGAGCCTGCTTCCCCCTCTCTCTCTGCCTCTCTGCCTACTTGTGGTCTCTGTCTGTCAAATAAATAAATAAAATCTTAAAACAAAACAAAACAAAAAACCTGGGCCCAATTTTCCCAAAAGTATGATTCTGATTCTAGTCTCTATGATGTTATCCCTTGAAGACAATGTCTCTAATTGAGTTGAATTAGTTTACTAAAGAGCATACCCCCATTTGTTGTAGGAGATGAACAATATGCAAGAGGCAAAATGCCACATGGAAGCCACCTGGTCTTCAGTGGAATATAGAATCAGTTCCTTTGGGATGAATTTGTTCCACATTTGACTTCCCACTTAAGGGAAAATAAGAGTGCCTTCCAATAGATTTTAAATAGGAAATGACAACGGAAGCTTATACAAGATTATAAAATGGGAAATTTCATTTAGATAAGCAATAATTTCAAAGTCATCTTCTTAATATCACAGACTCTTCACATAATCATAATTTTATTTTGGTATTATATGGTAATTTCAAATATAGTAAATATAAAGAATTTACCTCTGTAATTATAGCAATTCTGGTCGTAGTTTAATGGCAACAAAACTTCAAGTTAGAAGTATGGTCTACCAATTATGAATACATTTGGAAATGGTGTGTCATCTTCACTCCACTTGTCTCACTAAAACAGTGAGCCAAAAAAAGTAGGTCCAAGCTGTTTACTATGGTCAAAATGAGTTGCTTTTGCACTTGGTAAAGAAGCAGTCATATTTTGGAAGAAGAAACTGAGGCTATTAATATTTTCAACTTATTTTCAGAAAAGGAAAGAAAGGATAATCTAAGCTAAAGCCAAAATCTTACACAAGGTGGCAGGAGAATGGTCTTTTCCCAGATAAAGGGTTTTTCAATTTAGCCATGTTAGGAGGAAGAAGAGATGAGACATTTTGGACTTGACTAACGTTTGTACACTGTTCAAAAAGTTTTCAAAATAATGTGTATTATTTTTCTTCTTTTAGTTGAGACAAAAACAAACAAACAAACAAAAAAGCACTAATGAGCTTACTCTTCAAAGGAGGTAAACAAGAAACTAGCAAAGATTGAGTGTTAGGTATTGTCCCCCTCCTTTTTTTAAAAATTATGTTATGTTAGTTACCATACAATACATCATTAGTTTTTGAAGTAGTGTTCCATAATTCATTGTTTGTGTAAAACACCCAGTGCCCCATGCAATATGTGCCCTTTTTAATACCCATCACCAGGCTCACACATCCCCACATCCTTCTCATCTTTAAAACCCTCAGTTTGTTTCTTGGAGTCAATAGCTTTTCATGTTTCATTTCCCCCTCCAATGCCCCCACTTCATTTTTCCTTTCCTTCTCCTAATGTCCTCCATGCTATTCCTTAGGTTCCACAAATAAGTGAAACCATATGATGATTGACTTTCTCTGCTTGACTTATTTCACTTAACATAATCTCCTCCAGTCCCATCCATGTTGATGCAAAAGTTGGGTATTCATCCTTTCTGATGGCTGAGTGATATTCCATTGTATCCATAGATCACATCTTCTTTATCCGTTTGTCTGTTGAAGGGGATCTTGGCTCTTTCAACAGAATGGCTATTGTGGACATTGCTGCTATGAACACTGGGGTGCCTATGGCCCTTCTTTCCAGTAAAATAGAGCTAGCCTATGACCCAGCGATTGCACTACTGAGTATTGACCTCAAAGATACAGATGTAGTGAAAAGAATTAGGTATTGTTAAAGCACAAATGAAGGGGATAGAAGTTATGGTACAGAAGAGGGAAGGGCAACCATATGTCAGAGTAGAATAAAGTAGCTCAGGAAGAAATTAGTCATATCCAGATATTGTAAGGCATGTGGGGTTGGCAGGGAGAGCATGAGAAATCATGAGAGAAGAGAGAGAAAATGGACCAGGCAGGAGGGTTTATAACATTTTAACATCTAAGGTAAGCATATGCAAAGCAGAATAGGGAAAGAAATAAAAGCTTTTATAAGACTCAATACATAAGGAATAACGTGGAGGGCACTGGGAGATGGAGAGAAGTGTGCTGGGGGAAATCGGAGGGAGAGACAAACCATGAGAGACTGTGGACTCTGAGAAACAAACTGAGGGTTTTGAAGAGAAGGGTGGCAGGTGGTTGGGTGAGCCCAGTGGTGGGTATTAAGGAGGGAATTTATTACATGAAGCACTGGGTGTGGTGCATAAACAATGAATTTTGGATCACTGAAAATAAATTAAAAGAAAAAAAAAGACTGACTACAGACATGGACCTCAGTGTAACACAGATATGGAACTCACTGGAATACCAGCCACTTCCCACCGACACACACAGACTATGATAATAATAAATAATAATTCAATTAAGAAAATTGCCTGCCAAATAATTTTTCCTCATTTTTATTTTTATGATTATTATTTTTATTTTTTTTAAAGTTTTTATTTAAATTCCAGTTAGTTAAAATAAGGTTAATATTAGTTTCAGGTGTACAATATAGTGATCAACACTGCCATACAACGGCTTAAATATAAAAATGAAAAAAAATTTTATTAAAGATTTTATTTTTAAAAACCTCTATACCAAAGGTGGATTTCAAACGTACAACCCCAAGATCAAGAGTTACATATTTTACTGACTGATCCAGCCAGGCACCCCAACAAATAAAAATTTTATAAAATTGTTGAGTTTGTGGGAGTCTCATTTTCTCAGTCAGTTAAGTGTCTGCCTTTGGCTCAGATCATGATCTCAAGAGTCCTGGGATCAAGCCACATATTGCTCATGCTCTCTCTCTCTCTCTCTCTCTGGCTTTTGCTCTTAAATAAATAAATAAAATATTTTTTTAAAAAATTGTTGAGTTTGTTTAACTAGTTTTAAACTAGTAGACAGAGATGAAGATAAAGTATGATCTCATGGCAGGGAAAAATACAACTTACACGTTTTAAAAATAAAATGTGCAATGCAAGTTACATCACTTCTTTTATCACCACACAGGGACTTTCCCTACTGAGTTGTTGTAATGCAAGGACCTATTTTATATTTTTATATTTTAGCAAGAGGCTTCCATTGAGGTTAACCCTGAAACTGTCCTTGCTCCCCTTCCCCCAGGGGATTCACTTAAAAACAAGACCTGGAAATCAGCTCCAGGTAACAAAGCCCATATACAAGGGTGGGTCAGGCCAGGTGGAGACATCAATCAGCGGGAGGGGGGGGCGGTGTTTGCATATTGTCTCCCTAGATACTAAGGAGAATGCCCCACTCCTCTGCCCTTTGGGAACCGTTTTGGCACCAATCCTAATCAAGGTGTAATAGGCTGGGTCAAATGTCTATACTAGGGTAAATTGAACTTCAATTGGTCACCTAGCCTCACTGTGGAGTTTCCTGTGTGTGTTAATATCTCATTGGTCACCTGTGCGTGGCCAGGCCTGACTTCATGGCCTTTGCCCTTAAAAGCTAGACTGTGAAACAGTGAAGGGTTGCCTTCTCTCATAAGAGGTGTGGCTCTGAACGTTCGGTTAGATTCTTGATGCTTGGCATGAAATAAGGCTTTGCTTGACCTTCGCTTTACATCAGTCTCACTCCTTTAATCATAGACACATTATTGGGGCATAACAGTATTAATCTTATAGTTATAAGTCCACAATGCATCCATCATCCATTCTACCCCTTAATATTCCCCTTTGGACAGACCCATGATCTAGAACAAGCCTTATATTATAGTGCCTTGTAGGAGATTTTTGCTGCTGCCTAAATTGCCTACTTTCCTCTCACCATTACCACAGAAATTGGGTCCACTGAAGCAAAGGGGTAGTGTAAGAAATTAACAACTTCCATAAATCTCTTTAAATCATAAAGTATAAGATAGTGATACCTTTTTTTCTGCCACATAACCGATTCTTGCAAGAATAAGGTCATATAAGAGAATTTACAACACATGCTAGCATTATCCTACTGGACCCAGATCATTTGTATGTTTCTCTGTCTCTGAGAAATGTAGTTATTTACATGACTGAAACCTACAAATTGTTTGATATGACTACTAATATCACCTACATTATTTTAAAGCCTGTTTAAGGCTTCTGAAATACATAGGTTTTGTAAACACTTATTAAGCATCTTGTATATATCAAACACTTTAAAAATCTCTGCTTTAAAAACAGAACAAAAAAACTCTACCTCAACGGAACTTTGAGTCTGAAAAAGATACAGGCAATATACAAGGCAACAGATAGAATAATTACATATTTGATTATATACTCCGAGGATGTCACATTAAATTGATATGAAAATGATGAGAAGGATCTGGATTTCTTGTCAAAATTTTTTGCCTTAAAAAGAAATTGATATTTAGGGAAAGTTGTTACTGAAAGAGGTCCTGTGTCAACCAAAAATGTTAAACCATGATCTGAATAAATTTTCCAGTTGTAATCATTGCTTTGTTTAGCTGTCTTATATTAAGACTGAATTTAGTAATTCAGTCTCAGATTTCAGTAAGTCTTTTTTTTAATGATTTTATTTATTTATTATAGAGAGAGAGGGAGGGGCAGAGAGAGAGGAAGAACCAGACTCCTTGCTGAGCAGGCAGCTGATGCATGACTGGATCCTAGTACCCTGGCATCATGGCCTAAGCTGAAGGAAGACACTTAACCAACTGAGCCACCCAGGCACTCTAGACTGTAAACTTCTTAAAGGTAAAAAAGTTTATTCTTCTAGAAGTTCCACAGACATTTCTAACATCCATAAGAAAGCATGTACTGATGTAAAATGCCAGCAAATCAAATTATTTAGAAAAGAAAGAAAGAAAGAAAAGATATATCTGGATAAAGAGAAAAACAGAAAATCTAATAATACATTGAATTATTAGAGCAAAGAGTGGAGGAAGAGAAAATAAATATGAAATAGAGATTTCCACTAAAAGAAAAAAATTGAATAAGGCAGGAGATTTAGAAAATTATTATGACAGACTTGAGAAAAAATAAAATAGGAGTTTTTAGAAAATAGCAATGAATGAAAAGGTAAATTGTTCCTACCTCTATAATATTAGCTGTTTGTTGTTGTTGTTGTTGCTAATTTACCTATTTAAGCTAATAAACAAAGAAAGGTTTCATTTAGGGATAAGGTTTCTATATATATATATTTTTTCCATTTAGGGATAAGGTATATATATATATATATATATATATATATATATATATATATATATTTTCATTGTTAGAAAATGTGTCACAGAAAGTGTTTAAACTTTAAGATACAGATGCAACATGTAAAAAACTACATTGTTTGAACGTCTAATTTGTAAATGCTGTTAGAGGAAACTTGGTGGAAATGTCCTTATGTGGTTGTGTTTCTGGAACTAAGTATATTTATTAATAAGGAATAGTTTAAAATTATGAAATGACCAGGAGTGGACAATTTTCCTAATCCTATCAGGTCTTTGCAGCTCTTTTATTAGCCCCCTTCAGGAATACCAGCTTTATTTATCTAATTAAATTTTATATTAATATGATTTGACTTTTGGCCTTTCTCTTCATTCTGTTCTTTTTTTTTCCCGTAAATTACATGTTTCTGCTTAACAGCTACTATCAATTCTTTGATATGAATTCTCAGCATGAATTTACTAACTCCAGAGATGAAGCAGCATCAATATTTAGAAGCGAAGAATACAAAGCCTTGGGCATCTGGATGGCTCAGTCAGTTAAGCATCTGCCTTTGACTCAGGTGGTGATCCCAGGGTCGTGGGATGGAACCCCAGTTTGAACTTTCTGCTCAGCTGGGAGCCTACTTCTCCCTCTCCCTCTGCCTGCAGCTCCCTTTGCTTGCGTTCGCCCTCTCTTTGTCAACTAAATAAAATAAAGTAAAATAAAATAATGTAAATAATACATTTATTTATTTATTAAAATACAATTATTAAACAATACATAATGTATTGCATAATTATAATAATGATTAAATAATTTATTAAATATTTATATTAAATATATCGATTTAATTAAATAACTATTTTTTAGAATTTAAAATATTTCAAATTTAGATTGTTAAATATTAAATCATTAATTTAATAAATAAATATCTAAACATAATTAAATAAAATAATTTATTTATTAAAATAAATAAAATAATGTTGTCATTATCTGAGCATGTATTTTTTTTTTATAAACATATATTTTTATCCCCAGGTGTACAGGTCTGTGAATCACCAGGTTTACACACTTCACAGCACTCACCAAAGCACATACCCTCCCCAATGTCTATAATCCCACCCTCTTCTCCCAACCCCCCCCCCAGCAACCCTCAGTTTGTTTTGTGAGATTAAGAGTCACTTATGGTTTGTCTCCCTCCCAATCCCATCTTGTTTCTTTTATTCTTCTCCTACCCACTTAAGCCTCCATGTTGCATCACCACTTCCTCATATCAGGGAGATCATATGATAGTTGTCTTTCTCTGCTTGACTTATTTCGCTAAGCATGATACGCTCTAGTTCCATCCATGTTGTCGCAAATGGCAAGATTTCATTTCTTTTGATGGCTGCATAGTATTCCATTGTGTATATATACCACATCTTCTTGATCCATTCATCTGTGGATGGACATCTAGGTTCTTTCCATAGTTTGGCTATTGTGGACATTGCTGCTATAAACATTCGGGTGCATGTGCCCCTTTGGATCACTACATTTGTATCTTTAGGGTAAATACCCAATAGTGCAATTGCTGGGTCATAGGGCAGTTCTATTTTCAACATTCTGAGGAACCTCCATGCTGTTTTCCAGAGTGGCTGCACCAGCTTGCATTCCCACCAACAGTGTAGGAGGGTTCCCCTTTCTCCACATCCTCGCCAGCATCTGTCATTTCCTGACTTGTTGATTTTAGCCATTCTGACTGGTGTGAGGTGATATCGCATTGTGGTTTTGATTTGTATTTCCCTGATGCTGAGTGATATGGAGCACTTTTTCATGTGTTTGTTGGCCATCTGGATGTCTTCTTTGCAGAAATGTCTGTTCATGTCCTCTGCCCATTTCTTGATTGGATTATTTGTTCTTTGGGTGTTGAGTTTGCTAAGTTCTTTATAGATTCTGGACACTAGTCCTTTATCTGATATGTCGTTTGCAAATATCTTCTCCCATTCTGTCAGTTGTCTTTTGTTTTTGTTAACTGTTTCCTTTGCTGTGCAAAAGCTTTTGATCTTGATGAAATCCCAATAGTTCATTTTTTCCCTTGCTTCCCTTGCCTTTTGCGTTGTTCCTAGGAAGATGTTGCTGCGGCAGAGGTCGAAGAGGTTGCTGCCTGTGTTCTCCTCAAGGATTTTGATGGATTCCTTTCGCACATTGAGGTCCTTCATCCATTTTGAGTCTATTTTTGTGTGTGGTGTAAGGAAATGGTCCAATTTCATTTTTCTGCATGTGGCTGTCCAATTTTCCCAGCACCATTTATTGAAGAGGCTGTCTTTTTTCCATTGGACATTCTTTCCTGCTTTGTCGAAGATGAGTTGACCATAGATTTGAGGGTCTATTTCTGGGCTCTTTATTCTGTTCCATTGATCTATGTGTCTGTTTTTGTGCCAGTACCATGCTGTCTTGATGATGACAGCTTTGTAATAGAGCTTGAAGTCCGGAATTGTGATGCCACCAACGTTGGCTTTCTTTTTCAATATCCCTTTGGCTATTCGAGGTCTTTTCTGGTTCCATATAAATTTTAGCATTATTTGTTCCATTTCTTTGAAAAAGATGGATGGTACTTTGATAGGAATTGCATTAAATGTGTAGATTGCTTTATGTAGCATAGACATTTTCACAATATTTATTCTTCCAATCCAGGAGCATGGAACATTTTTCCATTTCTTTGTGTCTTCCTCAATTTCTTTCATGAGTACTTTATAGTTTTCTGACTATAGATTCTGTGTCTCTTTGGTTAGGTTTATTCCTAGGTATCTTATGGTTTTGGATGCATTTGTAAATGGTATTGACTCCTTAATATCTCTTTCTTCTGTCTTGCTGTTGGTGTAGAGAAATGCAACTGATTTCTGTGCATTGATTTTATATCCTGACACTTTACTGAATTCCTGTATAAGTTCTAGCAGTTTTGGAGTGGAGTCTTTTTGGTTTTCCACATATAGTATCATATCATCTGCGAAGAGTGATAATTTGACTTCTTCTTTGCCGATTTGGATGCCTTTAATTTCCTTTTGTTGTCTGATTGCTGAGGCTAGGACCTCTAGTACTATATTGAATAGCAGTGGTGATAATGGACATCCCTGCCGTGTTCCTGACCTTAGTGGAAAAGCTTTCAGTTTTTCTCCATTGAGAATGATATTTACGGTGGGTTTTTCATAGATGGCTTTGATGATATTGAGGTATGTGCCCTCTATCCCTACACTTTGAAGAGTTTTGATCAGGAAGGGATGCTGTACTTTGTCAAATGCTTTTTCAGCATCTATTGAGAGTATCATATGGTTCTTGTTCTTTCTTTTATTGATGTGTTGTATCACATTGACTGATTTGCGGATGTTGAACCAACCTTGCAGCCCTGGAATAAATCCCACTTGGAGGTGGTGAATAATCTTTTTAATGTACTGTTGAATCCTATTGGCTAGTATTTTGTTGAGTATTTTTGCATCTGTGTTCATCAAGGATATCGGTCTATAGCTCTCTTTTTTGGTGGGATCCTTGTCTGGTTTAGGGATCAAGGTGATGCTGGCCTCATAAAATGAGTTTGGAAGTTTTCCTTCCATTTCTATTTTTTGGAACAGTTTCAGGAGAATAGGAATTAGTTCTTCTTTAAATGTTTGGTAGAATTCCCCCGGGAAGCCGTCTGGCCCTGGGCTTTTGTTTGTTTGGAGATTTTTAATGACTGTTTCAATCTCCTTACTGGTTATGGGTCTGTTCAGGCTTTCTATTTTTTCCTGGTTCAGTTGTGGTAGTTTATATGTTTCTAGGAATGCATCCATTTCTTCCAGATTGTCAAATTTATTGCCGTAGAGTTGCTCATAGTATGTTCTTATAATAGTTTGTATTTCTTTGGTGTTCGTTGTGATCTCTCCTCTTTCATTCATGATTTTATTTATTTGGTTCCTTTCTCTTTTCTTTTTGATAAGTCGGGCCAGGGGTTTATCAATTTTATTAATTCTTTCAAAGAACCAGCTCCTAGTTTCGTTGATTTGTTCTATTATTTTTTTGGTTTCTATTTCATTGATTTCTAGTCTGATCTTTATGATTTCTCTTCTCCTGCTGGGCTTAGGGTTTCTTTCTTGTTCTTTCTCCAGCTCCTTTAGGTGTAGTGTTAGGTTGTGTACCTGAGACCTTTCTTGTTTCTTGAGAAAGGCTTGTACCGCTATATATTTTCCTCTCAGGACTGCCTTTGTTGTGTCCCACAGATTTTGAACCGTTGTATTTTCATTATCATTTGTTTCCATGATTTTTTTCAATTCTTCTTTAATTTCCTGGTTGACCCATTCATTCTTTAGAAGGATGCTGTTTAGTCTCCATGTATTTGGGTTCTTTCCAAACTTCCTTTTGTGGTTGAGTTCTAGCTTTAGAGCATTGTGGTCTGAAAATATGCAGGGAATGATCCCAATCTTTTGATACCGGTTGAGTCCTGATTTAGGACCGAGGATGTGATCTATTCTGGAGAATGTTCCATGTGCACTAGAGAAGAATGTGTATTCTGTTGCTTTGGGATGAAATGTTCTGAATATATCTGTGATGTCCATCTGGTCCAGTGTGTCATTTTAGGCCTTTATTTCCTTGCTGATCTTTTGCTTGGATGATCTGTCCATTTCAGTGAGGGGAGTGTTAAAGTCCCCTACTATTATTGTATTATTGTTGATGTGTTTCTTTGATTTTGTTATTAATTGGTTTATATAGTTGGCAGCTCCCATGTTGGGGGCATAGATATTTAAAATTGTTAAATCTTCTTGTTGGACAGACCCTTTGAGTATGATATAGTGTCCTTCCTCATCTCTTATTATAGTCTTTGGCCCAAAATCTAATTGTTCTGATATAAGGATTGCCACTCCTGCTTTCTTCTAATGTCCATTAGCATGGTAAATTCTTTTCCACCCTTCACTTTAAATCTGGAGGTGTCTTCGGGTTGAAAATGAGTTTCTTGGAGGCAACATATAGATGGGTTTTGTTTTTTTATCCATTCTGATACCCTGTGTCTTTTGACAGGGGCATTTAGCCCATTCACATTCAGGGTAACTATTGAGAGATATGAATTTAGTGCCATTGTATTGCCTGTAAGGTGACTGTTACTGTATATGGTCTCTGTTCCTTTCTGATCTACCACTTGTAGGCTCTCTCTTTGCTTAGAGGACCCCTTTCAAGATTTCCTGTAGAGCTGGTTTGGTATTTGCAAATTCTTTCAGTTGTTGTTTGTCCTGGAAGCTTTTAATCTCTCCTTCTATTTTCAATGATAGCCTAGCTGGATATAGTATTCTGGGCTGCATGTTTTTCTCGTTTAGTGCTCTAAAAAATATCATGCCAGCTCTTTCTGGCCTGCCAGGTCTCTGTGGATAAGTCAGCTGCCAATCTAATATTTTTACCATTGTATGTTACAGACTTCTTTTCCCGGGCTGCTTTCAGGATTTTCTCTTTGTCACTGAGACTTGTAAATTTTACTATTAGGTGACGGGGTGTGGGCCTATTCTTATTGATTTTGAGGGGCGTTCTCTGAACCTCCTGAATTTTGATGCTCATTCCCTTTGCCATATTGGGGAAATTCTCCCCAATAATTCTCTCCAGTATACCTTCTGCTCCCCTCTCTCTTTCTTCTTCTTCTGGAATCCCAATTATTCTAATGTTGTTTCGTCTTATGCTGTCACTTATCTCTAGAATTCTCCCCTCGTGGTCCAGTAGCTTTTTGTCCCTCTTTTGCTCAGCTTCTTTATTCACTGTCATTTGGTCTTCTATATCACTAATTCTTTCTTCTGCCTCATTTATCCTAGCAGTTAGAGACTCCATTTTTGATTGCACCTCATTAATAGCTTTTTTGATTTCAACTTGGTTAGATTTTAGTTCTTTTATTTCTCCAGAAAGAGCTTTTATATCTCTCGAGAGGGTTTCTCTAATATCTTCCATGCCTTTTTCGAGCCCGGCTAGAGCCTTGAGAATTGTCATTCTGAACTCTAGATCTGACATATTACCAATGTCTGTATTGATTAGTTCCCTAGCCTTCGGTACTGCCTCTTGTTCTTTTTTTTTGTGTTGAATTTTTACGTCTTGTCATTTTGGCCAGATAAGAGTAAATGAAAGGGCAAGTAAAATACTAAAAGAGTGGCAACAACCCCAGGAAAACATGCTTTAACCAAATTAGAAGAGATCCAAAATCGTGAGTGGGGAGAAAGGGGATAAAAAGAGGTTCAAAAAGGAAGAAAGGGGAAAAAAAAGAACAAAGAAAAGAAAAAAAAAAAGAAAAGAAAAAAATTTTTTAAAAAAAGAAAACACCTGAGAAAAATGTAAAAAAGAAAAATATATATATTAGATAAACTAGTAAAAAATCGTTAAAAAAGAAAAAGGTAACAGTTAAAAAAAAAAAATTTACCCAAAGGCGAGAAGAAAAAAAAAAAAACAGAAAAAAAACAAAACAAAAAATGAAAAAGAAAAAATTAAATTAACTGCAAGACTAAAAAAAATCACAGGAAAAAAGCCATGAGTTCCGTGCTTGGCTTTCTCCTCCTCTGGAATTCTGCTGCTCTCCTTGGTATTGAAACCGCACTCCTTGGTAGGTGAACTTGGTCTCGGCTGGATTTCT